>NC_086221.1:2465000-3697500 GCF_035770615.1 Melospiza melodia melodia | reverse complement strand
ATAAAGAGAGGTATGAAGATGGGGATGGGGAAGAAGCTGGGGAGGGAGAGTGGGATGAGGATAAAGAAGGGACGGGGACAGGAACAGGGATGAGGAGGGGGATGGAGAGGGGAGTGGTGAGTGGGGACGGGCCGGGACAGGGATGAGGACAGGGTCGGACGTAGGGCTGGGGAGAGAAATGAGCACGAGGCCGGGGCTGGGGCTGGGCAGGGGATCGAGGTCGGATATGGGGCCGGGGGCTGGAGGCGGACATGGGGCTGGTGTAGGACACGGGATGGGTGTGTAGGACATGGGGCTGGTGTAGGACACGGGATGGGTGTGTAGGACATGGGGCTGGTGTAGGATGGGGCCGGGGCTGAGGTGGGAAACGGGAGCGGGGTTGGAGTCAGACAAGGGGCCGGGGCAGGGGTCGGAGATGGAGCTGGGGTGGGACACGGGTCTGGGGCTAGTGTCGGACACGAGGCAGGGGTGGGACATGGGGCCGGGGCAGGGGTCGGAAGTGGGGCAGGGGTCGGACACGGGCCCGGGACAGGAGTCGGAGATGGGGCCGGTGTCGCACACGGGTTTGGGGCCGGTGTCGCACACGGGTTTGGGGCCGGTGTCGCACACGGGTTTGGGGCAGGGGTCGCACACGGGTTTGGGGCCGGTGTCGCACACGGGTTTGGGGCAGGGGTCGCACACGGGTTTGGGGCCGGTGTCGCACACGGGTTTGGGGCCGGTGTCGCACACGGGCCGTGCCGGTGTCGGTGTCGGTGCCGGTGCCGCGGCGCCGGGCGGGTTAAGCCGCGCGCTGCCGCCATTGGCGGAGCGCAGAGCGGCCGCAGCCAATGGGGCCGGGCCGAGCGCACCGGGCCGGCCCCAGACCCCGTCCCGGGGCGGATCGGGGCGGTTCGGCCGCGCTCGGGCCGGGTCGGAACCGTTCGGCTGCGTTCGGTCGGGCTCGGCTCCGCTCGTCTCAGCTCGGGGAGGATCGGGAAGGTTCGGCTGCGTTCGGGCCGGGCTCGGCTCTGCTCGGCTGAGCTCGGGGAGGATCGGGAAGGTTCGGCCCGGCCCGGTTCGGCCTGGCTTGGCTCGGCGCGGCCCCCTCGACTTTCTTCGGGCTCGCTCGGCTCAGCTCGTCTCGGTTCGGCTTTTCTCGGCTCGGTTCGGCCCCGCTGGGATTCTCGCGGTTCGGCTCCTCTTGACTCGGTTCGATTCGGTTCGTCTGGGCCCGGCCTTGCCCGGCCGCCGCCGCACCGGGCCCGGTAACGCTCCGACCCCATCCCCGGCCCAGGCCCGAGCCCGGCCCCGGTAACGCCCCGGGAGGAAGGGGGGAGGGAGGCAGCGAGCATCCTCCGCCGCTCCGTCCGCAGCACGGCCGGGACCGGGGGCGGGAGGGGGATCCAGGCCGGGGGGAGCAGCAGGAGCTCCGGGCCAGACGTGCCCCGGGAGGGCCGTGACAGGGGGGACATGTCGTGACAGTGGAGACAGAGCCACCCCGCACCGTGACCTGGTGGACAGTGACCCTGGGACACCCTGTGGCACCAGGAGCAAACCCCCCAAGCCGTGACACTGAGGGAGCACCGGGGCACATTCCATGTCGTGACACCGGGGGAGCACCGGAGCACAAAGCCATTCCATGTCGTGATACCGAGGGAGCACAGCTACCCAGGCAGTGACGCTGGGTGCACGCCACGGCGCCAGGTGACAGCGCTGTGACACCGAGCACCCCCCACCATGGCACCAGGGGAGCAGCCAGATCGGCAGGTGCTGTGACACCGGGGGACTCAGTGCCTGGCACGTGCTGTGACACTGGGTGGCCAAACCACCCTGTGCTGTGACTCCTGGGCGAGCCTTGAGCCTGGCATGTGCTGTGACACTGGCAGACCGAAGCCAACCTGGACTGTGACAAGTGATCAACCAGCGTGGCACCTGCCACTAGGTGACCAAAGCCACCTTGGACTGTGACACCAAGTGACCAAGCCTTTGCACCATGACACCTGCTGAACCCTCAGCCTGCTGCCTGCTGTGACACCGTGTGACTGAAAGCCACCCTGTGCAGTGCCACCGGGTGACCAAGCCACCCCACATCGTGACACCATGTGACTGAAGCCCCCTCCCACTCCACTCTGCATTGTCCCCATCATGCCACCATTGCGTCAGCGCGTGGCCATGCGTGTCCCCACGGTGCCGCCGTCCCTGCTGCTGGCTCTGTCCCTGCTGTCCCCTGTGCTATGGGGGTCTGCAGCAGGGAGCTGCCCCCCGCGCTGCGTCTGCGCCTCCAACCTGCTGAGCTGCTCGCAGGCCAACCTGAGCACGGTGCCGACGCCTCTGCCGCGCTTCACGGCCGTGCTGGACCTGAGCCACAACAACGTGACGCGGCTGCGCGCGGACTGGGCCCCGGCGCGGCTGCCGCACCTGCACGCGCTGCTGCTGAGCCACAACGGGCTGGCCTTCGTGTCCACCGAGGCCTTCGCCCACGTGCCGCGCCTGCGCCACCTCGACCTGTCCTCCAACCGCCTGCGCGCGCTGGACGAGAACCTGTTCAGCGACCTGGGCGAGCTGGAGGTGCTGCTGCTCTACAACAACGAGATCTCCACGGTGGATCGCACGGCCTTCGAGAACCTGGGCCGGCTGCGCAAGCTCTACCTGGGGCAGAACCGCATCGCCCGCTTCCCGCTGGAGCTGCTGCGGGAGGGCACCCGGCTGCCGCAGCTGGCGCTGCTGGACCTGTCGGCCAACCGGCTGCGGGCCGTGCCCGCGGGGGAGCTGCAGGCGCTGCCCGCCTGGCTGCGCGACCGCCTCTACCTGCACAACAACCCCCTGGTCTGCGACTGCCCGCTCTTCCAGCTGCTGGACCGCGGCCGCCGCCGCCACCTCAGCGCCGTGGAGGATTTCCAGGACGAGCTGCGCTGCGTCCCGCCCGGAGCCACGGCTCTCGTCAAGATCCTGGAGCTGGCGGGCAAGCCGCCTCTCAACTGCAGCAAGGCGCGGGAGGCCGTGCTGGAGGCGCACCTCGGGGACAGCGTGACGCTGGGCTGCGACAGCCGCTGGCAGGGCGTGCGCAGCCGGCACTGGGTGACGCCGGGCGGGGAGCGGGTGCTGGGGGATGGGGGCAACGGCAGCGTGGCCCTGCTGGCCAACGGCAGCCTGCAGCTGCGGGCGCTGCGCCCTGAGGATGGCGGCACTTACTCCTGCTGGGTGGTCGGGCCCCTCCTCAACGAGACCCTCTACGTGGAGCTGCTGGTGCACAACTTCACCCTGCATGGCCCCCACGACACGCTGAACACGGCCTACACCACTCTGGTGGGCTGCATCCTGAGCGTGGTGCTGGTGCTCATCTACCTGTACCTCACCCCGTGCCGCTGCTGCTGCTGCCGCGGCACCGAGAAGCCGCCGGCGCCGCGCGACGACAGCATCAACTCCTCGGTGCTGAGCACCACCCCCAACCACGCCGGGGGCACCGGGGAGCCCTGCGGGTCCCACGTGGCCTCCGGTGCGGGCACGGGGCAGAACGGCCGGTTCAAGGGCGGGGGGACCCCCCCGGTGCCCGCCCGGCAGGGCCCCAAGGCGCAGAGGAAGGTGTCGGACCCAGACTCGGTGAGTTCCGTCTTCTCCGACACGCCCATCGTGGTGTGAGGGGACACTGGTGGGGACAGTCCCCAGGGACACCCCGTGTCAGCCACTGCAAGCTGTCCCTGGGCAGGAGGGGTGGCCAGACCCCCAGTGCCGTGTCCCCAGCTTGGGGGGTCACACCATCACACCCCAGGACTGAGCATCGCTGCTGGCCCCGCCGAGGTCACTGACACCATGGGACAGTGAGGGACAAAGATGGGACACACATTTTGGGGACAGTCTCCCACCGTCACCTGACTCTGGGCAGGAGAGTTGGCCAGACCCCCACCACCATGGCCCCAGCTTTTGGGAGTCCCATCCTCACCCCCAGGACTGAGAATTGTCCCACACCCCCACTGGGACCACAAAGGGACCGTGAGGGACACACGGGTGTGAGGAGACACACCATGGGGACAGTCCACCAGGACACCCCTACAGTGTTCCTACTGCTGCTGTCACCTGTTCCCCATGGACATGCCATGGGCAGAAGGGGTGGATGCACCCCTGCTGCCATGTCCCCAACTTGGGGGGCAACACCGTTGCTCTCCAGAACAGAGCATCACTGCTGTCCCCCACCGAGGTCACTGTGCCACAAGGGACAAGGATGTGACACCATGGGGCAGTCCCCCACTGTCACCTGTCACCGGGCAGGAAGGATGGCCAGACCCCACCACCATGTCCCAGCTTTTGGGGGTTCCACCATCACCCCCAGGACTGAGCATCATCCCTGGCCCCTGCCGAGATCCCTGAGGGACTGCGAGGGACAGGGGTGTGAGGGGACACTGTGGGGAGTCCCCAGGGACATCCTGTGTCCCCAGTGCCACTGTGAGCTGTCCCCAGGCTGGAGGGGTGGCTGGACCCCTATCACCATGTCCTCAGCTTTTGGGGACCCCACCACCACCCCCAGGACTGAGCATCATCCCTGGCCCCTGCTAAGGGAGACTGCAGTGGACAAGGGAGTGAGGGGACACACCAAGGGGACAATCTGCTGCTGTGACCTGTCCCTGGGCAGGAGGGATGACAAGACTCCCACCACTGTGTCCCTCGTTTTTGGGGGTCCCACCATTGCCCCTCAGGACTGAGCATCGCTGCTGGCCCTGCCGAGGTCACCACAGGGACACATCTGTGAGGACAGCGTGGCCACCAACTGCAGGCCATCAGCCCCACCAGGCTCTGGAGGACTGAGGGACAGTGACAGTGACAGCTGTGAGCCCCCAGGAGCGGCAGCACCGGGCAGAACCCCCCTCCTGCAGCCCCCCCATTCCCCCCGCCCCCCTTGGCATGTGCATGGCCAAGCATGAGTCCCCCGGGGAGCATGTGCCACCCCCATGGGGACACCGGGGCTGTGTCAACCCCCTGGGACACCCCCAACACCTCCTGACAACCCCTGCAACCCACAGCTGCAAGCAGAGCCCCCTCCCCTGCAGGGGTGGGACCCAGGGGCTCCTGCACCCCAAAAAGGGGGTGCCCCCTCCCATGGGTGCCCATGGGTGTCCCCATGCCAGCCCAGCCTGTGTCCCCTGTGCCCCCACCCCTGATGTTCCCCCCTGCACTGGGCAATGCCCAGCGATGCCTTGGCCAAAATAAACGTGTTTCCCTCGTGCTGTGCAACCTTCACCCTTCTGGGGGGCTCCCAGGGGTGTCCCCCTGCTGGGGTGAGAGTGGGCTGGGGACAGGGTGACACTGCTGGGGGACTCTCCCAGGATGAGGCTGGGTCGGGGGGGCCCTGCTGTCCTGCCCACCCCATGTGGGGTGCAGGGGGGTGATGTGTGGGGGGGCAGGAGGGGGCACCCCGGTCACCCCAGTGTGCCCATCCCAGTGTGACACCAACCCCGACACGCTGTGCTGGGAGGGGGCTCTGAGCACCCCCCTATGGCCAGACACTGCTAGGGAACCCCTCCGGGGTGGGGGGCCCTGCTGTCCTGCCCACCCTATCTGGGGTGCAGGGGGGTGATGTGTGGGGGGCAGGAGGGGGCACCCCGGTCACCCCAGTGTGCCCATCCCAGTGTGACACCAACCCCGACATGCTGTGCTGGGAGGGGGCTCTGAGCACCCCCCTATAGCAGCCCCAAGCACCCCAATGACCCCACTGACACCCCTAGCACCTCAATGACCCTTATGGTCCCCCACCTGTCCCCCCAGCACCCCAAAGACCCCCCGTGGTCCCCAGTACCTCCCCTTTAACCCCCCCAGCACCCTAATGACCCTCCACGGTCCCCAGGACCCCTCCTCTGTACTGAGGCACCCCCGAGCAATTCACTGATCTTCCCAGCCCCTTTATGACCCCACAAGTCCCCAAAGACCCTCTGTGGTCCCCTGTACCCTTCTAGCACCCCAATGAACCCCACCTGTCCCTTGAGCACCCCAAAAACCTCCTGTGGTCCCAAGCATGTCCCCATCCATTCACTGAGCCTCCCCAGCACCCCAATGACCCCATTTACCAGCATCCCAGAGAACTCCCAGCATCTCAATGACCCCATTGACCATCTCCCAGCCCCTCAGAGACCCTTATGAGCAGGGTCAGCAGCACCCCGAAGATCCCCTATAGTCCCCAGAAAGCCCCCCAGCATCCCAAAGACCCTTATGGGGCCCTGCCCACCCTGCATCACCCCAAAGACCCCCTATCCTCCCCAGTAACCCCAATGACCCCCTCAGCCTCCCAGAGACCCCTATGAACCCCTGCCCAACCCCACAGCCCTCCCAGCACCCCAAAGACCCCCTTTTCTCCTCCACAGCCCCCCCAATCAGCCCCCAGTACCCCACTGCCACCCCCAACACTCTGAACAACCCCAGTGACCCCTTCCAGCTCCCCAATGACACTCCCCCAGCCCCCCAATAATTCCATCCCCCTGCCCCACTGAGCCCCCCACCCCCAAACCCACAGATCCCCCTTTTCCCCAATCCCCCACCACACAACTCTTTATTTTTTTTTTCCTCTTTGTTTGTTTTTTTTTACAAAAAGAACAAAAACAGCAACAACCGTTTCTTATAAATATCCGCGGCCGACGGGGCCCCGGGAGGTCCGGGGGGGTCCCCAGTGCCGCCCCCCCCCTTCCGGGGCTGGTTTAGCAGCAAGAGAACAGAACTGAGAGTTTTGAGGTATTTTCTGGAAGTTTGGGATTTTTTTCCTTCGTGTTTCCTTGGGATTTTTTTCTTTTTTCCCCCTTCATCGGTTTTCTGGCGTTTCCAGGTGGGGAGGACACAGGGGGGGCCCCCGGTGACCCCTCTGTTAATGGGCTTTGGACTGCAGGGGGGACAGGGGACGAGTCAGAGGGGACCTGCAGGGACTCTCCACAGGCACAGGGGAGCCCCACGGTGTCCCCAGGGGTGGGGGATCCTCAGGGTGTCCCCCAAATGACAGGGTGTCCCTACAGGACAGGGTGTCCCCGCACAGCACAGGGTATCGCTACAGGACAGGGTGTCCCCTCCACAGCCCCACAGGGTGTCCCCCCACAGCACAGGGTGTCCCTGCACAGGATAAGGTGTCCCCCCACAGCACAGGGTGTCCCCTACAGCACAGGGTGTCCCCTACAGGACAGGGTGTCCCCTACAGGACAGGGTGTCCCCTCACAGCACACAGTACCCCTAAAGGACAGGGTGTTGCCCCTAGCACAGGGTGTCCCCCCACATCCCCACAGGGTGTCCCTCACATGACAGGGTGTTCCCCCACCTTGACAGGGTGTCCCCCCAGAGCTCAGTGTCCCCACAGGACAGGGTGTCCTCCCATAGCACAGGGTGTCTCCCCACAAGACAGGGTGTCCCCCAATAGCACAGGGTGTCCCTCACATGACAGGGTGTTCCCCCACCTTGACAGGGTGTCCCCCCAGAGCTCAGTGTCTCCACAGGACAGGGTGTCCCCCACAGCACAGGGTGTCCCCCAATAGCACAGGGTGTCCTCCCATAGCACAGGGTGTCCTCCCATAGCCCAGCATGTCCCAGTGCTTTTCCCCCTCCATCCCACAGTGTCCCCCTCAGCACAGGCCACCCCTCAGCGCACAGTGACGCCAATCCCCGTGTCCCCAGTCCCTCAGGGGGGGTCCCCCTGGCTCTCCACCCCCCAGCCCTACCTTCAGGGCGCTCCTCTTCTCCTCGAACCCCAGGGGCGTCCCCGGCTTCTTCCTGCGGACGGAGCCCCCCGAGCCGGAGCTGCCGGGGCCGGGCGGGCCCGGGGGCCCGGGCAGGCCGGGCGCGGCCTTGCCCTTCAGGGCCCGGCAGTAGGTGGCCGCGTTCTTGCGCTTCTTCACCTCATCCTCGGAGAGCCCCCGGGGCGGCGCCCCCAGCCCCAGCCCGGGCGGCAGCGGCGGCGTTTGGGGGTCGCGGGCGGCGGGGGGGGCCCGGCAGGGCTGGCCGGGGGGCGGCCGCCGCACCCGCGGGGTCCCGTTGAGGATGGCGATGGAGGGCGAAGCCGGCGGGGTGAGTTTCGTCTTGCCGGGGGGAGCCAAGCCCTGATTTTTGCCCTTGACGCTGTCCCCCAAACAGGTCCGTTTGTAGGGCGGGCTGCCGGCCCTGGGCGGGGGCTGCCAGGGCCGGGGCTCCGCGTCCCGTGCCCGGGGGGATCTGCTGGCCTTGCCGGGGGGCAGCTTGCTGAAGGAGGGCGAGGGGGTGTTGGCGGGGAGCGGGGAGGTGATGGACTGCGAGCCCCCTCCGCCGCACTCGGGCTGGCTGCAGGCGGCCGCCGCCGGCGGGGACCCCACGGTGTAGGTGAGGCTGGTGGGGAGCCGGCAGCCCCCGGCCGCAGACAGGCTCCGGAGCGGCGGGGAAGGGGCTGCGGGGCCGTAAAGGGGCGCAGCGGGGCTGGGGGGGGCTGCGGGCAGGTGAAGAGGGGGAACGACGGCTGGAGGGATCTTCCTGTGGGAAGGGAGGGGGTGGGTGAGATGGGGAGCCCCCAAAACTGCTCCCAACCATATCCCCCCAGTTCAGGGAAGAGAGGTGAGATGGGACCCCTCCAAATCCCCATTTCCATCCCTCCAGCCCTACACTGTGCTCCCCAATTCAGGTGTGGAAAGGTGAGATGGGAACCCCCACAAATCCCCACTCCCAGCCCTCCAGCCCCATCCTGTGCTCCCCAATTCAGGCGTGGAAAGGTGAGATGGGACCTCTCCAAATCCCCATTCCAGACCCCTCCAGCCCCACCCTGTGCTCCCCAGTTCAGGTGTGGAAAGGTGAGATGGGAGCCCTCCAAATCCCCATTCCCATCCTTCTAGCCCCACTCAGTGCTCCCCCACTCAGTTCAGCTGTAGAAAGGTGAGATGGAACTCCTCTAAATCCCCATTCCAGACCCCTCCAAATCCCCATTCCCGTCCCTCCAGCACCATCCCATGCTCCCCAGTTCAGGTGTGGAAAGGTGAGATGGGAGCCCCCACAAAACCCCATTCCCATCCCTCCAGCCCCACCCTGTCCTCCCCAATTCAGGTGTGGAAAGGTGAGATGGGACCCCTCCCACTCCCCATTCTGGACTCCTCCAAATCCCCATTCCCATCCCTCCAGCCCCACTTTGTCCTCCCCAATTCAGGTGTGGAAAGGTGAGATGGGAGCCCCCATAAATCCCTACTCCCAGCTCTGCATCCCCACCTTGTCCCCCCGAGCTTGGATGGGAAGGGGTGAAACAGGACATCCCCTCAAATCTCCATTACACCCCAAGTCAGGTGAGGAGGGGGTGATCAGACACCCCCAATCTCTGCTCTCAGTACTGCATCCCCATTTTGTCTTTTCCCAGTTTGGGTGAGAAGGTGATGAAATGGGACCACTCAAATCCCCACTCCCATCTCTGTCCCCCCAATCCTTCCTGATTCAGGTAGGGAGGGGGTCCCAAATCCCCGCCCCCATCCCTCCATCCCCACCTTATCCTCCTCAGTTTGGATCAGAATGGGGTGAAATGAGACCCCCTCATTTCCCACTCAAATCCCTGCACCCCCACCTTACCCTGCTCACTTTGAATGAGGGGGGGGTACAACAAACCTCCCCAGATCCCCACTCCCTTCCTCCCCCTCAATCCCAACACCATGCTGGGACCCTGGGGACCCCAAAGTCCAGGCCTGGTCCCCTGGGGCCCCCTCACCTCCACCTGTGTGCGCTGAGGTGCTGCTCCAGCATGGAGCCCAGCGCGGCGCAGAACCGGTCCAGCCGCCGGTCGAACACGTAACAGCCCGGGGTCACCAGGCGGCTGCCAAAGGTGCAGAACTGGGGGGGCACCGTGCCAGGGTCACTGCAGCCCCCCCCACAACCCTGCCTCAACCACCCACCTGGCACAGAGCCGGGAACAGGACACGGGGATGGGTCATGGGGGGAGCTGGGGGTCCCTGCCCCGGCCTGGTCGCTGGTGGAGGTGGGAGTCCCAGCCCCACTCTGGGGTCTCACATGGATGGGTTGCTGATGGATTTGGGGGTCCCTGCCCCACCCTGGGGTCTCACTCCCACTCTGGGGTCTGACATGGATGGGTCCCTGGTGGAGTTGGGGGGTGTCTGCCTTACTCTGGGGTCTCACATGGATGTGTTGCTGTTGGATTTGGGGGTCCCTAGCCCACTCTGGGGTCTGACATAGATGGGCTGCTGGTGGATTTGGGGGTCTCTGCCCCACTCTGGGTTCCCACATGGATGGGTTGCTGGTGGGGCTGGGGGTCCCTGCACCATTCTGGGGGTCCCTGCCCTGCTCTGGGGTCTCACATGGATGGGTCACTGATGGATTTGGGGGTCCCTGTCCAGCTCTGGGGTCTCACCCCATTCTGGGGTCTTACATGGATGGGTCACTGGTGGAGCTGGGGGTCCCTGCCCTGCTCTGGGGTCTGAAATGGGTGGGCTGCTGGTGGAGTTGGGGGTCCCTGCCCCAATCTGGGGTCTCACATGGACGGGTCACTGGTGGATTTGGGGGTCCCTGTCCCACTGTGGGGTCTCACCCCACTCTGGGGTCTCACATGGATGGGTCACTGGTGGAGCTGGGGGTTCCTGCACCACTCTGGGGTCCCTGCCCTGCTCTGGGGTCCCACATGGAGCGGTTGCTGGTGGATTTGAGGGTCCCTGTCCTGCTCTGGGATCTCACATGGATGGGTCACTGGTGGAGTTGGGGGTCTCATCTCACTCTGGGGTCTCACATGGATGGGTTGCTGGTGGATTTGGGGGTTCCTGCCCCACTCTGGGGTCCCACATGGATGGATCACTGGTGGCTTTGGGGGTCCCTGCACCACACTGGGGTCTCACATGGATGGCTTGCAGGTGGATTTGGGGATCCCTGCCCCACTCTGGTCACTGGTGGCTTTGGGGGTCCCTGCCCTGTTCTGGGGTCCCCTCACTCACCGCCTGAGGCCGGGGTGGGCGCAGGGGGGCCCGGGGGGGCTCCTCAGCCCCCTCCTCCTCGCTCTCCTCGCTGGACACGCGGCTGCCCCCCTTGGGCAGGGGCAGGGGCAGGGGCAGGGGGAGGCCTCCTGTGCCCCCCTCCCCAGAGGTGGCTGGAGCATCCTCAGGGTCACTGGCAGAGGAAAGGCGGGCCCTGCACCAGAGAGAGGAAGAGAGGAACTTTTGGGGTGCCTGATACTGGGGGGGGTCACTGTGAGACAATATACAGCCCCCCTAAATCCCCACTCCCAATCCCTACAATGTGCCCCCCAATCCAGGTGGGGAGAGATGGGAACCCCCCACCCCAAATCTCTGCTTCCATCCACTTCCCCTCCCCTTTCAGGTGCAGAGGGGCCAAGACTGGACCCCACAATTCTGCACTCACATTCCTGCTGCCCTGCCACACCCCCAGTGCAGGGGGGGAGGGTCAGATGGGAACCCCAAAACCCAGCTCCCAGCCACATCTTGCCCTAGTTCAGGTGGTGAGGGGGTGAGACAGGACCCCCAAAATCGGTGCTCCCCATCCACATCCCCCCCAAATTCAGCTGATGAACAGGACCCCCCCCAAAACTCAGCTCCAAACCACATCCCCCAAATTCAGCTGGTGAGACACAACCCCTCCAATCCCAGCTCCCACCAACATCTCTCCAGTTCAGGTGGTGAGACAGAACCCCCTAAATCCCTACTCCCATCCACATCCCCCCACATTCAGCTGGTGAGACACATCCCCCCCAAATCCCTGCTCCCATCCACATCCCCCAAATTCAGCTGATGAGATGGGACCCCCCAAATCCCTGCTCCCATCCACATCCCCCTAATTCAGCTGCTGAGATAGGACCCCCCCAAGTCCATGCTCCCATTCACATATCCCCCAAATTCCTGCTCCCATCCACATCCCCCTAATTCAGCCGCTGAGACAGGACCCCCCCAAATCCCTGCTCCCATTCACATATCCCCCAAATTCCTGCTCCCATCCACATCCCCCAAATTCAGCTGATGAGATGAGACCCCCCAAATCCCTGCTCCCATTCACATATCCCCCAAATTCCTGCTCCCATCCACATCCCCCAAATTCAGCTGATGAGATGGGACCCCCCCAAATCCCTGCTCCCATTCACATGTCCCCCAAATTCCTGCTCCCATCCACATCCCCCTAATTCAGCCACTGAGACAGGACCCCCCCAAATCCCTGCTCCCATCCACATCCCCCCAGTTCAAGTGGGGAGGGGGTGACATGGAACCCCCCACAAACCCCCACTCCCATTCCTGCCCTTTCCATGCATCCCCCCCAATTCAGGTGGGGAAAGCTGAGAGGAGACCCCTCCCCAAACCCACGGGGCACTCACCTGGGGGGGTGCAAGCAGTGGGGCAGCCTGGCTCGGCAGGGAGGGGTATTGGGGGGCTGCAGCAGTGAGGGGGGGTCCTGCAGGGCAGGGTGCAGTGGCTCTTTCTCAGGGGGGCTCCTGTCCTTTGGGGGGTCCCCTCGGCGGGTGCTGGCCTTGAGCTCGGCCACCAGCACATCGAAATCCTTGGCCCGACCCTGCACCTCCCGCCGCTGGTGCACCGAGTGGATCTGGGGGAGAGACAGCAGGGAGGGGGCTCAGGACCCCCCCAAAACACCCAGGCTGGGATATTGGGGTGTCCCCTCCCCGTTTCCCACTACCTTGCAGGTCAGCAGGCGGGTGCAGAGCTTGTTGGTGTCGGGGTTCCGCACCCCACACTGCCGGTTCAGGTCACACTCCTTACCTGGGGGGACACGGAGGCACAGGGTGCTGGGGAGTGCTGGGGGGGCACCCCAACACCCCCCACTGGGGCTGGGCACGGAGCAGCCACTCCTCGGAGCAGCGGACACAGCCCTGAGAGGTTCTGAAGGGGTAGGGACTCACCGTGTGCTGCTCCCTCCCCTTTTTGCTCCTCTGCAGGATGAGGCCCCCCCTATTTTGCCCCTTCTCTGGAGTGACCCCTGATTTTCACCTAGGTCCTGCTGATGGCATTGCCATCACCTGGGAGAGTCTGTGGGCACAGCAGCAATTGGCTCTGGGATTTTGGGGGCAGGGGGGAATGTTTGACTCCCATGTTTTGGGGAATGTGTCCAACACTCATCTTTTGGGGTGACATATGTCCAAACCCCATATCTTGGGGGGGCACACATCCAAACTCCATATTTTGGGGTGGCACACACATTTGAAACACATATTTTGGGGTGGCACACACATTTGACACACATATTTTGGGGTGATACACATTTGACCCCCATATTTGGGAGGGGGCATGTGTTATACCCCCATATTTTGGGAGGGACCACACATCTGGCCCCCATATTTTGGGGGGATATGGGTTCAGCCTCCATATTTTGGGGTTACACATTTCCAAACCCCTGTTTTGGGATGACACATGCCCAATCCCCATATTTTTGTGGGGGACACGAATTAAACCCCCACATTTTCAGAGGATACACATTTGACCCCTATATTTTCAGGGGACACATATTTCACCCATGTATTTTGGGGGGAACATGTGTTTAACCCCCATATCTTGGGGGAACCACGCATTTACCACCCATATTTTGGGGTGACATATTTGACCCCCATATTGTGGAGGGATATACATCCAAACCCCATATTTTTGGAGGGACATATATTCAACCCCTCTATTCTGGAAAACATGTATTCAACCCCCCATATTTTGGGGGGGAATGCACATTTGACCCCCATATTTTTGGGGGTCACATATCCAATTCTCACATTTTTGTGGGGGACACAACTTCAACCCCCATATTGTGGGGAGACCCCATATCTTGGGGAACCATGCATTTAACACCCATATTTTGGGGTGACACATTTGACCCCCATACACATCCAAACCCCATATTTTTGGGGTGATATATATTGAACCCCTCTATTCTGGAGGACACGAATTCAACTCCCCATATTTTGGGGGGAACGCACATTTGACCCCCATATTTTTGGGGGTCACATATCCAATTCTCACATTTTTGTGGGGGACACAAGTTCAACCCCCATATTGTGGGGGGAACATGTGTTTAACCCCCATATCTTGGGGGACCACGCATTTACCACCCATATTTTGGGGTGACACATTTGACCCCCACACACATCCAAACCCCATATTTTTGGGGTGATATATATTGAACCCCTCTATTCTGGAGGACACATATTCAAATCCCATATTTTGGGGGGAACGCACATTTGACCCCTATATTTTTAGGGGGGTCACATATCCAATTCTCATGTTTTTGTGGGGGACACAAGTTCAACCCCCATATTGTGGGGGGACCCCATATCTTGGAGGACCACGCATTTAACACCCATATTTTGGGGTGACACATTTGACCCCCATACACATGCAAACCCCATATTTTGGGGGGAACGAAGATTTGACCCCTATATTTTTGGGGAGAAATATATTCAACCCCTCTATTCTGGACAACATGTATTTAACCCACATATTTTGGGGGGAATGCACATTTGACCCCTGTATTTTGGGGGGCATGTGTTCCACCTCCATATTTTTATGTGGGACATGTTTGACCCCCATTTTTTGAGGAATTTGGGGATCCAAACCGAGCTGTGCCCATTCCTTGGCATCAGCCAAGTGCGGGCCCTAAACCTACAGGATAACCACAACTGGGGGGAGGGCAGGGACCCCCCAACAACCCTCCAGAGGAGAGGGGGGAGCCACTCCCCTGGTACCCAGCCCAGTGCCACACATGGCCCATTCTGGGCCCCAGGATGTCCCGCTGGGATCATCCACCCCCCCCATGGCCGGCAAGGAAAGGGGGGACTCACGCGCCAGCTTCCTGTGGGACCTGGGGGGCGCTTTGGGGGCCCCCACATCCTTGTCCCCCGGAGCAGGGACGCTCTCCGGCATGGCCGAATCCCCCCCGACCCCGGCGGGCACCGGGGGCTCTTTGGGCACCGCGGCAGCCGCGGCTTTCCCCAGGGATTCCTTGGTGTTGGTGGGGACGGCTTTGGGGGGCACCTTGATCCCGTGCCCGTCCGGTTTGGGAATGCTGGGGATCTTCTCCAGGTTCACCACGGGCACAAACAAGCTGTGGAGAGAGAGTTGTGGGGAGGAGGGGGTGGCATCAAAGTGACCCCACAAAGGGCATTGCTGTCGCCCGTGCCGGCGCTCACCAGAGGTTGTTGTCCTTGTCCGTGTGCTCAGGGAGGGGCTGGGCTCTCCCTCGGCCACCAGGGAGCTTCTCCTGCAGGGCTTTGGCTGCTCCGGGCGTCCTGGCGGGCACCGGCTGCCCGTTCACGGCCACGTGGCACGCGGTGGCACGGGCATAGAGCTTGCTGAGCGGGCCGTGCCGGCGTTCTGCCACAGGGATGGGAGGGGATGGGATCCATGGGATGGGATGGAAAGGGATCCATGGCATGGGGTGGGATGGGATGGGATCCATGGGATGGGATGGGGTGAGATGGGAACCATGGGATGGGGTGGGATCCATGGGATGGGATGGGGTGGGATGAGATGGGATGGGATCCATGGGATGGGGAGGGGTGGGATGGATCCATGGGATGGGGTGGGATCCATGGGATGGGATCCATGGGATGGGATGGGATGGGATGGGATGGGATGGGATGGGATGGGATGGGATGGGATGGGATGGGATGGGATGGGGTGGGGTGGGATGGGATGGGATGGGGTGGGATCCATGGGATGGGGTGGGGTGGGGTGGGGTGGGATGGGATCCATGGGGTGGGATGGGATCCATGGGATGGGATCCATGGGGTGGGATGGGATCCATGGGATGGGATCCATGGGATAGGATCCATAGGGTGGGATGGGATGGGATAGGATGGGATCCATGGGGTGGGATGGGATCCATGGGATGGCATGGCATGGCATGAAATGGGATAACCCCACTGTTAGCCCACACCAGAGCTCACACTGCTGCGAGCCCCTCCCTGCCCCTGCACCCCCCAGCCAGCCCTGGTGGCACTCCCAGTGCTGTTCCCAGCACCACGGGGTGGAAGAGCCATTCCCCAAACTCCCTGGCTCACCACAGTGCTTCTGGAAGGCCTGGGGCTTCACCACCTGGCTGCAGTGGTTGCACACCACCAGGTAGAACTCGTCGTGCGCAGGGCAGTGCCCGAAGATGTCCATGTCTGTGGGGAGAGCTCAGTGAGCTGGCACACACCTGCTGCTGCTGGGAGCACTGCAGACAAGGATCCCAGCTCACACAGCCCCAAAATGCTGGGTTTCACCCCAGAGAGGAGCTCACCTTCCTTAATCAGGGTCATGGTGTCCAGTTTCTTGCTGCCATTCTTGCCATTCTCCTCCAGCTCTGACCCTGATCCTGCCAGAGACAAAATCCTGTCAGTGGCTGGCACACGGACGGTCCCGGTGCTCCCACACAGGGCTGGTGCTGGCATCCCTGCTCCTGGAACAATTAAACCAGACAAAATTAGCCCAGAGAGACAGAGCGTGCTGTGAGTGACATCGCCCTGTGGGGTGTCACCATCTCCAGGGTCCCCATCCTGACAGCCCAGGCCCAGCAGGATGTTCCTGGGGACATCCCAGTATGGGATGTGATATTCCTAGGATGTGACATCCCTGGGATGGAACGTCCCTGAGGACACCCTGGTGCTGGGATGGGACATCTCTGGGGACAGCCCCATCCCTGAGGAAACCCCAGTGTGGCACATGGCACCCCTGGGAACATCCTGGTCCCAGGATGTGACACTCTGGGGTCACCTTGGTTCCCAGACAGTCGTGGCCCCACTGGCTGTGCCTGGGCTCTGTTCTGGGGGCACTGGTGGCCACTGAGCCAGTGGCAATGGTGACCCGGCCAACTGTGCCAAACTGGGTGCCAAGTCCATCCCCAGTCCTGCCTGGCCATGCCATACTGCGTGCCCAGTATCATCCAGCTGTGCCATACTGGGTGCTCAGTGCCATCTAGCTGTGCCATACTGGGTAACCAGCCCTGCCTGCCTGGCCATGCCATACTGGGTGCCCAGTGCCATCTAGCTGTGCCATACTGGGCACCCAGACCCATTCAGATGCATCATGACTGGTGCCCAGCCAGTCCCAGTGCTGAGAGCTCACTGGGACACTCCCAGTAAGGAGCACCTGGCTCCCAGTGTGCCCTGCCCAGTTCCCAGTACAGGATATCCCAGTGCCAAGCATGTGATGCCCAGTGCCCCACCTGGGGCTCCCAGTACCTCCTGTCTGCTCTGGAGTAATGATGGCAACTAATTCCCAGTCCAGGCTCTCCAGTTACTGCTCTGCTCCCACCAGTGCCCACTGGACTCCACTGGAATCCAGGAGGGGGCACCCAGCAACGGGCACAGGGCTCCCAGTGGGCTGCCTGGTGCCACACTGGTGCCCAGTTCCTAGAGCAGAGATCCTGCTGCCCAGTTCCTGAATCCCAGTGCCCAGCGTGGCTCCCTAGTGCCCAGTTCCTGGTGCCCAGTGTCCAGTGCAAGGTTCCTAATGTTTGGGCAACTTTGGTAGGATGCCCCATGCCAGTTCTCAATGCTGGGTGCCCAGTACAGGATGCCCAGTTCCTGGTATCAGGTGCCACGTCTGGCTGTGCAGTGCCAGGTTCCCAGTCCCAGTTCCTGGTACCAGATGCCCAGTGCTGGATGCCACATTCCCAGTGCAGGAAGTGCCCATTCCCAGTTCCCAAAGCTCAGTGCTGGGTGCCAGGTCTAGATGCCCAGTGTAAGGTTCCCAGTGCCCAGTTCCTGGTGCCAGGTACCCATTGCAGGATATCCTATTCCCACTGTCTGGTGCCCAGGGCTGGGTGCCCCATTCCTGTTTCTGCATGTTCTGGTGCAGGATGCCACATTCCCAGTGCAGGGTGCCCATTCCCAGTGCCAGTTTCCCAGTGCAGGGTGCCCATTCCCAGTGCAGGGTGCCCATTCCCAGTGCCAGTTTCCCAGTACAAGGTGCCCATTCCCAGTGCCAGTTTCCCAGTGCAGGGTGCCCATTTCCAGTGCCACGATCCCAGTACAAGGTGCCCATTCCCAGTGCCAGGTTCTCAGTACAGGGTGCCCATTCCCAGTGCCAGGATCCCAGTGCAGGGTGCCCATTCCCAATGCAGGGTGCCCATTCCCAGTGCCAGATCCCAGTGCAGAGTGCCCATTCCCAGTGCAGGGTGCCCATTCCCAGTGCCAGTTTCCCAGTGCAGGGTGCCCATTCCCAGTGCAGGGTGCCCAGTGCAGGGTGCCCATTCCCAGTGCCAGGATCCCACTGCAGGGTGCCTATTCCCAGTGCAGGGTGCCCATTCCCAGTGCCAGTTTCCCAGTGCAGGGTGCCCATTCCCACTGTCTGATTCCCAGCGCAGGGTGCCAGGTCTGGCTGCCCTGTTCCCAGTGCCAGGTGCTGGTACAGGATGCTTCATTCCAGGTGTCCAGTTCCCAGTGCCAGGAACATCCTAGGACATGCCAGGACAACCTGCACCACAAACTGGGCGCTGGGAATCCTGCCCTGGGCACCCAGACCCGGCACCCTCTGCTGTGTGCCCAGCTCCCGGTCCTGGAGGTCAGGCTGCCAGGTCTCCATGCCCAGTACCGGGTTCCCAGTGCCCCGTTTCCCACTGTCCAGCGCAGGATGCCCCGTTCCCGGTGCCCCGTTCCCAGAGCAGAACGAGCCGGTGCAGAACCTGCTCCTCTCGGTTCCCAGCGCCCGGTGGGGGATGCTCCGTCGGCGGTTCCCAGCGCAGGATGCCCCGTTCCCATTGCCCGGTGCGGGATGCCCTGCTGCCGCTTCCCGGTGCCGGACTCCCCTCTCCCGGTGCCGTTGCCCGCCCGCCGCGCGGCGGCGCTCGGACCGGGGGTCGGCGGGCGCGGCCCCGGTCGCGAAGCCCCCCCCGCCGCCGCCGCCCTCACCGGTGTCGGCGGGCGGCCCGGCCCGCTCCAGCCAGGCGCTCCAGCTCTGCCCCGCGAACTCGTCCAGGCCGGGCACCGGCCGCCGCTCCGCCGCCATCGCCGCCGCCGCCGCCGCGGCACCGCCGCCCCCCCCGCGCCGCCCCCGCCCCGCGCATGCGCCGCGCGCCCCGCCCGCCCCGCGGCACCACGGGCACGGTAGTCCCGGAGCGACCCCCGCCCGGCCCGACCCCGGCTGCCGACCGGCTACACCCCCCCGAGCTGGGACACCCGGTACCGGCACTGCCGGGGGTCCCCAGTGAGCCCTGTGCCAGGCTGGGGTCTGCTGTTATCCCTGCACGGGGATGGGGGTACCCGGGATCCCTGCACGGGGATGGGGGTACCCGGTAACCCTACATGGGGATGGGGGTATCCGGTGTCCTTATAACAGGTTAGGGGCACCCGGTGTCCCTGTACGGGGACGGGGGTACCCGGTGTCCTTATAACAGGTTAGGGGTACCCGGTGTCCCTGTACGGGGACGGGGGTACCCGGTATCCCTATAACAGGTTAGGGGTACCCGGTGTCCCTGTACGGGGACGGGGGTACCCGGTATCCCTATAACAGGTTAGGGGCACCCGGTGTCCCTGTACGGGGACGGGGGTACCCGGTATCCCTATAACAGGTTAGGGGTACCCGGTGTCCCTGTACGGGGATGGGGGTACCCGGTATCCCTATAACAGGTTAGGGGCACCCGGTGTCCCTGTACGGGGATGGGGGTATCCGGTGTCCTTATAACAGGTTAGGGGCACCCGGTGTCCTGTACGGGGATGGGGGTACCCGGTATCCCTATAACAGGTTGGGGGTACCCGGTATCCCTATAGCAGGTTAGGGCACTCAGTATCCCTATAACAGGTTAGGGGCACTCGTTATCCCTATACTCAGTTGGAATTCCCTCTTGTCAACATACCAGACCCAGAACTCCAGTTATTCCTATAAGGGGCTGGGGTCTCCTGTTATCCCTGTATGGGGATGGGGGTACCTGGGGTCTGGTATGGTTATTTCTATACTGGGCTCTGAGCCCAGAGTATTGCGAGACAAGGCTGAGGTTCCAGGTTATTCCTGTGTGGGGGTGGGGACCCCTGTTGTGCCTGGGATCCCCCATTATCCTTCCACTGGTCTGGGGTTCCCTATTATCCCTATCTGGAGCTGGGACTCCTTGCCATTATTCCCATACCAGGCTGGGGGTCCAGATGATCCCTATACAGGACTGGTGCTCCCGATGTTATCCCAATACTGGGCTGGGGTTCCCAGTTGTTCCTGTACAGGACTGGTGCTCCCAGTATTATCCCAACACTGGACTGGGGTCCCTGATTGTCCCTATACTGAAGTGGTGCTCCCAATGTCATCCCAATACCAGACTGGGGCTCCTGATTGTCCCTATACTGGACTGGGGTTCCTGATTATCCCTATACTGAAGTGGTGCTCCCAATATTATCCCAACACTGGACTGGGGTTCCTGATTATCCCTATACTGAAGTGGTGCTCCAAATATTATCCCAATACTGGACTAGGGTTCCTGATTGTCCCTATACAGGACTGGTGCTCCCGATATTATCCCAACACTGGACTGGGGTTCCTGATTGTCCCTATACTGGACTGGTGTTCCCAATATTATCCCAATACTGGACTGGGCTTTCTGATTATCCTTTTACTGGACTAGGGTTCCTGATTATTCCTATACAGGACTGGTGCTCCCGATATTATCCCAACACTGGACTGGGGTTCCTGATTGTCCCTATACTGGACTGGTGCTCCCAATATTATCCCAATACCAGACTGGATTTCCTGATTATCCTTTTACTGGTCTGGGGTCCTCTGTGACCTGTCTGGGACCCTCTATCAGCCCAATATTGGTCTGGGACCCACAGCTCACCCCATACCAGAGATGGGATGGGTTTATCCCTGCACGGACCGGGGGTGGTGCCCCAGCCGGGGGTGCGCTCAGCTCCACACCGAGGCAGACACAGGAGCCCCAGTGCACAGCTGGTAGCCAGGACTTTATGCGCCCCACACAGACACGGACCCCGGGGAGCGGAGCCCCCGACACCGAGCGGGACCCCCGGGACCCCGTGTCCCCCTGCAGCTCCAAGCCCGGGGACAGCGACACCCGGTCCTCGGGCTGGCGGCCGGCGCGAGGTCCCGGGGGCCGGGCAGGGTCCCCCCGGGCTGGGTCCCCCCGGGCTGGGTCCCCCCGGGCTGGGTCCCCCCGGTCACTGCTTGTCGATGGCGCCCTGCTCGGCCGCGCTGTCGCGGGGCGCGGGCGGCCGCAGCCACGGCGTCTCCCGCAGCACGAACCAGCAGTTCCCGGCCCACAGCAGGAAGTTGAGGAACCCGAAGAGCTGCAGGAGAGGAAAGGGGAGAGGGCAGAGAAAAAGGGAGAGGGTCCCACAGGGCGGCCTTGGGGGAGCATAGCACCCCACACACACCCTGTGCGCCCCATGAGCTCCGAGCGCCCCGTGAACCCCGTGCATCGTGTGTGCCCTCTGCACCCCATGCACCCCAAACTTTCCATACATCCTGTGTACCCTGTGCATCGTATGTGCCCTGTGCACCCCATGAACCCCGTGCATCGTGTGTGCCCTTTGCACCCCATACACCCCAAACTTCTCATACATTCCATACACCCTGTGTACCCTGTGCATCGTGTGTGCCCTCTGCACCCCATACACCCCAAACTTTCCATACATTCCATACACTGCATGCAGCCTGTATGTAGTGTGTGCCCTATACACCCCATGCACGCCAAACTTCCCATACATTCCATACACCCCACACACCCTACACTTCCCATAAATTCCATACACTGCATGCATGGTGTGTGCCCCACACACCCCATACCTGCCATAATTCCCGTACATCCCACGCACCCCACTGCACTCCAGACATCCCACACGCCCCATGTGTAACCCACGCCCTGTGCCCCACACACCCCATACTCCCCACCCATGCACCCCAGGCACCTTGTGCACCCCATGTGCCCCACATGTGCCATGCAACCTGTGCACCCCATGGGCCCTATATGCCCCATATGCTTCATGCACCCCATGTGCACCGTGTAACCCCAATGCCAGATGCACCCCATGCACCCCACTTCACCCCATGAGCCCCTTATACCTCAAGCACCTCATATGCCCCATGCCCCCATGCACATCACACACCCCACACATCCCAAACACTGCCAGGGAATGCATCACCACCCCACACCCCATCCTGGCACTCCCTGATGGCTGTGTGCCCATTTGCAGTGCCAGGATCCCAGTACAAGGTGCCCCAATCCCACTGCCAGGATCCCAGTACAAGATGCCCATTCCCAGTGCAGGGTGCCCATTCCCAGTGCCAGGATCCCAGTGCAGGGTGCCCATTCCCAGTGCAGGGTGCCCATTCCCAGAGCAGGGTGCCCATTTCCAGGGCCAGGATCCCAGTACAAGGTGCCCCAATCCCACTGCCAGTTTCCCAGTGCAGGGTGCCCATTCCCAGTGCAGGGTGCCCATTTCCAGGGCCAGGATCCCAGTGCCAGTGCCCCATTCCCAGTGCCAGGATCCCAGTACAAGGTGCCCATTCCTAGTGCAGGGTGCCCATTCCCAGTGCCAGGATCCCACTGCAGGGTGCCCATTCCCAGTGCCAGGATCCCAGTACAAGGTGCCCATTCCCAGTGCAGAGTGCCCATTCCCAGTGCCAGGATCCCAGTACAAGGTGCCCATTCCTAGTGCAGGGTGCCCATTCCCAGTGCCAGGATCCCAGTGCAGGATGCCCATTCCCAGTGCCAGGATCCCAGTACAAGGTGCCCATTCCCAGTGCAGAGTGCCCATTCCCAGTGCCAGGATCCCAGTGCAGGATGCCCATTCCCAGTGCCAGGATCGCAGTGGGGGGGATACAGTGTTGATCCCCCATCCCGTGGTACCAAGGCAGGTGGCTGTGGAATGTTTTCACCCACATTTCCATGCTGCCCTCTCCTGGCTGAGCTCAGGAATCTGGCACAGGTGTGGCCAAACGTGTATGTACACCTGCGTGCCCACGTGTGTGCCCCTGTGCCTTCCTGTGTGTGTGTGTGCCCATGTGTACGTGTGCCCCTGTATATGCCCGTGTATATGCCTCTGTGTGTGTGCCCGTGTGTGTCCATGTGTGTGTGCCTGTGTGTGCCCGTGTGTGTGCCCATGTGTGTGCCCCTGTATGCCTGTATGTGCCCATGTGTGTGCCTATGTGCTTGTCTCTCTATGTGCCCACGTGTGTGTGCCCATGTGTGCGCTCCTGTGTGTGCCTGTGTGTGCCTTTATGTGCCCCTCTGTGCCCATGTGTAAGCCTATGTGCGTGCCCGTGTGTGTGCCCACGTGTGCCCACGTCTATGCCCCTGTGCGTGCCCCCGTGCCCTCACCACCGAGATGTTGGCCAGCCCCATGGCGGGCGTGGTGCCAGCGTTGCAGAGCACGCCGTCGGCCTGGCACACGGCCATGGCAGCGATGAGGGCCGAGGGGCGCGTGGCCGCCTTCACGTCGCTCAGCCCCTTGCCCCACGCCGCCGCCGCCACCAGCCAGAAGAAGGCAAAGCAGACGGTGACACAGAAATCCTGCCAGGATGAGAGCCTGGCATCAGCTGGCACCCTGGCACGGCGCTGGGCTCGCGTGCCCCGGGGTGAGCCTGCCTTACTGTGAACGGGAGCTTCGTGTTCTCCGTGTACAGGGAATGGAAGCGGAGGTAGAGCACCAGAGCAGCCATGGAGTAGAGGAAGGAGAAGACCCCCAGGGTCACGAAAAACTCGGCAGGAGCGGAGAAATCGCCCACGAGGTACAGGGTGCGGGCTTCTGATTCATCCTCACAGTTGGGCATCCCAAAGGGAATCTGGTATAACCTGGGGGACAGGGAGGGGGTCAGGGGGCTGGGAATGGAGAGGAGGGTGGGGGTGGGTGGTGTGACCATGCTGGGGTGGTCCCATGGGAATGGAGATGGTGATGGGGATGGATAGAATAACCAGGATGGGGTGGTCCACTGGGATGGGTGGATGGATGGATGGATGGATGGATGGGTGGATGGATGGATGATGGATGGATGGATGGATGGATGGATGGATGGATGGATGGATGGATGGATGGATGGATGGATGGATGGATGATGGATGGATGGGATGGATGATGGATGGATGGATGGATGGATGGATGGATGGATGGATGGATGGATGGATGATGGATGGATGGATGGATGGATGCTGGATGGATGGATGGATGGATGGATGGATGGATGGATGGATGGATGGATGGATGGATGGATGGATGGTGGATGGATGGATGGATGGATGGATGGATGGATGGATGGATGGATGGATGGATGGATGGATGGAGTAAGTGCTGGGGTGGTCCCCTGGGAATGGAAGGTTTGATGGTGATGGCTACAATAACCAGGCTGGGGTGGTCCCCCAGGAATGGAGGGAGGGATGGATGGATGGATGGATGGATGGATGGATGGATGGATGGATGGATGGATGGATGGATGATGGATGGATGGATGGATGGATGGATGGATGGATGGATGGATGGATGATGGATGGATGGATGGATGGATGGATGGATGGATGGATGGATGGATGGATGGATGGAGGGATGGATGGATGGATGGATGGATGGATGGATGGATGGATGGATGGATGGATGGATGGATGGATGGAAGTGATGGGGTGGTCCCCTGGGAATGGAGATGGTGACAGGGATGTCCAGAATAACCAGGCTGGGGTGGTCCCCTGTGTTGGGAGGGATGGATGGAGTAAGTGCTGCAGTGACCCCCTGGGAATGAAAGGTTTGATGGTGATGGCTACAATAACCAGGCTGAGGTGGTCCCCTGGGACTGGAGATAGTGACAGGCATGTCCAGAATAATCAGGATGGGGTGGTCCCTTGGGAATGGAGATGGTGACAAGGATGGCTACAATAACTAGGCTGGGGTGGTCCCCTGGGAATGGAGGTGGTGACAAGGATGGACAGAATAACCAGGCTGGGGTGGTCTCCTGGCATGGGAGAGATGGATGAAGTAAGTGCTGGGGTGGTCCCCTGGGAATGGAAGGTTTGATGGTGATAGATAGAATAACCAGCATGGGGTGGTCCCCTGGGAATGGAGGGCACAGATCCACTGCCATAACCTGGATTCTTTTCCATGATCTAGTGCCCTGGCATGGGGCAGGCGGCAGAGAAAAGGGGTTGGAACTGTGACTCTCATCTGGCCCAACTCAGATAAATCAGGATTCCCGTGGACTTCCCCGAGTACTGAGAATTTCCCTCCTTCCCCATCCAGTCTTTTGTGAATTACAAGAATCCCCCTGGGTGGTGTCAGGAAGTGGCAGGGATGCCAGGGGATGTGCCATGGGGTCAGGGTGTGGGTGGTTTCCAGCTGAACACGGCTCCGCAGACACCATGGCTGTGGTCCCATGGAGGTCCTGCCAGCAGGAAGGGAATATAACCCAGCCCAGCACCCCCAGCCTGTGTGGGGCAGCCTGGGGGTGTCAGGGCTCAGCACCCCTCACCTGAAGGGGTACCCGAACTGGATGCTGATGGCTGTCATCCCTCCACCTTCACATTTCACTGTGGCTCCGGTCTCACCGCTGAAGGAGCCGCAGGAGCCGAAGGCGAAGATGGCAAAGAGCTACAGGAGAGGGTGAAGGGTCAGGGGGTGAGCTCTGGGGCCCCTTTCATCCTCGGGGGGCAGGCTGCATCCCCTGGCACTCAGTAATGGGCAAGCTGCCCCCCCCAGGGGCTGGCCTCAGGGCTTCCCTCCAGCACTGGCATTCCAATGGGATTTGAGGGTGGGGTCATGTTTGGGGGGGTGGGGACACCAAGGCCAAGCCCACCCAGATCCCCCCTTAATTCTGGGCAGGGTACTGAGTGTCCAGGCAGCTGGGAGCATCCCCATGGCGGCACCCCCGGATCTGTCCCCTCCCCAGGAGCCAGCACTGCCCTCCCTTGCTCTTGGAGTGACACTGCTTTCATCTCTTGGATGAGGGTGCCGGGAAACACCATTCCCAAAGGGTTTTCCCACAGCTCCCCCTGGCCGAGCTCCCAACCCTCCCAGGTGAAACGGGGGATCATTGAAATTTAAAATAGACACTGCACTTTTTACAACAGCAGGACCTTATACAACCCACACCGGGACTCAAATAGTTCAGATTCAACCCAAACTTGCACCTGAAGTGTATGAAATAGGCACCAACATAGTGAGGAATGTGAGTGAACAACAACTGCCGTTCAATCCAGAATGGTCTCTCAAACGTGTTGAGTTGCTAATGCAAATTAACATCTCAAAAATCCAACCAGCCTGCTCCTCCTTCCTAAGAACATCCTTTGAGGGCTGGACAATGTTGTTACAAAGACAGGTACACCTCAGGAGCAGAATAAGAAAGGATCTAACTGGGATATTGGGGACAAGATTGGGAGTTTTAAATGGAATTGATTCAGAAATACTGATGAATAATCCCCAGCAGGGATGGGCAGCCCGTGTGTGGCACTAAGGGTGTAAGCAGGGGTTTCAGTGGATCCTCCAGGGATTTTCTCCTCGTTTTTGTTTTTGGGCTGTCTTTGCACGTGAGGTCTGATCCCACATGGTGGCCTCAATGGCAGGGGGAGCCCAGAGCCCCCGTGGGTGGGATTATGCAAACCAAAGAGCTGTAGGATTGGGGAAAGCCCCTCAAGCTGCCTTCTCCCTGTGGGAGATGCCCAAAGAGAGCTGAGCCCCCCCTGTACCTCAGTTCCCCCCGGGAGCCCCCCGGCCCTGGCGAGGCCGAGCTGCAGAAATGCCACCCTGAAACCCAATCTGCCAGGAGCCATTCATGGCACGGCCAGCACAGGACAGAGCCGCGGGCGCTTGGCCGCCCCCCTGTCCCCAGGGTCCCCCTTGCTGGGGCTCACTGACCCTCAGTCCCCTCCCCACACACCCCCCCACCCCCCCAGCGCCCCCTGAGCCCCTGGCAGCGGCAGGGACCCGGCACCCCGGTGTCACCGTCCC
Organism: Melospiza melodia melodia; assembly: GCF_035770615.1. Classification (NCBI taxonomy): domain Eukaryota; kingdom Metazoa; phylum Chordata; class Aves; order Passeriformes; family Passerellidae; genus Melospiza; species Melospiza melodia. Next base: position 3,670,700 of record NC_086221.1, on the reverse strand, counting down.
CTTTGGCAGGGCCGGGCACAGCCACCTGCTCAAGGTCACCGGGAGGGGCTGGTGGCCCGAACCCGTGTGGCCCTGCTCCCCCCTTCCCCCCAAAACGAGGCCTCCCCCCCGCTGCTGATGGCGTGCAGGAAACTCTGGGGGCTCTGGGATTCCTTCAGGAAGGAATGGAGCCCCCCAAATGTGGGGGGACTGCGGGCTGTGGGGAGCAGGGCTGGAGCAGGGGCTGTGACGGGGGGTCTGGGGGGACACACGGGGGTCACTCACCCATTCCAGCACCTTGATGAAACCCAGCGGCTCCTGGAGGCGACCCCAGCGCAGCCCACGAAGGACGCGGTCCTGCAGGAGAGAGCGGCGGGAGCACCGGGACGGCACCGGGACGGCACCGGGACGGCACCGGGACGGCACCGGGACGGCACCGGGACAGCACCGGGGGATTGGGGTGCCACCCCGGATTGCCACAACGGGATTGCCCCGGGCACGGGGCTGTAACGGGAGTCAGGGGGCTGGAAAGGGCCCTGCTCCGGGCTGGGAGTTGTCTCGGTGGAGAAGGGTTTACTCCGGGAAACCGGGGGGATTGCCCCGGCGAACAGGAGGGGCCACACCGGGGAACCGGGGAGCTGCCGCGGGGAAACGGCGGGGAGGCAACGGGACTGCCCCGGGGAACCGGGGAACGGCATCGGCCGCGGCAGCAGAGCAGCGGAGGGTGCACCGCGGCACCGGGGCTCGCACCGGCGGCTACAACGGGACAATGTGCGCTGCTCCGGGGATCGGCACTGGGACACCACGGACTCCTCCGGGACACCGCGGGGACACCGGGAGCTGCCCCGAGCAACAGTGCCGGGACACCGAGGGGCTGCACCGGGAGCCTGCCGCGGTCACCGGGAGGGGGGGACGCACCGGAGCCCTACCTGGAGCCGGGGCGGTTTATCACCGGCCGCGGGGGCGCCGGGCTCCGACATGGCCGGGCCGGGGGCGGTCGGTGCTGCCTCCGCCGCCCGCTGGGACGGCTCCGCTGGGGGAGCCGCCACCGGGCAGCGCAGCGCCCCCGGGGCGGGCAGCACCGCCCCGCCCCCGGCAGCGCCCCTGGGCCGGGCCCCCCGGGCCAGCCCCCCGCCCCGGGCCGCCCCCGGGCCCGCCGGGCAGCGCAGCGCCCCCCGGGGGGGCCCGGCCGTGCATCGGACCGGGAATGAGGAGCGCTGGAACGGGGCGGGAATTCCGCTGGGAAACGCTACCGGGGCCGGCAAGGCTGGCGGCGTGGCACCGTGCACCGGGCATTGGGGTGCCGGTATGGCCCGGAGAGCAGGGGCGTACAGCCCCTCCCGGTACCTCCTCCCCGTATTCCCGTCCGTCCCGGAGCGCCTTCCCCACACCGCCTCCCGAGGCTTCTTGCCGGTGCTCCCTTCTCAGTATCCCATTCCTGGTGCCGCCTCCCCGACCCCTTAGTCCCGGTACCCCCTTCCCGACCCCCCAGTCCCGGTTCCCCTTTCCCGGTTCCCCATTCCCGGGAACCCCTCCCGGCACCGCGCCGTGCCCGCCGCAGGCCCCGCCCCCTGCTGCTCTGGCCCCGCCCCCGGCTCTATAACCACGCCCCCTCTATGACCACGCCCCTCAGAGCTCGCCCCGCTCCCGCTCTGGCCTCGCCCCCTCCCCTCAGACCACGCCCCCATCGGCGCCCTGGAGAGATGACCACGCCCCAGACGCTCAGGCCACGCCCATCGGCTGTAGCCCCGCCCACCACCCCAATCCCGGTCCCGCCCCCCCTCTGCACTGATCCCGCCCTCCCCGCGCTCCCATTGGCCGGCCCGCAGCGCCGCTGTCCAATGAGCGGGCGGCGCGGGCGGAAGTGCCGCTCGGGGCCGGAAGCGGCATTGCAGCCCCCGGTGAGGCCGCGGCGCTCCCGGTGCCCCCGGACCCCCCGAGCCACCCCCGGCCCCTCCGGAGTCCCCGGGATCCGCCGGCACCGCCCGGCCCTGCCGCCGCCATGTTCCTCACGCGCTCCGAGTACGACCGGTGAGTGCCCGCCCGGCCGCGGCTGAGTCACGGGCCTGGGCCCGAGCGGTCCGGGCCGCCCCCACCGGCGCCTCTCGCGCTGGGATCGCACCGGGAGCTGCCGAGCCCTGCCGCGGGACCGGGGATGCCGGGATGGGACAGACTGAGGGCGAGGGGAGCTCGTGGTGTGCGGGGATGGGGTACCCGGGGATGGGAGCGTGCCCGGGGGAGCGGGAGCGCTGGGAACGGAGCGGAGCACCGGGAGCGGCTGAGGGAGCGGGAAAGGGCTCAGCCTGGGGAAAAGGAGGCTCAGGGGGGACTTTGTGGCTCTGCACAGCTCCTGACAGGATGGGACAGCTGGGGGGGTCGGGCTGTGCTCCAGGGAACAGGGACAGGATGAGGGGAACGGCCTCAGGCTGGGCCAGGGGTGTTTAGTTTGAATATTGGGAATATTTTCATGGAAAGGGCTGTCCAGCCCTCACACAGACTGCCCTGAGGAGAGATGGAGTCCTCATCCCTGGAAGGGCTCAAAAACCACGTGGAGGTGGCACTTGGGGACAGGGGTGAGCGGTGGCCTTGGCAGGGCTGGGGGAGAGGCTGGACTCCATGACCTCAAGGGGCTTTTCCACTCTCCAAGGACTTTTCCACTCTCAAGGATTCCAGGATCCCATGCTCAAACAGGACCTGTCTGGCTCCTGGCGCTCCCTTTGCATTCCAGAGTGTTCCAGGACACCCCACCTGTTCTCACCTGTGCCTTGACCTGCTGGCTCTCCTTGAGTCCATGACCACCCTGGTCCCCACCCTGGGGCTGTGGACATGTCCCTGTGTCCCCTGCCCCACCTGTGCCCAGGTGGCTTCACCCTTGAGCAAGATTTTGGTTTCCTGACCTTCTCACTGTGTGTTCTCCTTGCAGGGGTGTGAACACCTTCTCTCCAGAGGGGAGGCTCTTCCAGGTGGAATATGCCATCGAGGCCATAAAGGTACTTTTAAAAAGTTTCCTTCAGAGTTTCCCTCAGAATTTCTGGGTTTCCTTCAAAGATTTCCCGAGTTTCCCCCTCAAGGATTTCCCGAGTTTCCCCCTCAAGGATTTCCCGAGTTTCCCCCTCAAGGATTTCCCGAGTTTCCCCCTCAAGGATTTCCCGAGTTTCCCCCTCAGAGATTTCCCGAGTTTCCCCCTCAGAGATTTCCCGAGTTTCCCCCTCAGAGATTTCCCGAGTTTCCCCCTCAGAGATTTCCCGAGTTTCCCCCTCAGAGATTTCCCGAGTTTCCCCCTCAGAGATTTCCCGAGTTTCCCCCTCAGAGATTTCCCGAGTTTCCCCCTCAGAGATTTCCCGAGTTTCCCCCTCAGAGATTTCCCCAGTTTGCCCCTCAAAGATTTCCCCAGTTTGCCCCTCAAAGATTTCCCCAGTTTGCCCCTCAAAGATTTCCCCAGTTTGCCCCTCAAAGATTTCCCCAGTTTGCCCCTCAAAGATTTCCCCAGTTTGCCCCTCAAAGATTTCCCCAGTTTGCCCCTCAAAGATTTTCCCCAGTTTGCCCCTCAAAGATTTTCCCCAGTTTGCCCCTCAAAGATTTTCCCCAGTTTGCCCCTCAAAGATTTTCCCCAGTTTGCCCCTCAGGATTTTCCCCAGTTTCCCCCTCAGGATTTCCGAGGTTTCCTTCAAAGATTTCCTTCAAAATTTCCTTTCCAAATCTCCTTCCAACCCCAGGCAGGGATTGCTCAGGACTTGTTGGAACCCTGGATGCTGAGAATTTTAAATTTTCTGTGCTGAAAGGCCCAGATCCACAAAAGAACACTGCATTTGACCTGAGGCTGTAAAGAAGGATTCCAAAATTGATTAATAGCACTGGAATTATGAGGGTGTAGTTAATTACAAGTGTGTAATATCACAGAATAGAAAACTTAAAATTGGGGTTTTAAAATATAGTAATAAATATGAAGGAAAATAGAAGTTTTAGGGTGGAAACAAATTGTTCTTCTTTACCTTCATCTTCATAGATTTGAGTGGTATTTTATAATTAAACAGAAAAGTCCACACTGCAAGCTTCAAGAAATCAATTATTAAGTTAAAAGAGAAATTAATTTAAATAAAATTTCTCATTTGGATAGTTTAACCTTAAAAGACCTTATGACAAGAGATAGTTAACCATTTTGTACCTTACTAATGAAAAACTACAAAACTCACAGCTGTGAGACTGTAACATTGATAAGAAACAATGAATACCTAAATCTGAACACAAACTATCATCTCAAGTACCTCCAATCCCTACCCCAATAAAAATTAAAAAAAAAAAGAAACAAAGAACCCACAAGGCCTAATCAGGCTGTGTCTGTTTCCTCCAGGCAAACATCCCACAGCTCTGCTCTTTTATGGGTCAGGAAGGACCAAAACCTGATTTTGATTTTGATTTTCCCCAAAATTCAGTGCTATGTTCCCTCTCTGTCCTACCAAGTGATTTATCCCCCAAAAAATGCAATCCAAAGCTGTTTATCCCCAAATCCAACCTAAACCACTTCTTGGGTGGATTTAAATGTAAACTGAAGGTCGTGTAAACTGAAGGTTGTTATGAACAAACCCACCTTTGCAGGGCCAAATGGCCTAAACATCCTTAATTGATAAATGTCCTTAATTGATAAATATTCCTGTCTGTTACATTGATGGAATGTGGGTGTTTTGCAATAAGTTTAAATTCGGAAAAAACCAGGTCAAGTAATGAGGGGAAAAAGCTCTGGGGTGTTTGAACAGGGCAAGAAGAGGAAGGGAAGAAGCTCTGAGGTGGTTGAACTGGGGAGAAGGGTCCTGACTTCGCCTTCCCTGTGTTGCTTTGGCTCCTTGGGGCACTAAAAAGAGGAATAAAGAAATAATGTAACAGAAAAAGTAATACAAGTATCAAGGACTCGGGAATTAAAGCTCCCAGGGGGATGTTGGTGGCCATGCTGGCTTGATTAATTAAAACACATCTCCTGCCATGCCTGTGGCTGTAGGTGCAGCTTTCCAGGGAATTTTGGGGGTTAAAATTAAACCCATGCCTTGAAGTGGGTGTTGGGAAGGAGCATTGCACACTGCAGCTGGGACAGTTGTGCCAGGAAGTTCCCTGGGGTGGGAGGGCTGGGATCCAGGCAGGGCTGGTGGGATGAAGGTGGGATTAAGGGAGGACCAGTGTGGGGGTTGGTGGGATTAAATAGGATTGAGGTAAGGGCTGGTGGGATGCAGATTAGAGGTTGGAAAAATCCAGATTAGGGGCTGGTAAGATCCAAAAAGCATTGGTGGGATCAAGGTAGGATGAAGGTAATTGTTGGTGCAGTGAAGGTGGGGTTAAGGTAGGACCAATGTTGGATTGAACAGGATTGAGGTAAGGCCTGGTAAAATCCAGATTAGGGGCTGGTGGGATCCAGAAAAGCATTGGTTGGATCATGATGGGATGAAGGTAATTGTTGATGGAATCAAGGCTGGGTCGAGTTCAGGAGTTGGTGGGATCAAGGTGGGACCAATGTGGGGGTTGGTGGGATTAAATAGGATTGAGGTAAGGGCTGGTGGGATGCAGATTAGGGGCTGGTAAAATCAAAATTAGGGGTTGGTAAAACCCAAAAAGCATTGGTAGTGTCATGGTGGGATCAAGGCAGGGCTGGTGTGATCAAGGTGGGATGAAGGTAGTTGTTGGTGGATCAAAGCTGGATTAAGTTTAGGAGTTGGTGGGGTTTGGGGTTAAGGTAGGACCAGTGCGGGCTTTGGTGGGATTAAATAGGATTGAGGTAAGGGCTGTTAAAATCCAGATTAGGGGCTGGTGGAATCCAAAAGCATGGGTAGGAACATGGTGGGATCAAGACAGGGCTGTTGGGATCAAGGTGGGATGAAGGTAATTATTGGTGGGATCAAGGTGGGGTTAAGGTAGGACCAGAGTGGAGGTTGGTGGGATTAAATAGGATCCAGATTAGGGGCTGGTAAGATCCAGAAAAGCAGTCGTAGGATCATGGTGGGATCAAGGCAGGGCTGGTGGGGTTAAGGTAGGACCAATGTAGGGGTTAGTGGGGTTAAATATGATTGAGGTAAGGGCTGGTGGGATCCAGATTAGGGGCTGGATTGGTAGGATCAAGGTGGGATGAAGGTAATTGTTGGTGGGATCAGGACTGGATTGACTTTAGGAGTTGGTGGGATTAAGGTAGAACCAGTGTAGGGATTGGTGGGATTAAATAGGATGGAGGTAAGGGCTGGTGGGATGCAGATTAGGGGCTGGTAAGATCCAAAAAGCATTGGTAGGATCATGGTGGGATCAAGACAAGGCTGTTGGGATCAAGGTGGGATGAAGGTAATTGTTGGTGGGATGAAGGCTGGATTGAGTTTAGGAGTTGGTGGGGTTAAAGTAGGACCAGTGTGGGGGCTGGTGGGATTAAATAGGATGGAGGTAAGGGCTGGTGGGATCCAGATTAGGGGCTGCTAAAATCCAGAAGAGCATTGGTAGGATTATGGTGGGATCCAGGCAGGGCTGGTGGGATCAAGGTGGGATCCAGGCAGCTGTTGGTGTGCCCAAAGTAGGATCAAAGTAGGGGCTGTTGGGATCAAGGCAGGGATTTGTGGGCTCAAGGTGACAGTTTGTGCAGTTGAGGTGGGAACCAGGCAGGGCCTGATGGGATTAAGGTGGGATCACAGCAGGATCCAGACAAGGGCTGCCAGGAGCCCCTGGGATCTGTCCCTGTGGCCCTGGTGACACTGAGGTGTCCTGCAGTCCTGGGGTGGAATTGCTGCCTGGGACTCTGGGGAGAACAGGAGATTATGGAAAGCCACGTGCCCAAGCCAGAGCTGCAGAGGAATGTGGGAAATTCTCTCACCCTTGAAGGTTTTAAAGAATTTAAAACTCTTTTCCCTCTGGCAGAGGAGAATTCCCAGGGCCTTTACACTCAGCAGGCTCCACAAAGTGCTGTTGCTTGGAGGATGTGCAGCTGGGGAAGGGGCTGAGGGAGCTGGGAAAGGGGCTCAGCCTGGGGAAAAGGAGGCTCAGGGAGGACTTTCTGGGACCCACTGGGTTCTCATGGAAATCCCATGGATTTCACCCTCCCCACAAGCTTGAAAATCCACCATGCCAAGCCAAGAGTGGGTTTGTGTGTGGGTGACACAATTGAATCCAAACCAGCTCACCTGCAAATAAGTCAGAGTTAGCAGTGAGATGGGTGTGAGCTGGGGCCTGTGGTGGTGTTTTGCAGCTTGGCTCCACAGCCATTGGGATCCAGACCTCAGAGGGAGTTTGCCTGGCTGTGGAGAAGAGGATCACATCCCCCCTGATGGAGCCCAGCAGCATTGAGAAGATTGTGGAGATCGACTCCCACATTGGTATGGAGGAGGGACTCACCCCTGTGCCTCAGATCACCCCTAAATTGTGAATTATTTACCAGAAGAGTCCATCCCCTGTCAATCTGGGGAGTTGTGTGTTGGGATGAGCCCTCCCTGCCAGGAATGCTCATCCCTCCCAGTGCACACCAGCTCCTGCTCACTGGTTTTGCAGGCTCTGAGGCAGCAGAAGGAGCTCCAGGAAGCAGAAGGAGGCAGCTGAAGCTCCATCCCCCTGCCTCAGTAACCTCCCCTGTGAAAGTTCATCCCAAATTTACTGCTTGGAGGGCAGGGAATTATGGTGGGCCTGGCTGGGGCCAGTTTCTCCAGAATCACTGATGCCACCCATGCCCTGAGCAGCCCACAATGGGCTCATGACCAAATATGTCACCCTGAGGGACAGGAAACTTCCAAAATTCCTGTGTTACTGCTCCATGGGCATGGGAGGAGCAACCTCCAAAATTGCTGTGTTGCTGCTCCATGGGCAAGAGTCCAATTTCCTCCTCCCAGGAGCTTGTGATGCAATCCCCCAGAGGGATCTGTACTGGGATTCCTGTGGGGCAGCCAGGGTCCTTCCCAGCAGGTTGTTCTGGAGCAAATCTGGATCAATGCCACAGACTCCTCAAGGCTGGAAAAGCCCTCTAAGATCATGGAGTCCAACCATCCCAACTGATCCATATCCCAAAGTGCCACATCCTCACTTTGAACCCTTCCAGGGATGGGGATTCCCCCAGTGTTCACAGGGCAGCTTTGCCAGGGTCTGACCATGCTTTCCATGGAAAAATAATGTAATATCTGACCTGAACCTGCCCTGGTGCAGCCTGGGGTTGTTCCATCTTGTCCTGGGAGCAGAGCCTGACCCTCCCTGGCTGTCCCCTCCTGTGAGGAGTTGTGCACAGCAAGAAATTCCCCCTGAGCCACCTTTTGTCCAGGCTGAGCCCTTTCCCAGCTCCCTCAGCCATTTTTGGTGCTCCAGTCCCTTCCCCAGCTCTGTTCCCCTCTCTGTACATGCTCCAGCTCCTCATTGTCCTTCTTGTGAGAAACCCAGAACTGTTCCCAAGTGTGGCCTCAGCAGTGCCCAGCACAGGGGGACAAATCCTTTCCCCACCTTCCCACTCAGGGACCAGCTCCTCCCTGCACCCCTTGGTGGTTTTGGGCATTTTGGAGGAAAACACATCCCAGATAATGAGTGGAATGAAACAGGAATGAGAAAGGAATGATTCCTGGTTGTCCTTTCCCTTGCAGGATGTGCCATGAGTGGCCTAATAGCTGATGCAAAGACTTTAATTGACAAGGCCAGAGTGGAGACTCAGGTAAGATCTGGCATCTCTCTAATTAAATTAGCAACACAAATCCCAGGAACTCCTGGGAATCCTGGGAAAGGGAAGATCATTCCATCAAAGGAGGCTTGGTGGGAGTGTAGGGGCTGAATGTTTTGGTAAAATATTGGATGTATTGGTTTTCTTTTTATCCCCTTAAATTTCCTGGATGCCTCAGGTGCTTGGAGGTCCCAGGTACAGATCTGTGCTGCTGCAAAGGATTTTCCTGGGGTTTTCTCCTGTATATCAGCACTTTTCCACCCTCTGGGGAGCTGTAACACATTCCTTCCAAAGCAGATAAATCCCTTCAGCCTTGCATTTCCCTCTTGGCACCCCAAGCCTTGGTATCCAATTTTCTGTGGATTTTTGTGCATCCCACTCTGCCTGATGCTTCCATGGGGGAACTGGCTGTGCCCTGAGTTCCACAGGGACTTTATCCTTGTGTCCCTCCCACCTCAGCCATGCAGGGGTGGGATATTTTGGGCACATGGGGCTCATGGGAATTTTTATTTGTATTTTCTTGCAGAATCACTGGTTCACCTACAACGAGACCATGACAGTGGAGAGTGTCACACAGGCTGTGTCCAACCTGGCCCTGCAGTTTGGGGAGGAAGATGCTGACCCAGGAGCCATGGTGGGATTGGGGGGGATTGGGGGGTGCTGGGGAACCCCCCTGTCCCCCCTGTCTGACCCATTCCCTCCTTGTCCTGCAGTCCCGCCCGTTCGGTGTCGCTCTGCTCTTCGGAGGGGTGGATGAGAAGGGACCCCAGCTGTGAGTTCTGCTCTCTTAATCCAGGGAAAAGACCAAACCTAATCCAGGGAAAAGACCAAACCTAATCCAGGGAAAAGACCAAACCTCCACTGCAAAATTCCCAGGCTGTTTTAAGGACTTGCTTCTGGGATTTTCCTTGGGTTTATCCCATTATGTCCCTGATAAGTTTGTTAAACCCTTTCCAGAGCCCCACCTGCTTGTTTGGCATGGAAAATCATCATATCTGCCCCAAACCCTTGCCTTTTTTAATTAAAAGTGTGGTTTCCTGGGGAGGAGGGAAGTGTTAAAGCTCTCCTCATCTTGAGTGTATTTGTACCTTTCCCTAAAGGAGCGGCAGAGCCACTAGTAACATAATCCATGTGACATTCCTTGGGGGAGGTGTTGGAGCAGCTGTAACCTGAACTCAGTGCTTTAAATGGCCTCACTGGAAGTGGGAAAGGCTTGGCAGAGCCAGACCAGTCAGGGGAAAAAAAAACTTGCTGAATTTATTTAAAAAAAAAAATGAGGATAAGATGAGGAATCCGAAGGGAAATGGTTCTCTGAGGAAAGAGCCCAGAAGCTCTTGGGAATGAATCCCAGCTCCAGCTGTTCAGGGAGCTCTGGGGGTTGGTGGGAGAGTCCCTGGGGTGCCCTGGGGAGGAATGGGGTGCAGGCAGTGACCCCCTGTCCCCACAGGTTCCACATGGATCCCTCAGGGACGTTCGTGCAGTGCGATGCCAGAGCCATCGGCTCCGCCTCTGAGGGAGCCCAGAGCTCCCTGCAGGAGGTTTACCACAAGGTAAGGGCTGAATTTGGGGTTGGGGGTCTCCTCTGTGGGTCTGGGGTACCTCACCACCTTCCAGGATCCCCTCATTCCCTCCCCAGTGAGGATTTAGGGCTGGGCTGGAGAGGAGGGGCCTGAGCTGCTCAGGGCAGGATCACTCCATGAGTAGGTGCTGAGGATCTCTACTACTGAGAGCTGCTCCCAGCAGCTGCTCTCTGCCTGTGAGATAATTAAGGCCATGTCAGGAAGTTCTCTATAAATAAAAACTGAGCTCTGGGTGCTGCTGTCAGCATCAGGCTCTGTGTGGGTACAGCTGGAAGCATCCTGAGCTCACAGCAGCACCTTCAGAGAAGGGAGCAGTTTTTGTGCTGGAAGTTCTGCTCATGTTTGATATTAAATAGGAATTTTTTCCCCCATGATGAGAGAATTGCACATTTTGGTTGGTAAGAAACCAAACCCTGATGAAAAGCACAATTAGTGATGGTGGCTGGGAAGACTAATTTGTTCACTAGAATCTTCAAATTACCCAAATCCTGGATTGTGAGCCCTTTTTCAAGTGCAGAGTTAGTGAAACACAGCTGTGCTGCACATCCCTCTGGCTCTAGGGATGCCTGGGATTTAGCAGATTAAATGCAGCATGGAGGATTCTGCCTGGAGGGAATCTGACTTTTGGGAGGGAATTGGTGAAGAGAAACAGCCCCTCCTGTCCCAGATAAACCATTTTAAATTTTCCAGATTTATGTGCCCAAATGAACCATTTTTAAACCTCACAAAGGCAGGATTTCACTGTCCCTGTGGATATCCCTGCCCTGCCTGCTCCAGGCTCCCAGGGATGCTGCAGATCCCTTGCTAAGCTGCTCCTTTGGCTGCCTGGCCCAGGGGATTTGGGAGAGGGGAGGGCCAGGGGCTGAGCCTGCAGCTTGTCACCCATCAGCCATTTGTTTTGCAGTCCATGACGTTAAAGGAAGCCATCAAATCTTCCCTGGTCATCCTGAAGCAGGTCATGGAGGAGAAGCTAAATGCCACCAACATTGAGGTGAGTCCTGCTGGAGTCAGGATTGCCCCTGGAGCAAGGAATGGAGCAGCTCAGGCCTTCCTGAGGTCCTGCAGGTGTTCCTGCCCTTTTCATCACATCCTCTGGGGCATTTTGGAAAAGTTGAAGCTTTTCCCCTTCCAGAGGTGCAGAACCTGGTCTGTTTTCATGGCTGATCCATGTGGTATTTGCACCTCCTCAGGATAAGATGAGTCTGACTCCCTGTTCTTAGAAGGCTAATTTGTTATTTTATGATTATAAATAATTATATTATAAATATTATATTAAAGAACGCTATACTAAAACTATACTAAAGAATGGAGAAAGGATTCTCTATTCTATATATAGAATAGAGAATATACTATATATATAGTATTCTCTATACTATAATAGGAAGGTTTAGTAAGAATGAATAGTAAAAACTCATGACTGACTCCTCAGTCTGACACAGCTGATGGTGATTGGTCATTAATTAAAAACAATTCACATGGAACCAATCAAACAATAATCAGCTGGTAAACCATGTCCAAACCACATTCCAGAGCAGCAAACACAGCAGAAGCAATCAGATAATATTGTTTTCATTTCTCTCTGAGGTTTTTCAGCTTCCCAGAGAAGAATCCTGGGCAAAGAGGATTTTTCAGGAAATGTGACAGTGACAGATCCAGGATGAGCAGAAGGGATTCTCTGACCTTCTCTAGTCAGCAGAACCCAACATGCCACCCAGACTGCTTCCCCTGCATCTAACCATTCTTTTTTGCCTTGCTGCTTGTAATATTAGAAGGAATGAAAATCACCCAGCTCCTGGGCTGCTATATTGGTCCTGGGGCAGTGCCAAAAATCCCCTGGGCAGTGGGAGCAGCAAGGATCCTCCAGGAATGGCTGTGCCCTGTGCCCTGGGGGCAGGCAGCACCCACAGAGCCCCAGAGCTGCTCCTCAGGCTCCTTTTTGGGTGGGAAAGCTCCAAACCCCCTGCACTGGCTGGGGTAAGAGGGAGATGAGAAGCCAGGCTGGTGTATAGAGTTTGCTTCTATTTTGGGTGGGTTATGAGACACCAGACCTTTGCAAAGTGTGGCATTCCAGCTCCTGAGCTGCTCTCTCCTCCCCTTCCTTCCCTCTGAGTGCTGGGGAACCTTTTCCCAAACAGCCCCAAGCTATTCACCCCATTTTTGTGTTAAATTTTGCTGTGGGGGGACCATTCCTGGTGGCATTCAACTTCCTTTGGAGGGGAAGGCCAACAGCACATGGAAACTTGGATACTGTGTCCCAAAATCATTCCTTGGGGCTGGAATCTCCTCCCCAGGTGCTCTCCCAGCCCTTGGCCATACATTTTTTCCTGGTACAGTGCAGGCAGAGGAATGTGTACAGTATCCTGATGTCATGTCCCTGTTTAACAGGGCTTAACTGTGCTTGGCACAGCCCTGCACTGGGGTGGCATGGTGCAGGGGGAAGGACAGCAGGAATGTGCTGAGGATTAAAAGGTTTCTATTGACTCAAGGCACCCCCTGGCTGAAAATGTGCCACCTGAAGAGCTCTTTGCTTCCTAGAAGTATGTGCCTCTCCCATTCCTTGGCTCTGGCCAGGCTGCTGTGGCATTTTCCATCTAGGAACAAAGAGAAGAGGGAAAGTGTGGCTGTGCAAGAGTTAAATCCATTGGTGGCAAAGGTCAGGAGCCTGAAAGGACTTGACAATTTTAGATTAATGACTTCCCTGTGAAGCCTGTCAGGGAGGTGGGGAGAAGGTGAGGGACAGGTGTGGAGAAGCAAAGGAATTGGTGTCTCTGCTGGTTGTAGTGTTCATTAAGGGTTTTTTGGTATTTAGAGCTGATTTTGGTGCATAAATCTGGCTCTGGTTGGGCCCAGGATCAGTCCAGGGTGGTTTGGTGCCCACAGCAGCTGGGGCTGCCCCTGGGTCCCTGGAAATGTCCAAGGCCAGGCTGGACAGGGCTGGGAGCCACCTGGGATGGTGGGAGGTGTCCCTGGGGTGGCTTCAAGGTCCCTTCCAAACTACTCCATGACTGAGGGGCCTAAAGTGGCATCTCCAAGATTCTCCACCTTGTCTGAGAGGTCTGGGTGAAACCTGGGCTGGCAGCAGCCCTCAGGCTGAGTGTGGGGAAAAACACCTGGAAAACAGCTCATGGTACCTGCCTGCCCTGGATCAGGGGTTCCTTGTGCTGGTGAAGGGGGGGATTGTGAGAAATCACCTTGGAAGAGCTCTGGGATCTGCTGGGATGCTCCAGAACTTTCCTGCAGGTTTTTGGTTGCATCCATACTTTGATCCTGGAGAGTCAAACCATGTGCCCAGTGCCTGTGAGTTCAGGGGCATCCCAGCCCTGCTCCCATCCCATCCCATCCCATCCCATCCCATCCCATCCCATCCCATCCCATCCCATCCCATCCCATCCCATCCCATCCCATCCCATCCCATCCCATCCCATCCCATCCCATCCCATCCCATCCCATCCCATCCCATCCCATCCCATCCCATCCCATCCCATCCCATCCCATCCCATCCCATCCCATCCCATCCCATCCCTACTCCCATCCAAGCCCTGTCCTGTCACAGACATATTTTATGAAAATTTTTATGAAAAAGCTTCAGCTTCTCCATGTTTTGTTGCTTTGGAATGTGATTTAGAGAATTCTTTACCCAGCCTGTGAAATTGTTTTTTACTTGATGACCAATGACAGCCACCTGTGTCAAAGCTGTGAGCAGCCACAAGATTTTATTATCATCCTTTTTCATTCCTTTCAAGCTTTCTGATGAAATCCTTTCTTCTATTATTCAATATAGTTTTAATATATATTTTCTTTTAATATAATATATACCCTAAAATAATAAATCAGCCTTCTGAAACATGGAGTCAAGATTTTCATCTCTTCCCTCATCCTGGGACCTCTGCAAACACCACCACCCTGTCCTGTCCCCATCCCAGCCCTGTCCTGCCCCATCCCAGCCTATTATGGGGTACCCCAGCTCATTCCATGCCATCCCAGCTCTCTCTGGAGCCCTGGCATTTCCACTGGCACAGCTGGGCCTGCTTTGGGCTCCCATCCCTGAGCCAGCTGTGAATATTTCTGCTCATTCTGCTCACTCCTTTGCAGAGGCAGGAATTCTCTCCTGGGAGGTTTTTGATGGCTTTTCCTGACTCTGACTCTGTGCTGTCCCTCTTTTCCGTAGAGACCTCAGCCTCAGTTTCCCTGAGCCTCCTGAGCTCCCAGACAGGCCAGGATTGGTTCCTGGAGGAGCAGAATCCTTTGGAGAGAAAGGAATTCCAGGCTCCTTCTCTCATTCAAGTATCTCTCATCCCTGGTGCTGCCTCTGGAATGTTTCTGCTGTCTGCCCTGGCTCTGTGCTGTCCCTGTTTTCCTTAGAGACCTCAGCCTCAGTTTCCCTGAGCCCCTCAGCTCCCAGAGAGGCCAGGATTTGTCCCCTTGGTTTCTGGAGGAGAAGAATCCTTTACAGAGGCAGGAATTCTCTCCTTGATGGCTTTTCCTGACTCTTTGCTGTCCCTTTTTCCTTAAGAGAGCCCTGCCTCAGTTTCTCTGCCTCATTTTCCCAGTTTTTCTGAGCCCCCTCAGCTCCCAGACAGGCCAGGATTTATCCCCTTGGTTCTTAGGGAAGAAGAATCCTTTACAGAGGCAGAAATTCTCTCCTGGGAGGTTTTTGATGGCTTTTCCTGACTCTGAGCTGTCCCTCTTTTCCTTAGGGATCTCTGCCTCAGTTTCCTTCCAAACAGGATTTGTCCCCTTGATTCTTGGAGGAGCAGACTCCTTTGCAGAGGCAGGAATTCTCTCCTGGGGGGTTTTGATGGCTTTTCCTGGCTCTGACTCTGTGCTGTCTCTCTTTTCCTTAGAGAAACATTTGTCCCCTTGGTTCCTGGAGGAGCAGACTCCTTTGCAGAGGCAGGAATTCTCTCTGGGATGTTTTTGATGGCTTTTCCTGACTCTGACTCGTCCCTCTTTTCCTTAGAGATCTCTGCCTCAGTTTTCCCAGTTTTTCTGAGCCCCCTGAGCTCCCAGACAGGCCAGGATTGGTTCATGGAGGAGTAGAATCCTTTTCAGAGGCAGAAATTGTCTCCTGGGAGGTTTTTGATGGCTTTTCCTGACTCTGAGCTGTCCCTCTTTTACTTAGGGATCTCTGCCTCAGTTTCCTTCCAAACAGGATTTGTCCCCTTGATTCTTGGAGGAGCAGACTCCTTTGCAGAGGCAGGAATTCTCTCCTGGGAGGTTTTTGATGGCTTTTCCTGACTCTGACTCTGTGCTGTCCCTCTTTTCCGTAGAGACCTCAGCCTCAGTTTCCCTGAGCCTCCTGAGCTCCCAGACAGGCCAGGATTGGTTCCTGGAGGAGCAGAATCCTTTGGAGAGAAAGGAATTCTCTCCTTGATGGCTTTTCCTGACTCTGTGCTGTCCCTCTTTTCCTTTGGGATCTCTACCTCAGTTTCCTCACAGACAGGATTTTTGCCCTTCATTCCTGGAGGAGCTGAATCCTTTGCAGAGGCAGGAATTCTCTCCTGGGGGGTTTTTGATGGCTTTTCCTGGCTCTGACTCTGTGCTGTCTCTCTTTTCCTTAGAGAAACATTTGTCCCCTTGGTTCCTGGAGAAGCAGAATCCTTTGCAGAGGCAGGAATTCTCTCCTGGGAGGTTTTTGCTGGTTTTTCCCCCATGGAGTGGGAGCAGTTCCCACTAAAATTCCCTGCTGCTGCTCCTCTTGAGGAGGCTGAGTCAATGCAAAGCTATTTGTGCAGCAGGCAGCTATTTTAGGGCACCATGGAGCTGGAATGATCCTGGCAGATCAGCACAAGGAACAGCTGCTCCCTGCTCTCCTCAGCCACATTTAACCCCTTGTTCCTTCTCTTGCAGCTTGCCACGGTGGAGCCTGGCATGAAATTCCACATGTACACAAAGGAGGAGCTGGAGGAGGTCATCAAGGATATTTGAAAAAGAGGGAGAAACCCCTCCAAAAGCTCAAAGCCCTGCCCTGACCAAAGGACCTGGTGCAGCTCACCCAGCTCCTGGGATTTCCCTCCCCACAGCACCTGCATCTGCTGCTCTGCCAACTCCAGAGGTTTTTTTTACCTTTTCTGGACAGAACTGAGCTTTGCCCGAGGAGGGAATGAAATAAATCATTTTGTTACTCTCACTGGGCTCCTCAGCAAGGGGGGGAAAGGTGGGAAGGGAGGGATTTGGAGCCCAAACTGGGGGTGGTGGATTGGGACAGCAGCTGTGCCAAGGGCACTGCCAGGCCTGCTGCAGGAGTGAGTCTCCCTCTTGTGGTGCTGTCCATGGGGAAATCCAGGTGTTATTCCACACTTCTTTTAAAAAAATAGAGAGTTTTAAATCTGTTCAGTGCATTCCTCCCTCTTTCTCCAGTGTTTTTTATCTGTAAAAGAGTTCCTGGAGCTCCATCTGCTTCCCTGCAAAGAAATCTACACTCAGCCTTGGGGTTTGTGTTTGAAAAAAATCCAGAACAACTGATAGATCAGAGCCCCCCAAGCAGAAACAGGGAAAATGGGCTGAGATAACCCCTCACCACTGAAATCCTGCAGGTACCACTGGGCTTTGAGTTAACCCTGTTTTACACCAGAAAATTCCTGCTTATCCCACTTAGTTTTTTGTTCTCCAGCAAAAATCTCTCTGTGTGTCCTCAAAACAGTGTCTGGGAATCAAAGCTGGGTCTGATAAGGGAATAAATTCAGATTAAAAGAGTATTTTCCTATGAAGTCATGGGTGTGGGGAAAGCCAGCTCTGCCTCAATCCTGGCACCTGGCTCTGAGCAGGGCAGAGGGCTGGAAATCAAAATCCAGGATAAATCACAATTTCAAATTACAATTTCAGGATAAATTTAGGGTATCACCCTGAACCAAGCAGCACTGGCTGGTGTGGAAGAGCTGAGTAGAGCTGGGACAGGGGTTGCCCTAGGAAATAGGAATGCTGGAAATGAGGAAATTGTTTCATCAAATCTCCCTCCACATCCAGCTCTGCCTTTTCCAGGAGGAAGAATCTCTCTCCTGCTGGTTTTCCCCTCTTTTGCCACTGCCAGATGGATTCAGGAGGGGAAGCAAATCTGGAAAATCAGTTTTTGGATCACCTCAGCTTCAGCATAGCCCAGCTCCCTCCTGGGAGAATTCCTGACTCCTCTCCCAGCGCTGTTTAAAGGTAACAAATTGGATCAGGTGCTGCCCTTAGAAGTGGGATCCAACACCTGCCCTGCAGGTGGAACCAAATGACCTAAATTACATTTTCATGGCCTTTTTTCTTTTGGGAAGATGTTGGGAGTTCTGGATGCTGAGAATTCCAGACTTTCTGTGCTGACAGGCACTGACCACCAGGAGAACACTGCATTGACCTGAGGCTGTGGAGAAGCTTCCAAAAGGGAATGGTAGAACTGGGATTGTGGGTGTGGAGTTTGAATGGAAGTGTGTGATATCACAAGGTGGGAAATTTAGAGTTTAAAATTTTGGAATATAGCGATAGATATAAAGCAAGATGGAGGTTTTAGCCTGAACATGAAATTCCATCTCAATCCTGACCTTGGCAGAGGTAGAGAAGGAAGGAAAAGAAAGGACATGAAAGAAAGAAAGATAAAAATAATTAAAACTTAAATTATTTAATTATTAAATTAATTAAAATAATTTAAAAATAATTTAAAATTATTAAAAAATTAAATAATTCCTCGGAGCCTGGACATGGAGACTCAGCCTGGCTCGGGCTCGGTGCTGTTCCTCATCCCCCCTGTGCCCTGTCCACCCCCGGAGGTCCCAGCGCTGTCCCCTCCGGGACCCCCGGCCCCGCCCGCCATTTGTGAATGGGTCGGGCAGGCCCCCTATGGCCTCAGCCAATCAAAAAATCGCTCCGGCGCTCTCCGCCAATCAGAAGCTGTCGCTGGGTAGATTAGAGATGGGAGTGGGGAGGGGCGGGTTCAAGCGCTGCTAGCCAGTCACAGGAGGTGGTTGGCGGTGATTGACAGATAAGCGAGCCAATCAGCTGGCGGGGATGTGCCTGCAGGGAGGAGGCGTGGGCGCGTTCTGAGCGACAGCTCCTCCAGCCAATCCTCGCCGCCCCGGCTGGGACAGCGGGACACGCCCCCGATAGACGGACAGCGATAGGCGGATGGACAGAAAGACAGGCCGATAGACAGCACGACAGACGGACGGACAGAAAGCGCGACAGATGAATCGACAAAGATCCCCGCCCCGTGCCCGCCCAGCGCACGGGCGGACGGACAAAAAGACGTCCCTACTTTCAACGCCTGGGACGGACAGACAGATAGATGACCCTCCCTGCATCTCCCGGGATGGACAGACAGACAGACAATCCCCTCTGCGTCCCCTGGCATAGACACACAGACAGACATCCCCTCTGCATCTCCAAGGACAGACAGACTTCTCTGGGCTTCTCTGGCAGCACTCTCCTAACAGTACAGAAACTCTGAAATTCTCAGCATCAGGGGGGTTCCAGCAGTCACTGTCCTGACACTTCTCTGTGAGACACAGCTGCCTGAACTCTGTGTGAAAGTGATTGCAGTTGAATTGCAGCTGGCCAGTGCTCAGTGGGTAGTTTTCCTTATCTCTTCCACACCCAATCCTCCCTCCAGGGAGACACCTGCTGATAACAGCCATTGAATGTCACTGCATGGCTGATAAGAACTACAGCATCCCATTGGGAGATGGGAGCCCAGAGGGAGGAGCCAAGCATTCCTACCCGGATATAATCTGGAGATTCTGGAACACCAGCACAGCTTCTGCACTGGATTGCCCAGAGGAACAGCAGCTGCCTCTTCTTCCCCTGGATCTTCAGAGGCAGAGACTGCACCTTTCTCCAGGATCCCTGCTCCAGCAGAACCAGCCCTGACACTGCAGGAGGGCTGAGCCACAATTCCAATGGGACTGCTGCCAGCACCCTGACCCACAGGCTGTCAGGTTGGGTTCTGACTCTGGCAGTGTTGGTTTGGTTCACTGCATTGTTTATTTTATTGTTTATTTTCTTTCCTAATAAAGAACTGTTATTCCTGCTCCCATATTTTTGCCTGAGACCACCTTAATCTAAAATTTATAGCAATTCAGTGGGAGGGGGTTACATTTTCCATTTCAGGGGGGGCTCCTGCCTTCCTTAGCAAACACCTGTCTGTTCAAACCCGGGCAGTGCCCCATCCCACCCTGGCAGTGCCCAAGAGCCAGGACCCACAGCAGAGCTGCTCCCCCACAGGAATGGGGCAGGGCCAGGAGAGCTCTTCCCCTTTCCTGGGCACTGCCAGAGCTCCTCACAGCAACCACACGGTGCCGCTGCCGCCCGAGCTGAGCTCCCAGCCCAGCCCAGAAACACCCCAGGGCACAGCCAAGATGCTCCAAATCTGCTCTGCCAGAACAAAAATATTTCACTGATCTTCCCCTTCCAAGTGCAAATTCTTTCTATGCACCACGTTCAAATGGCAACACAAACTTATTTCTGCTTGTGAAAAATCACTTGTTTTAAAATTTTAAAAGTAAAATAGTAACAAAATGGTTATAAAAAGAGTAATACAAATTAGAGCAATAAGAATTTGGACAATCAGAGTTAGGACCACAAAGGATAATAAAAGCAAAGAATTGGGAATGTTGGGATATTTTCCTCTTGAAAAGCACACCTTGCTAACAAAGGATTAACCCTTAAAAGCAACAGCCTGCTGCATATTCATTCATCTCATACATGATTCAAAAATTCTTTTCAAACAAAGGGTGTTTTCTGGTTATTGTCAACTTCCCCCCTTCATCTTGTAAATCATGGTCAGACTCCATGGAGTCTGCAAGGACTGGTTCCTCACAATAAGAAGGCAATGATTTTTCTCTCTGGGATCTCAGTGTCTTGTTGCTGTTATCTCTGTGCAAAGAATTTCTTGATGATCTCATCCCTTTCTTGAGCTAGTTAAAAAAAGTATCTTACATAGCACAGTTTCTATTTTAATATTATGTTATAACCTAGAGCTATATTTAACACACTACTTAAGAGGATTAATACAGCATAACTTTCTAACATGACACATATAATATTTATTTTAATATTTGCAAAAAGCCAATAATATAATACGCATTTTTCACATACTCATAAATTTTTCATTCTTGCTGAGTGATGCTGCAAACTTGAAAACATTGGTCAAAAATTTAGCTCACAAAAGTGTTTACCATCATAATCCTTCTGTCTGACAGGATCTGAGCACTACCCTGAATGCTCACACACTAAAGGTAGCAGGACAAAAAGCTCAATAATTTTGGCTTTTGCATTCTCACTGTAATGGTTCAACATGAGAGGAATAGTGGATTTGTCTTTACAAGCAAGCTGTGGGTCTGCTGGTAGATAAAACCAGCACTGGGAGATAAACAATGGGAAGGATTCCACTGATTGATAAATGGGAAAAGATATTTGCTTTTACAAATAAATTTTAGGTTTGCTGGTAAATGAAATTAGACATTGAGAGATGAAAGAAATAATGGGGAAGAAAACCCTCTAAATTCCATAAGAATTAAAAATTAAAAGGGGGGGTTGTACATTAGAGGGAAATCTTTGGTATCAGGTGTTTTGGGAAGTTTGTACCTCTCAAGTACCTCAGAAATGGGGAAAGAGAGAAGGGAAATGCAGCTGGGAAATTGGGATAAACAGGAGGCTGCATCCTACAAAAATGTGAGAGACCCCAGGGAAATGCCCCATGGCCTCTCCCTTTATTCGAATCAAGTCTAAGGACTCCTCTGGCTCCTTTTTGGACATAAACCTCTGGTGCTCATGGATTAATTTTCCTGACAAACAGCTCTAACCAATGCAACATTGGCAAGAGTTTACAACAAATTATTAACGCTTGTATCCTCTAACTGCAAATAACCCTTATGTGTTTATTTATCAGTTTCTGTGCTTTCTTCCTTGCTATGGATAAACTTGTATTTTATATATTTATTACTGTTAGCTCAGTAGTTTGCCCTGCAGAGCAGCTGCTAAGCCCACCCACACTGTCCCAGTGTGAGATGTGAGTGTGGTGCCCCTCAGGAGTGAGAAAGGGAGTGCAGTGTTTCCTGGAGATTTTCCTTTGTTGGATCTTGGATTTACACACCCTGTCACAGCCCCTTGGCAGGATTTAAGCAACATTTAAAGCCAAGCCAGCTTTGCCCTCCTGAGGCGTGGCTGGAATCCACCTGTGAGCTCCTGCTTTCTCCACAATGGAGAAAGCAATGTATTTTTTAATTTAATTTAGTGATGAAAGCAGCTCAGGGGTCACACTGATGTTCAGCACCTGGTTTAATTCAGCTGCCACCACATCCTTTCCCAGGCTGTCAAGTGACAGAAGGGATCCATCAAACAGCCCCATAAACTTATCCTGCACCTTTCTTTGACCTGCAATGGCAGCACTTGATCCTGCTGGGCCACCTCTGCTGCTCTGTGTGGGAACCACGCTGGTGCCTTTACATCCCAGGATAAAGATTTTGTTTTTTTAAAGTGACTTTGGAGCCACCCTAAGGCTGGCTGGAGGAAAACAGCACCTCCTCCATTTCCTCTGGTGTTTTCTCATTCCTGTGTATCCCATTTAAGTTATATTCTCAAAATCTGGCAAGCAGGATCTATCGCTGAAGTCTGGGCTTTGTGTAATAATCATGAATATCAATACTGAAAGTCTTTCTGAGGTTTGGCTCAGGGCACTCTATGCATTCTATAAAACTGCTTCTGGCCACTGTTGAAATTTACTTTTTCTCATCCCCATTTATCTTGAGTGTTGAAACTGATAGGGATTGTCCTCCCTCCTTTGTGGGGTGTGTTAATGTTTGTTTCTTGGCTTTGCAGAGGAGAAATGCCATTATCACCCCACCAGACTTGCAAACCAAAGAAAATCTTCCTGCTGCATGACCTTGCAGGTGGCATCTGCTTCTCACTGCATGAGAAGGGTTTGTCAAATCCCTCTCCAGAACCCAAAGCAGAGATGCTTTAATAAATACACTTATTTATTTAATAAATACATTTATTTATTTAATAAATACAGATGTGTTTCAACCTCAGTGATGCTGGTATTGAGTCAAGGATTTAAAGAAACTGAAAGAGTTAAAAGTTTAGCTAGATTTAGTTAGAAGGATAGAAACCATTTATAGTAATTAAAAGTATACCAAGGAGAGTAGAAGTGATGGGGAATGGTTAATTATTGGCAGCTGGAGTAGTTAAGCTAAGATATAAATCACTTGCTTGTCTGACTGTGTTTGAAGAAGCAGAATAAAAATGTGGAGCTATTGTGAAAATGAAGAAACCGTGGCTTGTACCTGTGCCCTGAAACCAGCCAGGGGCAGGTGGGGAGCTTGGACTGCAGCCCAGGGGTCAGAGAGCCTGAAAACGCACGAGAGAAAAAAGGTCAAATCCAGGAAAACATCCTTGCCTCCATCTTAAGAAGAGCACTCCCCATTTGAAACCCACCCACCCATTTAACTGAAGGACTGTGCAAGCATGAAGGAACTTTGAACTCATTTAAATACATTTTAATACTAGGTGGGGCTAAGTAATGAATATGTTTAGGCATTCGGGGGAATTACATAAATATGTAAATCTTTTTTTGGTAAATAAGGTGTTGGATTAAGTCCTTTTCTGACCCAGAGATGGGGCAATTGAGAGGTGTTTTAAAAACTTTTATTTTATTTTCAGTCTCATGACAAGGGTGAGACAATACAGATGTTATAATTCTCACAATCACAATCAGAAGCCACTATTTCCTAATTACAATTACATTAAAAGCTTTTCTTGGCCCATCAGCTTTTGCCACACCATACCTGAAAACCAGTCACCTAAAATTACCCCTCATGGTCCTACTACAATGCATCTTTCACAGTTCTATTTCTCCAAAGTATTTAGTCTTATTTACAAAACCATCCTTTGAAACTTGTTTCTAGTTCCATGTCTCTCTCAGCAACGTCTGGCCGGTGGCACGAGTGCATTAAGCTTGGTGTTATATAAGTGATCACTGTGTTCCATTTAAGCCTATTATTTCATATATAACCCCACTATTTTAGACCCCCTGGCTGGAATTGTCCCACCTTTATTAATTTCAAGGTAAATCCTGCCCTGGGACTTGTCTTAATTTCATCTTGATGCCAATTCTGGCTTGGGAGTCTCCCTAACTTTTTTCATCCCAAGGTTGATTCCAATTCCATGTATCCTGTTTCTCACATGCAACATCTGTGAAGACACCCATTTGCTTCATAACACCAATCACATGTACTTTTCCAATAATTTTCCCAAAATATTGATATAAATACAATTTAGTTAGCACGAATCACATCTATTTATCACAATCACATATACTTTCCCAACTATTTTCCCAAAATATTGATATTATTACAATTTACTTAGCACGAATCACATCCTTTTCTCACAATCACATATATTTTTCCAACTATTTTCCCAAAATAGTGAAATAATTACAATTTAGTTAGCATTTCTCACAATCCATAAGCCCTGTGCAGAAATCACAGCATGTCCCCAGGGCTGCAGGCCCTGCAGGTTGTTATTACCCACAGCTGTTTCTGTGAATGCAGGACTTCACAGAGAAGATTCACTCAGTGCTGTTCTTCTTTTAAATGGAATTGTTTTTATTCTTGCTGGGTGGCAAGTGCCAGCTGATAGCTTGAGAAGGAAATGATAAAATCATGGAATCTGCTGAGCTGGAAGTCTCAGAGTCTCTGTGGTTGAGAAGACCCCAAGGTGTTGGAAAGTCTTTTTTTCCCAGCCCCACAATTGAAGAAGTTGAGATTCCTCGGTTCTGCTTTTCAGGGTTTATTTTCTCTCATCTATTCCATTCTTTCTCTGACCTGCTGAGATCTGTCCAGCAGGTTGGGTTGTGGCACAGTGGCTGCCCTCAGGGCAGTGTTAATTTTTTATACTAAAAACAACGTGTACTTTATTTACAATAATTTTCCAATACCTATCACCTATGTTAGACAGTCTGTCTCTACTCCAAACCAATCCAAAAGTGTCACCATCACAGCAGAAGATGGAGGACAAGAAGAAGGAGAAGAAGGACAGGACACGCCCAGATTCCTCCATCTTGTCACTTGAACCCCCATTCTAAAAGCCCAAAATTCTACATTTTCATCTTGTGATAATTAAATATCATTCTACTCAAACTCTTGTGGCTTGTAAATCTTTACACAAAGTTGGTAATTGTTTCTATGGGTTAAAATCAAAGGCACAGGTGTTTTTGACTCTGTGCCAAGGTCTCTGAGCCCTTTGCCAGGGTCTCAAATCACCCAGGGCAGCCAGAGGAATGTCCTGGGTTCCAACACATGGGGACCACAGGGATCCTCCAGTGCAACCCCTGCCCTGCACAGACACCCCCAAATCCCACCCTGGGCACCCCTGAGAGCATTGTCCAAACCCTCCTGGGGCCCTGGCACCTCGGGGCTGTGCCCATTCCCTGGGAGCACAACCTGGGCGCCAGATTTGATTATTAGTTCAGGTTTACGAGATATAAATTTTGTAGTAAAAAAGGAAAATGTTGGTAGCCATCATATTTTCTGAAAAATCCTTTCCTTAGGATTTTTCCTCCTGAGAAGCTGGGAGGCCTCAGGGACAAAATGTAAACAATGGTTATCTGCTGCTGTGGAATGCAACAGGTGGATTTTGATTAGCCCATGTTGGTTGTTTCTAATTAATGGCCAATCACAGTCAGCTGGCTCGGACTCTCTGAGTCACAAACTTTTGTTATCATTCTTTCTTTTTCTATTCTTAGCCAGCCTTCTGATGAAATCCTTTCTTCTATTCTTTTAGTATAGTTTTAATATAATATATATCATAAAATAATAAATCAAGCCTTCTGAAACATGGAGTCAGATCCTCATCTCTTCCCTCATTCTCAGACCCCTGTGAACACGGTCACAAATGTTGATTGATTGCATTGGGTGTTGTACTATGTTTATTAATTTGATATTTACAAAAATATTTTATGGACATCTGAAGTTGCAGGTGCTTCCATTCTTGTGGAGGAATGTACCAGCAGAGCTTTTTCTATTTAAATTGAGAGAAGCATTGTTTAATTTCACTTAAAATATGCTCTTCTGCCCATTATAGCTTGGAGCTGTGGATTCTAACCTTTTAAACATAAAAAAAAAAAAAAAGGCAAAACAAATCTTTGACTGTGAGTAAGTGTAGGTGGAGCACCCAAGCTGGCGAAAGTCAGATAATCTCTCACTGATATCCACAATTAGCAGAGCTGTTGCAATCAAACCTAGAAATACAGAGACATTAATATTAAACACAGGCAGCTCAAGAACCCAGCAGTCAAGATGGAGAATAATTTTCTTCACTAACACATTTTTAAAATTTTATTTTTGCATTTAAAAGTGTGTAATTTAATAAATACAGATGTGTTTGAAACTCAGGTACTACCACATATTTTTAATTTTATTTTTGCATTTAAAAGCTTGTAATTTAATAAACACAGATGTATTTGAAACTCAAGTCATATCCTTCCTGGTTTATGACAAGTGTGTGTCAGACAGGATTCTTCCACTTAGAGAGATGTTGAGCTGGAGTGGAAAAAAGATTTAATGGAACAAATGTGAAAGAATAAAAAGCAATAAAAGGGCTTCTCTTTTGCCTGTTGGGTGGTATGAAAATTCCAGCAATGAAATCCCTCCTGGCTCTGAGGGAGCAGTGAAATGTCCTTTATTTAGGAATTTTTGATGTATAGTTACAAAATAGAAGAGAACCTCACTGGAAAATGTTTCTCCTGCCATGGCTGTGATCTGTTGGGAGTGAGCAGGGACAGCTGCAGGTACAGGTGAAGGTGAATGTGGCACTGCAGAATCTCCCCTTACAGCTGCAGGGCTCAGGGGCAGCAGCAATTGTGCAAGATTCCCAATATTTCCTGTTTCTGCATCAGGAGAAAGCCAGAAAATCATTGGGGCCAAAGAGTTTTTTGCTGAAGCAAAGGGTGGAAGAAATATCTTGCTAGAGATGTAATTTTATTTTTTTTAATTTTATTTTAAATTTAGGTTTTTTTAATTTTAATTTTATTTTAAATTTAGGTTTTGGTGGCTTTTTTTTAGGTTTTGGGGGTTTTTTTGGGTTCTTTTGTTTGTTTTTTTTTTTTTTTTTTTTTTTTAGAAGCTTAATTCTGCACTGAGGTGAAAGTCAGCTGGAAGTCACACCTGCTGGCCTTTTTCTCCTTAGTTCTTCCTCAGTTCCTTCTCCCCTCTGTCTGAAGAACTGCAGGGCTGACCCAGCCAGGGTGTCTGACCAGCCCAACACAAGGTGTCATTCCCAAACAGGTGGAAACTTCAACCAGAGCAAAAGCTGCTGAGAAAGTCATGAATCATATCCCATTCTGCAAGTCAAATTCTTGACTGTTTTCTCGCTACTGTTGATTCAGCTGTAAATTACTTTAAAATAGCACTTAAAATGGGTAATTTTCCATACCATATATGCTTTAAAATAGCACTTAAAATGTGTAATTTTCCATACCAGCCATAAGAGAAACTTTGTGCTGAGAAGGCCCTATAAAGATATGTCAATGTTTGCATATATAGACTTTGTTTTCCTTCAGATGAAGTTATCTCTTCATTTCAAAGCTTAATGGAAAGATTTTTGGATTTATGATGATCAGGTGTACAACTGTCAGTCCTCTGCTACAGGTACAGCACAAGGACTCAAATTGTTTAAGCACTAAATTAAAGTTTACTTTCCACTTAGCTGTCATTTTCCTCCTCCCTCTTTAATCTTATCTTTAAAATGACAATTTAAATATTTGCTTAGCAGTGCCGTGTTTATCCTGTTAAGATAATCTGCTTATCTGAGAAGGAGAAAGCTGAGATGACCAAGAAATCTGTGAGGAGCAGGAGGCCTCCAAGAGAGCTGGACTTTGAACAAGGACTGAGTGGACAAGGGAGAACAGATTTAAGCTGAAAGATGGCAGATTTAAATTGATTTTAGTAAGAAATTCCTCCCTGTGAGGGTGGGCATGCCCTGGCACAGGTGCCCAGATCAGCTGTGGCTGCCCCTGGATCCCTGGCAGTGCCCAAGGCCAGGCTGGACAGGGCTGGGAGCAGCCTGGAGCAGTGAAGGTGTCCCTGCCATGGCATCATCCTGTGGGAAATGAATTTGTAAAGATTCCCAACACCTGACAGAAGGCTCACATGGAATAGCACAGACATTGCTAAGAGAGAAATTGAACTACTTTCAAAGCATGGCCTTGCAAATAAGACCAGACACGTTGGAGAAATAGAACTATGAAAGATGCATTGTAGTAGGACCCACGAGGGATAATTTTAGATGATTTGCTTTAAAGCATTTACAGCTTTTTATGCTTTATAATATATTGTAATTAGGAAATAATTGGCTTCTGATTGTGATGGTGTGAATTATAACATCTGTGTTGTCTCACCCTTCACTTGAGACTGAAAATGGAATAAAAGCTTTTAAAACACCTCTCAGTTGCCCCATCTCTGGGTCAGAAAAGGCATAATGCAACAGTCTCCCTGGTCTCTTCCAACCCAAACTCTTCTGGGGTTCTAGTTTATGTTTTTCAGTTGGCCAAAGCTGAGGAGGGGGAGAAGAAAGAGAAGCACAAGAGCTCAGCTCCCTAAGGAGGGTTTAGAGGGTGAAGAAAACCATCCCAATGAGGTTCAGAGAGGACCCTTGTGCTTTCTAACCCCCACACAAATCCTGGATTCAGCTAGGTCTAATCTTAGCCTCAGACTATGACAATGGTTTATGTTTAATGAAAGTATCTATACAAAATTTATAGTAGTTAATACTGAACAGCTACATGGATTTTTTTATTAATTCAGCATTGCTTCAGTCACTTACTGAGGATCTGTTGGAACTAAGAAATCTCTCTTGGGCATGGAAGGACCTCTTATTGTAGGTAAGGGATCTGAAACCTTGAGTGGTGCTCCAGTTCAAGGGGAGTCACTGCTATGCAGCCCAGCTGCCACTCAGGGACAGCTCAAATTTGGCTTATCCTGGTGACAATATTTATTGGAGTGAAATAGTTGGCTGCTAGTCAGTAGTTTAGAGAAGATAGATGTCTTTGTTTTAGCTCTGTTATCTCCTTCTGTACTTTAGTTATTTTCCACTTTGGGGCTTTGAAACCACCTTTAAAAATATTTTTGCTTCACTTCCTTGTACCTGAGCCAGTAGCATTCCAGGTCTCAAATCCACCACAGGGCGTGGGGCCCTTTGCTCCATAGCTGGTCTGATCCAAAGTACAGCTGAGGGTCAGGTGTATCCACGAGAGGCACCATAATATTTATAAAATTGCCTTGGGGCCTCTTGCCATCTCTCTCTCTGTCACTGGTTATGTTCCTGTATTTCCAAATTTTTTTTTTAATAGACAGGAGAGTTTTCTTCTAATGACAAAATTCAGTGTCAGCACATGAATGGTTTACAAATGGAGATAAGAGCTGAGACAAGTCCAGCCTTGACTCAGATTTCTGGCAGTGGCTCTGTTTGAAGTGGCCTGCACCCCAAATACCTCTCATTTGCAAGTTCTTAAGAATGGTCAATTAGGTCTATTACAAAATGAATTATTTAGTGAATAGACACAAGATTAACAGATTTGGGATTTTTAACAGACTGCTTACTGCACAGGATGAAACAAAACCAACTGCTAGTAGATGAAAAGATTCCTATATTATAGCTAGTGAAGAAATAGTATAAATCAGGAGTCAATGTAATTTAGCATGGAATTGATGATGGACTACACATAAAGTCCTTTCAACTCAGTTCCTGGGAAAATATCTGCAGAATTTGTGTCCAAACTCTGGGAAGAAATCCTTCACATTTCCAAGGTGTGTATAGGAGATTTCTGTCTCCATTAAAGTTTGTGCAGCTTTTATAGTTTGTAAATAACAAAGACCAAGAGTCTGAGCCAGCTGACTGTGATTGGCCATTAATTAAAAACAACCACATGAGACCAATCACAGATGCACCTGTTGCATTCCACAGCAGCAGATAACCATTGTTTACATTTTGTTCCTGAGGCCTCTCAGATTCTCAGGAGAAAAAATCCTGACAAAGGGATTTTTCAGAAAATACATCAGTGACGGTGGTGGGATGAACCATCTCACCTTCAGGCAGAGCTCCCAGCACTCTCTTTTACAAACCACAATGGGGATGTGCAGAGGCACAGTTCCACCCTGGGCACCCCAATTGTGAAAGCAGAGGCAGCACAGCTGTGAGGTCAGAGCCTGCCCAGCCCTGTGGCAGGGGACAGAACCCAGAGGGGCTGTGTGGCTGTCACACTGGGCACACACCACCTCCTGCTGCAGCTGGGCAGGCAGCCGAGCCCAGGGGGACAGGGAGGAGAAAAGCTCACCAGGAAAACCACTGGAATCATCCAAAGCACTGGCAGAGGTGACTGGAGCTCAGCAACTGCACCATGAGCTGGTACGAAGCGGCTGCTCCTGCCCAGGGTGTCAGGCTGGAGCAGCAGGAGGGATGTGATTGTCACAGGGGTTGGAGCAGCATGGGGAAGCTGACAGGTTTGCTGAAGACCAACCTGTGATGTGTGAAGTCCCCTTTCTGTGGGGATGGAAGAAGAGAAGAGGCTCAGGAGACAGGCATAACTTTTCTCTGGTTTCTTTTCCAAGGGATGTTGTTCAGGCTTATCTGGCAGATGCCTTTGTCTCCTCAGGGAGAGATTTTCTGAGCCCATGCCATCCTCACAGAGTGCATACTACACTGTCCTGCTGTGGGCAGGGGCAGGATGGGAATGTCTGAGGGGCAGTGCAAGCACAGGGGAGAGCAGAGGGTGTCCCTCACTGCTTGTGCTGTGGGCAGGCTCAGGCAGAGCAAAGACCCCTGGCAGTGCCTGGGAGCCTGGGCCTCCACTTTAGCTGCAGAAGGACAAACTGCTGTGGAGCCAAGCACTCAGGGGAGAGCATCTGCAGGGGAAGGGATTTCCCACCTCTGGCAAGAGACTGTGCAGGTGTGGGAGAGCTCTGGGACCAAAATCAGGCAAAGCTCCTGTGCTTCCTTGTGGTTATTAATTGTTATGGTGTTGTGGTGGTCTCCAGGATGAAGTGAGAGATGAGAATTGACTCCCAAGTTCTCAGAAGGCTTATATTATATTACATTACATTACATATTACATTACATATTACATTACATTACATTTACATCTATTCTATTCTATTCTATTCTATTCTATTCTATTCTATTCTATTCTATTCTATTCTATTCTATTCTATTCTATTTTAAAACTACACTAAAGAAAGAGAAAGGACACATCAGAAGGCTAGCAAAGAATGAATAATAAAAACCTGTGACTGAGCAGAGTCCTGACACAGCTGGACTGAGATTGGTCATTAATCAAAAACAATTCACATGGAACCAATCAAAGATGTACTTGTTGGTAAACAACTTCCAAACCACATTCTAAGCAATCAGATAATTATTGTTTACATTTTGTTTCTGAAGCTTCTCAGGAGAAAAATTCTAGCGAAGGGATTTTTCATAAAATATAACAATAACACTTCCTTGCTGTGAAGGGGTTTGCCTGAGGCTGGGTAATTGACAGCCTCAGGACTCCCTCTCTTTCAGGCAAAAGATGCTGCAGCTGAAGAAGAGCATTAAAGTCATCTTGTTGCTCTCAGTGGCTCTTGGTGAGTTTTCATTGGCAAACAACTGAGAGTGACAGCCTGGCTGTGCTGGATCCCAGCTTTCCTTCAGGGCCATCACGTGTGGAAGCTCCTGTGGCCCAGAGGGTGCCCTTGAGTGGCTTTGGGACCACCAGCAAGACCCTCAGGCAGTCTCACAGCCATGCTCTGGCTGCTGGACTGAGCAGCTTGCTGCCAGGTTGGGAGAGAAGGGCGTGGGTACTTCCAAAGCTGAGCTGGGGATGCCCAGAAGGGAGTTACAGTGCAAGGAGAGGGGTGGGCAGGTCCTTCCCCAGCCCCTACAGCCTGGTCCTGGTGCTGACTGAAGTGAGGGGAAACAGGGAGTGGAATTGGGGCCACGAGCACTGCAGACCACTCTGCCATGTCCCTGAAGCCTCTCAGCCAGAGGAACATCCTCTCTGCACCCTCACTCCTCACCCCTGAGCTCACCTGCTGCTGACCCCCAGGGCAGCAGGGAGCCGACAATGGGCCCTGGGGCTGGCTGCAAACCCCACCCCAGTGCCCGGTGCTGTGAATTGCAGGTGGCTTCTGTGGGACTGCCCTGTCAGAATGGTCACCATGGACAAAGGAACTCCTGGAGGTTAGTGACTGTGGTGGGACAGGCACCTCCTGCACGGCATGTTGCTGATGGTGGATAAATCTGAGGCTCTTCTGCTCCTACACAGCACCACCCAAAGAAGAAGCAGATTGTGTAGTCTGCCCTGGGAGCCATGGTGGCTCTGCCAGTAGATGTTCTAATCGCGATTTTGGTGGATCTGGCAGTAGATGTTCTAATTGAGATTTTGGTGGCTCTGGCAGTAAATGTTCTAATCAAGATTTTGGTGGATCTGGCAGTAAATGTTCTAATTGAGATTTTGGTGGCTCTGGCAGTAAATGTTCTAATCGAGATTTTGGTGGATCTGGCAGTAGATGTTCTAATTGAGATTTTGGTGGCTCTGGCAGTAAATGTTCTAATCAAGCATTTGGTGTCTCTGGCAGTAAATGTTCTAATCGCGATTTTGGTGGCTCTGGCAGTAGATGTTCTAATCAAGCATTTGGTGGCTCTGGCAGTAGATGTTCTAATCGAGATTTTGGTGTCTCTGGCAGTAGATGTTCTAATGAAGATTTTTCTCTTTCAGAAGATGCAAAGTGTATGTCCATCAGGACTGACAGCTTTCTGGTAAGAGAGATTTCCTGAACTGGAACTGTGTCTGTGTAGAATGTCAGCTGACCTTGTGCTTCCTGTGCTCAGTTTCCAAACACAAAAGGCTCCTGTTCTTCTTTCTTGCCTTCGCCTTTTGCTCAGCTTGGGCTGGAAAGAAGCACAGCAAAGCAGGGAAGGCCCATGTGTCTGTTCACTGAGCTCAGGTGCTTCACAGAAGGAATGGGCTGCTTTGGCAAGATCTGCTTTTCTGTTCCTGCAGGAATTCACACACTTTGATTGAAACCCAAAAGTTGCAGAATCTGCTGGAAGAGGTCACTCAGCTGAGGGTGGAGATCAATGCTTTGAAGGTGACCCTGCCATTTTGGGGAAAGAGAACAGAAAGAGCCATTTTGGGGCTGGGCAGAGCCCCCAAGAAAGCTCTCCTTGGTATTGTTGGTGGGGTCAGAACATTGTGGCCACAGACCCAGTTCCTCAACCCTTGTGGCTCCATCAGCAGCACAGTTTGCCAGCTCTGTGGGCACGGCTGGCCATGCTCAGCTGGCACTGAGCTCTGCCTCTGTGGGTGCTGGCAGCCTGCTGAACTGTCCTCTCCTGTTTGCTCATGGCTTTCCCAGGAGCTGAGCCAGATAGCTTTGGAACCCTGTGTCAGGACAAACTGGGCCCTCAAGAGCACTGGTAAGGACACAAGCAGCCCGGTCTCCCTGCCCTGTGCCTGTCTGTGTCCTGCCACAGCCTCCAGAGGCTGCTGTCATTGTCCCCCAGGGCAGGGTGATGCAGGCAGGACAGGTGGACATGGAGCTGCCCGGGGGCACCAGAAAGGCTGTCTGAGCACCAAGCCCTGCCAGTGTGCAGCTGCTTGCAGCCATTTCCTCTCCCTCCCTTACAGGAGCCACCATTGACACACAAAGAACTTCCCAGACCTATGACTGCAAAGAGAGTTTTCTCTGCAGGATTTTACGCTTCTTCTGGGCTGCCAGCCCTCCTGATACTATCCTGCAGGTATCTTAGCAGAAATCACCACTTTTCTTCTCTCCTGGGAGTTTGGGAACCATTCCTGGGGGCTCTCCCCTCAGCCCAGTGGTACTGATGAAGCCCACAGCAGATTGGATTCCTGAAACCAAAGCTGGAGCACGGGGCTGGGCTTCCTGAGAAGCAGTGGCTTCTCTGCAGAGGGGAGTGGAGCCAAACTGATCTCTGCTGCTGCATTCTGCCCACACTCCTTGGCCACAGCTGCTGAAAGGATTTCTTTCTACCTGGTGAACCTGTCTCCACTGTCAACCCTAAGAAGTGCTTTCCAGGGTGGGAGGTGGGAGGAGGAGGGATGCCCTACAGAGTCCCTGGGCAGAGCTGTTTCTGCTGAGTAGGATGGTTTCATAACCAGTATTCTCTGTTCTGCCATGATGAGGCCACCTTGGCAGGCAGGGAAGTTCTGCCTCTGTCCATTTCCTCACAGCTCCTTATTTCCAAGCTGAAATAGAGCCCACAGACATGTCAGCCCCAATGCTTCCACCCAGGGTGGCCCACACATCACCGCTCTTGCATTCTGTTGCAGCCAAATGTTTTCCCAGGAAACTGCTGGGCTTTCAAAGGCCATCAGGGCCAGGTTGTCATCAAGCTGCCAGCACGAGTCTACCTGACTGCCATCACACTGCAGCACATCTCCAAAGACGCCTCTCCAAGTGGGACCATCATCAGTGCCCCCAAAGACATTGCTGTCTTTGTAAGTCTGCTGGGCCCTTCTGCTGGGGGTCTGGCCCTGGTGGGAGATCAGGGCAAGGTTTTGTTTTGGTGCATCCTCTGAGCTTTGTGACTGCTGTGCTCAGTGCAACACTTCAAGGGCTCAAGAGTCTCGGGATTTCTGCTGGTTAGAGTGACCCCAAGATGTGTACAAGTCTCTTCCCCCAGCCCAGCAGTTGAAGAAGGAGTCAGGATTCTTCTGTTCTCATTCTCAAGCTTGTTTATTATTACTTACCTATAACATCCTTTCTCTGGCCTGCTGAGGGCTGTTCAGCAGGTCAGACAGAGGCTCACTGACCGCCCTCGGAGGCGGTGTTGTCTTTTATACTAAAAACTACATGTACAATATTTACAATAAATTCCCAATGCCTATCACCTGTGTTAGACAGTGAGCTTCTACCTTAAACCAATCCAAAAGTGCCAACATCACAGCAGAAGATGGAGAAAGGCTGGACACACCCAGATTCCTCCATCTTGCCTCCTGAACCCCCATTCTAAAAACCCCAAAAATCCATTTTTCACCCCATGACAAACTAACTATTATTCTACTTATTATCTCTTGACTTGTAATTCTTCATATAAAGGTGGTAATTTGCTCCATGGCTCAAAATCAAAGTCTCAGGCATCTTGGGCTCTGTGCCAAGGTCTCTGAACCCCCTGGCAGGGGCTGGAGCCATCCAGGACAGCCAGAGAGATGTCCTGAGTTCTGACCCAAGAAGTCCATTCTTCTTGAGACTCCTTCTGGCCAAGCACCTAGGAGTTCTTGACCAAAATGCAAGGAAGAGACTGAGCTCTACCCTGAGAGCTTCCCTAACCAAGTGCCAGAGGCCTGGGAGAGGCTGACCCAAGTCTGTACTTTCTCTCTTTGTGGGGCTGAGCCTGACTCACTCTCCCTGTGCTTTGCTCCCAAGGGAGTGGATGCAGACAGAGAAGAGGAAACTCTCCTGGGCATGTTCACCTTCGATGTGGAAAAAAACCCCACACAGACCTTCCCTCTGAAGGTATGCTCCACACATGGGGGCCAGGAGTAAAACAGGTTTGCTTGCAAGTCTGATGCTGGGATGGTGCCAATGTTTCTTCCCTGGGCAGAGAGTCCTGGGTTGCTGATGAAGGAGATGTGGTGTGGCTTGGAGGGCTGAGTAGGATGTGGTTGTGGTGGCTGAAGGACAGGGTCAGGCCCATGGCAACACAGCTCCTGAGAGATCCCTGGCTGCAGGCACTGCCTTCAGAAAAGACAAATGGACATGCAGCCACACCAGCCAAACAAACAGACCTTGTGGCATGGAGAAATGGGGACAAATGGTGGCAAAAGCCATCAGGCATCACTGTTGTTCCACTCTGTGCCCTGCTGACAGGCTGGACAGTGTCACCCTGCACCGAACGCCCCTTCTCTCCCATTGCTCTCAGTCTGCCAGGAGGAAGGCAGGCAGAGGGCATGGTGGGGGCTCAGTGGGGTGACACACAGTGGAGTGACACTGCAGTGGGGTGACACACAGTGGGGTGACACACAGCAGTGGGGTAACACACAGTTGGGGTGACACACAGTGGGGTGACACACCAGAAGGGTGACACGACAGTGGGGTAACAGCAGTGGGGTGACACACAGTGGAGTGACACAGCAGTGGGGTAACACAGTTGGGGGTGACACACAGTGGGGTAACACAGTAGTGGGGTAACACACAGCAGTGGGGTAACACACAGTTGGGGTGACACAGTTGGGGGTGACACACAGTGGGGTAACACAGTAGTGGAGTGACACAGCAGTGGGGTAGCACACAGTGGGGTAACACACAGTTGGGGTGACACACAGTGGGGTAACACAGTAGTGGGGTAACACACAGCAGTGGGGTAACACACAGTTGGGGCGACACACAGTTGGGTAACACAAAGTGGGGTGACACACCAGTCCCATGCACAGGAGCATGTCCCCAGCCCCTCTGTCAGCACAGAGCAAGGGACAGAGGGAAAGGAGGAGCTGGGCCAGCATGTAGAGGGTGCCAAGTGCCTTCCCTTGCCCGCAGCCTCCCCAGCAGCCCTAATAGCAGCTTCAGATCTCTATTGCTTCTCCCAGCTTCTTTTGGGAGCTTGTTCCTGAGCAGAA
This sequence comes from Melospiza melodia melodia, assembly GCF_035770615.1. Classification (NCBI taxonomy): domain Eukaryota; kingdom Metazoa; phylum Chordata; class Aves; order Passeriformes; family Passerellidae; genus Melospiza; species Melospiza melodia. The sequence continues at coordinate 3,634,903 of NC_086221.1, read as the reverse complement.
ACAGGGCTGGCAGGGTGACACTGATTTCATTGTTGATTTTAACACCCCCTTTTTCCCTCTTCCCAGAACATGCTGCTCCCCAGAGCCTTTTCACATGTCAAACTTCTTGTGAAAAGCAACTGGGGAAACCCGTGGTATACCTGCATTTACCGAGTGAAGGTTCATGGAAAGATGGAAAACCAGAAAGCCTCAACCCAGGGCCAAGATAAATAAGAAAAGACAAAAGAAGAAGAAAGGGCAGGGGGAAGAAGGGAGATGGGGGAAATGATGTGGCATCCCAATGTTGATTTTAGACTCTGCATGTGGGACTGTGTCAGGTGAGTTTTAGGTAAGATATAAGGAATTATAGAATCATTTAATCCCCTCTGTTGAAAGGGACCCACAAGGATCATCAAGTTCAACTCTAGGTCCTACACAGGACAACTCCAACAACCACACCAGGGCACTGGCAGCTGGCTCAGTGCTGTCACCAGTTCTCTGGGAAGCCTGTTCCAGTGCCCAGCCATCCTCTGAGTGAAGAACCTGGGTAAAGAACCTTCTGTGTGAAGAACCTTCTGGGTGAATCAGAGTCTGCTGAGTTAGAGGGGACCCACAAGGATCATCAGGAGTAAATCCTGCAACTCCTGGCCCTGCACAAGATAGCCCCAACAACCATACCATGTATCTGACACTGGCTTGGTGCTGTAGCCAATTCACTGGGGAATCTGTTCCAGTACCTGACCACGTTCTGGGTTCTGGTTCTTCACCCAGAAGGTTCTTCATTCAGAAGGAGAAGGTTCTTTACCCAAGGTTCCTCACCTGTTTCTTCTGGACAGTTACAGGCTCTTCAGGACAGAAGAGCTGCAGGGGTTCCTTCCATGTCAGGGGTTCCATGATTCTATGATTCTATGATTCTATGATTCTATGATTCTATGATTCTATGATTCTATGATTCTATGATTCTATGATTCTATGATTCTATGATTCTATGATTCTATGATTCTATGACCAGTTGTTGCCAAACCATCTCTTGTAAACCCCTGACACAGTGCTGTGTGTGTCCTATCCCAGAAGCAGAGTGGAAGCCACAGGTCCAAGGTTTTAGACAATGGCAGAATGCATGGGAACCTCTACTCCTTGCCCATGACACACTAATTTGTGCCAGAGTCTTGCACTATTGACTAAAACAAATAAAGCCATCAATCCTGGGAATTGAACTTCAACCTTTGTTTGATGAGTAGAACTGTAAGCAGTAAATAAGAAAGCAAAGGATGGGGATTCCACCACCTCCATGGGCAGCTCCTTCCAAGGCCTGAGCACCTTTCCATGGGGAAATTCCTGCTGATGTCCAACCTGCCCCTTCCCTGGCACAGCTTGAGGCCCTTCCCTCTCCTCCTGTCCCTGTTCCTGAGAGCCCAGCCTGACCCCTCAGCTGTCCCATCCTGTCAGGGGTTGAGCAGAGCCAGAAGGTCCCCTCTGAGCCTCCAGGCTGAGCCCCTTTCCAGGTCCCTCAGCTGCTCTTCATCAGACTTATGGCATGTGACTTTTAGCTAGGAATTCTCTGCAAACCCCTTTGTAACAACCTCATGCTGGTTTATTGTCACTTAGTTAATCCAGTACAGGGATTTATTTTTTTTGTTACCAAAAATTCAGTAAAATAATAAAAAAAAAACCTCCTTAACACCAATGTAGCATTAAAAAGCAGCATTCTTTATTCAGCCAGATGCACAGGGGGATAATTCCTCCCAAAGCTGTGCATGCTGAGTGCAGGAAAGTTTCTGTTTATATTCTGTATTTTTAATACATATTCATTGATTGTCCCAGACTAAACATACATATGATACATATGATTATACATATGATTTTTATACATATATTTTTTCATACATGCATATGATTTCCCCAAAATCATTAACGTATTTCCCCTTCATGCATTCATTCTTCAGTCCTGGGGGGTGTCTCTGGTGGTCCCTGGTGGTTGTGGACCCCAATGTTCCAGGTGACCTTGCTGAGCTGGCAGGACACTGAGGCTGGTGAATTTCCAGTCTCCTTACACAATGGGCATTGTGCAGTTTCCATAGGCCAGTCATTCTGGAACAAGCTTTGTGTTAGCTCACCAGGTGTAGGCCATTTATCATCTGCTAACAATTTTATTTATGGCATTATCTTCATCCTTCCCGTTAACTCACAGTCTCAGATTTAAAAAGGTAGGACTTTAAAGTGAGGTAATTACATTTTTAGTACTCCCATGCAAAAAAAAAAAAAAAAAAAAAAATCAACTCAGAGAAAAAAATATTTTTCCACATGACCAATTTATGGAGGTAGCTCACTCTGCTCAGCTGAGCTTCAAGTCTAAGTTGCTGGGGAATCCCCTGGCAGCAAAAGCTCTAACAAGTGTCACTGTCACCTCCCTTATGAATCAGACAAGTAAAGCAATCCTAAAAAGCACCAGTGACTAGTAAGTAAGCCAACTTCAAACTGTGGCACAGAAAGAGCAGTGAACAGCTGAGCAGTGAACCCTGCTGCAACTAAAAGCTATTCAGGTGTTACATTTCCACAAAGAATTGCCTCTGTTCCTTCAAATAATGTAGGAAAGCTATTGTTGTGAACGTTAGGCTCTTTTTTTCCATTTTAATTCTTATCTGACAGCTGAATCTCAAGTTGTGCAAAACTTTGTTTAGAAAGTCCAACCTTCTATACAAAGTGGGTCTTGGAAACAAATTCTGGACTATGCAAGGGTAAATAAAATAACAAATACATATTTCACAGTTATTTACAAATTTTGTAATACCTGTCACTCCTTTAAGAACCATTTACTCAAGTGTAAAGCCAAGCACTGAAATTTTACACTAAACAAACTGTCTCCAGGAAACACATTCTAAAAGTGCCTTAGTAAAGGAGATCCCTTTCCCAGAAACAATAAAAACTTGCCTGGAATAAACCACAGTTGTCACTGAAAATGTGGGAAAAACACAATTCTCCAACAAAATTTTTAGTGTTAGAGAAGCAATGCATTACATCATTCTGGCCAGGATATGCAACAGAAATAATTTCATCCACACAGCCTGGGTTGTGCAGAGAAAATCCATGACATACTAATTTTACCAGATTTTTCACAAACTTTATACAGTCAAAACCCATTGGTTCAAGGTTTATTGGTTCCAAGTTACACAGTTTGTAGTATTTGGTTTCTTATTGGTTACAGATCTCTCTGACTGATGCTAATTAGGTCCTCATTCTTATCTTTCTCTTATTTATCTTTTCTCAGACCAGGTGTCTCTGACCATGTTTGGAGTTGATGGTTGATGGAGGGTGATGTTTGGAGTTGATGGTTGTTAAGACAATTCTTGATTGTTGTTACCTTTTGTGTATCTTCTGTGCTACCCCCAGCCTGCTGAGATGTTAAGCTCATCAGGCCTGGAGTGGTGAAACATTTGAAAATAAACTTCAATTCCTTTCCATTTGGGCAAAGGCAAATAAAACCCCTGATTAATGTTATACAAAATATTTTAAACTTGGCATTATTTCCAACAAGAGGGACCCCCATAAGCTCCTGACTGAGCTAGAGGGTTGTAGAGGCATGGATTCCTTACCTGGAACTCATGGCAAATGTGAAGCCTTTGCACAATTTCCTCCAACTTAGGTGTGATGGCTGTTGATGTAATAATACATAAAGAAACCAGTGAAATGATTTCTTCTGCCAGTGTCCTCTGTGACTGCTAGAGAAGAAAAAAGAAGCTCTTATATTCAACATCTCACCCACAATCCCCTCCCAAAATACTCTGTTAACCCTCAATCCTTCCTTCTTCAAAGCTGTGTGGCATTGTTAGCATGAAAGGATAAAGAGCTTGCTTTGGAGCTAGAGGAGGAAATAAACCATAGAGGACCCTTTCAAGGACTGAGAACCTGAAAACATGTAGAGGAATATAATTCCTGCATCCTGAGTTTGTCAGCCAATGGTGGTTTAGCTGCCAAGCCCCACACAGACACTCCCTCACTGCCTGCCAGAAGGATCAGGGAGAGAATTAGAAGGGTTAAAGCTGGAAAATTCATGGTTGGGATAAAGACAGTTTAATATGGAAAGCAAAAGTTACACATGCAAGCAAAGCAGACCCAGGAATTCACTCCCTGTTTCTCATGGGCAGGCAGGTGTTCAGCCATCCCATGGAGAACAGGGCTCCAGGACATAGCAGTGACTTGGGAAGGCAAGCACCATCCCTGCAAACATCCCTGCCCTCCTTCCTTCTGCCCCCACTCTGTGTGCTGAGCATGGTGTCAATGGCCTGGACGTGCCTTTGGTCACTTTGGGTCACCTGTCCCAGCTCCTCACACACCCCCAGCCCCCTTGCCAGCCTGGCAGTGTGAAAAGCAGAAAAGGCCTTGGCTCAGTGTGAGCACTGCTCAGCAATAACAAAAACATCTCCATCATCATCCCTGCATTCAGCACAAATCCAAAATACAGCCCCATGCCAGCCACTGGGAGGGAAATTACCTCAGCCACACCCAGCACAGTCATCTTTTGCTATTTCTTCATCAGACACAACAATATGAGAGATCTTGCTATTCAGCTGTGCCATATCTTAGCTTTATGTCTTTGATAGCCATTGCCTCTTTTTATTTTTACCTGTCAAGATCTTTTCTTATCCTTATTTTCTTGAGCTTTTTGATGCATAGAGTAGGAGAAAGAAAACTGATGTCAAAGGCAGCCAGTGTAGTGGTAGTGACAATCTTGAGGTAGTGACCAATGAAGTTAATGTCCAGTGATCAGCCATGGCTTGTAATGTACAGTCCGTGCAAACAAAAACATAATAAATCAGGTTTCTTTCTGTTGTATGTAGTTCATTGTTCAGAAATATTTTACAAGGGATAGTAGGAAGATGAATTTAGAATATAAAGCTGGCTACTCCCTCTTCACCTCCTTTGCAGGAGGTTCTATTCAAGGACATTTTTCATGGTTGATTCTTAACTCATTGCCATTCCCAGTAAATTCTTTTTATCTCAATTTGGGATTGGAGAATGTGAGAGCAGCAGCTTGTAGACTTTTTAATGGAAGTGCTAAATTGGGGAATATTATTCCTTGACCATGACGAGGGATGCAGCCAAGACAGCTGACCCCCACTGACCACAGCATATCCCAGATCATGAGTAGTGTCCTTCCCCCAGTATAAACCTGGGGGAAGAAGAAGGAAGGAGGGGGACATTTGGAGTGATGGGGTTTGTCTTCCTGAACCACTGCTAATGTGGTGGAGCCTGATTTCCTGGAGGTGGCTGACCATCTTCCTCCTGATGGGAAGGAGTTTTTCCTCTTTATTTCCTCTATCTTTTTCTTGCATGTGTGGCTTTTTCTTTCCCCATTAATCTGCCTGTATCCCAACCCAAAAGTTTTCTAACTTTTACCTTTTCCATCCCACCAGGGTGGGAGACCTTGAGTAACTTATCAGACTGCTGGGGTTAAACCATGACACTCAAACAAGGGAACCATAGCCATGACATTTGGAATAATATTCAACTGAGGATTGCTGGGGTGTCTGGGGAAAACACATGCCCCAGCCTTGAAGGACCAGTGAAATAGGTACTGGCACCTTCCAGGAATTTTGGAGTTGTTTTGGACTTTGTTTTGGAGTTTGGCCCACTTCCTTATTGGCTTCTTACTGTAAAGACTGCCCAGACTTCCCAGATATGCTTGCTCAACCAGCTGATCCCTCCCCCTGAGAGCACGAATAAAAGGCTGGCATTGCCAACAGTCCTGGCAGACAGGCAGATCAAGCTGCTTTGGCACATCTTGCTGTGGACTGCAAGATGAGCAAGTCAACGCTCTTCCTTGGTTTTCTTCTTGTTTTCCTTAGCCTGGCTCTGCCAGGCACCCAGGGAAAAATAATTCCCAGATGTGAGATGGTGAAGATCCTACGTCGGAATGGCTTTCAAGGCTTTGAGGGCACAACTGTTGCTGACTGTGAGTATAATGAGCTGCCACAGCACCTCTCTGCCTGTACCATCTTTGTCTCTCTCTCAACTTCTTTTTGATCTTCCAGCAGTACTATTCTGTCCCTCCATTTCTTTGACTTCATATTTTCCTCCTCTCCTTCCTTGCTCCCTTCTATAGTTCACACAGCAAATATCCATCTAGAGCTGTGTCCTTCCAAGAACTTACCCATCCAATTCTCAAGGTTATTCTATCACCAGTTCAATTATTTCTCCAGCACTTCATTCATCCTGGATACTTTCATATCTTTCCTCTTTTTTACCCTCAGCATTCCTTAATGTTCTCCTCTGGGATTTCTTCTCCTCCTGCAGGGATGTGCCTGGTGAAATATGAGAGTGATTATAACACAAGAGCATACAATAACAATGGTCCAAGCAGGGACTATGGCATCTTCCAGATCAACAGCAAGTACTGGTGCGACGATGGCAGGACCCCTGGCTCCAAGAATGCCTGCCACATCAGTTGCTCAAGTAAGTGGTAGGACAGAACAAAGAACCTTTATTTGTTCATTCCATGAAAGCAACGGCTCTGTCCATGACACCTGCCAACAGCTGCTCTGGGCATTTCTGTCTGTGCTTCCTCCATCCATCATCTCAGTGTCCCACCCACCCTTCCTTCCTGATGGACACCTTTCCTTCTGCCAGTCTGTCCCTGCTCTTCCTCTGTCCTGCTTTCCTCCACACTGATGTTTTCTCCCTTCTCCACAGAACTGCAAGATGATAACATTGAGGATGACATTCGGTGTGCCAAGAAGATTGCCCGGGAGGCTCATGGCCTCAGCCCCTGGTAAGGATATTTGCAGTTGACACTGGGGCAGAACAGATCAAAGCCAGTCCTGCTACTGACTGAGGGAGGCAGGGGGGTCAATGGATGAGAAGCTGGATTTGGTGGAGTTTGGCACAGTCCTTCTCCTAAAGCTGAAAGGAGAGGATAGGAGTCCTGCCTTGCAGCATCTGCTCTAATTCCCTGAATTTCCCTCCTCTCCCAGAGCTCTCCTTTTTGTTCTCTTCCCCTTCCCCCAGCTCACTTAGATTGAGCTCCATTTATTAATTATACAAATAATTTCCATTTATTTGTAACTTTCAGAGGGATCATTGAGAGTCTTCACACAAGACTCTCAAAGATTACCCAACTCTGTTGTCATAACCAATTCAATCATAACCTGACTCCTCAAATTACAGAATGTATTTGTTTTTTCAGGTATGGCTGGAAAAACCATTGCCGGGGCAGAGACCTGAGTTCCTTTGTCAGGGGCTGCTAAATTGCTGCACAGGTGTTGATTGTTTCCTCAAGACCATCAGAGATGGAGAATGACAGCGTTTGGAGAGAGGGCCAGGAAATGCATGGGTGGGGGGAATTAAAAGCAGTATATTATTAAGATAGAGTGGGCACTGGCTAGTGCTAACTCTGGAGGTTTTCACACTGCTGCAATGCAAACAGAGAGCTTACAGCTCACAGCTTAATAAAAACAGGCATAGCAACAAGCCACTACAGAGTTTCAGCCTTGATTTACTTGCATATCCTGACTCAAGATTTTGTTGCCCTAACAGGGTTTAGCAACATTTAGGGTTCCTCTCTCCTTTTGCTTCACCCCTCCCTGTTCTCCTTCACCCCTCCCTTCCTCCTCTCCTTCCCCTTTATTTTTTTTTTGCCCATTGTTATTGGAGTGTCTGTAGTGAGGAAATACAAAAATTTCATTAACATTGTGTAAGATGTGCAGAATTATGTTGTGTTATAACCAAGACAGTCACTGATTGAGACAGACTCCTGATAGAGAGAGAAAATTTACTCCTTAAATTTATCTGAGCATCTGCCCCTGCTGGTATGAGGGATAGGCACTGAAACATTTGGGCATCTGGCCTGAGGGAATACAGCATTTCTTATCATGTTTTGAGTAAGTCAATCAAACACAGCCTAGAGTGCAGGCAGCATCTCTGTGAGGAAACAATGGGTTGGAAAGGCTGTTAGGGAAGGGAAATATTTTGCTGTTTAGTTTACAAGTCCTTTTTCCAAATGAAAGCTGGATTCAGAAACAGTGCAAGAATGAAAGGTGCTAACACTGAGAAAACATGCTTACTGCTTCATGTGCTTTCTGCTGCTGCTAGGGGAGCAATGACTTCTTTGGTGCTTATGAAATAAAGGTATGCTTAAACTCATGTTTTGTGTGACTGTATAAATCAACCATTAAAGTATGTTTGTTTAGATGGCTGCATCTTAAAAAAAAAGCTCAAAGTATGCCTTGTCTGAAGTCCTTCTTCCCCTTTTCCCCAGTGTTGGAGATTAGGATTTTTCCTTTTTATTTTCTCTCTCTCGTGGAATTTTTCTCCCGTTTGTTGCCTAAGAGATGGGAGCACAGATTGTCCTGGGGTAACTCAAACTGAGACACAGATATTCAAGAGAGACAAAAGATGTGGACAAAGTGGCCAGAGAAGGGGTGCAGTTTCCAGTCTCTTAGCTGGGGGTTTTCTCTTGGGAAGGGCAAGAATCCTGCAAGATTTTGGCTGGGGGATTGGGGTGAAGCTTAGCTCTCTCCTGCTCTCTCTTGGCATCACAGTGGAGACAGGTGGAGTTTTGGTGCTGGATTTGCTGCCCAGAGGATTTGCTGCCACTGTGCAGATTTTGTCCTGCACTGCTTCTCCTTACCCTGGGTCAGAGTTTGCTTGCAAGAACTGGGACCTTTCCAACACCCAGCCTCACTGGGAAGGCGACCCCAACCCCATCTCCCTTAGTGTGATATATGTTATAAAATAATTAGTGCTAAAGGAAGTGAAAACCACAGCATTTTGTGTACAAAGCCAGTGTTGAGCAACAAGCAATAAAAGGCTTGTTGCAGTAATAGGGTACGTGATAAGAATGGAGATTGCAACACCAGGAGGACACTGTCTCCAGGGATGGGTATTTCAAGGGATTTCTTTCCATCTGACAAGACCCCAGCAGGAGGCATTTGATAGGCATCATCAGAAGTTTGTCCCAGAAAGTTTTCACCTGACAGGATTCCAGGAATTATCCACTGGTTCTGGGAAATGTAGCAGCAAGAAAGAAAAAACTATGATAATAAGCTAAAATATGCTAAAGAAAAGCCCCTTCAAGAGCCCAAAAGACTGTATGAAATAGACCCCTTAGAAATGACATTTTGGAGACCCACAGGGACTTTGGTGCAATAGAGGCCAAATCCTGAGTCTCCCTGACCCTGATCGCTCAGAGTCGAAGTTGCTTGTGGCTTTTTCCAAATTTATACTTTGATTTTCAAATAAATTTCCCTAATTATTAAATTGGAGTATTCCTTATAACACTTAACATCTCCTGGTTCCATGGGGCAGCTGTTTGCAAAGCCTGTTTGCTGCTGCCCAGCCCCACTGTTTTGTGCCGTTCCTCTGGGTTTTTTCCCTACACTTTAACCCAGCATCTCGTGCCTGCCGGGACACCTGCGGCTCAGCTATGGCTCAGAGTTTCTGCCTCATTCCGTTGCTGCCCCGGCTGCGCCTCTGCTGCTCCAGCCGCTGCTCCGAGGCTCCTGATACAGCCCCTCTGAGGGGCACCGGGCCCGGCTGTGCCATGGGTGTGTGAGGGAGCCCCTTCTTCATGTCCTCACCATCCGGAGGGGGGCACCGGGCTCTGCCCTATGGGTGTGTGAGGGAGCCCCTTCTCCCTCTCCTCTGCCATCCCGAGGGGGCACCAGGCCCTGCCCCGTGGGTTTGTTTGTGAGGGAGCCCCTTCTCCATCTCTGCTGCCACCCTGAGGGGCACCAGGCCTAGCTGCCCCGTGGGTGTGTGAGGGAGCCCCTTCTCCACCTCTGCTGCCACCCTGAGGGGCACCAGGCCTAGCTGCCCTGTGGGTGTGTGAGGGAGCCCCTTCTCAATGTCCCGTGCCACCCTGAGGGGCACTGGGCCCAGCTCTGTGGGTGTGTGAGGGAGCCCCTTCTCCATGTTCCTTGCCACCCTGAGGGGCACCGGGCCCGGCTCTGTGGGTGTGTGAGGGCGCTCCTGCTCCATGTCCTCACTACCCTGAAGGACACTAGGCCCTGCCCCATGGGTTTGTTTGTAAGGGAGCCCCTTCTCCCTCTCCCCCGCCATTTGGAGGGGCACCTGCCCCGTGGGTATGGGAGGGAGCCCCTTCTCCATCTCTGCTGCCACCCTGAGGGGCACCGAGCCCTGCCCTGTGGATGTGTTTCTGAGGAAGCCCCTTCTTCATCTCTCCCCTGCCATCCAGAGGGGCACCGGGCCCGGCTGCCCTGTGGGCTTGTTTGTGAGGGAGTCCCTTCTCCCTCTCCCCGGCCCGCCAACACCACCTGAGGCAGACGAGCTGGGGCTGGGACTGTGGGGCAGGGACTGGGACTGGGACTGGGACTGGGACTGGGACTGGGACTGGGACTGGGACTGGGACTGGGTAAGTGGGGCTGGGACTGGAGCTGGGTCAGTAGTTCTGGGTCACTGGATCTGTGGTTCTGGGTCTGTGGGTCTGTGGGTCTGTGGTTCAGGGTCACTGGGTCACTGGGTCTGTGGTTCAGGGTCACTGGGTCTGTGGTTCTGGATTTGTGGTTCTGGGTCACTGGATCTGTGGGTCTGTGGTTCTGGCTATCACTGGGTCACTGGGTCTGTGGGTCTGTGGTTCTGGCTGTCACTGGATCTGTCAGCACAGAGAGTCTGAAATTCTCAGCACCCAGGGTTCCAAGAGCAGGAGTCTTCAGTGACCACCAAGATGGATAACAAAGGATAACTGCTAACAGTTATCCCTGTTAGCCTTGGTAAATCATTTACCTGAGTTCTAACTTGAGTATAATGGTACCATTGTTCCCAACTTGGGTTATGGCCAGGATGAAAGCTTGGAATTGATAGGAAAGAGAATTTAGTCATTACTTTATCCTGGCCAGGATGTGCAACAGAAATTATTTCATCCACACGTGCCTGGGTTGTGCAGTGAAATTCATTCTGTCACACATACCTCTTTAGCATATTTTCACATGTTTATACTTACAAAGCCTCAAAGAAATTCTAGCTCATTGGTCTTAAATGACACAATTCTTAGTATTTGATCTCCTATTGGTTGTTGATCCCTTTGCCTTCAATGCTGATTTGTTCTTCATTCTTTTGTTCCCTTATCAATCCCCCATCCCTGACACCCCTCAAGGTGCAATCCCCATCTTTGAGAATCACTGAGGGATGTGACACATTTCACTGAACCTAAGGGGAATTTTTGGCAGGTTCCTCTGCACAGATCAGTACAGATGTGCACATCTCTGAATGCGTGTGACTTGATTATGCTATGAATGCTTTTATCATTAGTCTGTTACTAAGCCACTGTTGAAGTGTAAAAAATGCTATTGAATGTTTAATTGTTAAATCAGTCCATGACTAAGTGCTGCTAAACGCTTTTGCACCCCTATCTTTTTTGTACCCTCACCCTTTTGCATCCTTAGTAAATGTAAAATCCCCTCCATGTAAATTATTCTAAATGAATTCCAATCTGTTTTTCCTACACACACTTCAGCCATGTAGTCAGCAACAGACTGAACATCATAATTCAACTCCCTTAAGTTGCATTTTCACAAATTTGCATTAAAATCTGCTTTTTGCCAGTACCTTTGAGTGCCCAAACCATTCACTGGTGACACCAGTGGGCACACACAACTATACATATGTGTGTGCACGTACAGACACATGGACATACCCATGTGAGAAAGGATGCTCACTTCCAAAACATTTAAAAGGTTTATTAAAACCTTATCAAAAATACAACAGAAGACTGAATGGAGAAAATATTACAATGTTGGGAGCAAAGGATTTTTCCCACAATGTGCTCACCCACACAATGGAGGTTTCACCTTTTAACCCTTTAGCCCCTGCCAAGTTCTGTTCATCGATTCTTCCTTCTCTGTCCAGTAGTGGAGGTCACTTCCTTAAATCTTGATTGTGGGTCAGCTGTTGCCACAGTAACGATCCAACCCTCCCAAATGTCCCAAACCCAGGTCACTCCCTGATAACAACGCAAGGGTGGTGTAAAACATAACTGTAAAACTTCTCTTAACATACACATAATATTTGCCTTTAATTGTGAGAGTCACCCATGGCATTCCTCACCTATCACACCCACATGTGTGTCCGGCCATAGGGATGAGGACAGGAGCACCAGCAGCACCAGAGCCTCATCCTGCTCCCCTCTGGCTAATCGTGCCTCAGTCCTTGGGTGGAAAAACACAGACTCACAGACACAGACACACACAGACACACAGACACACACACGTGCAGGTCCGTGCACACACACACGAGCGGATCCGTGCACACACGGCTGCAGAGCCAGCCCAGCGCCTCTGCCTGCCCGGCCGCTCTCCCAGCATCTCCCCAGCTGCGGGCACTCGCTGTCCCCTCACCTCGCACCCAGAGGCCGCCCGAGGCGCTGCTCCGCTCCGGGAGCGAGTCCCGCTGCGGGGACGGAACCGCTCGGTGCCGCAGCTGCTCCGGGGCGGGGGCGGGCGGAGCTGCGGGGCCGGAGAGGGGCGGGAGTGGGGCCGCCAGCGGCACAACGGGCCGGGGAGCAGCTTTTGGCTCGGCACGGCTCGGTTCGGTACGGCACGGCGGCAGGAGATGCACCTGAGGGAGTCAGACCCCCATCCCAGGGGTCCCCATCTCTGGGACCCTGCCCACGCCGTGCCCGTGCGGTGATGGAGCGGGAGAGGAACATGCGCGCCCAGAAGTGTGCGAGGAAGAGGAGAACGGCTGTGAGGGGGTTCCATGAGGAAAGAATCTCTCTCTGCCGGGCAGGTAGGGAGTGGCTCCATCGGGCAGAGCGCTGTCCCATGGGTGCTGGAGCTGTGCCGGCTCGGGTTTGGTGCCCTGTGCCAGTTAGAAATTAGAAAACTTGACAGAAAGCTCACGTGGTGTGCACCTGTATGCTGTCCTTGAGATAAGAAATGCTGACTGAGAAATGCCATGGAATAGGACAGACATTGCTGAGAGAGAAATGGAGCTAGAAACAAGTTTCAAGGGATGGCCTAACAAAAAAAGACTACATACTCTGGAGAACTAGAACTATGAAAGATGCATTGTAGTAGGACCCACGAGGGGTAATTTTAGATTATTGGCTTTAAGGCATTTGCAGTATAGTGTGGCAAAAGCTGATAAGCCAAGAAACGCTTATAATGTATTGTAATTAGGAAATAGTTATCTTCTGATTGTGATGGTGTGAATTATAACATCTGTATTGTCTCACCCTTCACATGAGACTGAAAATAGAATAAAAGTTTTTAAAACACCACTCAGTTACCCCATCTGCGGGTGAGAAAAGGAGTTAATCCATGTGCCAACAGCTCCCGGCGGGGCTCAGGGCGGCTCGGGGCTGGTTGTGAGAGCCCATGGAGCTGCGGGGATGCCCTGCCCTCCCCTCGGGTTCCAGGGTGTCCCAGGCAGATGTTCGTCCTGCAGATCCCCGCTAGATGGGCCCCGAGGCCTCGCTGGCCCTGCACCGGCAGCAGGGGAATAGGGCTCCTGGCTTTCACTTGGGGTTTAGGGGAAATGACGGCTGAGTGAGAAGAGGGATCTGCCTCACATGGAAACAGGGCTGGACCCCGCAGCAGAAATGATCTCACTCTGATTTGCACGGCAGGGTGGTGTAGAAGGGGGCAGATTGCTGATTTAACCCTAGTGGAAGCTGCTCTTGGCAGGGGCAGGTTAGGATAAAACAGCAGGGGGCTTAGGATGGGATAATCTTTACAGATTGTTTAGGCGGGACTTTTTAGCTCCTGTCCAATTGGTTATCCTTAAGTTTGAGGTGAAGTCCCCAAAGTCTTGTGAGGTGTCTTTTTACCTAATTGAAGAAACAAACATCTAGGCTTTTTTTCCTTTAAAAAGAGACAAAAGATAGTTTTGTCACTTCTTCAACAAAAGGCTTGGCCGGGCTTGGCAGAACACAGTCCAGCCTAGTGATGCCTCAGGTTTTAACTTTTATATTTTTCAGATTCTGTGCTGCTTTAGTGTGTGGATCTGGGCTTCATATTTGGGGATGGTAAACTCTTTCCACAGAATAGGTAGACAAAACAATTCCTTCTCTAGTTGGGGACCCAAGGACACTTGATCCAGATCTCAGGCCCAAGAGCATAAACAATGTGGGCTGAAGAGAGAAAAACAAGAAAGATGGGACTGCATGAGGTAAAGCTGTAATTGGACAATTAACTCTAATATGCAAATGAACCAAAACTTATAAAAGTTTGAGACCCCATGACCTGTCATCCATTTTGTGGCCACTTTGGGTTGTGCTGCCCAAGGTGGATCTATTTGAGACCTCTTAATAAATCCCTACTTTATTCTTTAGGGATTCTTTGTTCTAGGCCAGCCTTCCCAAGGCATCACCAGGCTGGTTGGGTTCCTGCATCCCCAGATATCCTCCACACCCTGCATGCAGGGCTTACCTCTGTAAGGCTGAGCAAGTGGTTGTTTAAGTGACCAGTGCCAGCCAAGGGTTTCCTCTGTGCCTCCAGAAAAGCAAGCCTATAGGAATGTGCCTTTTGTTTACAGAGTGATAAAACTATCTTCTGTCTCTTTAAAAAGGGAAAAAAAACCCTAGTAGTTTTTTTCTTCAATTAGGTAAAAAGATGTCTCACAAGACTTTGGGGACTTCACCTCAAACTTAGGGATAACCAATTGGACAGGAGCTAAAAAGTCCTGCCTGAGCAATTTACTAGAAAAAGAAGAGAACAAATAAACTAATTGCTTTTGTGAGTTGTTTTACCAGGAGCAAAAACCTCTTGCACTTAGCTCAGTTTTTCTATGTAAAGAGTTTTGTTATTTTGTCTTTTATTAAAACTTTTCTGTTTCCAACACTGCCACAGAAGCTATCCTGCTGATTTTATGCTTTCTAAGGTAGCTGAGCTATCTTGGGTGTGATATAGATCTCCAAGAGCTCATGAGACTTGGCTCGAGGAGACCATATATCACAAACCTGAGCACTTTTTGGGCTCACCATGATTCCCTGGAGCTCTGAGACTGGGGTGTCCTAAGTGAAATGGACCCATCTTGGAAGGCCCTACAGCCCCAGCATCACAGGGTCCAGGTGTGCACAGGTGAAATCCTGCAGAGGAGGACTGATGGGATGAGCAGGGAAACTTCCTTGGGAGCTGGCCACAACTGGCTTCTCCATCTCACCCTGCAGGATGTGATTCAGGAAATGCACATTGCCCTGGGCAGCCTGGCTGCTTCCTGGGGCAGGTGGGGACCTGGGGGCAGAGCTGACCTGGGACAGGGTGCAGGTGGGGACCTGGGGACAGAGCTGACCTGGGGACAGAGCTGAGCCTGGACATGGTGCAGGTGGGGACTGAGGACAGAGCTGACCCGGGACACGGGTCCTCCTCTGTCAGAGACAGTGGCCAGCCCGGGCAGCCTGTCCCACCCCCAGCCCAGCCCGTGGCATGCCAAGCACTCGCCCAGCTCCCCATGTGCTGGGTAAAGAGGGAACAGCTGCAGGGGCCCTCAGGAGCCGGGACAGCACCCAGAGCCAGGCCGGGATCTAAATTTAAACTCATGCTTTGTGTGTTTGTACATGCGAGTGCAGGCTCCAGCCCCCACTCCCCCAGTGCCTCCCCTGCTGCACAGAGGGGACAGAGCCAGAGGAGCTCCAGCTGGCTGGGACCTGGGGAAAGGGGGCTCCACTGCAGGCCAGGAGGGGAGCAGACAGCTAGGGGAGCAACACCATGGAGCCCTCTTCTCCCCAGGGTGATGTGAAGAAGAGGCAGCAAAAGGAGAAGTCCAAGAAGCCGGTACCACCCATAGCTCCTCGTCCACCCAGGGCTCTGTTCTGCCTCACCCTGGAGAACCCCCTGAGGAAGGCCTGCATCAGCATCGTGGAATGGAAGTATCCTGTGGCTGCAGGGGCTGCCAGCGGTGTGTGTGTGTGCCTGTGAGCATGGTGGGCTGCTGGGGAGAGCGGGCAGCCTGTTCCAGCTTGCGCTGTCTCATCAGGCAGCGAGGCACCCAGGGAGCCCTGCAGGATGCATGGCAAAGGCAGCGGCTGTGCTGGCTGGGGAAAGCTGGGCTGGGGAGTGGGTCAGGCCTTGGGTGGGGTGGGACAGGGACAGGCAGGGACAGCCTGGGCCAGGGGACTGGGGGGAGTGAATGTGTTGTGTGTGTTGTGCTGGGAGCAATGGGGGACAGACTGCTGAGAGGGGAGGGGGTTTGGTGTGGCAGGAGGGGCACACAGCCCATCCAGGGCTGGGGATGGGGTCAGGCTGGGGACAATGCGATACTCTGGAGGTTTGGGGGTGGTAGCAAGACCCTGGTGAGTTGTTTGGGATGGCTCTTTGTGTGTATCACAATCTGATCCCACAGCTGTGCTCTGCCCTGATGGGGGGCCTCCCCCAAATCCTTGCTGACTCCATTGTCCTCTCAGCTCCCTTTCCTGGTAGTGCTGTCACAGGTGAAGGCTTTTTGTGGGTGATACTGTTCAGAGGGATAGTCTTTCTTTGTGTCTTTGGCTTACTGTTGTTGTTTGGGTGTTGCTTTTTGACCTTTTCACTGGGGCACTGCAGCTCAGAAATACCAAGATGTCATGTTTCTGCCATGCATCCAGGAACTAGAACTTTGCTCACCCATGTTTTATGTAAAGGAAGAGAATGGGAGATGAAATATTTCACTTTGATTTCAGCAAAACATTTGGGCTGTAGCAAAAATGATGGACTGGGGAACAGAATCGAGTTCTTCCATCACATCTTTTCTCATTTTAATTGCTGAACTTGATCTGAGTGCTCCTGGCTTGGCAGGATGATCCCACCCCTGGCCAGGCTTCACTCTGGGAGGTGGCTTGGTCACCTCAGGCTGGCTGTGTTGCTGTGGGGATACAAAACCATGCCCAGAGATGCTGCTTTGTCCAAAGCCCTGTTGGCAGGCACGAGGGCATGCTCACAGCTCTGGTGCTGCTGGAGGTTGAGACCTCATTCCTTTTCTGCAAGGGGACTCTCTGTCCTCCAGGAGTGGGAGCAGGGCCAAAATTGGGCAGTTCTCATTTTCTGTGCCTCTGGCAAGAGAAATGATGGCTCTGTGGGCACAGAAGGGAACTGTGCCTGCGTCCTAAATGGGCACTGAGAAAGGAGGAAACTTGTGTGAGTGCCTGAGTGGCAGGGGAGGTGTGCCATTCACATGCTCTGAACAGAGAGAGACATCATGCTCTCACAGGATTTTTCCTGCAGAAATGCAGAGAGAAATAGAGAAAATTCTTATCTCTATTCTCTGCTCCTATTGTTGTTACACATGTAAAATGCGTTAAGAAAATCGCTGACCTAAAGAGAATTAGTAATTAAATTTTACTACAGATTATTTTATTTCCTTAACCAATTAAAAAACCACTGTACCTGACTGTCTAGAGAAGTAATGAGATTTTCCTTAAAATAAGTATTTTATATAGTATAATATAACATAGAATAAAACCTCTTTAGTATAATATAGTATAATATAGTATAATATAGTATAGTATAATATAGTATAATATAATATAGTATAGTATAATATAATATAGTATAGTATAATATAGTATAGTATAATATAATATAGTATAATATAATATAATATGACATAACATAACATAATATAACAGAAATATTATGTTATATTTATTATATAATAAATATATTAAATATAATGTATTTAATATATTAATATTTCAATAAAACAATTATTCAACCTTCTAAATCAATATAATTACATACCAATAATTTCCTTACATCAGAGGCTCCCTAAATACTATAGGGAGGAGCAGGAAATAGGACTTACATCTTGCACCATTCTCAGACACATCCTTTTTGCTGGGCCAGCACATGCCAGAGCAAGTGCACAACACAGGGAGGGTCTTTCCTACCTCAGTGCTCTGGAGGGGGACTGTCACCATGATATTGTCTAAAAAATCCCTTTGCCAGGATTTCTTCTCCTAGGAAGATGAGAAGCCTCAGCTTCTCCATATTTTGCTCCTCTGGAATGTGGTCTGGAGATTGTTTATGCAAATATGTGAATTGTTTTTAATTAATGGCCAATCACAGCCAGCTGTGTCAGACTCTCTGAGTCACAGGTTTTTATTATTCATTCTTGTCTAGCCTTCTGATGTATCCTTTCTCTTTCTTTAGTATAGTTTTAGTATATAATTTCATATAATATAATATAATATAGTATAGTATAATATAATGTAATATAATATAATATAATATAATATAATATAATATAATATAATATAATATAATATAATATAATATAATATAATATAATATAATATAATATAATATAATATAATATAATATAATATAATATAATATAATATAAATCAGCATTCTGAGGACATGGAGTCAATTTCTCATCTCTCACCTCATCCTGGGGACCTCACAACACCACAGGGGACACAGAGTGGGTGCCCCCCAGCAGGGTGGCATGTGCAGGTGGCTCTGACCTGTGCAGGACAAATGATCCAGGGAATCAGGTTTCTGCAGTGCCTGCCTGTATTTATACCCAGCTGCACCTGGCTGCCCTCACTCAGGGCTCAGGGTATGTGACAGGGTCGGGTCGTTCCAGTTCCTCTGGGTTATTATGGTCTGCAGGGCCATGCAGGCTGCCAAGGGGAGATTAGCTGTGGCCCTCTGGTGTGGGGGTACCTGGGTGTGGTATTTTCTGGGACCCTGTTGTTGGAAGGAATGGTGCATCTGATTCCATGTTCTTAGAAGGCTAATTTATTATTTTATGATACTATATTATACAAAAGAATACTAAGCTATACTAAAGAATACAGAAAGGATACAGACAGAAGGCTAAAAAGATAATAATGAAAATTCATTACTCTCTTCAGAGTCCAACACAGCTTGGCCCCAGTTTCCTAATGAGTTAAAAAAATTCACAGCAGAAACCAATGAAACAAGTACCTGTTGGATAAACAATCTCCAACCACATTCCAAAGCAGCAAAACACAGGAGAGGCAAATGAGATAATATTGTTTTCCTTTTTCTCTGAGGCTTCTCAGCTTCCCAGGAGAGAAATCCTGAGCAAAGTGATTATTCCAGAAAATCTGACTGCCACACCTGGGCTGTTGGTTCTGTTTGGCAGTATGTGCTCCTGTTCCCTGGGCACAGCACTGCTGTGTGGCTGCTGCTGTCAGAGCACAAAGCTGAGCCACAGGGGTGGGCTGGGGTCTTTCTCAAGCAGTTGAAGGGTGGGGAGCATCACTCCACATAGCCCAGGGTGGGTGAAAGGCTGACTTGAGGCAGAGGATGTTTTGTGCTGAAATTTGCTCACATCTCAACAAGTATGTTTATTAGAACGAGGGAATTGAATGTTCTGCAGCTTACTGGATGTTGTGTGCAAGGCAGTCCAACAGCCTGATGGTTGTTGGGATGTGTCTCACTTTGTGACACCACCCTGGTGTTTCAGGTCATTCTGTAGCCAGGAGAACCTCAAGGCAGATGGGGGAGGATTCTGGGGACCCTGGAGGACCACAGAGGCCTAATTCCTGCTGCAAGGCAGATCTGGGGACCTTTGGATGCTGTGTGGTGGGAGCATACTGGACAGAAAGAAGTCAGATTGCAAGACAAGGAGATGAGGAGGATGCTGAGGCTCTGTGGCAGGAGGCAGAAACACTGTGCCCAGTTATCCACATGTCTGGTTTTGGTTCCCACAGCATTTCTGCCTCATAACTGTGCCAGAATCACAGGCAGCCAGTGGATTTCAGCTCCAGTTACAGGAGCTGCAGTGCAGGTCACCCTTCAAGGAGGGCTTGTCTTACCCTGCCCAAGCAGGCAGGGAAGCTCCAGGCCCTGGGCTCTGCCTCGTTAGCTGGACACAAAGGGGAACAGCTTTCCCAGCTGAGTTCAGTTTTTAAAGTGTCATCAGGTTGATGGATAGAAAGGTTCAGAAAAGGAAGCAAAGGCTGTGATGGGCACAGGACACACTGACAGCACTCAGGCTGCTGTGGATAGCACGGTGCCCCTTGCTCTGTCATACTGGGCTGGACCATGGTGTGACCACCAGAGCCCAAGGCAGCCCTCAAGGGAGAATGCTGGGGGAAACAGATTGGGGATCCCTGGAGGGAGAGCCTGGCTGCAAATGAGGCCCTGGAGACAGAGTTTGACCTCTTTGGAGGCTTCAGGCAGGTCAGAGCTGAAGCTTGTCCAAGAGGGTTCAAGGCCCAGCAAAGCAGTGAGAGCAGCAGGAACCTGGGAATGACCACGTGCCTGAACCAGGGTCTTCATGGGAAATAGTAAAGTCACCCCTTTCATTCTGAGGTGTTATAGGGCCCAAACAGCCCAGTTTCTATCTTGAAGGGGGTGGGTCAGCCCTCAGGCTGTGCTCACTCCTGGAGACAGTCACAGCAGTACTGCCTGTCCTGGGACACCACGGCTGTGAGGACACTTGTGGGTGTTCTGCCACAGGAGCCCCTGGATGAGCTGCCCTGCCCCCAGATACCTTCAGCTGGGGCCATGGAGCCCCTGTGAGACCTGAGCAGCAGGAGTCTCCCTCATGGATGCCAAGTGCAGAGGGAGCCAGGGCCTGCCTGCTCTGGGGGGATGCTTGGGTTCATGTCATAGCAGAGACAGAGACAATACAAAGCAACGCTTCATTTTCATAAGGCTTCAAACTGTTTTTATTCTAGCATGCATGCTTTTTATACATTCTTACAAAATCCATAAGTTTACTCACGAGAGACAAACAAAGTGCTCATTGGAACAGGCAGTTGCAGGTTTCTCTTATTTATCCTTCTTTCTTGGTTTCTGTGGTAGAAAATTCTTTCAGGGGTAAACATCCATCCTCTTCTCAAACTTCCCTCTGGCTCACAGAAGTTGCTGTGAAACCTCTTCCACAGGTTCAGTGTCTACATTCTGCAAAAAGCTATTGGCCCTTCAGGGTGGTTCACTGAAGGATGAGGAGGGGGAAGCTGCCGGCTCTCCCATCCCTTTGTCCTGTGACAAAGCTGACCTCAATGTCCTGGCCCTGCAGCCCCAAGAATGTGCTGAGGCTGAGCTCTGGCTGCTCTCTCTGTGCTCTACCCCCATGGTGGGGCTGGTTCTCCACACCAAGCAGGCATCACATTCAATACTTGTTTTTTGGTGTGCTGAAGGCTGTGTTTTTGGTAAACAGTCGGGCCTTGATGGGTTTGCCTACTTCCTTTTACAGGTTTTAATACTTCTTAATGGACACTCCTCTGTTGGGTTAACAAGATATTTAATACTCTGCTTGTTCGATTTGTTGTATGTTGGTGATTTGTTCATAATGTACAGATGTAAGCTTGCTTCATAGAGGGAGGACCCTGGTTACTCATTCTAGCATTAATTCTCCTATTTAAATATAGGTTAGCCTGTTAATGGGGAGGGAGTCATAAAGTTCTTATATTTTTGTAGTGTAGAGCTCTAACACACTCTTTGTTGATGGCTGCTTGAGGCCCACAGAATAACTGGGAAATCAATATTTATCTGCTCGTAGAGATTGTATTCTTTTTCAAAGGAGCTGTATCCCCTTTAAATAGCCCTAAATAGGACAGGACAGGGGTGGGGTTATTGTGCTTTTTCTTTCCTGTCTGCACTCCTTAACACTTCCTCCTAGACCCTTCGAGATCATCATCCTCCTCACCATCTTTGCCAACTGTGTTGCTCTGGCCATCTATCTGCCCATGCCCGAGGATGACACCAACATTGCCAACTCCAGCCTGGTAAGGAGCCCCTGGAGCCCTTCCTGCAGCCCTGAGGGCTCTCTGGGGCTGGTGGCTTGGGGTGACACGGCTGCAAGGTGGCACGAGCTGCTCTGGGCCCATCTGCTGCCCCAGGGGGAGTCAGGCAGTGCAGGTCCAGCAAAGCTGCTGTAGTCAATGGGAGGCAGGGATGGAAAGAAGTGACTGCAAAATGGGTTTTCAGAGGGGCTGAAAGCACCTCTGGGTCGAGATCAAAGGCAGCAGGTTGTGTGTGGAGTAGACATGAAGGAAGAATTGATGCCAATGAAGGAAAAAATTTCCTCTGATTTTTTGATCACACTTTCAAAAAAACCATCCTGTTCCAGAAAGGCTCAAGTAGTTTGTTGCAGCATTTTGGAATAAATTTTTCTGACCTTTTCTTTCAAAACTCTATTTTAATTTTGTTATTTTTATTTAAGAGGGGAAAAAACCTGTTTCTGTTAGGCAGAAAGGTTACTCCTTTCCAATCATTATTCCATATTCTTCCACAGCTGCTCTAGTTTTCCTGGAATATGATGTTTTGATGTGTCCCAGATCAACAACTTACACTATTTTTAGATTGCCACACCTTTCTACTCTTCAGATCCCCGCTGTGATTCAATCCACATAGATTTCCACTGAGAGACTGAGTATAATGACTGAATTAAACCATCTAAATCTCCCTTTTAATGAAATGGGGTTCCAGGACACTTCAGGGTGAATGCCCATGGAGGGTTAGATGCTGGGGTGTTCCTTCAGCCTCCTGGCTGGTCTGACCAGCCTCCCTGACCCCTTGGGCTGGTTTGGGGGGCACAGCACCTTTGGGAGGTGCTGTTACCTCAGGGGAGAGGAAAAAGGGGCAAAGCAAGGCTGGGGCAGGCTGACCATGGGGACAGAGGGGATGGAAATTCCCTCTGGGAGAGGGCTTGGGATGTGGCTGAGCCCTGTGGGGCAGAGCTGGGGCAAGCCCAGGTGTTTGTGGGTGATCAGAGGGGGCTGATGCTGCCCCAGGAGCTTTCCCATGAGCAAGGACCAAGTGATGTAAATTCACTGCATAAATGAAATTCCATCTATTTTTATTTCTTGTCCATTGGATTATTTATACCCTGCTGAGGGATGTTTCAGCCTGTTGCCACAGCAATAGGTGTCAAGAGCCAGTAGCCCCAGGCTGCTGCTCTTTCATCCCTGCTTGCTGTCCCTTTGTCACCATGTTCTGATGGCTTTGTAGGAGCAATGCCAGCTGAGAATTTAGCCAGGCACCATCACCTGGGGCATCAGGCTATGCTCAGCACAGGCCTGCTGCTGGAACCCTGGATGCTGAGAATTTCAGACTTTCAGAATTTCAGACTTTCTGTGCTGGCAGGCACTGACCCCCAGGAGAACACTGCATTGACCTGAGGCCGTGGAGAAGCTTCCAAAAGGGAATGACAGAACTGGGATTGTGGGTGTGGAGTTTGAATAGTAGTGTGTGATATCACAGGGTGGGAAACGTAGAGTTTAAGGTTTTAGAATACAGTAATACAGATAAAGCAAGATGGAGGTTTTCGGGCAGAGGCTGCTCCTTCTTCACCTTCTTCTCCATGGGTTTGGGTGGTTTTGTGTAATTGGATAAAAATTCTGCATTGCAGGGCATGGGTGGTTGGTTATTGGGTTAAAAGTAAAAATAATTGAGGTGTCATTTCTTAATTGGACAGTTTATCCTTAAAAGGCCTTGTAGAGAGAGATGGGGCTCCATTTTTAGTTTGCTAGAGTGAAGTGCTGTAGAACTCAGGGTTTGTGAGACTGTGCTAGAGATAAGAACTGATAAACATCTGAGTCCCAACAAGAAATACCATCTCACACATTTAATCCTGACCTTGGCAGAAAAAAAGAAGCAAAGAATCCTCAGCCTGCAGGTAGTGAAGAAAGGCTTGTGGAGGCATTTTCCTGCAGCAGAGAGGTGCTGTGATGTGTTTAATCTCTCCTTGTCCCTTTTCTGTGTCTTCATTGTCCAATCCTCTCTGGAGAAGGTTGATTTATAAAAATATGTTGAAATTATTGAGAAGGCAAAATGTATGAGGGGAAACTGAGTCAGGGCAGTGAGGACCTTGCCCCACATTGTTTGTGTGTGGGAATTGGAAAACCAGAAACTTCCACAGACACTGAAGGGCTTGATTTGCAGCCTTGGGAGAAGCTTGGATTGATGCAAAAATACAATACACGGACATTAGGTAGAAAAATCATAAACTTATGTTTCTATAGTTGTAAGTAAGAATATGCCTTAAGTGAGAAACGGTATTGATATGATGGTGAAGAGTTTATAGTGTAGTAATAAAATAGTATGGAGTAGGCTGGGAGTTTAGAAGTTATAACAGAAGCATATGTGTACATCTGAGATAGAGGCCATTGGATATAAGTATCCACAGTGCAGTAGAATTAAGTAAAGGTGGTAGGTTAGAAAAGCAAAATAAACACTGTAACAACTGTCCATTGGTTTAAAAAGTTCTGTATTGCCTTGTAACAAAGAAACTTGTGATTGCTCTTGAGCTATGGCTGGCAGCTTGCTCTAAAATCTCACAGCCTCTGAGACTGATGTTTATCTGAGCCATAAATCATTCTTAGCCCCAAAACAGTCCCATCCCTCCATCAAAAGCAGTGACAGTGATATTGGGGAGGCAGGACTGAGGTTCCCTCTGGTCAGGGCTCAGTGCTGAGGGTGTGCAGGGCCTGCCCAGCCCCGGCCTCCTCAGGACAGCCCAGAGCAGGAACAGCCACTCTAAAAAGCTTTAAAGCTGAGAGCTCCACAAGTGATGCCTTGTGGGGCTCCCTAAAAACAAGGTGGAAAAAATTAAGAGAATGAAAAGTAGGTATATTTATTGAAGGGCCTTCAGGTACATTTTGGGCAGAGGAAATCCCTCAGGGGCTGCACCCAAAATGGAGATGGATTTTCACACTTTTATAAGTTTGGGCCATTTGCATGTTGGGGGTTAATGTGCTAATTATGGCTTCAGGTAATGAAGTTATTTACCCCAAGTTTGCTCCCACAACTCAGTTTTGTTCAATTTCTTGGAGCCTGAGGCAGTGAGGTGTCCTTGATTGCCAGGCCTGGAGGGGAATTGTTGTGTCTGCCCAAAATGGGAAAAAAAACTCTATAAGGAGTTTGGAGTTATACACCAAAGAATTACAGGACTACAAATAGATGAGGATTCCTAGGAGAGTTCTGCTGCCGCTGCCTTCATCCAAGAGTGGAAAACTGCAGAGCAGCCACACTCTGAGTTTCCAGCCAGGGAAGAGTTGCAGTCAGAGTCTACACTAGGTAAACTTAGAATTAGTCCCATAAAAGCTTGGTTAATCAGAACTCATTTATGGGGGGTGAAAATATGAAATACCATAAAAATGAAAATAATGAAATAATGGCTGAAAATAATGAAATAACCATAACCATTGAAAATAATGAAATAATCATAACCATATTATTTTCTAAGAATCCATTTTGCTCTGTCCTGGTAGAAGTACAGTTGTTTCATTTTAACACATTTCATTATTACTCTTTCTATATTAGATTTCTTTTGATCCAGAAGGGTTTTTAAAATCCTGTTTGTATCTGATTTTGTCTTTTTCTAATGGAATCACAACATTTTCTTCAACACTGATGAAATTATTTTGCCTTTTCAACTTGTTCAATAATTCACAGCATTTATTTTCACTTTTACTTGAGTTTCCAGAGTTTCAAATCCCACTGTTTTTCACTGGAAATCTTACTCCAAGCAAATTCAGAATGTGTTTAACATGGCAGGTTATTCACAGGGATTCACCCAAAAAATACAGATGGCTGTGTGTGACCTGGTTGTCTGACCTCTGTTGGTGAGCAGTGAGGAAATAAAGTCAAATTTAGAGCACAGTTCATCTCCAGGGCAGCTGAGCCATTTCTGCAGCCCTAGTGGGTGGTGTTTGACATGCTGCACACACTGAAATACCTGGTTTTCATAGAAACATAGAATTATGACATGGTTTGGGTGAGGAGGCTCATTCAATCCCCTCTCATGGCCAGGGACACCTTCCTAATATTTAAATGTACTTTTTGTCAATTTAAAGCCAACTCTCTTTTCAGTTTTAGTGGGACTCAAGAGTGACAGCTTGGAGGGAGGCCACCCTGTCAGAGCACCCAAAAGCAGCTGTCCTCAGCCCTATGGGCTTTTTAGGAATTTCAGGTAGGACATGGGAGTCCTAGGGAATGGGGGACAGAGCTGGAGCTCAAACTGTCAAGAAGACAATTTAGGTAGCACAGATGTGCTACTTATTTAAGTATTTAAGTATTTAATTTAAGTAGCCCTGTGTGCAGGCACGCTGCTGGAGTCACACATTGAGTTATTTTTGGGGTTCCCTGTGGCAGGAAAGAAATGATGAATCTGACTCCATGTCCTTAGAAGGCTAATTTATTATTTTATGTACTTATATTATATTAAAGAATGCTATACTAAAACTATACTAAAGAATAGAGAAATTTTGCTTACAGAAGGCTTAACAAGATACTAATTAAAACTTGTGACTGCTTCCAGAGTCCCAACACAGCTGATGGTGATTGGTCATTAAGTAAAAACAGATCACGTGAAAACAATCAAACACACACCTGTTGGATAAACAATTTCCAACCACATTCCAAAGCGGCAAACACAGGAGAAGCAATCAGATAATTATTGTTTTCATTTTTTCTGAGGCTTCACAGCTTCCCAGGAGAAGAAATCCTGGCAAAAGAATTTTTCCAGAGAATATGACAGTGACACACATAATGGCTTTAGGGATTTTAGGTAGCATGAATGTTTGATGGCAAGGAGTGTGCTTCTGAAAACCCCATTTTGGGTTGTACCTCAGCCCTGGGGTTGGGGAGTTCCTGTGTTTCCAAAGCCTCAGGTACAATTCAGTGACAGGAATGTGGGTGTGTGATACAGTTGTAGGGAGTCCCAGCTGTAATTAACTGTAATTAGCTGTGAGTGCTGTGTGATGTCTGTCACCCAGGGCTGTGCTATCTCAGGAGCACTGGAGCAGCTGTTTTTGGGCAGCTGAGTGGTGTCCCACAGTCCCTGAGCAGGGTTTGCTGTCCATTCCTGGTTTTCAGGAGTTACTGGGCTCTGTGCCTGGAGGTTGGCATGGAGCAGAGTCATGATTGCATGTGGCTTTCCTAGAGCTTGGGGTCACCCTGGATCTCCTGGAGTCCTCCAGGAGCTGTGGCAATGGACAACACTCCTGCATGTCTGCAGGCACAGACTCGATAAAACTGCAGAAAATGCGGCTGGTCGGGTACTGGCACCTGGAAAAGTGCACATGCAGCTGTGTGAGCTGCCCCTGCCTCCCTGTCTTGGTTTGTAAAGCCAGGTGTCTGCTAAGGAAGGCAGGAGCCTGCCTTGAAATGGAAAATTTAAACCACTCCCCTCTGAATTATTATAATTTTGAAATTAAGGGGCTCTTAGGCAAAGATACGGGAATAGGAATTAGAGTTCTTTAATAGGAAAATTGAAAATACAAATCTAATAGTACAAAAAAGAAAACAAACCACTGCCAGAGGCAGAACATGCCCTGCCCCCTGTGTGCCAGGGTGGTGTCCCAGCCCCATGCCATGGGAGCTCAGCCCTCCTGCAGTGCCAGCTGTGGCTC
Organism: Melospiza melodia melodia; assembly: GCF_035770615.1. NCBI lineage: Eukaryota > Metazoa > Chordata > Aves > Passeriformes > Passerellidae > Melospiza > Melospiza melodia. The sequence goes on along the minus strand of NC_086221.1, from coordinate 3,607,656 downwards.
TGCTGCAGCAGGGATCCTGCACAAGGGGGGAGTTTTCCTCTGCAGCTCCAGGGCTGCTGCAGATGGGCCTGGGCTCCCTCTGGCCATGCAGGGCAGCAGAAAGCTGCTCCTCTGGCAGTGCAGGGGGCAAAGGCTGCTGTGCTGTGCCAGGCTCAGATTGGATCCAGGCAGGAATGCTTGGCTCCTCCCCTGGGCGGAGCATCTCCCCATGGGATGCTGGGATTGGATCAGCCCTGCAGGGACACTCAGTGGCCATGGACAGCAGAGATCTCCTGGAGGGAGGATTGGCTGTGGGAGAGATAAAGAAAAAACTGCCCCATGAACAGCAGAGAACTGCCCCAGCTCTGACAGATGGGGATAGAATACACATCTCCAGCCACATCTTGCAGCCCAAGACAGGGCTTTATAAGAAAGATTGAGATGAACTTTTTAACAGGATTTGTTGCAATAGGACAGAGGATGATGGTTTTAAACTGAAGGAGGGTAGATTTCAATTAGTTATCTAAAAAAAAAGATTTATACATTGATGGTGTTGATGCCCTGGTACATGTTGCCCAGAGAAGTTGGAATTTGCTGTTCTGTCCCTCCCAGGATGGGGGAGGCTGGCTGGGGGCAGAGGGCTGCCTGCTGCCTCTTCCTTGGCCCAGGTTTGAACCTTGCTGCTCGTCACTGGCTGCACCCAATACCCTTGAAGCAGCACTGTTCATCTGCTGTGGGCTTCTCAAAGAGTCCTCTGAGGAATAGAAATTTACCTTTTGATTCTAGGCAAGGGGTTTTCAGAGGAAAATCCCTTCTAGTGAGAGACTGAGAGGCTTCTGCTGGAAAATCAGGGCATGGAATTGACTTTTGCAGTGCTGGATCCTGACATCAGCAGCTCAGCAGCTTCATCCCACTCCAGGCTGGACCCTGACACTCACCAGCCCCAGCACTGCAGGGATGCTGCAGCTTGCAGTGGGCTTTTCTGTTTTCCCTCTGCAGTTTTCCTCACCCCACCACACCAGTGGCTGCTGGCATGGCTCTGCAGCCCCTCCATGCCTGAAATGATCCTCATGGCAGTTGTGTTTGCATGGGATTGCAAGGACAGGCTTTGGGGGAGAGTCTGGGGGGCATTTGTCCCCTCGGGGTGGGAGGTGAGCAGTGTTAAGTTGCTGTAGCTGAAACCTTGAAGACAGAGGCAATGCCAGGATCTCTGCCCTTACCCTGGCTGTCCTCAGATCCAACAAGAAATGGCATTGTGTGGGTGACAGTCATGTGGGGACACAGCACAGTCACTGCTTTTGGAGATGTTAATTGAGCCAGCAATGCTTCTCTCTTAAGCTCTAGCCCTGGCTTTGTAAAAGGAGAGGATTTTCCATTTGGCAGGGCATGGGGACCCCTCAGAGCACTGCAGTATTGCCCAGTGAAGATCCACTCCCAGTTTGGTCTCAGAGAGAGGTTTCTGCTTTACTGAGGGCAATTCCCTGGAGATCCTGAGCAGTGATGCTCCTTGTCCTTCAGGGGGTATAAGCAGAGGAGAGGGACCAGGAAACGCCCGAAATATCAATATCCCTGTCCACCTGGCTGCTCCAGGAAGCTTTTAGTCTGGAAGGGACATTGTCAGCAAGGGCAGTGAGGGCAGTGACAGGCAGGGCCAGCTGGGCACAGGCAGCTCTGGGCTGTGCTCCAGGGACAGATGAGCTGCCCTGGCCCAGCAGCTGCAGGGCTGTGCCAAGGCCCTGCCATGGGTGCCAGGTCCTGCCTGGGAGGGGGTGCAGCCCCTCTGCCCAGTGAGCCCCAGACCCATTTCCAGCTGGTCACTGTGAAATACAAAGCTGTGTTTTGTGTCAGGTACAAACAGGCCACGTGTGTATTTGTGATTGTATATGTGGAAACCAACCATGGGACAGTTATAAAGATGAATTCTAATAATAACTGAGGAAAGTAAAGCATGGAAGAAGGCCTTTGAACCCATCCTTTGTTCACAATTAACCTTAGTTGATTTAGGAGCATTTGAATTAAAGTGTTAAGGATGTTGCATTTACTTGTAGTTAATCCTTAAAGAGTTCTGCAATAATAACCTTTTGAAGTATAATTTTAGAATATTGCTTGTATCCTTGAACATCACCTCAAGGATTTATAGTTTTGACCAAGGGAAGCTGGACATCACTGTTATGAGATTTATAGTCTTTGGAATTAAAAGGTGGATCCACATCTGGAGAGCTGGACCTCACCAGATGGGATTCTGCTTCCTTCTTTCAGAAACCAGACCAGCACCATCTGGGGATGCTCCTTTTGGGATTCATCCTGAGAAAAACTAAATCACAATAGTGTACAGAATTGTGATGAAAAAAATTGGGAATAGAAATTGCTGATGAGTAAAAATTGGAATAGAAACCGCTGAGAAAGCTGATGAGTACCCCCATAAATACCTGTAAGCCCCAATTATGGGTGTGCAGTTGGAGGAAAAACTTCCCCCACTGTATCCAGCGCTGTATTGCTCATACTTTACCATATTAATTAATAAATTATTGCTGCTTGAATATTGGCCTAGTCAAACTTCTTATTCATAACATCACTTTGCCAGGCAAATGTCTGGCATTAAACAGGAGCCCTTGAGCCCTGGGAGCTTCCTTATCATCCCAGGCAAAAGAAGAGCCATGGTACAGCTGTTTTGTCCTACAGTGACTGTGTGGGGACTCCAGGACAGAACCAGCGAGCCCTCAGCTGGAGAGGATGAGGAGGTGTCAGTGCTGCCTGTAGGAGGAAGGCTGTGGGGGAATGAGAGGCGAGCAGCAGGGAGGAGAGCCAGAGAGGAGCAGTGCCCTGGGCCAGGCACCTTCAGGTGGCTTTGCTGGAGCAGTTTGGAGGAACCAAAGCCTCAGGGTCCTGGCACGGGACATTAAGGGGCTGGGGGGATCCTGCTGCAGGCCAGAGAGTGGCAGTGGTGGCTCAGCATGCCACCCGTGTCCCCAGGGTCCCCTTGGTGTGTGTCGGGGTGGCAGCAGGGGCTGCTCCAGAGTCACCGGTGAGGATGACAGGATGAGGATGTCACCAGGGGAGGCGACAGTGTGTTCTAATGGAGCATTCTCTCCTGCTTGCCTTTGCAATCCCCAGGAGAAGATTGAATATGCCTTCCTCATCTTCTTTGCCATCGAGGCCATGCTGAAGATCATTGCCTACGGCTTCCTCTTCCACACGGACGCCTATCTCCGGAACGGCTGGAACGTGCTCGACTTCTCCATTGTGACCCTAGGGTAAGGGAAAATGGGATGGCTGCTGCTGTTCAGCTGCTGCCAGGCCTCTTCCACAGCCAGTTTTTGTGGTGATTGCAATGACTAAGTTGACTAAGTTCATGGGCCCCCTGTTCCTGCTCTGACATCCCCTGGGATCCTCTCTGTTAGGAAAATTAATCTACAAACACCAGAGGTTTATGTCTAAAAAGGAGACAGAGGAGTCCTTTGGCTTTATTCGAAAAAAGGGAGAGGCCATAGGGCATTGCCCTGGGGTCTCTCACATTTTTGGAGGACGCAGCCTCCTTTTTATCCCAATTTCCCAGCTGCATTTCCCTTCTCTCTTTCCCCATTGGCTCAGGTACTTGAGAGGTACAAACTTCCCATAACACCTGATACCAAAGATTTCCCAAAGATCTCCCTCTAATGCATAACCCTCCCTTTTAATTTTTAATTCTTACGGAATTTAGGGGTTTTTCTTCCCCAATGTTTCTTTAATCTCTCAATTTCTAATTTTGTTTATCAGCAAACCTAAAGTTTATTTGTAAAACCAAATATCTTTTTCCATTCATCAATCAGTGGAATCCTTCCCGTGGTTTCTTTTATCTCCCAGTGCTGGTTTTATCTCCCAGCAGACCCACAGCTTGTTTGTAAAGACAAAATCCACTATTCCGCTCACCCTCTAACTCTAATTTCTTCCTGTCTTGACTTCTCTGTGCCTTGTAGGTCTCCTTGCCCTGGGGAAAGGGGGTGGCCTGTGGTCCTCCAGGGTTTGCACATGGGGTGGGAGCTCCCTGACTGTCAGCAGTGGAGCTGGCCTTGCCAAGAGCTGCCCCTGGGCGAGGCTGAGCACGGCTGGCAGTGCTGACCTTGCTTTGCTGCCTTGCAGAGCTCTGAACCCTTAGCTCCGATTTCTCACTCTCCATTCTCACGCCCTTCTCTTTTTCCTTCTCCTCCCTTCTGCCTCTCCTCCTCCCTCCCCTCCCTGTGCCCTGGCTCTTTCAGGCTCATCACCATGACCCTGGAGCAGGTGAATCTGAAGCAGGCAGGGCCCTCGGGGGGCAAAGGCGGCTTTGACGTGAAGGCGCTGCGAGCGTTCCGCGTGCTGAGACCCCTGCGCCTGGTGTCCGGAGTGCCAAGTGGGTGCCAGGCCCTGCTGCCACCCAGGGCTGGGCTGGACGGGCCCTCTGGGCCTGGCCAGGCTGGGGGGACATGGGACAGGCTCCTTGGTGTGGCTGGATTCAGCCCAGCCATGAGGAAGGTGAAGAGGAGGCACAAGCTCTTGCTTGTTCCTGCACCTGGTGGTTGGAATTTGCAGGCAACCCTGACAAGGGAAGAGATGAGAATCTTTACTCCATGCTTCAGAAGGCTGATTTATTATTATATTATATTATATTATATTATATTATATTATATTATATTATATTATATTAATCATATAATATTGTATCAAAATGCTATACTAAAACTATACTAAAGAAAGGAGACATCAGAAAGCTAGAAAGGAATGAATAATTAAATCTTGTGACTGACCATACTCCCAACACAGCTGGGGAGCCCAGCCACGAGGAAGATGGGAGGAGGCACAAGCTCTTGCTTGTTCCTGCACCTGGTGGTTGGAATTTGCAGGCAACCCCGACAAGGGAAGAGATGAGGATCTTAACTCCATGTTTCAGAAGGCTGACTTATTATTTTATGACATTATATTATATTATATTATATTATATTATATTATATTATATTATATTATATTATATTATATTATATTATATTATATTATATTATATTATATTATATTAATCACATCATATAATATCAAAAATGCCATACTAAAACTGTACTAAAGAAAGGAGACACCAGAAAGCTAGAAAGGAATGAATAATTAAATCTTGTGACTGACCAGACTCCCAACACAGCTGGGGAGCCCAGCCACGAGGAAGGTGGGAGGAGGCACAAGCTCTTGCTTGTTCCTGCGCCTGGTGGTTGGAATTTGCAGGCAACCCCGACAAGGGAAGAGATGAGGATCTTGACTCCATGTTTCAGAAGGCTGACTTATTATTTTATGACATTATATTATATTATATTAATCACATCATATAATATCAAAAATGCCATACTAAAACTGTACTAAAGAAAGGAGACATCAGAAAGCTAGAAAGGAATGAATAATTAAATCTTGTGATTGACCAGACTCCCAACACAGTTGGGGAGTCCCGCCACAAGGAAGGTGTAGAGGAGGCACTGATTCTTGCTTGTTCCTGCAGCTGGTGGCTGTCTGTGGAATTTGCAGGCAACCCCGACAAGGGAAGAGATGAGAATCTTGACTTCACGATTCAGAAGGCCATTTTATTATTTTGTGATATGATATTGTATGATAATTACAATATTATAATATTATATGCTATTATATGATATATTATTACATCCTATTGCATTACGTTATATTACGTTACATTACATTGCATTATATCTATCATATCAAATTAAAAATGCTATGCTAAAGCTATACTAAAGAAAGAGAAAGGAGACATCAGAAAGCTAGAAAGGAATAGATAATTAAATCTTGTGATTGACCAGAGTCCCGACAGAGCTGGACCTGTGATTGGTCATCAAGTAAAAACAATTGACATGGAACCAATCAAAGATGCACCTGTTGGTAAACCATCTCCAGAGCACATGCCACAGCCATCAGATGATCATTGCTTATATTTCGTTTCTGAGGCCTCTCAGCTTCTCAGGAGAAAAATGCTGGCAAAAGGGTTTTCATAAAATGTGTCAGTGACAGTTGTGAGCCCTGGGGAGCTGCAGGGTGGCACACACCTGGCTGCCTCCATGGCTCAGTGGCACTACCTTGGGGTGGCCAGGATCTCACTCTGGTATCTCAGAGCAGGGATCTTCTTCTGTAACTCATGTGAATACAGCCAGGATGAGAGCACCAGAACAAGGGAGCAGCATGAAACAGCCCTCAGCACCGCCTGGCTCTGTTGTGCCCTTCCACGTGCTTTCCTGGTGGGTAGAAGTGAAATAGGGATCTCCTCGAGTCAGGTCTCATGAGCTCTTGGAGATCTATATCACACCCAAGATAGCTCAGCTACCTTAGAATGCAGAAAATCAGCAGGATGGTTTCTGTGGTAGTGCTGGAAACAGAAAAGTTTTAATAAAAGGCAAAATAACAACACTCTTTACAAAGAAAACCTGAGCCAAGTGCAAGAAGTTCTTGCTCCTGGTAAAACACCTCACAAAAGCAATTAGTTTCTTTGTTCTCTTCTTTTTCTAGTAAATTGCTTAGGAGGGACTTTTTGGCTCCTGTCCAATTGGCCGTCCTTAAGTTTGAGGTGAAGTCCCCCAGGTCCTATGAGGTGTCTTTTTCGCTAATTGAGGAGAGAAACTTCTGGGCTTTTTTTCCTTTTTAAAGAGACAAAGGATAATTTTGTCACTCTGCCAACAAGGAGCACATTCCTACATAGAATAAAGGATTGCCTCCTTCAGATATCTCAGTCTTGCTCATGCCCCTCTTCCCTTGGCAAGGGGCATTTCAAAGGCTGCTTGTTGGTGGGCTGGCAGGGATACAAGGTGCACCCAACTCTGTTTAGGAAGTGGTTGACCTGCTCTCCCTTCATGTTTGTGCAGGCCTTCAGGTCGTCCTGAACTCCATCATCAAGGCCATGGTGCCCCTGCTGCACATCGCCCTGCTGGTGCTCTTCATGATCATCATCTACGCCATCGTGGGCCAGGAGCTCTTCAAGGGCAGGATGCACAAGACCTGCTACTACCTCGGGACAGGTGGAGCTGTGCTGGGGAGGGCAGCAGGGCTGTCTCTGTGTGCTGCTGTGAGACCTCAGGGACTCTGTGTTTGGCAGAAAGTGTGCTCTGGCCAGCATCAGGCCTGGGAGTGTGCCTGAGGAGTGTTGGAAACAGCACCCAGCTGGGTGTGAGGGGTGCTGAAAGGGCCCTTTAACTGGTTTGAGCTGTGCAAGGAAAAAGCCTGGAAAAGTTATGTTCTTTTTCCTCTCTCATTCTTCATCCCTATTTTTTTTTTTTTGTTGATTTTGCATGCTTGGAAGCACTGATCTGTGAGTTATTTTTGTGTTAGTGTCCATGGCTTTCTAAGGTTTTAGCCCAACTCCCAACACATCAATCCTTTCCCTGAGGCGCAAGCAGCTGTGAGCAAGCCCAGCCCTGGAGCACATGGGCTGTGGTGCCTGCTGCCTGCACACAGAGCAGATGGAGCTGAGCAGGTCTCGGGTTTGTTGTTGCTGAAATGGCTCCTGAGGTATTAAAAAGTCTTTTTTCTTAGCCCCACGCTCAAAGAAGAAGCCGGGATTCCTAGGCTCTTGTTTTCAAGGTTGTTTATTTTCTCTTATCTAATACCTGTTTTTCAGACCTGAGAGCTGTCCAGCAGGTCAGGTTGTGGCACACTGACCACCCTTGGGGTGGTGTTAGCTTTTTATACTAAAAACTACATGTACTTTATTTACCATAATTTTCCAATACCTATCACTTATGTTAGACAGTCTGTCTCTACTTTAAACCAATCTAAAAGTGTCACCATCCCAGCAGAAGATGGAGGACAACAAGAAGAAGAAGGAGAAAGACAGGATATGCCCAGATTCCTCCATCTTACTTCTTGAACCCCCATTCCAAAAACGTCAAAATTCTGTTTTATCAGCTTGTGATAAATTCAGTATTATTCTATTCAAACCCTTGTGGCTTGTAAATCTTCACACAAAGTTGTGTGGGTTAAAATGGGTTAAAATGGGTTCAAATAGAAGGCACAGGTGTTTTTGACTCTGTGCCAAGGTCTCTGAGCTTCTTGGCAGGGTCTTGAGCCATCCAGGGCAGCCAGAGGAATGTTCTGGGTTCTGACACAGAGGAGCAGTTTGGAGGAGAAGGTGTGGGCTGCTGTGTTTGACCTGACCTGCAGCTCACCCCATGTCTTTTCTCCCAGACGTGATTGCCACGGTGGGCTCGGAGAAGCCAGCCCCGTGCACCAACTCAGGCCATGGGCGGCACTGCAGCATCAACGGCAGCGAGTGCCGCGGCGGCTGGCCCGGGCCCAACCACGGCATCACCCACTTCGACAACTTCGGCTTCGCCATGCTCACCGTCTACCAGTGCATCACCATGGAGGGCTGGACCGAGGTCCTCTACTGGGTACGTGTGGGCTTGGGAACACAGGGTCTGCTAAGGAGGGCAGGAGCCTGCCTTGAAATAGAAAATGTAAACCCTCTCCCTCCGAATTATTATAATTTGGAAATTAAAACGCTCTCAAGCAAAGATATGGAAGCAGGAATTACAGTTCTTTACTAAGAAAATTAAAACACAAATGAAACAGTAAAAACAAAAAATCCCACTGCCAGAGTGAGAACACAACCTGTCCCCCTCTGTGCCAGGGTGGTGTCCCAGCCCCATCCCAGGGGGCTCAGCCCTCCTGCAGTGCCAGCTGTGGCTCTGCTGCAGCAGGGATCCTGCACAAGGGGGGAGTTTTCCTCTGCAGCTCCAGGGCTGCTGCAGATGGGCCTGGGCTCCCTCTGGCCATGCAGGGCAGCAGAAAGCTGCTCCTCTGGCAATGCAGGGGGCAAAGGCTGCTGTGCTGTGCCAGGCTCAGATTGGATCCAGGCAGGAATGCTTGGCTCCTGCCCTGGGCGGAGCAGCTCCCCATGGGATGCTGGGATTGGATCAGCCCTGCAGGGACACTCAGTGGCCATGGACAGCAGATAATTAATAAATAATGGCCCATGAACAGCAGAGATCTCCTGGAGGGAGGATTGGCTGTGGGAGAGATAAAGAAAACTGCCCCATGAACAGAAGATAACTGCTCCAGCTCTGACAGATGGTGATAGAACACACACCCTCAATTCCAACCTAAGACAACAGGAGATTGCTCCAGCTCCCACCCTGTGAAGGGGTATGGGCCAGGCACAGCAATGACTGGTGGGTGCTCCTCCAGCAAAGCCCATGTTTTGCAGTCCTTGGGAGACAGTCATGCTGAAGCTTAAGCTTGGGGCTGATATTTTAATCTGCCCCCAAAATGTTTTGGTCTGGATGCAAGCCAGAGACAGAGTTCTAGCCAGCCAGGGCTTGGAGCCAGGTTTATGTGCCACCATCCCAAGCACTCTTTTGGAGGGGGCAAAGATCCCACAGACTGTTCAGGGGCTCTAAGGGGAAACAGATGGAGGACAGTGCCTTCAGAATATTTCACCTGCATCTCTCCTTGCCAGGTAAATGATGCCATGGGGAATGAATGGCCCTGGATCTACTTTGTCAGCCTTATCTTGCTTGGCTCCTTCTTTGTGCTCAACCTGGTGCTGGGGGTGCTCAGTGGGTAAGTGCCGCCCTATCCTTTCTGCCAGCTGAGGAGTTTAACAGGTTTCAACTATACAAGAAAAAAGCCTGAAAAAAAAAAGCCTGGAAAAGTTCTGTTCTTTTCTCTCTCTCATTCTTCTTTTTTTTTTTAGGCCGGGGGGGGGATGGGGAAGGGGGTGTTTGTTGTTTTGTTTTGTTTGGTTTGGTTTTTTTGTTTTTGGGACTTTTTTGCACATTTAGAAGTACTGATATGTGAGTTACTTTTTGTGTTAGTGTCCATGGCTTTCTGAGGTTTTAGCCCAACTCTCAACACATCAGTCTTTTCCCTGAGGCACAAGCAGAGCACATGGGCTGTGGTGTCTCCTGCCTGCTCACAGAGCAGATGGAGCTGAGCAGGGGCAGGCACCCCACGGCTGTGGGTTTGGACACTCCTCACCTCCAGCTCCCTCCTGCTGTGAGCACACACAGTTTTGTCATGGCCAGCCCAAGGAGAACACCTCTGATGAGTGCAAGGCATCCAAGGGAAGTATTGTTAGTCTAATTACTGCTACAGCAGTCTCATCCAAGTACAGCAATGAGCTGTCATCAGTCTGTTGTGACAATCTAGGCCAAATTCAATTAGTGTTAATTCCCCCAGTAGTACAGTTAAAACCTGAGATGTTACATTCAACCTACCATGCATTGCTGTGGGACTGCTACCACCCCAGTTTTGTTGCTGGGAAATATGTGTTGTCCTGAGGAGTGAGGGGGACTTTTCTCCTCAGGCCTGTGTAGGGTCAGGGTCTTTTTTATGTGTTTCAGTCCTTGTTTTGCAAGTGGATCACACTAATCACCTCTATTAGTTCACAGTGTTAGTTATACCCTAATTACTTGGATTTGTTAGGCCTCTTTTATGACTAGAACCATGCCAGTGTAACATTAAAACAAATTGTGTGTTGCTAGAACTAAAACAAGTTTAAAGCACAAGACAAACCACAGGAACCTGATGCTTGTCTAGAGTTGACTGTAGCTGCAGGACAAGCTGGACTATAGTAATCTGATCCTGGAGTAAGTTGCTGGCACGGAAATGTTCTGAAATGTTTTTACCAATACAACTAAATTATGTTTGAGATCAGGAAAATTATTCTTATAGTGTCTGAGACCTGTTATTAACACATGGCAACACCAGCATGGCAAGGTAGCAGGTCTACAGTCCTGCCACACCACAGTGGAGAAAAGAAATTCATTGAAAGAGAGCAGCAAGAGTGGGCTAGGACAATGGCAGACCTGTCCTTTCCATGTGACCATGACAAGAGTGTCCTGTTTACCTGCCCTGTGATGAGCTCACCTTCTCCCCTGGGGCCTTGGCTCCCTCTGGCAATGCAGGGCAGCAGAAAGCTGCTCCTCTGGCAATGCAGGGGGCAAAGGCTGCTGTGCTGTGCCAGGCTCAGATTGGATCCAGGTAGGAATGCTTGGCTCCTCCCCTGGGCGGAGCATCTCCCATGGGATGGTGAGATTGGCTCAGCCCTGCAGGGACACTCAGTGGCCATGGACAGCAGATAATTAATAAATAATGGCCCATTAACAGAAGGGATCTCTTGGAGGGAGGGTTGGCTGTGGGAGAGATAAAGAAAACTGCCCCATGAACAGAAGAGAGCTGCCCCACAGATAGGAATAGAACACACACCCCCATTTCCATTTCTAAGACGTGGTGGCAGGGTGTTTCTTCCTACAAGGCCTGGCCTGGCAGTGAGCTGTGGCTCCCGAGAGTTCCTGAGCTCCTCAGGCCATCCCTTGAGTCTCTGCTCCTTCCCTTGTCCCAGCGAGTTCACCAAGGAGCGTGAGAAGGCCAAGTCGCGCGGAACGTTCCAGAAGCTGCGGGAGAAGCAGCAGCTGGAGGAGGATCTGAAGGGCTACATGGACTGGATCACCCACGCAGAGGTCATGGACAGCGATCGGGCCAGGGGAGAAGGTACCAGCTCTGCTTGCTCACACACGCTCAGCCTGATGGTTGGGTTCCTACTGCCTAGAGAGGCAAGGTGGGAGTCTTTGAAGAAGTCACAAAGACTCATTTTGCCTGAAAACCCACCAAACAAAATGCTTCAGCTTTTGCAGGACAGTTTCCTTCCTCCTTTTTTACATTTCCTGAATAATTCGGTTGAATCTGACACTAACTAGCAATAATTTATCCCTGATGGTAAATCCATTTCAACCACAATGTTTAATACTTGCAGACTAATGTAAAAGCAGGCAACCCCTTGTCAAAGGGAAGAATGATGCATCTGACTCCATGTTCTCAGAAGGCTAATTTATTACTTTATTATACTATATTATATTAAAGAATACTATACTATACTAAAGAATACAGAAAAGATACTGATTGCTAAAAAGGTAATAATGAAAACTCGTGACTCTTACCAGAGTCTTGACACAGCTGGGTCCTGATTGGCCAAAGAGTCAAAACAATTCCCACCAGAATCCAATCAAACAATCACCCGTGGGTAAACAATCCCCAAACACATTCCACATGAGCAAAACACAGGAGAAGCAAATGACATAAGAATTGTTTTCCTTTTCTCTGAGGCTTCTCAGCTTCCCAGGAGAAAAATCCTGGGTGAATGAATTTTTTCAGAGAATGTGAATGCCACAGCAGACCGCAAGCAAGGCCTGAGTCTCCTTTGGCAAGAGGGGCTGAAAAGGCCATGAGGAGTGTGTCATACAATCAGGGCCACAAGCTCTCACACTAGCAGATGCATTAATTTCTTGCCATCACTTGACAGTTTCAAGTGATTAAAAATGGCCCAGGGAAGGAGGTGGATGTAGAGGCACCTAGCCAAAAGCTCAGCAAAGCCTGGGGATTTCTACCCCAAAGCCACAGGGTTTGCTGTGCCACCCTGCCTGGTGAAAGCACTTTTGATGCCTCAAGCTGAGTGATGCATGTGTGCAAAGAGCTTTGGGAAACAGTGGGACAGACAAACAGCCCTTCCAGGGATGTGGCCCATGTTCTGTTCAGCCTTTGCTCAGATCCCAACTGGCCCCAGTTTTCTCCATGCTGGGGTTCTGGCTGCTGTCCCTCTCTGGGCTACTGCTGCTCCTCCTGCAGGGCAGGAGTTTCTCATGCCTCGTGCTTGGTTTGCACCTCACCCTCAAAGCCTTCTGCCCAAACTTGGGTTGCTGACTCCCTGGGATTATTCACATTGCTTGGTGGGGATTATTCACTTCTGAATAATCCTACTGCTGACTCCCTGGGATGGCACTGCTTGGTAGGGATTATTCACTTCTGATGGGCAAGCTCTTCCTGGTGTACTTCTGGAAGAGATTCCCTCCCACATGTTCTTCCCAAGGGCTCCAAGGAAAGCCTCTGATGTCATTCCCTCTAGGTATGATGCCATCGGATGAAGGAGGGTCAGAGACAGAGAGCTTGTATGAAATTGAGGGCATGAACAAGTGGATTCTCTTCTTGTAAGTATGCTCTGAACCATCTGCTTGCATGTGCTTCCACTGTCTCTCACCAGCTGTGCCAGGCTTTCCTGGTCAGCCCTTAGTTTTTGCAGAAAACAGGGACTGGTGCTTGGGGGAAGATGCAAACATTGGGGTAGCAAACAGGGAATTTGGATATGGTACTGGCAAAAAGCTTCTCAGGGTGAACACTGTCTTTGCTGTGGGACCAGGCTCTCAGCATCCTCCCATGGCCTGTGCAGCACAGTGTGTCATTTAGGACACTACAATTGCAATTTTCTCCTCAATTAGAGTGTAATTTGCAATTACACTGTGCCTGCAAGCCCCCTGTGAGAGGGGCTGGAGCCAAAACTGAGCCAGGAGGGTGAATGAGCTGCAGTGCCTGAGTGACTGCAACGAGTTCCAGGGGCAAGTTATGCTCCTCACCCCTTTTCACGGAGGGAGCAGGGGTGGCTTTGCCCTGCAGGCCTGGGTGTGGCCCACTGCTGGCTCTGCTGATCCTTTGCCATCTCTGCTGATCCTTTGCCATCTCTCCAGCCGTCAGTGGAGGCGTTGGAACAGAATGTTTCGTAGGAAGTGCAGGGATGTGGTGAAGTCCAAGTTCTTCTACTGGCTTGTCATCCTGCTGGTGGCACTGAACACCCTGTCCATCGCCTCTGAGCACCACTTCCAGCCAGAGTGGCTGACACGGGTGCAAGGTGAGCAAAGAGCCTGAGGGAGGAGGAGGGCCCAGGACACCCTGGTGCCCCAGAGAGCTGTGTGAGCTCTGCTGCGGGTGCACAGCCACACTGGCAGGGCACAGAGGCTCTCAGGCACACTCAGAGCCTGCACTGAGCGTGTGTGTGTGATCCTTGCTGTCATACAACTCACACTGACCATGCTCTGTACTCTTAGGGACATGATCTTGCATGGTGAGCACACACAGAGTGTGTCCATTGGCATCTCTGTCCATGCACTCACACCATGCAGCCACATGCATTTGTGACTGCACCTCCAGTGACTGCACCTCCACACACCCAGGGGCACACAGAGCACAGGTGTGCACATACACACAGACACACAGAGACAGACACACAGACAGACACACACAGACACACACACACTAAGAGGCACATGGCGCACAGGTAAACACACACACACACACAGAGGCACACAGAGCACAGGTGTGCACAAACAGCTCAGCAAATGTACACACACACAGAGGCACATGGTGCACAGGTGCACACGCACACACAGAGGCACACAGAGCACAGGCTTGCACAGACACAGAGCTCATACTCAGAGGCACTTGGAGCACAAGTGTGCACACAGAACTCAGCTCCATGTACACACACACCCAGAGGCATGTGAAGCACAGGTTTGCACACACCCAGCTCACACCCAGAGGCACATGAAGCACAGGTGTGCACACACACAGAGCTCAGCCCCACATACCCACACACAACCCATGTGCCCACACTGCATGGACTCAGGTACACTGTACAGGTGTGTGCCCACATACACACGCATGCAGCTGCACATCACCCTCTCATCTTCCTCCCTGTGTGGTCCCCAAAAAACATCAGCTCAGGGCTCAGTGTGCCAGAGGAGGGTGAGCAGCCTTGCCCTCCTTCCCTGGCTGCCTGGCCTTGCTGGGTCGAGGTCCCTGCTCTGACAGGCTCATCTCCCCCCAGACAATGCCAACCGTTTGCTGCTGGCGCTGTTTGTGGCTGAGATGCTGCTGAAGATGTACGCGCTGGGGCTGCGCCAGTACTTCATGTCCCTCTTCAACCGCTTCGACTGCTTCGTGGTGTGCTCGGGCATCCTGGAGCTCATCCTGGTGGAGCTGGGCACCCTGTCCCCCCTGGGCATCTCCGTGCTGCGCTGCATCCGCCTCCTCCGCATCTTCAAGATCACCAGGTCGGGAAGGGAGCTGGGTGGGTGGGGCTGAGCTGTGTGTGCGTACACACCTGTGCTCAGTGTGCTGCTGAGTGTGAGCTGTGTGTGTGTGTGCACACCTGTGCTCTGTGTGCCTCTGGGTGGAAGCTGTGTGTGTGCACACCTGTGCTCAGTGTGCCTCTGGGTGTGAACTGTGTGTGTGTGTGTGTGTGTGTGTGTGCACACTTGTGCTCTGTGTTCCTCTGGGTGTGAGCTCTGTGTTCCTCTGGGTGTGAGCTCTGTGTGTGCCTGCACACCTGTGCTCTGTGTGCCTCTGGGTGTGAGCTCTGTGTGTGCGTGCACACCTGTGCTCTGTGTGCCTCTGGGTGTGAGCTGTGTGTGTGCACACCTGTGCTCGGTGTGCCTCTGGGTGTGAACTCTGTGTGTGTGTGTGTGTGCACACTTGTGCTCTGTGTTCCTCTGGGTGTGAGCTCTGTGTGCCTCTGAGTGTGAGCTCTGTGTGCACACCTGTGCTCTGTGTGCCTCTGGGTGTGAGCTGTGTGTGTGCACACCTGTGCTCTGTGTGCTGCTGAGTGTGAGCTCTATGTGTGTGCACACCTGTGCTCTGTGTGCCTCTGAGTGTGAGCTGTGTGTGTGTGTGCATGTGAGGCTGAGCTGTGTGTGCACACCTGTGCTCTGTGTGCCTCTGAGTGTGAGCTCTATGTGTGCACACCTGATCTCTGTGTGCCTCTGAGTGTGAGCTGTGTGTGCACACCTGTGCTCTGTGTGCCTCTGGGTGTGAACTGTGTGTGTGTGTGTGTGTGTGTGTGTGCACACTTGTGCTCTGTGTTCCTCTGGGTGTGAGCTCTGTGTTCCTCTGGGTGTGAGCTCTGTGTGTGCCTGCACACCTGTGCTCTGTGTGCCTCTGGGTGTGAGCTCTGTGTGTGCGTGCACACCTGTGCTCTGTGTGCCTCTGGGTGTGAGCTGTGTGTGTGCACACCTGTGCTCGGTGTGCCTCTGGGTGTGAACTCTGTGTGTGTGTGTGTGTGCACACTTGTGCTCTGTGTTCCTCTGGGTGTGAGCTCTGTGTGCCTCTGAGTGTGAGCTCTGTGTGCACACCTGTGCTCTGTGTGCCTCTGGGTGTGAGCTGTGTGTGTGCACACCTGTGCTCTGTGTGCTGCTGAGTGTGAGCTCTATGTGTGTGCACACCTGTGCTCTGTGTGCCTCTGAGTGTGAGCTGTGTGTGTGTGTGCATGTGAGGCTGAGCTGTGTGTGCACACCTGTGCTCTGTGTGCCTCTGAGTGTGAGCTCTATGTGTGCACACCTGATCTCTGTGTGCCTCTGAGTGTGAGCTGTGTGTGCACACCTGTGCTCTGTGTGCCTCTGGGTGTGAGATCTATGTGTGTGCACACCTGTGCTCTGTGTGCCTCTGAGTGTGAGCTCTGTGTGTGTGTGCTCTGTGTGAGGCTGAGCTGTGTGTGTGCACACCTGTGCTCTGTGTACCTCTGAGTGTGAGCTGTATGTGTGTACCTGGGCCTGAGCTCTGTGTGTGTGTATGTCAGGCTGAGCTCTGTGTTCACACCTGTGCTCCATGTGCCTCTGGGGGTGTGTGTGTGTGTGTGTGTGCGCATGTGGGGCTGAGCTCCGTGTGTGTATGCACACCTGTGCTCCATGTGATGCTGAGTGTGAGCTCTGTGTGTGTGTGTGCACACCTGTGCTCTGTGTGCCTCTGGGTGTGAGCTGTGTGTGTGCACACCTGTGCTCTGTGTGCTGCTGAGTGTGAGCTGTGTGTGTGTACCTGGGCCTGAGCTCTCTGTGTGTGTATGTCAGGCTGAGCTCTGTGTTCACACCTGTGCTCCATGTGCCTCTGGGTGTGTGTGTGTGTGTGCACACGTGGGGCTGAGCTCCGTGTGTGTATGCACACCTGTGCTCCATGTGCTGCTGAGTGTGAGCTCTGTGTGTGTGTGTGCACACCTGTGTTCTGTGTGCCTCTGGGTGTGAGCTGTGTGTGTACATGGGCCTGAGCTGTGTGTGTGTGTGCACACCTGTGCTCCACGTGCCTCCAAGTGTGTGTGTTTTGCGGAAACAAAACTCCACGACTTTATGAAAGTTGTGAAGCTGGTATGTTTATTACAGTGCTGGATGCATTGGAGATTACTCTCCTTAAAAGACGTGTGTACCTCTGGGAACTCCAGATCTTTTTTTATCTCTTTCTCAAATACATATGCATACGATTTCACAATAGGTTCATACGTATTCATTTTTACAGATTTCTGTGACGTTTGCCGCTAATTCTTCTTTATCAGAAAGAATTCTTGGGTCAGGTTGACTTGCTTTCATAGCAGTCTCTCTGTCTCTCTATTTGCCCCCCCCTTATCTCTGTCCTTCAAATGAAGCAGTCTCTCTGAGCACAGGCTTTTTACAAGAACAGGCAGTCAGACTAAACAGCTACGTTTTTGAACTACAGACTTAACTCAAAGATGTACATTTCACCTAAATCAAAATGGATCTCTACTCTGGAAAAATTTTCACTCTGTCTCGTGTGTGTACGTGGGGCTGAGCTGTGTGTGCATGCACACCTGTGCTCCATGTGCATGTGGGGTGTGTGTGAGTGAGTGCATGGAGCTGAGCTCTGTGTGTGTGTGCACACCTGTGCTCCATGTAACTCTGCTTGTGTGTGAGTGTGTGCATGAGTGTGTGGAGCACGCTGGCTGCTGCAGCCCGGGGTGCCCGGGCATCCCTCACAGTTCTGGGGCATCGCTGTCCCCAGGGGAGACTGCAGTGAACAGAGCTGGGAGCTGCTGGGCAGAGGGACAGGGCCAGGCTGGGGTTTGTGTCCAGCTTTGACTGGGAGGGGAGGGTGGGACAGAGCTGAGGCCCCACTCTAGCTCTGGGTTCTAGGGTGTTGTGGGTGGGGCTGCTGTGTAATGTATTTGCTGAGAAATGTCCTTACAAAGGCAGGAATGATGGATCTGACTGCATGTTCTCAGAAGGCTAATTTGTTACTTTATAATACTATATTATGCTAAAGAATACAGAAAGTATACTTACTAAAATGCTAAAAAGATAATCATGAAAACTCCTGACTCTTTCCAGAGCCTCAACACAGCTTGGCCCTGATTGGCCAATGAGTCAAAACAACTCACAGCAGAATCCAATGAAACAATCACCTGTGGGTAAACAATCTCCAAACACATTCCACAGGAACAAAACACAGGAGAAGCAAATGAGATAAGGATTGTTTTTCTTTTCTCTGAGGCTTCTCAGCTCCCAGGAGAAAAATCTTGGGTGAAGGGATTTTTTTCAGAGAATGCGAATGCCACAGCTGCAGGCAGCAGTGTTATCTTGCTTGTCACACCATGCCTTCAACTTCATTTCTGCCTCCTGGAGCCTTCCTGGAGCAGTCCCAGAGCCCAGCCTGGGTCCAGAGTCCCCCTTTTTGGGCTGCTGGCACATCACCTTGGTCTGTTTGCCTGGGTTGCCTGTGCCTGCCTGGTTCTGCCCACAGCCTTCCCCATCTTTCACCTCCCACATGCCTCTGTCTCTGCTCTTCCCAGGTACTGGACATCTTTGAGCAACCTGGTGGCCTCTCTGCTCAACTCAGTGCGCTCCATTGCCTCTCTGCTCCTCCTCCTCTTCCTCTTCATCATAGTTTTTGCCCTGCTGGGCATGCAGCTCTTTGGGGGCAAGTTTGATTTCGAGGACATGAAAGTGCGGCGCAGCACGTTCGACAACTTTCCCCAGGCCCTCATCAGTGTCTTCCAGGTTTGGGGCAGTGGGAAGGGCAGCAGGGTCTGGGGGTGTCCCCTGGGCTGGGGGTCTCCAGGCAGGAGTTGGGGCTCAGGGGGATGTGGGTTTGTGGAGTTTGAGACAGGAAAATGCAGCTGGAGTTGTGAGCAATAATTCAGGTTCAGGGCTGAGACGAAAGGAGGATCTGACCATGGAGCCAGAAGGGTGGGATCAGTGTGTGGGGTTCTGTCATGCTCTGCTGGGGATGCTCTTAAGTCTTCATTACTGCTCTGCTCCCAGATCCTGACTGGAGAGGACTGGAATTCAATCATGTATGATGGGATCATGGCCTACGGGGGCCCATCCTTTCCTGGCATGCTGGTCTGCATCTACTTCATCATCCTCTTTGTCTGTGGGAACTGTATCCTCTGCCTGCAAAGCCAGGCCCAGGCCCCATAGCATCAACTGCACAGGACTGGGCATGGTCAAGCAGGGGCTTCCCTCAGTGTTTCAGTGCTTGCCTGAAGCTTTTCAGTTGTCAAGAGCAGTGGAACAAACCACGGGCTTTCAGGGCTGGCACTGGTGGTGGCTGAAGGCTGGGGGCTGGAGAAAATCACATTTGGAGCAGGTCTGGATGCCTGGCAGGCAGAGATTCAACCAGAGAGAGCAGCCAGCTCAGAGCTCAGTGCTCACAAGGGATGGATGCTGGTTAGGCATCACCAGCCAGGGTTAGCACAAGCTCCAGGAAGGTTTCTAAGGCAGCCTGGAGACCATGGATGGCTCCAGACAGGAACCATGTCCGTGTCCTTAGCACTTTTCCCCAGATATCCTCCTCAATGTGTTCCTGGCCATTGCAGTTGATAACCTGGCTGAGGCTGAGAGCCTGACCTTGGCCCAGAAGGCCAAAGCAGAGGAGCGCAAACGGCGGAAGATGTCCAGGTGGGTGCTGCCATCCCTGCCCTGGGAGCTCCCAAATGAGCTCTTTGGCTCTGAGGGGACACCATGAGCTCTTCCATGGCCCTGTCCAGACTTCAGTTCCTGCTCTGCCCTCCTCTCTGCTCAGAGGTTACCCAGAGAAAACTGAAGAGGACAAGCAGATGCTGGCAAAGAAGCTGGAGCAGAAAGCGAAGGGAGAAGGGATTCCCACAACAGCCAAGGTCAGTTCTGGGGCAGATGAGCCTTGGAGGGCTCCTGGGGGGATGGCCCTGGCTCCCTCCCACCAGCCAGGAGAGATAAAGGCTTGGAGCCAGTCTGGGTCTGGCCTCTTGTCCAGAATCACTCCTTGTCCAGAATCACCTAGCACCTGGTGAGGGGTGCTCTCACTGATGGGGCTCTCTGGGGCCAGGCAGGACGTGCTGAAACAGCTCCATTGCTGGGGATCCTTTTCCTCCAGCTCATTTCCTTGGCCACAACCAGTTCCAGTGGCTGGTGCACACCAGTGTGGGGTGGAGCAAAGCAAGTCAGCAGCATCCCAGGTCTCCCTTATGTGCACACCAGCACCCTCCATGTGCAAACCCCTCTGTTCAGCTGTGCTGGCTGTGCTGAGCTGCCTCTGAGGAGCACCTGGCCAGTAGCTCCTTTCCTTTCCACTTTCCAGAGGTGCTCTTAGAAGCTCACTCAGGAATTGCTCCCTATCTTATTCCCCCCTGGCATATTTGCATGGCTCCAGCACACATTCCTAATTCCCAATCTATTTGCAGCATCCTCTCACCAGGTTCCAGCCTGGGCCAGCACTCTGTGCTGCTGTATGGGCCCAAGGCAGAGATGCTGCTTGTCCCATGTGGCTTCCAAGATGAGAGGGTCTGGCCAGCTGGCACATGCAGCTGCACATCCTCCTCTCTGTCTCTCCTTGTTTCAGTTGAAAGTGGACGAATTTGAATCCAATGTCAATGAGATCAAAGACCCCTACCCTTCTGCAGACTTCCCAGGTAAGGTTTGTCCCTGGCAGGGCAGCAGGAAGGCTGAGGAGGCAATGCAGAGGGATGGTGTGTGGGGAGCAAAGGATGCAGTGAGCTTTCACCAGCCTTGGGGTGCTGGGGGCCTTCTGGCTTGCATGCCAAATCAGGATCATGGGATCAGAAGGTTGTCCATAAGATTGTCCAAAAGGTCATATTCCTTCTCCCTCTCTGGATGATTCTCTTCTTTTCCCTTTTCATGGTCACCCTACAGGTGATGATGAGGAAGATGAGCCTGAAATCCCCCTGAGTCCTCGGCCCCGTCCCCTTGCAGAGCTACAGCTGAAGGAGAAGGCCGTGCCCATGCCTGAAGCCAGCTCATTCTTCATCTTCAGCCCAACCAACAAGTAGGCACTGCCCCTTCTCCCTGCGCAGGCATGGCCCAGGTGTCTCTGGCACCAGCTGTTCACAGCAGGGTCTTGTTTGAGCATGACAACCAGTTCTGAAGGAAAGCAGCTCATGGGGAAAAGCCTTCTGTGTGGAAGGACTGGTACAGACAACCTTCCATGCCCAGGGCTTTCCTGTCCTCAGGGTTTGGCCATAACCCTCTGCCAGGCTGCCATGCCTGTGTCTGATGCATCCCTTGGCATTTCTGTCCCTGGCAGGTTCCGGGTGCTGTGCCACAGAACTGTTAATGCCACCTGGTTCACCAACTTCATCCTGCTCTTCATCCTGCTCAGCAGCATTTCCCTGGCAGCTGAGGATCCCATCCGGGCCGAGTCCTTCCGCAACAAGGTGCCCACAGAGATGGAGGGTTTGGGATGGGTGGGGGAGTATTGGAATTATTGCCAATATTGTGTATGGGACATGCCTGAGCTTGTCTGGGCCTTGCTGCTGAACCAAACAATGGCACTGTGGTGTTTCACCCCAGGGACACTTTGGCTGGCTGGGTGGTGCAGTTGGGCCCGTGGGGACAAGTCCAGGCCTGCAGGAGCTCTGGTGGGGCTGGGATGGAGCTTCCCCCCATAACAGGGGCTGCTCCTCAGGTTTCCCTCTGTGGAGAAGCTTTAAGGCGATGGTGAAGGAAAGGAGTTGGTTCTGCTGGAGGATTTGGATCCAGAGCTTTATTCTGGCCCACAGGCCTCTGAATGCAGCACCAACTCCCTGAGCCCGTGGTTGCTGCTCCTTTAACCCTGGGAGAGGGGCAGGGAAGGGGCAGGGAGCCACCAAGCAGGGACAGGAGGGGAGGGACAAAGGCACAAAGGACACCTGGATGGCCCAATGCCCCCCAGGGGTAGAGGGCATCCTTTGGATCTGCCAATCACTCTGTGCCCTTCTGGAATGCCAGGAGTGACAGACAGTGCTGGGAGGGGAAAGGAGAGGGGACTGACACACCTGGGAGGGAATGATCAGGTTCTGGGGTAAACCCTGAAATCACAACGCAACAGGGGAGACCTCATGGAGACCCCCAGCTCCCCAGTCAGCAGGGATCTAGCTGCCAGATGCTGTTCCTAGGCTGGGATGCCAACCCTGCCTCTGGGAGGGCAGTGCACTCTGGCAGAAGATGCTGGATGTGTTTCCCATTCAGGATGCTGCTGGGACAAGGTTTTACTGCTCCATGTCTCAGTTTACTTCTGGGTGAAAAGATCCACCTGATGCAGTGTGCAGGATTAATTTGGTTTGAAACTGTGGTGGTTTATTGGGGAAGGGGACACCCTGTGAGGCAGCAAAGTGGACCTCTGGTGTGTTCAGTGCCCTTGAATGCTGCTGGCATGCAGCCATGGGAGCCACAGCTCCTGTCCTTCAAGGCACCAGTGGGTCTGGCAGGGCCTGGGGGATCTCACATGAGACAGCTTCCCAGGGCACTTGGGGTTTTTGGGGATCAGATGCTTTCAGGTGGAACTCACCTGGCAAGGGAGAGCTTTGTCCCAGCTGCAGGCTGGATCATGCACTGGAGAAAATCAGCAAAACTGGGAAAAGTTCAGGAGTGTTCTTGTTGCTGGGTTTAGAGACTGTTGAGCTAGATGGCCTCCCCAGCCCACAGAGTGGACAGCTTCAGGATGTTTGAGCATACTGAACATTTCTCTTGTTACCCAAGTCTCATCCTGTACTGATGTCTCTGTCCCCAGATTCTTGGATACTTTGACATTGGTTTCACCTCTGTCTTCACAGTTGAAATTGTCTTGAAGGTGAGTCCCTGGTCTTGCCGTGAGCATGGCCTGGCACATAGGTCTGTGTGGATGTCACAGGTTAGTCAGAGAGAGAAACAGATAATTTTGCCAGGCATCATCCTAGGAAAGTTGTGAGAATGCTCAGAGAAGGAATTAAACCAATTCTTATCTTAATCTCTACATCTAGTGTTTGTGAACATGTAGAATATTTATACGTGGTGTTTATAAAAAAAATATTTTACCAAAAAGTGTTATTCCTAATTAACCAATAGTATAAAGAGTGTTATTTATAAACCAGTCAAGTTCTAAGTGAACAGTCCTACCTATAAATATGCAAAGTTCCTAATAAATCTCACTTTATATCTTCTAATCATAAGAGTCAGTGTTGCCTTTCCTCAACCATTCCTAACTCAGCGGTGACAGGTCCAGACTTTTGTGGCCATGGACACTCCCACTCTTAGGCATCCATATTCCCGAAGGTCTCAGTGGGGAGAAACTTTCAGCTGATCCTCCTGGAGAGTTCCTTCATGCAGTCTGGGCGGTGTGTGACCTGTCCCAGAGGCTGTGTGTCCTCTCCATTGAGGTCAGGCAGCTAAGCCAGCTGTGCTGTGACACGGGGACACATCAGCCATGGTACCAGCATTTTTATTAAGAAAAAGAGACAAAGAAACCAGTGAAAATCTGTGGACAAAAGTCACATGTTGTTCCACTCCAAGGGTCTTTGCTATTCTCCTCTTTAATTTTCTGACTGTCTGGATGAGTTTTGTCTGCAGCCAGTGCTGCACAGAGGATTTCCACCTGAAGCCAGGTTCCTGCCTGGCTGCAGAGGTCTGAGCAGGACAGGGCCCCTTGTGCCCATTCCCTTGGAGGAACCATTCCCCTGATCCCTGCCCAGCCTCTCTCCTATCTCCTTCTGCTCCCCAGATGACAACCTACGGTGCTTTCCTGCACAAAGGCTCCTTCTGCAGGAACTCCTTCAACATCCTTGACTTACTTGTGGTCGCTGTCTCCCTCATCTCCATGGGATTTGAGTAAGCACCTCCATGTGCCACAGGGTGTGCACTGGGCTGGTCAGGCTGGCCATGGTGGGTGGAGGAGGAGCAGCCAGCCCAATGGCTGCCCATGTGCCCATCATGTCACGTTTAGGGAACATGGGCACTGGGAGCATGCCCACAAACTGGTCAAGGAGGTCAAAGGACACTCCTTGAGTGTCAAACATCTCTGGGTAGAAATTCAGTTTGGATCTGCTTCCTCCAGCTGCCAGTGTCACTTGGCCTTATGTGGAGTGGTGGCTGGTGACATCTGCACGTCTGCCATCCCTTGTCCCTCACTGCTGGCCCCAGCCTGCCCTCCTTGGCTGCTTGGTGGGGCTGTGCCAGCCTAGCCTGGTCAGGGAAGTGGCCCCAGCTCAGCTGTGCCTTCCTGCCCAGGTCCAGCACCATCTCTGTGGTGAAGATCCTGCGGGTGCTGAGGGTGCTGAGGCCTCTGCGAGCCATTAACAGGGCCAAGGGGCTGAAGGTGAGTGAGGGGCTGGGACAGGGGACCCATCCCATGGCAGTCCCACCTGGAGATTGTGTAGCAGGCATCGTGCCTTTTCCCAATTCCCATCACCCATCTGTGGAAGGGCTCTGCCCAATCCCTCTGCTCTGGCAGGCTCCCACTCTTCCTGGAGAGGGAGGGTGTGGACACAGAGCAGGGATTTGCCCCAGCTGTGGTCACATCTGCATTTTTCCCCCCTCTGCAGCACGTGGTCCAGTGCGTGTTCGTGGCCATCAAGACCATTGGTAACATCGTGGTTGTCACGACCCTGCTGCAGTTCATGTTTGCCTGCATTGGAGTTCAGCTCTTCAAGGTGAGCTCAGCTGGGCAGGAGGGACTTTCTGCTCAAACACATCCTGACCAGGCTCTCCTGGACATCACCCTGAGGATGGTGCTGGCAGTGCTGGGTCAGCACAGGCTGTGCTTCCATGGTCTGAGAGGGGAGCCACAGAGGAGCCTGCAGTGAGAGGAGAGCAGGAAGCACCCAAGCTACTGTCAGGTCCAGGCAGCACCTCTAAAGGGCTGCCTCACCTCCCTTCATGCCTCAGTTTCCTCTTTCTAGGGCAGGAGGCTCTTCTGGCTGATTTCCTCTGTGCTTTGGTTGTGAAAGGTTTCCTTTCTCACAGCGCTGCTCCTGCTCTATGGGCCTTGGCTGCTCTAAGGCAGAGCTGGCCCTGGCTGAGCTCAGTTTTGTTCCAAAAACTGAGCTTAAACTCTGAGCTGATGTGGGAAGAGCTGCCAGGACAGCCTGCAGAGTGAGCAGAGCTGCCAGCACACCTTAGCTTTTAGTTCATTCCCTGGGTACTGCTTTCTCCCCTGTTTCCCAGACAGTTGACTCCCAGGTAGGGTGAGCTGGGCAGGCCTCAGCTCAGGGCTTTGGAAGGTTTGTTCCCATCTCCAGGGAATGTTTCTTGCTCTTAGCCTGGGATTGATCCCAGGTCTGCCATGCGTCAGGAAATGCCTTGTGAACTGGTTTGTTTGGCAGGGACAGTGGGGAGGGCCAGAGTCTGCATCGAAGTGGTGAGGGGGCACTGATTGAGGGCTGGGAAAAAGTCAAGACTCCCCAGGGCTTCTAAAGTCAAAGCAACACCATGGCCTTTTCTGGTGTCTGTTGAATGCAGGGCAAGTTCTACAGGTGCACAGACCCATCCAAGCTGACAGAGAAGGAGTGCAGGTAAGAGCTCCCTGCAGCTCCCAGCTGGGCAGTGACCAGGGCTGGGAGCTGGGGCGATGTGGTGGGGAATGCTTGTGTTCCTGCATGGGAATGCTGCCTCCAAAAAGTGAACCTGAGGTGTCATCCTGTTCTCCCTGTCCCTGGGTATTGGAATAATACCAATCTAGCTGGACAGGACGTGCCTGAGCTTGTCTGGCCCTTGATGCTGAGCCAAACAGCAGCACTGTGGTGTTTCACCCCAGAGACACTTTGGGCTGGCTGGGTGTGTGGTGTTTCACCCCACAGACCCTTTTGGCTGTGGGTGTGTGGTGTTTCACCCCACAGACACTTTGGGCTGGCTGGGTGTGTGGTGTTTCACCCCACAGACAATTTTGGCTGCCTGGGTGTGTGGTGTTTCACCCCACGGACACTTTGGGCTGGATGGGTGTTGGTGTTTCACCCCACAGACACTTTGGGCTGGCTGGGTGCTGCACTGGGCCCGTGGGGACAAGTCCAGGCCTGCAGGAGCTCTGGTGGTGCTGGGATGGAGCTTCCCCCCATAACAGGGGCTGCTCCTCAGGTTTCCCTCTGGCAGAGAAGCTTTAAGGCCATGGTGAAGGAAAGGAGTCGGTTCTGCTGGAGGGTTTGGATCCAGAGCTTTATTCTGGCCCACAGGCCTCTGAATGCAGCACCAGCTCCAACAGAACTCCCTGAGCCCGTGGTTGCTGCTCCTTTAACCCTGGGAGAGGGGCAGGGAAGGGGCAGGGAGCCACCAAGCAGGGACAGGAGGGGAGGGACAAAGGGACAAAGGACACCTGGATGGCCCAATGCCCCCCAGGGGTAGAGGGCATCCTTTGGATCTGCCAATCACCCAATGCCCTTCTGGAATGCCAGGACTGACAGACAGTGCTGGGAGGGGAAAGGAGAGGTGACTGACACACCTGGGAGGGAATGATCAGGGGAGGGACCCGGGGTTCTGATGTAAACCCTGAAATCACAACACAACAGCTGGGCTAGATCAGGAACAAGCACAGGGCTGTGCTCCCCTCCCAGGGCCCAAGGGGGCCAGGCCAGTGGGGCTGAGGGGCCCTGCCTGTGAGCTCTGTGTCCCCTCTGCTGCAGGGGTCAGTTCATCAACTACGTGGACGCAGACCCCACACAGATC
This sequence comes from Melospiza melodia melodia, assembly GCF_035770615.1. Lineage (NCBI taxonomy): Eukaryota > Metazoa > Chordata > Aves > Passeriformes > Passerellidae > Melospiza > Melospiza melodia. The sequence goes on along the minus strand of NC_086221.1, from coordinate 3,581,194 downwards.
GAGGTGCAGGATCGTGTGTGGCTGCACAGCGACTTCCACTTCAACGACGTCTTCTCAGCCATGATGTCTCTGTTCACTGTCTCCACCTTCGAGGGCTGGCCAGAGTGAGTCTGCTGGGGAAAGGTCTGTGCTGGGAGCAGGGCACTGCCATGGGGTCTTGGTTTCAACAGACAGGTGACTGCTAACGAGGGCAGGAGCCTCCCCTGAAATGGAAAATGTAAACCCTCTTCCTCTGAATTATTATAATTTGGAAATTAAGGGCTCTCAGGCAAAGATATGGGAATAGGAATAACAGTTCTTTATTAGGGAAGAAAATTAAAATAAACTAGAATAAAATAATAAATAAATAAATAAATAAATAAATAATAATATAATAAATAATATAAATAAATAAAAATAAACAATAAAATAAAAAATGCAGTAATACAAAACAAACCACTGCCAGAGGCAGAGCAGGCAATGTCGCCTGTGTGTCAGAGTGGTGTCCCAGCCCCATGCCATGGGGGCTCAGCCCTCCTGCAGTGCCAGCTGTGGCTCTGCTGCAGCAGGGATCCTGCACAAGGGGGGAGTTTTCCTCTGCAGCTCCAGGGCTGCTGCAGATGGGCCTGGGCTCCCTCTGGCCATGCAGGGCAGCAGAAAGCTGCTCCTCTGGCAATGCAGGGGGCAGAGGCTGCTGTGCTGTGCCAGGCTCAGATTGGATCCAGGTAGGAATGCTTGGCTCCTCCCCTGGGCGGAGCATCTCCCCATGGGATGCTGGGATTGGATCAGCCCTGCAGGGACACTCAGTGGCCATGGACAGCAGAGATCTCCTGGAGGGAGGGTTGGCTGTGGGAGAGAGAAAGAAACAACTGCCCCATGGACAGCAGAGAACTGCCCCACCTCTGACAGATGGGGATAGAATTCACACCCCCATTTCTAACCTGAGACACATGGGCCTTGTCCAGGGTAAAGAAAGAAGAGTTCTCCAGGGTGAGAAGCAGGACCAGTCCCCCTGGCAGTGGCTGTGGAGCTGGCTGGGTTACCCAGGCAGTCCCGTCCCACCGTTCTTGGATGTGCCCAAAGCTCTCTGTAACTTCCAAGAGGAGTCATGGTCTTTCCACCCCAATTAGGATTTCTGTTGCCTCAATTTCCCTCCTGTAGGCTGCTGTACATGGCCATTGACACCAATGCTGAGGATGCAGGCCCTATCTACAACTACCGGGTGGAGATTGCAATGTTCTTCATCATCTACATCATCCTCATTGCCTTCTTCATGATGAACATCTTTGTGGGCTTTGTCATCGTCACCTTCCAGGAGCAAGGGGAGAATGAGTACAAGAACTGTGAGCTGGACAAGAACCAGGTAATGGGGCTGCTGGAACAGGGCAGGGAGGACCAGCCCTGGACCTGGCAGTGCTGGGGCTGGCTGATTTGGATCAGCCCCTCTTTGTGGTGACCCTGCTGTCACAGATGGGTTGAACCTGCCCCAGGCCTGTTTGCCGCTGGGGCAGGCCCAGCTGCACCCATGTCTAGCACAAAACAAGCCTGAGGGAAGGGCAGAGGGGACCAGAAAAAAGGAATGGGCTTCCCTGGACAGGTGGAGTGCCCAGAGGGAGCTGGAACAGGGGGTTGTACCCAGCTCTGGGCTGCCCAGTACAAAAACAGCATGTGTGTACTGGAGTGAGTCCAGCAAAGGGCCACTGAGATGATGGAGGGTCTGGAGCATCTAAGGAGGGTCTGGGAGTCAAGTCTGGTGCTGAGAAGGCTCATAGAAATCTGACCTATGGGTGTAAACACCAATGGGAAGGCACAGAGAAGACTGAGCCAGGCTCTTTTCAGTTGTGCCCAGTGACAGGAAAAATGTAATGGACACAAACTGAAGAAAACAAGAAATTCCATCTTAACTTTAAAAAACCCTTTTTTTTTTTTTAATGGTGATGGTGGCCAAGACTGGAACAGGCTGCCCAGAGTGGCTGTGAAGCCTCCATCTCTGGAGCTTTACAAAAGCCAACTGTCCTGGGCAGCATGCTCCAGCTGGCCCTGCTTTGGGCAGCACACTGTGACTATAACATCTCCAGAGGTACTTTGTGCTGCCAGCCCTTCTGTGATGCTGTCATGCTGCCATTCTGGTGGGGGACAGCAAGGCTGAAAGCAGCAGAGGCACTGGCAGAGGATGTGGGACATGCTGGGGGGGACATTGGGGCAGCCAGGGTCAGCTGCTGGCCCCGGAGTGCTGTCATGCTCCTGCACTGAGGCAGCATGGGCAGCTTGAGCTGGGGGTGCCAGGGTGATGTGAACCACACAGAAACCCAGCAGAGATGGCCCTGGGCTACTGGGGAGGGACAGGCCTGTGCAGCCATCTCAGTGCCCCCTTCACCCCTCGTTCATGTGGTGTCTTCACAGAATTCACTTTATTAACTTACAATATATAAAAGAAACACAGAACTCAGAATGAAAACTTTCTAAAAACATTCCTCCTCCCTTCCGTCTTGCAGGGGTTTTCATCTCTTTTCTCTGTCCAAGGCCCCAGCCTATCTCACTCTGGCCCCCCTCTCCCACCCAGCCCACAGCTGGGCAGGGGAGCTCTGACCTCTTTCACCAACTGGAACTAAGAGAGTTTTCTTCATGTAGTTCTTTGCTTTTAACTTCCTGTGTTCCCAGAGGCGTAGCTATGCCTTCAGTGGCCACACCAGGTGCCAAAATTCAAATTTCAGCGCTGATTGGTTTGAACACAAACTCCCAAAAAACTGACTTCCTTTTCAAACTAAGACAGGGGGTGTGCAGCGTGGCTGGGGGTGCTGAGTGTGCCCTGCAGTGACTCACAGCTGCCCTCTCTGTGTCCCTGTGTGTAGGAGTGTCAGGGGTAGGACGGTGGGGATGGATGGAGATGAGAGATCTCTGCAGCCAGGGTGGGAACTTGTGGGTTATTGCAAAGGGCCTGGGTGCAGGGCCCTGCTGGGAGCTGCCAGCCACAGCTGGAGCAGGACTGAGAGAAGAGAGGGGGAGAGAGGATGAGAGGGTAAGAGAGTAAAAGGGGTAAGAGAGTGAGGTTCCCATTACAATACCATAAATCTTCTTCTGTGTTGAATATTCTGATTCTCACTAACCAATCTAGTACAAGATACAAATCCTATAGCATTTACATACACCCTGTAAGAATCATTACTTTACCACACTGTGTTACATTTTAAACCCTAAAACTCCTCTTTGGGCCCCTTCTGCCAATCTGGCAGGGTCTGTTCAGACCCTTGGAGCTGTCTGCAAGCAGAGGGTGTTGTTCCATCAAAAGGGGATCACCTTCAGCTGGCCACACCATTGTTTTCCAGTTGTTCAGTAACTGAGGTATCTCAAAGCTTGCTTTCATTTCAATCTCACTTATAATTTCCATATTCTCAAACTCTTTTGCCAGGCAATCATATTTATAAGGCTTTCCTGTTTCATCTTCCCCAACACCTGTATCCCTGTGTCCCCATGTCCCTGTGTCCGTGTGTCTGTCTGTCCCCAGCGGCAGTGTGTGCAGTACGCGCTCAAGGCTCGCCCGCTGCGCCGCTACATCCCCAAGAACCCCTACCAGTACCAGATCTGGTACGTGGTCACCTCCTCCTACTTCGAGTACCTCATGTTCTTCCTGATCATGCTCAACACCATCTGCCTGGGCATGCAGGTGAGGGCACAGGGCTGGTGGAGGGAGGGGGTGCCCAGGCTGGCTCAGCCTTGCCCTCCCCACGAGAGCCTTTGCACAGGGGTGTGTTGTGGTGTGATGTCTGGGTCAGGGCCTCTGGACCAAAATGGGGCTGGTGGTTTGTGGGGAGCCCACAGAAGAGGGTGCAGGGGGGAAATTTCCTTTGTGCTGAGTTGTGGGAGGGGGCTCTGCATCCCGCACAGATCTCTGAGCTCACAATGGAGGCTGGATCTGCCATCAGCTAATGGCTCCTTCTGCCTTATCCTCAGCATTACAACCAGTCTGAAGAAATGAACCACGTCTCAGACATCCTCAATGTGGCCTTCACCATTCTCTTCACCCTGGAGATGATCCTCAAGCTCATGGCCTTCAAAGCCAAGGTGAGAGAAGAGCATGATCAGCATGGAACGCAGGCCAGGCCAGGGGATCCATTTATCCTGCACTGGGCATCTCGAGTACAAGCACCCCCAGCCCTGCAGCTCCACAGAACTTCTCCTTACAGGACCCTTAAGGACCCCCATGCACCTTGGAGTTTCTGGGGGGATTACTGCTTGTCAGGGCTACCTTTGCTGGCCAGATCCCACCCATCCAGTTGGACATTATTCCCATCCTCAGTGTCAGGGCCATAGTGGGGTCATAGCTCCACTGCAGCCATCCTGATCCACCCTCCTCATCTCCCTGCAGTGCAAAACAGGACCAAATAACTGAGCAGAGGGTGCAGAACTATGACCACCCTCCCTTCTTCTGAGGGGCAGAATCACTGAAGAACCTTCTGGTTCCTCTGTGTCCTCCTTGACTTACACCCTTGCACGTTCGTTTGTCTTGGTTTGGAAATACAGGAGTCTGCTAAGAAAAGCAGGAACCTCCCCTGAAATGGAGAATGGAAACCCTCCCTACCCATCCAAATTGCTATAAATTTTCAATTAAGGGGCTCTCAGGCAAAAATATGGCAGCAGGAAATAACAGTTCTTTAATAGGGAAAAGAAAAAAAAGAAGAATAAAATAAAGAATGCAGTACACTAGAACAACACTGACAGAGTCAGAACCCAGCCTGACACCCTGTGGGTCAGGGTGTTGGCAGCAGTCCCATTGGAATTGTGGCTCAGCCATCCTGCAGTGTCAGGGCTGGTTCTGCTGGAGCAGGGATCCTGGAGAAAGGTGCAGTCTCTTCCTCTGAAGATCCAGGGGAAGAAGAGGCAGCTGCTGTTCCTCTGGGCAATCCAGTGCAGAAGCTGTGCTGGTGTTCCAGAATCTCCAGATTCTATCCGGGTAGGAATGCTTGGCTCCTCCCTCTGGGCTCACATCTCCCAATGGGATGCTGTAGTTCTTATCAGCCATGCAGTGACTTTCAATAGCTGTTATCAGCAGGTGTCCCCTCCTGAAGGAGGAGTGATTGTGGTCACTCAGAGAGATAAAGCAAACTGCCCACTTGACAAAGGTAATCTGCCATACAGATGGTAATGGAAAACATCTTGCATGGCAATCTTCAACATCACTCTTCTTTGCCTCCTTCCTGACAGGGCTACTTCGGAGACCCCTGGAATGTCTTTGACTTCCTCATCGTGATTGGCAGCATCATTGATGTCATCCTCAGTGAGATTGATGTAAGTGTCCAGGGGCAGGGGGCTGTTCCCACCCAGGGCTGCACTGGCACCTGCCCTGGCACGGGGCAGCAGTGCTGGGTGTGCCCAGCCCTGCAGGGGGATGCTGTCCTCTCCTCTCTCCCTGCTCTGCTTGGTTCTGAGGAGGGATAAGCAGGGATCAGCACATGGAGAGCACAGCTGTGGCCCTTTGAGCATTAAAGCACAATTTAGATGTCCCCAACTGCCCCGCATGTCACGTTTACTCCTCTGCTCTGGTCTCCTGGATCTGTAGGCACTGGAATCCTGTGGAAAACAGGAACTCAGGACCAACCCATCAGCAGCAGGCTGTGTGCCAGCCCCTGTCCCACTGCACAGGCACCCACACATCCAGCCTCAGGTCAATGCAGGTGGGACTAAAAGGGTTCCACAGCTCCCTGACCCCACAGGACTCTGCTGGCCCAGGGGAACCATCAGACCCATCCGATTTCCAGACATTTCCTTTGTGTGTGTCCCTTTACACAGCAGCCGCTGCACACAGTGGTGTGTGAGCTCCAGCCATCCCTGCAAGCTGTGGGGTGGTGCCTCAGGCAGGGCCTATTTGGGGAGGGCTCTGCTGGGAGCATTTCCAAAGCAGGGCCAGGAAGCCACCATGCCCCTGCCTTCCCTGGCACTGGCACATCCACCCCTGTGTCCTGCCCTGGAAATGCCCCTCTGCTGTGGGAGCTGTGTGCTTCCTCCAGCAGCCTGCTGGGGCTCCAGGGGCAACTGTGGAGTGGGGAGGGATGGATTGACCCTCCCCAGTGGCTTGGCAGTGTCTCCTCCAAGGGGCAGGGCTGGCTCTGGCACTGCTGCTGCCTCTGGGTCACCTTCCATGTTCTATGTGGGTGAGGTTTCCAGAGACTCTTGAGAGCACTCACCTTCTCTGTAGGGTATTCCACCCTCACAGAGCTGGGGTGAGCAAAACCCACGCACCTTCCTCTGCTGTGAGAGCCCTGTGCCCCTCTCTGCACAGCCCTGCCCATCAGTACACCCATCCTCTGCCCTTCTCAGCCTTCATGATCCCCCAGATTTCCTGCCAGTGCCAACAGCTTTCATCTGCCATCAGCTCCTCCTCATCCTTGCCCAGCAGCTCTCTGCATCCTTGGTTTCCACAGCCTGTCCTTCCCCAGCCTGTTCTCAGAACTCAGAATTTCAGGATCCCTGGACTCCACAGTGCCTTTCAGTCCCTCTGGAGCAAGGAATAACTTGGCCATTCACCAAAATCCTGCTGCCCTTGGGGTGGGGATGCCCAGGAGCCACCACAGGCCCCAGGAGGATCCTGGTGCCCTGACTGGGCTGCAGGGGCTGCCCTGGTGCTGTGCTCTGTGTGCTGCAGCAGGGCTGTGCACAAAGCCAGGCAGAATCTGGGGAATGTTCTCTGTGTCCTGAGCCTGCCAGGTCCTTTCCCTGTGTCTGTGTCCTTGAGGGTCTGTGGGTGTAGGAGCGTTGTGGGGTAGGATGGTGGGGATGGATGGAGATGAGAGATCTCTGCAGCCAGGGCTGGGAACTTGTGGGTTATTGCAAAGGGCCTGGGTGCAGGGCCCTGCTGGGAGCTGCCAGCCACAGCTGGGGCAGGGCTGAGAGAAGAGAGGGGGAGGGAGGATGAGAGGGTAAGAGAGTAAAAGAGAGTAAAAGGGTAAGAGAGCGAGGTTCCCATTACAATACCATAAATCTTCTGTGCTGAGCATTCTAATTCTCCCTAACCAATCTAGTACAAGATGCAAATCCCATAGCATTTCCATACAGCCTGTAAGAATCATTACTTTACCACACTGTGTTACATTTTAAACCCTAAAAACTCCTCTTTGGGCCCCTTCTGCCAAGCTGTAGGGTCTGCTCTGACCCTTGGGCCTGTCTGCAAGCAGAGGGTGTTGTTCCATCAAAAGGGGATCACCTTCAGCTGGCCACACCATTGTTTTCCAATTGTTCAGTAACTGAGGTATCTCAAAGCTTGCTTTCATTTCAATCTCACTTATAGTTTCCATATTCTCAAAATCTTTTGCCAGGCAATCATATTTATAAGGCTTTCGTGTTTCATCTTCCCCAACATGAGGGGATGCTCAGGACACACCACAGGCACAGGAGGAGTCTCATGGTCTGTGTGATTCCTTGCTCACCCAGGTGCTGCCTCTGCCTATCACCAGTCACACCAGCTTGTCCTTGAGTCTGAGGCATTCTGGGGCTCTGCCTGCCCTTCCCCTTCTCCCTAATTTCCATGTTACTCTTTGTTCTGTGCCTGTGTTCTCTCCTCATCCCTCCCTGTCCCCCCTGTGCTGACTCTCTTGTTCTCTCTCTCCACAGACCATCCTGGCACCCAGTGGTGGCTTGTACTGCCTGGGTGGGGGCTGTGATGGCACTGTAGGTACCAGCTGTGTGTGCCCGCCTCCCTCCCTGCCCCTGCCAGCCTTTGCATGTGCCCTGTGTGCCACCGAGGCCACCACAGCCAGCTCCTCCCTCTGGGTTGAGAGGATTGGGGTGACACCACACACACAGACATCCCTTCCCACTCTGCACAGCCAGGGGATGTGGGCAGCACCCCCAGAGACACCTCTCTTCAGTCCTTCCTTTGGTTAAAGTCCTGCTGTGACATTCCCCAAACTGCCCTTCCCTGTTTAAACAGCTCTCGTTAACCCTTCCTGTGCCTGGAGCCCACCCTACACCTCACCCTACAAACAGGGCAGGACTCTGGTGGGACTAAGGCTGTCTGTGGTGGCCCTGTGACCCTCGGGGCTCTCCCAGTCCATGTGCCAGCATGCCTTCCTCCCTGAATTATCCCAGTGTGAGCTTGGGGACCTGGGGAGCTGGGGAGAGGAGCCGGGGGAGAAGTGGCAGCACAGTCTGCAGTCTGACCCTGTGTGCATGGCTGGTGCCTGGGGGTGGGATCTCTCTGCCCTTCCTCCCTCAGGACCTGGAATCCCTGCCTTGAAGGGCCCCAGCAGTGTCTGTCTGTCTGTCCTGCAGGACCCTGATGACAACGGCCGCGTCTCCATCACGTTTTTCCGGCTCTTCCGGGTGATGCGGCTGGTGAAGCTGCTGAGCAGGGGGGAAGGGGTCAGAACCCTCCTGTGGACCTTCATCAAGTCCTTTCAGGTCTGTCAGGAGCTCTGCTCCCCTCCCTGACACACACATGCCCAGGGCTGGCAGCACTGGGTGATCCTCAGGCTGGTAGCATGAGCAGCTTGTCCTCACCAGGTGTGAAATAGAGGTCTCCTCCAGCCAGGTCTCATGAGCTCTTGGAGATCTGTATCACACCCAAGATAGCTCAGCTACCTTAGAAGGCATAAAATCAGCAGGATGGCTTCTGAGGTAGTGTTGGAAACAGAAAAGTTTTATTAAAAGGCAAATTAAAAAAAATTCTTTACAGAGAAAAACCCAGCCAGGTGCAAGAGGTTCTTGCTCCTGGTAAAACACCTCACAAAAGTGATGAGGTTCTTTGTTCTCTTCTTTTTCTAGTAAATTGCTTAGGCAGGACTTTTTGGCTCCTGTTCAACTGGTTATCCTTAAGTTTGGGGTGAAGTTCCCCAGGTCCTATGAGGTGGCTTTTTCACCTAATTGAGGAGAGAAACTTCTGGGCTTTTTTCCATTTTAAAGAGACAAAGGATGGTTTTGTCACTCTGTCAGCAAGGGGCACACTCCTGTACAGGCAGAGGAGAAAGCTCCAGTGCAGCTGCTGGCCTGAGGCTGGGCTGGGGGCTGCTGGTGTGCAGAACATGGCCCATGTGGATGGGAAGGTGACAGCTCTGAGTGTCAGAGCTGGGCCAGGTGCTGGCAGTACCTGCTGGGTCCATTTGTCCTGGTCCCAATGATCTGGGCTCTGCACCAGGGGTGTATTCAGGGCACGCTCACAGCCTGAGCTGGGCACTGCCCTCAGCCCTGGGCTGTGCTGAGCCCCTGTCCCAGCACAGAGGGCACTGGGGGCTGGCAGGAGGGTGTGAGCGGAACAGGTGAGCTGTCCCCTCCCCTCACAGGGACAGGTCCAGCTCCTGCAGCACCTGCAGAGCCCAGGCCCTGTCCCTGGGCTGTGTCTCACCCAAGCCATGGTCCTTTTGTCACAGGCTCTGCCATACGTGGCCCTGCTGATTGTGATGCTTTTCTTCATCTATGCTGTGATTGGGATGCAGGTGAGGGGCACGGGGGCAGGGGGTGGGAATTGATCTTCATCAGGTGCCCTGAGCCTGATGGCACTGGGGAGGTGGGACAGGGAGGGACTGGTTACTCCCTTAGGCTCTTTCTGGGACTTGGCACATGGTGGGACCTGTTTGCCCTGGTCTGCAAGGGTGTTTGCCACCTCAGCAGCCTCCTCCTGCCCCTGGGGTGCAGCCAGGGCAGCTGGGGCACATGGCACAGAGCACTTTGGGGGTCAGTGGCACAATGCATTGACACAATCCATTGGCTGTCACAGACATCTTTTATGAAAAATCTTTTAAGATTTTTTCTCCTGAGAAGCTGAGAGGCCTCAGGAACAAAATGTAAACAATGGTTATCTGCTGCTGTGGAATGCAACAAGTAGATCTTTGATTAGCCCATGTTGGATGTTTGTAATTAATGGCCAATCACAGCCTAGCTCAGACAGAGAGTCCAAGCCACAAGCCTTTTTTATCATTCTTTCTTTTTCTATTCTTAGCTAGCCTTCTGATGAAATCCTTTCTTCTATTCTTTTAGTATAGTTTTAATACAATACATATCATAAAATAATAAATCAAGCCTTCTGAAACATGGAGTCAGATCCTCATCTCTTCCCTCATCCTCAGACCCCTGTGAACACGGTCACAATTGGCACCAGTGCTTGTCCTGGTTCAGACCTTGTCTCTGTGGCCCAGATGAAGTGCAGCTGTAGTCAGGGGTGTTTCCAGCACTGGCAGGAATGTCCAAGAGCACCCACATCCAATCTCAATCTCTTTTGGGGATGCCCAAAGCCAAATAAACCAGAGGAAGTGGAGCTCAGGCATCAGAGGTGCTCTGGAGGACATTTGGTGCCAAGGAAAGATGGCACAGTGCAGACCTGCCACTGTCATTTACAGATGTTTGGGAAGATTGCCATGGTGGATGGGACCCAGATCAACCGAAACAACAACTTCCAGACCTTCCCACAGGCTGTGCTGCTGCTCTTCAGGTCAGTGTTGTCCTGCTGTGTGAGCAGCTCCAGGAGGCTCTGAGCCTGTGGGAATGCCCAGCTTGCAGTGAGGCAGGACCAGCATTTCAGTCGCTGATTTAATTTGTCCCACAGGAAGATCTCCTGCAGCAGGGGAGTGTTTCAGGAGAGGCTGTGGGGTTTCTTGGTGGGGCTGCTGGACAGAGGGGCATTTTGGGGGTTGCTGTTCTGAGTATTTCCTTCCCAGACTAGATTTTAATTTTTGAATTGTGAGGAACTCATTGAAAGCAGGAGCTCAGCCCAAGGCTTTCCTTGACTCCAAACACTTTCTGAAACTTTCAGTGGTCCTATAGCAGCAAGCCCAGAATCCTGACTGCTCCTTTTTTTGTTCACAGCCTTTTGCAAGTGATTCAGTCAAAACACCAATTACTAATGTAAGCCTGGGTGGCCTTCACCCAGCACTAGCTGTTCTTGTGTTCCACTGGTACCTCATGCCCTTACAGATTGCAGATTTTCCTCCACTCTTCTGGAGTGGATCTGCCATTGGTTTGCTCCAAGGGGCTGCCCACGTGCTTCTGATAACACGAACATTTTATGGGCAGTGTTACAAACCAAAGCTGCTCTTTAACTGGCATTCTGAGGCATTGTTTCACCAAAAGTAGCTGGTGGTTATTAGTTCTGCTCTCTACCTAGTGTTGTGCTAAGGTGGGAATCCTATTTTGTTGATTTTTGGAAATGTTATATATTATGCCAGCGGAGGGTTTGGATTTCCTTACAAGAGCTTCTGTTTCCCATTCCTCTGTGTGCTGGGCTGGCCTGAGCCCTCCCTGCATGCCCAGGGATGTGTGCCCTGTCCCCAGGTGTGCCACAGGTGAGGCGTGGCAGGAGATCCTGCTGGACTGCAGCTACGGCCGGCGCTGCGACCCCGAGTCCGACTACGCCGAGGGAGAGGAGTACACCTGTGGCACTGGCTTTGCCTACTTCTACTTCATCAGCTTCTACATGCTCTGTGCCTTCCTGGTATGCATCTTCCATAGTTGTGTTTCTCCAAAGTGTCTGGTCTAATTTGTAAGGCTTTGAAACTTGTTTTTGTTTCCATTTCTCTCTCAGCAATGTCTGTCCTATTCCATGGCATTTCTCAGTCAGCATTTCTTGTCTCAAGGTTTGCATACTATGTGAGCCTTCTGTCAAGCTTTGAGATGTCTCTACAAACCCATTTCCCACAGTGTGCTGGCTCCCATTGGCACCCCTATCCTGCCTGGGCAGCCATGGGGTTGGTGGCTGTGTGTGCATGGGGTGAGGCCCTGAACCTCCCCCTGGGGACGTCACCCCCAGCCCAGCTCTCGGGTTTTTGGTTGATAATTGCTGCCCCGAGATGTGCAGGATGTCTCTGTTTTGGCTCACGTGTCCAAAGAAAGAGTCAGAGCTCTTCAGTTTTCGGTCTTGAGGTTGTTTATTAATTCTTATCTATAAAATTTTCTTTCTGCCCAGCAGAGATCTGCTCAGCAGGGCAGCCACAGGCACTCTGTGTGTCCTTTTATACTACAAACTACGTATAACATATTTACACTTAATTTCCAATACTTATCACCTGTGTTAGACAGTGCACTTCTACTCTGAACCAATCCCATATGCCAACATCACTGCAGAAAATGGAGAACAAGAAGAAAGGCTAGACATGCCCAAGTTCCTCCATCTTGTCCCCATAACCACCCTACCAAAACTCCTAAAATCTACATTTTCACCCTGTGATAATTTTATTATTATACTATTTAAACTGCTGTGACGTTCAGGTCCTCATACAAAGCTGGCAATTTGCTCCAGGGGTCACAATCAAACCCCCAGGTGCTCTGGGCTGTGTGCCAGGGTCTCTGAGCCCCCTGACGGGGTCCTGGCAACTCTGGACACCCGGAGGGATGCACTGACTTCCAACACCCACCTACCCAGCCATGCTGTAAACTGACACTGCCCTCCTGGAGGACCCAGGATCCCCTTTTAGTGTCTTCCCACAGCCTCTGTGTGCTGCCTTCCAGATGTGTTTGTGCTGGCCTCAGCAGGGGTGGAGAGGGACGAGATGTTGATGTCCTTGTCCTTTCACATGACCTGCTTGGGCAGGAGGCTCCTCTCTGCATGGGAACACCCTCACTCAGCATCCTCTGACTGCAGGACATCCCAGGCACATCTGCCCTGTTTTTGTAGTGCTGCTCTCTCTCCCCTGGCTGGGTCCTTCCCATGCTTTCCTCTGCCCTCAGATCATTAACCTCTTCGTGGCTGTCATCATGGACAACTTTGACTACCTGACACGGGACTGGTCCATCCTGGGGCCCCATCACCTGGACGAGTTCAAGAGGATCTGGGCTGAGTACGACCCCGAGGCCAAGTGAGTGAGGCTGGGTGGGTGGGCATGGAGGGGGTGTGTGGTGTTTTCTGGGCTCCCCCATTGAAGGGAAGAAATGATCAATCAGACTCCATGTTTATAGAAGGCTAATTCATTATTTTATGACATTATATTTTATTATGTTATGACATTATATTATATTATGTTATATGGCATGCCATGCCATGCCATGTCATGTCATGTCATGCCATGCCATGCCATTACTACATTATTTATTATTACATTATTTATATTACATTACATTAAATTATTTATATTACATTATTTATATTATATTATTTATATTATATTATGTAATTGTCATTACATTACATTATATTACATTATATTATAGAATGCTATACCAAAACTATACTAAAGAATAGAGAGAGAATACAGACAGAAGGCTAAAAGATAATAGCAAAAACTCATGATTGTCTCTTCAGAATCCAACACAGTCTGACCGATTGGTCATTAAATTAAAACAATTCACATGTTGGATAAACAATCTCCAACCACATTCCAAAGCAGCAAAACACAGGAGAAGCAAATGAGATAATTATTGTTTTCCTTTTTCTCTGGGGCTTCTCAGCTTCCCAGGAGAAGAATCCTGGACAAAGAGGATTTTTCAGAAAATATGACAGTGACAGGGGTGTTCCATGGAGAGGACACATGCAGGCAGGGTGAGCTGGGGCACTGCCTTCCAGCCAGCTCCCAGCATCTCAGAGGTTCATGTGGACTTGCCAGAGTTGATCCAGGTCTGGTAAAGCCATCAGGAGATTTGGGAATGTAAGATTTTCAGTTCCCTCTCCATCCAGCTGTGGTGAGGCTGCCTGTGGGAACCCAGGACATCCCTCTGGCTGTTTAGGATGGCCAGGACCCCTGCCAGGGGGCTCAGAGACACTGGCATGGAGCACAAAACACCTGTGGGTTTGATTATGACCCGTGGAGCAAATTACCAACCTTGTATGAAGATCTGCAAGCCACAACAGTTTAGGTAGAATATTAGTGAAGTTATCACGGGGTGGAAAAGTAGATTTTAGTGTTTCTGGTATGGGGGTTCAAGAGCAAGATGGAGGGAACTGGGCATGTCCAGCCTTTCTCCTTCTTCTTCTTGGCCTCCATCTTCTGCTGTGATGTTGGCACTTTTGGATTGGTTTAGAGTAGAAGCTCACTGTCTAACACAGGTGATAGGTATTAGGAAGTTATTGTAAATGTTGTACATGTAGTTTTTAGTATAAAGGCATAACACTGCCCTGGGCGCAGGCAGAGTGCCTGGAATTGTCCTGCTGGATGGACCTCAGCAGGGCAGGAGAAAATTTTTTATAGATAAGAAACAATAAACAACCTTGAGACTGAGAACTTGAAGAGCTCTGACTCCTTCTTCAAGCACCAGGCTGGGAAAAGAGACTTTCCAACACATCTTGGGGTCACTCTGAGCAGTGAGAGATCCCGACAGCTGCCAACCCTTCCCACGTCACTGCACCCTTCACCTGCTCCCCAGGGCCACAGGAAGCAGCTGCTTTCCCCAGGAGTAGCAGAGAGAAGGGTGGGGATTTGCCCAGGGCTCAGCCCCCAGAGCAGCTCCCCTGGGCACTGCCAGGCAGCTCTGCTGCCCCTCTGCTGTTTCCTCTGCAGGGGGAGGATCAAACACCTGGATGTGGTGACTCTGCTGAGGCGTATCAACCCTCCCCTGGGCTTTGGGAAGTTCTGCCCGCACCGTGTGGCTTGTAAGGTAAGAGCCAAGGTGGTGATGAGGTGTGTGAGCCAGGGACATGTAGGAATGTGTCCCCTGTGGATGGGGGACCAAGAGATTGTTGGCCATTTTGTGCCTTCTAATGAAAAGCTGATGAACTCACAGCAGTGAGACGGTTTTACTGATAGAAAATAGTGAACACCTGAGTCTGAACATAAACTATCATCTCAAATGCCTTCAATCCAGGACCAGAGAAACCCACAACTGGTACCCCACAGTGTCCAATAACCAAATGACTCTCAGTAAACAATCTCCATAACACATTCCACATGTGCCAAACAACAAGAGCAGTGAATAGAGATAAGAATTATTTTCTCTTCTTCTCTGAGCTTCTCACTGCCTTCCCCAGGAGAAATCCTAGGAGGGAGAATCATGTCTCTCTCAGCTCATAGAATGTGAATGCCACAGCTCCTGGGCAGGCCAGGCAGTGAGTCTGGGGGCTGCCAGGCTGCTGTGGCCCTGCTGACAGGGTTGGTTTGCTGTGTGTGCAGCGCCTGGTGTGCATGAACATGCCCCTGAACAGCGACGGCACCGTCACCTTCAACGCCACCCTCTTTGCCCTGGTGAGGACAGCCCTCAAGATCAAGACAGAAGGTAAGCAGTGATCCTGGTTTCCTCTACAGCTTGACAGAGAATCTTCCTTGTGAATTTCCCTTCTTTGACCTGCACATATGTCATGGTTTGGAAAGACAGGAGTCTGCTAAGAAAAGCAGGAGCCTCCCCTGAAATGGAAAATGTAAGCCCTCCCCACCCCTCCAAATTGCTATAAATTTTCAATTTAGGGGCTCTCAGGCAAAAATGTGGGAGCAGGAAATAACAGTTCTTTAATAGGTAAAAGAAAAAAATAAAGGATAAAATAAACAATGCAGTACATTAGAAGAACACAGAGTCAGAACCCAACCTGACACGCTGTGGGTCAGGGTGCTGGCAGCAGTCCCATTGGAATTGTGGCTCAGCCCTCCTGCAGTGTCAGGGCTGGTTCTGCTGGAGCAGGGATCCTGGAGAAAGGTGCAGTCTCTGCCTCTGAAGATCCAGGGGAAGAAGAGGCAGCTGCTGTTCCTCTGGGCAATCCAGTGCAGAAGCTGTGCTGGTGTTCCAGAATCTCCAGATTATATCCGGGTAGGAATGCTTGGCTCCTCCCTCTGGGCTCACATCTCCCAATGGGATGCTGTAGTTCTTATCGGCCATGCAGTGACATTCAGTAGCTGTTATCAGCAGATGTCCCCTTCCAGGGAGGTGTGATTGTGATCACTCAGAGAGAGAGATAAAGCAAACTGCCCACTTGACAAAATATAATCTGCCATACAGATGGTAATAGAAAACAACTTGCCTTGCAATCTTCAACAACATAGATTGAGTTTTATTGTTGTCTGGGATAAATGAATAACAACCATTCATTAAATTCAAATAGAAGACATTCAGTGTCAACATTGCAGTGTTGCCTCAAACAGGAGGAAGTGCACATTAGGTTTGGAAAGAAGGATAGAGTGATAGAGCATGATGAAAATTTTCCACTGTGCATGAAAACCAGTCACATGGCACCTTTTAATGGAAATCTAATTAAGCTAAAAGAGAGCTAAAAAGAATGCTTCATTCTTCCAGCAGCTGAGGATTGGCAGTGAAGATGTTGAGATTCAGGAAAATCTCAACAGGGTAAAAGTGTGAAATAGATTATAGAGAGTAGTGTAGGTGTATCACTTGGAAATTTAGGGCTTTGGGATTTTAGTATGTTGTGGATGGAAGCAAGATGGAGGGCACAGGGTGCTGTCTTGGCTTGTTTCTTCATGCTTTTTCTTCCTTCTTCTTCATGGGTTTGGGTGGCATTTTGTAATTGGGCACAAAAGTGCCACCAGTGCCACCCCAAACAGCTCAGGAGTGGGGCTGGTCCAGCTCCCATCATTTTAATTTAGCTTAGGAGAGGAGCTGCTGCCCTGCACAGAGCTGAGGTGGTTCAGCTCCTGAAGATCAGGACTTTCCTGTGCTCACCTCCTGCTTCAGAGTGTGGCAGGGATGGGCTGGCTCTGGCCAGAGCCCTCATTGCAGGGACTCCCAGGCCCCTGAATTAATCTATGCTGAGGAGGAGCTGCTTTCCTTCAGCAGAGTTTGCTGAGCTTTGCTGTCTGTCCCACCAGCTTGTTATGCAAATAAAACAGGCAGGACTCCATTTACTTCATGGTGGAAAAAGCCAATTCTTTATTCACATAACTGGTTTTATACAGTTTTACAGACCTTGTGTGGGACTCCCATTGGTCAGGAGCTTTCTTGCCAATTACTTTTATTGGTTAGTAATAAATTGTTACCCTGTATTAATAGGTCACTCAGACCCCCAGTGTGTACATGCAGGGAAAGCTGTTTGTGAGAGATAGTTCTCATTTTTCTATGTAACAGTATAAAAACAGTTTATAGAGGTGCAAGCTGTTTTTTACTCAGGAATAGATTTTCTTAATCAACTGCTCACACCAGAATTGCTCTCACATGGGAACTTGCAAAGGGCTAGCCTGACAAGGCCAGCCACTGACTGAGAGCAAGCTTGATTTTATGAAGCCTTTCTTAATGATTTTACCTTACTGCAACCCTTGTTTGTGTGCCTGTGCTGTGGCAGAGCCAAGGCAGGCTCTGGTGGGCTCCTGGGATCAGTTCTTGCAGCAGTGCCAAGGTGCTTCCCTCTGCCTGGGGTGGGAACCTGGCAGCCTGGGAGGAGCACAGCAGACCGTGGAGGTAAACTGGGATTTCAGGAATGGTGAATCCTGTGGGAGCACCAAAGGGGAGGTCAAAATCTGTGAAGTTTTCTGGCTGAAATCAAAGCCTTCCTAAGCTCACCTTTGTTGGGTGGGAGACAGAGGAGCTGTCACACCCTCCTGAGGGTGGCCAGGTGTTCGCAGGCTTTGTCTTCACTCCTGTTCACACCCCTGGGAATGAACTGCTCTATCCTGCTGGCTTTCCCTGTAGGAGTGTGCTCTTTGTTGACAGTGACAAAATTATTCTTTGTTTTTTTAAAGATGTTTATAAGTTTTTTCTTTGATTAAGTGAAAAGACATTTCATAGGATTTAGGGGACTTCACCTTAAACTTAAGGATAAATAGTTGGAAAGAACCCAAAAAGTCTTGCTTGGGCAATTTAGTAGAAAAAGAAGTGAATAAAGAAACTAACTGCTTTTGTGAAGTGTTTTACTGGGAATAAGACTGTTTAGCTTTTGGCTCAGTTTTTTTGTTTGTTATTTTGCTTTTTATGAAACTTTTTTAACACTGCAACAGAAGCTATTTTGTTGATTTTTATGCTTCTAAGGGTAGGTGAGTTATTTTGAGTGTATTATAGGCCTCCAAGAGCTTAGACCTGGCTCAAAGACGCAATTATAACATTTCCTCACAGGTAATTTTGAACAGGCCAATGAGGAGCTCAGAGCTATCATCAAAAAAATCTGGAAGCGAACCAGTATGAAGCTTTTGGACCAGGTCATCCCACCCATTGGAGGTATGTCCCCAGGTGTCCCTCCCAGAGGGACACAGCAGCTCCTGCTCAGGGTCCCGTTGCTCCAGCCACACGGACAGGCAGAACCTTCATGTTGGGTTCACCATCATGTTGGTTTCCTCCCTCCAGATGATGAGGTGACAGTGGGCAAATTCTATGCCACTTTCCTGATCCAAGAGCACTTCAGGAAGTTCATGAAGCGCCAGGAGGAGTATTATGGGTACCGGCCCAAGAAGAACCCTGTGGAGATCCAGGTTGGTGTGTGGGTGGTGTGTTATGGGTACAGGCCCAAGAAGAACCCTGTGGAGATCCAGGTTGGTGTGTGGGTGATGTATTATGGGTACAGGCCCAAGAAGAACCCTGTGGAGATCCAGGTTGGTGTGTGGGTGATGTATTATGGGTACCGGCCCAAGAAGAACCCCGTGGAGATCCAGGTTGATGTGTGGGTGGTGTGTTATGGGTACAGGCCCAAGAAGAACCCTGTGGAGATCCAGGATGGTGTGTGGGTGATGCTGGAGGGGAGGTTCTCCCTGGAGGAGGTTTCCCCCAGCCTGGGGGCTCAGAGAGCTGCAGGGAGCCTGACCCTCATGTCTGGAGGTGAGGTGGCCCAGGTGAACCAGCACTGAGCTGGCCATGAGTCCCCAGCACTGAGGGGACCCCCAGTGTGACCTTGGTGTGCAGGCTGCAGGTGACCCAAAGCAGAGAAGGGCTTTGACACTCTGCTCTACTCACTCCAGTGTAGAGAGGGCTTGGCAGGATCTGGGGCCTCACCAAGGAGTTTTAACGCCTGGAAAGTCCCACCCCAGACCATTGTCTGTGCCAAATGCTGCTCATCCCAGCCTGTTGTCATTATATTACAAAGGTTCTATTCTCATTATTTTGCGAGGGTTCCACATTGCTAGTGTTTCATACCTCCTTGATGTTTCTCATTTGTTGTTATTGTATTGCAGGAGTTCTATTGTCATTATATTGCAAAGGTTCCATATCACTAGAGTTTTGTACCTCCTTGGTGTTTCTCATGGTCACCTCCTCTAACACTGACTCTTCGTTCTTCTCACAGCAGCCAACTGACTCCAGTTCCCCTCAACCAACCAATCCACTCTTTTATAACACTCTTCTTATTATAGGCTACAGCTGTGGCCTGTTAAAATCAATAAAATTAATATAAATATAAAATTAATAATTAACCCAGCTGCAACTCTTTAGGGGATAAGATTACTTTCTGTACTACCTTTATTTTTACTTATATTCTATCCCCCTACACCAGCCCTCACCCACCTGCTCTGCCCCAGTCCCAGGGCCTTGTCCCTGCTCTCCCCTCAGCTCCATGTTCCTGGTGTTCTCCCAGCCTCACAGAGCACCAGGGGAGGGGGGTACACGTGGCTGACCCTGAGTGGGACCCCTGCAGTCAGAGGAGCCTGCTCAGCAGGCCCAGGGGTGCTGGCAGAGGGTTTCTGTGCCTGGCCACAAGGCTGGGATGTCCCTTGGCTCTCCTGACTCTGCAGGGAGAAAATCACTGGTGGAGATAAAAGAGCAGGACCCAAAGGTGCAAAGCAAGGAAAGAGCCAGGGACGGAGGCCCAGCCTGCCCTTGGCTGTCACCTCCATCAGGGTATTCCCTTTCCCAGAGCCTGTGGGACAGCAGCAGCTCAGGAGCAGTGCCACCAAGCCCAGCCAGCTGCAGGCTGTGACCCATGGCCTGTCCTTGGCAGGACACCTGGCAGGGGCAGAGTGCCTCATCATGCTCCCCTCTCCAAAGAGCAAGGGGAGGGTGCTGGGCTCACCCAGCCCTGCCTTCCTGTCCCCCCCAGGCTGGGCTGAGGAGCATTGAGGAAGAAGCTGCTCCCGAAATCCATCGGGCCATTTCTGGGGACTTGACTGCAGAGGAGGAGCTGGAGAGAGCCATGGTGGAGGCTGCCCTGGAGGAGGGGATCTACAGGGTGAGTTCAGAATGCACAGCACAGTTTGGTGTCCCACCAGCCCTGATTTCAGAGTGCTGGTGGCTCAGCTTGGCTGCTGGCTCTGGGGGACATTCTGCAGGACATGCTGCTCATTCTCACAAGGATGAGCAGCACTTCTGTCCTCTCTGTGAGCATCAGGACATGCTGGTGGTGGCATCTTGGGCAAGCTGCTCTCTGCCTCAGCTTCCCCTCTGTGAAAGGAGCCAGCCCATGTGCCTGACAGGGCTGTGCTGGATATTTACCTGCTGGTTTGGAGGTTCCCACTCACACCTTCTGCCAGCTCAGGTGGGACAGCTCTGGTGTCACAAGAACTGATTCATATCCCATCCCCGGGAGCCTCAGAGACAGGCTGGGCAGCTGTGGGGTTGCAGAGTTCCTTCTGTGTCCCCAGGTGCCACAGAATTTGTCATGGCCTGGCTTTTCCCAGTGCTGATGGTCTTGGTTTGAAAAGCCAGGTGTCTGCTAAGGAGGGCAGGAGCCTTCCTTGAAATGGAAAATGTAAACTAAACTCCCTCCCTCTGAATTATTATAATTTTGAAATTAAGGGGCTCTCAGGTAAACATATGGGAATAGGAATAACAGTTATTTACTAGGAAAATTAAAAATACAAATGCAATAGTGCAGAGTAAATCACAGACAGACTCAGAGCAGTCCCTGCCCCCTGTGTGCCAGGTGGTGTCCCAGCCCCATGCCATGGGGGCTCAGCCCTCCTGCAGTGCCAGCTGTGGCTCTGCTGCAGCAGGGATCCTGCACAAGGGGGGAGTTTTCCTCTGCAGCTGCAGGGCTGCTGCAGATGGGCCTGGGCTCCCTCTGGCCATGCAGGGCAGCAGAAAGCTGCTCCTCTGGCAGTGCAGGGGGCAAAGGCTGCTGTGCTGGGCCAGGCTCAGATTGGATCCAGGCAGGAATGCTCGGCTCCTCCCCTGGGCGGAGCATCTCCCATGGGATGCTGGGATTGGATCAGCCCTGCAGGGACACTCAGTGGCCATGGACAGCAGAGATCTCCTGGAGGGAGGATTGGCTGTGGGAGAGATAAAGAAAACTGTCCCATGAACAGCAGAGAACTGCCCCACAGATAGGAATAGAACACACACTCCCATTTCTAACCTAAGACACTGCTGCATGGCCATCAACCCTCAGTGCCTCAGTTTCCCCACCTGGGCAGTGAAGCTTTGGGGACTGTGTGGTTCTGCAAGGCCTGAGCACAGCAATCACTGTTTCAATGTGGGAATGGCCCCAGAGCAGCCTGGAGCTCCAGGCTCCCCCTGATGCCCTCCCTGTTGGTTGCAGAGGACAGGTGGCTTGTTTGGCCAGGTGGACAGCTTCATGGAGCCCAGCAGCCCTCTGCAGCCCCAGGTGGCCAGCCAGAGGCCCCTGCAGTTCACCGAGGTGGGCACTGAGGACCTTGACTCTCCTGTGTTCCTCGATGACTTCCCCCAAGAGGCAAACACCAACATCAACAACGCCAACAGCAGCAGCTGGCTGCAGGGGTAAGGGGCTCAGCCTTGCTGTGCAGGTGAGGAGGGCAGTGCTGGCCCTGCCACTGCCTGCCCTGGGGCTGCCCTGGCTGCACCCTGGCCTGGCCAGGGCTCCCCTCCCACCGCCCTTCATCTCAATGCCATGAGCATGGAAGTGGCAGCAGGGCTCCAGGGGTTGCAGGAATCTCCCCTGCCCCTCACCTGCCAATCTCTGAGAGCCAAGGGCCAGGCTGGGACCTGGGCACGGGTAGAAGGGACAAAAATGACCAATAGGATGGACTTAGTCCTGGGTCTTGGGGTCTCCACCCTGTTCATCCATCCCAGTTGTCCCTAAGGGTCTGTCCCCCCAGGCTGGGGAAGGTGGGAGGGCTGTTTCCCCAGGTGGAGCTGGCTCAGAGGGTGCCCCCAGCCAGGCTGACCCTCCTGCCTGCCTTGCCAGGGTGCACTATGAGGATGAGGTGCTGAGGAGGACGGTGCCAGCAGCGCGCAGGCGCCCGGCCTGGGGTGAGTCTGGGCTTTGTTCTTCTTCTGGGGGACTGGGGCCAGCCCAGGGCAGGGCAAGGGAAAGGGGCTGATGGTGCTGGGTGGAAGGAGGAGGTGCAGGCCCCAGTAAGTTTGCTGAGAGCTCTGAGCACAGCAGGATCTCTCTGGAGAGCTCCAGGAGACCCTTCTCCTTCCTTCCACCCTTTGAGGTGATGAGACATGGAGACAGTGCCTCAGCTTGGGGAGCACTGGCCATCCCAGGGCAGAAGGACCACCAGACCATGCTTGTTTCCTCAAACAGGGACTTTGGGTGCTGCTGAACTCTTAAACCCTCTGTTTCCCCCAGTCTGGTGAGCCTGGTCCCATCTCTGTCTGGCAGTGGTGTCCTTGCTCTTGTACCCAAATGATGGATGCTGAGATGCCAGAGGAGGGCAGAGGGCAACAGGGCTGGAGAGGGGCTGAGACACAAACCCTGTGAGGAACCACTGAGGGAGCTAGGGGTGCTCAGCCTGGAGAAAAGGAGACTCAGGGGTGACCTTATCACTCTGCACAGCTCCTGAAATGTGCCTGTGCTCAGCTGGGGCTGGGCTCTTTCTCCAGCAGCACTGACACAACCAGAGCACACAGCCTGAAGCTTGTCAAGGGAAATACACGTTGGATATTAGGAAAAAGATTTTACAGAAAGAGTGATAAAGTTCTGAAATGGCTGCCCAGGGAGGTGGTGGAGTCCCCACCCCTGGGTGTGTTTAACAAAGCCTGGATGTGGCACTGGGTGCCACGGTTGAGTTGAGGTGCTGGGGCTGGGTTGGACTCGATGATCTTGAAGGTCTCTTCCAACCTGGTCATTCTGTGATTCTGTGATGTCCCCACCTTTCCCTCCCACAGAGCAGAACCGCCCCATCCCCATGGAGAGGCTGAGCAGGAGGAGAGGGGGCCCCTCCGGGGGTCTCTCATCACCAGGGCCACTCCTCCTCCAGCAGGTAAAGGGGGCAGGGCATGTCAGAGGGGATGTGTAATGTGGAGGACACAGGGGAGCCCCCCTCCCATCCTGGGACTTCTCCCTGCCATCCTGGCACAGCTGGGCTGGGAAGGAGCCCCTCTCCAGGCTCATTGGGTGTGTGTGGCAGCCATCTTGCCATCTTCAGTGTCATGCTTTTTATGAGCTACAAGAACATAAAATTTGGTGGGTTGATGATTTATGGTCATGGTTTATATTTTTGTTTTTTTTTGGGGGGGGGGTTAGTTCTATGTTTGTTTTGGGGTGGTTATGGAATGGTGATGACAGTTGGTTGTTGTTTTTGATACTAGGAAATATAAAGGCAGGTTAATTGAAAGTGTATTGATGATAAACCTCCAGCCTTGCTGGAGCTTTTCTCATGGATCAGTCTGGAGATGGAGCTGGGCTCCCACGCTGCTGCTCTAACAGCTCCATGGGGAGCTCCTCAAACAGCTGGAACAGCTGGGAGCACATGCCTCTGGCTGCCCATCTGCCTCCAGAGCCAGGGCAGAAGGGGTGCATCAGATTTGCCCCATGCTCCCTTTGCTGGGCACAGTGCCTCGTGCCTGGCATGTGCCAGGACTGGTTCTCTGCTCTCTGTCCACATGGCCCTGCTGGTCCCATTTTGTTGTCTTATATATAGCAAGAGTTCTATTATCATTATAGTGCAGGGGTTCCATACCCCCTGCACTGGGATCTGGCTCCCCAGGGCCCCCAGCCCAGCCTAACTGGGAACTGGGGGGCTCTTGATCACCTAATATATTTTAATATATATTAAAATGCTGAGAGTGGATGGGTCCCAGGGGAGGAGCAGAGCTTCGTGCCTCAATGGTTTCTCACAGACAGCTCCTCTAAGCACTAACTCTTCTTGGTCCTTGCAGTAACCAACTGACTCCCTTACTCCAGATCCCACCACTCCACTCTTTTATACCACTGTTCTTATTTGCTGTGTGGCCTGTTAAGATCAGGCCTGCTCCTAATCTTTAGTAATTGGTCCAGCTGCAACTCTTTAGGGGATAAGATTACATTCTATACACCTTCATGCTGTACCCCCCTACACTATTTTGGGGGTGTCCTGGAGCCAGGAGCTCCAGCAGGATGGCATTGCCTGTCCAAGCACAGGGCAGGGACAGGGACAGACCCTGCAGCCCCCACACTGCCATGGGAGGGATCTTCCCTGGGCAGTGTCCCAGCACATGTTGCAGCTCTGTGCTGCTCTCACCCAGCTGCCCACAGAGGATGGCACCGTGACAGGAACAGCATCCAGCTCCAGGTTCCAGCAGAGAGAAACCGGTGAGCCAGGAGCATCCTCCACCCCAGCCATCACCTTCCTCATTCAGGAGGTAAGGCAAGGGCACAGCTTGGCAGGGATGGCAGGGAATTCCAGGGATGTCATGCTTGTGCCATGGTGGGAGATTGGGGGGCACAGCTCAGCCACAAGGAAAGCAGCAGGTGTGTGCCAGCACAGAGGGCAGAGGGAGGGAGGGAGGGAGGGTACCTACAGCCAGGGCAGTGCCCAGGCTGAGCACCCAGGCTGTGCTCTCCTCCTCTGCCAGGCTCTGATCTCCGGAGGCCTCGGGGCTCTGGCCCAGGACTCGTCCTTCCTAGCAGTGACCAGGGATGAGATGGCAGCCAGCAGCCAGCTGCAGGTGGATGAAGTGGAGAAGGCAGCTGTGGAGCTGCTGAAGGGAAGAGAAACACCGCAGGGCACAAGAACTGCCTCTGCCCCTCTGGACACCTCAGCTGTGGCACCAGGCAGATCCCCAGGGCTGAGGGGATCTCCCTCCCAGAAGAACATCGCTGCCACTCGCCTCTGAGCTGCCACTGCAGTGCCAGGGCTGTCTCAGGGCTGCAGGAGCAGAGCCACCCTGTTCCTGCTTCTGCCTGGGCTCCTGAGCTGCTCTGGCCAGCTGTGGTGTCACTTTTGGGACAGGTCTGGGATGCTGGTGCAGAACAGGACAGTGCTGTTCCAGTGGGGTATTGCAAGAGCTGGACAGCTCATTAAAGTGTTCCTGCTGTGTGCCTCTGGGTGCCCCTCCTGTCCTTCCTCTGCCACCCTGCCTGCACAGCCAGCTGTGTCACCAGAGCTGGCAGTGATTCTCATGGCAGCTCCAGTCCACTCATTTTGAGGTTGCCAAGCTCTGGGGATGTCCTGAAATCCCAGCAGCTGGACCCTGCATCCTCGTGTCTCTGCTGGAGCCTGCAGCCAAGTCTGGCCTGTGAGGAGGAGATGTGCCGGGGCTGGGCAGCAAAATGGAGCCTGGGGCCTTTTTGGCTCCCTGTCCCAGCTCTGTGTGGAGCTGGAGATGGGGCAGAGGTGTGAAAGCCTCTGGGGCAGCAGCCCTGGGGCTGGCCAAGAGGAGAGCTGGACGCTGTGAAGCCATTTCTGCCCCTTCCACACTGTGCTCTTGGGGTCAGGCATCCCTCCCTGTCCCTGGGAAGGTCTCATTCAGCCCTTGCCATCCATCCCACAGCTCAGTGGGGCCAGGAGGGTGTGAGCTGTTCCTGCAGTGCTCCCAGCTCTGCCTGTACTGGTGCTGAGCAGGCTGCTCCTCTCTGGGCTGCCCAGGGGACCCACAGTGCCCTCCATGGGATTGGGGTGCTGAGCCCGGGGGCAGCCCCATCTCCCAGCCCAGCTCCTCACTGGGATCTGGCTCCCCAGGGCCCCCAGCCCAGCCTAACTGGGAACTGGGGGGCTCTTGATCACCTAATATATTTTAATATATATTAAAATGCTGAGAGTGGATGGGTCCCAGGGGAGGAGCAGATCAATGAGCCAGCCTGCTCCCCAGCAGGGCTTTTATTGACTCAATCAAGGGAGCTGCAGAGCTCCAGCTGCAGCCTGAGCACCGGAGCCAGGCTGGTGCCTGCAGCTTCCCCCAGTGCATGCAGGCAGCAGAGATGGGCGGTGTGGGGGACACTGCTGCACCCCTTCCTCTTGCTTCTGTGCCCTGGGGCAGGAGCTACACCCTTGACACTCACACCCTGATGGAGGAGCACAGGGGCTGGCAGTTCAGCTCTGCCAGGGGATGCCAAGGACCATGGGGTGAGTGGTTGTGGTCTCCTGGTGGGTTTAGGGAGATGCAGGACTGCAGATATCACTTACCAAGACACCTGGATGGTCACTGGAGACTCTAAACATAAAGGGTGACCCTATGCTGGGGACAGTAACACTGTGGTGGGGACAATGGCACTGTGGTGGGGGCTCTGTACCTCTGGGGCTGCACAGGGGATGATTTGCTCCGTCCCAGGTGTGTGTGTGGTGTGTCTGTCTTAAGCTGATCCTGGCTGAACTGGGGCACGGATGTGGTTTGTGGTGCAGCTGGCATGTGGGTGGGTGTAGGAAGAGAGAAACACCGTGGCACAGTCACTGCCCCTCTCTGCCTGGAGCTTCTGTGGGGAAGAGTCCAGCCTCAGGAAAACCAGCAGCTCAGGCTGGGAATGCGCCATGCACCTTGCAAACATGGGACAAAGGAAAAGGAACACCAGCTCCTCGCATCCTTGCAGGAAGCCAGACAGGCCCTGTCCTGTCACTCCCATGATTCTGTACCAGCACACAGTGTCCTGGGACTTACCCACACCAGCAGAGCCGAGGAGCTCCTGCAGGATGCAGAGTCCTGTGAGGGCATGGCCCACGGTCCTGGCACCTTGGGACGGGCAAACATGGGGATGGGGTGAAGGGACCCAGACTGCAGAGCAAGGGCATGTGCTGGGCTCTGTGCTGGGCACAGCACGGCCTCACCAGCCATCAGTGCTGGTGTGTCCTGGCTGTCCCTTTCCCTGGATACAGCCTGGACTCCTCCAAAGAAACCTCTGAGTGCCTCAGTTTGCCCTTGTGCTCCTGACATTGACCCCAACCTGCAGAGCTGGGGGTCCCCTGCAGATCCCACTCTGCTGGAAGATTCTTCCTCTGCAGAGCCAGGGTCTGGCTGTGTCCAGCTGCCCTCAGCCCCAGCAATGGGAGTGCAGCTCAGGAAAGGCACAACAGGGACTCCTTCAGCTCCCCAGGGCTTGTCAGTCTCCAGCCCTGCTCTCTGATGGCCTCTGGATGTGTTTCCCTCCCCAGAGCAGCTCCGAGGATGGAGCTCTGTGGGCACTGCCCTGTGCTGTGTGGGTGCCCACCTTGCTGTGCAGACCCCGGCCCTGCAGTAGGGACTGAGCAGGCTGGGGAGCTCAGCTGGCACCTGGACATGCCATGTTCTCTTAGGATAGATTCTCCACAGCCTGGGACAGCCCAGTGCCAGGAGCTCCAAGCTCAGCCCTGCCGTGCTCTGTGTCCTGCTGGTCCACGGTGTCACCCCCAGCACCAGAGGGGACAGGATCCACACTGTTCTCTTGGGGTCAGAGAGAGCCGAGGAGGAGCCGGAGCGATGCCAACCATGCGGAGACAGGCGGTGCGGTCCGGAGCAGCCCCGGTACATCCCGGTACATCCCAGTACATGCCGGTACATCCCAGCAAATCCTGGTACATCCCGGTACATCCCAATACATGCCGGTACATCCCAGTAAATCCTGGTACATCCCGGTACATCCCAGTACATGCCCGTACATCCCAGCAAATCCTGGTACATCCCGGTACATCCCAGTACATGCCCGTACATCCCAGTAAATCCTGGTACATCCCGGTACATCCCAATACATGCCGGGGCATCCCGGTGCATGGCGGTACATCCCAGTAAATCCCGGTACAGCCTGGTACATCCCGGTACAGCCCGAGCAGCGCTGGCACAGCCCCGGTAAATCCCGGTACATCCCGGTACAGCCCGGTACAGCCCGGAGCGGCGCAGGCGGCAGCGGGGCCGCTGACCCGGCAGAGGGCAGCAGGGGCTGACGAGTGTGAGTGTGAATGGGAGTGAGTGCGAGTTGTGTCCGTGTGTCGCTGTACTCGTGTGTCTGTGTGTCCCTGTGTCCATGCCCGTGTCCGTGCCCCTGTCCATGTGTCCGTGTCCGTGTACCCGTGTGTCCATGTTCCTGTCCGTGTGTCTCTGTGCCCCTGTGTGTCCGTGTCCGTTTGAGTGTCCGTGTGTCCCTGTCTGTGTGTCCGTGTCAGTGTGACTGTGTCCGTGTGTCTGTCTCCATGTGTCCCTGCGTCCATGCCCGTGTCCGTGCCCCGTCCCTGTGTCCCTGTGTCCCTGTCTGTGTGTGCATGTCCATGTGAGTGTGTCCGTGTCCTTATGTCCCTGTCTGTCCGTATCAGTGTGTCTGTCATGTGTTCCTGTCCCTGTGACCGCGTGTCCCCATGTCCCTGTCCGCGTGTCTCTGTGTTCGTGTGTCCCTGTGTCCCTGTGTCCATGTGTCCATATGTCCCTGTCCGTGTCCGCGTGTCCCTGTGTCCCTGTCCGTGTGTCCCGATGTCCCTGTGTCCGTGTCCCCGTGTGTCCCTGTGTCCGTGTGTCCCTGTCTGTGCGTCCGTGTGTCCATGTCCCTGTGTCCGCGTGTCCCTGTGTCTGTGTCCGTGTCCCCGTGTGTCCGTGTGTCCCTGTGTGTCCATGTGTCCTTGTGTCCCTGTCCGTGTCCCGTGTGTCCGTGTGTCCGTGTGTCTGTGTCCGTGTCCCGTGTGTCCGTGTGTCCCTGTCCCTGTGTGTCCATGTGTCCGTGTGTCCCTGTCCGTGTCCCGTGTGTCCATGTGTCCGTGTGTCCGTGTGTCCGTGTGTCCCTGTCCCTGTGTGTCCGTGTGTCCGTGTGTCCCTGTCCGTGTCCCGTGTGTCCGTGTGTCCCTGTCCCTGTGTGTCCATGTGTCCGTGTGTCCCTGTCCGTGTGTCCGTGTGTCCCTGTCCGTGTGTCCCTGTCCGTGTCCCGTGTGTCCATGTGTCCGTGTGTCCCTGTCCGTGTGTCCGTGTGTCCGTGTGTCCGTGTGTCCGTGTATCCGTGTCCCGTGTGTCCGTGTGTCCCTGTGTGTCCATGTGTCCGTGTGTCCCTGTCCGTGTGTCCGTGTGTCCGTGTGTCCCGGCTCCGAGCGGGTTCCCGCGCCCTGCTCCGCGTGCTCGCGGTCCGGCCCTGTGGGCGTGTCCCGGCCCGGCCCCGCCCCGCACCTGGCCCGGCCCCGCCCCCGCCGCGGCCCCGCCCCTCCCGCTCCGCGGATGCTCCGGGGCAGCGGCGGCCGCGGTGCCGTGCGGGGCCATGGCGGCCCCGGACAGCTGCGTGAAGGTGGCCGTGAGGTGAGTGCGGGATCGGCGCTTCCCGCGGGCCGGGCCGCGCGTCCCGGAGCTCGGTGCGCCCGGCAGCGGTTCCGAAAGGCGGGGCGGGCGCGGCAGCGGCGGCTGCGAGGCGGGGGGTGCTGGGTGCCCGCTCGGCTCCGACCTCAGCCCGGGGCAGTGGTACCCCGCCGGGCCGGTCTGTGCCGGACCCCGCCGCTCCCCTCTCTACCCCCTCCGCACCGTTTCGGGGTGTCTCCCCCCTCTCCCACCGGCTCCGGCGCTGCCTTCCCCCCACCCGCCCCCACCGCCGGCGGAGGGCGAGGCCCGGGACCCCCGGCTCCTCCACCTGCAGAGCCGGCGGCCACCCAGCCTGGGCAGCTCCCGGCTGCTGCGCGGGTGCCTTTGGCCGTCCGAGGTGTCACCGGGATGCCGGGCATTGTGGGGGTCCCTGCCCGCCCCCCCCGCTGGGTGGTGGGAAGCGATGCGGTATCGCGGTGTCCTTTGTGCTGGGAACAATGCGCCTGCAGCCCCGCACCTCTCAGAGGAGCTGCAGGCGGCCTCGGAGCCCGCCGGGGCTCGGGGGGCTGCGGAGCTCGGGGGGCGTGGGCCGGGCGAGGCCGAGCCCCGCGGGAGCGGTGACACCCCCCAGTGTCACCCGGTCTTTGTGAGCGCCATGCCCGGCCCGGTGCGGGGCTGCGGGGCTGTGCCTCTCTCTGCCGCCGCGAGGAAGGATCCCCGCCGAAAGAGGGGATCCCGATCCCACGGAGTAGGAGCGGACCCTCTCTCCCGCGGGGGAAGGGACCGGCCGGGGCAGCCGCATCTGCCGGGCCCTGGTGGTGGCGGAGCGGATGGCACCCCGTGGGAGCCCGTCCCGCAGCGGACACACCGTGCTGCCCCCCGCTCTGAGCCCCGCCGGCACGGGCAGGGCGGGCTGGCGGCTGCGGGGGCTCGGGGGGCACTGCCCGCGCCCTGCCCGCTCGGAGCCGGAGCACAAAAGATGCTGCTGGTGCAGCGCAGTGATGGAGGGAGAGCGGTGGGTGTGGGGCTGTGTGTGCGTGTGCACGCGGGTGTGCGGGGCTGTGTGCGTGTGTGTGCACCGCGACACCTCCCCGCTCCCCCTGCCCCTCCATCCTGCCCGCCCTGGCTGCAGCCCCAGGGGATTTTTTGCCGTTCTCCTCTGGAGAGGCCGAGGGTCGAGGCCAGGCTTGGCTGTGAAGGATGGGGGAGCTGCAGGAGTGAGGGCAGCCCCTGCTGCGGCTTCTGGGGTGGCTGCACAGGGCAGGGGGCTGTGCCAGGATAGAGTGGCTGTGCCAGGACACTGACCCGGGAACCGATTAATGCCGACTATGGGGGTGGGCATTTCCTCCTTTGCGGACTCTTCCCGTCTCCATCCTGCATTTCTCTCGAGATGATGCCTTTTAGCAGCATCCTGGCCATGGGGTGGGTGCCCCGCGGCATGGCGGCTGTGGAGTCCTTTCTGCGGGGCTCTCCTGATCCCTCCGGTCCCCTCCAGCGCTGGGGTCCTGGGCTGGCTGGTGCTTGGCTAGGAGACCGCAGTGGGGAGGTGGCTGGGGTGTGCAGCATTGCGGTGGGGCTGGGGCGATCGTGGTGAGGATCCAGGCAGGGGGGAGAGCTCCAGCCCTCTCACATCCCTTCCTTGAGCCAACATCCCGCTCAGAGCAGCTGGTGAGCGCTGGGCACACGGCGCGATGTGCTGCTGGAGGTGAGTCGGGAGGACAAAGGAGCAGGGCTGGCAGCGAGGAGGCTGCAGACAAAGCCGTCAGGTTGTGACGCCGTGCAGGAAGGTGGCTCTGATGCTCAGCTGGGTGTGCCGAGGCTGAGCTGCTCTCCCTGCAGACCACCCACCCACCTTTTCTGCCACAGCAGCTCCCGGGGACTGGGGCTGGGTTCCCTCCTGCCCCAGGCTTGGAGCAGAGCGAGGTTTTCCTTTGTCAGTGCTGGTGACACCCTGCCGGTGGAGCAGCCAGGCTGCAGGATTCTCTAAAACCCTTGAAGTAAACCTGCCTCAGATCCCACCTCTCTCAGGCATCAGAGCACAGAGGAGATTGAGTGTTTCTGGGATGCAGCAGGACACGGATCAAAGCTCTCCTTTTGTCCCTTGATAATGACATGAATGGGCCAGCTGTGCTGTTTCTTTGGGGTCTCTGTGTCTTTCTTTGGGGTCTCTGTGTCTGTGCTGCTGGTGGGAGGGAGGTGGGACCTGGGGAAGGGCCAAGGATACTGGGAAGTGATGGTGGTGTTGCTGGGGGTGATCCAGCTGATGTCAGGAGCTGCCACAGTCATCAGGACCCATCTCTGTGGTCCCAGGGTGGGAGGATAGGGACAGTTGGACAGAGATACTGATCTGTGCATCCCAGTTCCTGCTGATTGCCTTGGTCTGGCAGGAGAAGGCAGGAGAGATGCTGTGGTGTTTCACTGTCAGCCTCACAGGCTCCCATCTTCTCCTGGAGACCCTCCTTGCCCCATTTGCTCTCCAAAGAGCCTGGGAGCTGACCTGTGGGGACCTGGTTTAGGCTTCCCACGTGCTGGGAGGGAAATGGCTGGTACCTGCAGCAGTGCTGCTGTCAGCAGGAGGAAATGCAGGCCCAGCAGCTCCTCCTGGCCCATGGGCTGATTACTTCCTGTACCTTGTACCTGCAGCTCAGGGCTGCAGTGCCTGCAAGGGCAGGGCTGGATCCTGTCCTGGCTCTCGCCCTCCCAGCCATCAGGGTCTGCTTTGCTTGTCCCCTAGCCTGGAGTGTGACTTGTGAGTGTGTCCCTGTGTCTCCTGGGACAGGTTCTGAGTGTCCCTGTGTCTCCTGGGGCAGGTTCTGAGTGTAATTGTGTCTCCTGGAGCGGGTTCTGAGTGTAATTGTGTCTCCTGGGGCAGGTTCGGAGTGTAATTGTGTCTCCTGGAGCGGGTTCTGAGTGTAATTGTGTCTCCTGGAGCGGGTTCTGAGTGTCATTGTGTGTCCTGGGGCAGGTTCTGAGCGTAATTGTGTCTCCTGGAGCGGGTTCTGAGTGTGATGGTGTCTCCTGGGGCAGATTCCAAGTGTCACTGTGTCTCCTGGAGGGGGTTCTGAGTGTGATGGTGTCTCCTGGGGCGGGTTCTGAGTGTGTCTCTGTGTCTCCTGAGGCAGGGAGGAGCTGGCCGAGCCGGGCTGTGCCTCAGCCAGGCCATGCTGGGGTATCAGTGCCTGCAGGGAGGTGCCTCCTGCCATGGTGGTGCAGAGCAGGGCCTGGGGGCCAGTCCTCCTCAGGCAGCAGCCGCTGCTTCCTCCTTGGAGGTGACCTTCAAATGGGTGCCTGCAATGCAGCAGCTCCCCACTCCTGTCCAGGAGGTTTGGTTTGAGACTTGGCACAGGAATTTGAGGCCGGTGCCCCTCAGCAGCCCCTGTCCCCTCAGCCCCTCCAGGTGCTGCCAGCTCCGGGAGCCACAGGGCGCCAGGCCGTGGGACTGACTGTGCTGCTTGCAGGAAGCAGAGCTCAGTAGTTCTGCAGTGTCAGGCAGGGCTGATGGCATCTATTGACCCCCAAGCCATTTAACTGCTTGGCTGGAGGCCTGAGTGGCCTGGCTGGCGGCAGAGCTGCTCCCTCAGGGCACCTCCTGAGGGCCGCTTTGAGAGAGAGAGCATCCCCTGTGCCAGAGCTGCCATGGCACTGAGCATGCCTGGCCTGCCGAGGAGACGCAGGAAACGGAGCTTGTGAAATTGGGGAAGGAAGTTGAGTCGTATTTCAAGTTTATTTAAACTCTGCAACCTCCAGTGTTCTGCTGTTCTTGCAGCTGCCCCGCTGTGATGCTCTGTGGCCCTCATCAGAGCCCGTGTGGGGCTGGTGCCTCGGGGAGGGACTCCCAGCTCTTTCTCAGAGTCCCCTTCCCCTCATCTTCATACCCCTCGGGAAGGGACTCTCATCTCCTTCTCAGAGTCCCCTGGCCTCATCCTCATACACCCTCAGAGAGGGGCTCCCAGCTTCTCCTCAGATTCCCCCTCCCCTCATCATCACACACACTCAGGGAGGGACTCTCAGCTCCTCCTCAGAGTCTCCCTGCTCTCATCTTCATCCACCCTCCGTCCCCCTCCCCTCATCCTCGTACACCTTCAGGAAGGGACTCCCAGCTCTTCCTCAGAGTCCCCTTCCCCTTGTCTTCATCCACCCTCAGGGAGGGACTCCCAGTTCCTCAGAGTCCCCCTCCCCTTGTCTTCATCCACCCTCAGGGAGGGACTCCCAGCTCAGTCCCCCTGCCCTCATCCTCATCCACCCTCGGGGTGCTTTGGCCAAGAGGCTGAACTGGCAGAGGCCTGCTGGTGGGATCAGCTGGCTCCAGCCCTGCCAGGGTGCTGGCACCTCTGGTGCCCCATGGCTGGGGCTCTCTGCCTGCTGGGATGAATTCTGTGAGCCCAGAGTGTCTGCTGCCAGCTGGGGTCACTCACTGAGGAAGTGAAGCTGGAGCCCTTCCATATCAGCTGTTTTGGGGTGGATTTGGGCCCAGTGGAAAGGTGGTGTGAACCCAATTTGTGCCACTGTCCAGGGGCTGCAGTGGGCAGAGGGAGGGTGCAGCCCTGGTACCTGCTGCCCTCCATCCCCTCTCTGCTGCTGCTGCTGTGCCTTGGAGCCCTCTGGTGTGGTCTGGGGGGCCTGGTTCCTGCCAGCTTTGGCTGGTGTTGTCCTGGCTTTGCTCAGCTGTTAGAGGCGTGCAGGGAGAGATAAGGCAATCAATTCCACCCCAAGGCACGGGATGTGACTGTCTCCTGGAGGGGGAGGGGAAGGGGGGAGGGGAGCAGCCCAGCGTGGTGCTGGGCACAGCCCTGGGGTGCTCTGTCTGCCATCTGCAGGGTCAGGGCAGCCCTGATCCACAGAGGGAAGGATTTCAGAAGGGTGCTCTGTCCTCGGGGTGCTGGTCTGGCAAACCATCGCTGTGGGCACCCCAGCCCCTTCCTCTCCACCTTTTGCATCTGCTGAGGGCAGCTCAGCCATGGCAGAGGGCCCTGCCCCATCCTGTGGGTGTTTTGCTGCTGGGTGAAGCCATCCAGACATGCTGCTGCTCTGCTTTCACTTTGGGTTTTGCAGCCTGCTGTGACTCAGGGCTGTGTGTTTGTTCCCAGAGCAGGGGGACAGCAGCTCCCCAGCCTGGAGGGAGCTTTTGGGGAGCACGCTGGGCTCTGGGGGTGCTGAGCCCAGGTGTGGGCTCTGTGCCTGCCTTCAGCCAGGCTCTCAATTGGATTTACAGCGGAAATGTTCAGAAATGGACGAAGATGTGTGAGGGGGGAGCAGGGCTGCACCCCTGGATGTGCCGGCGCCCACAGAAAGCAGCTGGGGCAGGGTTTGGGGCCCGCACACAGCACCCATGGCAGGGGAGTCAGCTGAGCACCCTGCAGCCTCAGCAGAGCCCAGGGCCTCGCAAGGATCAGCCTGAGGACGGGGCCAGCTGCTGCCTCAGCCCTGAAATTGGAGGCAGGAGAAAATTGCGGATGAAGCCCCAAACAAAGCTGTCAGAAACATGGCCCTGGCCCCCGGGGAGGGAAGGCGATATCCTCTGTGAATCACAGAGCCAGGCCTGGCCAGTGCTGTGCTGCTGTTCCTGCTGGGGCTGGGGGTGGCCCCGGTGGTCCCACAGGGCTGGTTCCTGCTGGAGGCTGTCAAAACACCCGATGGCACTGGTTAAACAGCCAGGTTTGGGATGTGCTGGATTGTGAGGGCAATGCCACTGGTTAAACAGCCAGGTTTGGGATGTGCTGGATTGTGAGGGCAATGCCACTGGTTAAACAGCCAGGTTTGGGATGTGCTGGATTGTGAGGGCAGTGGTTAAACAGCCAGGTTTGGGATGTGGTGGATTGTGAGGGCACTGGTTAAACAGCCAGCAGGTTTGGGATGTGGTGGATTGTGAGGGCACTGGTTAAACAGCCAGGTTTGGGATGTGGTGGATTGTGAGGGCACTGGTTAAACAGCCAGCAGGTTTGGAATGTGCTGGATTGTGAGGGTGTTGCCACTGGTTAAACAGCCAGCAGGTTTGGGATGTGCTGGATTGTGAGGGCACTGGTTAAACAGCTGGCATGTTTGGGATGTGGTGGGTTGTGAGGGCAGTGGTTAAACAGCCAGCAGGTTTGGGATGTGCTGGATTGTGAGGACAGCTGCTGCTGGGGTCTGCTGCAGGAGATCAGTCTGCAGGGCCTTCCTCTGCACCCTGGGCAGCTGCTATGTTTTACTGTGGCCTGGTGGAAGGGACAGTGCCTGGCACCTCCTGGCACCCCTTCCCTCTCTGGGCAGAGCAGGAGGCAGCCCTGATGTGTGCTTGTGTGGGTGCAGGTGCCTCCTCTTGCTCGGGATCTGCCCCTCTGCTCTCTCCATGTGGATGCCACTCAGTCACTGCCCCCATTGCCAGGGGGGAGCTCCGAGCTGAGCCCCAGCACTGGGGGATTCCCTTTCCCAGCCCTGCAGCTCCTTGGAGCCTGACATGGGTGGGGAAGATTTCTTGTCACAGCCTGCTGTAGTGGAGCCTGGTGCCAAGCTCCCCAGTCTGTGCCCCCTGGGGCTGTGGGCACCTCCCTGCCCGCTGGCCATGCCCAGCTTTGGCAGGGAGATGTTCCCATCCCTGCTTTGCTTTGGGATGCTGGCAGAGAGCTGAACTGCTCCTCCTCTTCCCCAGGCCTTCAAGCACTGAGTTCCCTGGCCCAGTGTTGCATGGCTGGGAAACACAACCCAGCTGGTCTATGGTGCTGTGGTCTCTGCTCATCCATTTTTTCAGGCTGCACCTGCCTGAGGGTGGCATTAGGTCAAAATGTTCTCTGTTCCTTGCCCAGGTGAGGGACTGGGTTTGTTCCTGGGTACTTCAGAGCATCCCCTGTCCTGCTGGCCAGGGGCTTGGCATTTATTTATTTCTATTTATTTATGTAATTTATTTATATAAATGATATCTATATTTTCATTTATTCTATATATAATTATATGTATTATTTATATTTATTTTATCCATTTATTTATTTATATATGTTATCAATTTATTTCTATTTTATATCAATTGTATATATTAATCAAATTATATATATTCTATATATATTCTATATATATTCTATATATAGAATATATAGAATTTGATATAACATATAATGTATATTATATATATAATATATAATATATTGTATATATAATATATATTAATCAAATTATATATATCCTATACATAATTATATGTATTAATTTTTATTTATTTGTAATTTATTTATATTTATTTATGTAATTTATTTATATATATAATATATATAATATAAATCAAATTATATATATTCTATACATAATTATATGTATTAATTTTAATTTATTTGTAATTTATTTATATTTATTTATGTAATTTATTTATATATATTTATTCTATATATAAACATATCTTTATTTCTATTTATTTTTATCCATTTATTTCCTTATATAAATATATATTATCCATATCCATTTATTTATTGATATTTATTTATTTATATCCCCTTATTTGTATTTTGGGAGGGGCTGGAGAGGCCCCTCTTTTGTACCACTTGCTTCCCTGTCTTGTGGGCAGTTTTGCTCTGGTGTTCCTGCTGGGCTCTGGGGCTGCAGAATCTCCTGCCCAGGTCATGCTGTTGCTTCCCCAGTGGCACTGGGTGCCCTGGGAGGTGCCAGCCCTGGCTCTAGGCAGCCTTATCTCCAGCATGGGCACACCACAGTGGTGCTGGGCTGAACTGGGACATGGGGACCTTGCAGGGGCTCCTGGGAAAGGGACAGACCCTGTGGGTGGGATTTGGGAATTTGGCTCAGTGCTGGGGTGCAGAGCTGGGTTAGGGTTAGGGGAGGTGTGTCCCTCTGTCCCCATCAGACCTGGGGGTTGCTGTGCTTTGCCGGTCAGGCTGATGGGCTGGCAGGGTCTGTTGGTGAATGATGGTTTCCTTTAACTCCCTGTTCATTGCCATACTGCTGCTGAGGCTGCTTTGGGGCTGTTCTGCATGGCTGGAGGGGAGCTGGGGCCCTGCTGGGGCGTGTGTCACATCCTATGTGCTGTCACACTGTGTTTCCCACCCACTGGGCTTTGGTGACACTGCACCAAACTGTGCTGGCTCTGTGGTGTGCAGACATCCTCGTGCTGCTCCCCTTGGGCTGATCCCAGGCTGGCCTAAGGCACTTATGGGGTGAAGCTGGAGTCCAGGGAGACCCCAGACTGGATTGGCTCTGCTCCCCTCTCCCCTGCATCCCCTGGGCCCTGCTGGGTGTCCCTGCCATGGGCTGGGTGTCCCTGCTGGTCTCTGCCACAGGCTGGGTGTCCCTGCCATGGGCTGAGTGTCCCTGCCACGGGCTGGGTGTCCCTGCTGGTCCCTGCCACAGGCTGGGTGTCCCTGCCATGGGCTGAGTGTCCCTGCCAGGGGCTGGGTGTCCCTGCTGGTCCCTGCCATGGGCTGAGTGTCCCTGCCAGGGGCTGGGTGTCCCTGCTGGTCCCTGCCATGGGCTGAGTGTCCCTGCCACAGGCTGGGTGTCCCTGCTGCTGTCCCATGCTGTCCCTCAGCCTGCCATGGGCTGAGTGTCCCTGCCACGGGCTAGGTGTCCCTGCTGGTCCCTGCCATGGGCTGAGTGTCCCTGCCACGGGCTGGGTGTCCCTGCTGCTGTCCCATGCTGTCCCTCAGCCTGCCATGGTCCCAGCACAGAGCAGATGGTGCAGCTCACAGCCCCGTGCTCCTGCCAGAGCTAATGAGCAGCACATGGTGCCTGCCACGGCCTGATTTAAAGGTTTCCCTAAGCCTGGGAAAGTCTGGAGTGGTGGATTAGGGGGAGCCCAGGGGGCTGTGGGGTGTGAGGCAGGCTTGCCCTGCACAGGGGCAGGCTGGGTGCTGGTGGGTTGGGGTTCCTTGGGGGATGATGTGGAGGCATGTCCCCCTTTGGGCTGTGCCCAGTGGGGCTCTGGGTGCACCCCAGCTCTGTGGGGTGTCCAGGAGCTCTGTTTGGGCTCAGTGCTGATCCAGTTGTGCTGGCTGTGGCACCCTTGGCAGGGTTTGTCAGGGCACAGTGGCACGGGGGGCTCTGTGCTGTGCTCCCTGCTCTGGGAGGTGCCTGGCTATAGCCTGGCTATATCTCTTAATTGGACTGTTTGCTGACCAGACCTGGCAGTCTCCAGGGAGCCTGATTCAATTTTCTCTGATTGCTAAGCCACTTCCCTGCCGTGGTAATTAAATGCTGAACTTTGTCTTGGTTTGTGTCCAATATAACCTGGGAGCAGAGAGGCAGCCCTTGGCAGCCAGCCCTCTCCCTGGTCCCCATGCTCAGGCAGAATGGGGCTGGGACATCCTTTCCCAGGCAGGGGGACGGTTCTCCTGTGGGATCTGAGCCTGGGCAGCCTCTGGGCAGCCCCATCCTTGCTTGAGGTGTGGGAAAACCTGGAGCCCTTTGTTGTGATCCTGCCATGGGGAGCTGCTTGGCCAAGCTGAGAGCCCCACACAGCTGGGTGGATGGTGCTGGCTCTGTGGTGCCTGGGCTGTCCTTGAGCCATGGGATGTCCTGGGAGAGCACTGGAGGATGAGAGAGCTGCTCCTGGCTGCCCTGGTGGGTTCACAGGGCAGCAGCACAGCTTGGGGCAGAGGAGGGTGAAGCTGGGGAGCAGAGGGGACAGCAGGGCTGGGCTCTGCAGCTCTGATGGAGCTGGTGCCCCTGGGAGCTGAGCTGGGGCCATGGGGGGACTGGGGATGGGAGCAGGGCAAGCACAGGGTGTGGGGGTGGCAGTGGAGTGAATGCAGGGTCGTGTGGAGAGGGGATATGGGGTGAATGCAGGGGTGTGGGGTGAGCACAGGGGGTGTGGGAACACAGACAGGAGCAGAATGAGTGCAGGCAGTGTGGGGAGAGGAGCAGGGCAAGCACACAGGGGGTGTGGGAACACAGACAGGAGCAGAATGAGTGCAGGCAGTGTGGGGAGAGGAGCCAGGTGCTGTCTGGGCTTGCCCAGCCCACCTGTCCTGACAGGCTTACAGGGCTGGGCTGTGCCCCTGGTGGGCTCTGCCAGCCCCCAGAGGCTGTGCCTGGGTGAGGGGCAGTGCCTCAGCAGCAGTGCTGTGGGCAGCCTTGCCCCTCTGCTGACGAGGTGGACAAGAGGTGGTGGCTGTGAGTTCTGGGGCCTGGCACAGAGAGGGAAAATCCCATGGAGCTCTTCCAGCCATCACTCTCCAGCTCTCTGGCTCTGCTCCCTGGGCAGCCAGCCCTTCCTGGCTGGGCACCTCCTTGGGAGGGAAGAGGAATAGCTCTTTGCAGGGTCTACAGGCAGCCAGCAGAGAGGTCTTGCAGGGACAGGAGCTCTTTGTGATCCGCCAATCTGTGAGCAACTGCCCTACAGCCCCCTGACAGCGCTGGGAAATGCTGTGGGGTGTGTGTGCTCAGGCTGCTGGGAGGTGGGGCACCCCTGTGTGACATGGGTGATGCTGCGTGATGGATCTGGGTGCCAGCTGTGTCCCAGCAGGGTGGTGTGGCTGCTGTGTGCCCACAGGCTCTTTGGTGGGGCGGGGTGGGGCTCTCATAGCTCTAGCTCTGTGCTGGAGGGCTGTGGGAGTGTGCTGCTGGCTTTGGCAAAGTGCTGGGGGCCAAAGGATGCTCTGAGCCCCTTGGGGCTGCCGTGGTGCTGGGCTGTGGGACAGGAAGCTGAGACAGCTGGGTGAGGAGGACATGAACCCAGCAGTCCACGTCAGCCAGGCTGTGCTTTCCCATGCAGTGAGACAGAGTGCAGGAGGCTGGGGCTGCCATGGTGTGTGTGCCCTCACTGGGGATACTGGCAGTGCCCAGCTGACCCCATCCCTGTGCCTCTTGCAGGGCTTGAGATGCTGCAATGGGGACATCCCTGCCAGGAGGGATTAGAGACCTCCAGGCTGACCCTGCCTGTGGAGCTGCCTCTCAGTGCCCACCTGGCACTTGGCCCCCAGCCCCTCCTGCACCCCCCAAGGCTGGCACAGGGCTGGGCACAGAGCAGCAGTTGCAGAACAGCTCCTGCACCCTCACCAAGGCTGGCACAGGGCAGCAGTGCAGAACAGCCCAGGCTGGCACAGGGCAGCAGTGCAGAACAGCTCCCCAAGGCTGGCACAGGGCAGCAATGCAGAACAGCTCCCCAAGGCTGGCACAGGGCAGCAATGCAGAACAGCTCCCCAAGGCTGGCACAGGGCAGCAGTGCAGAACAGCTCCTGCACCCTCACCAAGGCTGGCACA
Source organism: Melospiza melodia melodia (assembly GCF_035770615.1). NCBI lineage: Eukaryota > Metazoa > Chordata > Aves > Passeriformes > Passerellidae > Melospiza > Melospiza melodia. Next base: position 3,540,970 of record NC_086221.1, on the reverse strand, counting down.
GGGCAGCAGTGCAGAACAGCTCCCCAAGGCTGGCACAGGGCAGCAGTGCAGAACAGCTCCCCCTTTGTGCCTCTCTGAGCTGCTGTGCCTCAGCTCTGCCCCTCAGTAGCAGGATCCTGTCCCCCCTCCCTGCAGATGCTCGGTGCCCATGGCAGCCCTGCCATGGAGACAGAGCTTTCAGAGCCTGCCAGCCTGGCAGGGAGGGCAGGGACAGCACTGGGGACGCTCCAGCCGGGCTCCCCTTTGTGTGTGTCCCTGCCTGGCTCGTGCTGGTGCCTTTGGATGCTGCTGCTGGATCAGACTCCTGCTGTGGGCCTGTCATCACCCAGTGGGAGCTGCTGGCTGGGAGGGGTGTTCTGCACCCCTGCCTGCCCCTCTGGGTGTCTGTCCATCCATCCTTCCACCTCCTGCCTGCTGCCCTGCCTGCCTGGGAAGGTTTTCTTGGCAGGAGCGTTTGGCTGGGACTGTGCAGCTCTGGCCTGGCTCTCTGTTCCTTGTCACCATCAGGGCAGGGAGCTGAGGGCTTGGTGTGCTCCTGCTCCTGCTGGATTTCTCCTTTGTAGGATTGAGATGGACAGAGATGAGAGATCTCTGCAGCCAGGGTGGGAACTTGTGGGTTATTGCAAAGGGCCTGGGTGCAGGGCCCTGCTGGGAGCTGCCAGCCACAGCTGGGGCAGGGCTGAGAGAAGAGAGGGGGAGAGAGCATGAGAAGGTAAGGGAGTAAAAAGGTGAGAAAGCGAGGTTCCTGTTACAATACCATAAATCTTCTTCTGTGTTGAATATTCTAATTCTCACTAACCAATCTAGTACAAGATACAAATCCTATAGCATTTACATACAGCCTATAAGAATCATTACATTACCACAGTGTGTTACATTTTAAACCCTAAAAACTCCTCTTTGGGCCCCTTCTGCCAAGCTGTAGGGTCTGCTCTGACCCTTGGGCCTGTCTGCAAGCAGAGGGTGTTGTTCCATCAAAAGGGGATCACCTTCAGCTGGCCACACCATTGTTTTCCAGTTGTTCAGTAACTGAGGGATCTCAGAGCTTGCTTTCATTTCAATCTCACTTATAGTTTCCATATTCTCAAACTCGTTTGCCAGACAATCATATTTATAAGGCTTTCCTATTTCATCTTCCCCAACAGGGGAGCACACTGGGGACTGGCACGTGGGTCCTCCCCAGCCCCACAGGTCCTGGGGAGAGCCAGGGTGAGGGCTGGGTCTCCGGGGAGCTTGGAGCTGGCTGGACAATGAGGTTTGGGGGAATAGGAATGGGGCTGATGTTAGTGTTGGTGTATGGGCACTGCAACAGCTCAGCATGGCCAGGCTCAGAGTGGGTTCTTAAATACCCTGTGGAAAATTCATGTGTGCACACCCCTCTAGCACTGCTGGTCCAAACTCCCCTTGCAGGTATTTAAACCCCCTGGGGGGAGTGGAGAGACAAAGAAATGTTCTGCTGAAAACCTGCTCTCGTTTTTCCTGAGAGAGAAGAAAATTCCCAAATGTGTTGTGGCTCCACTTGGTTCCTCTGCCCATCCCCTGGGGCTGCTGTTCATGTCTAGGGCGGGGATGAGGGAAGCACATCATCTTGCTCCAAAAGTAATTAAAGTCAGGGATAATTCTTTCTGGAGGAGGGTGGAACCCTGGGAAGGCGACAGGAACGAGTCTGGGACTGAGCACATCAGAAGCTGCTTTTTATTGTGGCTGCTGAGCTAAATATATCCACAGAGGCACAGAGCAGTTCCCATGTGTCTGCTGCTGTGTGGGGTGAGGGGTGCAGGGTGCTGGGCACTGCCTGTGCCCCAAAAACAGACCAGGGTCCTCCTGGGCCTTGCTCCTGGGTGGGTGAGGATCATGCATGAAGCTGTGTCGGGGCAGGGTCATGCTGGATATCAGGAAAGGTTCTTCCCCCAGAGGCTGCTGGGCACTGCCTGCCCTGCCAGGGACCCCCTGTGCCCCAAAAACAGCCCAGGGCCCTCCTGGGTGGGTGAGGATCAGAAACTCTTGCACAGAGCTGTGCCAAGGGAGGGTTGGGTTGGATATCAGGAAAGGTTCTTTCCCAGAGTGTGCTTGGCACTGCCTGCCCTGCCAGGGACACCCTGCGCCCCCAAACACAACTCAGGGCCTTCCTGGGCCTTGTTCCTGGGTGGGTGAGGGTCAGACACTCATGCACAAAGCTGTGTCAGGGCAGGTTTGGGTTGGATATCAGGGAAAGGTTCTTCCCCAGAGGGTGCTGGCACTGCCTGCCTTGCCAGGGACCCCTGTACCCCAAAAACAGCTCAGGGCCCTCCTGGGTGGGTGAAGATCATACAGCCATGCGCAAAGCTGTGTCAGGGCAGGGTCAAGCTGGGTATCAGGGAAGGTTCTTCCCCCAGAGGGTGCTGGCACTGCCCAGGCTCCCCAGGGAATGGGCACAGCCCCGAGGCTGCCAGAGCTCCAGGAGTGTTTGGGCAGCGCTGCCAGGGATGCCCAGGGTGGGATTTTGGGCAGGGGATGGACTGGATGATCCCTGTGTGTCCCTGCCAGCCCAGGAGATTCCTGATTCTGAGTCCCAGTGCACACTGTGGCTGCTCAGGTCTAGATGTGGCTGCCAGGGATGTGGTTTGAAGGAATTAATAGCTGAGTTTATGGAGCACCCGGGGACTGGAGCTGAGCACTCATTAGCACTAATGAGAGCTATCTGCACGGCTTTGGCTCCAAACTCCTTTTCCACGAGTCCCCTGGGAGCCCCCGGCTTCCTGCAGCCGGTGCATCAGCACGGGCAGAGCTGGGCAGCCCTGCAGAGGGGCAGCAGTGTCCGTGAGTCCTGCAGAGGGACAGCAGTGTCCGTGAGTCCTGCAGAGGGGCAGTGTGGGTGTGCAGAGGGGCAGCAGTGTCCGTGAGTCCTGCAGAGGGACAGCAGTGTCCGTGAGTCCTGCAGAGAGGCAGCAGTGTCCGTGAGTCCTGCAGAGGGACAGCAGTGTCCGTGAGTCCTGCAGAGGGACAGCAGTGTCCGTGAGTCCTGCAGAGAGGCAGCAGTGTCCGTGAGTCCTGCAGAGGGACAGCAGTGTCCGTGAGTCCTGCAGAGGGGCAGTGTGGGTGTGCAGAGGGGCAGCAGTGTCTGTGAGTCCTGCAGAGGGGCAGCAGTGTCCCTGAGTCCTGCAGAGGGGCAGTGTGGGTGTGCAGAGGGGCAGCAGTGTCCGTGAGTCCTGCAGAGGGGCAGCGGTGTCTGTGAGTCCTGCAGAGGGGCAGTGTGGGTGTGCAGAGGGGCAGTGTGGGTGTGCAGAGGGGCAGCAGTGTCCGTGAGCCCTGCAGAGGGGCAGCAGTGTCCGTGAGTCCTGCAGAGGGGCAGTGTGGGTGTGCAGAGGGGCAGCAGTGTCTGTGCAGGTCCAGCTCTGCTCCCACATTGCCAGGCAGGGGTTGGGTGCACTGGATGGGATGGGATGGGATGGGATGGGATGGGATGGGTCGGGTCAGGCTCTGCCCAAGCCAGGAGCCAGCTCAGCCTCGCCTGTCTCAGTCCCATCTGCAAGTCCAAGGCTGGGGACAGCTTTTGGGCTGGGTGGTGCTTTGCTTCAAACGGTGAGGACTGTCTTGTCTTGTCGTGGTTTTGCATTTTGCATTTCAAGCCTTTGTAGCTGTGGTTTGATGTGTCTGTGTCGGACTGAGCGAGGCCGTGCTGGCCTGGCTGCCCTGACTGTGCCAGGCTGGGGCTGATCCGGTGCCACAGCCCCTGTCTGTGCCCAGCCCTGCCAGGGCAGTGGGGAGGATGAGCCAGTGCAGCTGTGAGGGGCTGGGGGCAGTTCTAGGTGCAGGCTCTATGTGCCCAGCCCTGCCTGTCACCCATTCGTGGAGGTGCCTGATGGTGTTTTTGGGATGTGTCACCTCCTGGAGGTGCCTGGTGGTTTCTGGGATGTGTCACCCTCTGTCCTCAGGTGCAAACATGTCAGGGTTGTGGCTGCAGGAGCTGAAGCATCCCCTGCTCTCTATGCTCTGTGCTACAGGCAGAGCTGCTGTCTGTCCCCTGCCTGCACGAACACCAGCAGGGGTTGTAGGATGTCCTGAGCTGGAAGGGACCCACAGGATTCAGCTCCTGGTCCTGTGCAGGACACCCCAGCAATCCCATCCTGGGCATCACTGAGAGCACAGGGATGCTCATTGTCCATTGTGCAAACACTCCTGGAGCTCTGGTAGTCTCAGGGCTGTGCCCAGCACCTCTGGGGGAAGAACCTTTTCCTAATACCCAGCCCTGCTACAGCTCCAGCTATTGCATTGGGTCCTGTCACTGTCACAGAGAGCAGAGATCAGAGCTGCTCCTTGAGAGGAAGCTGCAGACCTCGATAGGTCTGACCTCAGGCTGCTTTTGTCCAGTCTGGACAAGCCAAGTGACCTCAACTGCTTCTCCTATGGTTCCTCAAGGCTCTTCACCATATTTATGCCCCGCTCTGGACACTCCCTGGTACCTTTCTGTCCTTCTTACACTGTGATGCCCCAAACTGCACCCAACGCTCGAGGTGAGGCTGCAGCAGTGCAGAGCAATGGGGAGCAGTCTTTTCCCTTTGGTTGTGCTGGACTAGGCACTCTGGGACATGGCTCAGAGGATGGGCTGGGCTCTCATCCTCAGGGCCACACTGGTGTCCCCCAAGCCTGTGCTGCCCTCACCCTGCTTCTCTTCCCACAGGATCCGCCCTCAGCTGCCCAAAGAGAAGATAGAGGGATGTCACATCTGTACCTCAGTGACACCTGGCGAGCCCCAGGTGCTGCTGGGCAAGGACAAGGCCTTCACCTATGACTTTGTCTTTGACCTGGACACGTGGCAGGAGAGGATCTACACCACGTGCATGGGGAAGCTCATCGAGGGCTGCTTCGAGGGCTACAATGCCACTGTGCTGGCCTACGGGCAGGTATGGGCTCTGCCCTCAGTGTGGGCTCTCCAGGGAGGCTGAGAGGGCACCTGGGAGGCTGAGCAAGGTGGAGGGTGTGGAGTATTGATATATTACCAATATAGCCAGATGGGATGTGCCTGAGCTTGTCTGGCCCTTGATGCTGAACCAAACAGTGGCACTGTGGTGTTTCACCCCAGGGACACTTTTGGTTAAATGGATGTGTGGTGTTTCACCCCAGAGACACTTTTGGTTAAATGGATGTGTGGTGTTTCACCCCAGAGACACTTTTGGTTAAATGGATGTGTGGTGTTTCACCCCACAGACCCTTTTGGCTGACTGGGTGTGTGGTGTTTCACTCACAGACACTTTGGGCTGGCTGGGTGTTGGTGTTTCACCCCACAGACACTTTGGGCTGGCTGGGTGTTGGTGTTTCACCCCACAGACCCTTTTGGCTGGCTGGGTGTGTGGTGTTTCACCCCACAGACACTTTGGGCTGGCTGGGTGTGTGGTGTTTCACCCCACAGACACTTTGGGCTGGCTGGGTGTGTGGTGTTTCACCCCACAGACCCTTTTGGCTGGCTGGGTGTGTGGTGTTTCACCTCACAGACACTTTGGGCTGGCTGGGTGTGTGGTGTTTCACCCCACAGACACTTTGGGCTGGCTGGGTGGTGCAGTTGGGCCCGTGGGGACAAGTCCAGGCCTGCAGGAGCTCTGGTGGTGCTGGGATGGAGCTTCCCCCCATAACAGGGGCTGCTCCTCAGGTTTCCCTCTGGCAGAGAAGCTTTAAGGGGATGGTGAAGGAAAGAAGTCGGTTCTGCTGGAGGGTTTGGATGCAGAGCTTTATTCTGGCCCACAGGCCTCTGAATGCAGCACCAGCTCCAACAGAACTCCCTGAGCCCGTGGTTGCTGCTCCTTTAACCCTGGGAGAGGGGCAGGGAAGGGGTAGGGAGCCACCAAGCAGGGACAGGAGGGGAGGGACAAAGGGACAAAGGACACCTGGATGGCCCAATGCCCCCCAGGGGTGGAGGGCATCCTTTGGATCTGCCAATCACTCTGTGCCCTTCTGGAATGCCAGGACTGACAGACAGTGCTGGCAGGGGAAAGGAGAGGTGACTGACACACCTGGGAGGGAATGATCAGGGGAGGCACCCGAGGTTCTGAGGTAAACCCTGAAATCACAACACAACAGTGGAGGATCTCACTCAGGTGAGGATCTCAACCAGGAACCTGCAATCCTTGGGTGACCCAGCCCTCTGCACTGGGGTGTGGGTGCAAGAGTGACACTGAATGGTGGCAGCAGTGAGGACACAGGAGTGTCCCTCCAGCCCAGGCTGAGAGGGGCTGCAGAATGAGGATATGGATGGAGTCATCTCTGGAGCAGCAGGGCTTTCCTGCTTGTTCAGCCTCTGCAAGTGCCATGGAAATTAGGAAAAGTGAACTTACTAAGGTAATAGTGGATGAGGAGACAGAACTTATATTTGCACCCTGTAAGGAGGTGAGATCCTGGGTGTGGAGAGAACAGAGCTGTCCCTGGTTGGGTGAGAGCTGAAGGCAGGGGTGGCAGGGCTGGGAGTGTGGGGTTGATGTGTCACTGGGGGTCACGGTGGCATTTGGGGAGCCTGAAGTAGCAGAAGGAGAATATGGGATGTATTGGGCAGAGCTGAGCCAGCTCCTGTCCCTGTCTGTGCACAGACTGGAGCAGGGAAGACCTACACCATGGGCACTGGCTTTGACATGAACATCTCCGAGGAGGAGCAGGGCATCATCCCGCGGGCCATCAGCCACCTCTTCAGCGGCATCGAGGAGCGGCGGCGCGCGGCGCAGAGCCAGGGCCTGGCAGCGCCCGAGTTCAAAGTCAGCGCCCAGTTCCTGGAGGTGAGAGGCTAATGGCAGTCTGGGGGGCACCGTGGCCCTGCCCTGCCCTTGCTGCTGTGCCTTGGGTGGGAGGAGGGGGTGGCGGGGCTGGGAGTGTAGGGCTGGTGTGTCACTGGGGGTCACAGTGGCTCAGCACATGGTTCCTGGAGGTGAGAGGCTAATGGCAGTCTGGGGGGCACCATGGCCCTGCCCTGCCCTTGCTCCTGTGCCTTGGGCTCCTCCAGATCTCCTGGCAGAGCTGGACCCTGTGACAAGCAGGGGGATGTGTGCTGGTGCAGTGGGGACTCGAAGCACCTACACGGCTACAAAGTGGGTGGAGGGAGCTCCCACCGTGGGGAGGGGTCTTATGGCTTGGGCCCCTGGGGATCCAGGGGCTCTGGGCTGTCTTATCTCTGTTTGAGATCAAGAATAGCCCTCTGTGGGTTGTCTTACCCCTGCTTGAGGTCAAGGATAGCCCACTGCCTTGGGCCAGAGTTCCCAGTAAACAGGAGGAGAAGAAAGTGCCGCTCTTGGGTGGGGAGGGGGTTTTGGGGAAGGACTGGGCTATTTTCCATGTCCTTTGTTGCATCTCTGACCTTGAGAATGCATCCTCTCCTGCCTCTGCCCAGGGTTCTCCTGTTCAAAACCTCTTCCATTAACTGCTTCATTCCCTGGAGAAGTTTGTCCTGGGAAGCACGTGGACCTTGTGTGTTGGCAGCATTTTTACTGGGGGACACTCCTGGGCTGAAAGAGCAAAGAGGTGCACGTGGGATCAGTTTTAAGGCCCCAGTGAGAAAGCACAGGGTGGTGCTGAGCAAAGCTGAGCCCCAAGCAAGCTTCATCTGGTTGAGGTTGAGGTTTTGAGAGGAGATGGGCAGGGAGGGGCCCTGTGCTGTGATCTTGCCTTCTGGTGGCTTTGTTGGCCATCACATCTGGGTGTCTTCAGATGCTGATGGCTTGGAGAGGGCCCAAAGTCACTTCCTTCCACTTATGTCTCCATCTGCAGAGCCCCTGTGGTGCTGTTGTATCTTCCCATTCCCATCACTTGGCCCATCCAAACTCCTGGTTTTATGCCCAGGGGCTTCTCTTTAGGGATCCTTTATGCTGGGGTGGAAATGGGGACAGTTTCCTGCCTGTCCTGAGGTCCTGCATGGCTAAAGCAGCACATGGCCACGTCAGGCACTGGTCACCAGCTCTGCTGTCCTGGCAGGGGTGCAGAACTTGTTCTGGCTGATCCCTGTCTTGTGACTTTGCTGCTGGGAGCGGGTTCTGGGAGCAGGTTTAGACCCTTGAGGAGCCTGGTGGCACCAGGGGCAGCAGGGATGGATTAGTCTGATCCCTCGTGCTGGCCAGGAACTCACAATCCTTGGGTGACCCAGCCCTGTGCACTGAGATGTGGGTGCAAGAGTGACACTGAGTGGTGGCAGCAGGGGACAGATGGGCAGGAGTGTCCCTAAACCCCAGGCTGAGAGGGGCTGCAGAGTGAGGATATGGATGGAGTCAGCTCTGGGGCAGCAGGGCTTTCCTGCTTGTTCAGCACCCCCTTATCCCCATTCCACCTGACAGAGATGCCTTGAGCTGTGATGAGGGTGGGGATTCACTGGCTCCTGTGGCCAGGTGAGCCAGGAGGGTCAGGGGGATGTGGAGCTCCTGGGTGTCTGCTCAGTGGAGCTGCTTGTGGGCACCAGGAACTGGACAGGTTTGGGCAGCAGAGACCAACCCAAAGCTCAGAGCTTGGCATGGCAAGCTCTGGAGCACCAGTCTGATGAGGAGTGGCTGAGGGGATTGGGGAGCTCAGCCTGGAGAAGAGGAGGCTCAGGAGATCTTTCTCTCTTCAGCTTCCTGACAGGAGGGTGGGGATGGATGGGGATCGAGCTCTGCTCCCAGGGACAAGGAACAGGAAGAGAGGAAACAGCCTCCAATTGTGCCAGTTAAGGTTTAGGTTGGATACTAGGAAAAATTCCTTCCCTGAAGGTGTGGTGTGGCATTGGCACAGGCTGCCCAGGGCAGAGGTGGAGTCACCATCCCTGGAAGTGGTCAGAAGATGTGTGGGGACGTGGTTTAGTGGTGAACATGGCAGAGCTGGGATAAGTGGTTGGACTCAATGGAATTAGAGGGCTTTTCCAGTCTGAAGGGTTCCATGATTCTGTGCTTGTGCCTCCTCTGGTACACATGCACCAGAGTCACCATCCCTGGAGGTGGTCAGATGTGTGGCTGTGGCATTTGGGGACCTGGTTTAGTGGTGAACATGGCAGTGCCAGGGTAAAGGGTTGGACTGGATACCTTAGAGGGCTTCTCCAGTCTGAAGGATTCCACAATTCTGTGCTTGTGTCTCCTCTGGTGCACATGCACACACCCCAGCTCCCTGCTCAGCCTTGTAGGCAGCGTGAGCACACAGCTGTGGGGGAGTGGCAACAGGGTGCCAGGGGGCAGCTCCTGCCAGTCCTGCAGTGCCAGGGGGCAGCTCCTGCCAGTCCTGCAGTGTCAGGGCAGCTCCTGCAGTGCCAGGGGGCAGCTCCTGCCAGTCCTGCAGTGCCAGGGGGCAGCTCCTGCAGTGCCAGGGGGCAGCTCCTGCCAGCCCTGCAGTGCCAGGGGCAGCTCCTGCCAGTCCTGCAGTGTCAGGGCAGCTCCTGCAGTGCCAGGGGCAGCTCCTGCCAGTCCTGCAGTGTCAGGGCTGCTCCTGCAGTGCCAGGGCAGCTCCTGCCAGTCCTGCAGTGCCAGGGCTGCTCCTGCAGTGCCAGGGCAGCTCCTGCAGTGCCAGGGGCAGCTCCTGCCAGTCCTGCAGTGCCAGGGCTGCTCCTGCAGTGCCAGGGGGCAGCTCCTGCCAGTCCTGCAGTGCCAGGCTGGAGCAGCCGCGTGCTTCCCCTGCTCACCCACTCCCCCTGCTGCCCTGCCCAGCTGTACAACGAGGAGATCCTGGACCTGTTTGACAGCACCCGCGACCCCGACTCGCGCCACCGCAAATCCAACATCAAAATCCACGAGGATGCCAGCGGGAGCATCTACACCACGGGGGTCACCTCACGCCTCATCAGCTCCCAGGATGAGGTGGGTGCAGCACGGGGCAGGCACAGAGCAGGGGGGCCAGCTGGGTGCCACTGGCCAGGGATGTGCTGGGTGGGGACAGCTTGGTGGGGGGATGTCAGAGCTCAGTGCATCCCTCTGGGTGTCCAGAGTTCCTGAGGACCCTGCCAGGGGGGTTTGGAAACCATGGCACACAGCCCAGAGCACCTGGGGATTTGATTGTGACCCCTGGTGCAAATTACCAGCTTTGTATGAGGATCTGAAAGTCACAGAAGTTTAAATAATGTAATAATAAAATTATCACCAGGTGAAAGGGTAGATTTTGGGATTTTTAGAATGAGGGGTTTGGGGACAAGATGGAGGGTCTTGGGCGTGTCCAGCCTTTCTTCTCATTCTTCTCATTCTTCTCATTCTTCTCATTCTTCTCATTCTTCTCATTCTTCTCATTCTTCTCATTCTTCTCATTCTTCTCATTCTTCTCATTCTTCTCATTCTTCTCATTCTTCTCATTCTCCTTCTTCTCCTCCTTCTCCTTCTGCTTCTTCTGCTTCTCCTTCTTCTCCTTCTTCTGCTTCTTCTTCTGCTTCTTCTTCTGCTTCTCCTTCTCCTCCTTCTCCTCCTTCTCCTCCTTCTCCTCCTTCTCCTCCTTCTTCGATGTAGTAGAATAGAAGTTCGCTGTCTAACATAAGTGATAGGTATTAGAAAGTAATTGTAAATATGTTATACGTAGTTTGTAGCATAAAATGACCACACTGCCTCAAGGGTGGTCAGAGTGCCTGTGGCTGCCCTGCTGAGCGGACCTTGGCTGAACAGGAGAAAAATTTTATAGATAAGATACAATAAACAACTTTAAGAACAAAAACTGAAGAACTCCAGCTCATTCTTCAGACTGCAGGCCGAAACAGAGACTTTTCACAAATCTCAGAGCTGCAATTAACAGCAAAACTCCTGAGAGGGGGAGATCTTTCCCAGGGTGGGAGTGCAGTCCTGGGGGTGTTCTGGAAAAGATCTGTGTGTCCACTGAGCTGCACAGGGTCTGTCCTGACTCCCTAGAAGAGTTCTTTAAGGTTTCCTTCTCCCTGGTGTCGTTGCAGCTGATCCAGTGCCTAAAGCAAGGAGCTTTGTCCCGCACCACGGCCAGCACCCAGATGAACGTGCAGAGCTCCAGATCCCATGCCATCTTCACTATTTACCTGTGCCAGACGAGAGTGTGTGCCCGCCCAGAGCTGGTGAGATGTGCTCCTGCCTCATGGCCAGGCTGTTCTTGGGTTCCATACCCAGCTGATGCATGGAGTTTCCTTGGGAAGGGGAGGGGGTTTGAAGTCTAAGAGAAGCAGAGATTTTTCTGTCTTCTCTCCACTCATAGCCTGCATTAGGATTTAATGGGAGCTGAGAGTGAGCTGATCCTGGGCAGGATGGCTCAGAGCAAGCTGCCCTTGGGATGCTGTCCCCGTCTCTGAGGGGCTGGATACGGAGGGTGAACACTCAGACTCTGGCTGATGTCTCAGTCAAGGCCAGGGAGCCTCTGGGGTGCTGACCCCTGGTGTGTCCCTGGCTGCAGGTGAATGAGGAGGTGAGCAGCCTTCTGGATGGATCCCAACCTGCTGCTGAATATGAGACCTTGACAGCCAAGTTTCACTTTGTGGACCTGGCTGGCTCGGAGAGGCTGAAGCGGACGGGTGCCACGGGCGAGAGAGCCAAGGAGGGCATCTCCATCAACTGTGGGCTGGTAGGGCTGCACTACTGGGCAGGGGGGGTGCCAGGGCAAAGCCTGACAGGAGAAACCTCTAACAGTGCTGGGTGTTGCCTGGAGCTGCCCTGGGCTGTTGGGGTGCTGCTGTCGTGGCTGGGGTTTGGGCTGTCTCACAGTGCCAGTGGTGGGAGCACAGCTCTGCAGCCAAAGGACACTCGTGCTGTGGGCAGGGGTGCAGCTGGGCACAGGGGTGCAGCTCCCAAAAGGGTGAGATCTGCTAATCAGAGCTAAAAAACCCCCTCTGGGGCTTGATGCTTCTTCTCAGTGCAGCATGGAGAGAGGCACAGCCCAGGCTAAGGGGAGCCCCACGCCTGCCCCTCGTGCAACCCAAACCTGTGCTACAGAGTGTGCCCCAGGCCTGATGTGCTGTATCCTCAGCCAGGGCTGAATCTGGGGGGGCTTCCCTTTGTGTTGGTAGCTGGCCTTGGGGAATGTCATCAGTGCCCTTGGAGACCAGAGCAAGAAGGTTGTGCACGTGCCCTACCGCGACTCCAAGCTCACCCGCCTGCTGCAGGATTCCCTCGGGGGCAACAGGTAAGGGGGTCCCAGGGTGGGGGCTGAGCTTGGGCTGAGGGCTGCAGGGGCTGTCCCCCTGCCCATGGGGCCGAGGGGGCTCTGGAGCTATGGAGGAGCTGTCTCAGGACAGGGAGAGATGCCTTCTTCCAGGCACGGTATGACTTTGCAGATGTAAAGACATATCAGCCTCAGGTGCAATCAGCAGCTTTGGCAGAATCAGCTGATGCAAAGCCCTCCTGAGCCCTGACAGATCTGGGACTTGGCAAGTGTTGGTGCCCAGAATGGGATTGAATTCCGTGCCTCTTCTCCAAAGAGAGAGGCATTGAGGAAGGGCTGCCTTTCCCAGTGCTGCGTGATGTGCTTGAGAGGTCTTGTGGCTGCTCTGGTTCTGGGAGGGATGGACCCAGTCCATGCCTTGTTTTCAAACCCAGAAAGGCCCAGGATGGGCTCCCATCCAGGACGGGTGTCTGGGGGCACGTGGTCTGTGCTGAGTCCTGGGGTTTGCTGAGCTGTGCAGGGACTGTCTTTCACCCTGCCCTTGCATCCCCAAGCCAAACCATCATGATTGCCTGCGTGAGCCCCTCCGACCGGGATTTCATGGAGACCCTGAACACGCTCAAGTACGCCAACCGTGCTCGCAACATCAAGAACAAGGTGGTGGTGAACCAGGACAAGACGAGCCAGCAGATCAGCGCCCTGCGTGCCGAGATCGCCCGGCTGCAGATGGAGCTCATGGAGTACAAGGCAGTGAGTGGGGCCAGGTCCTGCTGTCCCCAGCAAGGGAAGCACTGCAGCCAGCTGTTCACTGCCCCCCAGTGGGATGGGGTGTCCTTGCTGAGAGCAGGTTTGCCCCAAGCAGGCTGCACAGGCTGGATAGCTCAGTCCTCTATGGGACAGACTGCCCTGAAACCTGAGCAGCTCTCAGTCACTGGCAGCATTAGCAAGCATAAGGGATATCAGCTCTTTAATGATTATCAGCTCTTTGAGTTCAGCTCTTTTGCTTGCTAAGGCACCGCTGGCAGATGCAGAGAGAGGAGAAGGCTGCTCTGGAGTTCCACAGCGATGTCTTTATTGGGGGTCTGTGAAGGGTTCCAGCAATGGCTCTTCTAACCAGAATGGGCTAAACCAGCCATTATATAATAGCCCATTGTACCCAGGAAGGGAAGCACTGCAGCCAGCTGTTCACTGCCCCTCAGTGGGATGGGGTGTCCTTGCTGAGAGCAGGTTTGCCCCCGAGCAGGCTGCACGGGCTGGATAGCTCAGTCCTCTATGGGACAGACTGCCCAAAACCCAAGCAGCTCTCAGCTACTGGCTACCTTTAGCAAGCATAAGGGATATCAGCTCTTTAGTGATTATCAGCTCTTTGAGTTCAGCTCTTTTGCTTGCTAAGGCACCTCAGGCCAGCAGATGTAGAGAGAGAAGGCTGCTCTGGAGTTCCACAGCGATGTCTTTATTGGGGGTCTGTGAAGGGTTCCAGTGATGGCTCTTCTGACCAATTTTGGATCCCCCTATACCCATTATATAGGGTATAGGGGTATCCAGAATTGTCCAATAGCAGGGGTTAAGGAAAAGTGACCTATGGGGTTACAGAGATAAGCTGGGGTCCAAAAGGTGGAAGACAAGGGCTTGCCATGACTTGGCATTTCCTATCTTTAGGCCTCTGCTCTCCACGGGGCCCTGTGACTGTGTTCACAGGGGTCTGAGGATGAGGGAAGAGATGAGGCTCTGACTCCAAGTTTCAGAAGGCTTGATTTATTATTTTATGATATATATTATATAAAAACTATACTAAAAGAATAGAAGAAAGGATTTGATCAAAAGGCTAGCTAAGAATAGAAAAAGAAAGAATGATAACAAAAGCTTGTGGCTTGCACTCTCTGTCCGAGCCAGCTGACTGTGATTGGCCATTAATTAGAAACAACTACACGAGACCAATCACAGATTTACTTGTTGCATTCTACAGCAGCAGATAATAATTGTTTACATTTTGTTCTTGAGGCTTCTCAGCTTCTCAAGAGGAGAAATCCTAAAAAAAAGATTTTTCATAAAAGATGTCTGTGACAGGGCCCTTGCAAGCCCATGGCCTGCTACAATGGGGGAGAGAACTGGGAGAGTAACAGTGAGAAAACTCCTTGGTTTAGATACAGTTTAAGAAGTAAAGCAAAGCAAGGAATTCATTCCCCGTGTCCCATCACAGGGAGATGTTCAGCCATGCCCAGCCCAGCAGTGCTCTGTCAAGTGTAACAGTGACTTGGGGCAACACTCCAGGCATCCCCTGTTTCTTCTTCCCTCCCCCAGCTTTATATGCTGAGCATGACATCCTGTGGTTTGGGATATCCCTGTGGTTAGTAAGGAACCACAGCTGTCCTGGCTGTGTCCCCCCAGCTCCTTGTGCACCCCTGGCCCAGCGCTGGTGGGTCAGAGTGAGGGGCAGAACAGCTCCTGACTCAGCAGAGCTGAATCATCCCTGTGGGATCAGTGCTGTGCTCAGCACAGATCCCAAACACAGCACCACACAAAAGCTGCTGTGAGGAAAATGAACTCCACCAAAGGCAAACCCAGCTGATGGAGCAGCCCTGGTGAGAGGGCAGAGACAGGTGCAGAAAGGCCCCTCCTTGTGTTTGAGTTGGGGCAGGTTTAGTGGGACAGACCCATCCCCTGCCCCCTAGGAGAAACTGCTAGGAGGAGTCAGGAGGCTTAAGAAACAGGAGCTCAGCTTAGGACCTTGGCCAGGTTTTGGGGGTGGTAAGGCAGGGAGAATCCCTGAAGCCTCTCTCACCCTCTGCATGTTCAGCTCAGGCTTTCCTGGTTCCTGCTCTCTGGGTGGGGCTGCCCCCAGGGGTGCAGTGGTGGTTCTGTGTGTCCCAGGTGTCTCTGTGTGTGTCCCAGGTGTGTCTCTGGGTGTCCCAGGTGTGTCTCTGTGTGCCCCAGGTGTGTCTCTGTGTGTCCCAGGTGTCTCTGTGTGTCCCAGGTGGGTCTGTGTGTCCCAGATGTGTCTCAGTGTGTCCCAGGTGGGTCTGTGTGTCCCAGGTGTGTCTCTGTGTGTCCAGGTGTGTCTCTGTGTGTCCCAGGTGGGTCTGTGTGTCCCAGGTGTGTCTCTGTGTGTCCCAGGTGTGTCTCTGTGTGTCCCTGGTGTGTCTCTGTGTGTCCTAGGTGTGTCCGTGTGTCCCAGGTGTGGGTCTGTGTGTCCCAGCTGGGTCTCTGTGTGTCCCAGGTGTGTCTCTGTGTGTCCCAGTGGGTCTCTGTGTCCCAGCCTGCCCTGCCCTGAGGGGCTGCCCTCCTGTGCCCCCAGGGCAAGCGTGTGATCGGGGAGGATGGCACGGAGGGCTACAGCGACCTGTTCCGGGAGAACGCCATGCTGCAGAAGGAGAACAGCGCGCTGCGCATGCGCGTCAAGGCCATGCAGGAGGCCATCGACGCCATCAACAGCAGGGTCACCTACCTCATGAGCCAGGAGGCCAACATGATGCTGGCCAAAGCAGGTGGGGCTGGGCTGTGCATGGCGTGGGGGGCCAGCCCAGGCAGCAGCTGGGCCGGGGGCCGGGGGACAGCAGGGAGTGCCTCTCACCAGTGCCCGTGCGCTGCAGGTGACGGCAACGAAGCCATCGGCACCCTGATCCAGAACTACATCCGGGAGATTGAGGAGCTGAGGTGAGCGAGCACACTGCTGGGGGTCTGGGCTCCTGGGGGCAGGGGCTGGGGATGAGGGCTCACACAGCTCAGTGCTGTGTGAATGAAGCCATCAGCACCCTGATCCAGAACTACACCTGGGAGATTGAGGAGCTGAGGTGAGCGAGCACACTGCTGGGGTTCTGGGCTCCTGGGGCCAGGGGCTCACACAGCTCAGTGCTGTATGAACAAAGCCATCAGCACCCTGATCCAGAACTACACCTGGGAGATTGAGGAGCTGAGGTGAGCAGGCACACTGCTGGGGGTTCTGGGCTCCTGGGGCCAGGGGCTCACACAGCTCAGTGCTGTGTGATTTCCACTGCTGCTATGCAGGGTTGAAGGAGGCCCAGCCTTGGTGGCAAGCAGTGCTTTGGCTGTTGTTGTCTTTGGTATGGGCATTGATGGTGAGGCAGAGTGGAAATTTTCCAGGGTAGAAATCTATTTTGATTTAGGTGGAAGGTACATCATTAAGTGTGTAGCTTGTTGTGTAGTCTGGCTGCAAAAAGCCTAGGCTCAGAGAAACTGCTTCAGTGAAAGACAGAGATAAGAGGGGGGCAGACAGAGAGTGATAGAGAGAGACAGAGACTGCTGTGAGAGCAAGTCAACTCGACTTAAGAATTCTTTCTGATAAAGAAGAACTACCAGCAAATGTACACAAAATTAGTAAAAATTAATATATATAAACCTATATAAATATATATATATATATTGTGAAATTGTATGCATATGTATCTGAGAGAGGGATAAAAAGGGACCTGAAGTTCCCAGAGGTATACATGTCATTTTGAGGGGAACAATTCCCACATGCGTCCAGCGCTGTAATAAACATCCCAGCTTTACAACTTTCACAAAAGTTGTAGAGTTTTTATTATCTCCGCAAAACAATGGAGGGATAAGTTCTATTTGAAGTGCCTGGGGTCTTCCAGGGACTGCTGCCTCCCAAAGGTGGGTCCATGCCAGTCTCCTGTTAATCCTGCTACCCTGTCTGGCAGCATTATGGCTTTCTGACCCATCAGTAGATGGAATGGCTTAGTAGTGACTCTGTCCCTGGCTGACACCATCCAAGCACATCATGTTCAGTCTGTAGAAGACTCTGGGGAGACCCTAGAGCCCCTTCCACTGCCTAAAGGAGGCTATAAGTAAGAAGGAGAGAGCTGTTATTTATTTTTTTTTTTTAGTGTGGACAGGTAGCAATAGGACAAGGGAAAATGGCTTTAAACTAAAAGTGGAGAGATTTAAATCAGAAGTTAGGAAGAAATTCTTCCCTGTGATGTTGGTGAGGCAGTGGCACAGTTTGCCCAAAGGAGCTGTGGTTATTCCATATCTGCAAGTCTATGGAGCTTGGAGCAACCTGGTCTAGTGGAAGGCATCCCTGCCCCTTCCATAGCAGGAATGTGGAATGAAATAAGGCTTAAGGTCCCTTCCAGCCCAAACCACTCTGTGATTCTAAACCCAGAAAAGACCCCCTGTAGGGCCAGTGGGATGGCCCCTGTTGGACTGTGCTGCTTGCACTCCCCAGGACGAAGCTGCTGGAGAGCGAGTCCATGAACGAGTCCCTGCGGCGCAGCCTCTCGCGGGTCTCTGCACGGGGCCCGTTCCCTGTGGGCTCCTCACCGGGCCCGGGCCTGGCTGGGATCTGCAGCCCCGCAGCCACCCTGGACACCGAGGCCTCCGACGTGCTCCGACGGGCCAAGCAGGACCTGGAGCGCCTCAAGAAGAAGGAGCGGCGGCAGCAGAGGAAGAGGTGAGGGGAAGGGGGAGGCTGAGTGCTGGTCTGTCCCTGTGGGGTTGGGTCTCCTCTGCTACAGCCAGAGCCCACACACCTGCATTCCCTTCCCTTCCCTTCCCTTCCCTTCCCTTCCCTTCCCTTCCCTTCCCTTCCCTTCCCTTCCCTTCCCTTCCCTTCCCTTCCCTTCCCTTCCCTTCCCTTCCCTTCCCTTCCCTTCCCTTCCCTTCCCTTCCCTTCCCTTCCCTTCCCTTCCCTTCCCTTCCCTTCCCTTCCCTTCCCTTCCCTTCCCTTCCCTTCCCTTCCCTTCCCTTCCCTTCCCTAACCTTCCCTTCCCTTCCCTAACCTTCCCTTCCCTAACCTTCCCTAACCTTCCCTTCCCTTCCCTTCCCTTCCCTTCCCTTCCCTTCCCTTCCCTTCCCTTCCCTTCCCTTCCCTTCCCTTCCCTTCCCTTCCTTCCCTTCCCTTCCCTTCCCTTCCTTCCCTTCCCTTCCCTTCCCTTCCCTTCCCTTCCCGCCCTGTCCTGCCCTTGGTCTCCTGTTCCCCATCATGTAATTCCAGAGGCTGTTTTTCCCCAAAGGGTCCAAAAGCAGCAGGGAGGGGAGGGTGGCCCAGCAGAAGCTGTTTCTGGCCTCTCTCATGCTGGGACTCACCAGCCCCCCTCTGTTCCCCCCAGCCCAGAGAAGGAGGCGTTTAAGAAGAGGCAGAAACTGCAGCAGGACAATGGGGAGGAGACGGATGAGAACGAGGTGGAAGAGGTGAGTGGGCATTGTGTTCACGCTGTGGGGGTGTCTGGGTGGTGAGCACTGAAAGTGCCATCCGTGGGACAGGGAGCAAGCTCAGGCTGGAAGAATCACTCTGCTGAGGGCTCCATGCTGGAGCAGGGCAGAAGCTGGGTACTCCCCACTCAGCCTGGATGTAGAATGAGGAGTCCATGTTTTTGGGGGCTTGGATTTAATCAGCATAGATGAAGAGGGGTCAGCTAGGAAGGGGTGGATGGGTCAAATTGCTGTTCCTCTCAACAGGATGTGCTGGGGGTCCAGAAATGGTGCTGCTGCCCCTGGGCATGCTGTGTGGGAGGCTGAGTCCCACTTGGGGGCCTGTGGCCCTTTGCTGTAGGGTGAGCTCAGGTTTGGAGGAGGGAGAAGCTGTGGGGAGAAGGACAGACCATCCTGCTGGCTGAGATTAGGCACTCATCTCTTAGGAGGAGGAAGAACAGGATGAGAGTGGCTGTGAGGAAGAGGATGGGCGCGAGGATGAAGATGAGGACTCAGCCAGTGAAGAGAGCCTGGTGGACTCGGACTCGGATGCAGAGGAGAAGGGTAAAGTGGAGATCTGTGTGCAGCCATGGGCATGGAGGGCACTTGCTCGCATCTCTGGCAGTGAGCTCTGCTCTTGGGGAGGCAGAGCTCACCATGCCCCAGCCATGCCTGCTCTGTGGGACTTGGGGAGCCCCAGGGCTGCTGCAGTGCTGCTTCAGTGCTGCTGCTCCCCAGCAGTGGGGGTTCCCATCAGCTCCTCTGCCCTTTCTGTGTGCTGTGTGTCTCGGTTTGGAAAGACAGGAGTCTGCTAAGGAAGGCAGGAGCCTCACCTGAAATGGAGAATGTAAACCCTCCCCACCCCTCTGAATTGCTGTAAATTTTAAATTAAGGGGCTCTCAGGCAAAAATATGGGAGCAGGAAATAACAGTTCTTTAATAGGGAAGGAAAGAAAAAGGATAAAATAAACAATGCAGTACACTAAACCAACACTGCCAGAGTCAGAACCCAGCCTGACACCCTGTGGGTCAGGCTGTTGGCAGCAGTCCCATTGGAATTGTGGCTCAGCCCTCCTGCAGTGTCAGGGCTGGTTCTGCTGGAGCAGGGATCCTGGAGATCTCTGGTGCAGTCTCTGCCTCTGAAGATCCAGGGGAAGAGGCAGCTGCTGTTCCTCTGGGAAATCCAGTGGAGAAGCTGTGCTGGTGTCTCAAAACCTCTGGATTATATCCGGGTAGGAATGCTTGGCTCCTCCCTCTGGGCTCCCATCTCCCAATGGGATGCTGTAGTCCTTATCAGCCATGCAGTGACATTCAATAGCTGTTATCAGCAGATGTTCCCTCCCTAGGGAGGTGTGATTGTGATCACTCAGAGAGAGAGATAAAGCAAACTGCCCACTGACAAAAGATAATGTGCCATACAGATGGTAATTGAAAACATCTTACATTGCAATTTTCAACACTGTGAGTCAGTGGGGCCATGCAAGTGATGCTCCCCGTGCCTCCCAGCCTGACTTTCTCCTCTGCCTCCAGCTGTGAATTTCCAGGCCGACCTGGCAGATCTGACCTGTGAGATTGAGATCAAGCAGAAGCTGATTGATGAGCTGGAGAACAGCCAGCGGCGGCTGCAGACCCTCAAGCACCAGTATGAGGAGAAGCTGATCTTGCTGCAGAACAAGATTCGGGACACGCAGCTGGAGCGGGACCGGGTCCTGCAGAACCTCAGTGAGAGCTGCCTCACCCTCGGGATCCCATTCCCAGACCCCAGTTCCAGCTCAAGCCCAGCTAACTCTAAGTCAAAGCATCCACCTCTTGCTCTGGTAGAGCTTTGCCATCCACCTGCCTCTCCTTGAATCCCTGGCACCCCCCAAGACTCTGCTTGTCTTGCTATGGGAGCAGCATCAGTGAGCTGCACAGCTCTGCACCCTGCTGGTGCTGCAGGAGGGTGGCAAAGCCTCTTCCAGCCTTGAGCACCACCTCGTGAGCTGGGGGGACTCCTGGGAAAACTGAGGGATAAAAGAGCCAGTGGTGTGGCTGATCTGCAGGCTAAAATAGGGCAGGGTCAGCCCTGTGTGTGGCTGTGTGTCCCAGTCTGCAGCTCTGCTCAGGCCAGCCCTGTATCTCCACTCTCTGCTGAGCTCTTCCAGCAGATATTCCCAGACAGACCCCAGTTCCTGGTGGGTGAGGGGGCTCTGATGGGACAGGGAGGGATGCAGTGCTGGGTGCCTCCAGGCAGGTCTGTGGGTACAGGGGGGTCCCGGGGTGCATTGTGAGCTCTCTCCCCACCCACCAGGCACCATGGAGTGCTACACCGAGGAGAAAGCCAACAAGATCAAGGCAGACTACGAGAAGCGACTGAAGGAGATGAACAGGGACCTACAGAAGCTGCAGGCAGCCCAGAAGGAGCACGCTCGCCTGCTCAAGAACCAGAGCCGCTACGAGCGGGAGCTGCGCAAGCTGCAGGCGGAGGTGGCCGAGATGAAGAAGGCAAAGGTACCTGGATGTGCCGGGGCGGGGAGGGATCCCGGCCAAGCCTGGAGCAGCGTTTTGCACTCTGGTGGCAGTGCAGAGCGCTGTGTGCTGGGTGTGGGGTGCCCCGGGGCGGTGGCACAGCGGCCCCTCCTTGCAGGTGGCGCTGATGAAGCAGATGCGGGAGGAGCAGCAGCGGCGCCGCCTGGCCGAGACCAAGAGGAACCGGGAGATCGCGCAGCTCAAGAAGGAGCAGCGCCGGCAGGAGGTGAGAGGCCGGCTTGCCATGTGTGCAGGAGGCATGGAGAGGGGATGCTTCAGAAGCAGGGGGAAGGACCACAAGGATCCCCAACTCCCTGCTCTGGGTTATCAGCCTTTTTGGAGGTGTCTTGGGCTGCCAAAAGCCTCTGCACTCTGCCTCAAGATTGTGACTGGTCTGGCTGGGGAGGGGGTGTTTGTCCTGCTCTGGCACTCCAGGAGCTCACAGACAGCTTGGTGAAGCCTCACTGGAGGTCCTAGCAGAGCACAGCTGGATGAATGGCTCCCAAAGGATTCCCACTGCTCCTGTTGGTGTTATGGGAGATGCTGTGGGAGGGGGGAATGTGCAGCCAGAGTCAGCTCAAGGCTGGGAGCTTGCTCGGTGTTAGAATCAGGAGTGAGACTGTGCCAAAGGGAGCACTGGCACTGCGACCACATCTGGGCTGGACCTCAGGGGTGTCTTTTTCTTTCTCACTCCTGCAGTTCCAGATCAGGGCTCTGGAATCTCAGAAGCGACAGCAGGAAATTGTGCTGCGGAGGAAAACGCAGGAGGTGAGGAAAGGGGGTTTCCTCCACATAGCCCCCAGCTTCCATGGGGGTCTGGGTCTAGTGCTTGGCTCAGAGAAATCCCATCTTTCAGACAGGGCTGGCTTTGGGAATGGGGTCCCCAAAAGGCAGGGAGAGATTTTATGGCTCAGGAACCAGGTGGGAAATGGATGTAGGCAGCAGCAGAGTTCCCCATCCCGAGCAGCAGAGCCTGGTGGCAGGGGTGGGCTATGAGGGAGGAGAGGGAGCCCCATGAGGCATAAATATCGCTGGGCTTTGCTGCTCTCAGACCTGTGGGGCCTGGGGGTGATACCAATGTGTTTAGGCTGGGTGAGGCTGCCCAGCTGACACCATTTGCTGTTCCTTTGAGGGAGTCCCCCCTAAGCTGTGTGTTCCCTGGTAGTAGCAGGCAGGCAAGGAGACTCCAGATGCCTTCTGGGGGTGCTGATTAGGTGAGGGTTTATTGGGGGTCCCACCCCTGGGAGCAGCAGGGTTTCTGAGGGAGAAGGGGGGAAAGGGGGAGAGAGGAGAGAGAGGGAGAGCCTAGGGGGAAAAGAGCCAAGAGAGAGCCTGGTCTCCCTCGCACAGGTTAATAGCAGGCATGGAATAAGCCTTGGGTCAATGGGATTACAGATCCATGACATTTCAGGGGAGGATCACAGGCTTGGAACAAACCCTACATTTTCCAGGGGTGAGACTGAGCATACATTGAACTAAAATGCAACACCACAGACCCTCTCCTCTGTCCTCCCTGGGGCAGGTGTCAGCGCTGCGCCGTCTGGCCAAGCCCATGTCCGACAGGGTGGCGGGCAGGACGGGCCCCAAGCCCCCCATGCTGGACTCGGGGGCCGAGGTCTCGGCCAGCACCACCTCCTCCGAGCCCGAGAGCGGCGCTCGCTCCGTCTCCAGCATCGTGCGCCAGTGGAACAGGAAAATCAACAACTTCCTGGGAGACTCCTCGGCCTCCATCAACGGGGCTCGGCCTGCCAGGTCAGGGCAGGGGCTGGGTGGTCGGGGGTGAGACATCCCAGGGATCCTGTGCCTGGCTTTTGATGGGTGGTGGAGATTGAAGGATGGCTTAGTGTCCACTCGAGCCATACTAAATCACTGATCCTGTGATAAGCTGTGCTGGCAGAGTGTGACTGTCACCTGCGTTTGAGCTCAAAGCTGGCCCTCCATGAGGATTAAATGTTGTGGCACAAACCCTACTGGACTCATCTCTTGTCCCGCTTTGCTAAGAGGAAAAGTTGGGTGATATATGGTTTCCTCAAGCCAGGTCTTATGAGCTCTTGGAGATCTATATCACACCCAGGATAGCTCAGCTACCTTAGAAGGCATAAAATCACCAGGATGGCTTCTGTGGTAGTGTTGGAAACAGAAAAGTTTTAATAAAAGGCAAAATAACAAAATTCTTTACAGAGAAAAACCAAGCCAGGTGGAAGAGGTTCTTGCTCCTGGTAAAACACCTCACAAAAGCGATTCATTTCTTTCTTCTCTTCATTTTCTAAAAAATTGCTTAGGCAAAACTTTTTGGCTCCTGTCTAATTGGCTATCCTTAAGTTTGAGGTGAAGTCCCCCAAGTTCTATGAGGTGTCTTTTTACCTAATCAAAGAAGAAACTTCTGAGCTTTTTTCCTTTTTAAAGAGACAAAGGATAATTTTGTCACTCCTTCAACAGAGAGCACATTCCTACAGTTGAGCAATGCAGAAACAGCACAGGTGCATCCTCTGTTTCTGGCCAGCCAGATCCCGGATCCTGGGGCAAGCCTGGCTCTCCAGCACGGTGTGGCCATCTGCCCAAATGCCTCTTCTTCCCTCTGGCTGTAGGAAGAAGTTCCCCAAGAAGGGGTCGAGCCAGACCTTCAGCAAAGCTGCCCGCCTCAAGTGGCAGTCGCTGGAGCGGCGCATCTTCGACATTGTCATGCAGAGAATGACCATTGTCAACCTCGAGGCAGACATGGAGAGGCTCATCAAGGTGGCTGTGGCACTGGGGACAGAGGGGGCTGGGTGGTGGCTGCAGGACAGGGAGGTGGCCATGTGGACAGTGCTAATTCCCCTTTTCCCCCAGAAACGTGAGGAGCTGTCGCTGCTGCAGGAGGCATTGCTGGGCAAGCGGGCAAAGCTGCAGGCAGAGAGCCCCAAGGAGCAGAAGGGTCTACAAGAGCTGAACGAGGAGATTGAGGTGCTGGGGGCCAACATTGACTACATCAACGACAGCATTTCAGACTGCCAGGCCACCATCATGCAGATTGAGGAGACTAAGGTGGGCAGCAGGACTGGGAATGGCTGGAAGGGAGGAAATGAGAGCATCCCTCTGTGGAAAGAGCATCCTTGGGCACAGCCAGCTGGGGCTGGGCTCTGCTCAGAGGACCCAGAGTCCTGTGAGCTGTCACTCTTGGTGGGGCTTCACCCACACAGTCACTCTCATTAGATGATTAATTATAGAGAGGACTTCTGGCAGGTCCTTGCATGTCCATGGACATGCTGGTGTCCTGCTGCCCTGGAATTGTAGGGAGACTGCAGCCCCCATTTGCCCACGGGGCTGGTGGTCACTTGTACCATGGTTGTTGCTTCATGCACTGGAAACATTCCTGGAGGACTGACTGGCTTTTTCCCAGAAACCAGAAACCATCTAGGTTTTGTGTCCAGTTGTGATACTGGCCATGCCACTGGGCAGCTCCCAACTCCCCTCAATGCCTGCAGCCTGAAATGGAGGCTGTGTGCTGTCCCTGGCTTGTCCCCAGCTGTCACCTTGATTGCAGGGAAGAAGGGCTGCTGTTAATTCATGCCAGGCTTTGGACTGTGGATTTGGGTGAGCCTGGTGTCTGTTCATGGTCTAGTTTTGTGCTGGAACCAGAATTTCCTTAGCAGTGCATAAACCCTTCAGCACTGGACAGTCCCATGGCTGGATCTGCCCAGTTGTGATGGTGTTCACAGGGGTCTTAGGATGAGGGAAGAGATGAGGATCTGACTCCATGTTACAGAAGGCTTGATTTATTATTTTATGATATATATTACATTAAAACTATACTAAAACGAATAGAAGGAAAAGTTTCATCTCAGAAGGCTAGCTAAGAATAGAAAAAGAAAGAATGATAACAAAGGCAGCTCAGACTCTCTGTCCAAGCCAGCTCTGCTGTGATTGGCCATTAATTACAAACAAGCACATGAGACCAATCACAGATGCACCTGTTGCATTCCACAGCAACAGATAATCAATGTTTACATTTTGTTCCTGAGGCCTCTCAGCCTCTTAGGAAGAAAAAATCCAAGAAAAGGATTTTCATAAAAAGATGTCTGCAACACCCAGTAGCCACTGGGCAGACTGGGGAGGGTGAGGGTTGGACTGGGCAGTGCTTGGAGGGTGATGGAAGTGCTGTGCTTGCCATGGAGGCCCATCCAGCAGCAAAGCTACCCTGCTGATCCAGCCCTTGTCCCTGTGTGTTTCAGGAGGAGCTGGACTCCACGGACACCTCGGTGGTGATCAGCTCCTGCTCCCTGGCCGAAGCCCGGCTGCTGCTGGACAACTTCCTGAAAGCCTCCATTGACAAGGTGTGGGGCTGGCAGGGCTGTGCATGTGTGACAGGGCTTCTTCCTGGGTGCCAGGTGTTCCTGGTGGCCAGGACCTTGCTGAGTGCCAGCATTGCCTGTGCAGGGGCTGCAGGTGGCCCAGAAGGAGGCGCAGATCCGGCTGCTGGAGGGGCGCCTGCGGCAGACAGACGTGGCCAACTCCTCGCAGAACCACGCCCTGCTGGATGCCCTGAGGGAGAAGGCTGAGTCCCACCCCGAGCTGCAGGCGCTGATCCACAACGTCCAGCAAGGTGGGGCCTGAGGCAGGGGCAGCTTCAGGCCAGGTGTGCTGCTGTGGGCTGGGTGCCCACCTGGACTGGGCCTGCAGAAAGCACCTGGAGGTGGCTGGGACCCTGCCCAAAGGCCGTGTTGGGTGGGGGTGTGTGCCCTGGCCATGGACAAGGACAGGGTTATCCCTCATGCCCTTCTGGCCATGGATAACAGGGACAAGGGCTGGGTCACTCCCCATGGCCATGGATCACAGGGACAGGGTCACCCCCCACACCATTCTGGCCATGGATAACAGGGACAAGGACTGAGTCACTCCCTACACCTTCCTGCCCATGGATGACAGGACAAGGACTGGGTTATCCCTCATGGCTTCCTGAGATAACCCCTCTGCTGCAGGGTTTGGGGTAGCTGGTGACAGTGGTGTCCCCTCTGGGTCCCCCCTGCTGATGCACTGTTTCCCTCTCACAGAGAATGGGTACACCAGCACAGATGAGGAAGTTTCAGAGTTCAGCCTGGCCTCAGATGGGAGGTGAGCACCCAGCCTGGCACTGTCTGATGCCATTCATGGACCTCATAGACGGGCGTGGATGAACAAAGCCCCACCTGAGCTTTTCTGTGGTGCCCAGCCCTTGGTGGGGGGAGCAGGATGTCTCTTGGACATGAGCATGGAGTGAAGGCTTGGTCATTCCTTGGAGAAAGGGTCCTGGGGGGCAGAGGGTGACCCAAGGAGTCTGGTGGACCATTGGCACCAGCTTTCTGAAGAGAGTTTGGCACTGAAGATCCATCTTTGCTCCTTTCTCCTTGCAGCATCTCCCAGTCTTTCACCATGAAGGGCTCAGCAAGCCAGGATGACTTCAAGTTCAAGGTTAGTTGGCCTTTTTGTGTGTCCTGGTCAGGGAGGCAGGGAGGAGGGTTGGAGGGATGTTCAGTGATTCTTCAGGCCTCTGCTCTGCAGCCTGAACCTTGGCGAGCCAGGCTTGGCATAAGGCAGTGTGGCTGATTTATGGATGGGCAGAACCAAGGTCTCCTGGTGCAGTGGTCCTGTCCTGGAGCACCAGAGACTTGGCAAGCACCCAGCACACCAGGCAGTGCCTCCCAAATCTGAGTGGCACTGAGGATGTCCCCATGGAAGGAAGCAGCCACTGTTCTGTACATGTTTGCTGGAGGGGATCCAGTGGGATGTGGGGGAGCTGGTTTGTGGCCAGAGAGCACAAACTCTTCCAGCCCCCATTGCTGGCTGCTCCCACTGCCCTCATGTGCCCACCCTGAGCCCTCTGCCCTGCTCTAGGGGGAGCCCAAGCTTTCGGGGCAGATGAAGGCAGTGTCAGCTGAGTGTCTGGGACCCACGCTGGACGTGTCCACCAAGAACATCACCAAGTCCTTGGCGTCCCTCATGGAGATCAAGGAGGACGGGATCGGCTTCTCCATCCGGGACCCCTATTACAAGGAGAAGGTGTCACGGACCATCAGCCTGCCCACCCGGGGCAGCACCTTGTGAGCATGGGCCACCAGTGCCTGGGAGGCTCAGGGGGTCTGGGGAGCTGTGCCTGGCCTGTGGGGGTGCAGAGGGGTGAGGGGAGCCCAATCCTGCATCTGTCCATGCTCGGGTATAGCATGCCGTGGGGAATTTCCTCAGCGGGGCTTGGAGAGTGTGTAGGAATGTGTTGGTGTTGCTTGCAGATGGAGAGGAGTATACTTCAAAAGCAGGGAAGGAAGGGGAGAAATGGTGAGGGGATACTTCAGAAGCAGGGAGAACAACCACAAGGGTCCCCAACTCCCTGCTCTGTGTTATCAGCTTTTTGGAGGTGTCTTGGGCTGGCAAAAGCCTCTGCACTATGCCTCGAGATTGTGACTCCAGCCCAATCTCTTGTTTGCTCTTCTGGGGGAGGACAGAGGTGTTGATTGTGGAGGGATCCTGGGCAGGGCAGGCACCCACTGTGCTTTGTTCACTTGCTGCAGTCCCAGGCAGTCCCGGGGCTCGGACACCTCGCCCCTGACCCGGCGGAAATCCTACGACCGTGGGCAGCCTGCCAGGTGAGCTCGGGACAAACACTGACATGGGCAGGGGGGCTGTGTGGCCCAGGATCCTTTCTGGGCCCAGTCAGGTGCCAGGTGAGCAGTTCCCAAGTCATGTGTCCCTCTGATCCTTTGGCTCAGGCCTGCAGACATCGGCTTCACACCGCCCTCCTCCCCACCCACCCGTCCGCGCAACGACCGCAACGTCTTCTCCCGTCTCACGAGCACCCAGAGCCAGGGATCTGCCTTGGACAAGTGAGTCCTGCTGGGGTGAGGGTGTCTGAGGAGGGGAACCCAGACCAGGATAGCACACAGCCTGTACTGAGTCCTGTGGGGGTGTATAGCATCACCAGGGCTTGGATTGGCTCCAGCCAGCGTCCTGTCACCTCTTCACTCTCTGCTCCTCTCTGTGATGGAGCAGCGGCCGTGCCAGGGCTGTGCTCTGCCCACTGTGCCCCTCTGAGCTCACAGTGCTGGCCTCTGCCTGCAGACAGACTTGGAGCCCTGGCAAGATGAGGGAGCAGGATGGGGTGAGGGGATGAGGGCTCAGAGGAAGCTGATGGACTGGCATCCAGCCACAAGTGCTGCTCCAGCCTCTCCTGGCAGCAGGTCAGGTGCTGCTCTGGGCTTGCTAGCAGCGCTGGTGTTCCCTGATGGAGACCTGCTGTCTGTTCCTCACATGCCCTCCTGCTCTTCTGCTCTCCCCTGGTTCTCCATGTGTGCTTCTCCTTCTCCCTCCTTCCTCTCCTTCTCTCTATCCTACACTGGCTTGGATGCAATAACAATCTTCCACCTCTGACTCCACTGCTGCCTTCTCTAGTCTGGGTTTTCTCTCCCATAATCCTGCTAATTTTCTGCCCTAGGTCTGATGACAGCGATTCCTCTGTCTCGGAGGTGCTGAGGTATAGACAATTCTATTTATTATCCCTTCCTCTGCTCCTCCTTCTCTCTGTCAGATGCCTGCTCTCCCTGTCCCTGCATGCTCTGCCTGCAGCTTGCTGCTCTCCCCCATCCCAACTGTGTGTCTGTCCCCCTGGCATGCCACCTCTGGTGCCTGGTGCTGTCAGTTCAAGCTGTTCTGCTGGGATGAGCCCTTGGTGCGTGGTGCTGGGCTCACTGGTGGGTGCTGGCTGCTTTGGGTTGGCAGCATGTTCTCCTCCAGCTCTGATGGGTTCTTGCCAGCATGAGGCCACCACTCATGGTGCCAGCCCTTCCCCAGCTCTCCAGCAGGATGGTGAGATGGTGGGGAAGGGTGCTTGCAGTACATGCTTTGTGCAAGCTTCTTCCAGGCAGTTATCTCAGGTTCAGCTCGTGCCTGGTTGTGCTGCCCTGGTGCTGGAAAAGGTCAGTCTGTCCCTAAAGAAACAAAGTCAGATTGTGGCAGAGCTCAGCCTTGGAGTTAATGTTCTCCTGGGATTCTCTCCCTGCATCCACCACTTCAGAGGTTTCCCAGAACAGGGGCCACATTTCTCCCATCCTTTACAACATTGCAGCCTTCCAGTGCCTAAAGGGGCTTATTACAAAGAGGGAGAGCAACTTTGTACATGGGCAAATAGTGACAAGACAAGGGGCAACAGTTTAAAACTGAAAGAGGAGAGATTTGGAGCAGATGTTAGGAAGGAGTTCTTCCCTGTGTGGGTGCTGAGGCCCTGGCACAGTTTTCCAGAGAAGCTGTAGCTGCCCCATCCCTGGGAGTGTCCAAGGCCAGGCAGGATGGGGCTTGGAGCACCCTGGTCTAGTGCAAGGTGTCCCAGCTCATGGCATGGACATGGAATGAGAGGGTGTCTAAAGTTCCAACCCAAACCATTCCATGATTCCATGATCAGCTGTCCAGCACCTAAGTGTCCCCTCTGCCTGTGCCCTGAGCTCCTGCAGCCCCCCTGTGACAGGGGAGGTGACACCAGACCAGTCTGAGAGGGTCAGTTGTGGTCAGGCAGCCTCTCAAAGCCCATGGAAGATGCAGTGCAGGGATTTCCCCTTGGATTCAGTGTTGCTTTGAGGCTGCTGGAAGCGCTGGGGGCGAGGGGAGGGCTGTTGGCTTGGCTTGGTAAGGGCAGAGCTGAGGAACATCACATGCATGTGATTTCCACACCCAATTAATGAGCCTGTGCTTGTCCTCACAACTAATGCAAACCTTGCCCTTCTCTTGCCCCATGCATCAGTTTCCCTGCCTGTAAGAAGAAAACAGCACAACTTTGGGTGTTGTGGCTGTGCTTGATGACCAGGTCACACACAGGAGGGTCAGGCTGGGGGTGCTCAGCACCCTGAGCATGTCTGAAGTGGAGGGGATTGGCAGATGATGTCCCCCAGGACACAGAGCAGTGCTCCTTGGCAGGGTAGGTGCTGTCCTGCCCACAGCCACAGTGGGGGCAGGAACAGCCATTGCTGCAGGGATGTGGGGGGCAGATGCTGGTGCTGCCCTTTGTCACCCTTGGGATCTGTCTTCAAATGCCACCAGCCTGAGGGTGACAGCCTCCAGGGGATGGGGTGCTGATACTGGAACTCTGAAACATTATCCCAGCAGAGCTTCAGCTTCAGGCTGGACAGGGCACAGCTTGCCCCAAAATGGACCTGAGGCCAAGGGCTGAGTCTCCTGAACTGTGCTGGGTCTGTGCTGGTGAGGCAGGAGAGGTTTGGGGGCAGAGCAGAGGTCACTGGGCAGCCTCCCCCTTGCCCTGTGTGATGGCAGGGGCAGAGGTGGGCAGGGGGTGCCCATGGGGACATTCTGGGGTTTCCACAGAGACCTCAGCTCAGACAGGCCAGGTTCAGGTGTAGCAGTGTCTCTCTCTGGGCTGGGTGTGAGGCTGCTCATGTTCTTCCATGCCCTGGGGCTGTGGGCACCGTGCCCCTCCACCCCACACTGTACCTGTTCTCTCTCTCCTGTGAAGGGGCATCATCAACCCGGTGGGTGGCACCAAGAATGCCCGGACAGCCCCTCTGCAGTGTGTCTCAGTGGCAGAGGGACACACCAAGCCTGTGCTCTGCCTGGATGCCACCGATGAGCTGCTCTTCACGGGCTCCAAAGGTGGGTGATGGGCAGGGAGGATGCAGAGGGAGCGTTGGCATTACAGGGATGGTCCCTGTCTGCAGTGTTGAGCCCTGCCCCTGTGCTGGGCTGGCTGGCCCCTTTCCTCTGGCCCTGTGGGTGGGGGGACATGCTCAGAGGGAAGATTGTCCCCACGTCCTTGGAGGAGACACCCCCAACACTCCTGGGCGTGTTCTTCCTCCCACAGACCGCAGCTGCAAGATGTGGAACCTGGTGACAGGCCAGGAAATCGCCTCTCTCAAGGGCCACCCCAACAATGTGGTGTCCATCAAGTACTGCAGCCACACGGGGCTGGTGTTCACCGTGTCCACGTCCTACATCAAGGTGTGGGACATCCGCGACTCCGCGCGCTGCGTCCGCACCCTCACGTACGTCAGCTCGGGCACCTGGGCACTCTGGGCTCCTCTGCCTCTGCAGAAGCCTTTACAGAACCTACATGGCCAGATAGAGCTCCCTAGTGCCAGTTTGGAGTGCTGCTTCCTGAGGGAACAGGGAGGGTGGGAGAGGTTGGGGTGAGGGAGTTCATGGGAGCTCCTGCAGGAAAAACTCGTGGTCATAAAATCACAGAATATGCTGAGTTGGAAGGGACCCATCAGGATCATCACATCCAGTTCCTGACCCTGCACAGACACCCCAACAATCCCACCCAGTGCCTGGGAGTGTTGTCCAAACACTTGCTGGACTCGGACAGGCTCGGAGCTGCGCCCATTTCCTGGGGAGTCTGTTCAGTGCCCCAGCACCCTCTGGGGAAGAACCTTTTCCTGACATCCAACCTAAACATCTCCCAGCTCAGCTCCAGCCATTCCTGTGATTTCTGTCACTTGTCATGAGAGGGAAGAGATCAGTGCCTGTCCCTCTGCTGCCCCTCATGAGGACATTGAAGACCCCAGTGAGGTCTCCCCTCTAGGCTGAACAAACCAAGTGCCCTCAGCTGCCCCTCATGAGGCTTCCCCTCCAGACCCTTCACCATTGTCATGGCCCTCCTTAGGATGCTCTCCAGTGGTTTAATGTCTTTTTTATATTGTGGTGCTCAAAACTGCCCTGAGGGCTTGAGGTGAGGCTACCCCAGTGCAGAGCAGGGCAGGACAATCCCCTCTGCCCAGCTGGCAGTGCTGTTCCTGGTGGACATGGATGTCCCTCCTGGCTGCCAGGGCACTGCTGACTCATATTCATTGACCAGGATGCCCAGGTCCCTTCCCACAGCTGCTCTCCAGCCTCTGTTCCCTGCAGGGTTGCTGTGTCCCAGGTGCAGAATCCAGCACTTGTTAAGGGTCAGGAGCTTTGAAGAGATTTTGCAGCTGTTCTGAGAGCTGGCAGCTCCCATGGGGGGCACAGCCCCAAACAGCAGTGTCTGGGTAAATCACAGCCTCTTCAGTGGGAAACATGGGGCTCTGTGAGGAGTTTGAGGACCAGAAAGGAGCGTGGAACAGACTGTAGCTGTGGCTGCCAGTCTGGAGTAGGGCTCCAAGGTTAGGACAGGATGGTAGGGAGTAATAGCAGCCTCCTTGAGCCAGGTCTCATGAGCTCTTGGAGGTCTATTACTCACCCAAGATAGCTCAGCTATCTTTGGAGGCATAAAATCAGCAGGATGGCTTCTGTTGCAGTGTTGGAAACAAAAAGGTTCAATAAAAGGCAAAATAACAAACAGAGAAAAACCAAGCCAAGTGCAAGAGATTCTTGCTCCTGGTAAAATACCCCACAAAAGCAATTTGTTTCTTTGTTGTCTTCTTTTTCTAGTAAATTGCTCAGGTGGGACTTTTTGGCTTCTGTCCAATTGGCCATCCTTAAGTTTGAGGTGAAGTCCCCCAGGCCTGTGAGGTGGCTTTTTCACCTAATTAATGACAGAAACTTCTGGGTTTCTTTCCTTTTTAAGGGGACAAAGGACAGTTTTGTCACTCTGTCAACAAGGGGCACATTCCTATAGCAGGTCAGAGCTACCCACTTGCTGTGGCACAGGTCTCCTTTCCCCATCCAGCCTCAGCTCACCTGCCTTGGTTTCCCTCCTGGCACAGAGGCTGAGACCTCTCTGCCCTGTGCTGGATGCCAGCACTCACCAGCCCTTCAGTGGGAAGCAGAGAGGCACAGGAGGAGAGCAGGGAACCTCAGCTGGAAGCCAGGGCAGGATGCTCTGAGACAGGCACAGAGCCTGATCCTTGGCTGCCTTTGCAGGCTGGGCACTGCCCTGTGGGACAAAGCTCCTGTTGGTCCCATTGTGGCCAGAGGGACAGGGACACTCCAGGGCCTTTCCTCAGTGTGGGACCCAGCTGTGCCAGCCTGGGGACAGCCCTGTGGTTCCTCAGTGGCTCTGGTCTCATCCTTCCTGATGCCTCAGTTTGGCTTTTCTATTTTTCAGGTTCTGTGCTGCTTTAGTGTGCGGGTCTGGGTTCATATTAAGGGATGCTGAGCTCTGTGCACAGAGCAGGGAGACAAAACAATTCCTGCTCCAGCTGGGCACCAAGGACAAATGATCCAAATCTCAGCCCAGGAGCACAAACAATATGAACTAAAGACAGAAAAACAAGCAGGATGGGACTTCATGGGTTAAATCTGTAACTGGACAATTAACCCAATATGCAAATGGACCAAAACTTATAAAAGTGAGAGACCCCATGACCTGTCATCCATTTTGTGACCATTGGGGTTCACCTGGGCTGTAGCCCTGGTGTTGGTACAAGCCCCTCAGGGCACAGGGCTGGAGGGAAATCTAAGCACAAGGATTGAACTGAAACCCCATGAGAAACTGAGATATATAAAGCTACAAACTGAAATAGAAATATAGATTTAGAATACAGATTTTAGCTTTTAGCAGAAACTTATACTAAGTGCCTTGGGTATCTAAAAAGCTGCAATAGAGAACAAAAGCTTTTTTGTCTTTAGGCACAATTCAACCATAGTGGTGATATGTTTATAAGGCTACTTTGCTTCAGACAAAATGTAAATTGCTGGGCTCTTGTGCTGCCCAAGGTGGATCCATTGAGGCCTCCTAATAAATCCCTACTTTATTCTGTAGCTCTGTCCAACCTCTGTTCTAGGCTCTGCTCAGCCTTGACAAGGCACCACCTGTGGTAACCACATATTCCTGAACAGAGAGAGACAGCTCTCCTAGGATTTTCCTGGGAAGCTGGGAGAAAGCTCAGAGAAAACAATGAGAAACAATTCTTATCTCCACTTGTTGCACC
The DNA here is from genome assembly GCF_035770615.1 of Melospiza melodia melodia. Classification (NCBI taxonomy): domain Eukaryota; kingdom Metazoa; phylum Chordata; class Aves; order Passeriformes; family Passerellidae; genus Melospiza; species Melospiza melodia. The sequence goes on along the minus strand of NC_086221.1, from coordinate 3,507,495 downwards.
TGTCATCGTGCACATGTGGAATATGTTATGGAGATTTCTTTACCAAAGGGTGATTTTATAATTGGTCACTGGTGATGGTGTTTTGGATTCAAGGACCAGTTAGGTCAAAGCTGTATCAGACTGTCTGCAAGGGCAACAGGGGTCTGATGGCTCAGCCTGGACACCACAACCTTCCCAGAGAGAGATCCTGCAAGAGACAACTTTCTTGGGTCTCAGGCAGTCCTTCAGCTGCAGGGTAACCCCAGCAAGGGGCAGCCAGCTCAGCTCTTAGCAGTGATTTCAGCTCTCAGTGATTTCAGCTCTTAGCAGTGATTTCAGCTCTCAGTGATTTCATCTCTTAGCAGTAATTTCAGCTCTCAGCAGTGATTTCAGCTCTCAGTGATTTCAGCTCTTAGCAGTGATTTCAGCTCTCAGTGATTTCAGCTCTGCCTTGTGAGGTGTCCCCAGGCCAACACAGGGACAAAGAGACAGGAGCGCCGTGAGATTGTTCCACAGAGTTCCTTTATTCCAGCACCCTGCAAAGGACACCAGTGACAGCAGCTCCCTCCTGAACAGGGCAGAAACTGGGAGTTTTATGGGGAAAAGCAGGGGTGGGAAAAACCAATCATTCCCAACAAATCTACATGGGATTCCAAAGCATGCTGGGAACTCACCATGACCAAGGAGGATTTCTCAGTCAAGAAGAGTTTGAGAAGATCTTATCACAGCCCATTCAAGGGATAGCTCTCCAAGGGAGAGGGCTGGCATGCCCATCTGTCTCCACAGATGGGTTTTTTCTTAATAGGATAATGTAGTATTATAGTATAATATGGTATTATAGTAATATCAGGGCACCCCCATCACAGGAATGATTGAATATGACTCCAAGGCTTTGGATGCTGAACACTCTCTTTATTATCCTATATTATACGATATTTATATTACAAAGAATGCTGAAGAATACTAAAGAAAGCTCCTGACTGTCTCTTGACAATCAGGCAACAGCTTTTTGTGATGGGCCAAGGAAACAAAACAATCCTCAGCAAAACCCAATTACTAAATTCCTGCAGGTAAACAATATCCTAACACATTCCACAGGTGCAAAACAACAGGAGCAGAGAATAGACATAAGAATTGTTTTTCTCTTCTCTGAGGCTTCTCTCTGCTTTTCCCAGAAAATCATTGGGAAAAATTGTGCCTTGCTTTTCTCTGTGAAGAGAAACACGGCCACATAGTACAGGATAGTAGAATAAAGGTGTAGGCTGGGGATGGTGTGGCTGGACAGTGCCCAGAAAGGAACCTGAGGGTGCTGATGGACAGCAGGCTGAACATGAGCCAGCAGTGTGCTCTGGTGGCCAAGAAGGCCAATGGCTCCTGGCCTGGATCAGGAATGGTGTGTCCAGCAGGAGCAAGGAGGGCATTCTGCCCCTTTACTCAGCACTGCTGAGGGCACACCTGGAGTGTTGTGTCCAGCTCTGGGCCCCCAGTTTAGGAAAGACATGGAGACATTGAGCATGTCCAGAGGGGCTGGGAACACAAACCCTGTGAGGAACAACTGAGGGAGCTGGGGGTGCTCAGCCTGGAGAAAAGGAGACTCAGGGGTGACCTTATCACTCTCTACAACTTCCTGAAGGGTTGTAGTTGGTGGGAGGTCAGTTGTAGTCAAGTGTGGCTGGGCTCTTTCTCCAGGCAGCGCTGACAGAACCAGAGGTCACAGTCTCAAGCTACATCAAGGGAAATATAGGTTGGATATCAGGAAAAAGTTTTTCATGGAAAGAGTGATAAAGTTCTGGAATGGCTGCCCGGGGAGGTGGTGGAGTCCCCATCCCTGGGTGTGTTTACAAAGCCTGGATGTGGCACTGGGTGCCAGGGTTTAGTTGAGGTGCTGGGGCTGGGTTGGACTCGATGATCTTTGAGGTCTCTTCCAACCTGGTCATTCTGTGAATTCTGTGATTGCTCAGCCTCCTGCAATCACAGACTCAACGCTAATTACTCCCCAGCAGGTACAATCCATCACCCCTTTGAACTGTCCCCCTTCAGGTCGTCGGGCCAGGTGATCTCTGGGGACGCGTGTGCCGGGACCAGCAGCCGCACGGTCACCAGCGTGCAGGGCGAGCACCAGATCAACCAGATCGCGCTCAACCCCGCGGGCACCGCGCTCTACGCGGCCGCCGGCAACGCCGTGCGCGTCTGGGAGCTCAGCAGGTCAGGGATGGGGCTGAGCTGGGCAGGGATGGGAGCTGGGCAGGGATGGGAGCTGGGCAGGGATGGGGCTGAGCTGGGCAGGGATTGGAGCTGGGCAGGGATGGGAGTTGGGCAGGGATGGGGCTGAGCTGGGCAGGGATGGGGCTGAGCAGGGCTGAGCTGTGCCCTTGCTGCCCTCACGGGCTGAGCTGTGCCCTTGCTGCTCTCACGGGCTGAGCTGTGCCCTTGCTGCCCCTCAGGGGCTGAGCTGTGCCCTTGCTGCCCCTCAGGGGCTGAGCTGTGCCCTTGCTGCCCCTCAGGGGCTGAGCTGTGCCCTTGCTGCCCTCACGGGCTGAGCTGTGCCCTTGCTGCCCTCACAGGGGCTGAGCTGTGCCCTTGCTGCCCCTCAGGGGCTGAGCTGTGCCCTTGCTGCCCTCACGGGCTGAGCTGTGCCCTTGCTGCCCCTCAGGGGCTGAGCTGTGCCCTTGCTGCCCTCACGGGCTGAGCTGTGCCCTTGCTGCCCCTCAGGGGCTGAGCTGTGCCCTTGCAGGGGCTGAGCTGTGCCCTTGCTGCCCTCAGGGGCTGAGCTGTGCCCTTGCTGCCCTCACAGGGGCTGAGCTGTGCCCTTGCTGCCCTCACAGGGGCTGAGCTGTGCCCTTGCTGCCCCTCACGGGCTGAGCTGTGCCCTTGCTGCTCTCACAGGGGCTGAGCTGTGCCCTTGCTGCCCTCACAGGGGCTGAGCTGTGCCCTTGCTGCCCTCAGGGGCTGAGCTGTGCCCTTGCTGCCCTTGCAGGGGCTGAGCTGTGCCCTTGCTGCCCCTCACGGGCTGAGCTGTGCCCTTGCTGCCCTTGCAGGGGCTGAGCTGTGCCCTTGCTGCCCTCACAGGGGCTGAGCTGTGCCCTTGCTGCCCTCACAGGGGCTGAGCTGTGCCCTTGCTGCCCTCAGGGGCTGAGCTGTGCCCTTGCTGCTCTCACAGGGGCTGAGCTGTGCCCTTGCTGTCCTCATGGGCTGAGCTGTGCCCTTGCTGCCCTTGCAGGGGCTGAGCTGTGCCCTTGCTGCCCTTGCAGGGGCTGAGCTGTGCCCTTGCTGCCCTCAGGGGCTGAGCTGTGCCCTTGCTGCCCTCAGGCTGCAGCCCGTGGGGAAGCTGAGCGGCCACATCGGGCCCGTGATGTGCCTGACAGTGAGCCAGACCCCGAGCAACCACGACCTGGTGGTCACAGGCTCCAAGGATCACTATGTCAAGGTACTCTGCTCCTTGGGGAGCAGCACCCCCAGTCCTGTAGCATCTCCCCCCTTGGTCAATCCCCAAGCCCTGAGCCCTGGAAACATCATTAACACTTACCATAGATCATCCCTCCCAAAGGGAAAACAGTCTCCCCCATGGACTTGGTGTCACAACTTCCTCTGGTTTCTCCTTCCCCTGTCACTGGTTTGGTATCCCTGGTACCACCCCCTACCCCTGGAGGCCAGGCCCCTCTGCCCCCCACCCCTTCCCCTTTATAAGCTCCTGCTCCTCGTGGTTCTTCCTCTTTCCCCGGGTTTGTCCTTCAGGGACTGAGTTACCCTGCTGGAATAAACCCTTGCAAAAGAGCCTTTCTTGCCTCTGATGCTGATCCAGCTGTGGTGAGTGTGAGTGGAGCTTTGACTGCATTGCCTGACTGTTAACTCAGCCTTGCCTTTCAACAGGAGAGGCTTGCTGGGGACAAGAGACAGGCAGCAGCACTTACCACCTTAACACTCACATTTTTAAAATCCTGTAGGGAAGCCTAGATGTTGGGAACCCCTCACTCTTCCCTCCTCCTGAGAGCTGAGCCCAGATTCTGTTTTCACCTCTGCATGTGAGGTTTTCACTTGTTTCCTCTTCCCAAATCTTGCCTTTTGCTTGGTCCACAATGCACCTTTGATGCATAAGAGAAATGCAACTTCTCCAGACTCTCTGGCTGTGATTTGCGTGTGAGGGCTGACCCAGATGAGTTCACCCTGCTGTGCTCCATAATTCCCCCCTGATAAAGATGCCTTGTGCCTGCTCAGTCACTGCTGCAGCACAGTAGGAGCCTTTCCCTTTCTTTCAGGTTTTAGCAGGTTGAATTAGAGCTGTCCCCAGGGAAGTGGGGAGGGGTGGTGAGATGGTGAGACAGGATCCCCCTCAGCTGTCAGTGTGGCTCCAGAGGAGTGTGAAGGCTCACCATGCAGCAGAGTGGGGCTGTCCCTGGTGTCAGATCTCCTCTGCTTGTGGCAGGACCCTCAGCCCCAAAAGCCTCTAGCAGCCAATGCCCAGTCCCATTCCCAAAATCACTCTGGGTGCCCTAAGCCTGGGACACAGAGGGTGGTGGCCAAACTGCCCAGGGGAGGGAGTCCCCAGTGCCATCTGTGGTTTGTTACCTGCTGCTCTCCCCCAGGTGTTTGAGATCACGGAGGGCATGGTGGGCAATATCAGCCCCACGCACAACTTCGAGCCCCCTCACTATGATGGCATCGAGTGCCTGGCCATCCAGGGAGATGTCCTCTTCAGTGGCTCCAGGGACAATGGCATAAAGAAGTGGGATCTGGAGCAGCAGGAACTTATCCAGGTTTGGAGGGGAGCACAGGGCAGGGGAGGGTTGCTGCTGGGGCCTGGGGGTTGTCCAGGAACCTGGTGCCAGTGGAGCGGGCACTTACAGTCCTGACCATGAGTGGGTGAGGGTGTGCTGTGCCCCCATAATTTGTCCAGCAGGATGCTTGGGTTTGCTGCCTCTCTTTCAGACAGGCTGAGGCATCAGTTGCAGTGTGGGGGCTTGTGTTCCACCCTGAATTCTGGGTTGTTGTCTCCTGCCCAAGGGAGAAACCAAGCCATGATTTTGAGCCCACGCCCTTGGCTCCTAGCTGGGCACCTCCAGTTCCACCAGGTCCCAGTCAGCCCTGGGGTGTCAGTGAGGAGCTGAGCTCCCTGAGACAGTGACAGGATGGGTGCATGAGGCTGCCCGTGGTGCTGCAGGTGAGGTTGGTCATGGCTGTGCTCTGTGCCTCCAGCAAATCCCCAATGCCCACAAGGACTGGGTGTGTGCCCTGGCCTTCATCCCCGGGCGCCCCATGGTGCTGAGCGCCTGCCGAGGAGGCGTCATCAAGGTGTGGAACGTGGACAACTTCACCCCAGTGGGGGAGATCAAGGGCCATGACAGCCCCATCAATGCCATCTGCACCAACTCCAAGCACATCTTCACTGCCTCCAGGTGAGCCCCTGATGTTCTGCCCCCGTGGCCCCTGGGAAGGGGGAGACCCTGGGTGTGAGCTGTCCCCACTGGGGCTGGGCGGGTGAGCAGGGAGCGGGGAGGGAATTGCAGCTTTTAGTCCCTCCTTCATCTCCTTGTGCCCACTGTAGCTGCCCACGGCCAGGCCTGCCCACTGCAGTGCCCAGAGCTGTCCCTGGCCACCCCCTGCCCACGCTCTGGTGATGCCCTGGGTTACTCCCCACGCAGGGACCCCTCTCCCTCGGGGCTGGGCATTGGCTGCTGCTCTCGGGGAGCTCTTCAGCAGCAAGACTCTGATATCCTCTTTTCGACCCTGTCCCTTTTCTCCCTTCCTTTTTCTCTGTCTCTCTCTGCCTCTCCTTCTCCCCCCCTCCCATCTGTGCCACAGTGACTGCCGGGTAAAGTTATGGAATTACGTGCCTGGGCTCACCCCTTGCCTTCCTCGACGCGTCCTTGCCATAAAGGGCCGTGCTACTAGTCTGCCTTGACCCTCCTGCTCTTGACTCTCTTGCTCATATGCTCCTCTTCTGTCTCTCCTTCCCTTTTCTCTCCATCTCTCCCCTCTCTCTGTCCCTCTCACTGTTGCTTTTGCTCCTCTCTCTCTTTCCCTCCCCCCCCGTTTTTTCTCTGGTCTGAGCTGCTTCTTCACGGTATGAAACTATTCTGAGTTTTTCCCCACTTGATAAATCTTTGTTAGAATGGACTCACCCCCTTGGCCCAGTCATCCCCTGCCTTGGTTTCACTTCTTTTTGGTTTTTTTTCCTCGCCAAGTGCCCACATCTACTTTGGCACCTCAGTGGGAAGCCATGGCCTGCCCGTGCCTTTGCATGGATAGTGGGTTGGGAGTCAGCAGCCACCCCCAAATCAGCCCATGCCCCAGGAGCAAAGCAGCTCCCTGGATTTCACTGCTGGAGCTCATTCAGGGCGGGTAGGAGTCCTGGTGTGGGGTCACCCTTTCCCTTTGTCCCCAGCTGCTGCCAGAGGGGTGAGCTGGAGGCTGAGCCCCATTGGGTTTGCCTTCTCCCCAAAGTGCACCAGACAATTCCTGCCAAGGGAGAAGGGCCTGGAAGCTTGGGGGGCTGCATGCTGCCGTGCTGGGGAGGGGAGGGCAGTGAGCACCCTGTGGGCAGTGCTGTGGGGCTCCTGCCCCAACCCCTGGGTCATGCTGTCCCTCTCACCTTTGCTCCTCAGCGACTTGACAGTGAAGCTCTGGAGTGGGAGGAGGTTGCCTGCGGGGTCAAACTAGGAACTACACAAAGACTGCAAGGCGTGGGCAGGGTGAGGGGCAGGGCACCTCCCCTGCTCTCAGTGAGGACTCAGCCACCCACAGGAGCTCAGCCCAGCACAGGGGTTTCTTTGTGCCTGACCCAACGGGGTGGACAATGCTGCATCTGGTACTGTGGTCAGCTCCTGTGAGGAAGCAGCTCTGTGGGGCAGCAGCAGCTCCACCTGCCCTCCTGCTGAGGTTTCTGATGGTTCTCCAGTGAACAGGAAATGTTTCATCTCTCACCCATCCTGCTGTAAGGACTTTGGGGGTCAGAGGTCCCTGACTCCTCAGAGACACCCAGCTCCCTCCTGCCGTGGCTCTGCCGGGCTGTGCTGCTCCTGGGCTGGTTCCTGCAGGAGTCTTCTCCACTCCACGAGGACATTTGGTGTCTGCTGGCCAGGACCACCACACAGAGGATGCTTCTCTGGAGCCATTACTTGTGAGACACCTCTGCTGTGGGGACTGCAGAAGGATTTCCTGGTACTCCCAGCCTTCCCTTTCCTGTGTGGACGTGTCCCCAGTGGTTGGAGGGTGCTCTGAGCTCCTTTGCCATGTCCCATCTCATGAGGCACAGCAAGCCTGGGATGTTCTCCATTGGGCAGCTTCCAGACTGACCTGCTGCAGTTCCTTTGACATTCTCCAAACCCCACTTGTAAACTCAACTGCCCCATGGCTCTGGGCTCTCCCCCACATGCCCAGCCTGCTCAGCCCTGCTCTGGACATTGTGGTCCCATCAGGGCTTTGTGCTGGGTTCCTGCAGCCAGTTAACCCCCTTGGGACAGAGAAATGAAGCAAGAATGGAGGTTACAGGGCAAAAAGGCCGAGGCTGGATTTGGCACCCCACTGCTGTGGCTCTGCCTGTCCTTCCCTTGGGCTCTGCCCTCACCTCTGCCTGGACTGGAGCTTGCTCAGGCTGGGCCTGCATGGATGCAAGGCTGGAGAGGAGCCAGCAAGGCAGGGAGCAACCAGAGTCACTGTGGCAGGGGCAGAGGGGGACAGGGTTGCACACTGACCTTGCACAAGTCCCTGACTCCCCCTGTGCTGGAAGGACAATCCTGCAGTGGATGATCTTGCACAATCTCATCTCCTGGAGGGTCTGGGGGCTCCACCCTGGAGTGTTTCCCCAAGGACATTCTGCAGGCTCTTTCCTCTGTCTCTCCTGTTCAAGAGGGGCTGGTAAGGCCCTGGTCTCACACTGGAGCTCCCCTCCATCTCTCCTATGGCCCACTGGACCATCCCCTGCTCTGTCCTGCCCTGTGGAATGGCCAAGGAGACCCCAGGATGGGTGTTCCTGCCTCACACACTCTCCTTTCCCCTTTGTCACAGAAGAAGCAGCACTTGAACTCAAATTTAAGGATTTCTCCATGTGATCCCACAGCACTGAACTGGGATCTTGGAGGCCAGGGGCTCCAGGACCTGCCCCATCAAGCACAGACCATTTCCCCTCTGCTCTCTCCAACCATGGTGATACCTTGAACTGCCCCAGCTCATCTGCCACCAACCCTTGCTCCAGGCACTCTGGCTGGAGTGAGGGGATCCCTCTGCATCTCTGCATCATGAAAGACAGGAATTTCTGTATTGATTTGGTGGGGGAAGGGGAGGGTTGCCTTTTTTTTTGGGAAAATTCCATCCTGCTGGCTTGCCTTGTTGGAGGGTAAATGGTACATGTGTGTGAGTGTGTGTGTCTGTGTGTCTGTCTGTGTGTGTGAGAGTGACCCTGCCAGGACAGTCCCTGCTCCCTGGGAGTGTGGCTGAGCCCTGCACAGCCAGAACTGGTGGCTGTGCTGAGGAGAGGCTCCCATCCATCCTGTGTGACCTGTGCAGGCCAAAAGTGCACAGAGAGCTCAGCACCCAGTGGCATACAGCCACGGGGGTCTGCAGGAGGTGTCTCCCACCCCCCAGGCCTGTCTTGGAGGGGTTTTTACACTCATTCCTCAGCTGGTTTGGCTGGAGGGGCTCTGTGTGTGTGGCTGTCTCTGGGAAGTGTTTGGCTGTAGCCTGGTGTTGCACCTGTGTGCTCTGAGATCTCCAGTGCCTGCCCTGCTGCCATGGCTGGAGGGGGCACCCAGGGTCAGACCTGCCTTGCCTTTGCCCCCAACACCTCCCTGTGTGCAGGCTGAAAGGGCCTGTTCAGTATTCCAGGGCTGAGTGACCCGTCCTGAGCCTCTCCTGCTGCTGTGTCCAGGCTCTCACAGCCCATGGAGGGAGGGAGCTGCTGCTGGGGCATTGCTGTCCTGAGGCAGGGGGTTTGAAGGGAGGAGAGCCCTGATTTAGGAATAGCATTCTCCCATTTCGTGCTCCTACCAAAACCCCCATCCCCAGCAGGGTGGAGAGAGGAATTGGAGGCACAAAAGATGAAGATCACAGGTTGAGATAAGAGCAATTTACTGGAAACAGCAGTGAGATAAAAAAACAAACAGGAAGACAGCAGCAATGTTAATAATAGAAGTATAGAAAAGAGAGAACGATTCACATGCAGAGTGCTCACCCTGACCTGACCACAGCCATATTCTACTGACCAGAGTAGACCTCTCCTCTGAGGAGAAGGAATGGATGCTCCCCTGTGTGTCTCCATGGCATCAGTACATTGTGACCAAGCCTTACACTGCTGTGGATCTGCTGGGCCAGCCTTGGATGCACAGCCCAGTGCTGCTGTCCCCCCCTGGCTGCAGGCAGGGCCCTCTGGGTGCTCACTGCTCACTGCTGCAGCTGTGGAGGTGCCTTCAGGGGGATCAGAAGTGACATTAGCCCTGTTGTTCTGTCTGAGCACATGCCCACTGGAAGCTGGGCTGGCATTTATCCCTGAAGAATCCCTGCAGTTGTTGTTTTTCCTCTTAGCTCACGCAGCCATGCTTCTGGGGCACAAGTGGGTTTTCCTTCCCAATTCCTTCTGTCCTCTCTCTGTGCTCATGCAGGTAAAACCATAGGATGCCTTGTGGTGTGCCAGTTGCTCCCAGCAGCAGAGGCTCTGGTCTGTACTGGTGTGACAGGGCACATTTCCTCAGTCCACAGCCCTAGACTGGAGAATAAGTCCAGTCCTAAACTGGAACTGAGCTGCTGCAGTTTGGACAGTCTTTTAACACAGCTGAGACACAGGTTGAAGAAAAAACAATGATCTTCATCATCAGAGCTGGGGAGTCACCTTTAACACTGTTTGTTCTGTTCAGATCTCTGAAGAACCTCCCCAGAAATCTCTTTCTTGACTCCAAAGATTATGTGCACTGCACTAAGGACACCTGGCAAAATTATTTCCTTAACATCCCAAGGGAATTCAGAGCTTCAGAAGCTGTTTTAACAGAACTCAAGGGAGAAAAGTGGGTGAAAGTCTGGGGAAAATCATCCTCCCATGTTCCCCCATGGGGTGGTCATGGCTGTTATTAATGGAGTCCCAAAGGAAGTGCCCCAGGTAGGGGTAGAAGAGCAACACTCAAAACAGCCCTAATGACCCTTGATGTTATCATGTCATAAACAGAGCAATCCTGATCCCCCTCCCTGCTCTGAGCCAGAGGCTGTGATGGGAGCAGACAGAAATACATGCAGGGTTGGGTACCCACATGGGCAGAGCAGGCAATGCTGTCACCAGTGGCTCAGTACCCAATACAGAAAATGTTGAGATCTAATTTGCTTCCAAGCCACTCTGGGCAGATCTGTTGTTATCTCAACTGTTCAAGCCCTACCTTGGATGCCAAAAAAACACAACAAAAAACTGTTGTGGTTTAGGACTCCTATCCCCCAATTTGGTGTTCCCACTACAACTGTGTGCTGCCACAGCCCTCACCTCATTCCCTCCCTGTGGTGGGATGGAGAGGAGAGCTGGAGGCACAAAAGGCAAAAAAATCACAGGCAGAGATAGGAACAATTGACTGGAAACAGCAATGAGATAAGAAAAATGAACAGCAACAATATTAATAACAAAAGTGCAACAATATTGATAACAAAAGTGTACAAAAGGGAGCAAATCACGTGCAAATGCTCTCTGCAGTGTTACCCTGATTGGAAGAGATCCCTTCCCCCTGCCCAGCAATGATGTGAGGTGGCCTAAAAGAACCTCGGGGCTCTGGCCATGTCCCCTCCTGGCTACTGCAAAATTAACTCTGTCCTGGCTGGAACCAGGCCAGGGCTGACTGTGATCCCATAGCTCTGTGTGTGTGTGTATGTGTGTGTGTGTGTGTAGCTCTTAGTTCCTGTGTGGGTTGATGTTTTTCATGCAGAAGAGCATTTCATTTCTTGCTGTTTATCTGGTTTAGCTACCTCACGGTGCAAGCTGGGTGCTGTTCTCATTGGGTTTCCTATTGGGGATGGGGTGGGGAGTTCGTGGTGTAAGAATTTTTATTATTTTTTTTTCTCTTAATTATTGTTATTGTTATGGTTTTGACACTTGAATTCATCCCGGGGACACGTGGCCTCGCTCCCACCTTGCTGCATGTCTGAGCCACCCCCTGTGTTCCCTCCCTGCTCCTCCTGGGCAGGGAGCAGGGCTGGGGTCCCTGCCCCAGAGGGATCCCCCAGAGCAGCTGCAACACTGAGATTTTGCTCCCATTCCTTGTGGGATTCTGAGGATCTGTGGTGTTCCATTGGTGATTGGCTTGGTTGGCAGCCTGGGGGTGGCTCCATCTGGTCCCTTGGAAAGGGGGCTCAGAAAGGCTCAGCCCAGCCCAAATGTCTCCCTCTGCTCTCACAGACACTCTGTGGATGTGACGGAGCTCTGGGCTGGGGGATGTCTGTGCAAAGCACAATGCTGGGGTGAGCTGCTTCCAGCCACCTCTGCCCAGAGCCTGCTGCTCAGCAAGGCTCAGCTCAGCCCAAATTTCTCCCCCTGCTCTCCCAGATACTCTGAGATGTGATGGAGCTCTGGGCTGGGGGATGTCTGTGCAGAGCACATGGCTGGGGTGGGCTGGTTCCAGCCACCAGTGCCCAGAGCCTGCTGCATGTGCTGTGAAAGCCTCTGCCCAAGCTGGGCATGGTCTGTGAGAACCCGATTCTGCTGTGTGATGGATTTTTCACTCCCAAAAACTCTAGTTGTGTCTAGATTGAGTGCCAGGCACTGACCATAAGCCAGGGGAGCCCTGGAGCCCCAGCTCAGGCTGGCAGCTGCCCTGGCACAGGGGTCAGGGGGCTCTGAGCCAGTTTGGGGTGCAGGTCCTCCCAAACACTAAAGCACAAGGTCCCACATGCAGTGGGTCTAGCAGGGGTGGCCCTTTGGTCCCTGGCCCTCCAGAGCTCCAATGGGACCATGGGCTGAGGCTGGAGGAGGAGGAGGACTGGGCTGAAGGCTCTTTGCCTGTGGGTGAGCTGTTCCATCCCTGTGCCCTGTGCTGGCTGCACACCTGAAGTCCCCTCTGGTGGTCTCAGAGCCCCTCCAGGGCAGGGACACTTTGGAGCTGCCTTTGTACCACACACCTCATTTTCCTCTGCCCTTGGGCACCTCGATTTGTGACAAGGGTGTGCTCATACCTGCACTCCTGCCTCAGGCTGCTGGGTTATGCTTCTTTCCCCAGGGCCCAACTCTGGCTCTGGGGGTCTCCTCATCCCCAGCACACAGCTCCAGCCTCTGTGTAGGGAGCAGGGCTGGACCAGAGTCAGGAGCCTGAAAGCACTGGATCCCCAAACGACTGTGAGTCCTCCTGAGCAGTGTCCCCTCCCTGTCACCTGCAGCTCTGCTGACACAGGCTGGGCTGGGAGCTCTGGGGTCCCCTCCTCACCACCTCTGAGCAGCTGCTTTGGGGTCTGAATTGCTGCCTCCTGCCTTGGTGCTGCAAACCCAGTGCCTGCTTCCCCTGGTGCTCTCCTGGTGCTCCTCACCCTCACCAGTCCTCCCAGTGCCCCTCACTGGAGAGTCCAGGTACCATCCCTGCCAAGCACAGGGCTCCAGTTTGCTTTCCACATTCTCCCTGGAGCTTCACTGTCTCCTGCAGGCTGCTCATCCTCCTGAGCCCCCCTCACCCTTCTGGGAAGGGACGAGGACCCCCCAGCCCCTCCAGGTGCTGCACGGTGCTCCAGCTGTAACTGGGACAGAGCCAGCTCCCAGAAAAGCACAGCCCTGCACCTTCCTCCTCCTCCTCCTCCTCCCCGGGGCTCATCCCCTCCTCACCACAGCCCTGCACCTTCCTCCTCCTCCTCCTCCTCCCCGGGGCTCATCCTGTCACCCACCACAGCCCTGCACCTTCCTCCTCCTCCCCAGGGCTCATCCCCCCCTCACCACAGCCCTGCACCTTCCTCCTCCTCCTCTTCACCAGGGCTCATCCCCTCACCCTCCACAGCCCTGCACCTTCCTCCTCCTCCTCCTCCTCCTCCCCAGGCTCATCCTGTCACCCACCACAGCCCTGCACCTTCCTCCTCCTCCTCCTCCTCCTCCCCAGGCTCATCCTGTCACCCACCACAGCCCTGCACCTTCCTCCTCCTCCCCAGGGCTCATCCCCCCCTCACCACAGCTCTGCACCTTCCTCCTCCTCCTCTTCACCAGGGCTCATCCCCTCACCCTCCACAGCCCTGCACCTTCCTCCTCCTCCTCCCCAGGGCTCATCCTGTCACCCACCACAGCCCTGCACCTTCCTCCTCCTCCTCCTCCCCAGGGCTCATCCCCTCACCCTCCACAGCCCTGCACCTTCCTCCTCCTCCTCCTCCTCCCCAGGGCTCATCCCCTCACCCTCCACAGCTCTGCCCTGGTTCCTCCCAGCTGCTCCTCCTGGCCTGGCACCCCCAGGTGCTGCCCCAGCCTGGTGTGGGGCAGCTGCAGCACTGTGTCCCCTGCTCCATCACTCCTCCCTGCACAAGGAGCACAACAGCAGATGCCTTTTCACACTTTTGGGGCTTTTCCCAGAGGCCAGCTGCCCTGGAGGCTGGTGGTGTCTCTGTGGGGGCTGTGCAGCCCGGCCCTGGCTGGGTTTGGCAGAGCATGAGGGGTTTGTGTGTGTGTGTGTTTTCTACCTTGGTGTGTTCCTGTAAATAGTGTAAGTTATTGTGCTCTCCTGCTGTACGTTTTTCAATGGCTGTTTGTTTCTTGCCTTTTTGTCTTTGCAAATAAAATGTTCTTGACATGAAGGGATGGAGCACAGAGGTGGTTTTGAGGAGGGAAAGGGCACAGCCAGGAGCTTCCCATCCCCTGCTGTGCCCATGAGCCTGGCCCAGGGGCTGGGGGATAGATGGGGAGGAGGGGCTGTGGCTGCATCTCTTCTGGATGGAGGGGAGAATGTCCCTTCCCATGGCAGGGATTACACGTGGTGGCCCTTAAAGGTCCCTTCCATTCGGTGATTCTATAATCCTCTTGGTTGGGAGAAGATTGGACAAGAGGAAATGGCCTCAAGTTGTTCCAGGGGAGGTTCAGGTTGGATATTGGGGGAAATTTCTGCACAAAAATGGTGCTCAGGCCTTGGCACAACTGCCCAGGGCAGCGGTGGAGTCACCATCCCTGAAGTGGTCAGAAGACCTGTGGATGTGGCACTTGGGGACACGGTTCCATGGTGAACTGGGGGAATTGTTGGTCTTGATGATCTTAGAGGGCTTTTCCAAAGGAACATTTCCAGGATTCTCAGGTGACCCTGCCCCTGCAGGCAGCAGGTGCTGGGGCAGATGGGGCAGAACTGATCTTAGGGGGGCAGATTCAGGGGCTCAGGTGGTGGAAGGGGCTGAGGGGCTGCCCCTGTCCTGGGGAGGAGGAGGAGGAGGAGGAGGGGTGCCCACCGGGCAGTGCCAACCCCTGCAGGAGTTAGAGCATCCCTGAGCCTGCAGCATCACATCGGGAAGGGAAGGGAAGGGAAGGGAAGGTTTGGGAAGGTTTGGGAAGGGAAGGTTTGGGAAGGTTTGGGAAGGTTTGGGAAGGGAAGGTTTGGGAAGGGAAGGTTTGGGAAGGGAAGGTTTGGGAAGGTTTGGGAAGGTTTGGGAAGGTTTGGGAAGGTTTGGGAAGGGAAGGTTTGGGAAGGTTTGGGAAGGTTTGGGAAGGGAAGGTTTGGGAAGGGAAGGGAAGTTTTGGGAAGGGAAGGTTTGGGAAGGGAAGGTTTGGGAAGGGAAGGGAAGGGAAGGGAAGGGAAGGGAAGGGAAGGGAAGGGAAGGGAAGGGAAGGGAAGGGAAGGGAAGGGAAGGGAAGGGAAGGGAAGGGAAGGGAAGGGAAGGGAAGGGAAGGGAAGGGAAGGGAAGGGAAGGGAAGGGAAGGGAAGGGAAGGGAAGGGAAGGGAAGGGAAGGAGCGGTGGCGCGGGGCCGCCAGCAGGGGTCAGCCCTGGCTGCGCCACCGCAGCGCCCGGAGCGCGGGAGGGACGCGGAGATGGGCGTGCAGGGTCCCGCCGAGGACGAGGGTTCTGCCGGAGGCTCAGGGGGGTCTGTGCCACACAGCCCTGCCAGGCAGCCCCCGGATTCCCTGGGGAGATGCAGTGCCGTGTCCTGCGGGATGGGGGGATGTTGGGGCAGTGCAGGGTCCTGCAGGTTGGAGGTTTTGGGGGCGGTGGGGAGGTGGCAGGGCCCTGCCGCTGCGGGGGATGTGTGACACGGTGCCGCCGTGCGGTGCCCGCTGAGCCCCCGAGGTGAGCGATGCCAGAGCCCAAGGACGCTGGGCAGCCTCCAGGGTGGGGAGGGGGACACCGAGCTGTCCCTGCAGCCCCTGGGGCCGGGCTCAGCTCCTGCAGCCCCCATTGCCCCTCTGCCAGGCAGCGCTGTGGGACTGGGCAGAGCGAGCGGCTCTGGGGGCTGCCAGCCCCGCGCTGTGCCCGCTGCCCCTGTCCCTCCTCCCGCACCCCCCGCCCTGCCCCGACACCCTGGGGCCGCAGCCCGGCGTCAAACGTGCCCGCAGTGCCGGTCCCGAGCAATGCCAGCCCAGCTCCGAGGTGTCCCTGGGGGCTGGCAGTGCCCAGAAGTGCCCCAGCCCCCAGCACCATGCCCTGTGTCACCCTCAGCCTGTGACACGGCTGTCACCTTGGCTGAGCCTCCGTGGTGCTGCCAGGACAAGCGTGGGGGTGTCATGGGCCCAACTCCCCCTGGCAGGGCAGGTGGCATCGCTCCTGCTCCCACCCGGTGCCTCACCCACTTGTGGCACCACAGACACTTCTTATTGCCAGTCGTGGCACCATGTCACACTCGTGGCCACCTCTTTCTTGCTGCAGTGCCCTGTGCCATGCACCCCATGTGCCAGCAGCAAGGGGACAGCGGGGACACAGCCCTGGGAGCTGTGGCCATGAGATGCTGGCAGCCCCGTGCCACCCATGCTCAGGCTGAGGGAGGAATTGCTCTGAGCCCATCAGGGCTGGGGCTGCTTCATGGGCACCATTCTGCCCCTTGCTGTGCCCCAGGGCTTTAGGGACACCTGAGGAGGGGTTTATGCCCTCCCAAGCTACCAGCACAGCGTTTCAGCATCTCTGGGGAGGGTTGCCCATGGTGATCTCCCCAGGGGCCATCACAGGGCCCAGGCTGTGGCACCTCATTGGGCAAAGGGGCAGGAAAGTGAAGGGCACCTGCAGGGGTTGGGGAGGAGAGCTCAGATGCTCTGGCCTCCTGATTGCCAAAGGCCAGGGAAGGAAGGGGCAGGCTCAGGAGGACACAGAGGACTCCCACTGTGCCAGGCACACATTGGAGGCTGAGGGTGTCACCCCTGGGAGCCCCTCTGCCATGGTGGCACTGCCTGGGTGCATGGCCTGGCTGTGGTGCCTCCCTGAGGTCAGTCTGCAGGGAAGGGACACCTGGTCAGGGTGGTCTGTGCCACACAGCCCTGCCAGGCAGCTCCCAGATTCCCTGCCAGGGGCAGAGCTGTGGGTGGGTGGGCTGTGCACAGCTCGGGCAGGAGATTCCCAAGTGCCACAAGGCCACCTCATCACCCCTTGGCTGGTGGCCCAGGGGATGGTGAAATCTTGGCACATCCCACCCTGCTCTAGGGACACCTGCAGTGGAGTGGAGGGTGGAAAAACCTTCTCCAGGGGCAGCTTTCCAAGCACAGGCACTGCCCAGTGGGCAGCCAGCTCCTGGGCACGGGGCAGCCCTGGGCTCCATCCCTGGCTCTGGGTCTCTTTCCCTGGTGGCCCTGTGGCAGTGACAGACAGAGCTGCTCCCTGCCATGGGGGTGTCCCTGTGGGATGCTGCCCAGGAAACAGAAAGGCCTGGCAGCACCAGCTCTCGTGAGGGTGCTGAGGAGGAATGAAGCTGGAGTGGGTGATCAGCTGGTGGGACCTGGTGCCTCCTGGCTGGCACACTGGGATGTGACACAGGGGACAGGACATGAGCCACCCTGCCCTTGATGGTCCATATGCCAGGCTGGAGTATCCATGTTTGCAACAGCCTGCCAGCACAGTGTCACAGGAGACAGTTTGCTGCCAGGTTTGTAGTGATAAGGACCTGAAGTGACAAGGGGGTAACTGTGTGATGCCAGGGTCTGCTCTCCAGGACTGCCTCAGTCTGCATGTGGCTCAGCAAAGAACCAGAACCAGGCAAAGGGGTGCCCCAGCTTTGGCTGGGACTGGCCTGGCACAGGCCGCCCTTGCCAGCTGGGCTAAACCCAGCACAAATAAACCTCAAAGGGCCCCAGGTACCCCTGTCCTAGGCCAGAGAGGCAAGAGCCACCAAAGGTACTTCCCCAAATGCATCCCACGACCCTGCCTGTCCCTTGGCACACGTCCCTGGTGAGCATGTGTGCCTGTCGGTGCCAGGCACGTGTGGCATGGCAGGGCAGGGGCTGTCACAGCTCTGCAGCCTCACCCAGACCTCCCCCAGGCAAAAATTGACCCATTCTGACAGACAGAGCAGCAGTTCTCAGGCACCTCCCTGGTCTCTGCTGTACCCCTACAAAAACCACCTGTCCCCACCAGCATGTGTGCTGTCCCCAGCGTTTGTCCTGCTTGGTCACTGAGACCTGTTCCTGCTCTGGGAAATCTGTGCCACCCAAGGTACCCCCATTGCACCTGCTGAGCGCCAGGGCTGGCTGCCCACCTGGCCAGGCGTGTGCCCAGTTCCCACAGTGAAGGACTGGGATATAGCTCCTGGCTCCACCGCCCGGGCAAACCCCACAGGGCCCACCCGACCCCACGGGTGGTTTTGGCCGCAGTGAACCTGCTGCTGTGAGCAAACAAACACGAGCCTGGCGAGAAAGCAGCCCGTGAAGGCAGTGTGGGTGAAACTCTGGGCACCGCTGGGGCACGGGCTCTGACAATGATTAAACTGGCCAGCCCAGATTTCCCGGCAAGGCAGCGCAGGGCCGGGACCCGGTGGTTCATATTATGCAAATCACCTGGATCTGGGAGCATGAACGTTTGGGGCTGGAATTCCCCTCGGGCTGCCAGATTGTTACACCGCCCAAGCTATAAAAGCAGAGGCACGGGCAGGGCTTGCCCATCGGCACCAGCCTCCCGGGGCCCATGAGCAGAGCCTAGGGCCGGCCTGGCCTCACTCCTCTCCCCTGCTTCCTCTCTGGATTACCCACCGCTGCTGGATTTGCCACCACAGAAGGTACCAAAGCTTTTTTGCCGGGCCTGTTGATGTCCCCGAGGCCAGGACAGCTGCTTTGCTCTCTCCTTGCACCTTGGCTCTCAGCGGGGATGTGCTCTGGCCTTTTCTCCAGGCTCCATCTTGGCTGTCCCACCTCAGCTGGGAGTGAGGGCCCTGAGGGGGCAGCGGGACAGCAGCCCCAAAATGGACAGCACGATTTGGCTTTTTGTGAGGGCTGGGCAGGGCTTGGTGCCCTCCTGGCTGCAGTGATTGGGATGTGCTTGTTGTGCAGAGGACTGGAGCTGTGGCACAGCACTGGGCCAGGGGGCTCAGGAGTGCCCAAACCCTCACCCTCAGAGGGGCTGGGGGTCACTGTTGTCTGCCAGCCACCCTCTGGCTGTCACCTCTTGCTGGGCAAGGCTGGGGTCACTGTTCTCTGCTAGCCACCTTCTGGCTGTCACCTCTTGCTGGCTGAGGGTCATTGTTCTCTGCCGGCCACCCTCTGGCTGTCACCTCTTGCTGGGCAAGGCTGGGGTCACTGTTCTCTGCTAGCCACCTTCTGGCTGTCACCTCTTGCTGGCTGAGGGTCATTGTTCTCTGCCGGCCACCCTCTGGCTGTCACCTCTTGCTGGGCAAGGCTGGGGTCACTGTTCTCTGCTAGCCACCTTCTGGCTGTCGCCTCTTGCTGGCTGAGGGTCACTGTTCTCTGCTAGCCACCCTCTGGCTGTCACCTCTTGCTGGCTGAGGGTCATTGTTCTCTGCCAGCCACCCTCTGGCTGTCACCTCTTGCTGGGCAAGGCCAGGGTCACTGTTCTCTGCCGGCCACCTTCTGGCTGTCGCCGCTTGCTGGATGAGGCCAGGCTGCTGGGACAGGGCTGCTCACAAACAGTGACGCCACGTCCCCAGCTTGCTGTGGCTCAGCCTCCCTGTGTGCTGGCCCCCGAGGAGCTGTGAGTCAGCCCCAGCCAGCAGGTGCTGGGTGCATATTTCTGCAGAAGTGACCTAGAGGTGACGATGGGTGGAGGGAGAGACAGCCTGACCTCACCCAGCCTGGCTCTGGGGTGCTGCAGGTGCTGAGCCCAGGGCTCACTGGGCTCTCTGGGCTCACTGTCATCTCTTGGCACAGAGCTCCATGGCAGGATCTTGTGAGATCAGCAACATCTTCTCCAACTACATCAGCGCCATATACCAGCCTGACGAGGTGCAGCCAGGCTTGGACATGCTGGGACAGCTTGGGGATGACAGCACCCTGGGGCTCGGCCTCCCGGCCAGCCAGCCCCCAGCACAGAGCACAGGTAGGAGCAAGGGAGTGGCACTGGTGGCATTGGGGAGCTGGCATGTTGGGGCAGTTGTGAGGCAGTGCCACTGGCTGGAAAGAGCACTGCAAGGTCCTCGTCCCACTGGGACAGGTCGGCAGCTTCCACCATGCCTCAGTTTCCCCAGGGAAAGGCTGTGGGAGGACACCCTGGGTGGCACAAGGGAGCACATTTATCTGATTTATACAGGAGATGGGGGAATCATTTTCCTCCTCCCACAGCACAGCATAGGGGACGGGGCTGCCAGGGCTTACCAGGAGCAGTTTGGAAGTACAGCCCTGGTGATGGGGGCTCGTGATGGTGCTCAGGTAGGCACCATGAGAAACCAGCAGAGCAGGCTGGATCACAGCACAAACAGGACAAATGGCACCGAAACCAGCCGTGGGGGAAGTCTGGGGTCTTTAGTCCCATAGCTCTTCAAGAGCAGGGCCTGTGTGTCCCTCAGGATTGCCACTTGCCCCACACCAGGTGCCCGTGCCACCCGAGGCACACGGTGCTGGCACAGCCACCCTGCTCTGAGCCCTGCTCTCCATCCCTTGCAGACAAGCCCCAGTGGTTCAGTGAGCTCCCATACCTCTGGAGCAAGGTGCAGGTGCTGGAGTGGATCAGCTACCACGTGGAGAAGAACAAGTACGATGCCAGCTCATCGACTTCTCCTGCTGCAACATGGACGGAGCGCACGCTGTGCCACTGCAGCCGCGAGCAGATGCGCCGCATCTTCGGGCCCCTGGGGGACGAGCTCTAACGACCGCCTGCACGAGATCAGTGAGTGCACCAGGCTCTCCTGCTCCTGCAGGCCCAGCAGCTTGAAGAATGAGTTGGAGAGGCCTCCACTAGCCCAGGAGGCCAGAGCTTCCTGGGCACTGCAGGGGCTGCGTGGGAGGGTGTGGGGGCACAGAGCTGACCAAGCATGGCTGGGCTCAGCTCCTACTCTGCACTATTCCCCTTCGTATGGAACAGGCATTGCTAACCCCAGTCCTTCACCCCTGTAGCCTCTGATGAGCTGAACTGGATCATTGATTTGCTGGAAAAAGAGGATGCGACTTCCCAGACCTTCCTGAACTCCAGCCAGCTAGGTAAGACAGGGGCCCTGGCCAAGCCTTTCCCCAGGGATCACATACTGATGGCAGCAAGGCTAAGCCCTTCTTCCCTTCTCTGCCCCTTCCAGAGCTGGGAAATTCCTGTGCCAAGGACTCCTTGGAGGACTTAAAGCCCACAAACCCTTTCACAGACTTCACCTGCTTGCCAGGCTCCTTGTCCCCAGGCAGCTCTGATGTCTCAGGTCAGTGTTTTGACAGGGTGGGTTTGGGTCTCGCAGCAGTCTGGTGGCAGGGGAAGGGTGGGAACCAGGGGGAAAAGCCCACAGATGCTCAGAGGTCTGAACCTGATCCTTTTTGCCTCTCAGGGCCTGTGATGTCCCACAGCCCCAACTCTCAGGACTCCGGTGGAAGTGACCTCGACCTCGACCCTGCAGAATCAAAGCTTTTCCCTAATGGTGAGTTGTTTCCTTCCAGACAGGAGCTGGAGAGGCAGGGCTGGCTCCCTGGCAGTTCTGCACTTCCTACCTGGCAATGATTTAGGGACAACACCTGAACACCCATCCTCACACTGAGAGGAGGGAAAGGCCTGTTTCCCTGGGTGCTCTGCTTCTGTTTCTCTCCGTTGAGCAGGGTGATGGGCAGGGCAGTGGTGATCCTGTGGGAAGGCTGGGTGGTGGCAGATGGGTGAAGGCTGCAGCCAGGGATCCAGGGCACAGGAGTCAGTGTTTGGTGTTGATCCCAGCTGGTGATGACACTGGGAACACCAGGAATGCAAGGAAGCAGTAGGGTCTGGGGAAGGAGCAGCATGCTGCCCTAAGCATAGTGTTGGGGATGAGGGTGGGATGAGGCTGGAGGGAATGGGGTGACCTTGCTCTCAGGGGATATTCCCCCGGTACCTGGGCCTGAAAAGAGGGTGGGAAAGAGGGAGGGTCTGTAGCCCAGCATGTGCTGCCCAGCCTGACGTGTGCCCCTCTCTGTGTGCACAGAGCACTTTCCAGGCAGCAAAAAAGGCGACAGCAAACACGGCAAGAGGAAACGGGGACGGCCCCGAAAACTCAGCAAGGAGAGCAGAGACTGCCTGGAGAACAGGAAGAGCAAGCACTGTACGTGAGCAGCACGGACTGCCTCTCTTGGCTTCTTGGCTTTGTGGGGAATGAGGGGGGAAGGGCCTTGGCAGGGGGGCTTAGGGTGAGCCAAAGGTCCAAGGACCTGCAGGAGCTTCCCAGCTTTACAGCTCAATGTCCTCTTCCAGCCCCAAGAGGCACCCACCTGTGGGAGTTCATCCGGGACATCCTGATCCACCCCGAGCTCAACGAGGGGCTCATGAAGTGGGAGGATCGGCGCGAGGGCGTCTTCAAGTTCCTGCGCTCGGAGGCTGTGGCTCAGCTCTGGGGCCAGAAGAAGAAAAACAGCAGCATGACCTATGAGAAGCTGAGCAGAGCCATGAGGTGAGTGCCCTGCCCTGTCCTGGCGGGGCTCAGCCCCACTGGGGCTCAGCTCAGCCCTCCAGCAGCTCTTCAGTGTTGGCACCCAGGATATTCCTCTGGCTGTTGTGGGTGATTCGAGACCCTGGCAAAGGGCTCAGAGACCTTGGCACAGAGTCAAAGACACCTGTGCCTTTGATTTTAGTCCATGGAAACAATTACTAACTTTGTGTGAAGGCTTACAAGCCACAAGAGTTTGAATAGAATGATAGTTAATTATCACAAGATGAAAAAGTAGAATTTTGGGCTTTTAGAATGGGGTTCAAGTGACAAGATGGAGGAATCTGGGTGTGTCCTATCCTTCTTCTCATTCTTGTCCTCCATCTTCTGCTGTGATGGTGACACTTTTGGATTGGTTTAGAGTAGAGACAGACTGTCTAACGAAGGTGATAGGTATTGGAAAATTATTGTAAATAAAGTACATGTAGTTTGTAGTATAAAAAGCTAACACCACCCCAAAGGGCAGTCACTGTGCCATAACCCGACCTGCTGGACAGATCTCAGCAGGTCAGAGAAAGAATGGAATAGATAAGGAAAAATAAACCCTGAAAAGCAGAGCTGACAAATCTCAACTTCTTCTTCGGTCATGAGGCTGGGTAAAAAAGACTTTCTAATACCTGGGGGGTCATCTCAGCCACAGAAATGCAATCCTCAGAGCCCTGATTGCACCTGTGTCCCCCACAGATATTACTACAAACGAGAGATCCTGGAGAGGGTCGATGGACGGCGGCTGGTGTACAAGTTTGGGAAGAACTCCAGCGGCTGGAAGGAAGAGGAGGTGCTCAACAGGAACAAGGAGCTGTAGGAGTCCTGGATGAGCCACGGGCTGATTAGCCCCTCAGGGCCAGCCCTGAGCTGGGCTCCTTGACAGGAAACTTTGCCTGCAGCTGTATCTGGAAGCTGCTGGCCCATGCAGCGTGTGGAATTGCGCCGAGGTGTGCAGAGCCCCTGTTTTGGCTCCAGTAGGTTATTGCAAACTTCCCTTGCTGGATCCATACCTCCAGCTGGAGCCGTGGGGACTGTGGCTGTTCCAAAGCCTGAACAGATGCAACGGGGAAGAGAACTTCAAGCCCCACTGTGAGAGCCCAGCAGGTCTCCTGCTATCACCCACCTCCTGCCTGGGCAGAGGAGCAGCACATCTGTGTCACCTGTGACTGAACAGAGCTTGTCCCAGCTGCGGGGTCTTCCCTCTCACTGCTTGCACCGTGCCAAAGGTGCCCCCTGTCCTCTTCACTGCGTGTGGGTTGGGTGAGACCCCCTTTGTGTAGCAGCTTCTCAGTGTGGCACCTGCTGAGAGAAGATGGGAACATTGTGGAGCTTCACCCGGCCCCAGAAAGCCCTCAGTGAGTGAGAAGAGGATGTGGGACAGCAGGGCCATGCTGCATTTCTTGCCTGGCCTGTGTCTAGAGACAGGCATTTTCTCCAGAAGCAGCTTCTAATTTATGTGAGACCCAAACCAAGTACATAGTGAATGTACAGATCTATTTTTTCATGAGTGAGATGTGCCTGTGTGAGAGCATGTGCTGTGGGGCACACAGTGTGTGGTGGCAGGTGGTGATGCTCAGCTGGACTGATGTCACAGGGCACAGACTGGTGCTGTGCCAGCCACGTCAGACTGGTGCCACCCAGCCAAGCACCCACCAGGTGCATGTGGTTTTCTCCTTTTCGAGTGTGAATATAAGATGAATAAATTGTTTGGGGTTTTTGTACCTATCTGTAATTTCCCTTGTTTTTCTTAAACACGTGGTGAGGACCAGACTTGTGTTGGTTGGGATGTGCCATGGCATGGACCTCGTCTGCCACCATCTCCTGCCTGGTCATCCTGGCACAGAGGCACAGGGTGTTCCTCAGGGTGAGGTGGGCTTGTCCCAGCCTGGCTCAAAGCCACCCACGAGGGGCATCTCACACCCACTCCCAAAGTTTGGCCCTTCTCAGAGCCCTCTGGAGCTCCAGCCTTTCCTGGAGCCAGAGTTCACCAGCTGCAGGCTGGTGGGAAGCAGAGCCCTGGCTGATCTGGGCAGGGGTTTCTCTCACACCCTCACATTAATACCCAGTCACAGCCTGGGGGAGCACCTGGGGGAGCACCTTCAGCCTCTCCCTGGCCAGGGAGACATGGAGGGATGCCAAGAAGCAGCACAGGCACTACAGGATGATTGATGCTTGCTCATCTCTGAGCCTGGCTGTTTTCTGGCCTCTGCCACGACCTGGGTGGCACAAGGGCCACATCTCAGGAGGGGGGACTGCAGTAACCTGGCAGTGTGGGCAGCCCAAACACATCATGTTCCCCTCCTTGCCCAATGCCATGGTGCCTCCCCATCCAGCCCAGCTGTGAGGAAGGCAGGAGGTTGTGTCAGGGGTGCTGAGAGGATCTCTCCAACCCACAGGATCTGTCTTGAGGTGGCAAGAAGGAGTTCAGGACGCTGGAGGCCAAGCAGACTCTCTGATGTGTTTCTGCCATGACCATGGCCAGCAGCAGTGGCTCCTGGCTGGCACACACTGCATTTCACAGTGAGTGACACCAGATCTTGGTGCCACCCTGACCTTCTGCTGGTGCCCAGCACCTGCTGAATGGGGCACACAGGGCACTGGGCACTGCTCAGTTCCTGCTCACCCCCAAAGACAAAAGCCCTGAGACCTGTTCTCTGAGCTTGGAGCTGGACAAGGTCTGGGATACCCAGACAAAAGCTGTGCCACATCCTTTTTTATGGTTTCAGCCCCTGCCTGGAGGGACTGAGGAAAGAAGCCAGAGCACCAGCAGGAGGGTGAGGGGAGGTTTTGCTGCCTAGACAGTAAAGGTGCTTTGCACAGCCTGAGATGCATTTTTGGCAGGGGAACCCAGCCATTATCATAGCATCACAGAATCCTAGAACAGTGTGGGTTGGTAGGGGACATAAAGCTCATTTCATTCCATCCCCTGCCATGAGCAGGGACACTTTCCACTATCCCAGGGTGCTCCAAGCTCTGTCCAACCTGGCCTTGAACACTTTCAGGGATGGAGCAGCCACAGCTGCTCTGGGTAACCTGTGCCAGGATCTCACCACACCCATAGAGAATTTTTTCCTAATATCTAATCTAAATCTCTCCTTGATTAATTTAAAACCATCCTCCCTGTCCTATCTGCCCACATTCCCCTACTGCCCTTCATTACTGCCAGAGACAGTTCAGCATCACCCTCCAGCACTCTCAGGAGTGGGACACACTGCAAAGGAGAGCAGTAACCCTTCAAAGCAAGCTCCCAAACACACCATGTGGGCTGTGCCCCTGAGCAGAGCAGGAATTGCTCCCAGTCTGCCTGGCCTCAGCTTGACTGGGATGTTGATGGCTTCAGCATCCTCCTAGAGATGCTGCAGCAACACCAAGGGCATGACCCAGCTGCTTTGAGGGGCAGAAGGTGCCCATGGGCCAGACCCATCTTCCTTTTTGTGGGTTGAACTGCTGCTTCTACATGGAGCTGCTCTGCTGGCCCACCTGGGAAGACCTCTTTGCCTTCCAGCATGCTGGGCTGAAGTTGTTCCCAGATACACCCTGGGCTGAGGAGATCAGGACTGCCCTGTGGTGCAAGAAGAGGTCCCAGGCCCTGGGTGTGACCCTGGAGCCAGTCCATGGTCTGGGCTGCAGCCAGACCTCCATCAGGCTCCTTGCATAACCCTCCCCAGGGAACAGGTTCTCCTGCCTGGTGTCTGCTGGCTTCAGTGAGTGCAGGGTGCTCCAGCTCCATCCCTGACCTCCTGGAGCTCCTACAGGCCTGAGGGGTGGCAGGAGGGGCAAGGGGCACACAGGAGAGGTGCCAGGGCAGCGGCAGGAGGGCACACACATGAGGTGCCAGGCCAGTGGCACACACAGGAGGTGCCAGGCCGTGCCCAGTGCCCATCACTGTGTTTGTGAGCAGACACAACCACGGGGAGTGGGGCAAGCCCAAGCCCAGGCTGGGGCTCACAGGAGCTGGCTGTGCTCCTGGCTGCTGTCCCTCAGCTTTGGGGCTGTGGGTGAGGTGTTTATTCTCTGTAAATAGATAAGCCCAGCAGGCTGGCAGGGAGAGGGGAGAACTTTGTCACGCAGCCTGGTGCCCTGCCAAGCGCGCCGTGTTTGCTCAAGCAGTTTCATTTCTCTCCTGCTGCAGTTTGTGTTACCTAACTGGCCTGGGACAATGTTTAACTAGCAGGGAACCTGTGTCTGCCTCGCCTCTGTGCCCCCAGTGTCCCCAGTGCCCACCACTGCCACTGAGTGGGTGGCACAGCAGGCAGGAGCTTGGGGCAGAGGCGGGGTCTGTGCATCATAAAGTCAGAAAAGTCACCATGGTCCACTCCTTCTGCCATGGCCACGGGCACCTTCCACTGCCCCATCCAGCCTGGCCTTGGGCACTGCCAGGGATCCAGGGGCTCTGGGCACCCTTTGCCAGGGCCTCACCTCCCTCACAGGGAAGAATGCCACCTAAAATATCATCTAACCCTACCCTCTGTCACTGTGGAGCCATTCCCCCTTGTCCCTTGAGGTCCCTCAGCTGTGTGGGTACCTTGTGGGAGAGGAGGAGGACGAGGAGGACGAGGAGGAGGACGAGGAGAAGGACATGGAGGAGGATAAGGACGAGGATGAGAAGGAGGAGGAGGCAGGGCTGTGTGGGCACAGACAAGGGGAACAGATCCTGCAGCCTCTCATGAAATCTGTGTGGGTCAGTGGGATGAGGAGCCAGGAAGGACTGGAGAGAGAGCAAGGCTAGAGAAATGCACACTCACACACCAACAGAAGTGCACAGCCAGCACACATTGGGGTAACCCCTCCAGCCCCCCCCAAGCCCACACTGAGCCACCCCAGGCAGGAAAAACAGCTGATTTGTTTATTTTATTATCTTTGGAGGCACCTGGATTTTATGGCTGTGGCAAGCCATGACAAGAACTGAAGAAAAAGAGGATTTTCCTCCAGGACAGCCTCCCCTCACACTTTCACCCTGGGGTCTGCTGGGAGACTTTTCCCATCAGGTGGTCCCAGGGTGAACTGGAGACTCACAGTTCTCATGGAAATATCTTGGGCACGCTGCAAGTCTCAGCATTGCAGTGTGTTTTGTCTTCCTCAAGACTTCCCAAAGGGCCACAGGGGCCATTGCTCAGCCCTGGTCCCACTCAGGGAAGAGAACAGCTTCCCTAGGAGCTGTGACCAAAAGCAGATTATGGCTGAAATGTGCTGAGTGGGAGCAGAGAAATTGGGTGAGGGGAGAGGTTTCACCTGGAGCAGCACAAAGGTGTCCAATATCCCACAGGCCAGCCCATGAACTGCCCCTGAGCACCACAGCATGACCTGAATTTCCAGCCAAGCCAGCCTGTGGCCATCCTTGAGCAGATCAGAGTAGATGGGAATGCAGTGGGGATGGGGACAGCTGGTGGGAGGCAGGGACCCGTTGGAATAATCACCACAACAGGGACCATCTCTGCTCCTTCAAGCTCCCTGCTGGCTTCACCCTTGCTGACCCTTCTGCTCGGGGGTGGCAGAGCAGGGAAGGCACAGTGGGAGCCGTGCACACCTTGGGGACAGTGCAGAGGAGCTCCCAGCATGGCAGAGCAGGGTGTGGAGCAGCTGCAACCACTGCTGAGGTGTCAGGAGCCAGCACATCCCTCTGGCTGTCCTGAGCAGCCCAGACCCTGCCAGGGGGCTCAGAGACCCTGGCACAGAGCCCAAAATGCCCCTGTGGGTTTGATTATGACCCATGGAGCAAATTACCAACCTTAGATGAAAATCTGCAAGCCATGACAAATTAAGTAGAGTGATAGTGAATTTATCACAAAGTGAAAAAGTAGATTTTGGGGTTTTTAGAATGGGGATCCAGGGGGACAAGATGGAGGGAACTGGGCATGTCCAGCCTTTCTCCTTCTTCTTAATGGCCTCCATCTTCTGCTGTGATGCTGGCACTTTGGGATTGGTTTAGAGTAGAAGCTCACTGTCTAACACAGGTGATAGGTATTGGGAAGTAATTGTAAATATTGTACAGGTAGTTTTTAGTATAAAGGCATAACACCACCCTGGGGGCAGGCAGAGTGCCTGGAACTGTCCTGCTGGATGGACCTCAGCAGGGCAGGAAAAAGAATTTTATAGATAAGATGCAATAAACAACCTTGAGACTGAGAAATGAAGAGCTCTGACTCCTTCTTCAAGCGCCGGGCTGGGAAAAGAGACTTTCCAACACATCTCGGGGTCACTGTGAGCAGCTAAAGATCCCGACACTGAGGGATGCAGTGTCAGGGGCTGTGCTGGGGGCAGGAAGGGGAAGGTTCGGGGGGCCAGGCTGTGAGGGATGGGGCTGTTACACACCTGCATTTCTGAGAGTGGAGCTGCAGAGGGGAGAGCTGCTGCTCAGATCAGATGTGGAGGGCAGAGCTGCTGCCCAGGGCACCACATCACACAGGAGCTGGCAGGGGCTGCTGTGGCAGGCTCCACCCCAGCCTGCTGCCAGGGCTGGGCTGGCATGCCCAGGGCTGGGCAGACCCCCGAGCTGCTCCCCAGGCAGCAGCAGCTCCCTGGGGGCCCTTACCTGGGCTCCCAGAGCACCCTCCCCCTGCCTGGCAGTTTCTTTGATTCTTCCAGCAGAGCTGCCAGGGGTGCCTGCCTGGCCAGGGCAGCTGCCAGGAGCTCGTCTGGCAGCCCTGGGCTGTTTGATTGTTTAGCAAGAGAATGCTGTTCCCACTGCAGGAATGGGGAAGCTGCTGCAGCTGCCTGGAACCAGAGGCAGCAGGGAGCCAGTGACATCAGGGGCACCCCCAGAGCACGAGGGTACCCCCCTGGGGAACAGGGTACCCCCTGGGACACCCCACATGCCTCTGCCTGTGCCCTCTTCCCCTCTCCCTGCGCTCAGCACCTCAAATTGTGCCCCCACTCACCCCTTGCTTCCAGCCTGGGGGCTGTGACAGGACATCCTTGGCTTGTTCATGCAGGATGGGACTGCAGGGGCCAAGCTCCCACATGGTTGGCTCCTGGTTTGCCACTTGCTGATTCAACACCAGGCATTTTCCCTGCAGCCTGGTGTAAAGCAGAAGCTGCCCTGTCCCAGCCCCATGGCCCCACGCTGCTCTTGATGCTTCTCTGGGAGCAGAGCTCTGCTTGCCCTCCAGCTCCTGCTGACCACAGTGGGTAATCCCTGCTCCTCAGAGACAGATTCATGAACAGTTTGGCCAAAAATGTTGTGGTTGCCCCATCCCTGGAAGTGCCCAAGGCCAGGCTGGATGAGGCTTGGAGCGACCTGGGTTAGTGGAACATGTCCCTGGCCATGGCAGTGGGTGGAACTGGATGGGCTTTAAGATCCTTTCCAACAAAAACCATTCTAGAACTCTGATTGCATGACCTGATTCCAGCCCAAAGATTTATTCCCACACAAGTTTGACAAAGCTGCATCTCTGCATCCTCCCCAGTTCCTGTTCCTGCTCAGATGCTT
The DNA here is from genome assembly GCF_035770615.1 of Melospiza melodia melodia. Taxonomy (NCBI): domain Eukaryota; kingdom Metazoa; phylum Chordata; class Aves; order Passeriformes; family Passerellidae; genus Melospiza; species Melospiza melodia. Next base: position 3,478,183 of record NC_086221.1, on the reverse strand, counting down.
CCGCTCCTAGAGAAAATACCAGATCTCAGACTGCCCAGGTTGGGATACATGTGGAAGAGAATTTGTAGACCACCAAACCTTCAGCCCTTGGTTTCTGGCACCCTTCTTGGGTGGATGTCTCCCAGCTTCCTTCATTCCCATCTCTTCCTCATTGCCACCAAGAATTGCAGTGTTTCACTGTGGAATCAAAAGAAATATTCATTGCATTATTGTTTCCTGGCCAGCCCTGCCCTTTGTTATCCACCAAACATGATATGGAACCTGGCACTCCACCAGCCTGAAATGGAGTCACTGGGCAGAGAGCACAAGCTGGGCACTCCAGGAATGGGAAAGCACCAACTGAAGGGGCCAGCTGAGCTCAGGGCATCCCTGGTGGGCTGGAGATGCCAAAGAGGCTGTCAAGGTCTGCTTCCATCACACAGACATTCCACTCCAACAGACCAGTGCCTACTGAGAGCTCCACCTTCCACACAGACATTTCACCCCAACTGGCCAGTGTCTTCTGAGAGCTCCACCTTCCACACAGACATTTCCAACTGGCCAACACCTACTGAGATCTCCACCTTCCCACCTGCTTCCATCACACAGACACTTCACTCCAATTGACCAGTGCCTCCTGAGATCTCCACCTTCCATCACAGACATTTCACTCCGACTGAGCAGTGCCTCCTGAGAGTTCCACCTTCCCACCAGTGCCTCCTGAGATCTCCACCTTCCACACAGACATTTCCAACTGAGCAGTGCCTCCTGAGAGTTCCACCTTCCCACCAGTGCCTCCTGAGATCTCCACCTTCCACACAGACATTTCACTCCAGCTGAGCAGTGCCTCCTGAGAGTTCCACCTTCCCACCAGTGCCTCCTGAGATCTCCACCTTCCACACAGACATTTCACTCCAACTGGCGCACGTGTCCTGAGAGCTCCCACTTCCCACAATCAGGCAATCAGGCCCCACTAGCTCTTCTCTCTGCTCCCTCCCGAGCAGGCCACATGCAAACAAGCCCAGAAGCTCATCATGATGTGTGGTCCTCAAAGCCCTGTGCTCTGGAGAGGCCTGGAACTGAGCCTGAGTGATGGGATGGGGACTGGGGACAGGGGCAGCTGCAGATGCTGGGCTGTGTGATGGGGACAGAGCTGTGTCCCCCACAGGCTGCAGCTCCCAGCTGGTATCTGCTGGGCAGATTCATTCCACAGTGAGGTCACCAGGAGCCCTGATCTCCTGCACTTGCTGCTCACCTTCCCACCCAGTCATGGCCACATGCTCCTCTGGGAGTTTTCACTGAGAGTACACATAGGAAATGAAGGTGTTTGAGCTCACCAGACCCTTTGGGGTACATTCTGATCCCCCTGAGCAGCAAGAGTTACTCTTCAAAAGCCAGAATGGTGAAAGGCAGAGTGGCCAGGGCCCTGCTGCAGGTGTGTGAGATGGGCTGTCCCAGCTGCACACCTTCCCCTGCTGCAGGATCCCAGCACACAGCACATCCCAGCAGCCAGAGAGGAAGGAGAAGGAAGATGAGGGGCAATGGTGTCTGAAATACCTGGGAGGAGATGCAAGGGAGCAGTGAGAACTGGAATACAGAAGTTAAACCACCCTGCTGCATTGTAATGGTCTCTTTCTCCGGGCAACAACAGACAGAACAAGAGGACACAGTCTCAAGCTGAGCCAAGGGAGATACAGGCTAGAATTAAGGAGGAAGTTTTTCACAGAAAGAGTGGTCAAATACTGGAATCATCTACCCAGGGAGGTGGTGGAGTCACCATCCCTCAATGTGTTTAAAAAAAGACTGGATGTGGCACTTGGTGCCATGATCTAGTTGAGGTGTTAGAACATGGGTTGGACTCGATGATCTTGAAGGTCTCTTCCAACCTAGAAATTCTGTGATTCTGTGATTCTGTAATGAATCCACAGGGAACCCCTTGCTGAGCATTCCACTGTGTCCATGGGGCCTGAATGGAAAGGGAAATGTCTCTCTCTGGTGCTCCACAAAGGGTTCTGGGAGCACTGGCATGCCATGGAGGCTGCTGATGGCCAGAGATGTTCCAAGGGCATGCAGGGAGGAGATGGGCACAGCCACACAGCCCGTGTGTCACCCTGTGGCAGGCCAGGGAGACCAGCACCACCATGGCCCTGGGCAGGAGCACCACAGCCCTCCTGTGTGCAGGATCCCAGGGGTCAGTGAGTGGAGACAGGAGACAGGTAGAGTGAAATATCCATGCTGTGCCATGCACTGTGTCGTGCTGGGGTGTTTGCTGGATTTCCCTGCCTGCCTGCCCCTGAATCACAGAACCATTGGGTTGGAAGGGAACTTAGAGACCATCTTGTTCCACCTCCTCCCATGGCTAGGGACACCTTCCACTATCCCAGGTTGCTCAGAGATCCATCCAACCTGGCCTTGAACATTGCCAGGGATGGGGCAGCCACAGCTGCTCTGGGCACCCTGTGCCAGGGCCTGCCCACCCTCACAGCCAAGAATTCCTTCCCAATATCCCATCTAACCCTGCCCTCTTCCAGTGGGAAGCCATTCCCCCTTGTGCTGGCACTCCAGGCCCTTGTCCAAAATCCCTCTCCAGCTCTCCTGGGCCTCCTTTAGACACTGGAAGGGGCTCTGAGCTCACCCTGGAGCCTCCTCTTCTCCAGGCTGACCAATTCCATATTCCCTCAGCCTCTCCTGTCACAGAGGTTTCCATGTGCCTGTTGGCAGGACAGGGCTGGCAGTGCCCTGAGAGCTGTGGGCACACCCTTTGGGCACAGCACAGCTTTGCTGTCTCCTGCTCAGCCCTGCTCCCTGCCAGAGACCCAGGGCAAAGCTGTGCTCGGGCTGAGCTGCCACAGCCCCTCCACTGGCACTGGGATATTTTCTGAAAAATCCCTTTGCCAGGATTTCTTCTCCTGGCAAGATGAGAAGCCTCAGCTTCTCCACGTTTTCCTCCTCTGGAATGTGATCTGGAGATTGTTTATCCAAACAATCAAATCTAATTAATAACCTAGTTTAATTCTATAAATTATTTAATTATTTGATAATCTAAATTCTATCCAATTTTAATCAATAACGAATCACCATCAGCTGTGTTGGACTCTGAGGAGTCAGTCATGAGCTTTCATCTTCATTCTTGTCTGGTCTTCTGATGTCTCCTTTTTCTTTAGTATAGTTTTAGTATATCATTTCTATAATATGATTGATATGATATGATAAAATAAAATAAAATAAAATAAAATAAAATAAAATAAAATAAAATAGAATAATAATGGAATGGAATGGAATGGAATGGAATGGAATGGAATGGAATGGAATGGAATGGAATGGAATGGAATAATATAATATAATATAATATAATATAATATAATATAATATAATATAATATAATATAATATAATATAATATAATATAATATAATATAATATAATATAATATAATATAATATAATATAATATAATATAATATAATATAATATAATATAATATAATATAATATAATATAATATAATATAGCAGCCTTCTGAGAACTTGGAGTCAATTCTCATCTGTCACCTCATCCTGGGGACCCTCACAACACCCCAACACTCCACCTCTGAAGGACGGTGTGAGCCAGGGAGGTGCAGAATGAGGATCTAGTCCTGGTCACCCCAACACAAAACCTTGGAAAATATTGAGCTCACTTCACATTGAGCTGGAAAGGGGCAGCTGCCCCTGCCTGGGCTTTCCTCATCACCTCTTTGGTGCAGGGGTCTCTGCTGCTGAAGCAGCCCAGGGCAAGGTGACCATGCCCACCGTGCCAGGCTGTGGGTGCCAGCCTCAGCTGGGCACAGGCGGGGGCCCAGGGGCTGCCATGGTGTGGTGGTGCCAGGTGGCAGCTCCTGGGCGATGCCCAGCTCCCTGCAGAGCTGGCGCTCCTCCAGCCTTGCCTGCAGGACTGCGGCTGAGCAAGCCCAGGCCTGAGCCTGCTCCTGGCCAAAGGGTGGGGCTGACAACATCTCATGGCTCCAGGCCTTTCTAAAAGCAGTTTCAGAGGCTCTGTGGGAGCACAAACACCAGAGCCATTACATAAGGTGTGTTTGGGGGTGCACAGCGGGGTGAACTGACAAGAAGCCCGGGTCACAGTGGTGCTGCAAAAACCAGCAACTTTGGGGCCAGTCCTGAGGAATGAGAGTTGTGTTTTCCCTGTGGAAAATCCCTGTGGGATCTGCATTATTCCAGCAGCAGGACGATGAGAGCCTTGGCTCTTTCTGACACAGTGGGCACAGCGTGGCTTGTGCCCCTGGGAGCTTGCACAGGCTCAGGGCGTGGAGGTGCCTGTCCCAGTTTTCCTCCTTTACCTTCCCACAGCACCCAGGTGAGCACAGCCAGCCTGGCTGTGGCTGGCACTGGGCTCCTGTGCTGGCCTGGCCAGAGCAGGGTGCACAGAAGGTGTCTGTGTGCCCCAGGCGTGCTGCTGGCAGCAGTCAGGGTGTTCTGTGTAGGATGCAGAGGGACAGATGGACACTGAGTCCCTTTGGGTTTACCCGAGGACAATCCCTTCACTCCTCCACCCCACAGGCTGGTGGAATCCGTGTGCAGGAAACCTTTCAACAACAACAGCACTAAGAGGGGGGTGCCCTGGCATGTGCCTCAGGGTTCTTTGGGCACAACAGGAGAGGAGACAGGCACATGAGGAACTGATTGTCTGTCCCCTTGTCGGGATCTTTAGCTTGTCAGAGTGACTCCAAGATGCATTAGAAAGTCTCTTTTCCCAGCCCGGTGCTTGAAGGAGTCAGGGCTCTTCATTTCTTGGTCTCAAGGTTGTTTATTTTATCTTATCTATAAAAAATTTTCTCCTGCCCTGCTGAGGTCCATCCAGCAGGACAGTTCCAGGCACTCTGCCTGCCCCCAGGGCAGTGTTATGTCTTTATACTAAAAACTACATCTACAATATTTATAATAACTTCCCAATACCTATCACCTATGTTGAGCTTCTACTCTAAACCAATCTGTAAGTGCCAACATCACAGCAGAAGATGGAGGCCAAGAAGAAGAAGGAGAAAGGCTGGACACATCCAGTTCCCTCCATCTTGCCTCCTGAACCACCATACCAAAAACCCCAAAATCTACTTTTCCATCCCATGATAACTTCACTAATATTCTACCTAAACTGTTGTGGCTTGTTGATCTTCATCTCAGGTTGGTAATTTGCTCAAACCCACAGGTGTTTTGGGCTCTGTGCCAGGGTCTCTGAGCCCCCTGTCAGGGGTCCTGGCCATCCTGGACAGACAGAGGGATGTCCTGGATTCCCACATCCCCTCTCCCTGGGCACCTGCAGGGAAGCCCTGAGGTTTCCCAGAGCCTCTGGTCCTGGCAGCCCTTCCCCAGCCATGCAGGGAGCAGGTCCCAAGGGTCACTGCAGCCGTGGGCAGGGCCCAGCCTTTGTGCAGACCCATCCCTCCTGCATCCTCCCTTCCCAGCAGTGACGGTGGCAGGCGGTGGCAGCGGGCCAGCTCCACCTGTCTGACAGGTAGAGCAAGGGTGGGGGCAGTGGCTGGCACCCGCTGCCTGTCCCAACCTGCTGGCTCCTGCCACGAGTCACCTGCTGCAGGACAGGAGCAGTGTGCCCCCAGCTCCAGGGCCATGTGCAGGGACAGCTCTGCCCCAGCACCGTGGGAAACCAGCACTGCTGGGTGAGGGGGTCCTGAGAAAGGGAGCTGGGCTTGTTCATCCTGGAAAACAGAAAGATCCAGGGAGACCTTAGAGCCCCTTCCAGTGCCTCAAAGAGGCTTATAAAAAAGAGGGTGGGCAATTGTTACACAGGAAGATAGTGACAGGACATGGGGGAAGAGTTTTAAACTGAAAAAGGAGAGACTTTGATTAGATATCAGGAAGAAATTCTTCCCTGTGAGGGTGGGCAGGCCCTGGCACAGGCTGCCCAGAGAAGCTGTGGCTGCCCCATCCCTGGAAGTGCCCAAGACAGGCTGGGTGGGGTTTGAAGCAACCTGGCCTGGTGGAAGGTGTCCCTGCCTATGGCACAGGGGTGGAACAGGATGACCCTCAGGGCACCTTCCAACCCAGACCTTCCCACACTTGTGTGCTGGGTGACTCTGTGATCCTGCAGCATGTCCTGTTAGCCACACACACAGGGAGTCCTGGGGGTCAGACACTGCAGACACAGTTATGGGCACATCAGAGTGTGTGACACTGGAAATACTCCCAAACACAGACACAGAGTGCACAGACACACAGTTATGGGCACATCCAGGGTGTGTGACACTGGAAATACTCCCAAACACAGACACAGAGTGCACAGACACAGTTATGGGCACATGCAGGGTGTGTGACTGGAAACACTCCCAAACACAAACACAGCGTGCACAGACACACTGCAGACACAGTTATGGGCACATCCAGGGTGTGTGACACTGGAAGCACTCCCAAACACAGACACAGAGTGCACAGACACACAGTTATGGGCACATCCAGGGTGTGTGACACTGGAAACACTCCCAAACACAGACACAGTGTGCACAGACACACAGTTATGGGCACATCCAGGGTGTGTGACACTGGAAACACTCCCAAACACAGACACAGTGTGCACAGACACACTGCAGACACAGTTATGGGCACATCCAGGGTGTGTGACACTGGAAACACTCCCAAACACAGACACAGAGTGCACAGACACACAGTTATGGGCACATGCAGGGTGTGTGACTCTGAAAACATCCCAAACACAAACACAGCGTGCACAGACACACTGCAGACACAGTTATGGGCACATCCAGGGTGTGTGACTCTGGAAACACTCCCAAACACAGCCACAGTGTGCACAGACACAGTTATGGGCACATCCAGGGTGTGTGACACTGGAAACACTTTCAAACACAGCCACAGCTGATGCAGGCAGGATGTATGTGAGGCTTACAGCCAGACACACAGACACACAGTATGCACTGCACACACACACAGGTACAGCACAGTGGGAGCTGCAGGCTGCACCCAGCATGGTGTCAGCCCAAGCCACACACGTGTCCCACCTCCATCAGCCACAGAAGATGCCCAGGTGTCCCCTCACCCTCAGCCAGCCATACACACCCCAGGCTGTCTCTCTGCTCCCAGCCTCCTGGATTGAGAAGGGCTTTGGGATGGGCAGAAATCCCTCAGGGGAGCTGATGGGACCAAGGTACCAAGGTGGGCTGTCATGCCCTGATCCAGCCCAGCTTACCCTGATGATGCAGGGTAAGTGCTCCCTGTTGTGCAGCAGCAGAACCCTCAGGTGCCAGGAGCTGACCCCCAGCCTTGCCTGCTGAAGGTGCAAGCAGCCCATGGGGGGTTCTTGCCCATCCCTTATCAGGAGATGGCAAAGACAGGTTTGTACCTGCTGGCCAGCAGCCCCCTGCCTGCTCTGGCAGCCTTGCTCCCAGCTGTGTCCCCACAGGGCTGTGCTGGCTGTTTGGGGACAGCTAGGCAGTGCCCAAGGCCTCTGTGACCCCACACTGGATATTTCTGAGGTGGCCTCAGAGCTGCAGGGACAAGCTCCCCTGGGGTCAGAGACCTCCAGCATTCCCAGCACCTCAGCACTACCTGAGAGTCACAAACACCTCCTGGATCTGGCTGGGCCACTCCAGCCCTGAGTGACAGCCAGCAGCATCCTGCCCAGCCACTCCCAAACAAGACAAACAGCTTGAGGTCCTGCAAAGGGGCTGCAGACATCTCAACCCCCTCCCACACCAGGCTGAGCTTGGGGCTGTGCCCCTCTCCCCCAGGCAGGGCTGGCAGTGCCATGCAGCTGCCCAGGAGCACAGCTGGGTGGGCCCTGGCAAGGCAGCCATGGTGGGGCACACACACCAGCCCAGCTGGCTGGCACCCAGCTCAGTGTGCACAGGAAAAACCAACGAGTGTCCCCTGGGGCTGTGGGGGCCACAACAGGGGGGAGAGGGACAGGGGAACAGGGAGTGGGATAGGGGACAGGGACAGGGGAACAGGGGAATGGGGAGAGGGGAACAGGGGAATAGGGGAACATGGATGGGGGAACAGGGGGAGGTGGGGACAGGGATAGGGGAACAGGGAGAGGGGAACAGGGATCGGGGATCAGGGGGACAGGGATAGGGGAACAGGGATACGGTGATGGAGCTCCCTGGGATGAAAGCAGCAGTCAGCTCTTCATGAGGCACACACACACACATGTTGTGGGTTCAAAGCAAGCTTCTGCCAGCTGAGGGAGGTGAGGAGGGCTGAGGGTGCAGCACAGCAAGGTGGGACTTGGCACTGTGCAGAGCCCCTGGTGCTCGGTTCTTCCTCTTGGGTCCACAGCTGCAGGCTGGGATTCCCAGGGCAGAGCCTACAGCAGGCTTTAGCTTGGCTCCCCCTCTTGTTGAGGAGCCCCAGGCATGGAAGGAGGCTGTCATGCTGCAAACCCCATCCCAGGGCAGCCTGTTGATCCCATGCAGGTCAGATCCCTGACCTGACCCAGATATGACCTCTGCTGCTCCCACCCCACCTGTTCCGGCTTTGATGATAATTATGCCCTGCAGTCTGTTCGCTCTCCGTGCCACACCTTGCAGGCGCGGGCAAAGTCTGCTGCGCTCCGTTCGTGCCCCGTGGCTGTGCCGCAGTGCCTGGCGCTAAATCCCTCCCGAGCCCCCCTTTCCTGGCGCTGCTGTGGAACGGGGAGGGGGCTGCACCCTGCGTGCCGGCCCAGCCCTCCTGCCCCGTCCCCTGCCCTCACCTGTGGGTGCCCCGGCCCTGCAGACCTTGAATAACCTGTTCCCCCTCCTCCTCTTGCCTCATGACAAAGCACCTGGCATGCGGTGCAGGGAAACCGCAGGGAGTGAGCTCATCGCCACCCCGGGGGCACTGCGGGACAGGCGCAGGGTCAGCGAGCTGCAGCCACGGCCTTTCCCCATCCAGCCTTCCCTGTGGCACGCCTCATGTGCCTGTTTCCTCTGGATAAATGGGATTTGCTCCCTCTCTGGGGACAAGAGGGGGAACCAAGCTAAAGCCTGCTGTAGGCTCTGCCCCTGGGCTTCCCAGCCTGCTGTTGTGGACCCAAGAGGGAGAACTGGTCTCCCCAGAGCCCTGAGCACCAGGAGCTCTGCACAGTGCCCCCCTTGCTGTGCTGCACCCTCAGCCCTCCTCACCTCCCTCAGCTGGCAGAAGTTTGCTTTGAACCCTGGCCAGTGTGTGTGTGTGCGCCTCATGGAGAGCTGATGCTGCTTTCATCCCAGGGAGCTCCATCACCCTGTCCCCTATCCCTGTCCCCTTGTCCCCTGTTCCCCTATCCCTTTTTCCCTGTTCCCCTGTCCCCCTATCCCTGTTCCCCTATCCCTGCTCCCCTATCCCTGTTCCCCTGTCCCGTTTCCCTGCTCCCCTGTCCCCTGTTCCCCTATCCTTTATCCCTGTTCCCTATCCCTGTCCCTCCATTCCCCTATCCCTGTTCCCCTATCCCTGTTCCCCTATCCCCGTTCCCCTGCTCCCCATCCCCTGTTCCCCTATCCCTGTTCCCCTATCCCAGTCCCCTGTTCTCCTATCCCCTGTTCCCCTGTCCCTCTCCCCCCTGTTGTGGCCCCCACAGCCCCAGGGGACACTCGTTGGTTTTTCCTGTGCACACTGAGCTGGGTGCCAGCCAGCTGGGCTGGTGTGTGTGCCCCACCATGGCTGCCTTGCCAGGGCCCACCCAGCTGTGCTCCTGGGCAGCTGCATGGCACTGCCAGCCCTGCCTGGGGGAGAGGGGCACAGCCCCAAGCTCAGCCTGGTGTGGGAGGGGGTTGAGATGTCTGCAGCCCCTTTGCAGGACCTCAAGCTGTTTGTCTTGTTTGGGAGTGGCTGGGCAGGATGCTGCTGGCTGTCACTCAGGGCTGGAGTGGCCCAGCTGTCACATTCCCAGCCTGAGAACTGTGCCCAGATGGACCAGAACAATTCCACAGCCCTGGAGAATCCTCCTGCCCTCCCCAGGCTGTTCTTTGCCACCTGTCCACCAAACTGGGCAAACTCATTTTGGAGAGGCCACAGAGCCCTTCTGCTCTGCCATGCCAGGGCACTGCACCCTCTGGGCACCTTGGAGACCTCACAGAGTGCTGTTCCTTCTCTTCTGCTCCAACCACTGCTTTTCCTGCTGGCAGATGCCACAGCCAGAGCCCCTGGGCCCCATGTGCTCATCCCCCATGCCTTTGGGGGGGCTGTAGTGCTGTGCCCCCTTCCCACACACACACAGATCCTCTTCTCACACACATCCCAACCCTGCACACACACACACACTCTCCATCCTTGCCCCATCTTTCCCTCATCCATGTCCTTCCCTGCTCTACCCCTTGGGCTGAAGGTTGGGTTCTTGGAGGGGGTGTGACACCAAGGGTTGTCTTGGAGAGCTCAGGGCTGCAAACTTGATGCCACATGTGGTCTGCACAAAGATTTGGCTGCTGCCAACATCTCCAGAAAACAGAGGAGGGGCTGGGGATGCACTGTGAGAGGCGAGGATGCTCCCAAACCTGCCAAGCCCATGCTGTCCCAGAGCCATCCCTGTCACCAGCACACAGCTGGACACTGGCAAGGGACAGCTGGGGCTCCTCTCCTAGCCCAGGGCAAGAGCCAGCAGGGACCTCTGCTCCAAGGGCTGGGGGACCACAAGATTCCCCTTCTTGTGGACAGGCCAAGCATTGTCCCCACAGAGCATCTGGTCCTTGCTGGACAGATGCACTGGAATTGCTGGACAATGGCTGGAAATTCTCTTTTTTCACGTTGAAGTATGACAAGAGACACTGTTGTGCAGTCACTTCTCTTTCTGTGACCTTTGTGCGTGGCCAGAAGAGCTGTCCCCCACTCCTGATGGCTTTTGGGGGCCATCAGGCTGGGCTGCACCCACAGCCCCGGGTCTGGGGATGGAGGGGAGAGCAGAGCTGAGGGGAAACAGGGACAGGGGAACAGGGACAGGGGAACAAGGACAGGGGAACAGAGGACAGGGATAGGGGAACGGGGGACAGGGATAGGGGAACAGGGACAGGGGAACAGGGACAGGGGAATGGGGGACAGGGATAGGGGAACAGGGGACAGGGATAGAGGGACAGGGGAACAGGGGACAGGGGAACAGGGATAGAGGGACAGGGGAACAGGGACAGGGGAACAGGGGACAGGGGAACAAGGACAGGGACAGGGGAACAGGGACAGGAATAGGGGAAGAGGGACAGGGGGACAGGGGAAGAGGGACAGGGGAAGAGGGGACAGGGATAGGGGAACAGAGAGGAACAGGGGACAGGGATAGAAGAACAGGGGAACATACCCACCCTGTATGGAGGCAGAAGGATGCCCTAAAGAAGGATGACCCCATGCTGGCGCCAGTGCAAGGGCACACCAGCAGTGCAAACAGAGGGTTTGGGAGACCTGCAAACCTAGGGCATGGCTGAGCTGCACCATGCTCGGTGCCAGAGGGGTCCCTGGGTCCCTTTGTGACCTGGTGGGCAGAGGGACCCCCCTGCAGCCCCCCAGGTGGTGTTTGCACTGTGGGAGCTGTGTACGTGTGGGCACGGCCCCCGTGCATGGAGCTCCGTGAATGCCATGGCAGACAGGGTGTGGCACCACCCTGCCATTCATTTGGCAAACAGTCCTGGGGTCATGAGCAACAGAAAGGGCAAGTGCAGGTAGTGCCAGCACCCATGCTGAGCCGTGCCTGCTCACCCAGGGCACCCCAGGAGAGCCCACAGGCAGTGGGGCACACGCAGGGATGGAAGGGCACAGGGAAACTGCCCTGGGACAAAGAAAGCCCAGCAGCAGCTCATGCTCAGCCCAATGAGGGACTGAGGATTCCCCAGCCAAGGGCCTGGTGGATCTGTAACAGCTGCAGCTGCATTCCTGGGCACCTCCCCAGCACCAGGCATGAGGATCTGGGGTTCCTGACCAGCTGGCTGGGCTCCCAATGGAAATGTGGGAAGCCAGGGAGGTTCCTGGCACCCATCCACAGCTCCAGGGCAGCTCGGGATCCTGCAATCCTGCTGGGAATCCTGCAATCCTGCTGGGAATCCTGCAATCCTGCTGGGTCTCACAGGGCAGGAGGGGATCCTGCAATCCTGCTGGGTCCCAGGGATGCTGAGGATCCTGCAATCCTGCTGGGGATCCTGCAATCCTGCTGGGGATCCCAGGGCAGCTGAGGGTGGCCAGGATTTTAGTTCAGTTTATCCATGGTGAGCCCAACACCATTTACCCGTTCCTTAGTGCAGAGGCCACAGCCAGGGCTGGATGTTCTGGAGCTCCTGTCCCTGCTGTCCCACAGTGGCTGGGGATCCCATTTCTGCTGTTCCACCTTCCAGCCCATCCCAGCAGGCAGGGACACCAGGGACCCAAGGACATCAGCCTGGACTGGTGGCTTCCCAGAAGGAGGATGTGGAAGCCTTGACACAGCCCTGCTTCTCCAGCACCTTGGTGGTTCTCTCAGCTGCAGGTGGCATTTGGGGTGCAGGGGTGGCTCTGTGTGAATCTGTGGGGCTGCAGACTCTGGGGAGCTCTGGCTCATTGAATAGCAGGGTGCCCCAATGCAGGGAATGATTGGCATTGGACTCCAGTGATTCAGAAGGCTGAAAAATTGCTTTATTATACTTTTATATACATTATACTATATATATATTTATATACCTTGTAATATAAAAGTATAATATCTATATTACATTATACTATACTATATTAAAGAGATACTATACTATACAAAAGATACTGTGAAAAATTCCAATCACTTGTTAACATTTTAAAAGTTTAATAGTAATAAAATGGTTATAAAAATAGTAGTACAATTAGAGTAATAATAATTTGGACAATTTGGATTAGGACAATATGAGACAATAAAGACAAAGAGTTACAGACAGTCCAGGTAGCTTTTTCTGGGCAGCATAAACCTGAAAAAGGACCCATGTTAAGAGAGGATTAACCCTTAAAAGCAACAGCCTGTTGCATATTCATACACCTCATACACGATGCATAAATTCCATTCAAACAAAGGGTTCTGTCTGGTCATCATCAACTTCTTCTTCATAGTCCTAACAGCGTCATCCTGCCTGTGCAAGATGGGAAGAAGTTCATTTCTTCTGATAATGGAGCAATAAATTCTCTTTGTCTGAAAGATTTAGGTGTCCTGTGGCTGCTATTTCACTATGAGTCCTTTCTTTAAAAAAGTATCTTACATAGCACAATTTCTATTTTAACATTTTGTTATAACTTAAAACTATATTTAGCACACTACTTAAGAGAATTAATACAACATAATTTTATAACGCAACACATATAATATTCATTTTAATATTTGCAAAAAGCCAATCATAAAATCTGCATTTTTCACAATATATACTAAAGAAAAACCCAGGATTCTCTTCAGACAACCAGGACATAGCTTTGACACAATAGGCCAATTAATATAAACAACCATCACCAGAATCCAGTTAAGAACTCCCTTCAGGTAAACAGTCTTCCACAGGTAAACATATTTCACATGTGCAAAACAACAGGAGCAGCAAATAGAGATAAGAATTGTTTTCTCTTCTTCTCTGTGCTTCTCCAGGAAAAATCCTGTGAGAGACAGGAAGGGCTGTCAGGGAGGGGAAGGGATGTACAAGAGGGTCTTGTAATATTGTTTTTAATATTAAAATAACTTTGCAATGTTAAAATAACTTTGCTTCTATTTCTACTAAATAACAAATTCTACTAAATTGAACAACAAAAAATAATTCTACTAAATTAGCAAAAAACTGACATAATTTAGACATAGTAGTAGTAGCTAATATAGTTGTAAGTGAACTATTTAGTAAAAATAGCATCCAGTGAACATGTAATAAAGACCCTACTATTGGTATACCAACTATCAGCATCTGCCATCAGAAGAAAGTATAAACCAAAGCCCAAACTAGAAGTGATAAAGAAGACAAACCAAAATCAAGCCAAAAACCACACACACTCTAAAAAAACAGACACAAAGAAAAACCATACAAAATAGTTCCTAGAATATGTGCACTAGTTTATAGAAAATATAAATATGCATGAGAGTCTATGAATATGCAACAAGCTAACGGAATAGATAAAGTATTTAAAGAGTACTTCCAAAAATAACAGTGTACTCTTAGCTAAATGCCAAGCACACAGCTGTTTTTAACCCTTTGCTTCATTTCTGCCTCCTACTCTCTTTTTATTTTTACCAAGAATGTAAACCTTGTTTTCCACACTCTGAACTTTGCTCCTGTCTGCCTGGTACCAGGGCAGTTCATGCCCCAGAGGCACTGCCTGGTGCTGCCACACGTGCCATGGTGTCTGCAGGCCTGTCCCCTGCCCCACTCCTTGCTGTGGGCACCGCTGACCTTGAGCTGGCACCATGGCTCCCTGTGCCACTGGAAGGGCTGCAGGACCCTCTGAACTTTGCTCCTGTCTGCCTGGTACCAGGGCAGCCCATATGGGCCCCAGAGCCCCAGAGCCATTGCCTGGTACTGCCCCACATGTGCCATGGGTTCTGGAGGCCTGTCCCCCTGCCCCGCACCTTGCTGTGGGCATGGCTGACTCCTGCCCGACCTTGAGCTGGCGCTGTGGCTCTCTGTGTCACTGGAAGGGCTGCAGGACCCTCTGTCTGCCTGGTACCAGGGCATTTCATGGCCCAAAGGCATTGCCTGGTGCTGCCACACGTGCCATGGTGTCTGCAGGCCTGTCCCCTGCCCCACTCCTTGCTGTGGGCACCGATGACATTGGGCTGGCATCGTGGCTCCCTGTGCCACTGGGAGGGCTGTAGGACCCTCTGAACTTTGCTCCTGTCTGCCCTGCAGCCCCAAAAGCATTGACTGCTGCTGCCCCACACACCATGGGGCCTGCAGGCCTGTCCCCAGCCCCACCTTGCTGTGGCCACTGCTGAGCTTGGCCTGGCACCATGGCACCCTGAGTCACTGGAAGGGCTGCTGGATGCTCTGAATTTTTGCTCAGAGCAGTTCACATGGACCCCACAGCCCCAGAGGCATTGCCTGGTGCTGCCACACACACCATGGGTTCTGCAGGCCTGTCTCCCTACCCCACACCTTGCTGTGGGCACTGCTGACCTTGAGCTGGCACCATGGCTCCCTGTGCCACTGGGAGGGCTGTAGGACCCTCTGAACTTTGCTCCTGTCTGCCTGGTGACCAGGGCAGCCCATATGGGCCCCAGAGCCCCAGAGGCATTGCCTGGTACTGCCCCACACGTGCCATGGGTTCTGGAGGCCTGTCCCCCTGCCCCACACCTTGCTGTGGGCATGGCTGACTCCTGCCCGACCTTGAGCTGGCACTGTGGCTCTCTGTGTCACTGGAAGGGCTGCAGGACCCTCTGTCTGCCTGGTACCAGGGCATTTCATGGCCCAAAGGCATTGCCTGGTGCTGCCACACGTGCCATGGTGTCTGCAGGCCTGTCCCCTGCCCCACTCCTTGCTGTGGGCACCGCTGACATTGGGCTGGAACTGTGGCTCCCTGTGCCACTGGAAGGGCTGTAAAACCCCTGAACTTTGCTCTTGTCTGCCTGGTACCAGGGCAGGTCACACCGACCCCACAGTCCCAGAGGCCTTGTGTGGTGCTGCCCCACACAACATGGGGTCTGAGGCCCTGTCCCCTGCCCCACACCTTGCTGTGGGCACCGCTGACCTTGGGCTGGCATCGTGGCTCCCCGTGCCACTGGAAGGGCTGCAGGACCCTCTGAACTTTGCTCCTGTCTGCCCCACAGCCATTGCCTGGTGCTGCCACACACACACCATGGCATCTAGAGGCCTGTCCCCAGCCCCATCTTGCTGGGGGCACCGCTGACACTGGGCTGGCACTGCAGCTCTCCTTGCCACTGGAAGGGCTGCAGGACCCTCTCAACTTTGCTCAGGGCAGCCCATATGGGCCCCAGAGCCCCAGAGGCGTTGCCTGGTACTGCCACACACACCATGGAGTCTGCAGGCCTGTCCCCTGCCCCACACCTTGCTGTGGGCATCACTGACCTTGGCCTGGCACCGTGGCTCCCTCCCTGCACCACAGGATTTTCCGAGGGCCGGGCTGGGCTGAGCTGCTGTGGAAATTCCCCACCTCCTCCAGGGCAGGAGCTGCCCCGCCTCAGCACCCCGGAGCTCCCGGGCTGTCCTCAGGCCGGGCTGGGCCCCTCCCGTGCCCTGACTCTGCAGAAGGCTGAGCTGAGCTGAGGCAGCCTGGCAGCGCTGCAGCCTGCACACAGTGCCCTCTTTGTCATGCCGTGCTGCTGGGCCTGATTTCTATTTATTTATGGAGGTGAATGCCTAGGGCTTGTTTGAAAGGAAAACACAGCACCTGGGGGTGCAGGCAGCCGTGCAGGGGTGGCTCTGTGGCCCAGGGTGAACCCTGAGGGGCTGCAGGCAAGCCCAGGTACCCCAAACAGAGACAGACATCATTTTCTCTCACAGGATTTTTCCTGGAAAAGCACAAAAAACCCCCAATTCTTATCCTATTTGCTGCTCCTGTTGTTTTGCACATGTAGAATATGGTAGGAAGATTGTTCACCTGAAGGGAGCTCTTAATTGGATTCTGGTGATGGTTGTTTATATTAATTGGCCTGTTGGGTCAAAGCTGTGTTCTGGCTGTCTGAGGAGAGAGTAATGGATTTTTCTTTAGTAAATATAATATAATATAATATAATATAATATAATATAATATAATATAATATAATATAATATAATATAATATAATATAATATAATATAATATAATATAATATAATATAATATAATATAATATAATATAATATAATATAATATAATATAATATAATATAATATAATATAACATAACATAATATAATTCTCTTTAATATAGTGCAGTATAATGTAATAACCTCACCTGGCAAGCCCAGGCACTCCAAGCTGGGCATGTGTCCTGCAGGGTGGCAAAGCCCAGAGCACCCAGGTACCCCTCCGTGCCCATGTAGAGCCCACCCCAGCCCTGCTGCAGGTGTTTTGGGAAAGGGGACTGTGAAAAACGCCAATCACTTGGTTTTTAAAAAAAATTTAAAAGTTTAATAGTAATAAAATGGTTATTAAAATAGTAATATAATTAGAGTAATAATAATTTGGACTATTTGGATTAGGATAATGAGACAATTAAAACAAAGAGTTATGGACAGTCTGGGTATATTTTCTGGGCAGCACAAGACCTAAAAAGGACCCATGTTTACAGAGGATTAACCCTTAAAAGCAACAGCCTGTTTCATATTCATACACGTCATGCATGATGCATAAATTCCATTCAAACACAGGATTCTGTCTGGTCAGTGTCAACTTCTTCCTCTTAATCCTAACCTATGTCTTAAATTCTGAGTGAGGTGGGAAGAAGTTAATTTCTTCTAAGAATGGAGCAATAAATTCTTTTTCTCTGTTTCAGCCCGCGCAACTGAAGAACGAGTCTGGACTCTTCACTGTTCGGTCTTGAAGTTGTTTATTAATTCTTATCTATAAAATTTTCTTTCTGCCCAGCCAAGATCTGCTCAGCAGGGCAGCCACAGGCACTCTGTGTTGTCCTTTTATACTACAAACTACATATAACATATTTACACTTAATTCCCAATACTTATCACCTGTGTTAGATAGTGCACTTCTACTCTGAACCAATCCCAAAGTGCCAACATCACTGCAGAAGAAGAAGACGAAAAAGACGACGAAGACGAAGAAGAAGACGAAGAAGATGAAGACAACGAAGACGAAGAAGATGAAGATGAAGAAGACGAAGACGAAGACGAAGAAGAAGAATAAGACGAAGAAGAAGAAGTTGAAGAAGAAGACGAAGAAGAAGGAGAAGACGAAGAAGAAGAAGAAAACGAAGACGAAGACGAAGACAGGCTGGACACACCCAAGTCCCTCCATCTTGTCCCCATAACCCCCATACCAAAAATCCTAAAATCTACATTTTCACCCTGTGATAATTTTATTATTATACTATTTAAACTTCTGTGACTTTCAGGTCCTCATTCAAAGCTGGTAATTTGTTCCAGGGGTCACAATCAAATCCCCAGGTGCTCAGGGCTGTGTGCCAGGGTCTCTGAGCTCCCCGATGGGGTCCTGGGCAACTCTGGACACCCAGAGGGATGCACTGAGTTCTGACCACGGCCCTCATGTCTGGTGAGGCTGGGGCAGGGTCAGTGGGATTTACACTCATCACCAGTAGAAGCTGGTGGCCAGCACAGCTTTAGGATGAGGTCCAGCAAGTCTGGAGATGTGGAGCACCATGACCCATTGCAGCTGCTCCTCTGAGCATAGCTGATGCTGCTGATGGGGTGGCCAGGCCAGCCTGGACCATCTCCAGCCTTCTCCACACACACAGCTGGACTTGGCTGGCCTGGGAATGGCCGCAGGAGGGCAATGACCACACAGGACACCTGGACAGTGCTTATAACAAACTCTGTCTATTCAGACTTGTCCTGCATGGAGCTGTGAGCCCACATAACACTGTGGGCCACTCTCCAAGCACAGAGCTGGGTTGTTTGTTCTTTTGCTTGTATAGCATGGGCTTTCTTCCAGTTTGGCTTCAGAGCTCACAAGGGACAGAAATGAGCACATCAACTGTTCCATTTCTGCTGAAAAACACACCTGCACCAATCAGTGCATAACTTCCCTGCTTTGAATTCATCACAGGCTGAGTCTGGAGAGGTTCTGCTCTGTCAGCAGACTGGGCTGTGGCTGTCTCTGTGTTCTCCTTCTGAACAAGGAGAAGTCAGTTCACACCAGCCCATCTGATTGGCCTGTGCAGTTTCCCAGGGCCATATCTGGGAGAAGCCTCACAGGTCCCTGGGGTGCTTGAGCTCTCCCCACTCATTACCTGTGGACAGTCTGCAGCCACCAAACATGAGATAACAAACCCCAAGGGCAAAAAGAAGAGTTTAGTGCTCTGAGTCCATGGGACAAGGATGGCATAGAGGAGGGTGCAGGTTCAGGTGTCAGGTTAGATTTGTTCAGACCCAGATTTGCTCCCAGCAGCCACCCAGTCAGGGCAAGTTGCCTTTCCCATGTAGAAGTTCCTGTGCCATCCCCACAACCATCACAGGATAATTAATGCAGGCCTGTTCACCCCTGAGAGCATGCTGCTGAATCCTTCAACAACCCTCCTGCTCTTGTGGCTTGCCAGTATCCCCAACCCTGCAGCCTCCCAGCTCAAACTGGATCTGTGTTTTTATTGCAAAGCCTGCCCTGGGGGGCACAGGGGGAGGCAGGGACACAGGGACACAGCCAGGGCTTGTTGGGGAAGATGAAACAGGAAAGCCTTATAAATATGATTGCCTGGCAAAAGATTTTGAGAATATGGAAACTATAAGCGAGATTGAAATGAAAGCAAGCTTTGAGATACCTCAGTTACTGAACAACTGGAAAACAATGATGTGGCCAGCTGAAGGTGATCCCCTTTTGATGGAACAACACCCGCTACTTGCAGGCAGCTCCAAGGGTCAGAGCAGACTCCACTACCTTGGCAGAAGGGCCCAAAGAGGAGTTTTTAGAGTTTAAAATGTAACACAGTGTGGTAATGCAATGATTCTTGTAGACTGTGTGTAAATAGTATAGGATTTGTATCTTGTACTAGATTGGTTAGTGAGAATCAGAATATTCAGCACAGAAGAAGATTTATGGTGTTGTAATGGGAACCTCGCTCTCTTACCCTTTTACTCTCTTACTCTTTTACTCTCTCACCCTCTCATCCTCTCTGCCCCTCTCTTCTCTCAGCCCTGCCCCAGCTGTGGCTGGCAGCTCCCAGCAGGGCCCTGCACCCAGGCCCTTTGCAATAACCCACAAGTTCCCAGCCCTGGCTGCAGAGATCTCTCCTCTCCATCCATCCTGACCATCCTACCCCTGGCACTCCCCCAAGGGCTGTCCCTCCCTGCCAGCTGCTGGCTGTCCCCATGTGCTGTTTGCTCAGCACTGGGTGCCGTGTGAAGGCAAACACGGCTGGAGCAGAAAGGAGGGCAAACAGAGGCTGTGCCAGTCCTGCAGCTGTGCCAGTCCTACAGTCAGGGCATGGTGAGAGCTGCCTGGGGCTTTCCAGGGCACAGCCAAAGCCCTGGCACCCCTAGAGGCCCTCACCTCTCTCAGTGGTGGGGACATTCTCTGGCTGCCACAGCCCCAGCTGTGTCCCCCTGTCCCCCCAGGTTGCTTTCACAGTGTGCCGATTTAACTGTGCCACATGAGCCAGGTGGGCCAAACTCCCCAGGACA
This sequence comes from Melospiza melodia melodia, assembly GCF_035770615.1. NCBI lineage: Eukaryota > Metazoa > Chordata > Aves > Passeriformes > Passerellidae > Melospiza > Melospiza melodia. Next base: position 3,458,040 of record NC_086221.1, on the reverse strand, counting down.
GAGAGCTTGGTGGCTCCTGGGGACACAGAGGCAGTGCCCAGCAGCAGGGTGGTTAATGCCATCACACTAAATTTGCATTGTTGGGCCATCCTGAGAAGCAGATCCTGGACTGGTGACCCTGGGCACCATCAGCAGTGTCCCCCACCCCACAAGCTGTGCCTGTCCCTCCTCTCTTATCCCCAGGCATGTCCCCTGCTGCTGCCACCCCTGAGCCCCATCCCCTCCACTGCCAGCCCCCTTTGGCTGCCCCAGTGCAGGGCAGGGAAGGGAGGAGGTGAAGCATCTTTCCAGTGCTGCTGGGGGAGGACAAACCAAACCAGCAGCACCTGGGGCAGACAGGGGGCCCATCTGAGCCAAAAGAGGCACGGTGGCACCTTGCACATCTGGCTGCTTGGTGGCACCTTGCACATCTGGCTGCCCGGGAGCCCTGCAGCCCATGGGCAGAGCTGCCCCTGTGCCAGGCCAGGACCTGGCTGACCCTTGGCCATAGGAGACTGAGCAATATGTCACCTCCTCCTCCTCTAATTAGCACAGCCATTTGCTGGGGAGCTGTGCTAATTTTCTCCTGTGACATCTGAGGTCAGGGACAGTCCTGGTTTTCCTCCTAACACTGCTGAGCCTGACCTGCTGAGAACAGAGCAGCTCATCCCCCATGTGCCACAGCAGAGCTCTCTGCTGGGCCTGCACAGGAGGGTCCCTGTCCTTTGGGAGCTATTTCTGAAAAGGGTACCCAAAATAACTTCTCACTCCCCTCATCTACCCCACCCATAGTGGCAGAGGGCCCACAGTGTCCCTGCTGTGCCAGGACCCAAAGGGATGTGGCCAGGGTGGCACAAAAACATGCCCTGGCATTTCCAGGACCACCTGTGCCAACTGAAAGCAGAGGGAGAAACCCAGCATTCCCAGGCTGATGGCTGTGTGCTCGAGGTGTGTCTGCAGATACTTTATCTGTCCCACGATGGGGTCTGAAGTCCAGGAGATAAGAGGCTGGGAGATCATTCTGCAGAGCTGCTGTGGGAAGGATTCCAGGCTCTGCACAGGGCGTGGAACAGGTCCCAGTGCACAGTGCTGGTGGTGCCAGCTTGTGCTGGGAAAGGGCAGGTCCCCAGTGGCACTGCTGCAGTGTGGGGCTGGCCCCTGTGTGCCCAGCTGTGCAGGGGGCATCTCTGGGGTGGGATGGGTTGGGATGGGACAGTGGGAACTGCCCAGCCAGGGGGGCATCACTGGGATGGGATGGGATGGGATGGGATGGGATGGGATGGGATGGGATGGGATGGGATGGGATGGGATGGGATGGGATGGGATGGGATGGGATGGGATGGGATGGGGTGGGATGGGGTGGGATGGGGTGGGATGGGATGGGATGGGATGGGATGGGATGGGATGGGATGGGATGGGATGGGATGGGATGGGATGGGATGGGATGGGATGGGATGGGATGGGATGGGATGGAGCAGTGGGAACTGCCCGGCCAGGGTGGTGTGAGGTGGGACAGGGCAAGAGGAATGGCTGGGGCTCACAGCAGGCAGAGGGGAGCAAATGCTGCTCTGTTCTGCCAAAGCTCCCTGCACCCAGCCATCCCCACACAAGAATCCTTTGTTCCTGCCAGGTCCCTGTCCCCCCTGCTGCTCTGTGAGTGAGGGACAAGCCCCACGGCCCTGGTGACTCTGGCAGGCAAATTAAGAATAATTAGGACGTGTGTTTATTACAGGTGTCTGTGAGGGCCTGCAGAGTCTGACCCAGAGAGCCCTTTGATCTCAGCTTTTGAAACCCTATAGCTTTGCTGACAGAGCTGCTCTGTATTTCCAGGTCACCAGGATGATCATTTCCATCTGGGAACAATGCAGGCTTTATGCTGCCCTGTGTGCTGGGCTGTCCCTGTGTGCAATGAGCTGCTGTGCAGGAGGATGTGCTGCTGCACAAGCCCTGGCAGCCTCCCCTCCTTCTCTGGGTGGGCAAGGGACAGCAGGAGAGCCCACCCAGATCTTCATCCTCACTACCAATGGAAAATGGGGGGCTCTTAGTGCCAGGAGGTTGAATTTACCCAATGCACAGCCCTGTGATGTAGGAGCATTGGGGGTGGGACAGTGGGGATGGACAGAGATGAGAGATCTCTGCAGCCAGGGCTGGGAACTTGTGGGTTATTGCAAAGGGCCTGGGTGCAGGGCCCTGCTGGGAGCTGCCAGCCACAGCTGGAGCAGGGCTGATTGAAGAGAGGGGCAGAGAGGATGAGAGGGTAAGAGAGTAAATAATAATAATAAATAAATAAATTTAAATTTTTTTTAATTTCTAATAAAACCCCCTGTAGATTTCTATTAAAAAATAAAGAACTGTAGATTTCTAATTTTAAAAAAGTGTCTTTTCATCCCTTCTAATAATAGAGCCTCTGTATCACCTTTAAGTGTCCCCAGTATCCCTTCAGTGACAGGGGAGCCATGCTGCAGAGCCTGGAGCCTGCTCAGGTCACCTGGGGACAAGGCAAGGACAGGGAAACACCTGGAGAGGAGAAGCCCCTCAACACCCCCTTGTCCCACTTTGGGATTTTGTCTGAACTGAAAAAGCAGCATCTGAAAAGCCCCAGGATTTTCATGATTGATGTGGTCTGCTGGGCCTTTTCTCAGCCTGGGAATCTGCAGTGACACCTCCCTCTCCCTCTCCCTCTCCCTCTCCCTCTCCCTCTCCCTCTCCCTCTCCCTCTCCCTCTCCCTCTCCCTCTCCTCCCAGGCTCCCTGGGAATCGCTCTGGTCCCAGTTTGGCTGTGTGGAGGCTGTGGTTTACTTTTCCTTTGTCATACCAGGCATTGTTAGTGAGCAGCTGCAGGGTGGGGACTGGTCCTGCCAGTTCCCTGGGCTGGGACAGCTTCTGCTGGGGCACAAGGTAAAACTTTGCCTGGATAAGCTCCAAGGCTGGGTCTCTGGTGAACAGGGTGTCCCCACAGGTGCTCTGGGGACACCTTTGGATCCAGTGTGACCCCTGGGCTGTGCTTGGGGGGTGATTTCCTCCCCCTCTGGCTATTGGAGCATGAGGAATGAAATGAGCTGAGTGGGGGCCAGCAGTGTCAGCCTGTAGGAGCATCGGGGGTAGGACGGTGGGGATGGACAGAGATGAGAGATCTCTGCAGCCAGGGCTGGGAACTTGTGGGTTATTGCAAAGGGCCTGGGTGCAGGGCCCTGCTGGGAGCTGCCAGCCACAGCTGGAGCAGGACTGAGAGAAGAGAGGGGGAGGGAGGATGAGGGGGTGAGAGAGTAAAAGAGAGTAAAAGGGTAAGACAGCGAGGTTCCCATTACAATACAATAAATCTTCTTCTGTGCTGAATATTCTGATTCTCACTAACCAATCTAGTACAAGATACAAATCCTACAGCATTTCCATACAGCCTATAAGAATCACTACATTACCACACTGTGTTACATTTTAAACCCTAAAAACTCCTCTTTGGACCCCTTCTGCCAAGCTGTAGGGTCTGCTCTGACCCTTGGGCCTGTCTGCAAGCAGAGGGTGTTGTTCCATCAAAAGGGGATCACCTTCAGCTGGCCACACCATTGTTTTCCAGTTGTTCAGTAACTGAGGTATCTCAAAGCTTGCTTTCATCTCAATGTCACTTATAGTTTCCATATTCTCAAAATCTTTTGCCAGACAATCATATTTATAAGGCTTTCCTGTTTCATCTTCCCCAACATCAGCCAGTGCCTTCCATGGTCCCACAGCACCTGGCTCCAGTGGCAGAGAGCAGCTCAGCCCTCCCTGCACCCATGGAGGCTTGGTGGGCACCTGGATGGGCTCTGAAGCCAGAGCAGAGATGGTGTGGGGATCTGTGAGGGTGATAATTCATCCTGCCTGATGGATTCATGGATAGCAGGAGCACACCAGCAGTGTGCAGCATCTCTGGGTGCTTGCTGCCCTCTCTGCATGTCACCTCCTGCTTTTGCAAGGCAAATCCTGGCTGTGCAGGGCCAGTGGAGTGGGGACATCTGCTTTTCTGACAGGTAAACTCCCCAGGGAGCAGAGCCAGCACTCAGTACATCTGTCAGTGGAGTGTGGGGACCCCCATCCTGCTGGAGCAGAGCTGTGTGCGGGCTCCCAGCCAGGGCAGGGAGAGTCTCTCCCCTGCTGAGGTGTGCTGGTGCCACACATACCTCACATAGCTGCACACAGGCATCACCAGGCACAGCACTGAGCATTGCTAACCCTTTCCTGCTCTCCAGGCAGCAATGCCAGCTGGGTGCTGGTCTCCCAAAGGTGCCACAGACCTCCAGACCCAGCTCCAGTACCCTGAGCATCCAGCATGGTGCAGGCAGTGCTGGCACCCACCTAGGCAAGGAGCCAAGCACCTCCATGGTGCCAAAAGTTGGATTTGCTGCCTTTGGGTTTTTTGGTGGCATTTTCAAAGCCTCACTGCCCCAGGCGTTCTGTGGTGCCTATGTGGTTTGGTTTTGCTGGACTTGCTTGGGGTTTTTGGCCCAGGCAAAAAGCTTTTCCCGTGCCTGGCTCGGAGGAGCTGCAGCAGCAATCTTGCACTGCCTTGGGATGAAGTGAAGAGCTGCTGGCTGGGGGCTGGAGAATTGGGACTGGTGGAATTGTGCCACCCTGTTCCAGCCCCAGGCCTTGGGGAGCTGAGCTGGGCAGAGAAAGCAGACCTGAGAACCCAGCCCAGCTGCTTGCTCTGCCCTGCACAGGGGGTGATGCCAGAGAGCCCTGCTGGAACTCCTCTGTGGAGCTGCACTTCCCTTGGGGTGACAGCCAGCACCTCTCACACCTCGTGTTGGGAAGGGGTATTTATTTCTTCAATGTTTGCCCCATTCTCTGGGCATTTTGGGGTCTTTGTTCCTTTAGGGGGTGAGGAGGGTGTGAGTTCTGATAGTTTGGTGTTTAGCACTTGTTTCCTTTTCTTCCTTGCCTTGTGTGCACTATTGCCAATAAACTGTTGGGTTTTTTTCCCTCACTTTCCTCCATTAGCATTCATTTTTTCAGTGGAGGGGGATTATTGACACTCTTTAGAGGAAGCTGCTCATTGCAGAGTGTCTCCTCTTAAATTTGTCTCCAAACTGAGCCACCCACACCCCCAGCTTCTCCTGCATCCTCCAGCCTGCTGTCTGCCTGGCTTGGAGCACACCCTGGGGCTGCCTCAAGTGATTTTTGCCCTGGAGCCAGCCTGCCCACCCTGACAGCACCCAGACACTCAGGCCATGCAGGCCATGCTCCAAGAGCTCTCTGGCCAAAGCCCTGCTGGCACTGTTGAGTCAGGGGTGGAATCAAAGACTCTGCTCTTCATTAGGTGAATCAGAAGGTATAAGGTGTTTAATGAAGGTATTGGGTCTTTTTGTAATCTGGCTCGACTTGATTGGTCTCAAAGGAAAAACCTCTCACACACTTTTCTTCCTTGCCTTGTATGCACTATTGCCAATAAACTGTTGGGGTTTTTTTCCTCACTTTCCTCCATGAGCATTCATTTTTTCAGTGGAGGGGGATTATTGACACTCTTTAGAGGAAACTGCTCATTGCAGAGTGTCTCCTCTTAAATTTGTCTCCAAACTGAGCCACCCACACCCCCAGCTTCTCCTGCATTCTCCAGCCTGCTGTCTGCCTGGCTTGGAGCAGCCCATGCTGCAGAGTCTGACACCCTGGGGCTGCCTGAAGTGATTTTTGCCCCTGTGCCAGCCTGCCCATCCTGACAGCACCCAGACACTCATGCCATGCTCCAAGAGCCCTCTGGCCAAAGCCCTGCTGGCACTGTTGAGTCAGGGATGGAATCAAAGACTCTGCTCTTCGTAGGGTGAATCAGAATTTAATGAAGATAGTGGGTCTTTTCATAATCTGACTCAACTCGATTGGTCTCAAAGGAAAAACCTCTCACACTATTGGTGAACTATGAATAGCACACTCTGGAGAGCCATATCTACAAACAATGGTTACAAAAAGAGAGATAATAATTGTTTTAATTCTTTTATCTAAGTCCTGGGAGAAATTATCTCTGTTCTTTCTTCAACTGAACTGAGAATATCCACACCCAACCATCCCAGGGGTGTGGGGGTGGTCTGGACCCCCTCAGTCTCCTCACAAACCTGCACAGTGGAGCAGGAGGTCTGCAGGATGGGGCAAAACCACAGAGGGGTGTTCTGAGCCTGGGAACAGAAAAGATTGTTGGGATGAGAGAGCCTGAGTGCCAGTGTTGGAACCCTGGATGCTGAGAATTTCAGACTTTCTGTGCTGACAGGCACTGACACCCAGGAGAACACTGCATTGACCTGAGGCCACGGAGAAGCTTCCAGAATGGAATGACAGAACTGGGATTGTGGGTGTGGAGTTTGAATAGAGGTGTGTGATGTCACAGGGTTGAGAGCTTGGAGTTTGAGATTTTGGAGTATAGTAATATAGATAAAGCAAAATGGAGGTTGTAGGGTGGAGGCTGCTCCTTCTTCTACACCTTCTTCTTCACCTTCTTCTTCACCTTCTTCTTCACCTTCTTCTTCACCTTCTTCTTCACCTTCTTCTACACCTTCTTCACCTTCTTCTACACCTTCTTCTTCACCTTCTTCATGGGTTTGGGTGGTTTTGTGTAACTGGACAGAAAAGTCTGCATTGTGGGACACAAGGGATTAGTTATTGGGTTGAAAGTGAAAATAATTTAGGTATCATTTCTTAATTGGATAGTTTATCCTTTAAAGACGTTGTAGTGATAGATATGGGGCCATTTTAGTGAAATACTGCAGAACTCACTGCTTGTGAGGCTGTAACATAGGTAAGGAAAAAATAAACATCTGAGTCTGAACACAAAATATCATCTCAAGCACCTTCAATCCTGACCCTGACAGAGGCAGAAAAGAAGCCAAGAACCAGCACACCAGGCCAGGCCTGGCTGCAAGCAGAGTTATTTTAAAGTCCTTGCAAGTGATATAAAGAAGGAAAGGGCCAGGCCAGCCATGAAGCAGCACATGAGATCATGCAGGTGCCTCTGGAGGACACTAAAGGTGAGCTACACACAGGCAGCACCCAGCACACACCGTGCTGCAGGTTTGCTGGATTGAAGGGCAGGATGGAGGCTGAGCTGCCCAGGAGGTTTTTGTTTGTTTGGAGAGGCAGATCCCTGGAGACTGGTGCGACTGCTAGCCCAGACTGGCACTGCTAACCCAGACTGGGACTGCTAGCCCAAACTGGGACTATTTTCATTGTTCTGGTAGCCTAAAATCTGTTTTTTATGTTTTTACATACAGTAGTTAGATATAATAATTCATGAGTATTAGAGTTAAAATCTTGTTTCCATTGGTAAATGGAATTCATATATGGATAAAATTATTTCACAGGGAATCAGAAGCTGTAGAGTGGCTAAAGAGTCTTCAAATTATTGTTGATACACAGTATCATACATTTGTATTGAATCATGGCCCACTGATTCCCTTACTATTTACTAAGAGAGCTACACTCAACACTGCAGCCCATGGGTTAAACAGCTCCCTTACTGCTGGACAAGGGGAATGTGTAAACTCTGCTGGCCCAGACTGGCACTGCTAACCCAGACTGGCACTGCTAGCCCAGATTGGCATTGCTAGCTCAAACTGGCACTGCTAGCCCAAACTGGGAGTGCTAGCCCAGATTGGCATTGCTAGCTCAAACTGGCACTGCTAGCCCAGACTGGGAGTGCTAGCCCAGACTGGCACTACTAGCCCAGACTGGCACTGCTAGCCCAAACTGGCACTGCTGGCCCAGATTGGCACTGCTAGCCCAAACTGGCACTGCTAGCCCAAACTGGCACTGCTAGCGCAGATTGGCACTGCTAGCCCAAACTGGCACTGCTAGCCCAGATTGGGAGTGCTAGCCCAGACTGGCACTGCTAACCCAGACTGGGAGTGCTAGCCCAGACTGGGAGTGCTAGCCCAGATTGGGAGTGCTAGCCCAGACTGGCACTGCTGGCCCAGACTGGCACTGCTAGCCCAGATTGGCACTGCTAGCGCAGATTGGCATTGCTAGCTAAAACTGGCACTGCTAGTCCAAACTGGGACAGCTAGCCCAGACTGGCACTGCTAGCCCAGAGTGGCACTGCTAACCCAGACTGGCATTGCTAGCCCAAACTGGCACTGTGAGCCCAAACTGGCACTGCTAGCCCAGACTGGCACTGCTAGCCCAGAGTGGCACTGCTAACCCAGACTGGCATTGCTAGCCCAAACTGGCACTGCTAGCCCAAACTGGCACTGCTAACCCAGACTGGCATTGCTAGCCGAGACTGGCACTGCTAGCCCAGATTGGCATTGCTAACCCAGACTGGCACTGCTAACCCAGACTGGGACTGCTAGCCCAGATTGGCTCTGCTAGCCCAAACTGGCACTGCTAGCCCAGATTGGCATTGCTAGCTCAAACTGGCACTGCTAGCCCAGATTGGCATTGCTAGCCCAGATTGGCATTGCTAGCTCAAACTGGCACTGCTAGCCCAGATTGGCATTGCTAGCCCAGAGTGGCACTCCTAGCCCAAACTGTCACTGCTAGCCCAGACTGGCACTGCTAGCCCAGACTGGCACTGCTAGCCCAGAGTGGCACTGCTAACCCAGACTGGCATTGCTAGCCCAAACTGGCACTGCTAGCACAGATTGGCATTGCTAGCTCAAACTGGCACTGCTAGTCCAAACTGGGACAGCTAGCCCAAACTGGCACTGCTAACCCAGACTGGCACTGCTAGCCCAGACTGGCACTGCTAGCCCAAACTGGCACTGCTAGCCCAGATTGGCATTGCTAGCTCAAACTGACACTGCTAGCCCAAACTGGCACTGCTAGCCCAGACTGGCATTGCTAGCCCAAACTGGCACTGCTAACCCAGACTGGCACTGCTAGCCCAGACTGGCACTGCTAGCCCAAACTGGCACTGCTAGCCCAGATTGGCATTGCTAGCTCAAACTGACACTGCTAGCCCAAACTGGCACTGCTAGCCCAAACTGGCAGTCCAAACCCAGAATGGCACTGCTAACCCAGACTGGGAGTGCTAGCCCAGACTGGCACTGCTAGCCCAGATTGGCATTGCTAGCCCAAACTGGGACTGCCAGCCCAAACTGGCACTGCTAGCCCAGATTGGCACTGCTGGGCCAAACTGGCACTGCTAGCCCAGACTGGCACTGCTAGCCCAAACTGGGACTGCTAACCCAGACTCTCCTCAGCTGTGAGTTCTGCCCACGGGTCCTGCAGCCCAAGAGGCTCTGCCAGGTGGTGGCTGGTCCAGCTGTGCCAGCCTGAGCCCAGCTCTCACCAGCAGAACGTTCTGGTATCTCACAGGTGAGTAATGGAAGCACCCAGAGGGCAAGCTGGGATGACCTGAGCTGGGTGTCTCAGGATCTCTCGCTGCTCAGAGTGACCCTGAGAAAAGTTGGAAAGTCTCTTTTCCCTGCCTGGCACTCAAAGAAGAAGTCAGAGCTCTTCATTTCTCGGTCTCAAGGTTGTTTATTGCATCTTATATATAAAATATTTTCTCCTGCCCTGCTGAGGTCCATCCAGCAGGACAGTTCCAGGCACTCTGCCTGCCCCCAGGGCAGTGTTATGTCTTTATACTAAAAACTACATGTACAACATTTACAATTACTTCCCAATACCTGTCACCTGTGTTAGGCAGTGAGCTTCTACTCTAAACCAATCTAAAAGTGCCAACATCACAGCAGGAGATGGAGGCTAAGAAGAAGAAGGAGAAAGGCTGGACATGCCCAGATTCCTCCATCTTGTCAATTCTAAAACCCTCAAAATCTACTTTTTCACTCCATGATAAATTCACTATCATTCTGCTTAAACTGTTGTGGCTTGCAGATCCTCATATAAGGTTGGTAATAATCAAACCCACAGGTGTTTTGGGTTCTGTGCCAGGGTCTGTGAGCCCCCTGGCAGGGTCTGGGCTGCTCAGGAGAGCCAGAGGGATGTGTTGGGTTTGACAGCTGGGGATGCAGGTGTGAGTGACAGAGCTCTGCTGCAGTGCTGGGTGCTGGGGACAGGGCATGGAGGTGAGCAGGGAAAGCCTGGCAAGGAGCTCAGAGCACTTGGAGCAGACAGGTCTGGCACATTTACCACATTTCCATCTCCTCAGGTGTTACAGCTGTTCCGGTGTTGTCAGCTCTGGAGTGAAAGGAGTTCAGGGAAACCCCAGCCTGGTGATGAGAGCAGATTTAGATCTTGTGGCTAAGGAAAGAAGCCTGCTCCAGGGCATCTTCCAGCACCAGCAGCCAGTGTGGAGCAGGTTTCCCAGCTGCTGGGCTCTCTGTTCAGTGCTAGGCAGCATGGCTCATGCTCAGCAAGGCTGCTCACAGCCAAGGGCAGCCCCGTGCTGGAGGAAGGAGTGGGTGGAAGTGCCCTGGGTGATGCACAGCAGCATGTGCAGAGCCAAGGGATGGGGAGATCCCCATGGTGTGCAAACCAGCAAAGCAGAACACGTCACTGTGGGGTTCACCTGCCTGAGACAGAAATGCCTGGCAGCCCCAGGGGCTGAGCTGAGCCTGCCCACCCCCTGCACCTCTCCAGGCTGGTGGGCAGTGCCTGAACCAGATCCAGGCACACAGGAACGAGCCAGGGACTCACACCAGGCTCCTCCCCTGACATGGCACAGGTGCCCCCCTGGCCCTGCAGGTGCTGGGCTGAGCCAGGAGCTGAGACCCAACACTGTAGGAAGGAAAAAAGGTGAGAGAGTAAAAGGGTAAGAGAGTAAAAGGATAAGAGAGTGAGGTTCCCGTTACAATACCATAAATCTTCTTCTGTGTTGAATATTCTGATTCTCACTAACCAATCTAGTACAAATCCTATAGCATTTAAATACAGCCTATAAGAATCATTACATTACCACACTGTGTTACATTTTAAACCCTAAAAACTCCTCTTTGGGCCCTTCTGCCAAGCTGGCAAGGTCTGCTCTAACCTTTGGGCCTGTCTGCAAGTAGAGGGTGTTGTTCCATCAAAAGGGGATCACCTTCAGCTGGCCACACCATTGCTTTCCAGTTGTTCAGTAACTGAGGTATCTCAAAGCTTGCTTTCATTTCAATCTCACTTATAGTTTCCATATTCTCAAAATCTTTTGCCAGGCAATCATATTTATAAGGCTTTCCTGTTTCATCTTAGCACCTGGGCTGATGGTCCATGGCAGGGCTGAGCCACAGCACAGGCTCTGCAGCCACCAGCCCAGCCCAGACCCCCCAGGCTGTGCCACTCCTTTTGCCCATGGGTGCTGGGAGCAGAGCCACAGCTCTGATAAGCTCTGGAGCTGCCCAGGCTGGGAGTTTTGAGGAACTCCCAACCCAATGCCCTGTGCCACAGGTTCTTGAAACTCCCAGCCCAATGCCCTGTGCCACAGGTTCTTGTGTCACCCTGCACCAGGTGGCTGCCAGCACCATCCTGCCATGCTGCCATCAGGACTTGTTTCCCTGCCAGGGAACTCCATTATTTCAAAACAAGTCCTCCCTCATGGAGGCTTGGCACAGCTGGCTCTTCTGAGAGGTCCTGCAAGGTGTAGAGATCTCCTTGAGAGTCTCCCAGCACCAGTCCTGACTGGGCCAAGTGATGATGGAGTGGGCCCAGTGAGGAAGGAGTGGGGACCAGCTGAGCACTGCTGCCAGGGAGAGGGGTTCCTGTTGGCTCAGAGAGGTAAATTCTCCATGCAAGCAGAGTGCCTGCATTTTATTTCCAAGCTGAGTTTGCACTGTGCTTGGATAAGAATCATTTCCCTCTCCCAGCAGCAGTGGCTGGCCCTGGTTAAACATCCTGATGGAACCTGGAAGGGATGCATTGCCAAACCTTTGCAGGGTGCAGAAATGGCCCCCAGCTCTGAGACTCCCCCTGGAAAGCTGGTGCTGGTCATGCTGTCCTCCTCTCATGGGGGTAGAGCCTGACGTGCTGGGCCCTGTGGAGGATGGGTCTGATGGCTCAGTTCTCTCACTGGTAAACTGAGTCAGCTGCCTCCTACCTGGGAGCCCTTCTGCCAAGGATGGGGAACCTGCAGCAAGGAGAAGTTGTGACTGACTCCCATTTCAGGCATGCTGAGGGGGATCTGGGCCCCAGCCCCTGGCAGAAGAGGGGACCCTCACTGGTGGCACTGTGGAGAGGAGAGGGGCAGGATTGTTATAGATGGATAATGAGATGATTGGCTCTCACAATTAAGGGATGACTATTGTGTGAATATTAGGAAAAGCTTTAGTGATGTATAGTTATGTTATTGTAGTTTAGACATCCTCTGTTCTCCCCATAGTTCCCTTTCCCCCCTGTATTGCTGCCATCAGACAGCCTAGATTATCTAGGACAGGTACAAAGAAGCTGCACAGGTGTCCCTTGCATGGGGCAGTTGGGAATGGAAAATCTTGGTGCTTAGGGGGTGCAGCATTGCAACACCTGACCCCCAATCCAGTTACAAAGCAGTCTGCACTGATAAATGGCAAAGAAGAGCTGACTGACAGACTTTGAGAGGGGCCAGGGCTGGCTGATGCAACCCCCAGGGGTATAAAAGACTGAGCATCCATCTTGAAGATGAACCAGCCACATGGTATCCACAAGGGACAGTTCCCAGCTCTCTTATGTAGTCCATTGTTGTATTTCGTCAAGGTTTAACAAACCTATTTAAATTTCCAAAGTGAGCAGTAGTTTCTCTCGGGATGGCGGCGGGAGGAGCGGCCCGGAGGGAGCGCGGGGTGACTCAGCGCTGATGCGAGCGGGGTGAGGCTCAGCCCTGCCTTTCGCAATGTGTTTACAGCACCTGGGTGGCTGCTGCCTTCCAGGACACGCAGCCCATCCTCCCCAGCCCGAACCTGCTCGCCAGGCTCAGCACAGCTGAGCAGTGTGCTGTTCCCAGCCCGGGCTGGCTGGCTCATGGTGGGGTGCTGGGCAGGGAGCCCTCTGCTCCAGCAGTAACACAAACTGAGGTAGTGGAGTGTCCAAAAACCACCGGGTGCACCAAAACACAGTCCCAAACCATGGGAAGGTGGTGGCACATTGCAGCAGTCATATCCACATGATGTCAGCCCAGGGAGAGGGACAGAAATTCCCCTGCGTTCCTCACCCTGTGCTGACTGCCATCCCAGCCACCTGGGCACCTCCTGCCAGCTGCCAGGATACGTGTCCTGTGTGGGCAGACAGAGAGGCAGGGGAAAATCCCTTTAGATGGATAGTTTCAGAGCTAAACATGCTGTTTTGAGAAACTTTCCTAGAGGTAAGTCAAGGGCAAAATGTATTTTGTTTCAATTCAGCTGCTTGTGGAGCTTGAGATGGGAAATGCTGCTCAGAAGCAGAAACACCAACATTTCCTTCCACAGGGGGCTGGGAAGGAGGGTGTCAGGCTGGGAAGGAGGGTGTCCGGCCCATCTCCCTGCTGTCTGCTCTAGGTTAACTTGTTTTTGCTGTCACAGCCCTGCCAGGGATGGACACACAGCACGATGGGTATCAGTGCCCCTGCTGTGCCCACCTGGCACACAGAGACCCCAGACAAGAGTCCTGGAGCCTTCAGGCGGAGCTCAGGAGCTTTCAGCAGGCCCATGCTGATTGCTGCCACACTGGCCATGAGGCGCTGCAGAGCTGTGTCACCTCCTGCTCATCCTGCTGGCTGCTGGCCAGCCCGGACCCTTCGTCACGCTGAGCATGACCTGTGTGCAGCAGTTAACCTCAAAACACTGTTGCCAGTTAACCTACTTTGGCTCTGGGCAAGGCTGGGCCCTCTGGAGAAAACCACGTGTGGGCTTGTCTCCTGCTGGCCTCTCTGCTGGCCCGTGTCCATGGCATGATTCAGGGCAGCTGCAGTGCCAAGGGCTGAGCAGAGCCCGTGTCATTGCATTGTCCCTGGGATATTTACTGCCTGTGCTCTGAGCAAGGTTCAGGCTGGCAGGAGCTGGCACCGCAGGCACAAACCGGTGTCCCCAGCCTGGCTGGCAGGAGCTGGGGCTGGGTCAAGGTGGGCAGCTGAGCTGGCCCCCCAGCATCACTGTGCTGTGTGGGGAGGGATGGAGAGAGGCACTGTGCAGTGCCATGGCCTGGCCTGCCTGGCAGCTCTCTCAGCCATCCTCGCTCCTGGCAGGCACTCGCTCCACCCTGACAGTGCCCCAGCATTCACCCTGACTGCTTTCCTGCCCCAGCTCCACAACAGGAACATCAGAGAGGGCAGGGCCCACACATGAAACAGAAATGTCTTCACCCACCCCGTGCCAGGAATATCTGCCTGCAGGCCATGTGCACTCATGGGCATGGCACGTTCAGCCTCAGCCATTCTCCAGTGGGTCCCCAAATGTGTGTTCAGCCCAGCCCCTTCCTCTCTTGGGTTGAGCTGCAGCTCCAGGGCCCAGCAGTGCCTGGCAGATATCAGACTGCTGTCCCCATTCCTGGGTTCAGAGGGTATCCAGGGAGCTGGGGAAAGTGCAGCACAGCACAGGCAGGAGCCACCCAGGCAGTAAATCAGGGACAGAGCAACAGCTCCCTGTGTGGCTGCAGCCTGCAGCTGCTCCCCTTGGCTGGGGGCAGGAACAGCCAGTGGTGTGGCTGTGCAGTGTTCTGGCTGTGCAATGGTGTGGCTGTGCTATGGTGTGGCTGTGCTATGGTGTGGCTGTGCAGTGGTGTGACTGTGCTATGGTGTGGCTGTGCTATGGTGTGGCTGTGCTATGGTGTGACTGTGCTATGGTGTGGCTGTGCAGTGGTGTGGCTGTGCAGTGGTGTGACTGTGCTGTGGTGGGGCTGTGCAATGGTGAGAGTGTTCAATGGTGTGGCTGTGCAATGGTGTGGCTGTGCTATGGTGTGGCTGTGCTATGGTGTGGCTGTGCAGTGGTGTGGCTGTGCAATGGTGGGGCTGTGCTATGGTGTGGCTGTGCAGTGGTGTGGCTGTGCTATGGTGTGGCTGTGCAGTGGTGGGAGTGTGCAATGGTGTGGCTGTGCTATGGTGTGGCTGTGCAGTGGTGTGGCTGTGCTATGGTGTGGCTGTGCAGTGGTGTGGCTGTGCTATGGTGTGGCTGTGCAGTGGTGGGAGTGTGCAATGGTGTGGCTGTGCTATGGTGTGGCTGTGCAATGGAGTGGCTGTGCTATGGTGTGGCTGTGCAGTGGTGTGGCTGTGCTATGGTGTGGCTGTGCCATGGTGTGGCTGTGCAGTGGTGGGAGTGTGCAATGGTGTGGCTGTGCTATGGTGTGGCTGTGCCATGGTGTGGCTGTGCAGTGGTGGGAGTGTGCAATGGTGTGGCTATCCAGTGATGGGGCTATCCAATGGTGTGGCCATCCAATGGTGGGGCAGTCTAGTGGTGGGCTATCCAGTGATGTAGCTATGCAACAGTGCGCCCATCCAGTGCTGTGTCCATCCAATGGTGTGTCCATCCAGTGCTGTGGCCATCCAATGGTGTGTCCATCCAATGGTGTGTCCATCCAGTGCTGTGTCCATCCAGCGGTGTGTCCATCCAACGGTGTGTCCATCCAATGGTGTGGCCATGCAGCGGTGTGTCCATCCAATGGTGTGGCCATCCAATGGTGTGGCTATCCAATATTGTGTCCATACACTGGTGTGTCCATCCACTGGTGTGGTCATCCAGCAGTGTGTCCATCCAATGGTGTGGCTGTGCAATGGTGTGTCCATCCAATGGTGTGGCCATCCAATGGTGTGGCCATCCAATGGTGTGGCCATCCACTGGTGTGGTCATCCAGCAGTGTGTCCATCCAATGGTGTGGCCATCCAATGGTGTGGCCATCCAATGGTGTGGCCATCCAATGGTGTGGCCATCCAGTGCTGTGTCCATCCAATGCTGTGGCCATCCAGCGGTGTGTCCATCCAATGGTGTGTCCATCCAAGGGTGTGGCCATCAAAGGGTGTGTCCATCCAATGGTGTGGCCATCCAAGGGTGGGGTCATCCAGCGGTGTGGCCATCCAACAGTGGGGCTATCCAGTGATGTGGTCATCCAATGGGTAACCATCCAATGGTGTGTCCATCCAGTGGTGTGTCCATCCAATGGTGTGAGCAGCCATTGCACACGTGCCAGCCCCACCTCCCTGCAGCACTGCTGTGACACACACAGAGGGGAGGGGAGGGGACAGCCCCTCTTCCCCGGGGCCGTGCCCACCCCGTGCTCCCGGTGCTGTGGGCCTCAGTTTGGGACACACCTGAGCCTCTCCCAGCCCTTGTTTAGCAATGCCCCTCATGTGGGACCAGCTCTTCCCTGGCCACCTCTCATCACCTGTGCAGGTGTGACAGGAACTTGTGGAGCCCCTTGGTGGTGTCTGGCAGATGACACTCCTGGGATCCATCCCTCCAGCAACCTCCAGGGGCTGAAATAAAATTCCATTTCAATTATCACATCTTTGCAACAGTGAGAGGCAGAGGGGACACAAAAAACCCCGGTTTCTATGGCAACCAGGAATCGCCTCCTTGGAGACTGTGCTGTTTCTGCCCCAGGTGTACCTCAGATGTACCCAGGTGTGTCTCAGGTGTACCCCAGGTGTGCCCCTGTGTGCCCCGGGTGTACCTCATGTGTGCCCCAGGTGTACCTCAGGTGTGCCCCAGGTGTACCTCAGGTGTCCCCCAGGTGTGCCCCAGGTGTACCTCAGGTGTGCCCCAGGTGTACCTCAGGTGTCCCCCAGGTGTGCCCCAGGTGTACCTCAGGTGTGCCCCAGGTGTGCCCCGGGTGTACCTCATGTGTGCCCCGGGTGTACCTCAGGTGTACCCCAGGTGTCCCCCAGGTGTGCCCCAGGTGTACCTCAGGTGTGCCCCAGGTGTACCTCAGGTGTCCCCCAGGTGTACCCCAGGTGTACCTCAGGTGTCCCCCAGGTGTGCCCCAGGTGTCCCCCAGGTGCTCCCCGGGCGTGTCTCAGGCGCGGCCCCTCACGCTCAGGTACGGTGACGTCATGGCTGGTGCGGCGCGGGAAATCCTGACCCCGGGTAACCCCGCGGCGCCGCCGCTCCTGATTGGCTGCAGCAGAACCAGGTGGCTCACTCGGCCAATCAGAACACAGCCACCACTCCCTCAAGTGCGGCTGCGGCAGGAGGCCTCTGATTGGCTACCGGGCCTCTCCTGACGGTTTATTGGCGGGTGCCTGGCGCTGATTGGCTGCGTGGCTGGGTGCTGAAGGCTCATTGGTTCCTTGTTGGGCGCTGTAATGGCGGCTGGGACCGCCCCTGGCGCTCAGGGCTGTGGGGGAGGAGGGCGGGACCGGCACCTGCCCCTGCTGCAGGCCGAGCTCCAACTCCTGTGCCAGCCCTTTCCCCTGTCCCAGCAGCTGTCCCTGCTGCAGGCCGAGCTCCAGCTGCTGTGCCAGCCCCAGCCCTTCCCCTGCTCCAGCCCCTTCCCCTGTACCTGCCCCAGGCTCTGCCCAGCCCCTGTCCCTGTCCCCGCACTGTCCCTGCCCCATCCCCTGCCCTGTTTCCTGCTGGTGTCTCCTGTGGGGCAGAGCCTTCCCCGGCTCTCCCAGCAGTGCCCGCTCTGCTGGAGCCCAGCCCTGGTTCATATCCCACCCACAGGCGGCAGAGCCTCCCCTCAGCCTCCCCTGTGATCCCTGTTTGCTGGCAATGGCCACCGGTGGCCAGCAGGAACCTGGGGTAGGTTCTGAGTGTCAGTTCCCAGTCCTTCTTACTCCGGTCTGTGGTCTAAACAAGCCCCAGAGCGTGAACAAACAAAGCATTGCAGGTGGGAAATGATTGCTGGCTGCCATCTGAGAGCTTTGAACAGTATCTGGGTTCCTTAGGATAGTGGAGGGATTCCATCTACAGCAGGTCCTGGAGCTGGCACCTGGGCAGGCAGAGGCACTGGGCATTGAGGGAGATGAGCGTGAGGCGCCACTTGTGTTCTTGTGCTTCAATCTCCTTTGGTGTCACCAGAGCCGTCCTGTCCTGCTCCATCCCACACAGGGGGTCCTGAGGAGCTCTGTGAGGCACCACCCTCACTGCTGATCCTGTGGCACCCTGAGAGCCTCTGGGGCTTCAATGCCACCAGCAGCACCGGCCCCAGAGAGGATCCCCAGACACCCAGCTGGGGAGCGCTTCACTGCCAACATCCCTGACTCTTAGCACAGCTCTGTGATGGTTTTTGCTGGGGTCCCAGGATGAGGGAAGAGACAAGAATGTTGACTCCACGTTTCAGAAGGCTTGATTTATTATTTTATGATATATATTTTATTAAAACTATACTAAAGAATAGAAGAAAGGATTTCATCACAAGGCTAGCTAGGAATAGAAAAGGAATGATAACGAAGGCTTGTGACTGACTGAGACAGTCTAGCCAGCTGACTGTGATTGGCCATTAATTAGAAACAACCACATGAGACCATCGATCCACCTGTTGCATTCCACAGCAGCAGATAATCATTGTTTGCATTTTGTTCCTCTCAGCTTTTCAGGAGAAAAAATCCTAAGGAAAGGATTTTTCATAAAACATGTCTGTGACATAGCTCACTGCTAGGCCACAGGGCATGGATCCCCTGCCAGGCAGCAGCCCCAGCTGGGAGCTCCCAAACCTCTACATGAAGACATTTCTCCATGTGAAGATCCTGACATTTTTCTCTCCATTCATGCAAATGAGTGTGTTCTGAAACGTTCATGTCCTGGCACCCTCATATGAGGAACCCCCTGAACTTCTTCACTGTGCAGAAAGAGCACAGCCTGGGAAGCCCCTGAGTGCCTCAGCAGTGTGAGGAATCCATCTCACTTCTCCTTACAGCTCATTTTCATGAGTGGTCCTGTTGTACTCCACTGTTTGTTGACTTCAACCTCTTTGGCAGGCAACCACCTTTTGTCTACTCACAAACCACTTGGACGTTGGTTGTTATGCCTTTAGCAAGTTGTTCCTCAAAAAAAAACCAACAAAAAGCTGGCTTGCCTGACCATGGTTTCACATTTCACTTGCCCAGCTTCCCCTCCTTGGTGTTTGGACACGGTTTTGGCTTATTCAAAGATATCACTTTACCTCCAGCCAGCTCCCACGCTCGCTTTTCACAAACATTTGCTGTAACTCTGCTCCAACCTCTATGAACAGACAAACACACTCACTTTCTGCCTCCAGGGTCATATTTACACAACATCCAAGCATGTTATAAAGGCAAGAGATAAAGCTGTTAGAGAACAGCCAGAGGAGGGCTAGCAGGGTGGTGGAGGGGCTGAGGGCATGGTCAGAGCCCACGGGGGGCTGCAGCTCGGATCTCTGCTCTCTGTGACAGTGACAGGAGCTGAGGGAACAGCTGGAGCTGGGCCAGAGGAGGGTTAATTAGATATTTTTAAAAAGGTTCTTCCCTCACAGGGTGATTGGGCACTGAACAGGCTCCTCAAGTCACAGCTCCAAAGCTGCCAGAGCTCCAGGAGGATTTGTACAACACTCAGGGACAGGGTGGGATTGTTGGGATGTCCTCTGTATGCCCACTTCCAGCTCAGAAACTCTTGTTGTTAATTTTAATTTCCTAATTTCCTTTTTTCGGTTTCCTATTTTTCATAGTGTCCCTCTTTTGAACCTAACTATTGCTGCTGGTTTTCCTGTCCTAGAGATCTTTGTGGTCATCAGAAGAACATTTTGGCCCAGGTTTGTTGTCCTGCAGGTAAAGTCAGGTTAACATGTACACTGAGCCTGGGATGAAGGAAGTGTCTGTGTGACTGGCTGGGTTTGGAAGTACCAGAAAGAACTTTAAAGAGGAAAATTATGAGTGTGGCTTGCACAGGGCACAGCCAAGACCAGGAAGATGCTGAGCAATCTGTTGTTTGCATCAGCCCAGATGGCTGGACTTTGATTTGGGCTGGGGTGTTGGTAACCCCAGCAGGAGAGCTTTGGTAGTGGGAGGATGGCCACGAGATACAAACATGTCCCTCTCATCATCATCCTCCTCCCCTGACACCATGATAGCACCTTCCACAGCAAGGAAACCCAGCCAGAGGCCATAATCCAGCCTGGCAGGTGGATCAGACACTCCATGACCATGGTAAGTTCCTGCGAGGTGAATAAAGAGCTCTTGGCACTGTGTGAGTAAAGAGAAGCCATGAGGCACAGTGAGAACCCAGCTAGCACCATCCTCATCCCAGTGCTGCACTGCTCACCTGGTCAGAGCTGGCAGGTGAGTGTGAGGGACACTGGGGACACACAGTGACAGTGACTTAGGCTAATGCTGGTTCCTTTGCTTCTTTTCTACCTGGGTCAGTGCTGGGATTGAAAGCCCTTCAGATGATATTTCATGTTGGGACTCAGATGTTTATCATCTCTTATCTCTGTCATTTTTTACATTCCCACACATGGCTGGACAGGCTTCACCCAGGAGAAGATCCCTGTGGTGTCACCCCAGCGCAGGGCACAGGAAAGGGGCTGCTCAGGGGACACCACTGCCCCAGTAGAGGTGGGGCTCACTGCAAGGTGCAGGTGTGTGTGGGGGAATGTAAAAAACCCCTCAGAAACTTCCAGGCTTTGCCCTGTAATGATCTACCATGGAGTTTTCCCCACCTAGGCTGAGAGAGAGGACTCCCCCCATGGTGCTGTGCAGCACAATTGCCAATCTACATTAGATTGCTTCCCCCACTGCCCAGTTCATCCCTGCCCGCCCCAAGTGTTCATCCCCCATCCCCCCTACAGGTTGCTGCCCTGCCCTGTGCCCTCAGGTCATTGCTGCTGACCCCACACTCAAACCTGTGCACAGTACATGGTGGTGTCTTTGTCCCTGATCCCTTTGGTGTGCTGGAATAAACCTTCACTGGAATTCATCATACAAAAAGCCCTTCTGCCTCCCTGTGCTGAGCTAGCCATGGCGAGTGTGGTGTGTGAACCTGACTGCTCTGTCTGAATGTTTGCCCAAGCAGCTTTTCCACAGGAGATGCTTATTGGGAAATAGCAGCAACCACCATCCAAACCCCACGTTGCTACAGGTGTGAGCATGAGGGCTTGTGGCCATGTCACCTGCAGAGAAAGACATCACCCACAGCCTGGGAGATCCCCTGCATCGTGGGTCGTGTTGTTGTCCTTTTGTTGTCCTTGCGGGCCGCCCCATCCCGCCTGCATTCCCGCAGCCTGACTCAGGGTTTGCAGATACTGCCCACGCCTGCCCGGCCACACCGAGGGCTCAGCCCCTCCTCCTGGCACGGCAGCTGGGCACGACTCGGTCAGCCAAGGTCACAAAGGTGTTTGGAATCAGGGAAAGGGGAGGGAGGAGTATGGGAACCATCATGGGAAACCTGGAGCTACAGCAGATGGATTTTGCAGGGCTCCTGTGAGAGGGGACCTGTGCAGTGACACATCAGCGTGACTTTGTCAGGATGTCCCAGGCTCAGCAGCCTTCCAAAGGAGACTCCAAGGAAACCACAGCAACACTGAGTGACTGGCAGCCAGCAGTTAATGCTCCTTGTCTCTTCTCCATCCCTGAGTGGGAAAGGACCAGTGGGATTGGAAAGGTCCTTCCCTCTTCCAGGCTGAGGTTAGAAAACTTCAGTGTCCGCGAATACAGGACAAGAAGAAAAGTGAGCAAATAGTGATAGGGAAAAGAGAAAAAGTCATTTCAGCAAATTGTTCAATTTCAACAAAGCTCAGAGGAGGAGATGCCTGAAGATGGGTCCCCAACTTGAACAGGGTGAGGGTCAGAGATGTCTCTGCCAGTGGCGCAGGAGATGAGATGGGATGAGAAAGGCACTGCAGGCTAAAGGCTGTGTTGGACAGCAGAAATTGCACACCTTTCCCCAAGTTCCAGGGACTGTTTGTGTCTGATATTGCCCCTAAAAGCAGATATTGTCCCCAGTGAACTGGTGACCCCATAACTGGGGCCATGGCACTGATCAAATTGGGCTGGTGAACGTCAGAGCAGAAATGCAGGAGGAGCAAGGACTTCCTTCCAAGCACGCACCAAAACTCAGGGCCAGACCTTGATGTCAGGGGGTTTCTATTTTGAGTGGAACTGACTCAGTCTCTCACACTCCTCCTGGTCTCTGTCAGCCTCTCTCCACCCCCAGCCTGAGGTGTTTGCACAAGGGGCACGGCTGGGCCTGAGGGCTGAGACACAGCACAGGGCTGCCACGTCAGGTCTGCTCTGCACGGGCTTCTCTCAACTGGCAGCGACAAAACAGGGCTGGGGAAGGTTCTGGATGCATCAGTTATTATTGTTATTACAGGATCTCTCGCCTCCAAACATTGCTCTCTTCACCTTCCACAAGACTCAGCAGAGCTGCTGCTTTTTAGCTGTTCATTCTCATTGTGGGTGCCTTTTCTGACTGCTGTCTGTTAAAGTGTTGGGAAAGGAGGAAGACGTGGGAATCTGCTGACATCTCCTCATGCTGCAGGAGTGGGCTGGCACTCTGGGCTGGCAGCAGTGTCCTTGCAGCATTGGCAACACCTGGCAGCATTGGCACCTGCCTGGCAGCACTGGCACCTGCCTGGCAGCCTGTTCTTTCCCTGGTCCTGGAGCCTGACACAGCACTCACTGAAACACCTGCCCATGGTATCTTATCTGCCAGTCTGCTGCACACTGGGATGTCCCAGATATTCCATTCCATGGGTTCCCCACATCCACAGGATGCACACAGGGCGGGAGCAGCCTGGCTGTGCCCCCTGGCTCTGCTCAGCACTGGCTCTCTGCTCTCCTGTCCCTTTTTGGGGCTCACTCAGCACCCCACAGACAAAGGGATGTGAGGTCCTGAGGTGCTGGAAGTCCTCCAGAGCTTTGTCATGTGGTATTCATGGAGTATCAGCACTTGGATCCTACTCTGCCGCTGTCCCCTCTGACCTTGCTCCCTGCTGGAGCCCCAGGATTGCTCCTGTACAGGGAGAGCAGGGAAATGTTTCAGTGTTCTGAGTGTCCCAGACAGGAGAGAGAGCTGCCAGGCTGGGCAGGACATGGCCACCTGCATGGCCACCATCAGGACTTCAGCCAGCCTGGTGGAGCCAAGGGACCTTCTGCCCCAAATACAAATCATCGCTGCTGGGTTTGCAGCCAGCCCTGGGCCCTGCTCCGATACAGAACCAGAGAATCATGGAATCTCCTGTGCTGGAAGGGATCTACAAGGATCACGGAGTGCAACTCCTGGCCCTGCACACACACCCCAAAATCCCATCCTGTGCATCCCTGAGAGCATTGTCCAAACACTCATTCGCAGAATTCACAGAGCTCACGTAATCACAGAATCACCAGGCTGGAATAGATCTTGAAGGTCATGGAGTCCAACCCAGCCCCAACACCTCAACTCAGCCCTGGCACCCAGTGCCACATCCAGGCTTTGTAAAACACCCCAGGGATGGGGACTGCACCACCTCCCCAGGCAGAACATTCCAGAACTTTATCGCAGAGCTCCTGGAGCTCTGGCAGCCTCGGGGCTGTGCCCATTCCCTGTGTTTTGCGGAGAAAAGAAGAAACCTCACAACTTTGTAAAAGTTGTAAAGCCCGGTATACGATGTGCCGGACGCAAGTCCCCCAACAAGGCATGCGTGCTTCTGAAGACCTCGGGTCTTCTTTTATCCCCCTTCCAAATGCATATGCATACAGTTTCACAATAGGTTCATACATATTCATTCCGTGTGACATTTAGCACCAGTTCTTCTTTATGAAAGGAATTTCTAAGTCGGGGGCAAATCGACCTTGTGGTCTTTTCTGTTTTTCTTTCTCTGTCTCCTTGCTGTCTTGGCATGCGAGTTCTTCCTTCAGCTTTGGCCTCACAGACTTTTCACCTCTCTTAGACACCTCACCTAATTCAGAATGGATCTTTACTCTGTCTCACCTGGGGAGCCCAGGCAGTGCCAGCACCCTCTGGGGAAGAGCCTTTCCTGCTCTCCAGCCTGACCCTGCCCTGGCCCAGCTCCAGCTGTTCCTTCAGGTGCTGTCACAGGAGAGGATGTGGTGCCTGGGCTGGCTCTGTCCCCAGCTGGTGCCCCTGGCTCTGAGGAGCGGGCAGGAAAGGTTCCTGCAGGATTTGTAGGCAGCAGACCGTGCCCAGGCTCTGCTGTCAGGGACAGAGGGTGAGGAGCCTTCCTTGGAGCTCAGTGGCTTCTCCCAGGGAAGAGGAACCCAAATCCCGGCAGGCATTGGACATGTGCCAGCTGAGTGATCTCTCAGCAGCTCCTCAGCAAGTGCCCAAAGCTGAGAACAGCAGAGACCTCCCCCAGCTGCAGTCACGAGTGCTGTCAGCACCGAGGTGCAACTGCTGCATTGCCTCACATCACCCATGGTGCTGCCACACCTGGGACATTCCTGCAGCATTTCGTCACCTGGTGACTCAGGGCCTGGCTGGGCTCTGAGCTGGAGCTGTGACCTGACCCTGGGGACAGTCTGTGCATGGTGCTGGCCCCTGTGGCACCGAGGAGCTCCAGGCCCCTGTGGGCTGCTGGCTGAAGGCCCTGTGGGTCAGAGTCGGTGCTGAGCAATTAACTGATGGGGCTGAGTCACTGCAGAGAGGGGAAACTGCTCAGGACCCCTGGGGATCTCTCCATCCTCTCCCTCTGGCTCTTGTGCTGCCCCAGCCATGGGTGGCAGCTCTGTCCTGCAGCTGGCAGGGCGTGGAGCCTGGCATGGATGGTGCTGCCAGCCCCAGGAACCCCACTTGCACCTCTGCTGATACTGCAGGTGTTGGGTAGAGCAGCTCCAACGCTGTGGAGCACATCCTGCCCACCCCTGGACAGGTCCTCGTGGCTGTCAGGTGGGATCCCGCAGCGCAGAGAGTCTGCAAGGTAAAAAGCTTGGCAGGGAGGTTTTCCCTTCCTGCATCATCCTTCAGGCATCCCAGGCAGAAACAGGGCTGTTTAGGTAAAGGCTTAGGGTGTTCCCTTCCTGTTCTGTGCCCTGCCCTGGGCCTGGGCTGTGGGTACCCTCAGAGCTCATGGGGTGAAGCTTTGGGCTGAGCCTGGATATCCTCAGAGCTCATGTGTGCAGCTGTGGGACCTCAGGGGGCTCCTGCCCCCCAAACCATGCAGCACCAGCACTGTGCAGTGCCCTGCAGTGGGCACAGGTACCAAACTGCCAGGGCAGAGCACAGATGGATGCCTGTCTCCTCCCGTGGCCTCCAAGGAGCCTGGCATAACCCTTCTCCCCACTTGTGCACAGCAATGGGGATGTGATCTGCTCCATGCTCTGGGCCCTGGCTGGATGTGGCTCCAGCAAAGCCTCTCTGGCCCCAGAGCAAGGGGGTCTGTGTGGCAGGGCCACATACTCATGCAATTATTCAGATAATAATGACAATGTTTAGAAATAATTACTCCTTTCTTGATTGTAACCAGTCCTAGCTGCAGACAAAGTAGGCAGAATGTTTCAGTCTATAACACCAGTTATTGTTACAATTAATTAAATGTGGACATTTCTATGTATGTTATTTCTTATGAGCCCTCCCAGGTCACAGCCAGGCTGGGACACAGCCATGCCCTGTGCCAGGACACCTCCAGGACAAGGACAGGATTTGGGGGGCCAATATTTGTGATGGTCAGAATGGAACCCCCCAGCCTGGCTGGGGCTTGGAGAAGGGAATGCAGTGCCAGGGTGTGGGCACAGCTCCCCACCCGCATTTGCATGTGTGCAAAGCAGGGAATTTTCCAGCAGCCAGCAGCTGAAGTTTCTGCAGGGTGACCTTTGTCCCCAGGCAGGCTGGGAGCCCAGGGCAGCTGACAAATGTCACCGTGGTGCCCTGTCACTGTGCTCCCCCAGAGCTGGGCATGCAGGGCACTGTGTCCTGCCCCCACACCTGGCACTGCCAGCTCAGCTCAAAACCAGCCAGGACCCCCCAGATCTCCCCAGGGAGGGCCCCCAGTGCCCCCTGCCCACCCCGTACCAGCCCCTGGTGCTGCCCCAGCCCTGAGGGAGGGCTGAGCTGTGCCACAGGCTCTGGGGGTGGCACATGAGGGACAGGCTGTGTCACTCTGGGGTCACTCAGTGCATCTCAGCCTCGGGGGCTGCCCGTGGGTGCAGGATCTGGGCAGGACGGAGAGGGTGAGCTGTGTGCTGGAGGGCTGCAAGTGGGACAGCCAGGAGAGGCCACTCAGGAGATGAAGATGTGGGATGGAGGTGTGGATGGAGCCCCTGCAGATGGGACACCTGAGGTCCCCACCCGAGGGGCCGGCGGGCACTGCAGGCAGTGCTGAGGTGCTCATGGAGCACCTGGGGGCACCTGGGCCCCTCCCAGAGCTCCCAGCCCACCTGGCTCAGTGCTGGGCACAGAGCCCTCCTGCAGGGCAGGGTGTGACACTGGTGTGACACTGGTGTGACATTGGTGCCCCTGGTGCCAGCTGTGCCCCTGGTGCCAGCCATGCCCCTGCATCCTTTGGAGGTGTGCCTTGCCCTGAGGGGCACACAAAGCACAGAGTGCCCTGCACCACCTCCCCTCACAGCATTCTGAGGAAACACAAACAACAGCGTTCCCAAAGGAAAGGACAGTGTCCCCAATGACAGTGTTCCCAGGGGACAGTGTTCCCAAACAACAATATTCCCAAACATCACTGTTCCCAAAGGACAGTATTCACGAATTAAAACACTCCCAAACAACATTATTCCCAAAGGACAGTGTTCCCAAAGGAAAGGACAGTGTTCCCAAAGGACAGTGTTCCCAAAGGAAAGGACAGTGTTCCCAAGGGACAGAGCTCACAAAGGACACTATTCATAAAGGACAGTGTTCCCAAACAACACTTTTCACAAATGACACTATTCCCAAAGGACAATGTTCCCAAAGGACACTATTCACAAATGACACTATTCCCAAAGGACAGAGTTCCCACACGTGTGTTCCTGGAAGCACAATTCACCTTGACTTTTGCCCAGAGCCCAGAGCAGCCAGGGCAGAGCGTGGCTGGGCAGCAGAGCCGTGCCTGGCTCAGGGCTCCATGGGCAGAGAGCTTTCCTGAGGAGCTCCATGGGCAGAGAGCTTTCCACGGGGGCTCCATGGATAGGCTGGTTCCACAGGGGCTCCATGGACAGGCTGGTTCCACAGGGGCTCCATGGGCAGAGAGCTCTCCACGGGGGCTCCATGGACAGGCTGGTTCCACAGGGGCTCCATGGGCAGGCTGGTTCCACAGGGGCTCCATGGGCAGGCTGGTTCCACAGGGGCTCCTTGGACAGGCTGGTTCCACAGGGGCTCCATGGGCAGGCTGGTTCCACAGGGGCTCCCCCAGTGCCAGAGCAGGTGGGGTGCAGCAGCACAGGTGACCCCAGCCCACACCAGCTGAATGTGGGATCTCAGCACCTCAGGACTGATGTGCAGAGTGACCGAGACCACCCTTTTGGGGCTCGGAGGTCCTGGGATGTTGCCAGAAGTGTCTGGTGGCTGGACTTTGATCCTGCACAGGAGACAACACCTGTATGAGGATGGGAGGATTTCACTGGATAAATGGTGAAGGGATAAGTTAATTAGTGTGAAACACAGGGTTTAGGATTTCTGTACAGGGGGGTCTAAAGAAGTAAGATGGAGGAATTGGGGCGTGTCCTGTCCTTCTTCTTCTTCTTCTTGGCCTCCATCTTCTATGGTGGTGGTGGCACTTTGGGATTGGTTCTTACTAAAAGTGCACTGGTTAATAAGGGTAAAAGGTATTGGGGAAAATAGGTAAATATTGTATACGTAGTTTTGAGTATAAAGATAGGTGACCGCCCCGGGGGCTCTCAGTGTGCTCATGGCTGGCTGCTGTGCAGACCTCTGTCGGGCCGAGAGAAAATCTTTTAGATAAAGAAATAATGAACACTGCAGACCGAGAAAAACCCTGAAGCCTCTTCTCGTCCTTTGGAGCGCGGGCTGCCCAAGGCCACCCCGAGCCTTTCCAGGCCATCAGAAACAGCCGAGACAGCGACAGCTGAACACAGCTGAACCAGCTCTGCCCCCAGAGCTGCCCGTGGTTCTCTGGAGCCCCAGTGCCAGCAGGGCTGGGCCCCCATGGCTGCAGGGGCTCACTGAGAGCAGCCAGGGATGCTGCAGCACCCTGAGAGTGGTGCTGGAACAGGGAATGAGCACATCACCTCCAGCAGGATGGCTCCAGGGCTTTGGGGAGCTGCTGCAGCCCCCCCTGTGCAGCTGCCCCCCAAAGCCCAGCTGGCACCGCTCTGGAGGCCCTGGGCACAGAGGGAATGGCCAGAGGGGGCACATAGCAGCCAGGGAGCAGGAGGTTCACCCACAGCAGGGAAAAATGAAGGATTTCTTGCTAGAGACAGAGGGACTGAATTGACACAAATGGAGAAACCAAATACTCATCTCAAAAGAAAGGTGGTGGACTTGAGGATGGTTTATTTTCTACACTTGGGGATATTTTTGCTCCAAGTCATATTTCTGCTTTTTTGACTTTTCCGTGACATTTACAGGGAGCTTTAAGGTGAACCACCAAGGGGAGAGCTCACAGCCTCTCCCAATGGCCTTTTTCTGCTTGCAGAGCACTGCTGGTTCAATTCCACGTGCAAACACTGCCTCTGCCTGAGCTGGCCTGGCTGTGGGCTCTCAGTTCCTCCAGGAAAGCAGCGAGGCTGCCCCTGCCCCAGGGCTGGGAACGCTTCCCTGCACAGCCCTGCAGTGCCGGGCTGGCCCTGGGACTCAGCTCCTGCTGGGGCTCTGGGAAATCCCTCTGTCACTGGGGTTTGCCTGCTCTAAATGGCTTTGGGTGTTCCTGTCCTGCAGTGACCGCTGGGACACCCACGCATGGAGTGGGGCTGTGATCCCACGGAGGATCCCACAGAGGATCCCACAGAGGCCCTGGGGGCTCTGAGCTCACCCCAGCAGTGCCATGGGCAGCCAGGAGCAGCTTTTCATCATCTCCAGGAGCAGGGGAGGAGAAACTGCAGACCCAGAGCCTGTGCTGGCTCCCGGTTGGCACCGGGGTGTGCAGGGCAAACACTGAGGGTGCTTCACTCCCCAAAACCTCAACATCCACTGCACACCATGCCCCATTGCTGGGAGCAGTGACAGAGCTGGGGATGGAGGGGATGAGCTTCTCTGACCCCCTCCTTGCCTCTGCAGGGACCCCCAGGCTCCCCTGTCCTGTTCCAGGAGCCTGGTAGGGTGTGGGGTCAATGATGGGCACCCCAGGGTGTGGGCTCAGTGATGGGCACCCCAGGGTGTGGGGTCAGTGATGGGAACCCAGGGTGTGGGCTCAGTGATGGGCACCCCAGGGTGTGGGGTCAGTGATGGGAACCCAGGGTGGGTGTGGGATCAGTGATGGGCACCCCAGGGTGTGGGATCAGTGCCATGGGGGTCACCGATGGGCACCCCAGTGTGGGGGATCAGTGCCAGTGTGGGATCAGTGCTATGGGGACACTGATGGGCACAACCAGTATAGGATCAGTGCCATGGGGACAGCGATGGGAGACCCCAGGGTGTGGGATCAGTGCATGGAGACACCCCCAGTGTGGGGGATTAGTGATGGGGACATTGATAGGAGCCCCCACTGAGGGGGATCAGTGCCATGGGGACAGTGATGGGCACCTTTAGGGTGTGGGATCAGTGCCATGGGAGCCCCCAGTGTGGGATCAGTGCCATGGGACAGTGATGGGCACCTTTAGGGTGTGGGATCAGTGCCTTGGGAACCCCCAGTATGGGATCAGTGCCATGGGGACACTGATGGGCACCCCAGTGTGGGTGTGGGATCAGTGATGGGCACCCCCAGTTTGAGGGATCAGTGCCATGGGGACACCCCCAGGGTAGGATCAGTGCCATGGGGACACTGATGGGCACCCCCAGAGTGTGGGATCACTGATGGGCACCCCCAGTGTCCGTGGACAGGCTCAGCTTTGTGCCCCGGTGTCACAGGGCTGGCACAGACATTGGGTGGCCTCAATGTCCCTCTAGGCAGGACAAATGACAGAAATGCACAGGGTGTATCCCTGAGGACCCTCAGCGGTGCCCGCAGCCCGGCCCGGCTGCTCCCTGTCTGTGTTTCTGTGTTTGCTGTGTCCCCTCCCTGCCCTCTCGCTGCTTTCCTGGCAAACAGGCGCGGCCAGCCCGGTTACTGCCCCGCTCCCCAGCGCCGCTGTTTGCTGGAAACAAAGGCAGCGTTCTCCTCCTCCCACGGGCCCTGCGTGCCCCCCGTGCCCCGAGTCAGGGGTGGCAGCTCACACGGGAGCGAGGGGAACAGAGCGCTGTCCCCTGTGCCACCGCTGCAGGGCCACCAGGACGGTGTGGGATCTCAGCACCTCAGGACAAAGGTGCAGAGTGGCCGAGACCACCCTTGGGGGGCTCAGGAGTCCTGGAATGTTGCCAGAAGTGTCTGGTGGCTGGACTTTGATCCTGCACGGGAGACAACACCTGTATGAGGATGGGAGGATTTCACTGGGATAAATGGTGAAGGGATAAGTTAATTAGAGTGTGAGACACAGGGTTTAGGATTTCTGTACAGGGGGGTCTAAAGAAGTAAGATGGAGGAATTGAGGCGTGTCCTCTTCTTCTTCTTCTTCTTCTTGGCCTCCATCTTCTGTGGTGGTGGTGGCACTTTGGGATTGGTTATTACTAAAAGTGCACTGGTTAATAAGGGTAGAAGGTATTGGGAAAAAATGATAAATATTGTATAGGTAACTTCGGGTATAAAGATAAGTGACCGCCCCGGGGGCTCTCAGTGTGCTCATGGCTGGCTGCTGTGCAGACCTCTGTCAGGCCGAGAGAAAATCTTTTAGATAAACAATTAATAAACACCGAAACCGAAACAAGATCAGAAGTCTCTCCTCGTCCTTTGGAGCACGGGCTGTCCAAGGCCACCCTGGGCCTTTCCAGGCCACCCAAACAGCCGAGAAACCAACAGGACGGCTCTGCTGCTGTGTGTGTGTCACAGAGAGCTCTGGCTGCCATGGCAGAAGGCTGGGCTGAAGCCTCGTGGGGTTCTGACTTGATTCCGAGTTAAGAATAAAAGATGTGTTCGTTGAGGGAAGGACCCTGGCAGGGCTGAGCTGTGCTGGGTCTGCTCCCACTGCCAGGGCTGATGGGGGACTCTGCCAAGGGCAGAGGGGTGGGCAGCTCTGTGCCATGATAGCCCCATTGGAGAGGAGCCTGGGGTCATGGACAGGAGCCTCAGGGACAGGGTGACAGGTGCTGCACACCTGGGGACAGGGCAGCTTGTCCCAGCCCTGAGCAAGGGGCTCAGCATCACTGGCACAGGCAGCTCCTGGCAAAGATGCTCCTCGTGCTGCACACGGGCAGCTCCATCTGCCCTCAGGGGACCCACCCACTGCCCATCAAAATGCCCATCCACTGCCCATCCCCACTGCCATCCATCCCCACTGCCATCCATTCCCAATGCCCATCCATTCCCAATCCACTGCCATCCACTGCCCATCCCCACTGCCCATCCACTGCCCATCCATTGTCCATCCCATCCCAATGCCCATCCATTCCCAGTCCACTGCCCATCCCATCCCAATTCCCATCCCACTGCCCATCCCATCCCATCCCATCCCATCCCATCCCATCCCATCCCATCCCATCCCATCCCATTCCATCACATCCTCTGCCCATCCACTGCCATCCAAATGCCCATCCACTGCCCATCTCCTGCCCATCCATTGTCCATCTCAATGCCCATCCACTGCCCATCCCCACTGCCATCCATTCCCAATGCCCATCCATTCCCAATCCACTGCCCATCCCCTGCCCATCCACTGCCCATCCATTGTCCATCCCATCCCAATGCCCATCCATTCCCAAACCACTGCCCATCCCATCCCAATGCCCATCCCACTGCCCATCCCATCCCATCCCATCCCATCCCATCCCATCCCAATGCCCATCCCACTGCCCATCCCATCCCATCCCATCCCATCCCATCCCATCCCATCCCAATGCCCATCCATTCCCAAACCACTGCCCATCCCATCCCAATGCCCATCCCACTGCCCATCCCACCCCATCCCATCCCATCCCATCCCATCCCATCCACTGCCATCCTAATGCCCATCCCACTGCCCATCTCAGCACCAGCATCACCCCTGCAGTCACTTCTACCTTATTTCTACCCAGCCTTTCAAACTTTCTCCATCTCAGCCATTCTTCTGGGCTTGGATTGGAGCAAATGGCCTGGAGAAACTCTCCTTTCCCTCAGAAATTCCAGGAGAAACTCTCCTTTCCCTCAGAAATTCCCAGGACAAACTCTCCTTTCCCTCAGAAATTCCCAGGAGAAACTCTTCTGTCCCCCAGAAATTGCCAGGAGAAATTCTCTTTTCCCTCAGAAATTCGCAGGAAAAACTCTTCTTTCCCCCAAAAATTCCCAGGAAAAACTCTCTTTTCCCCAAAAAATTCCCAGGACAAACTCTCCTTTCCCCCAGAATCTCCCAGCTCAGTGAGCAGTGGCAGTGACCATGCACATCTCACCCCACTGGGCTCCTCCAGGAGGGAGATGCTGGAGCAGGAGAGCCCAGGGGGATCCTGCAGGACTCTGAGAAACCCCTCAGAGGGTTGGGGGTCCCAGCAGTGCCCACCCACTGCCCCTGGTGTGTCCTGGTGCTGCACCCTCATCATCCTCCCCACCATGGATCAGATGTGGCCCTGTTCCACCTCCCCAGCGCCTGGGGAGCTGTGGGGGTACCTGGGCATGGGGTGAAACAGATCCCAGGTGGTTTTACACATTCCCAGGTGGTTTTGCAGATCCCCAGGTGGTTTTACAGATCCCAGGTGGTTTTACAAATCCCCAATTGGTTTTACAGATCCCAGGTGATTTTACAGATTCCCAAGTGGTTTTGAAGATTCCCAGGTGATTTTACAGATCTCCAGGTGGTTTTACAGATCCTGAGGTGGTTTTACAGATCCCCAGGTGGTTTTTGAAGATCTCCAGGTGGTTTTGCAGATCCCCATGTGGTTTTACAGATCCCAGGTGGTTTTACAGATCCACAATTGGTTTTACAGATCCCAAGTGATTTTACAGATTCCCAATTGGTTTTACAGATCCCCAGGTGGTTTTACAGATTCCCAATTGGTTTGACAGATCCCAGGTGATTTTACAGATCCCCAGGTGGTTTTACAGATCCCCAATTGGTTTTACAGATTCCCAGGTTGTTTTACAGATCCCCAGATAGTTTTATAGATCCCCAGGTGGTTTTACACATTCCCAGGTGGTTTCAGATCCCCAGGTGATTTTACAGTTCCCCACGTGGTTTTACAGATTCTCAGGTGATTTTCCAGATCCCCAGTTGGTTTTACAGATTCTCAGTTGGTTTTGCAGATCCCCAGATTGTTTTACAGATCCTGAGGTGGTTTTGCAGATCCCCATGTGGTTTTACAGACTTCTCTGTTCATACCTGGGAATATGCTGGCCAGAGGGCTTCAGGGGTGTTAAGCTAGACAGTTAAGAAAAAGCTTGGTAGAGGAGAGCTGGAACTGCTCTACACAGCCTGTCTGATAATGTCAGGCAGTTCAGCTGCACTCAGGGCTGAGTTTATTTTGGTACCAAACCCCTAGGTTTTCCTCCTAACAAAGGTTGGAACATCCTCCTAACATCTCCAGGCAATTTTACGCATCCCCAGGTGGTTTTCCAGATCCCCAGGCGGTTTTCCAGAGCCCCATGTGGTTTTACAGATCCTGAGGTGGTTTTGCAGATCCCCAGGTGGTTTTGCACATTCCCAGGTGGTTTTGCAGATCCCCAGTTGGTTTTGCAGATCCCCAGTTGGTTTTCCAGATCCCCAGGTGGTTTTACAGATCTTGAGGTGGTTTTCCAGATCCCCAGGTGGTTTTACACATTCCCAGGTGGTTTTACACATTCCCAGTTGGTTTTCCAGATCCCCAGATTGTTTTACAGATCCTGAGGTGGTTTTGCAGATCCCCAGGTGGTTTTGCAGATCCCCAGATGGTTTTGCAGATCCCCAGGTGGTTTTCCAGATCCCCAGGTGGTTTTCCCCCTGCCCTGGGCTGCAGCAGAGCTCTCCTGTCCCTGAGAGCAGCTTTGAAGAGCTCCAGTCTGTTGGGTGGTGCAGTGCAGGCTCAGGAGCCCTCCTGGCCCGTGTCCCTGCTCCATCAGAGAGTTTGGAATGTGGTCCTGGTTTGGAATGTGCTGCTGGGGCTGTCCCTGTGGGATGTCAGTGGTGTATGATTTTTATGCAGACTTGTCCAAAGCACAGAGGAATGAATGAAATACCTGCAAGGGGGATGGAGGAAAATCCTCTCCTGGCTCCCAGGGGAATGTTTGGGCTCTGGTGAGGCCCCTCCCAGGAGAATGTGCCAAACCCACTCTCATCTCCCAGGGGACAGCCTGACCTGTGAGAATCCAGCTGGAGGAGATGAATGTGCCATTGCCAGGCAGTGCCAGGGCTGCTCTGGGCCAGCCTGGTTCCAGCTCACTGCGAGCTGCTGCAAGCAGGGAGGGGAGGAAGAGGAGGATCCCAAAGGAGCAGCTCGGGCAGCGATTCCCGGGTTGCAGAGCCAGCCTGGGGTCACCCCTGTGCCCCTGCAGTGTCACCTTGCCCCAGTGACCCCTCCAGGCAGCTCCGTGACAGCGCCCGGCCCTTGTGCAATGCCGCGGAATGAAACCAAAAATAAAAAAATAATAAAAATAGCTCAGCTCCTGCAGAGCACCTGGCTGCCGGCACCTGGCAGGAGAGCGCTGCAAGGGCTCCCTCCTCCGAGCTGATGGGGCACTGAGGGAGGAGCTGCTCATCCTGCTCCTCTCCTGCCCCTGCTCATGCCCTGCTCAGCAATCTGGGGGTGCTGGGGAATGTTGGGGGGTGCTGGGAGGTGCTGGGTGGGTGTTGGGAGGTGCTGGTGGGTGCTGGGGGGTGCTGGGTGGGTGCTGGGGGATGTTAGGTGGTTGCTGGATGGGTGCTGGGGGAATGTTGGGTGAGTGTTGGGAGGTGCTGGGTGGGTGTTGGGAGTTGCTGGTGGGTGCTGGGGGATGTTAGGTGGGTGTTGGGGGATACTGGGTGGGTGCTGAGGGATGCTGGGGGGTGTTGGGAGGTGCTTGGGGATGTTGGGTGGGTGCTGAGTGGGTGCTGGGAGATGCTGGTGGGTGCTGGGGGATGTTGGATGGGTGTTGGGGGAGGTTAGGGTGGTTGCTGGGGGGTGCTGGGGGATGTTAGGTGGGTGTTGGAGTAGGTTAGGTGGGTGCTAGGGGGTGTTGGGTGGGTGCTGGGGGCTGCTGGGTTATGTTGGGTGGTGCTATGGGATGCTGGGGGTCGTTGGGGGATGTTAGGTGGGTGCTGAGGGGTGCTGGATGGGTGTTGGGGATGTTGGGTGGGTGCTGGGTGGGTGCTGGGAGGTGCTGGGTGGGTGCTGGGGGTTGTTGGAGGATGCTGGTGGGTGCTGGGGGGTGCTGAGGAATGTGGATGGGTGCTGTGGGATGTTGTGTGGGTGCTGGGGGATGTTAGATGGGTGTTGGGGGATCTTGGGGTGCTGCTGGAGATTTTGGGGGGTATTTGGGTGCTGTTGGAGGGTGTTCAGGGGTGTTGGGCACTGCCAAGCTGCCCATCCTGGCCGTGGCACAGGGGTGGGTTCTGCCCAGGCCTGGCCAAGGAGCAGTGCCAGCCCCCCTGAGCCTGCTGTGGGCACTGGTGCCCCCGTCTCTCCTGTCTCAGCCTTGCAGAGGGAGCTGGGGCAGCGCTGGGCTTTGCTGAGGAGCAAGTTCGAGTTATTCATCCTCATTTAACCCTCTCTGTGCTTGGCTGGCCGAGCTGCCCCTGCCCTGGCTCTGCTGGCACCCTGGGCACTGCGCTGTGCCCCGCTCAAACTGGACCCAGTTCAGCTCTTTGGGGCATTTTTTCTCCTGGGTCATTTCAGGTGCAGGGCAGTGGATCAAGGGCAGAGCAGTCGTGAACCCTGACTCACGTGAACTTTCAGATTCCCTGGAATCCTTGCAGCCTTTGAGTCACCTGTGGGGATAGTGACACACTCCATCCACTATCAGAGGGCTAAAAATGCATTTTTATTACAGTCTCATGATATTTATAATCAACATTGTTCACCAGAACCTGGCTGCTTCTCAGTAACACCTGTAACCCAGTTGGTTAATCAAGGAACCACCCTTTGGTAAACACCTGATGAAAAAAACAACTTATTCAAAACACCAGCTGCAGATTGTTCACCATTTGTTTACCATTCTTTGCCTCCCTAAAACTTCCCAGGCCAATTCATGGGAAGGCTTATCTGCCTTTCTGTGAGCAGGCAGTCACATCCACAGGCACACAAAGCTCACAGGAGTGCTGTGACATCCTTGGCTCTCAAGGAAACTCAGGCTGGGCCAATGATCCCTCTGAGGCTGCAGGGCAGACCTTGGGCATTGCCAATCTGCTCCTGTAGAGCCCAGCAGGAGCCAAAATCCTCCTTTTCTCATGGGGATTTCCAAATGGTGCTCAAAGCTCAGAGCATTTGAGAGTCAGAGGCAGCACGTGGCTGCAGAAGCAGGGTGAGAGATGCCTGGTGAAGGCTGAGCTAGAACAGAGGTTGGACAGAGCTAAAGAATAAAGTAGGGGTTTATTAGGAGGCCTCAATGGATCCACCTTGGGCAGCACAAGAGCCCAGCAATTTACATTTTATCTGGGGCAAAGCAACCTTATAGAAATGCCACCACTATGGTAGAATTGTGCCTAAAGACAAAAAAGCTTTTGTTCTCTATTGCAGCTTTTTAGATACCCAAGGCGCTTAGTATAAATTTCTACTGAAAGCTAAAATCTGTATTCTAAATCTGTATTTCTATTTCAGTTTGTAGCTTTATATATCTCAGTTTCTCATGGGGTTTCAGTTCAATCCTTGTGCTTAGATTTCCCTCCAGCCCTGTGCCCTGAGGGGCTTGTACCAACACCAGCCAGGGCTACAGCCCAGGTGAACCCAAATGGGCACAAAATGGATGACAGGTCATGGGGTCTCTCACTTTTATAAGTTTTGGTCCATTTGCATATTGGGGTTAATTGTCCAGTTACAGCTTTAACCCATGAAGTCCCATCTTTCTTGTTTTTCTGTCTTTAGTTCATATTGTTTGTGCTCTTGGGCTGAGATTTGGATCATTTGTCCTTGGTGCCCAGCTGGAGCAGGAATTGTTTTGTCTCCCTGCTCTGTGCACAGAGCTCAGCATCCCTTAATATGAACCCAGACCCGCACACTAAAGCAGCACAGAACGTGAAAAATAGAAAAGCCAAACCTGAGGCATCATGAGAAGGGAGAGCCCTCGGGCACAGCTGAGCCCTGGCTGACCCTGCCTGTGACACTCTGAGCAGCAGCTCCAGGGCAGCGGGGATGAGGGGTTTGTGCTTCACTGAGCCCTCTGATCTGGGGGCACTCACTCCTCCTGTCCCCCAGCCCCAGAATTTGTGTCAGCCCAGCTGTGGTGGCCCAGCACCCAGTGCCAGCTGAGCACAGCGTGGCTGAGTGGAGCAGGAGGCCATCCCACCCCAAAACTCTGTCAGCATTGTTGGGATCTTTAGCTTGTCACAGTGACCCCGAGAAAAGTTGGAAAGTCTCTTTTCCCAGGCTGGTGCTTGAAGAAGGAGTCAGAGCTCTTCATTTCTCGGTCTCAAGGTTGTTTATTGCATCTTATCTATAAAATATGTTCTCCTGCCCTGCTGAGGTCCATCCAGCAGGACAGTTCCAGGCACTCTGCCTGTGCCCAGGGCAGTGTTATGTCTTTATACTTAAAACTATGTGTACAATATTTATAATTACTTTCCAATACCTATCACCTGTGTTAGACAGTGAGCTTCTACTCTAAACCAATCTGTAAGTGCCAACATCACAGCAGAAGATGGAGGCCAAGAAGAAGAAGGAGAAAGGCTGGACATGCCCAGATTCCTCCATCTTGCCTCCTGAACCCCCATACCAAAAACCCCAAAATCTACTTTTCCACCCTGTGATAACTTCACTCATATTCTACCTAAACTGTTGTGGCTTGCAGATCTTCATACAAGGTTGATAATTTGCTCCATGGGTCATAATCAAACCCACACAGGCATCTTGGGCTCTGTGCCGGGGTCTCTGAGCCCCCTGGCAGGGTCTGGGCTGCTCAGGACAGCCAGAGGGATGTCCTGGCTCCTGACAAGCAATGTCCCACATCCCACCATAAACCCACTCAGAACACCCTGTGCTTCACCCTGGCAGCCCTGGCAGCCCTGTCCTGCCCACGGGGGGCTGTTGTGGAGCATTGGAGAATCTTGGGGGATGTTGGGGATGCTGAGGGAGGCTGGGGGTGTTTGGGGGTATTGGGTATTCCAGGATGGGGAATTCCAGGGGGGATGCTAAAGGGATGTTTGGGGATCTTGGAGAATTTTTATTCAGGGGAGGATGCTGGAGGGACATTGGGGAATATTTGGGGATATTGGGAGATTTGTGGGGATGCTGGGGAGGGGTTTGAGGATGTTTGGGGGATGTTGCAGGATGTCGGGGGGGTGTTTGGGGATGTTGAGGTAAATGCTGGAGGTGTGGAAATGCTGGGGAAGAGGTTTGAGGATGTTTGGGGGATGCTATGGTATGTCTGGGAATGTTGAGGGGCTGTTTGGGGATGCTGAGGTAGATGGAGGGGTGTCGTGGGATGTCAGGGGGATGCCGCGGGGCTGTTTGGGGATGTTGAGGCAGATGCTGGGGGTGTCGGGGCTGTGGAGATGCTGGGGAGAAGTTTGAGGATACTGGGGGATTTGTGGGGATGCTGGGGATGGGTTTGAGGATGTTTGGGGATGCTGAGGGGATGTTTGGGGGATGTAGAGGCAGATGCTGGGGGTGTCGGTGCTGTGGAGATGCTGGGGAGAGGTTTGAGGATGTCTGGGGGATGTTGAGGCAGATGCTGGGAACGTTAGGGATGTGGAGATGCTGGGGAGGGGTTTGAGGATGTTTGGGGATGCTGAGGCAGATGCTGGGGGTGTCGGGGCTGTGGACCTGCCCAGTCTGGCCGCTGTCCCGTGTCCCGGGCGGTGGGTGACCAGCAGAGGGCTCGGCTCCCCTCCAGCCGCCGCTTTTTGCTGCCCAGCGCTGCCCGGGCTCGCAGAGCCGCGGCCGGAGCCGGAGCGAGCGGCGGTGCCGGAGCCGCGGGGGCTCGGAGCGGGCACGATGGCATCGCCAGCACCGCCACCGCCACCGCTGCTGCTGCTGCTGCTGCTGCTGCTGGCCCCGGGGGCCGCGGGGATGCGGGGCAGGGCTGGCCCGGGGCAGGCTGAGCACAGCGCCCCGGTACCGGAGGGGGTGCGGGGCAGCACAGGGCACGGGCAGGCTGAGCACACAGCCCCGGTCCCCGCGGGCGGGCAGCGGCAGCGGCGGGGCACGGAGGACTCGCGGGCCGTGCAGCAGTACGGGCCGGGGGTGCGGGTGGAATTCCCGCGGCCCCTCAGCTCCGGCAGCCTCCAGCCCACCCGGGCCCTGCTCCCCTCCAGCACCGACGCCGGGGTCCCCACGGAGCGGGACGGGCCCGAGCCCCGGGCCAACCTGAGCACCGTGTCCGACCGGCGGCTGCAGATGCACAACCCGCTGTACCCGGTCACCGAGGGCTCCTACAGCGCCTACGCCGTCGTGTTCCTGTCCCTCGTCGTGTTCACCGTGGGCATCGTGGCCAACCTGGCCGTGATGTGCATCGTGTGGCACAACTACTACATGAAGAGTGCCTGGAACTCCATCCTGGCCAGCCTGGCTTTCTGGGACTTCCTCATCCTCTTCTTCTGCCTGCCCGTGGTCATCTTCAACGAGATCACCAAGAAGAGGCTGCTGGGGGACGTGTCCTGTCGCATCGTGCCCTTCATGGAGGTAAGGGCTGCTCAGGGCCCCAGGGATGCAGGACTCAGCTCCTTTCTGTCCCCTTGCTCTGGGGCAGGCTGTGGGGCTGCTGGCCTGGCACAAGGACAGCCAGAGATCCCTAATGGGGCACAAGGAGCTGAGGGACAGTCCCCAGAGTGCCCTTCCCTCTGGCTCTGCAGCCAGCACTGATGCTGCCAGGGCTGGGAAAAGCCCATCAGACCCCATCCAGCCACCACAGGGATTTCTGTCAGCAGGGTCCCCCCATCTGTCTGTTCCTGTCCCACCCAAAGCTGGGGGCTCAGCCCTGCAGTGTGCTGGACACTGTGGGCTGCTGAGGATGGCCCAGGGGGCTGCAGGTGGAATGGGACAGCCCAGGAGTGAGGTCTGGAAGCCTGAGATCTGTGCTTGTCCTCACACCTCAGGGAGAGCCAGGCACCCACTGAGGAGGGCAGAGGGACTGTGGGGACAGGGGATGGCAGAATGAGCAAAACTGCCCCAGAGGGCAGGCAGGATTTGGGCTGATGCAGGAACCCACCCCTCAGTGCGCTCATCTCCCATCCTCCAGGGAACCTTGGGTCCAGCTGTGCCCTGGTGAGACAGACAGAGCAAGCCTGCCTGTTCTCTGTGGTCAATGCCCCGTTTATCAAAGGGTGCAAACAGCTGGAAGAGCTCAGGGACAGGGTCAGGTCACTGAAGAACCCCTCGGGCTTGGTCAGACCAGGGTTCAGAACTTCCCCTCCCCTGGGCATCCACGCCAGTGCTCTGGGTTCCTGTCTGCCCCATGCCCTGCCCCAGAACAGTCCCCTGTGACAATCCCCTGTGACAGTCACCTGTGAGAGACCCCTGTCCATGCCCAGGGTCTGCACTGTGCAGGGTTCCCTGGGCACAGCCCTAAAGCTCCAGCAGCACCTCTGGCTCCTCTGGGTGCAGGGGGATGGCCTGGGGTGTCCCACTGAGCACAGCCCCAAAGCTGCACAGCCCCAAAGCTGCACAGCATGGGGTGTTTGCTGGGGGAGCCCTGCAGCCCCCTTGTACCCCTGCCCTACAGGCATTGCTCCTTTCTGAGGTGTCCCACCCCATCCTCTCACTAACTGGAGAGTTTGCCCCATCCCTGTCCTCCCCCTCAGGCTTCCAGCTGCACCTGGGTGCACTCAGAGGGGCAGGAGTTTGCCCAAGGCCCAAAACAGACCCTGTTTTGAGGAGGATCTGAGGAAGAGCTGCTGCTCATGGGCTCCCTGTCCCCTGAGAGAACCCTGGGGGTGGCACCAGCAGGTTCAGGGATTCAGGGTGTCCTGGGACAGCTTGGTCCCAGAGGAGCCAGGAAGGGACAGGAATGCTGGTGGGATGTTGGTGCTGCAGAAGGATGAGGGTGTCACAGGTCCTGGTGTGGGGGGTCCTGCCCTGCCCTCCTGCCCCCCAGAGCAAGGGCAGAAAGGGCTCCAGGGCTTCAGCTGGGGCAGAGCCAAATCCCAGCAGAGTCAGCTGGGAGAGGGATCCTCTCTGGAGGCCAGGGCTCCTGTCTGTCTGTCTGTCTGTCTGCTGGGGCTGTGGCTCAGGCACTGCAGGGATGCTGTGGGAAGCAGATGCATCCTCAGTGCTGTGGCACAGGGCCAGGCTTTGGGAGCAAAGCTGGTCACAGGGGCTCCTGGGGACAGGCTGTGTGCAGGGATGTGCTGCACTGACTGATGCCACCATCAGTGCCATCCCTGCAAACAGGGCACTGGAGATGGGTGCTCCACAGCACCAGGAGAGATGGAAGAGCCCTTGGAAGGGTGTAGGCAGCAGCACAGCAACACCAAGGGCTGCAGGTGCCAGCCAGGGTGCAGGTGCAGTGTGCTGGGTGCTGGCTCTGGGCTTTGGGCAGAGCTGGGACATGCTAGGAGATGGTGCTGGGTGCAGGATGCTGGTGCTGGGCTGGTGTCCTGATTCTGTGTCTGGGGAGATGCTGCTGTGCATAACTGAATGTGCTGCTGAGTGCTGGCATCACTGTGGCCATCAGCTGCTGCAGTGCCCAGCCCAGGGCCAAGGAAAAGCCTGGGGGGTCAGGGGGGGCAGTGTTCCAGGCTGTTCCAGGCTGTTCCCAGGGCACCACATGGAGCCCTGGGAGGTTTCCTGAGTGCTGGGAAGGTCTTTCAGCACGGGTTTGATGTTTGATGGCTTCGTGAGGCCAGGAACGGCCCCAGCACTGGGACACCAGCATGTGACTCTGCCATCATGCTGGCCAAGGGCTGTGGGACTTGGCTCCCACTCTGGGGCTGGGAGTGCTGGTCGTTTGCTGGCCACAGCGAATCCTCTCCCTGCCCTGGCCTCCTCCTCTGGCAGAGGGGATGTTTTTCTTGCTATTCTCAATGCAGCGGAAATTGCCCCAAGCTGATTTGGGACAAGGGCGCCTTCAACTCGCTTGGCCTGTCCAGGCAGGCCTTGGGAACCTGGGAACCCTGGGAACCCTGGTGGGTGTGATGGACCCTGCTCTGCAAGAGCCATCCAGAACTGGGGAAGGAAGAGCCTGAAGGACAACCCTGCTGTTCCCACCTTGGCTGGATGGACAGACAGACAGACATCCAGCTAAACTTCTCCCTTCTGCAGAAAAGGGAGCTGAGCAGGGACTACAGGGGCAGGGGACATTTTTCTCCTTTCAGGAGTCACAGAAAAGTGACTCTAAACCTTGGGATGCAGCCACAGGTGTGACCTCCCTACAGCCTCTGGAGGAGGGGTGGTGGTCTTAGGTAGCCAGGTGTCACAGACATGTTTCATGAAAAATCCTTTCCTTAGGGTTTTTCCTCCTAAGAAGCTGAGAGGCCTCAGGAACAAAATGTAAACATTGATTATCTGCTGATGTAGAATGCAACAGGTGCATCTGTGATTGGTCCATTTTGGTTGTTTCTAATTAATGGCCAATCACAGCCCAGCTGGCTTGGACTGTCTTGGTCAGTCACAAGACTTTGTTATTCATTCCTTTTCTATTTTTAGCTAGCCTTCTGATGAAATCCTTGCTTCTATTCTTTTAGTATAGTTTTAATATATCTATAATTTAATATAATATATATAAATATATTATGATTTATATATAATATATATAATATATAATTTAACATTATATATTATATAATATATATTATTATATAACATATATTATTATATAATATATATTATAGTATATGATATATTATATGCATTATATATATTATTATATAATATATAGCATATTAATATAACAGTAATAGAATATATATCATATTGAAATTAATATATATTATAATAATTAGTACATAGTATTATATTAAAATTATATTCAATAATAATTGTATATATTATATATTATGTTGATGAATAATGTATTATATAAGTTATATAAATAATATGCATTATAACCAATAATAATTTTTATATCTTATATAACATATATATCATAAATCAAGCCTTCTAAAACATGGAGTCAACATTCTGGTCTCTGCCAGGGGTTTGCCCGCAGCCTGGCAGAGCCAAGCCCCCTGTGATGTCCCTGTTGTGCCTCCTCCCTGACCAGGTCTCGTCGCTGGGGGTCACCACGTTCAGCCTGTGTGCCCTGGGCATCGACCGGTTCCACGCAGCCACCAGCCCCCAGGCCAGCACGCGGCCCATCGAGCAGTGCCAGTCCATCATCGCCAAGCTGGCCGTCATCTGGGTGGGCTCCATGACGCTCTCGGTGCCCGAGATCCTGCTCTGGCAGCTGGCACGGGACACGTCGCCCGTGTCCGGCGTGATGAGCGAGTTCTGCACCATGAAACCTTCGTCCAACCTGCCTGAGTCCATCTACTCGCTGGTGCTCACCTACCAGAACGCCCGCATGTGGTGGTACTTTGGCTGCTACTTCTGCCTGCCCGTGCTCTTCACCGTCAGCTGCCAGCTGGTGACGCGGCGCGTGCGCGGCCCCGACAAGAAGGGCGAGAGCCGGGGCTCCAAGCAGGGCCAGGCCGAGGGCCACCTCAACTGCACCATCATCGCCCTGACCGTCATCTACGGGCTCTGCACCACCCCCGAGAACGTCTGCAACATCGTGGTGGCCTACATGTCCCCCGACGTGTCCAAGCAGACTTTGGATCTGCTCAACCTCATCAACCAGTTCTTCCTGTTCTTCAAGTGCTCCGTGACGCCCGTGCTGCTCCTGTGTCTCTGCCGTCCCCTGGGCCAGGCCT
This sequence comes from Melospiza melodia melodia, assembly GCF_035770615.1. Lineage (NCBI taxonomy): Eukaryota > Metazoa > Chordata > Aves > Passeriformes > Passerellidae > Melospiza > Melospiza melodia. The sequence goes on along the minus strand of NC_086221.1, from coordinate 3,414,395 downwards.
TCATGGACTGCTGCTGCTGCTGCTGCGAGGGCTGCGGCCCCGACGGCTCCTCCAGCGAGAGCAGCGCCGACAGCAAGCTCAAAACAGAGATGTCCTCCTCCATCTTCTTCGACAAGCCCCGGGAGACCCCCCCGCCCCTCCTGGCCCTGGGCACGCCATGCTAAGTGCCACCAGGGAGCCGTAGCGATCGTTTCACCACCTCCTCCCAAGACCAAACCTTGTTCTGCCATTAGTACTCGTGTCTGGACGTGGAACAAGAGAGAGACGGCTCAGGGGGCTGCGCCGTGGGCTTCAAAGCCAGCATGGGGCAGGTGGGATTGAAATGCCAGTCCCCATGGCTACCCTGGTGACCCTCTTGCCTCTGCCCAGAGGTCAGTGAGGACAGCAGCACCCTCCTGTCCCGGCTGCCTGGCCGGGCTCCCCGGGGCTCTGCTCTGGAGATGGCGTCGTGCCGGAAAGGTCTCACCTGAAACTACAGAGGCTGACCATGATGGCTCCCAGAGGACACAGCAAACACAAACTGCCCTCCTCCTGTCCCCTCCCCTCCTGCCAGCCCCTCCACAAGAGGAAGAGGTCCAACTGGTCGTATCCCACGGATCCAAGCCGTGCCCTGTATGAGCTCAATAAACCAGTAACCTAGAGCACGTCGTGCTTGCAGCCGCTGGCACTGCTGGGCTGAGCCCTGGGAGCCCCTGGAATGGGTCTTCCCTAAACCTGGGGGCACTGGGGTGGGCATGGGCAGCTGGGGGGCAGGAGGGCAGGGAGCAGCCAGGGGAGATGGGGAAAGGCCCCCAGCCCCTTTGCTGCCTCCCTCTGGGGTGATGCTGAGAGTGAGGGTGCCCTCTGAAGTGTTGGGTTTGGGGTGGTTTGTAGGACCTGAACTGGTCTCAGTAAAGTCCAGCCAGCCCAGCACAGGGCTGAGGTAGCCCCCAGCCTGGTTCCACACTGCACAACCAAGGTGCTGCTACTGCAGTGCTGTGGGAAGATGTGGGACCACCACCCCCAGCATCCCTTGGGGTGACAGCATCTCCCCAAACTGCCCCACAGGGCTCCTGGCCCTCCTCGTGCCCATTGCAGGGCGGTTTCAGGGCACCAGGGTTTCCAAGCCCACATGTTCCCAGCAGGGCCGGGGGGTCAGGAGCAGGCGGGACGGATCTGCCCGAGGGCAGCCTGGCCACGCAGCCCCGTCCACCGGAGCTGTTAGAGCTCCTTGTCCCGGGGCTGGCAGCCACCCAGCCCCGGAGTGCCAGCGAGAAGGAGCCGGTTGCCAGGGGCAGTGAAAGGCAGGGGCTCAGTGCGGGCTTTGTGCGCAACACCCACCGGCCCCGCGCGCGCTTCGCTTTCGCAGAGCTGTTTCCAGGGAAACAAAAGGCCCAGTTTTCTTTTGAGAACACAAAACTGGGTTTTTCCTTTCATCCTCCTCGCTGCGAGCCCGTGCTGGGCCCCACGGTTTGGGAGAGGAGGGGTCTGGTCTCGGCCCAGGGATGCAGGGGGCTCATACCCAGGCCGTACCTTTGGAGTGCCCATGGGGTCAGCGGGGTCCCGGGAGGGTCTGGGGGCTCTGGGCTGCTGGGGGAGGGCACCTCTCATGTGCCTGCTCCACATGGCTCCTCCTGAGCCTGGGCCAAGCGTGAACAAAGCCAGGCTTGTGCTGCAGGCGTGGGGAGGGGCAGGGGGTGCAGGCAGCACTGGCACCGTGCCTGTGGCAGCACCCCCGGGCCAGCCCTGCTCCCACCCTGGGGCAGCTGACAGGGCAGGGCAGGGCCACCCCCAGGACCCCAGCAGCGATGGTCACCCCCTCCTGGGGACATGGAGGCACCTCCTAAGGACACAGCAGCCCTGCAGCAGTGGGAACAGCCCCCAGAGGAAGCAGGAGCACTGCAGGACCCCAGACCCAGCAGGGCTCTGCAGCAGTTCTGAGACACAGAAGGTCCAGAGGAAGCTCCATGGATGGAGTGCCCAAGCTGGTCTTGGCACCCAGGCCAAAAAAACAAGGATCTGACACCATCAGAGGTGCCTGCTCAATGGCCACACAGTGCCCAGTGCCACCCAGGGGACAGGGACCTCCCTCCCAGGCAGGGCCCCCAAGGATGGGTGGCAGAGATGGTGAGGAAGTAACGTGGCAGCAACCACAGCCGCAACGCAAAATTGTTAATTTATTATTAGGAGGCAAAAAAATTGTACAGTTACAAGAATCATTTCCCAACAGAGGTCAAATCTGAGTCAAAATATCTCTTACAAAAAAAAAAAAAAAAAGGGAGGGTGGGGGGGAGACAACACTTTACAAGTCGTTAAATTAAAAAAAAAAAAAAAAAAAAAAAAAAGAAACCTCTCTTTGTGCAATTCTGCAAAAACAAGAACAGAAGGTAAATTCCCAGCCTGACACCCTGGAGCCCAGTGGGAAGGGGCTGGGGGGGCTGCAGGGCCCCCACCCTGTGCCCCAGCCCTGCACTGGCACCAGCACTGCCTCCCCTGCTCACCCAGCTCCAGTGCCAGCCCAGTGCCCCAGACTGGCCCCAAACAACCTGGCCAGGCCCCAGCCCATGGCACAGACATGGCACAGCCTTTGTCACCCCCTGTGCACACACAGACCTGACCACTGTCCCCACAAGCCCTGCTGGCCCTGCCCCACAGCTCCTGTGCCCCCCAGCCAGGGCAGCAGAGCAGGGGGGGCATGGGGAGGGGGCATGGGGAATGGGGAGTGGGGAATGGGGAGTGGGGAAAGAAAAAGGGGAGCAGGGAATGGGGAAAGGGGAATGGGGAATGGGGAGGGAGGAATGGGGAGAGGGGAATGGGGAGAGGGGAATGGGGAATAGGGAGAGGGGAGAGGGGAATGGGGAGCAGGGAATGGGGAGGGAGGAATGGGGAGAGGGGAATGGGGAGAGGGAAATGGGGAATGGGGAGTGGGGAGTGGGGAGAGGGGAGAAGGGGAATGGGGAGAGGGAAATGGGGAGTGGGGAGAGAGGAATGGGGAATAGGGAGAGGGGAATGGGGAGAGGGGAGGGAGGAATGGGGAGAGGGGAATGGGGAGCAGGGAATGGGGAGGGAGGAATGGGGAGGGAGGAATGGGGAGAGGGGAATGGGGAGTGGGGAGGGAGGAATGGGGAGAGGGGAATGGGGAGAGGGGAATGGGGAGTGGGGAGTGGGGAGAGGGGAGAAGGGGAATGGGGAGAGGGAAATGGGGAGTGGGGAGAGAGGAATGGGGAATAGGGAGAGGGGAATGGGGAGAGGGGAATGGGGAGGGAGGAGAGGGGAATAGGGAGAGGGGAATGGGGAGAGGGGAATGGGCAGTGGGGAGGGAGGAATGGGGAGAGGGGAATGGGGAGAGTGGAGCAGGGAATGGAGAGCAGGGGATGAGGAGAGGGGCATGGGGAGCAAGGAATGTGGAGAGGGGCATGGGGAGCAGGAATTTGGTGCAAGCGTGGGGAGCAGGAAAGGGGAAGTGGGGCATAGGGAGCAGGGCATGGGGAGCAGGCACAGAGCACACCCCTGGCTCAGTGAGCAGCACTGAGGGTGCACAGATATTTCTGAACATCTCTCCAGGTGCCTCCACGTGTCCCTCCCTCCCTCCCTGGCATCCCAAGGGATGTCCCTGGCCAGGGCAGAGCCAGCAGCCCCAGCTGGGCACAGGTGATGCCCCTTGGCACGTGGGGAGCCAGCTCAGCTCCTCTGGGAGGTTACAGGTGGGAGGCAGGTGCCAGCCCCAGCTCCCCCAGGGCTGCTGGCACTGCTGGGCGCCCAGCACTGGCACCAGTGCCCCAGATCATCCCCCAGCAGCCAGGCTGGGCACTGGGCAGGATTTGGCCAGGCACAAGAGCAGGGGAAGGGGGACCTGGACCCCAAGGAGGGGTTGGGGAAGTGGAGGCAGCAGGGGGAGGCTGATGGCAGTGGCTTGTGACCAATCCCTGTCCCCCAGAGGGCTGAGGAGCCTGCAGGTGGCATTGACACATCCCCCCAAACCCAAGGCAGGCAGGGCAAGGTGGGCACCCCCAACACCCCCAGGGTGGTCCTTGCCTGGAGGCAGCAGCAGGACACCCAGAGAAGGGCAAGGGGAGCCCCAGGGACCAGCCTGCAGCTGGCACAGCCCCATCCCCAAGGGCTGCCTTCTGCTACCACCCTCCTCCTCCTCCTCCTCCTCCCAACACTGACCCCTGGCTGGCCTTGGGGAGCCCCAGCTTTCCTACTGCTCACAGGGCCCAATTTAATAACAGCACTATCCCTTAAATTAAAAAATTAAAATATATATACATATATATATACTGTATACACAGACAACAACAGAACAGTGCCAAAATGGAGGAAGGGAGGGCAGGAGAGGACAGGGGACAGGAGGGCAGTCAGACATCTTCTTTACAATAAAAACAAGGACTCTGCCCCAATGTCAGCAGAGCCTGGGGTCCCCTAAAAATACCCATCTAGAGAGAGAGCTGGAGGGACAGAGCAGGAGGGAGGGGATGGGCTGGGACAACGGCAGCTTCCATCCAGCCAGGGCCCTCAGCTCCGCCTGGACTTCGAGTGCTGGATAAGCCACTGTAGGGTGATGTCTGCAGAGGCAAGGGGACACTCAGAGCCTCTGTCTCTGGCTGTCCCCTCCCCCTGTACCCAGCTAACACCCCCCCTGCCCCCAGCACTCACCAATGTTGTCCTTTTCTTTGCAGGAGATGGAATAGCAACAGATCTCTCGGTCCTGGATGGCAGAGAGGTTCCTGGGGGAGGGAGCAGGTCTGGCTGCACACTCTGGGCTGGGTGGGGTGGCCATGGCAGACACCCTGGGCAGCCCCTGAAGGGTCTCTCTGTGCTCTGAGACAGGGCACAGGGCAGGGCAGCAGCTCCCCAGGAGCTGTGTGAGGGTCAGGCACCAGGGCTCCATGCCTGGGGGTGCTCTGGGGGGGCTGTGTGACAGGGCAGGAGGGACCTGACCCCACAGAGACCCCAACCACCAAATTCCACATGTCCCCCCAGCCCTGCAGATGGGCAGGGAGGTTTTGGGAGGGCTGGCAGCATGGCAGCTGCACAGGAGCAGCAATGGCAGCTGCACAGGAGCAGCAATGGCAGCCCAGGTCCAGAGGTGCTCTGGGAGGTGGCTGAAGGGCAGGAAGTGCTGTGAGTCACTGCAGCATCCCAGATTTTCCCTGTGGAGGAGCCCAGTCCCACTGTCAGGGCAGTATCTGGGGCACACCAGCTCCAGCAGGCAGTGCCACGCTGTGCCAGGCCCCCACGCCACCGTGTGGCACCAGCCCTGGCACTGCTGCCTCCAGCTCCTCTGTGTCTCCACAAGGTGTCACCTCAGACATCATCCTCAGCCACTCGTGTCTGCCAGCCACCCCAGGCCCTCAGTGCCACCCCAGGCCCACAGTGCCACCTCAGATGGGCAACTGTTCTGGGGGGGACACGGCAGAATGGGGAGGGGTCACACTGCGTCACACCCCTGTGCCCCAGGGGGACACTGGCACACTGTGTCACACCCCCAGGTGACACTGGCACACTTACATCTTCTCAATGAGCTCCTTCTCATCCAAGGCACCGGGCAGGTCCCTCTTGTTGCCCAGGACCAGGACCTGCAAGGCAGGACAGGGGACACCTGAAGAACCTGGCACCAGACCAGGCAGGGACCTGCTTGTGCCACCACACAGCCCTGGCTGCTCCACTGGGATGTCCCAGGCAGACAAACCCCTTCAGCAGCTCTCAGGAGGCAGAGCACTTCAATTAACTGCCTTAATTAGCCCTGCACAGCATCTCCTGGGCACTCCCTGCTCCCAGTGCTCATGGCCCCACAAGTGCCACAGACATCTTTTATGAAAAATCCTTTCCTTAGGATTTTTCTTCCTGAGAAGCTGAGAAGCCTTAAAAAAAAAATGTAAACAATGGTTATCTGCTGCTGTGGAATGCAACAGGTGCATCTGGGATTGGTCTCATGGGGTTGTTTCTAATTAATGGCCAATCACAGTCAGCTGGCTTGGACTGTGTGTCAGAGCCACAAGCCTTTGTTATCATTCTTTGCTATTCTATTCTTAGCCAGCCTTCTGATGAAGTCCTTTCTTCTATTCTTTTAGTATAGTTTTAATAAATTATATATCATAAAATAATAAATCAAGCCTTCTGAAACATGGAGCCAGATCCTCATCTCTTCCCTCATCTTGAGACCCCTGTGAACACGGTCACACCACAGCTCATCCTCTCTGGAGGGCACTAGCATCTCCTGGGCACTCCCTGCTCCCAGTGCTCATGGCCCCACAGCTCATCCTCTCTGCAGCATCTGCTGTGGCACCAGGACACCCTCCCAGGAGCCTCTCCTGTCTCTGAGCAGAAAATGAAATGTCTGACACTGACTCCATCCAGCAGGAGCCAGCCCTGGGCGCTGGGCAGACCCCACAGTGCAGGCAGACAGCCCAAAGCAGAGCCAGCTGTTTGTGCCATCACTGGTGTGTGCCATCACTGACAGGGGCAGTGCCAGCCTGCACTGGGCTCTGCAGCAGCTCAGGGTGAGCATCTCTCCCAGCCCGGTTCCATCAGGAGCCTCTCTCAGAGCAGAGCCTCCAGAGGCCTGGGACTGCAGCCTGGTGTGCCAGGAGCTGAATTTAGCTGGCAGGGACATTTGGGATCCATGGCAAGTCTTCAGTTAGCTCCTTCCAAAGGATGCTGATTTGGGATAGCTGGTGCACAGCCACCCCTCAGGTGTGGAGACCCTGGAGGGCATTCCCTGGTCTAGGGAGACACAAGAAGCTTCCCTCAAAAAGCTGTTAGACCCCACTGGCTCCTTCCCCTGTTCCTATGTCTGTTCCTATGTTCCTGAGCCACACTTTCCCTATTCCCTGACTGGCCCTCACCTTTTGTTCCAGATTGCCATGCAAGATGTTTTCAATGACCATCTGTATGGCAGATTATCTCTTGTCAAGTGGGCAGTTTGCCTTATCTGTCTCTGAGTGATCACAATCACACCTCCCTCCCTGGAAGGGGACATCTGCTGATAACAGCCATTGAATGTCCCTGCATGGCTGATAAGAACTACAGCATCCCATTGGCAGATGTGAGCCCAGAGGGAGGAGCCAAGCATTCCTACCCAGATATAATCTGGAGATTCTGCAACACCAGCACAGCTTCTGCACTGGATTGCCCAGAGGAACAGCAGCTGCCTCTTCTTCCCCTGGATCTTCAGAGGCAGAGACTGCACCTTTCTCCAGGATCCCTGCTCCAGCAGAACCAGCCCTGACACTGCAGGAGGGCTGAGCCACAATTCCAATGGCACTGCTGCCAACACCCTGACCCACAGGGTGTCAGGCTGTGCTCTGACTCTGTCACTGTTGGTTTGATTCACTGCATTGTTTATTTTATCTTTTTATTTTCTTCCCTAGTAAAGAACTGTTATTTCTTGTTCCCGTATTTTTGCCTGAGAGCCCCTTAATTGAAAATTTATAGCAATTTAGAGGGGTAGGGAGGGTTTCCATTCTCCATTTCAGGGGAGGCTCCTGCCTTCCTTAGCAGATTCCTATCTATCCAAACCAAGACACCTTTGTACTGCCCAAGACCAGGGTCAGTGCCCAGGCCCCTGGAGAAAGCAGAACTCTCCAGGTGTGTGTGCTGGGACCTGAACACCTCACTGTGCATCTGTGGATATTATTCAAAGGCCCTTTTTGCTTCTTTACTCTGGACTTTACTAGTAGCAATTCAGGCTGCAACACACAGGTACAGCACACCTGTGACATGTCCCACCTCCTGCACCTGTCACAGCCCCATGTCCCACCTCCTGCACCTGTCACAGCCCAGCTGCCCCTTCTCACAGGAGACAGCCCCTTCCTGACACAGCACAAATCAGTGTAAATCCATGTGAGAGGGGATTTCACCCAGGGGGCCTGATCTGTGCTCTCTGCCCCAAAGTTCCCTCCGTGTTGCTTGGCCCAGTTCTGGCCTAGGGAGTGTCACTGTCCCAGCTGGTCCCTCAGAGTGCAGCAGGGAGGTGATGGCTCCAAGGAAGGGGAGCCCTCCCTGGATGTGCTCTGCAGGCCCTGGCAGTGCCAGCGTGGGCAGCAGGACTGAGGCTCACCGGGATGCCCTGCAGCTGGGGCTTGTCCAGCAGGTTGTGCAGCTCATTCTTAGAGGCCTCAATCTTCTCCTGGTCAGCAGCATCCACCATGTACCTGCAAGGGAAGGGACAGCCCTGAGCACAGGTGCCCAGATCTCCATGCTGTGTCTGTGCCACCCCAAACCTCCTCCCATGGCAGCTCACTGGGAACAGGGCCAGCACATGGAGGGGGTTGATAACAGGATCCTTCCACCTCTTCACCTCTTCCCAAGGATGGCTGTGGAGCTGAGAGCCCCTCATGTCTCCCAGGGGAGTGGGGGAGCACCTCATCCTTGTCTCTGCAGGTGACAGGGTGGGTGAGGGAAGCCAGGCAGGAGCTGCAGGACACACTTAGTGTCCAACATGCACATGGAGCTGCCATGTAAACACCCAGGACAAGCAGAGCAGGCAGCAGAAGCTGAGGATGCAGAGGTGATGATGACCCAAGCAGGGGAAGGACATCCTCATCCCATTGATGGGGTAATCTTGGGAGAGGCCATGGAGCATGTGGATGTGAAGCTGGTGGCCACTAATGCTTCTCTGAGCAGAACAGGAGATTTGGGAGAGGATTTTGTTCTTAAAGGCCAACTTTTATCCTGCACATGATGTCAGTGAAGCCAAAACTTGGGTGAGGAATTGATCAAAGCAGCCTTGAATTCAAAGATCAAGAAGCTGGGAAAGAAGGGGTGAGAAACACCAGCTCATCAGGCTTTGGGGAGTTATTTAAAAATAGGAATACATTCCACAACAATGTCCTTTGCTAGGAAATTCTAGAGGCAGAGATAAATCCTAGCTAGTTTGTAAAAATCCTAAGACAGCTCAGTTCACTTTTGCTCAGCCTCCAAATTAATTAATAGAAAACTTCTAAAATAACTTGTAAAAATTATTTAAAAATAGGAAAATAGGAAAAGCCCTAACTACTAAAGTGCTTAACACAGGAAAATGGGAACGTGCGCCAAGGGGGAAAAACACTCCCAGGGACAGCCCCAGCCCTTGGCATGTTGGGCACAGGGGGGAGCTGAGAGCAAAGGGAAAGGCACCTGACACAGCTTGATGTGATGATGAGGGCAGACTGGAGTGTGGCATGGATGCTGACAGGTCCTTTTGTTTCCTGACAACCACAAAATGATGACATTATGGAAGGAGGCAGCAGAAGGGGTGAAAGGACAGAGATTTTGTCATTTCCAGCAAAGCTCATTGTAATAAAAAGTGTAATAAAAACACTCTGCAGGTCCAAGGCCATGTCCCAAAGTGCAGAACAAGCAGTACCACACTCCTCCTCACCTGCTAAGGTTTAGAATTGGGAAGGGCAGCACAGAAAGCAGCCCTCCAAATCTCAGGGGATGGTCACTTGGGAAAGATCCCATAAATCTTATTTTCTGTCTGGGTTTAAGTAACCCCAGTATGGTGTCCCAAGATCAGTATTTGTCCTTTGGAACAGGCAAGCTGCTTCCCATGAGTGCCTTGCTATGCTCTCCCTGGACTCCCTGGCATTGCTTTTCCTGCACTGTTTGCAAGCAGGGGACAGCCAGGGACACTCAGGTTTGCTGACTCAGGAGCAGGTGAGACTCCTGCTCTCAGCACAAGATTAATCTGGCAGCACACAAACATCCTGAGCTGGAAAGCAGCCTCTCCTGGGGGAAGGGCTGAGCCCCTGTGGTGAGCAGCCAGCACAGAGCATGCGGGGGAGCCTGGAAGGGGGAGCTCTGAGGAACAGAGCTGGACTGAGGGATGCTGCAAGGGAAGAGGAGGGTCTGGCACAGCTGCAGGGACCTGTGTAGAGCCCATGTACACATCAGTCCCCAGGGGAACTATCTGGAAATAAGGAGGCTCAAGGGGGACTTTCTTGTCTCTCCAATTCCCTGACAGGAGGATGGAGCCAGGTGGGGGTCAGGCTCTCCTCCCAGGAAACGAGCAACAGAACCACGAGAAATGGCCTGAAGTTGGACCAGGGGAAGTTTGGGTTGGATATTAGGGAAAAATTCTCCCCTAGAAGGGTGGCCAGGCCCTGGAACAGGCTGTTCAAGGCAGTGATAGAGTCACCATCCCTGGAGGTATTCAAAAAACATCTGGGGATAAATATGGTGGTGTTGGGTTAATGGCTGGACTTAATGATCTCAGAGGCCTTTTCCAACCTTCATGATAATTCAGTAATTCAGTGATTCCAGCTCCTGACATGGATTCCAGCTCGGGCAGCAAAGGCACTCCAGCAGCTCAGGGTGGGGTGATGGCCCAGCCCCTGGAAAGGCTCAGCAGCAGCAGCAGGGGGTGACAGCAGGGGGTGACAGCAGGGCTCAGGGACACTCACACAGTGACAGGGGGTGACAGCAGGGCTCAGGACACTCACACAATGACAGGGGGTGACAGCAGGGCTCAGGGACACTCACACAGTGACAGGGGGTGACAGCAGGGCTCAGGACACTCACACAATGACAGGGGGTGACAGCAGGGCTCAGGGACACTCACACAGTGACAGGGGGTGACAGCAGGGCTCTGGGACACTCACACCATGGCACGGGGGCAGGGGGTGACAGGAGGGCTCTGGGACACTCAGAGGATGGCAGGGGGACGTAGCAGGGCTCAGGACACTCACTCCATGGCAGGGGGACACAGCAGGGCTCAGGATACTCACACAATGGCACTCACTCCACGGCAGTATCGCTCCCACATGCTGCGGAACCGCGGCTGTCCCCCGATGTCCCAGAGCTGTGACAGGGACATGGCACTGTTAACTGGCACTGTTACCCTGGCATTGTTACCCTGGCACCGTGCCCAGCACCCCACACTCCTGCCCCACACCCTTCCTCCCCACCTGGGGCATTCTGGCTCTGCACCAAACCTCAGAGGAGGCCCCTGACCTGATAAAGAAGGGAGAACCCTCAGGCAGGGGAGCTGGAGGATGCTGAACCCCCCTGTGCGTGCCTGTGCTGGCACAGAGGGACCCCTGGCCCACCTCCCCCCCATGCCCATCACACCTCTTGCCATTTCCCATTTAAGAACATTCAGCACACTCAAAAGTGTTCCTGCAGCAGCCAGAGGTCCCCCAGCCAGCTTTTCAAGCCTGTCCAACAGCTATTTCCCAGTATAACCCCAGCCCTGGAAAAATCTAGAACAGGTAGAACCCTCCTCTTCCTCTGCTCCCAAGGCAGAGACCACCACTGCAGGCCATGACTTGTTTTTCCCAGCACTGCCACCCTTAGCAAGGTGACCACATCCACAAGTTGCTACCAGCAAGCCAGAGTTCCAAGGAAACCTTCACTGGCTCTCACTGCACAAGTCTGGATCCCCTACAGCCCTTCCACCACCTCCTCTGGTCCTCTGCAGGACGCTAACAGGGCAAATCTTTCACTTCCAGGTGGTGGAATCACTGGAAATGTTAAAAAACACCTGGATGTGGCACTTGGACACACAGTTTAGTGGTGGACATGGCACTCCTGGTTGGACTTGATCTTAAAGGGACTTTCCACCCTTAATGCTGCCATGCTTCTATTCTGTGAGCTGCAGCTGGGATCCCTGGAATTCTTCCACCTTCAGAAGAAGAATCACCAATCTTCACCTTCACCCTTCATCCCAAGAGCCCTCACCAGCAGTAACTACAATCTTACCTTTATGGTGACATTTCCTTTGGTGATCTTCCTCATGTTGAAGCCCACTGTTGGGATCATGTCCTCATTGAACTGTCCTGACTGCAAGAACAAGGGGGGACAGTGTTAGGAGGTGGAGGATGGGGCCAGGGCAGCAAGGCTGACAGCCTGGGATAACCCCAAGGCTCTGCCCTCCTGCAGGTCCATGCCAGGAGCACAGAGCCCAGGAGACAAGGTTGCACCATGACCATGGGAATGCTGCTCTTTTCCAGTGGGAGAAAGCCTGGTGGGCAGAGGGAAGCCATTGTGTCATTGTGCCAGGCTTGCTGAGCATTTTGCATGTAAATCACCCTTTGTACACTTTTCTAATTAGCAGTGTTGCTCTCAGTGTCTTATCTCGTTGCTGTTTCTAGTAAATTGTTCTTGTCTCAACCCATCACCTTTGCCTTTTGTGCTTCCAGCTGGAGAGGAAGGGGAAGCAAGAGGCAGCCAACAGCTAACAGGAGTGGGAGCACCAAACTGGGGAATACCAAACTGGGGAATACCATTCCTAAACCATGGGACACTATGGCTGCTGCAATGGGCACAGGTGCCCTGGGCGCCCCAGTGCAGCCCCAACCCTCAGCCAGCTGCCATCCCCATCCCTGGACCCACTGCTGTCCCCATGGGCTGGGGGTTTACCCATCCCAGCTCTCTCAAACCCTCTGTGGAGGAGGCTGAGACCTTGCTCCTCTGCAGGGACCTCTGGTCAGGCAGCCCTGGGCTTTCAGGCTGGGCCCCCCACCCAGGGAGGCACCTCCTGCCCCAGCTCCTCTCCAGCTGCAGGTCCTGGGGGCACCAGCACGGTTCATGTTTCTGCTTTGGATGGTTCATGGCCCAGCTCAAACCAGACTGACTTCTGCTTTCAAGGGAGAGCTGTCTGCACTGCTCCCCCAGTTGTGCACCCTGCCTGTGCTGGGTCACTTGGGGATCACAAAGGGCCCCCTAGAGCTGCTCCAGGGCTGCTCCAATGTCTGCTGAGTTTATGCAGCAGATGATGAGATCCCTGTGGGGCTGCAGCAGCCCAGCCTGCTGTGGAACAGGTCAGGCTTGTTGGAGCAGTGAGCAGGAGCCATCCCTCTGCTGGTGCTGGCTCACCAGCCCCGTGCCCAGCACACACCAAGGGGTCCTGTGAGAAACAACCCTCACTTTTAAAATGTTAATGATTTATTAAACCTTAACAAATACAACAAAAATACGAAATAAGGTAAAATTACAGCACTGGGAGCCCCCATGACTATCAGCCATGTGCTCATCTTCAAAATGGATGCTCCCCCTTTTATATCTCTAGACCCCCTTAAAGTCCTGTCAGTTAACCCCTTCCTTGCTGTCACTTTCTCACACCTTGGGTGGAGCTCAGGTGTTGCCATAGTAACAAGCCAACCCTCCCAATGCCTGAGTACCAAGGCCATCCCATGATAACAATGAAGGGGAGAACACATCACAGTAACACAACTCTGCAGCTACAAAACTTCTCTTAACACACACAGAATGTTCACCCTCCATTGAGAGCCACCATCTCATCACTCATCTCTGAGAGTCTGGCAAAGCCCACCCCAGTGTGCTGCTCAAATCCCAAGGGTGCAGGATGGGCCCAGGTGGAGCAGCACAGAGGGACGTCACAGGCAGGGATGTGGCAGCTCTGGGGCAGGAGAGAGGAGCTGGCACAGCCCTTCACCTCAAACAAGGATTATGGCCTGTAAATGCATCCTGGGGGATGCTGGGGAATGCAGAGGAGCCAGCAGGGCAGGATGTTTAACAGCCAGGATAGTGCAGCCTTGGGGATTTCAGCCATCAGTGCCAGAAACCTGCAGGAACCACCAACCATGGCCAAACTCATCGTAGCAGGTCTTTACTGCCTTAAAATCCTCAGTTTCTTGAGGGCTTTTCTCTTAGTTAACACAAACCTCAAACAGGAAGTCAGTTTATGCTATTTTGGCATAAACAGATTTTTGTGCCTGGCTGAGCCTGTGGCTCCTCCAGATGCACCACATCAGCAAGTCCCCAGGGATTTCCTGAGCTGTTCCAAAGGCTCTGCAATGCCCCCTGCTTCCCTTTTTCACATCCCTTTTGCATCCAGCAGCACAAGCCAGCAGCCAAGGGGTGCTCAGGCCATGCTGCACCCACACAGAACTGTGGGGAAGGGCATGGGGAGAGGAGGGGAGGCAGGCAGGGATCCACAGGGCACATCTGCCATGGGCTGAGGTTTAACACACAGCTGAGCTCTGTGAAATTAAAGAATTTTCAGGCTTTGATCATTGGGCACAGAGAGCAGTTGCTGAAGAGCTCTTGGAAGCTGCAGGCACTTCCCTCAGGGATGGCAGACACATCATGGCATCTGCTGGCTGTGCAAAAGCCACACCAGAGAAAGTTCCCATGTGACAGAAGTTTCTTCCAGGAAGGGGTGAGCTGCAGGAGCCAGGAATCACCTCTTCTTTCTTCCACAAGTGGGACAGAGCATGTCTGTGTGAGTGAGCACAGCCCTGCTCCTGCCCCAAACCCCTCTCCCACTGCAGCTCCTGCCTCCAGGCTGTCCATGGAGCCACAACAAAACTGCCTGAGCTGTCCAGAGCAGGCTGAGCAGGGAATGCAAGGCACGATGCCCCAGGATGGCTCCCACGTGCTGTCCCATCACCCACAGAGGCATCTTGCTCCTCCTCCATCAGCTCATCCTGCATCAGCTGCTCTCTGAAAGCAGCTCCCAGGGCTGGAAACACAAGAGTTTCCTCTTCCCTCTCCAACCACCCTGGTGCTGGTGCCTTCAACACATTTTCAACTCCCTGCAGGGTCCAGCCATCCACAGCTCCACTGCCAGGAGAGCAGGGAGCACCCAGATGGAGACAAGCAAAGGCTTCACTGGACACATTCTTCCCCCAAATTCTGGTTATGTAATGGACATAGCATCCATGCTCACCCTGAAGATGATGCCAAGCCACACCAAGTGCTAAACAACAGAATTCAGAGAATTCAAGAATGACTGGGTTGGAAGAGACCTTCAAGTTTGAGTCCAACCCAATTCCACTGGGAAGCACAAAAATTGTTGCAGGCAAGATGGATTTTGTGGCCACAAATGCAGGTCAGGTCTTTACAGACCTTGTTCATTGCTTGTTTTGCCAGGGTCACCCACTGCTCTGCCCAAACCACTCTGCCTTGGTGCCCTGCCTGGAAGGTAAGAGACCTTTCTGTCCTGCCCCAAGACTTTCTAGTTGGGTCACTGGGAGAGGTGGCCAGAATTCAGCTTCTGCCAGGGCAAAGTGAAGGGTTATTATAAGTGCTGCCCCCAGGTCATGCTGAGCCCATCCTGACACATGCACATGGACACCACATCCCCTGATGGACACTTCAGCCATCACCCCTGACAGACAGGGCCTGGGACATGCAGGCTCACTGGCACATGCAGAGAGGCCACCTCAGCCTCCCTGCTCCGGGGAGCAGCACACAGGGCTGAGGTGGCCAGGCCCTGCTCCTCACCATGGTGTCACCCTGTCCCAGCACAGGATGGCACTGGAGTGATGTGACCTGCTCTAGATCCATCACTGCAGGCTGCTCCGCAGCCCTGCTCCCCAGAGGGCAGAGAAGGCAGTGCTGGAAGTCCAGCCCTGCTCTCTGCAGTTGTGTCTCCATCACCAGAGTATGGCCCTCCCTGGGACAGAGGCAGGAGCCCAAAGCACCTTGGGTGGGGTGTCCCATCACTGCCCAAAATTGCCCAGCCTGGCACTCCTGCCAGGTAGCACTCGAGGCCCTTCAAAACCCTGTCCAAGCTCTAACAAGGAGGGAAAATTATTATATAAGATATAAAAAAGAAATGTTTTATGATTGAGGTGAGGCCCTGGCACAGGTTAGCCAGAGAAAGTGTGGCTGCCCCATCCCTGGGAATGTTCAAGGTCAGGCTGGATGGGGCTGGGAGCAAACCAGTCCAGAGGAAGGTGCCTGTATGTGCCTGCCAATGGTGAGGGTGTTGGACAAGTTGATCTTTGAAGATCCCTTCAAACCCAAACCACTCTGGGATGCCATCTCAGGAAAGCCACACTGTCCATTTTCATTGGCTCATGTTGACAGAGCTTGCAGCAGAAGACAAGACCATGCCTCAGCCAGATCCTCCTCCTCTTCCAGGAATATGGAGAACCCCCCATAAAACCTGACACCTTCTGCATTATGAAGGTAAGGAGCACAGACACACCTGTGGAGGGCCCAGGTGTGCATCTGAGGCAGAATCTGAGAACCACAGCCACCTCCCACCCAGTGGGGCATACCCAGAGCTCTTGGGAGAGCTGGGTGACAGGACAGACTGGTGCAAATACATCAGGACAACATCTCCCTGCTACCTCCTCAGCACATCTCTGCTCTCCCCCAGCAAACCCTGGGCACCTTGCACACCTGGAGCTGCACCTTCCCTCCCAGGCTCATCCAGCTGGCTGCCCAAGGGGTCAGTGTCTCTCTGAGGAGGGGTGGGAGGAGGTGCTGAGCTCTGCAGTGTTCTGAGCCACTCCCAGGCCATGCCTTCGCTGAGATCCCTGCTGGAGAGCTGGCACCTGCCCCACCATCCACCATCCACATCCTACCTGAGGCTGCAGTGGTTTCACAGGATGGGTCAGGCTGGAAGGACCACAGTGATCCAACCCCCCTGCTCACCCAGGATCCCCCCACAGCTCTGGAATGTCCCCAGGGAGGGGGGCTCCACACATCTCTGGGAGCCTGTTCATGGCTCCATCACTGCCCAGGGATGAAGTTCTGCTTCATGTCCAGGTGGAACTTCCTGGGCATCAGTTTCTGTCCCTTCCTCCTGTGCCAGTGCTGGGCCCCAGGGAGCAGAGCCTGGCACATCCTCTGAGCCCTCCCTGCAGACACTGACAGACGCTGCTGAAGGCCCCTCTCAGCCATTTCTTTGTGGCTGTTTGGCTCAACAGCCTCAGCTCCCTCAGCCTGTCCCTATAAGAGACATGCTCCAGTCCTGTCAGCATCTTCACAGCCTCCACTGAACTGGCTCCAGGAGCTCCATGGTCCCTCTTGCAGCACTGGTCTCAATCACTTTCCAGGTAGGGCTGGAGCACAGGATGGTGCCCCAGAGCTCCCACCACATCCAACACCCTGGCACTTGTGCCCTCACTCTCTTGGAAGGCTCCAGCACAGGTAGAAATCACATGATAAAAAGCAGCAGTGCCCTCTTGTTCCAACCACGGCCTGCACTGACAGGTTTTGGGCCCCAGCACCCACTGAGGAGCTCTCAACACCCTTGAGTCATCCATGGCACCACCAGACTGGAAAAAAGGCAGCTAAAAGCCCACTGGCTTCAGGGTAAATCAACACCAGGTGTGTATCTGCAGCAGGAAAGACTTCAAGCCTCAGCTATCAACAGCTAGGAAAAGAAAAAATAAGTCCTGGAAAATCAAAGTTCCCACCCCAGGCAGGTGACCCAGGAGGAGTCACCCTGACCACAGCTGCCTTCAGCAAAGCCCTTGTGGGGCACAGGCACAGCCTGGCTGCTGGAGGGAGCACCCACCTGCCAGGGAACCAGAGTCCACTCCTCAGTCAGCTGCAGCTACAAACCTGGCAAGCAAAGGATGGTGCCAACCTCCAGAGCAGCTCTGATCCCAGAAAGGACCTTCTGCCCTTCTTGTGACATCTCTCCAACACCCCAAAACACTTCTCCAGTTCAGGTTTTATCCCCTCACAAAACCCAAATCACAGCTATTTCCCCTTCCAACAACCCCACTGCAACACCCTAAAGCCAGGCACCTCCAGACCTTCTCAGACAGTTCCTGTTGAGCTGGCATTTCCTGTGCCATGCTCCTGTTTCACTGGGCCCAACCAATCCTTCTTTCCAGGATATCTTCTCAAAAGTTGGTGCCCCTTTTTGTGTTCATCTGCCACAAAACTTAAACTTTCCAAATAACTTAAGAGGCCAAATTCAGCACCATGAGCCTGACTGCCATGTGAGGGTCTCAAAACCCTGCCAGACCTGCCAGACCAGCAGGCCACGGTGCCAACTTCAGCCACCTCAAGAGCTGCTGTAATTCCTCAAAATCCCTTTTCCCTGCACCAGCAATCCTGGCTAAGCAGAGAGAGTCCCAGTGCATGGGTCCTGCCAGTGGGGTCTTGCCCACAGTTAAATGTGGGTTAGTGCCCACATTTAAAGTGCCAGGTACAAAATATTTACTCACAGAAGCAAATCTCACAAAGCTCACACTGAGCCCTGTCTGCTCCAGATGTGGCTGGGAGAGGAGGAGACATGTGGGGAACACCAACCCTTGGGGTTTCCAGCCCTGTGCAGGCAGAACAGTGCAGCAGCTATGGGATAAAGCTCCATCACCCTTCACAGCTTAACTGGGTGATTAAAACCAACAATAAATTATTCTGCCATTTTTAAGGTAGCCTGGGTGCTGTTAACAGGCAGCAGCACCCAGCAGACCAAGAGCAGGAGCAGCTCACACGTGGCACCACCACGTCCCACCCTGCCATGGGATTGCAAAAATTGACTATTAAACATGCAAATGGCAGGGAGAGGTTCCCCAAAAATAGGATTGGTGTTCAGGGTCACTGCCCCAGATGCAAAATGCTCCCTGACCCCAGATGCTGGTGTTGGTCTATGGGAAGAACCAGCAGGAGACTGGAGCACTGAGAAGCGACTTCCAGCAAGAGAGCAGGAGTGCCACCATCTCCAGGATGAAAAGCATTTTGGGGTGTCCTCTCTCTGCCCCTAGACACTTCAGGAAGGACATTTATGTCACTCAGCACCTCCCAAAGAGCAATGCAACAGAGCGACCATATGAGCTGAAAATCCCCTCTGAGAGCCCAGCAGCTTCCAGCACCCTGAGCAAGCACCAAGAATTTGCCCTGCCTTGGAGCCATGGCAGCCACAGACTTCAGAGCAACCAGGGGGCAGTGGGGGAACCAGGGCGGATCTGCATCCACCTCCCTCCATGAACAGCCCAAACCCACCCTTCAGGATCCTCCCGCCCTGCACCATCACTACTGAGAGGCCCAGAACAACCCGAAAAGCCGGCGGGGAGCCTGCCGAGCATCCATCCCCACGGGTGAAGCCACGCCCTGGGCTCGGGATCCAGGACAGCAGCTCCCGAAGCTGTGCTGGATGCGGGAGCCCGCGGATGAGGCAGCGCGGCCGGGGAGAGGCCGGGGCTGAGGGGCCCGAGGCGGGGTCGCTGCCCTGCCCTGCCCTGCCCTGCCCCGCTCGGGTGCAGCCGGCACCCACAGCACGGTGCTGGGTGAAGCACCTCGTGCTTCCCGAGGAAGGAAGGCAAACACCTCCACACCGGCCCCAAGGGAAGGATGCCCGGCAGCATCGAGCGCGGCAGGGCCGTCCTGAGGCGGCGGCAGCGACCATGACAAAGCGCCCGCTGCTGCTACGGGACCGAGAGCGGAGCTCCCGCAGTGCCCGGGCGGCACTGCCCGGCCCACAGGGCACCGACACCGGCACCGACCGCTGAGCACGGCCGGGGCTCCGGGACACAGGGCAGGGCCGAACCGGACCCGAGCACCCCCTCGGCACCGGGGCTGCGGATGGCCTGGGCTGCCCCGGGCCCACACCCTGCATCCCACACTGTACCCCACTGCTGCACCCTGCATCCTATACTGTGCCCTACCCTGCACCCCACAGTGTACCCCACTGCTGTACCCCACACTGCAGCCCACCCTGTGCCCCACACTGTACCCCACTGCTGCATCCCGCACCCACAGCCTGCACCCCCTCCCTAAAAGCATTTTCAGGCTGGAGTGCGATAGGGCGGAGACGTTCAGAGAATACCCAGGGGTGCAATGGGGACATGCAATGGGGGTACAATGGGGATGCAGTAGGGATACAACGGAGGTACAATGGGGTGCAATTGAGATGTAATGGGGGTACAATGGGGTGCAACTGGGATGCAATTAGGATGCAATGGGGATGCAATGGGGGACGGAAGGCGCGGGGATGCAATGGGGACATGCGATGGGGGTACAATGAGGGTATAACGGGGGTACAATGGGGATGCGATGGGGGTGCAATAGGGATGCATTGGGGGTACAATGGGGTTCAGTTGGGATGCAATGGGGGTCCAAGGGTGAAGCCCTGGCTGGGCACGTGACCCCTCGGGGATGGGGCGATGCGGGGCGTCCCCGGGCTCACCGCGATAACGTTGACGAAGGTGGTCTTGCCCGAGTACTGCAGCCCCACCAGGGTTAGCTCCATCTCCTCCTTCCAGAACAGCGCCCGGAACCAGTCCAGCAGCTTGTTGAAAAGCGCCAGCATGGTGCCGGCCGGGCCGGGCCGCGCTGAGCGGGGCCGAGTTGAGCCGAGCGGAGCCGAGCCGGGCCGGGCCGAGCAAAGCGGAGCTGGGCCGGGCCGGGCCGAGCGGGGCTGGGCCGGGCCGAGCCGAACGGGGCCGAACCGAGCCGAGCGCGGCCGGGCCGGGCAGGGCCGAGCGAGGCCGAGCGGAGCCGAGCGAGGCCGAGTCGAGGCGGGGCCAGTCGGGGTGGAGCCGAGCGGCGCCGATCGGGGCCGAGCGGAGCCGATGGAGGCCGAGCCGCCGCCGGTATTGTCCGCGCGCCGCGGGCCCTGCTGCCGCACCGGGTGGGGCCCGCGCGCCGCCTCCCCCGCCCCGCTGCCGCGCCCCCTGCCGGCCCGGAGGAGCCGCTGCACCGAGCGGCCGGGCCCCGGGACAGCACGGACAGACCGGACAGACCGGCATATCCCACAGCCCTGCCCTGGTCACTGCCGGCATCCCCGACCCTCGGTAACCCAGATCCTGAGGAGGGGAGTGCACCCTCAGCCTGAGGGGAGGGGTGCAGCCTCGTACCGCTGCCCCCCACAGCCCTGCACATCCCCCCGAGCCCACCCCTGCGCCCCGACACACCTGGACCCCAGCTCCCCTGCAGCCACAGCCTTCCTGCAGCCCCAATATCCCCCAGCCTGCACTCCTGTGCCCCCAGCGCCTCTTCACCCGGTGCCTGCTGCATCCAGCACCTCCACCTCCATCACCCTGTGCCGGTCACCTGCACCCGGCAGGTGCATTCCCTGCACCCCTGGCAGTGCCCTGACACAGCTGGCACCAGCCTCTCCAGCCATGCCACGGGGCACACCCCAATCCTGCACCTGTACCTGCACCCCAGCCCCCCACACACCTGGGAGTGCAACTGGGACCACTGGCACACACAGCAGGGCAGAGCCAGCCCGTGGGGCTGCCCCTCTGCCCTCCTGCCCCACTGTCCCCCTGGTGTCACTGCCAAGTGACATAGGAGCTGCCCCTTGCCCAGGGCTGGTGGCATCCAAAGGAGGTGTGCCAAGGAGACACCAAGGGTGGCAAGGCCCCAGCAGGGCCCCTGGCTCCTGAGGCTCAGGGAACACCGGTGGGTGAGGGGGGACCTGAAGCCCCAGCCCTGAGGGAGGTGCACCTGCTGTGGGTGGTGGGAGCTCCATGGGCACAGGGAGTACCTCATCCGCCTGCTGTTTTCTTCAGTGATGGGCCAGTCACTGCTTTGGTGCCTTTGGAGGTTGTGCTTGGCCTCAGGCCTCAGTTTCCCCAGGTGATGTCTGTGTGATGGTTCATGTGCAGGCTGCAAGGGTGCAGGGATGGTTCAGGTTCAGGGATGGTTCAGGTGCAGGGATGGTTCAAGTGCAGGCTGCAGGGATGGTTCAGGTGCAGGGATGGTGCAAGTGCAGGCTGCAGGGGTGCAGGGATGGTTTGGGTGCAGATTGCAGGGATGCTGAGGGTGCTGGGGGTGCAGGTGTTTGAGGGGTGCAGGCAGTGCTGGGTGGGGGAGATGCAGGGTTGCAGAGGTGCTGGGGTACTGGAGGGTGCAGGGTGTGATCAGTGCAGGAGAACTGGGAGTGCAGGTGTGGGGTGTGTAGCAGAGCTGGGGCCAGCAGCCAGGGTGGCACTGGGGCACAGGGGGTGCCAGGAGCCCCAAGCAATGCCACAGAAGCTGGCAATTCCCACCTGCAGAACGAGACACAACCCAAAGGCACAGCTCCCTCAGAGGATGTTCCTGTGAGAGCCGTACCCAGCCTGCTGCCTTAGCAGCCTTCAGCCATCAGGTTCAGCAGCCTCAGAACCCTCTTGCTTTGGCCCTGCTCACTCTGCTGGGCTGGGGGTGCAGAGCTGCCCCAGGGCTGTGCCTTGGCTCTGCTGTGCTCTGCCACACAGGGGCTCCCTGGCTGTGCCACTCCAACAGGGCTCATTCCATCCACGTGGGCTTTGAGCCAGGCCTAAAGCGAGGACTGACACACCAGGCTGTTTGCAGTTTCCTCACAGCAGATCCTTTATTGCAGCAGCTGCTGGTGCTCTGTGAGAGACAAAGTGCTGAATCCACTGCTGGAGCTGCCTGAGACAAATGGGTGTGCACAGGAAATGGGGAAACTGGGTTAGAGCTCAATTCACCTCACAGTCCTGACAATTAATGGTGAGGAAGTTTCCCTCATGTGCTATAAGTCATGGGGAAGCTGACTTTATTTTTGGAGACAGAAAGTGTTTTGCTCTCCAAGCTGCTGCAGCCTGCTCAGGATCCCTGTGCTCCTAAAGGGAGGCCTAGGAAGCAGAAATATCATTGTTTTCTGTAATCACCCCTTCAGAACTCCTCATACCAGTGAAAAATTCATCATCCCCCAAATCTTGCATGGAATTTCTGCTTGAAGGGTTTTTTTTTTTTCATAGAATCAGAGGATTGTTCAGATGGGAAAAGTCTGCTAACATCATTGAGTCCAGCTGTTAACCCAACATTGCCATGGTCACCGCTGAACCACGTCCATGGTGACTCCACCACTGCCCTGGGCAGCCTGTGCCAGGGCCTTGGGCACCCTTTTGGTGAAGAAATCTTTCCTGAAATGTCTGCTTTCCAGGTGATGGCTTGGTCACTGATTACTTGGAGTCCACAGGTGCTGTTGGAGCCTGTGGTTACCATCACTCACCTGAGAGCAAAGCTGTTATTAATTAATCAAAATGCTTTATTTTGGCACATGCTCTGCCTTTCCAAGGACTTTCTGAAGCAGTGCTGTGTTTGATGGCACTGAAGCTTTCCACCAGCTGCAAGTGAATTTGGAGCATTCTGGGTCTACTTGCCACCACCAAAGGTGGTGTGTGCCACAACAGTGATGTGTGCCATGTGGCCACCATGTTGTGTTCCTCCCATCCCAGTGAGCTGTTGCAAGGATTATCAGCCTGGAAATCCCCAGGCCAAAATTACAGTCATATGGATAAAATAGGATCTTATATCTTGTATCTTTATACCTAATATATTTTCTTAGATGTCAGAAAGAAATGTTTCACAAAGAGGGAGGTGAGGCCTTGGCACAGGCTGCCCTGAGAAGCTGTGGCTGCCCCATCCCTGGAGTACCCAGGGCCAGGTTGTACTTGGAGCAGCCTGGGATAGTGGGAGGGGTTGGGACTAGATGGAATTACAACCCAAACTGGTTTATGATTGTGTGGAGGAAGGACTTTTCCTGAGCCCTGGGGACATGGTTCTCAGGATGCTGCAACCCAGGGCCCCCAGCTCTGCCTGGGCTGTACCTCCCCTGGAGCACAGGAACACCATGAGCAGGACAGCTGGGACCATACCTGGTGTTTAAGTGGGGAACTGAGGAACAGCAGCAATCTTGCTGTGCTGACCCAAGCTCAGGGGCTTAATGCTAGCCCAGGGCTTGGGAGAGCACAAGATTTTAGAGAGATTCCTTTTCTCTGTCCGCTGGCACCCTGTGCTGTTTATGAACCTGAGGCAGTTTCTCAGGACACAGCCAGAGCAGCTCAAACCTGTCACAGCACACATCACACTTGAGATGGGCACAATACACAGAGTGTCACCACGTAATACCAGAAGGCTTCAACCCACACAGAGCAACACCACACATGTTGTGGTGTGCTGTAATGTCCCATTTTGGCCTTCCAGGTCACTTCCCCAGGTGTGCCTGTACCTCTCTCCCTTCCCCCTTGCCCCCATGCTGAGTGAGTCCTGTCAATCAGGCTGAACATTCCAGCAAGGCCTCGTGTGGTTGGTCAAGTTCAAAGGATGCCCCTATGCCCAGGGGTCATTGGCCTGTCTGGGTGTCATCTTCCCCTGAGACCCTGCCCCTCTCACCTGGTTGGTGGCTCACCTG
Source organism: Melospiza melodia melodia (assembly GCF_035770615.1). NCBI lineage: Eukaryota > Metazoa > Chordata > Aves > Passeriformes > Passerellidae > Melospiza > Melospiza melodia. Next base: position 3,390,631 of record NC_086221.1, on the reverse strand, counting down.
TACCTCCCCTCCCCCTGTCCCTGAGTTTAAAAGGTGATCAGACCATGTGGCCAGTGGTTCTGTTGGAGCAGTTGCTCACGTTCAGACCTCTGTAACCATGGAATAAACCTCTGGACATTAAACCCTCTAGCAGAATCCTCTCCTTTTTCTCTTCACCATCACCTGAAGCTATTCCTCCTGAGGTAAACGGGGTTCCTAACAAGCCTGGACTTGTTCAGTGCCCAGCTGCAACCACCAGCAAGCCAAGGTATCTCTGGGGTGACACACCGCAGCTGCTGCCTTTGGCCCGGCAGCGAGGGTCAGACTGGCCCAGGCACAATCTAACTGGGAATATTGGGAGCTTTTTTCCAATACACACCACTTCAGGAGACTTCAAGAACTGGCCCTTCTTGTTTTTTAGCCCAACCTCATGTTCATGCAGTGCACCTGTGTGCCCTCTGTTCCCTCTGTGGCTGCTCAGCACCCCTGGGCACTCCATGGCTCAGTGCTGTCAGTGCTGCTCACTGCTGCTCACAGCTGCACCCACTGGGGATGAGGCTGAGCCAGCCCCACTCCCAATGACCTGTGCTACACAAACTCTTCTTCACCCCTGACATGGGCTGAGCCCAGGGAGGGTTTGGCAATAACACAGGGATGCTATGCTAGCATTAAGCCCCTGAGCTTGGGTCAGCACAGCAAGATTGCTGCTGTTCCTCAGTTCCCCACTTAAACACCAGGTATGGTCCCAGCTGTCCTGCTCATGGTGTTCCTGTGCTCCAGGGGAGGTACAGCCCAGGCAGAGCTGGGGGCACTGGGTTGCAGCATCCTGAGAACCATGTCCCCAGCATCCACAGAGGATGGAGAGAACTCCCACAGGGGCCAGGTAAGTGTGGAGCAGATGGAGCTGGTAGAAACTGAGATCAAAGGCAGGAAATCTGCTTAACTGATCATAATCTGCATCAGACAGCTGAGCTGGAAAAACTCCCAGCACCTGATGGGGAATCTGGGAGGAGGTGACAACAGCCCTGGCCCAGCTGGGATCCTGGTGCTGCTCCTGCATGCCTTGGGAGACCCTCAGGCAGCCCTTGGCCTGAGCCTGCCCTAAGAGCTCTCCTCTGGACAGCACACTAAAAGCAAGAGGAAAATGGTGTGTGTCCTGCTGTCCAGGGAGTGCAGGAAGACTGTCCAGGTGCAGTTTGCAAGTCTTCAACTTCTCCTGCTTGATGGGAGTGGGTGAAAAAGACTTGAGGAGGGGGATGCTGAATAAAGCCTGTCTGACAACTCAAACCTCCATGGGTGCCTCAGAGACACCATTAAAGACAAGTGTTACACCAAATTACCAGAGAAGACAAAGTCCTGAGCCATGCATTGACCTGCAGGGAGCTTGCAGAAACTCCACAGCCTCTCCAAGTGCCTGAGCATCACACAAGAGTCCCACAGAGAACACAATTCCACCCCAAATGTCCTGGCTGGGCAGGCTGGGGCTTGAGGAAGGGCTGAGCTGGCACTAGGAGCAGAGAGATTTCTCTGCCAGGACGATGGAAATGCAGCAGGTGAAAGGATGGCACTTGAGATCTGCTCCTTTTCCTGCTGCTGGGCCAGGAAGCAGATTTGTGCCTGGTGCCAAGGGAGGGAAGTGGGCAGGGATGACCATTGGGCAGCAATTCAGCTGCATTTTGGGGAGCCATGGAGGGGGGAAGGGGTAGGTCATGCACACACATCTTCCAGCAGGAAAATTGAGCCTTTTCTCCCTGCATCTCACACTGGATCATGTCAGGGCTTGTGACATGGTTGGGCACAGACTGGGCATTTCCCTTCTCCTTCCCAGCCCTCACTGCCCAAATGGGTGTTTGATGCCCATTGGCAAGGGCAGCTTTGGATACCTTCATAGTACTTCAAAATACTTCCCAGAGTATTTCCATCTCCATGCTTTATGACAAAATGTTTTTCCATCTTCTATATTTCCCCCTCTGGATTTATCAGTTTAAAAAGCCAACCTAATAAAACCCAAATATTATTTTGTTCTTAATTCAGAAAAAAACCCCAAGAATTTAAAATCCCCACCCTCATGTAACAAAAGGCAATTGGGAACACATCACTTGCAAACTGCATTTGGCAATCTCCCCTGCTAGAGAGAGGGGAGGTCTGGGTTGGATATGGGGGAAAATTTCCTCCCTGAAAGGTGCTCAGGCACTGGCACAGGCTGCCCAGGGAGGAGGTGGACTCACCATCCCTGGAGGTGCTCAGGAAACAAATATACATGGCAATTCATGATGCAGTTTAGTGGGCTCAGTGGGGTTCAATCAGAGGTTGCATTTGATCATCTTGGAGGTCTTTGCCAACCTTTATAATTCTATGATTCTGCTTTAAGGCTGTTGAGGAGGTGTTGGCTGAAGGTGGAGAGGAAAGGAAGCTGTGGAACGCTGTTAGTGACTGTGCACCAAGCCATCAAGGTGTGTCTTTAGCAAGCAGAGCTTCATGGTGCATGTTTGGAGCAAGCCCAGCCCTGCCCACAAGGATGCACAGCCAGGACAGAGGCTCTGTTTATTTCAGGGTAGTTCCACCAGTGCTGTGTCTGACAGGGTGGACATTTGTGTGCAGCTGAAAGGCAAACCACACTCCCAGCATCTGCCAGCTGCAACTCCTCCACACAGCTTGCTCTTCTGCGTCAGGATCTTGCACCTCTCAAAAGCCAAAGCTGCTTTCTGCGGGTGAAATCTGCCTGGAGGCAGCAGCAGTGGCCACGTGGAGCAGCCAGTGCAGCACCTCACCTTGCTCATCCCCAGGGTCCAAAGCCACAGTTGGGCTGGCTGGGCTGTGGGATGCACAGGGAGCACCCGAGGGATGCTCATGCTGCTGCTCTGTGGCCTGGCAGCATCAGGAGGGCTTTTGGTGAAGGTATCCCCAGGCTGGTGCAGGAGAGGTCCGAGCAGGGAGCCACGGGCCCGGCGGGAGCCCTGCACTAGCAGGCTGCCCCCTCTGGCAGCTGGGAGGCGTAGAGAGCCAGCGTGTGATGGAGGAACTGGTACTGCTCGCTCGTCTGGATCATCCCACCCCTGCAAGGGAAAGGCAGGGACCACTGACACTTCACAGACACAGAACCCTGCTCCAGCTCTCTGCTCCCACGGCACAAACATTCCCGCTGCACCAGCCATATCAAGATGCCTCTGAAACAGGCAGCAAAGCAGCCCAGAGAATGGAGGGGTTCAGAAGCACTGCTGGGCTGTTCAAAATGAGATTAGCAGCTGATTTGGTGCTAATTTTCACCTGTACTTCTTGAAAAGTGGCCAGGTGGAGTGTTTCTGGACTTGGTGGCTGAGCTGGAAGGGAGGAGCAGATGGCTGCCAGGTTCACAGCCCCTCTCCTCTCCCTTGTGTCCTCAGCTCAGAGCTACAACAGCTCTGACTGCAGAACCAGCCTGGCACTGGGAATTGTTTGCCATCCACACACCTGCTTTCCCCAGGCACCTTTCTGGTTTTCAGCAGAAATAGTCCCCATGCCCCTTGGGATGCCCATGCCCATGTCTCTGCCACATCCCTCCCCCAGCCCTGCTGTCAGGCTGGCACCCAGCAGGGAGCCCCCTGCCCTGGGTACCCACCTGTCTATGCGCAGATGGCACACGATGCCCAGGATATCCACCTCCCCCGTGTCCTGCAGCTGCTGGCACCCGATCCTGGTGGCAATGAAGCAGCCGGTGCGGCCGATGCCCGCGCTGCAGGGCAGACACAGCTGTGAGCACCCTCAGCACCCACTGCCTGTGCTGGAATTGCTGAGCTGCTGCACTCCTGGATTGGGATCTCTGCCTAGAGGGATGCTGGGTCCTGGCCCCAGCTGCCAGACCAAGGTTCTGAGCCAGGCACCAAATCCATGGGCTGGGGTCACTCTGCCATGGCAGGGAGCTCTTGCCGAGTGGCACAGCCCAGCTGAGGTTGCTCTGCAAGCACAAAACCAGTCTGTGCCCATCCCTGTGCAGTGCAGGGGGCTCTGCAGCCCTCCCCTCCCAGCTGGGCTCTAACCCCAGCACCAGGTTTGCACTCAGCCTGCAGCAGTGCATGCTGCCCGTTCCATAGGGACAGCTGGGTGCTCTGCTCCACTGTCCCCAGATTCACTCAGCAAGGAGAGAACAGCCAGAGGCCACCTCCTGCAGGAGAGCTGTCCTGAAACATGGCCACATCCAAGCCACAGGCCATGCTGGGTGGCACAGGGAGCAGGAATGGGTCAGGTTCAAAGGGACCAACCATGGGGCCACCTGGTTCCATCTCCCTGCTCAAGCAGGACCTTCCAGAGCTGGAGATGTGGGTGTAGGGTGGGGCTGGTGGTTGGGTCCCAATGCAGACCCCTCCTGCTCCCACCCTGCTGGACCCCAGTGCAGGAGCTGCCACTCTAATGCCACCATTGAGCTGCCAGGACAGGAGCTGCTGTGGGTGGCTGTGCCCTGGGATTTCTGCACCACCTGGGACCTGTGTGTGAGCGCTCACAGGGGATTGACCCTGGACAGAAGCACAGACAGGGCTCAGTGAGGTGCAAGCTCTTACCTGCAGTGCACCACGATGGGCCCTGGGCTGGCTGCAGTCTGCAGAGCCTCCTCCACCTTGGCCACCAGGTGCAGCAGGGGCTTGGCTGACTCAGGTGTCTGCTGGTCTGGCCAGGAGGGGAAGAGGATGTGCTTGACCTTGCGGCATTCCTTCCCAAGCTTCTCCAGCACAGCACAAAGAGAAATGGGGATGTGAGGGCACGGGCCAGATGAAATGGGGAGCTCAGCTCAGCAGAGCTCAAGCAGCCTGCACCCATCTCAGCCATTTTCCTTCTGAATCCCTCTCTGAGCCTCTGCCAGACATGAGGGAGAGACCCCAGGGCCAGAGCCAGAGGATGAGAACAGATGCAGAGTGTTCCAATACTGCCACCAGAGTCCAGGCAAAGCAAGCCAGATCCTCTGGCTGGTGTCAGCCCAGGGTGACACAGAGAGCCCATGGGGCAGAGCCCAGTGCCACAGTGCAAAAATACCAGGCTGGTGCTGCTCTGCCCAGCTGACCCTTCTCCTCTGCACCCCACGACTGGCTCCTGCTCCCTCCCAGCCTCCCCAGTTTCTGCACACCCCTCCTCTGGCAGGGCCCTCCTGAGAATCATGAACCCTCCTCTCTCCTGTCACAGAGCACTGCCATCTCACCAGAGATGCCAGGGGTGCCAGGGGCACTGCTGGGCCCCAGGTGCTCCCTCTGTGCCCCCAGGATGAGACCCACCTGGATGGAGAGGTCCCGCACCACGTACTCCACAGACTCGCTCACCCCCTGCACGTGGATGGTGAAGGGGCCGTAGGTGCCCTCCTTCTCAGGCCAGTAGTGGACACATTTCTGGAGAACAAGGCAGGTTTGTGGCTGTGGAGATGCTCAAGGCACCCAAGGACCCTCCTCGAGGATGTTTGAACTGTGCTTGAGTCAGTGCTGGTGGGAGGGGTCCTCACCTTGGGGGCAGTAGGGGAGTGGGGAAGGTGGAGGTGGAGTGATACAGAGGGAGAGCAAAGAAGGGATGGATCCCTGCCCCTGCACCCTCTCCCAGGCCCTGCCCTGGCTTTCAGGCCCCAGGGATGTGCATCCCTGCTCAGCCCAGGAAGCTTCCAGATGCAGCAGGAATCAGGGCACAGGGAGAGAAGGGAGCAAGGACATGGCCAGGAAAGAGTTTCCAGCTCTCAGTTCCCCCAGGCAGGTGCTGTTGGCTCCCACCCCAGAAGCAGAAGCAGTGGGCAGCAGTGCCTGGGCTGGATTCCCTGGCTGACAGCTCAGCCCAGGGCAAGCTCTGGGGGCCAGAGGGGCATTGCTGCCCACTGCTTCTGCCCCATCCCTGGGGACTGCCCTAAACTCTTTATCCAGCCTTAACCCTTTATTATCCAGCTGGTAAAGAGTGCCCAGAGCACACAGCCATGTGAGGAGGAAAACCAGCTAGGACCAAGGCTGCAGCCCTGGGGATCTGCTCCTCCACTTGTGATTCATCAGGGAACCCTCTGAGATAAAAGCACAGCGAGCGGGTGCAGGGCCCCACATGCGGCCTCACACCCTCACACAGCCCTCTGCTGCCATCAGCACCCCCTCCCGCTGTGCCCAGGGCTGGGCAGGCTTCCTGGTACCTCCTTGCGCTCCTGGAGCTCGGTGATCATGACGATGAGGGGCGCCTCCTCCTGCCACACCATCTGCCAGAAGTCGCTCACGGTGTTCAGCAGGGGGCCCTGTGTGGCGATGTACTCCCGGGGCCGGCCCGCGTAGCCCTGCCGAGCACAGCCTGTCAGGGACCGGGCCACCCTGAGGGCACCCTGAGGGCACCGCGGCTGTGCCCAGCTCACGCCAGCCCCCACCACGCTTTTCTCCTCTATGCTTTAGAGGCTGAAACGTGCTGTTTCCTACTGAACCTGTCCTTAAAATGCTTTACAGATCTGCTGAGGAGCCACCAGGCATCCTCCCCACCCCACTGGTCCCATCTCCAGGAGCAAGTCCATCCTAGCACACCCAAGGGCACTGTCAGTGTGCCAGTAGCTGATGGATGCCTTGGCAAGGCAAAGCACACACAAGGAGTGCACTCCTCACTGGGGGAATTTCCACAGGGACAAACAGGAATCCCTGCTTCACAGCTCCAGGCATCCTCTGCCCCCAGACACTTCTCCTGGTATAAAATTGCCAAAGGTATAGAAAATCCACGCCCTCCCAGCAATCTGTTGATGCTCTGGTCTCACAAGAAGTTGCACTGGCCCAGCTAAGGAATAGGAATGTTCTCAGGAACATTTTGCAGAGCCCTAATTTCATGCCTTGAAATGATTTATTTTCCCTAGGAAATGTGATTTTCCATTCAGGAGTGTCATTCCCTGGGGGTATCAACCCTGGGAATTCCACCTTCCCCCCACAGCCATGCTCAAAGACATTTCATGGAACACCTCAGCAGGAAGAGCATCAATCCCAGGTGGGGCTGATGTGATCAAACACCTGCAGAGCCCTCCCAGATTCCTGTGCCTCCCAGGCATGCCCAGGCAGGCTGGGCTGCCAATTTTCTGATGTGCCCACAAATTCCTGCACTGCTACACCTCTGGGGAGGCAAGGGGAAGGAAGGAGTCAGGAAATACCAGCTGCACACAGGGGAGAGTGGGCACAGGTGTGTGCAGGTGTGTGTGCCACAGGAATGGGCAGTGCTTGTGCATTGGCAGCAGTCAGGTGAGGTAGAGGGGATGCAGCAAGAGGGGGAGATGATGGAGTTCTGGATGCTGAGAGTTTAAAACTTTCTGTGCTGACAAACTCTGACACCCAGGAGAACACTGTGTTTGACCTGGGCATGTAGAGAGAGCTTCCAAAGCTGACTGATAGCACTGTGTTCAGTTAGAAGTGTGTGATTTCACTGAGTAGAAAATTTAGAGTTTTAGAATACAATAATATATATACAACTAAAATAGACTACTATAATATATATATATATAACTAAAATAAACTAGTTTTAAACCAGTTACTAGTCCTTATTCTTCACCTTCTTCTTTGTAAGTTTAAGTAGTGTTTTGTAATGAGACAAAAAAGCTCACATTGTGGGCTTTGAGTAATCATTTGAGTTATTGAGCTAAAAGTGAAAATAATTTAGGTGTCATTTCTTAATTAAATAGTTTAGCCTTAAAAGATCTTGTAAAGGAAATCCCAGCATTCCTGGGTGTGCCACACCTGGGGTGTAGGGACAGGGTGGCAGTGTCACCTGCTGTGCAGCTGCCTCAAGAACACACAGCTCCTCTGCTGCCCGTGGGCAAACTGCCCCTGGAGCTCCCAGCAGCTCTGGGCACAGTGCTCCTGTCTCAGGGAGCTTTCACCCTCCCTGCTGGGTGCTGCTTGCTCCTGTGGGTCTGAGCCACAAGAAGCACCACAAGAGAAATGCTCCTGACTGCCCTCCTGACAGCTCCACCTCCCAGGGGTTTGTGTGGCACCCCAGCCAGCACTTCTTGTGGGCTGCTTGTCCACATCCTGCTTTCCCTCGTGGCTCACTCACAGCACCCACAGCTCCCCTCTGCTTCCCTGGCCCTGGGCAGTCCCATTCTCCACAATACCAGCAGTTTCACTCCTAACTCTACTAGTTGTCTTCTTACTTAACTATCCTAGAGGTAGCAGTAACGATAATCCAAGCCTATGTTTTCACCGCCCAGGGTGCTGCACTGAGATCAGTGGCTCAGCCAGAACCCTGCCCCAAAGGCAAAGCTGGCACCTGGCTCACAGAGATCCCACTCTGGCAGAGACTGCAGCCTGGAAGGGTTTGCACAGGGATGGAATCAAACTAAATTGTCTATGTAACACCCTAGGGTCTGGGGATTTCTCAGTCTCTGGAAAGGAACCCACCAAGTGCCAAGCATAAGCCCCATTTTAATTAGCTCCCTTCCTGGGAAATTGCAGCAAGCTCCCTGAGCAGAGAGGAAATCCCAGGATCAGTGAGGTTTGAGGATCTCTGAGCTGCTGACACAGCTTGCCTCCCATGCCTGTGCCAGACAATGGGCCAGTGTGTGAGGAGCAGATGGAGAAGCCACTGCCAGGGAGCCTTTTGGGGTGCTCAGTGTGCCCAGGAGCTGAGAGCAGCTCCCTCCTGAGACTGTCCCACCACAGGAGCAGTGTATCTGCCCTGTGCAGATGGAGCCACATCTCCAGCTCCAGCAGGGGTGGCAAGTTAAGTCTGCAGCCCCAGGGCAGCCACAGGAGAGCAGGTGGCAGTGCCCCAGCATGTGTGAGCAGTGTGGCACCTGCAGCCTGATGCCCTGAGAGCCCTGGGAGGAGAGGACACTCACTGTGATGTAGTTGGCATTTATGTAGCTGTCTTCCTCCTGGCTCCCAGCCCTCCTGAGGCAGACCCGGCTCTCAGGATCTGAAAGATGGCACAGGTCTCACCCAAGGGACTGATCCTGCCCATCCTCCCTCCCCGACCCCAGGGGCTGGAGCCTGAGTCCTCCTGCTCCACGCCATGCCCAGAGCTGTCTGTACCCTCCCCCAGGCCTGTTCTTGTCCCACTTCAGCCTCACTCCCCTGGCAGGGAACAGCCCAAACCTGTAGGTGCCGGAGTGAGCAGGTGGGGTGACTCACCTGCAGTGATCCCCAGGACATTCACAGAACCTTAAAAGATTTTCTAAAGAAAAACCCAGCATTCCTGTGTAACCAGATCTCAGCTGTGCCCCTCCACAACACCCTCAGCCTTTACCCTCCCAGGACCATGCCCTTGGCACATGGAAGGCCCCAGGAGTGCTGCACACCTGGGTAGGAGCAGTTCCCCATGTACCCCAGCACTGTGCACACCCCTGCAACATGGGCAGCAACAGCACCCAGGGGTGCCCACGCCAGTGCCAGGGCTGCTCTGAGCCGCCCCTCACCCACAGACAAACACAGGCAAAGGGACACAGTGGCACCTACTGGGGAGAATGGTTTTGTATCTGTCCTTGAAAGCACGGCCAGGGATTTCCAGCTCCTCCGGACTCACGAAGTTGGGTGGGATTTTCTGCAAGGGGAGAAAACAGCCATGAGGAAAAGTCCTTTGCTGCCACTCGTGTCCCCTGCTTGTGGCACACCTGGCTGCCCAGCAGGGCAGAGCTGGCCCAGAGGCATCAGCAGAGATGCCAGCTCCTGGGATGAGTCCTGGCTTTACTCCAGTTGGGGGGGGACTCCTTCCAGAGAGGCAGTGCTGGGAGAAGAGCATGGTATAGCAGGGCAAGGCAGGGTTTTGCAGGGACCCCAACAGGACACGTGTGCACAGGGACCAGGTGAGACCTGGGCACCCCTCCCCTGTTTGCCCACACCTCCTGCCCTCCCCCTGGGGCTGTGGGGCACAGCTGGGCTCAGAGCCTGATGTTTACCCTGCCAGCCCCACCACTGCCAGCCCCTGGCACCCCTCCTGCGAGGAGGGAGAGGGAAAATCGTGATCATCGCACCGAGAACTCCTCCTGGAGCTGTGCCAGGCTCTGGGCGTGCTGCTGGAGCTCCTGTTTCCTCAGCACGTGGCTGGATGTCCTCAGAAACTTCAGTGTGATGTCCCGTGGCGTGCAGACAGGCTGGATGGGCTCCACGTTCCCCAGAGAGCTCATATCCAGCACCAGTGACACATTGGAGCCCCTCCTGCAAGGCACAGGGGTTCCCGGCTGACCTACTGCCACCCTGGGACAGAAGGACAGCCCAGCCCACTGCATCATCAGCTAAAACCACCCCACACTGGGCAAAAGGCAGATGGAGACCCCAGCAGATGGGGAGACTGAGGAACAGGAGCTAGCTGAACATTTTATGATTGATAGCTGAACATTTTGCCTTTCTGGTGGGAAGTCCCCTGAAGGACTGAAGGTGTTGGGATTTGTCCTGAGCTGCCTCCACACTCAGAGCTGGCAGCTGCAGGCAGAGGGCTGGCAAAGGAATGTCAGGGGAGCCCTGGGATGAGCAGTGCAGTGGGTACCCCGAGGCACACTCACCTCTCCTGCAGTCGCACATGCTTCTTGGCAGGGGGACTGGGCTTCTCTGCCTTGTCCATGTCCTCTGCAGCTGCCTGGGCTGCCAGGCTGCCCCTATGAACTCTGGAGCACACCAAGCAGGCCTGGACCATGCTGCAGCAAGCACAGAGCCCTCGTCCTGAAGCACAGCAGGGCCACACAGGGGGGACTCAGCTCCTGGGAGAGCATGGAGCCATCGGAGGAGAAGCAGCTGGAAAAGAAAAGTCAGATGTGAGAGACACCACGAGGCTGGATGGAGCCCCCACAGATGGTCTGCAAGCAAGGGATGGGTTTTAAGTGCTCAGTTGTCCTGGAAGCAGGACCCCCAGCCCCTGTATGCAGGCAGATATCCTGGAGAGCTGGCAGCACAGTCACCCTCCCTGCAGCACTGCAGCCCACACTGGTGACCAAGGCATGGCACCAAGGGCCACCTCCGTCTCCTGAAGGAGGACACCCATTCTGGTGGCAGGCACAGCCTGGCCTGGGGGAGCCCCAGAGGCTCTCCACCTCCATGGAAGCACATGCCCTGTGTTCCCAGCCCTTCCCCATCACATCCCCCTGCTTCATCCTGGGGACATGGTGGGGACTGGGAGCTGGAATGTCTGAGTGCTCAGCCAGGTGACACGAGGTGGCTGTAGCCACTGCACAGAGCCTGGCCATCTCCTGCTGCAGGGACACACAGACCAGGCACCCTAAACAGCCCCATGGCCCTGGGACAGCCTCCTCCATCCTGCAGGTCACAGCAACTGTCAAGAGGAAACTGCTTTATCTGGGTCATTGAGCAAAAGGCTGTGGGCAGCCCAGCTGGGGAAGGTGTCAGACATCCTCCATCACCAGGGCTGGGCAGATGCAGGTGATGCTGACTCACCTCTGGGCACAGTTCCTCATGGTGCAGCAGCACCCTGGGATCCTGAGCCCCCTCCTCATCCCCTGCTTCCTCCATGAGCAGAAGACAGACCCAGAGCAAGCGAATTATGCAGAGTCAGAGCTCTTGGTGGCAAAGAGTGGGATCCCAGGCAGCCCATCTGCTCGGGGAGGTCTTGTGGAGAGCTGGTGTCCACATGGTGGTTGGGAACACAGGTAGGGCAGGAGCTGCTGCCCAGGATTCCCTGCCGCCCGGTGGCATTTCTGGGAGTGGCAATGCCACCACTGCCACTCACACCATCCCTGTGCCCTCAATGCAGGCAGGACAAGAGCAGCGGCTGACCGGAGACAGCCCAGGCTCCCATCCCAGTCTGGCCAGGAACACCTGGGAGATGCCAGGGAAGCACCTCAGCTCACATGGCCTGCCCAGCATCCGGGCCTGCCTGGCACCGCCATGCCCACACACATGCCCACCAGCCTGGTACAGGCCTGGTGTGCTGCCCTGAGGGCTCTCCTGCCCAGCCTGGCACTGCCTGGGGACTGCCCAGGGGCTCTCCTCCTCAGCCTGGTGCCCTGAGGGTGCCCTGGGGGTTCTCCTGTCCCGCTTGGTGCCCAGGGGCTCTCCCGCCCAGCCTGGTGCCCTGAGGGCTCTCCTGCCCAGCCTGGCACTGCCCTGGGGGCTATCCTGTCCAGCCTGGTGCCCTGAGGGCTGCCTACCTGCTGCCCGCCGTGAGGGCTCCTCGGTCCCGGCCCAGGCCCGCGGGCACGGCACGCTCGGCCTGACAGCACGGTTTGAAAGTGTTCAGGAAGCCGCTTATCAAAGGAGCTGCTGCCTCTGCTGCTTCCTCTCCCTCCTTCTCCCCCACCCCGGCAGCCGCCCACACACATACCGGCCACAGCTCCGCAGCTCGGCCCGGCCCGCCCGGCCCTGCTCCCCCCGGCCCGCCTGCCCCGGGCATGGCCCGGCCTCCCCGGAGCCCCGGGAGGCTCCATAGGAGCTCCAATGGGGCTGTGGGGTGAGCTCGATGGGCTCTGTGACACGCCATGGCCAGCCCTGTGCCACCCTGGGGCACGGAGGGATGGGCAGGAGCAGCCATGAGGGAAGGTGTGAGGCGGGCTGCTTGGCAAGAGGCAGTGGGGCTGCTCTGGGTGCACCACAGCCCCTCAGGAAGCCAGGGTGAATCCTCCCATGGTGCCATGAATCCCTCCATGGTGCCATGAATCCTCTCATGCTGCCACAAATCCCCCCATACTGCCATGAATCCTCCCATGCTGCCATGAATCCTCCCATGCTGCCACGAATCCTCCCATGCTGCCATGAATCCCCCCATGCTGCTGTGAATCCTTGCATGCTGCAGTGAATCCTCTCATGTTGCCGTGAATCCCCTCATGCTGCCATGAATCCCCCCATGCTGCCATGAATCCCCCCATGCTGCTGTGAATCCTTGCATGCTGCCGTGAATCCCCTCATGCTGCCGTGAATCCCCTCATGCTGCCGTGAATCCTTGCATGCTGCAGTGAATCCTTGCATGCTGCCGTGAATCCCCTCATGCTGCCATGAATGCCCCCATGCTGCCATGAATCCCCCCATGCTGCTGTCCTCTTGCTCAGGCCATGCCCTGGCTGTTCCCCATCCCCCTGGAATGTGCCAGGGCTCACTCAGTGCCTCCCACCCTCGGTGCCTGCCCGTGTGCTCCTTGTGCCACCCCATTGTCCCAATCCCTGTCCATGTTGGGACACCCCTCTGCACCCACCACCACCCCTGGGTACCTCAGGTAGGACAGGTGGGCTCCCCCTCCCCAGCAGGGAAGGGCAGGAGTGGATTTGGGGTCGCAGGTCCCTGGGCCTGACTCAGGTAGGCCAGGTCTGCCCTTGAGGCACTGCACATCCTTCCTGACACATCCCCACTGCTCTTCCTGTTTGCTCGTGCCGGGCTCTGCAGCTTCCTTCCTCCTCAGCCCCCACCCCGCTGTGCTGCAGCAGCTCCTGCTGCACCCCAACAGCCCCACAGACCCCAAACCCTTCCCTGTGTCTGCTCAAAGGGCTGCTCTGGCCACAGCCACCCCAGCCCAGCTCACTGAGGTGACTATGCTGTCACCTTGCTGGAGAGCTGCGCGTCTGTGCACATCTGTGTGCCAGAACAGCTTCCCTGGGCAGCCCTGCCAGTGCCACCCATTGCCACCCCGTGCCACCTGAGGGCTAGGACATCAGAAGGCCCAAGCACCAGAGCAAAGGGCAGGGCTTGGCCAGCAGCAGAACAGCCTTATCCTGGAGAAAAAGCCACCAGCACCTCTCTCTTACCTGCAGATCCTTGAGTGGCCAGAGGATAGACTGAGGAATTCTCTGTGCCCTGTGTGGGATGATAGAACACATCTGTAAGGCCTGGAGACAGCCCCATCACACACTGCCCTTCCTTCCCACTGTCCCTGACAGAGCCCAGGAATGGCTGAGATGACCAGCACTGAGGCACTAAACAAGGTGTCTGCAGAAACTTGCTCCCAGTAGGAACCAGAGCAAACAAACAAGGATCTGTGCTGGAATAACAAGCTGCCAGACATGCAGAGACTTCCTGAGGCTAAAACTGGATCTGTGCTCTAAGTGTGGAGGGCACCTGTCCCATCTGGGTGGCTTTGAGTTCAAGGGGTTCCTGAGGATAGAGTGTCTCAGGTTGGAAATGGGTGTGTTTATTCTATCACCATCTGTCAGAGCTGGGGCAGTTCTCTGCTGTTCATGGGGCAGTTTTTTCTTTCTCTCTCCCACAGCCAACCCTCCCTCCAGGAGATCTCTGCTGTCCATGGCCACTGAGTGTCCCTGCAGGGCTGATCCAATCCCAGCATCCCATGGGAGATGCTCCGCCCAGGGGAGGAGCCAAGCATTCCTGCCTGGATCCAATCTGGGCCTGGCACAGCACAGCAGCCTTTGCCCCCTGCACTGCCAGAGGAGCAGCTTTCTGCTGCCCTGCATGGCCAGAGGGAGCCCAGGCCCATCTGCAGCAGCCCTGGAGCTGCAGAGGAAAACTCCCCCCTTGTGCAGGATCCCTGCTGCAGCAGAGCCACAGCTGGCACTGCAGGAGGGCTGAGCTCCCATGGGATGGGACTGGGACACCACCCTGGCACACAGGGGATCAGCTCTGCTCTGACTCTGGCAGTGGTTTTTGGTTTTGGTTTTGCTTTTGTTGTTGTTGTTTTATTCCATTTGTATTTTTAATTTTCCTAGTAAAGAACTGTTATTCCTACTCCCATATCTTTACCTGAGAGCCCTTAATTTCAAAATTATAATAATGCAGAGGGAGAGGGTTTACATTTTTAATTTCAAAGGAGGCTCCTGCCCTCTTTAGCAGACACCTGGCTTTTCAAACCAAGACATTCTTCCTGCCAGGTGCTGCTTTGGTTATGAAATGCCCCTGGATGCTGCAGGAAAGATGCTGATGCACTTCCTTTGCAAAATGGCTTATTTGGTTCCACTCAAATTTGGTCATGACAAAGGACCCCACTCAGGGTTAAAAGGAGAAGCTGAGATGCTGGGATGCAGTGCATCCTCTGCCTCTGAAGCACCACAACACCAAGGTCCTCCTGCTCAGGGATGTCCTCAGGAAAGCCTTGCAGCACTTTCCCTCTGCTGCTCAGAGCTCCCTGTGCTGCTGGCTTGGCTCTGCCAGTCACACACCTGCCTGTGCCAGCTGCCGCTAAGCAGGACACCCAAGATGCAGCCTCTGGAAACTACACCTGGCCCCTGGGGCTGCTCCTTATGCAGAAAATTTCAGTGGAGACTGAAGGCACTGTCCTTGGCCATGGCCTCTCACCCACGGTAGGAGCAACACAGCAGGGATGTTGTGTGGGGATGTGCCATGGCTCCTAGGATCAGAAAAGTTTGCACTGCTGAGATGTCCTGACCCTTACACACCTCTGATGGTGCACAACTGGAGACTGGTGTGCTCCCACCTGCCAGCATGGCTGCTCTTCCTCCTCTCTGCCAAAGCACCAGCATGCTGAGGAGGTGCATGAGAAGGGAAAGCATGAGAGGGGATACAGACCTGTGGAGACCACAGCAGGAAAATGAAGGTGCTGGTGGAAAATGAGGCATGAGCTGGTAGAGAGAGACTGGATGTGAGGGAGACGAAGAGCAGAGGGAGTCAGAACACACTGCATGATCCAGGGCATTTTTCAGTTCTGAGTGCCATCTGGGCAGCAAGCTGTCCCCTGTACCTTGCTGCACCCACCTACATCTGCTGCCCTCCTGGGACTGAGCCCTGCCCCTCCTGCCTGCTGGGCACAGAGCAGGTGCACACCCACACCTGCAGGTGTCCCTGGTCACTTAGCAGTGCCCATCCCTGCTGGTGGGCAGAGACCTTGAGCAGGGCAGTCCAGACATGCCCTCCCTCCTTCCATCCCTCCCCTGGAATGCACCTTTGGGCACATCACTTCTGGCCACCTCAGGACCCCTGCCTGGAGCAGGATGCTGCCAGCTGGCTCCTCCTGAGGGACCCCGGCTGGGCTCACAGAGGGGTGTGGGCAGTGGGGAGCAGAGAGCTGGGGGATGCTCTGGCCAGGACTGTGCCAGGACAAGCCCTGCTTGTCCCATGTCACATCACCAGCTCTGCAGCATTGGAGCAGAGCTGCTGGATCCTACAAGCAGGGACTGCTGGGGCCAGGGCACACCTGGCTTTGAGGGGAGACAATGTCCAGGCTGGGGGCAGATCCCAGCCCAGGGTCAGTTTGCTGTAAGGACAGGACCAGGATACCAGGACAGCCGCTGCAACCTGGTGTGAGCAAAGAGGAACATGACAGTGTCCAGGGGCAAAATCCAGCAGGGGATGGGAGGAAGCAGCACTGAAGGAAATGGCTCCAGGCAGGTCACTGCTGTGCCCCTCACCTTCCTGCCTCTCTCCTGTGAGGTCCCAGAACAGGAACATCCCTTGTCCCCCAGCATTCCTTTCTGCTCTGACCTTGGTGGCAGTGGGGTGTCAGGGGTGATGGTGATGCCCAGAGTGGTGCTGGGAGGGTTGGTGATGGAGGGATGCACATGGAGGGAAGAGTGTCAGCTGTTACCACACCAGCCATTCACCCTGACCCAGCCAGGGATGTGCCAGACATGGGATCCCCTGTGTCCTCTGTCCATGGACATCTGTGCATTAAGATTATCTGTTGGGATGTGAGGACGAGAGAGGTCTGTGACACAGTCTCAGAGGCCTTGAAGAGTCCTTATAGGTATGGCTTTACTTTCAGCAAGATATGGGGTCCCTATGGAGTTGGTGCTCTGGAAAGGAAGATCTGAAGTTATCCCTGGTACTTGCTGTTTGTTCACTTCCATTTTAAAGCTCCTCTTCCATGGGGTCATCTTGCACCTCTGGCCATAATTTCATAACCAGTTCCCTCCGTGCAAAGAGCACCTTCGATCTCCAGACTGGGACCTGTTTTCCCACTGATGACCAGCCAATCCTTATGCCCATTTCTGCCCTCCAGCCTCGTGGGCATGGGCTCTCTCACCCAGCCTCCCTGCCCTGATCCACACCCCAGCACCTCTCTCTCCTCATCCTCTCCCCACAACACTGCAGCCCCAAAGTCACCTCAGCACTGCCAGCTCAGGGGCACTGCTGGCACCCAAAGCACAGACAGTGCCCATCACTTTCACTCCCCAGGGCTGCCAACCACACCTCGGCTTTGTCCCACCAGGCCCCGTCACCTCTGGGTCCGGCACTCAGGAAGGGATGGTTCTGCTTCCGTAGGCACGGCTGGCAGTCAGGATGTCCTGCAGTCTGCTGGAAATGAGCGCATCTCCTCCGCTGCCTGAACATCGCTCGCAGGCTTGAAGGTGAAGCAGCTGCCTGGGGATGGAGCAGGCTCTGTGCCAGCTGCCGGCAGGGCACAGGAGGAGGAGGAGGAGGATGAGGACGGTGCAGCCATGCCGAGCATCCCGCAGAGCCGCCCGGGGGCAGCGAGCCCTCGGCCCCTCACCCGTGTCCGTGTCCCCTGCCCGCCGGCCCGGGGCCAGGCACTGCCCGGGGGCCCAGGGCAGCAGCCCCGCCGATGGCTCCTCCCGAGAGCGGCTTCTCGCTGTTCCAGCGTCCTCCAGGGCAGCGCGTTCCCAAGGACAGCTCCGGCAGGAGCATCCTCCGGGCGGGCTGCGGAGCTCAGCGCTCAGCACAGCGCTGCCTGCGAGCCCGGAGCCCCGGCATCCCACCGGCACCGGGATGATCCCCGCGGATGCGCGACCTTTCCCCGCGGCCGGTGCCGCTCTGGGCAGAGTTTGCTCCTGTGCCGTGCGTGGCTGGAGCTGGGAGCAATTATGGAATTGCTGGTTCGTTTTGCCAAGGCACTGCCGCTGATGCTGCCGGCCCTCTCCTCAAGGAGAATCAGAGGAAGAGTTTAGGACCTGGATTTCCTGCTTAACTCTGGATTATTTTCTTTGAATCGCTCGGTTTGTTCTGCCTACAGAAGAGGAGACTGAGGGGAGACCTTGCTGAGCTCTTCAACATCCTCATGAGGGGCAGCTCCAGTCTCTGCTCTCTGTGACCAGGACAAGAGGAAACAGCTGGATCTGTGTCACAGGAAGTTTAAATGATAAAAAGAAAAATGTTTTCACCCAAAGGATGGTTGAGCACTGGAGTGGGATCCCCTGGGAAGTGGTCACAGCTCCAGACCTGTCTGAGCTCCAGGAGCATTTGGACAAAGCTGTCAGACACAGGGTGGGATTGTTGGGTGTCTGTGCAGGGCCAGGGGTTGGACTTGATAACCCTGATGGATTCCTTCCAGCTCAGCATATTCTGTGATTCTATGACTGCTGAGTAGAACCATGTTTCTGGAATTAGATACTCTCCTGTATCTCCTGCAAACAAGCTGAGCTTTCCTCCAAATTTGCCAACAGAGCAGCAGAGCTGGGCTGCACCAGTACCAGCACCACTGGGCTGGGCTAACACTGATATAGAACTGGTGCTGCTGTGGACTAAAGAAGGTGCCTTGGCACAGGAACAGTTCCTCTGGGAAAGGTGATGTCCAGAGTGAAAGTGTTTTATATCAGCTTGGTTTGCTCCTCTCCTCGTGTGGGAAGAAGATCCCCCTGTTCATTTTACAGTGTAGTACTGTTCCTAAGCCAGGTGTATAGAATCAGGAAATAATAATAAATAATAAATAGGAAATAATAATGAGGTATATAATCAGGAAATGACAGAAACATTAAGGTTGAAAACTCCCTCTAAGATCATTAAGTCCAACCATTAACTGACCAGTGCCATGTCCACCACTAAATTGTGTCCCCAGGGGCTGAGGGTAAAGGGGATCTAAGCCTGGACATGGGACCAGTCCTCAAAGGTGCTGAGACTTTGACACTCTGGCCAACAAATCCAATGGAGAAGCCACAGAGGGCCAGCAAGGGCCACAGAATGACCTGGTTACCAGGACAGCCTGCTGGGGACACACCTGTGGCAGCACCTGGCTCATCCATGTGTCACTTGGGCTTGTCCTGTGCTTTCCTGGGTGCCTCCAAGAGAGCTGTGCTTTTAGAAATGCTGTCAGGGAAATGCTGTGTGCTTTGGTTTGCCTTGGGGAGAGAGCCTTGCTTGGACACCTGTGGGCTGGCCAGGAGGCACACACATCCTCTCAGGAGGCTCCAGGACACAGAACTGCCTGAAAAAAAAAGGCTCCCAGGAAGAGGACACCCCCCAGCTCCTCTCTGTCCTCACAGCACGCAGGGCAAAGCAGTTATTGTGGGAATCTTTAAAATTACAGGGTTTTGGGAAGGCTGCAAAAGGCAGGCCTCAGAGACAGCAGAACTGCAATTAGAGCTAAGCAGCAGCCATAAGATTTGTCAGCAGAAAAATTATCTAAGAAGTAGAAAGTAAGGACAAATAGAACAATGGTCTGTGTATTAATGCTTGCGTAGAATAACTCCCTAAACTACAGAAAAGTTTATCTACTGAGATATTAGCGAGTTCTAAGCTTAATAATGGAGCTCTGTGCATTGTATCTTAAGGCTTACAAGCAGGTATTACATTTGAAATAAGCAAGCATTGTTTTAACCAAAGGTACCTGTGCTTATAGTGATTGGATAGAACTACTGTCAATATAGAATATGTACCATACAGATATAAATACTGTCAATGTGCTTTTGCTTTGTGTGATTGGTCAAAAAACTTTTAAAGTAAGTTGTAACATTGAGTTCTTTGTCTGCTGCCTGGGATGTGAGCTGGTGGCATCTTCCCATTGTCATAACCATGTAATGAAACTGATGCTGAAAAATAAAACAGCTCAAGACACGTTCCTAGCAGTCCCATTCCATATGTGATTTGTACATAACCCCTGACCAGCAGTAGGTCTCAGTGAAAAAGGCACAAAAAGGCCTGAAAATCCTCAAGATTCATCATGTTATTCCAGTCCTGGGTGCCTTGGCATACTGCAGCAGAGTGTTATAGATGGATAATGAGATGATTTGCTCTCACTATTAAGGGATGACTGTTGTAGGAATATTAAGAAAAGCTTTAGTGATGTATAGTTATGTTATTGTAGTTTAGACATCCTCTGTTCTCTCCACAGTTCCTTTCCCCCCTGTATTGCTGCCATCAGACAGCCTAGATTATCTAGGACAGGTACAAAGAAGCTGCACAGGTGTCCCTTGCATGGGGCAGTTGGGAATGGAAAAGCTTGGGAGTGCTTAGGGGGCGAGGCATGGCAACACCTGACCCCCAATCCAGTTACAAGAAAGCAGTTTTCACCAATAAATGGCAAAGAAGAGCTGACTGACAGACTTTGAGAGGGGCCAGGGCTGGCTGATGCAACCCCCAGGGGTATAAAAGACTGAGCATCCATCTTGAAGAGGAACCGGCCACGTGGTGTCCAAGAGAGCAGTTCCCAGCGCTGAGAGTTTTTCCTTATTTAGTCCTTTGTTGTACTTTCGTCAAGGTTTAATAAACCTTTTTAAACTTTCAAAGTGAGCAGTTGTTTCTCACAAGTGGGACCTTGGCAGCCCTGCTGGCTTTGCCCAGCACAGCCCAGCTGGCTTTACTCAGCACAGCCCTGCTGAGTTTGCCCAGCACAGCCCAGCTGGCTTTACTCAGCACAGCCCTGCTCGATTTGCCCAGCACAGCCCTGCTGGCTTTGCCCAGCACAGCTCTGCTGGGTTTGCCCAACACAGCCCTGCTGGCTTTGCCCATCACAGCCCTGCTGGGTTTGCCCAGCACAGCCTTGCTGGATTTGCCCAACACAGCCCTGCTGGCTTTGCCCAGCACAGCTCTGCTGGGTTTGCCCAACACAGCCCTGCTGGGTTTGCCCAGCACAGCCTTGCTGGATTTGCCCAGCACAGCCCTGCTGGATTTGCCCAACACAGCCCTGCTGGCTTTGCCAGCACAGCCCAGCTGGCTTTACTCAGCACAGTCCTGCTGGGTTTGCCCAACACAGCCCTGCTGGCTTTGCCCAGCACAGCCCAGCTGGCCCAGCTGGCTTTACTCAGCACAGTCCTGCTGAGTTTGCCCAGCACAGCCCTGCTCGATTTGCCCAGCACAGCTCTGCTGGGTTTGCCCATCAGCCCTGATGGCTTTGCCCTGCATAGCCTTGCTGAGTTTGCCCAGCACAGCCTGCAGGGTTTGCCCATCAGCCCTGCTGAGTTTGCCCAGCCCAGCACAGCCCTGCTGGCTTTGCTCATCAGCCCTGCTGGCTTTGCCCTGCATAGCCTTGCTGAGTTTGCCCAGCACAGCCTGCACGGTTTTCCCATCAGCCCTGCTGAGTTTGCCCAGCACAGCCCTGCTGGCTTTGCCCATCAGCCCTGCTGGCTTTGCCCAGCACAGCCCTGCTGGATTTGCCCAACACAGCCTGCAGGGTTTGCCAGCACAGCCTGCAGGGTTTGCCCATCAGCCCTGCTGGCTTTGCCCTGCATAGCCTTGCTGAGTTTGCCCAGCACAGCCTGCAGGGTTTGCCCATCAGCCCTGCTGAGTGTGCCCAGCACAGCCCTGCTGGCTTTGCCCATCAGCCCTGCTGGCTTTGCCCAGGACAGCCTTGCTGAGTTTGCCCAGCACAGCCTGCAGGGTTTGCCCAGCACAGCCTGCACAGTTTGCCCATCAGCCCTGCTGAGTGTGCCCAGCACAGCCCTGCTGGGTTTGCCCATCAGCCCTGCTGGCTTTGCCCAGCACAGCCCTGCTGCCCCAGTCCCTGGGCTGCTCCCTCAGGGGGACACCGAGCCTGGTGACCTCTCAGCAGTGCCATTATCAGTGACAGGAAACGAGCTGGGCAGGAGGGGCAGGAGACAGAGCCCCAGAGAGAAAGGAAGCGGTTACAAAGCTGTCACTGCTGCACGAGGAGCTGCGCCCACGCACCCACGGGCACGGGGAACGGCGCTGCCCTGGGTGATATATGTGATCCAATAATTCCTGCTAAAGGAAATTGTGAAAAACGCCAATAGCTTGTTTTTAAAATGTTTTTAAAATGTTAAAAGTTTAATAGTAATAAAATGGTTTTAAAAATAGTAATACAATTAGAGTAATAATTATTTGGATAATTTGAATTAGGACAATATGAGACAATAGAAACAAAGAGTTACAGACGTCCAGGTATCTTTTTCTGGGCAGCATAAGCCTGAAAAAGGACCCATGTTAACAGAGGATTAACCCTTAAAAACAATAACCTGTTGCATATTCATACACCTCATGCATGATGCATAAATTCCATTCAAACACAGGATTCTGTCTGGTCAGTGTCAACTTCTCCCTCCTAATCCTGACGTCATCTTCAGCACTGAGCAAGGTGGGAAGAAGTTCATTTCTTCTGATAATGGGGCAATAAATTCTCTTTCTCTGAGAGATTCAGGTGTCCTGTGGCTGCTATCTCAGTGTGAGTCCTTTCTTTAGGGAAAAAAAGTATCCTACATAGCATAGTTTCTATTTTAACATTATGTTATAACGTAAAACTATACTTAACACACTAGTTAAGAGAATTAATGCAGCATAACTTTCTAACACAACACATATAATATTCATTTCAATAATTGCGAAAAGCCAATCATAAAATATGCATTTTTCACAGAAATTAAAACCACAGCATTTTGTGTACAAAGGCAGTGTTGGGCAACGAGCAGTAATAGGCTACATGATGAGAATGGAGATTGCAACACCAGGAGGACACTGTCTCCAGGGATGGGTATTTCAAGGGATTTTCTTCTGTCTGACAAGACCCCAGCAGGAGGCATTTGATAGGCATCATCAGAAGTTTGTCCCAGAAAGTTTTCATCTGACAAGATTCCAGCAATTATCCACCGGTTCTGGGAAACGTGTCAGGAAGAAAGAAAAAACTACGATAATATGCTAAAATATGCTAAAATATGCTAAAGAGGAGCCCCTTCCAGAGCCCAAAATCCTATATAAAACAGACTCCAGAAATGGCATTTGGAGACCCACAGGGACTTTGGCGTGGTAGAGGCCAAATCCTGAGTCTCCCTGACCCTGGATCACCTGGCTCAGAGTCAAATTGCTTGTGGCTTCTTCCAAATTTATTCTTTGATAATTTAATAAATTTCCTTCATTATTGAATTGGAGTATTTATTTATAACAGCCTGTTACAGTCAAATTTTCTGGAAAACCCTTTTCGCCCAGGATTTTCTCCTGGGAAGCTGAGACGCCTCAGAGAAAAAGGAAAACAATAATTATCTGATTTGTTTCTCCTGTGTTTTGCTTTTTTAGAATATGTTTAGAGATTGTTTACTAACAGGTGGTTGTTTCATTAATTTCATGTGATTTGTTTTGGCTTATTGGCCAATTATGGTCAAGCTGTGTTGAGGCTCTGTTTTGGAATATAGTAATATAGGTAAAGCAAGATATAATAATATAGATAACGCTTCATCTTCTTCTTCATAAGTTTGTGGTATTGTAGTGTAATGTAATGTAATGTATGTAATTAGATAAAAAAGTCCACATTGCAGCCCACACATAGTTAGTTATTAGTAAATTAGTTATTACTAATTAAATATTAATTATTCATTAATTATCAATTACCATTAATTAGTTATTAGTTAGTTTTTTTAAAATAAAAATAATTTAGGTGTAATTTAATTAGACAGCTTATCCTTAAAAGGCCTTGCAGAGAGAGAGAGACAGGGCTCCATTTTTAGTTTGTTAGAGCGAAGTGCTGTAGAACTCAGGATTTGTGAGACTGTGACAAAGGTAAGAACTAATAAACATCTGGGTCCCAACAAAAAATCACACATTTAATCCCGACCCCAGCAAAAAGAATTTAAAACTCAACAGGCACAGATCCTCTCCTAGCCTTTGATAACAGCTAGAAAGGTGCTTCAAATAGCCTACACTCAGCCAGTGTCTGCTGCAGAAATAGGTGTGGTGAGTCCAGCCAAAGGCAAGTTGTGGGAGTTGGATAAACAGAAACTTCTATAGATACTGAAGGATTTGATTTGTTATAAAAAATATTAAACTTAAAAGTTAATAAACTATAACAAAATTATAATAAAAGCATATGTGTATACATGAGTTGGAAGCCCTTTGAATAAAATAGCAGTATTACAGTATAAATAATTAAAAGTTATGAGTTTAATAATAAATAATTAAAAGTGATAACAAAATAAACCCTGTAGCAACTATCTATTAGTTTAAAAAGCTATATATTACCTTACAACAAAGAAACTTGTGACTACTTTAAACTATAACCAAATACTCCTTTAAAATCTCACAGCCTCTGAGACTAATATTTATCTAAACAATAAATCATTCTTAACCCAAAAATAAGCCCATCCCTTCATTACTAACAACAACAATAACAAGTGAGTCACTGCTCAGGGGTTAAGATTCTTAACCTTGCTAAGGACAGACTGTACATGCAGCTGCCTGAGGCCAAAGGGCCATGGAGGATGTGCCAGCAGCTTAAATTTTAGGGAAAAAAATCTTCTCTGAAAGGTGATCAGACACTGGCACAGGTTGCCCAGGGTGGAGACAAGGCAGGTAAATGTGGCTGTTGTAGATGAGTGATGAGATGGTGGCTCTCAATGGAGGGTGAACATTCTGTGTGTGTTAAGAGAAGTTTTGTAGCTGCAGAGTTGTGTTACTGTGATGTGTCCTCCTCCTCATTGTTATCATGGGATGGCCTTGGTACTCAGGCATTGGGAGGGTTGGCTTGTTACTATGGCAACACCTGAGCTCCACCCAAGGTGTGAGAAAGTGATAGCAAGGAAGGGGTTAACTGACAGGACTTTAGGAGGGGATAGAGGTATAAAAAGCAGAGCATGCAGTTTGAAGATGAGCATGTGGCTGGTAGTCAGGGGGCTCACAGCACTGTAATTTTTCCTTATTTAGTCCTTTTGTTTGTATTTTTTTTTTTTTTTTGTTAAAGTTTAATACACCTTCAAAAATTTCAAAAGGTGCGCAGTCATTTCTCACATCGCACTTGGGGACATGGCTCAGTGGTGGGGCAGTGGTTGAAGTTGGTGACCTTAGAAGGCTTTTCCAAGCTGAATAACTGTGTGATGACTTTTCCAACCTGAACAACTCTCTCTTCTTGCATGTGTGAAACATGGCTTTTTGCAAATATTAAAAGGAATATTATATGTGTTATGTTAGAAAGTGATGCTGTATTAATTCTCTTAAGTAGTGTGTTAAATATAGTTTTAGGTTATAACATAATGTTAAAATAGAAACTATGCTTTGTAAGATACTTTTTTAAAAGAGAGGAATTAAGTACTCCCAAAGGGCTAGCAGCCACAGGACACCTATATCTTTCAGAGAAAGAGAATTTATTGCTCTCTTATCAGAAGAAACAAACTTCTTCCTGCCTCACTCAGCTCTGAAGATGCCATCAGGATTAAGAGGAAGAAGGTGGCACTGACCAGACAGAATCCGGTGTTTGAATGGAATTTATGCATCATGTATGAGGTGCATGAATATGCAACAGGCTGTTGTTTTTAAGGGTTAATCCTCTGTTAATGTGGGTCCTTTTTCAGGCTTATTTTGCCCAGAAAAAGGTACCCAGACTGACCATAATTCTTTGTTTTTACTGTCTCATATTGTCCTAATCCAAATTGTCCAAATTTTTATTAGTCTAATTATATTACTATTTTTATAACCATTTTATTATCATTAAACTTTTAAAATTTTAAAAACAAGTGATTGGCATTTTTCACAACCTTCAAAAATTTTAAAAAGTGAGCAGTCATTTCTCACATGGTGCTTGGGGATGTGGCTTAGTGGTGAGCAGGGCAGTGCTGGGGCAGTGGTTGAACCTGGTGATCTTAGAAGGCTTTTCCAACCTGAACAACTTAGTGATGACTTTTCCAAGCTGAACAACTCTGTGGTGATTCTTGCCTGGCAAGAGGCAGAGCCCTGGCAGACCCAGGTCCCCTCCCTGCAGCTGGAGGAGCTTGGCCTGGACAGGCAGAGGCAGCCAGAGGGCAGCAATGCAGAGCTGATGGTTCTGCCCAATGCTTCTCCTCCAGCTCTCAGCCATAACAGAATGTGGGCTTGTCTGCTTTTAAAGCTGCTCTGGATTGCAGAAATTCAGGGAGCTGCCATGTTGGGCCATGCCTGCTCCTCCTGTGATTCCTCTGAGTGCTCTTGGTCTTGTGGCCGGAGGTGGGAGCCACAGGATCTTGCAGCACATGGAGTCTGCTTTGTCCTGGTTCCAGGCGTCAGAAATATTCCTGTCTGTTCACAGTGGGGAAGTCAGGGTGCTTGGAGCCACAGATGCCCCAGGTCTGGAAGAAAAGCAAAGAAAGGGTGAGATTTTTAGTGCTTGGAGCCACAGATGCCCCAGATCTGGAGGAAAAGCAAAGAAACTGTGAGCTTTTAGGTTTGTTTTTTTTTTCTGCTGTTGGGGCTGAGAGGGGTCCCTAGCTGCTCTGGGGCTGAGAGCACCTTTCCTGCCAGCAAGTCCAAGGATGAAGCCATGGAGCTTTCAGCACTGGAGAAGAAATGCAGGCAGCAACTGGTGTCACCAGGGCCCCAGATGCAACAGAAGTGTTTGGCTTCTTGCCCATGAGAGCTGTGTCCTGCCAGACAGCAGCTGTACCACCCCCAGGGCTGCTGAGCACCCTGCCCTGCTCCTGCCAGCGGAGCACGGGGTCAGGGCTGGCACCAGGGTGGTGTTTGTGGTGACCCTGAGCAAAGCACTGGGCCTCCCACCCCTGGGGCCAGCAGCACATCACAGGTGTGGTGCCTGGTGGGCAGTGCCACGGTCACTGTGCAGTGCTGCAGCTGCTGGTTCAGCATCCCTCTACCCCCACTCCTCACCTCTGGCTTTTGAGGGGTGTTTTGGGTCAGAGTGGGTTCCTCTGTGATGCTGAGCCTGCCTTGGTGCTGGGGCCCAGGGCTGTGGTGGCAGGACAGGGCAGCAGAGGTCAGTGGGACAGAGGATGGAGAAGCAGCAGCTGAGCACCCACAGGGCTGCAGAGGAAGGGCAAGGGCAGCCAGCTGTGCTCCCAGCTGGGGCAGGCACCCTGCCCTGCCATGACACCCCTGCCAGCTTGGCATCATGGCACTGTGGCAGATCGTGTCCCACCTGGGCACTGCTCCTGCCAGGGGCATCTCCAGCTCCTGTCACAGCCCCTGGGCAGCTGCTGGGCCTGGTGCCCCTCAGGGTGGCAAGGAACATGGAGAAGGGGCTCCCTCACACACCCACGGGGCAGCCAGGCCTGGTGCCCCTCAGGGTGGCACGGGACATTGAGAAGGGGCTCCCTCACACACCCACAGGGCAGCCGGGCCTGGTGACCCTCAGGGTGGCAGCAGAGATGGAGAAGGGGCTCCCTCACACACCCACGGGGCAGCTGAGCCTGGTGCCCCTCAGGGTGGCACGGGACATTGAAAAGGGGCTCCCTCACACACCCACGGGGCAGCTGGGCCTGGTGCCCCTCAGGGTGGCAGCAGAGATGGAGAAGGGGCTCCCTCACAAACAAACCCACGGGGCAGGGCCTGGTGCCCCTCGGGATGGCAGAGGAGAGGGAGAAGGGGCTCCCTCACACACCCATAGGGCAGAGCCCGGTGCCCCCCTCCGGATGGTGAGGACATGAAGAAGGGGCTCCCTCACACACCCATGGCACAGCCGGGCCCGGTGCCCCTCAGAGGGGCTGTATCAGGAGCCTCGGAGCAGCGGCTGGAGCAGCAGAGGCACACCCGGAGTGGCAAACGAAATGAGGCAGAAACTCTGAGCCATAGCTGAGCCGCAGGTGTCCCGACAGGCACGGGATGCTGGGTTAAAGTGTAGGGAAAAAACCCAGAGGAACGGCGGAAAACAGCGGGGCTGGGCAGCAGAGGCTGAGGAGTCGCGTCCTGGGTTTCTCCCCTGAGGAGCCCCAGTAGATGGTGAGGGCCCTTTTCCAGTGAGGGCCCTTTTCCAGTGAGGTCAGGTGTTAATAAGGTCCCAGTTCCACGCCATTCTTACACCAAAGGCTCACCCACGGTAAGGAAGAAGCTGAGAGGAAAGCTAATGTCTTCACAAAGAATTTGATGGGTGAAGGTATGGGTGTTAACGTCTTTGAAATGGGTCATAATGTCTCTACTAACTTCGGGCAGCAGGTTTGTTGCAGAGCCCAGACAGCTTGGCTCCTGAAACACAAGTGTCTGCACAAGCCTGAACTTTTGAACTTTGGGGTAAAATAGTAGGTTCAAGGAGGAATATGTGGTAGGCGGTTCGGGAAGCCTGTACCTTCCCATCACCTCGGCCAATGGGGAAAGGAAGAGGCAACATGGGGCCGGGAGTTTGGGATAAAAGGAGGCTGTGCCCTCCAAAGTTCGGGAGAGGAAGAGAGGAAATGCGTCCAGTGGATTCTCTCCCTTTATCCGAGTTAAGGTGTCGGACTTGTCTCTCTCCTCTTTGGACATAAACCTCTGGCATTTGTGGATTTTCCTGACAAAGCAGCACAGGGCTTGACTCTGTGGTGACAGTGAATTGTCCCCACAGCAGTGGCAGCAACTCGACCGTTCCCCTCGGATCTGAGAGCAAGAGAGGGCCTGGAGCTGAGCCCAGCCCCTCACCCCCTGTCAAAATCTCGGGATATCTCTGCCCTTCCCAAGAGAAACCCCTCCAGGTAAGAGAATAGCCAGCTGCACCCTTTCCCCCACCTTGACCATGTCTTTTGTCTCTTCAGTACCAGTTCTTATCATCTCTTAGGAAGCAGATGGGACAAAATTCCCCGAGAGAAAGAAAAAAAAAAAAAAAGGAAAAATTCTAACCCCCAGCACTCCTGCTGCAGGTCTCTGGCAAAGGTCGCAGCCGATCTTTTGCAACCTCCTCCTCTGCCAGATGTCAAGCAACAGAACTTGCCTCCCAGACAGGGGCCTGCTCTGGGACCAGGCTCTGTGCAGGCAAGTCCTCTGCCCCAGAGGTGCTGGAAGAGCTCCTTAGAAAACAGGAAACCACTCAACCAGAAAAAGCAGTGAAACATTCCCTCATTCTGCGATGTTTGTTGTTTTAGGCTCTCCCAGCCGAGTGGCTCAAGCTGAGCGGCAGCCCGGCTGATCCCTCTGAGCCTTGGGGCTGTTCCTCTAGGCCCTGCAGAGAGCCCAGCCCGACCCAAGCCAGCCACCACCCACAAGTGATGCAGGACAGCGTGGCTTTGCAGCCCAGATGCCGAACACACTGCTAATGAGAGCCCGGGAGGGCATGAGGAGGCTCAGAAAAGCTTGCTGCATCACTGTTACCAGTCTGCTGTCCCTCCCCTCCAGCAGCAGAGCATCTCTGCTTCCTGGTGTGTGGATGGTAAACTGAGGCAAGGCATATGTGTTCCAGTTTAGATGTGAAAATAGCTTCTGCCAGTGCTTTGGGTAGGGACCAGCTCTCCAAGTTTGGCATCTGGGCAGGTCTCCAAGCCTTACAGATGCTCCATGCCCCCAAACCCCCAAATCAGGATGTCCAATTTAATGGACACTTCGCTGAGGACTCCTGGAGAGGCAAGGCTGAGCTCTGTGTCACTCTGGAAGACCTAGTGAATGACCCTAATCAAGCAGCAGAGGTTGTGGC
Source organism: Melospiza melodia melodia (assembly GCF_035770615.1). Taxonomy (NCBI): domain Eukaryota; kingdom Metazoa; phylum Chordata; class Aves; order Passeriformes; family Passerellidae; genus Melospiza; species Melospiza melodia. The sequence goes on along the minus strand of NC_086221.1, from coordinate 3,361,390 downwards.
TGAAAGGACAGACAAAACTGTCAGCAGGCAACAGTGGAGGGTGCTGATCCTGCATCCCTCTGAGGCTGCCTCACCCCTGCTCCAGAACTGCAGCAGCCTCCAGGCAAGGCTGAGCATGTGCCAGCAGAGCCTTTGGCAACCAGTGGCTGTGGGAGCTGTGCCTGTGGCCAAGATGTGTCCCAGGCAGCAGCTACTGCTGGGATGTGTGGCTGCCCACAGCAGCGCCCTGGGGAGCAGCCAGCCTGTGCCAGCCCCAAACATGCCAGGAGGGTGGTGCTGGGGCTCCCTGCAGCTGGGCTGGGGGAGTAGAACCCACAAGGGGTCCCCCAGTCCTCCTGTGAAGAAGCAGAGCTGCTTGTGCTGAGGGCTGGATGCAGAAAGCATCAGGCACTGCTGGCAGTCTTCGTGTTGTGTTTGGCTTCAGGAGATGCCAGGAGAAGCTGAGGAGCTGCATAAGCAGGCACTGCCAGGGCTGCAGTCACACTGCAGGGACAGGAGCACCCCTGGGTGCCACACTGCAGCTTCCCAGGACTGCTGCAGTGCAAAGGCCTGTCCCCATCCTCGGGGACACTCAAAGGTGTCACAGCCACAGGAACAGGTGTAAAAAGCCTCAGTCCAGGGCTTGCCGTTGGACACGGTGGTGGCATTGGTGGGGGCATTGGTGTTGGCACTGGCACAGGCCAGGGCACATGGGAGAGAAAAGCAGCTGGGCACTAAGAGGGGAAAATGCCCTGCCTGTGACCTGAGCTGCTAGGCAGGTCTCCTTCCTACCCTGTGACATGAAAGATGGGCAGGCTTTGTGTTTACTCCTCTGAAAAAGAAACCTTCCTCCTGAAAACAAAACCTTTTGTGTGCAAATGCAGCTGTCTGAAGGTTTGTTTTTATACAGGAAACTTTGAACTGGAGGCTGGGTTGGTTTCATTTTGACTTGGGATTTCCAGCTCATGGCAATATTTGGAAACTGAGCTGCTTTCCAAATCTGGAGGCTGGGTTTTCACTGTGGATTGTGGCAGCAGTGTCTGGGGCTTCCTGTTGCTGTCCCTCTCCCTGTCTGCAGAAATCTTAGCCCAGCCGAGGTGGGGATGGGTGCCCTTTGGGTGAAGGCTGGATACCTTGAGTGGCAGCTGAAATGTGGGACCCTCCTTTGTGGGACTGGCAAGGGTTGGGCGCAGAACTCCACCATGGGCTGCACAGCATGCAGGAACCCACTGCCCTCATGTGGGGCTAAGCTGGGCTCATCCTGCCAGCCTCTGCCAAGGAGATGGGACCTGTGAAGTACCACCTTTGCCCACAGCTGGGACTGGAAGAGACAGGAGTGCTCACACTCAGTGCCATGGCTATTGCACCTCCTCCTGCCCATCCACCAAGATGGGAGTAGGAGCGCCTTGGGACCTGCTCCCAGCTCTGCTCCAAACCCCCTGGCAGACCCTTCTCCTTGTCCCCAGAGACCAGCTGCCCCCATTCACCAGGGTGAGGATAAGTGCCATTCTGGACAAGCACTTGGAATGCTCTGCACGTCCAAGCCAATGCAGCAGCCCCCCTGATGAAGGACTGAAGGGTCGGCATGCCTTCGCTCTGGGATGGTGCCTGGTCTGATGGGGCTCTGGGCAGCAAAGCCTTTGGCAATCACAACCCACAGACACCCCCAGGGCTGGTGCATGGGCTGGATGCCTGTGCTGCCTTCATCACTGTCCCGGGGCTCTCCCAGATCCTCTTTGCAGCAGCAGCACGAGGGGATGCTCAGCATGACCAAGATCCCCAGCACCTGGCTGCAACCACAGAATGTGGAACAAACTCTGGCAAAGTACAGGGAGGAGTGAGCCATGCCCAGCCTGCAGTGTTGGCACACAGCTCCTGCCCCCACAGTGCAGACCCTTGGCCTCAAGGGGCCACGGGAGACATCCCTGTCCAGCTGATCCCTCCTCCCCAGCATCCTGCAGCTGAGAGCTGGGCGAGCCCAGGCGGGCCTTCCCGCCGGTCCAGCCCAGACTTGAACGTCAGGGCCGTGCACCAGCAGAGCAAACGGGTGAGTGTGAGCGTGCCAAGTTGACACCGCACGCTCCAGCGCGCAGGAACGGGCTGTGGACCACGCCAGGGACACCCTCCAGGTGAGCTACGGGTCCCATTCCTTGTCCCTCTCCCTCTTCCCGGACATCTGGTCATAGCCAGATGTGTGCAGCAAGGAAAGGAGTGTGGAACCTCCTGTGCCCTGGCACGGTGCAGGCAAACCTGGTGCCACAGCCCTGAGGGGGCGGCAGGGGATGGGCAGCCTCTGAGCATGGCTGTGCCAGGAGCAGAGCATGGCACTCGGTGACTGTCCCTGCACAGGGGGAATCTCCTGCCTGGGCTCCTTGCCCTGTGTGGCACAAGTGGGCACTGGGAGCTGCTCATGGCTACTTCTCAGCTCTGTGTGCATGGCATCCTTGCAGCATTGGGCATTCTTGCTGCCAGCCTGTGCTGGGTGGGAGCAGAGCCCCCCAGGATTCCACAGGCTGTTGGTGACAGGGTGGGTAATTTTGGAGCCCGGTGCTGCCCCAGCACTACCGTGCAGTAGGTCTGGGACCGGCACTCTGCAGGCTGCTCTCAGCCCTCCCCAGTGAGTGCCTGTTGCCTGGCCAGGGGAAGCAGAGCCTGCTGAGCCCCAGGGGCGGCACCCACGGCCCGGGGGTGCAGAGCAGGTCTGCCCGGCTCTGCCGGCTTCGGGCGCGCTCTGAGTCACCGCAGCCCCGCGCTCCCAGCTCTGCAAGGCGCTGCCTCGCACCCGCAGGCATCCCGGCTCAGCTGCCAGGGCTGAGTGCAGGGAGCCAAGAGCATCACCCAGGTGATGGTGACAGAGTCATTCCTGCCACTCGTCGCTGTCCCCAGGCTGGACAGCGTGGCTGTGCCCTGCCCTGCAGAGGGGCGGCGTCCCCCACCGCCTGCCTGCCCTCCCGCCTCTGCAAAATGGGAAGAGCTCCAAGGTATCAAAGCGGGTCAGGAGGCGGCAGCGGTGCTGGCAGGGCTCCAGGTGGGAATGATTAAACGCTTGCCAGGGGTTGGAGAAGGAGCATCCCAGTGCTCTAGGGTTTAGAGTTGGAGAACCATGGCGTGTGAACCTGGGAAAGCGAGAGGTCCCATTGGCACCTGCATCCTCTGCAGGTTCTGCCCTGGGAGCAGCCTGTTCCTCTTGCTCCTCCCTTGCAGCCCTGGGCAGCACTCAGCACCTCAGAGTAGCAGAGGGGAGAAATTGTGGCCTGGAGCAGTTCACAGTGCTGATGGGCATTGGGAGGGACTGGGACCAAAGGGTTGGTGCTGGCCTGAGGCAGGACAGGAGCTCCAGAGCTGTTCCCAGCCCAGTCCCAGTGGCAGTATATTAGTATCACATATCATGGGGCCCCTGGGCATATGTTATTGTATGGTGCCAGGTTGGATGTACAGAATCCTGCCCAGGGAGGGATGGCAGAGCTCTCACAGAGACATCAGGCCATGTCCAGACAGCAGTAGAGTCTCCTCTGTGCAGTGCCAGCATTGCCCACAGCACCAGGTCAAGGCTGTGCCCTCTGAGTGACAGGTTGAGCCCCTGTGGGAGTGTCCTTGGCCACACGCTGTCCCCTGGCAGGGGCCCTGCAAAGCTCTGCCTATGCCCAGCCTTGGGAGCATCACCTGCCTCTGTCACCTCACACAGACCCTGTGACACAGCTGGGACCTTTAGGTGAGGTGGGCACTCTGCTGTCCGCCAGAGACCACAACAGGTAGACCACTGCAGGTGCTTCCCAGGGAGGCCTTGGCTCCTCCAGGTGTGCAGGACCATGCTCAAGTGAGGAGATGCCTTAGCTGGGACAAACCAATACTGCCAGCTCCATGCCCAGGGCACCTGGAGAGGAGGCCAGTGCATGGAGCACAATGTGGGTGGGCCCTGCTCTGCTCTGGCCTTGGCTCTGCTCGGGAGGACAGCCCAGAGCCTTTGCCAGGCAGGGCCTTTGCACTGCACTGTGGCTATTGTCCCTCACCTCAAGCAAGCCCTGACAACACAGTGACAGGCACGCTGTGTCCCCTTTCCCATCTCTGCTCCTGGGTGATGCCCCTGGAGCACAGGGCATGAGCAGTCAGTCCCTGCTGGGGCTCTGCCCCTTCCTAAAGGCAGTGGCTTGGCTGCACAGCCCCTGTCCCCTTTCAGCCCTGGTGGGCTGAGCCATGCAGCCATCCCGGGAGCCCTGAAGCCACCCCGGGAACCCTGGAGCAATCCCAGGAGCCCTGCAGCCATCCTGGGAGCCCTGGAGACATCCCGGACAGGGGGGCATCCCCATCTCCTCGGGCAGGCGGTGTCCCCGTCCCTCCGAGCTGTCAGATGTCCCCATCCCCCCGGGCAGGCGGTGTCCCCATCCCCCCGGGCAGGGGGTGTCCCCATCACCCCAGGCTGCGGGGTGTCCCCATCCCTCGGGCTGTCAGGTGTCCCCAGCCCCTGGGCAGGGTGTGTCCCCATCCCTCGGGCTGTCAGGTGTCCCCATCCCTCAGGCAGGGGTGTCCCCATCCCCCTGGGCAGGGTGTGTCCCCATCCCTCGGGCTGTCAGATGTCCCCATCCCTCAGGCAGGGGTGTCCCCATCCCCCTGGGTTGCAGGGTGTCCCCATCCCTCGGGCTGTCAGATGTCCCCATCCCTCAGGCAGGGGTGTCCCCATCCCCCCGGGCTGTGGGGTGTCTTCATCCCCCTGGGCAGGGTGTGTCCCCATCCCCCCAGGCAGGGGGTGTCCCCATCCCTCGGGCTGTCAGATGTCCCCATCCCTCGGGCTGTCAGATGTCCCCATCCCCCCGGGCAGGGGGTGTCCCCATCGCCCCAGGCTGCAGGGTGTCCCCATCCCTCGGGCTGTCAGGCGTCCCCATCCCTCAGGCAGGGGTGTCCTCATCCCCCCGGGCTGCAGGGTGTCCCCATCGCCCCAGGCTGCAGGGTGTCCCCATCCCTCGGGCTGTCAGATGTCCCCATCCCCCCGGGCAGGGTGTCCCCATCCCTCGGGCTGTCAGATGTCCCCATCCCTCAGGCAGGGATGTCCCCATCCCTCGGGCTGTCAGGTGTCCCCATCCCCCCGGGCAGGGGGTGTCCCCATCCCTCAGGCAGGGGTGTCCCCATCCCCCTGCTCCTCGCGGTAGCATTTGTTGGTTCGCTGCTTCGCGGAAAATGTGATGACTCGGCAGCCCCTGAGTTTCCAGGCCTGGTTCCAGCTGCTGGGTGGAGAAACTTGTGCAGTTGTCTTTAGGTTTGGCACAGCTGAAGGCTTCATGGTCAGGGGGGACTGGAGGGGAGATCCAGCATCCCCAGCTGAAGGAGGGCTCTCTCTCTGTGTGGTGGCACGGTATCACTGAGGTGGCCGTGGGGAAGGCAGGGCTGGCACAGGTTGAGCAGCTTCTGTCCCGTGGGGAGGCTGCTGAGCCCTGCAGCTCCAGGGACAGGGCCTCAGCTTGGCTCCCAGCAGTGCTTTGGGCTGTTTCCACTGCAGCCACAGCCCAAACTCCCTGAGCTGAGGGAGCACAGCCACTGGGACCTGAGGTTAAATAAGCAGGGCTGGTGTTCACACATGTCCCCATGGCAGGGGGTGACAGCTCGCTGTGCCACCAGGACATGCAGAGGCTCTGGAAGCTGCTGGAATGTCTCCTGGTCCATGCTCAGAGGCCAATCCCATCCTGGCGGGCAGCAAGGCATCCCCCAAGCCCATCCTCATGCCGAGTGAGGTTACCCCTCCTCCTGGCTGGGGAGGTGTGGGGCAGTGGCACAGTATGGCAGCAAGATCTGAGGGAACACTGTGTTCCAGAAATCTCTGCTTGTCTGCCCAGCTCAGAGACCACAACAGGTAGAACAGACCCTTTGCTCCTTGGGCAAGCCACTGTCCAGAGCAGCTGCCTCAGTGGGGGAGTGGTGGCCCATGCAGGGCTGCAGCAGCAGAGGTTGTGGCTGGAGCTGGAGACGGCTGGTGCAGGACACTGAGGCTGTGCCCAGGCAGGTGCAGTAACCATGCATGGACTCGGATTCTCTCCAGCTGGGCTGGGCAGGCACAACCCAGCTGGAGTGTCCCAGTGGCTGGGTTTGTCCTCTTGCTGGCCTGGAACTGCTCTTTGGTATGCTTTGAAGCTGCAGGAGCCCCACCTTGACTCTAGGGAAACCTCCTGTCTGAGCCACCACTGCAGGGGACACTGCCCTTGACACTGGGGCATGCAACACCTTTTTCCAGGATTTTCTAGAGTGCCTCTTGTCCCATGTGCCTGGATAACAATTCTCAGCCCAGCAAGGCCCTCCATCCTCACCCCATCCCCTGCTTCATCAGCCAGGGGCTCCCTAAATTCAGCTCTTCCTCACCTGCCATACTCCAGGGACACCAGCACTGCTTGCACTGCCTCTGTCCCAGCCACCCTCCAGGTGACCCTCCAGGCTGCTCATGGCAGCAAACAACCCCCCACTCCCCATCCACAGCGTGGTCACCTGTGCTGGCAGCCTGCACCCCACAATGGACTGTGAGGGGACACCCAGTGAGAGCCCCTTTGCAAACGTGTTTGGGGAGCAGCCAGCTGTAGCCTCCCTGATCCTGCCTGGGCCCCCGGGTAAACCTGGCAAACCCTCCCTGCAGTGAGGAGCTCCAGCCTCCTCCCAGCCGGCTGCAGCTGCCCAGCTCTGGAAAGGGGCCTTTAAAAACAGTCCCCAGCCCACTGGAGACGGCAACAATCAGGCCCAAACCTCCCCCTGTCTCATTTCTGGGGACGTGCTCCACCTCAGGGGCTGGAGGAGCTCACCCCAGTCCCTGTGAGCACTCACCTTGCACTCAGGTCAGGGAAGGGTGGCCAGCTGCCCATCAAGCCAGTGCCCAGCAGCAGGGATGGGTATCCCCAGAGATGTCTGTGGCACTGGTTGATGGGTCAGCCTCATCACCCCAGGTGCTGGTGCATCTCAGTCCCAAGGCTTATCAGGAGATCTTTAAGAGCCACAGCTGCTACCCTGGGCATCCATCACTTGAGCAGATGCACCCATGGCATTTTTGGCATTCAGCCCTTGGAGCTGTGGGCATTAAAGGTTAAAAATCTTGCCTGTGCTGGAGCCAAGGCATTGCCTTCTGCTCCCACCCTGATCTCTGTGTTCAGGGTGCAGGGGAGGGGGAGGTCTGGAGACAGTGACATGAAGAGGTTCTGGTGGTAGAGCTGTACCTTTCTGCTGGGGGAACATCTGAGTCCTAGACAGAAGTGACAAACAGGCCCTGAGTGCTGGGCTGAGCTGCAGGGCCAGGGCTTCTTTGTCCTCAGCCCAGTCCAGGCAGGGACCTCTGCAGAGACGTGACTGTGACCACGGACCCGGACTGCTGGCACCAGTCCCATTTGGCTGGGACCTGGGAAATTAACTGTTGCCCATGCCAAGGGAGGGGGATTCATGTTCCCTGTCCCCTTTTCCAGCTGGCTCCATCAGCCTGGGGGTTGTCAGAAGGGTTGGGGTATGGACCTGGGGTTGGAGATGCATCCTAGACCAGGTCCCCTGTGTCCCCCTCTCCTCTTAATTGCATGCAAGAGCTGGAGCTTTCCCGTGTCCTTGTCCGGATACTGGGGGTTGTTCTGTCTGCCACAGGTCCCACCTGACAAACTTCTGTGTCTCTTGTTGAAGGATTCTGGTGTTCTAGAAGACAGGTGGGGGATGTGTTCTACTCTGACAGCTCGGTGGCTTACAGTAATGAGCAGAACATGAATAGCCCCCATAGGTGGCCGTGCTGGCCGCTGCGATAGACTCCCACGGCCACAAAGGCTGCGCTGGCTTCCGGACTGATGCATCACTGAACCCCTTCCAGCACTGTCCCAGATCCCCAGCGCTGATGTGAAGCCAATGGCATCTCTGCTGTGAATGAGAGCTGGCACCGTGCCACGCATTGCACAGACACGGCAGAGCACCGCCCTGCACGCAGCCCGGGGCACAGCCTGGTCCCCGGGGCAACTCCCGAAGCACAGCGCCCTCCCACCGGGCACAGCTCGCCCCTCAGATGGGCAGAGCGTGGTTTGGGCACCGCTGTGCCCGTGAGATGGCACGGCAGGAGCCTCTCAGAGTGTGCACTGCCCCCGCCATGGGCACGGCACAGACACCCCCATCCCTGCCCTCAGCGTGCCCAAACCCCCCTCCCCAGCCGCACCTGCACAGCAATTACAGCACGCCGAGCTGAAGGGTGCCCAAGGCGGCACAGAGAGAGCAGAGGGCGCACAGAGAGAGCAGAGGGTGCACAGAGAGAGCAGAGGGCGCACAGCGCTCCTCACTCCACTCTCGTGCCGCGGCTCCCTCCCGCACCCCAGCCCACCCCTGCGCCCTCCTTCCCTTCCTTCCCTCCCTCCCGCGCTGGGTTTGGTTCGGGCGCGCCCTCCCAGCCTGGAGCCGCCGTCAGTCCAGTCCGGTCTCCTCCCCTCCCGCTGCTCCCGCCCCTCCCGCCGCCGCTCCCGGAGCTCCGCCGATGCCAGAGCGGGCTCCAGCCCGGCCGAGCCCCGCCGCAGCGCGGTCCCCCGAGAGCCCGGCCAGCAGCGCCTCCCCCCCGGCCGGCAGCGCTGCCCGCAGCCCGCAGCCGCTCTCCGGGCCAGCTGCGGAGTCACCGCACAGGACACGGACCTGCGGCGACAGCAGCAAATGCGCCCGGCGAGAGGCGGCCGCCCCCGCTGGGCTTCTCCCGGGCTGGAGGCGAGCGCTGCCCCCGCCCAGGGCCAGCGGGCCCGGCCGCGGTGCCACGGGCAGGCCGGTCCCCACTGATGTCACCTTGTCACCCGCGCTCGGAAAGCATGCGGGGACACGGCTGCTGGCTGCCGTGGGACACGGGGCTGGCAGGGGACAGCCGCTGCTGAGAAACTGCCCCCCCGGCCCAACTTTGTCATCCCTCTGATCTGCTGCCACCAGGTCCCCATGAGGTCGCTGCTGCTGCCGCTGCTGGTGCTGTGCGTGCCGCGGCTCCCAGGGACCCTGGCGCAGGTAAGCGCTCGCTCGGCTCCCCAGCCCCGCTTTGGGCTCTCTGCTGCCAGCTCGGGCTGGGGCTGCGGGTGCCTCTCCCTGGCCGTGCAGCCGCGCCACATCAGCGGCTTCGCCATCCCAGCGGCGCTTCCCCCGCTGCCCCTCGCCCCCGGTGCTCCGGGCCCGCTGCCCGGGAGCGCGGCGTGTCCCCGTTGTTGCCGTGGTGCGCGGCTCCCGGCCCGGCTGCTGTTCCCAGGCTCCCCAGCCGCTCCGCTCTCCTCTGCCAAAAGCGCCGCGATCGGTGGGGAGCCGACGCGAGTCTGCCCGCAGAGCCGAGGGAAAAGGACGCCAGGAAAATGATGGTTGTGCTGTGGCTTGTAGCAGGACAGGGAGTGGGCAGGAGACATTTCCTTTAACGTGGGGGGAACTGACGCCGGTCCAAAGCCAGGCACACCCTGCTGGGAGCAGGCTGTGAGAGAACGGGTGTCGCCGCTGCCGGGAGGGTGCCGGGGGCTCCGGGGATTCTGTTCTGCCCGCTGGGGGTGGCAGCTGGGCTGAGGTCTGTGGTGCCTCCCTTCCCTTGGTGGTGGGAAGGAGGTGTGCCTGTAGAGGGAATGAGATTGCCAGGCCTGTGCAGAGCTCAGTCCCTCCCTCTCTCTGCAGAACTTCTCCTGTGTCCTGGCTGGTTTGGTGGCCCTTTTCCCTGTGGGCATGGCCTGTCTGCAGCCCCAGGACCCCTGCAAAAGGCCAGGGCAGCCCACAAGCTGCATCTGCCAAGTCTGTCTCTTTGCCTTGGCTAAGGGAGGTCTGAGAAGCGACCCAGGCTCTCCTAGGAAAAGGGGTCACAGCCCACAGATGCCATGGCAGGGTGGGAGCTGTGCCTGGCACAGGGCGCCTCTCCCAGGTGCTGCTCTCAGCTCATCCTGCTCCTCTCTCACTTGACACTTTCAATCCCCCAGGGCGAGGGATGCAACCACACAGCACAGGCAGGGCTGGAGGGCCAGGATGCACGTGGTGAAAGAGGTGAGTCACAGCAAGGAGGTTCCCAGGCACAGGAGGGCACCATGGTCTCATGCCTGGAGGGGTGAGATGAGATGTGCTGCACCAGGACTCTTGGAGTTAAGAGTAGCTTTGTAACTATTCTGCTTTAGGCTGACTGCACGCCCAGGGAAGGGGAGAGTCAGTCCCATCCCTCTCCAGCAACCAACTGGATGGGGGCACAAGGCTCCAGAGCTCTCTGCTTCCACAGAGCACCAGCTGGGCTCAGTGGCAGCACTGCCATTGGTGCCCTGCTCAGAGCCTTGGAGGTGGATCAGAATCTGGGCAGGATCAGAATCTCTAAGGCAGCCCCACGGCTGCTGTAGGCCTGGAGCCAGCACAGTGCCCACATGGCACCAGCCTGTGCCAGTGAGAAATCACCTGGATGATCCACAGGCACCTGTCAGGGCATGAGGTGTGTGTGGATGTGCTGTGTGTGGCGTGGTTAGTGGGAACATGAGCAGTGCTGGGTCACAGGCCTCTGGCCCATTTTAGGTACATTTGTGCTGCAGATGTGAGGAGGGTGACAGAGGGAGGCAGGTGATGGAGCTGCCGGAAACTCAAGAGAAGCAGAGAAACATGGGCTGAGAGCTCACACCTTCAGGAGATAAAAAGAGCTTGCAGTAACAAACCATCCTGTTTGTTTGGACAGTGAGCTGTGGGTTGCCTTCAGGTCAGCTCTGCCTGGTGCTCTGGGTGTCTGCTGACAGCAAGGGTGGCCCAGGTATAGACACCTCACCCATGGCACCCAGCTGCATTTAGTTAGCTAAATGTTACCTTTCCTGAGCTGGCTGATCCTAAATACACACTTGAACTTCCCAGGGATGGCCCTGTGGGGCACTACATGCTCCTGTTCATGTCCACCTGATGACCTCTGGTCATTTTGCCCTCACCAGCAGGCTCCAAAGCAGAGCATTGCATGGAACAGAAGTTGCACATAGTTCTGAAAGTCTTCAGCTCTGGGGAAGACACACACACAGAGCTCCTGAGCAGTGCCAATGGTGTCCCTCCACCCCACACTGCTCCTCCCTGGCTGTAAATGTGCCCCATGGCAGGGCTCTGGGGCAGTCACTGTGTTTGGTTCCTGCTGTCTCACTGTGCCAGACCCTGTGTAAGCCTGTCAGAACACGTTGGACACCATAAATTTTAAGTGCTAATTATTTCACAAATGTCGTATTAGCACTACAGCTGTTCTGGCATTTTCCAAAGGCTGAGTGCCATAGAAAGGTTATGGATGTGGCACCTGGGGACTTGGGTTAGTGCTGGGGGAGCAGTTGGACTCAATGATCTTAAAGGGCTTTTCCAACCTAAATGGTTCCATGACTGACAGCAAGGCTGAGGACTGGGGTGTGTAACAGTCTGCTGGAGACATTGTGAGGCAGAGATGGGCCCTGCCCTGGTCACACCACCAGCTTGGACCTGACAGACAGGCTCTGCTTGGCTCCTCTTGTGTGGGTGACCCTGAGCAGCTCCAAGGGCAGGAATTCAATAGCAGTTTCAGCCACTGACCCAGCAATTAGGCCAAGCCCTGAATGCCACTTCCCTGTCCCCAGACACTCCATTGGGATGCCACAGCCCCAGTGCACTGTCCTCACTGCTGCAGCACAGCCAGGGCAGGGACACACCTCAGCAGGGTCACTCTGGTCCCACATTTCCTCCATGCATGCAGTATCCCACTCCTCCCTTGCCACCTCTGAACTGGCAGGATGGGGGTGACTCATTGTATGGATCCCCCAAAGCAGCCTTTGCCCCTCCTCTGTCAGAGCCCACACAGGGGCAGAGACTGTTGCAGGGATCACAATGGTCCCCCTGCCACATCCATCCTGCTCCCTGTCTTGCTTCTCCATGGTGGATCCAGAGCCTTCAACATCTTTTTGGGGGGCTCAGGCCAGCCAAGGTGATGAGCAGTGGATTATACCCAGCCAAGGAACTTCTCTGCCTTAAACCAGGACTCTCTGGACAAAGCCCATGGTGACTGAAGCCTTCTGGTCTTTCTCCAGTGGAGCAGACGCTCCATGTTTGGAGCATCTCTTTGACCTGAGTTAATGAAGGTTTCTGAATGTTCCTCAGAAGGCTGTTCAGAGCCCTTGGGGTCAGGGTGGTGCTGTACCTCAGCAGGGGTGGGTGGCTGGGAGCTGGCCCTGCAGCCTGGCACCCAACACCACCAATCCCTGCTGAGAGTTTTGGCTTTGCCTCTGCAGGCACCCTCCTGAATGTCAGTGTGAGTGACCATGACCGCTCAGACTCCCTCCTCCTGTCCTGGGATGAGCCAGAGGGAGGTGCCAGGGGGTATTTCCTTGCCCTGTCCCCCCTGGGGTCAGGCATGCTGCTGCAGAATGGCTCTGCTGGACCCAACACCACCAGCTTCTGGTTCCATGGGCTGACTCCTGGCACACGCTACGAGATCGAGGTGACAGCCACGCTGGCCTGCAGGGACACCACCAGCCAGACCATCACAGCACAGACAAGTAAGGGCTCCCAGGACCTCAGTGCTCCTTCCAGTGGTTGTTGTGCTGTTTGGAGTCCTAGTGGTTTGTGGGAGGTTGGGCTTTTCCTCACTTTCACAAGAATTTAGGTCCTTCTTGGTTTCCCAGAGTCCTAGGTTGGGCTTTTTGTCACTTTCAAAAAACTAGGGTCCTTCCCGGGTCCCTAGAGTCTTAGCTTGGGCTTTTCCTCATTTTCACAAGAATTAGGGTCTTTCATGGGTCCCCAGAGTTTTAGGTTGGTCCTTTCCTCACTTTCACCAGAAATAGGGTCCTTTCTGTGTCCCGAATCTTAGGTTGGGCTTTTCCTCACTTTCACAAGAATTAAAGTCCTTCCTGGGTCCCCAGAGTCTTAGGGATCATTCCTTCATCCTTGTCCTGCCCCTGCTCCTTGTATGGGCTGGGTTTGTACTGTGTCTTCTCCTAGAAAAATGGAGATAATGATGGACCAGCCCATGGTGTGGCTCACAGAGAGCTGAGGGAAATGTCATGCCTGGAAGTCAAGAAGTAGCCACAAGGAAGGAGCACCTGCCCCACAATTTTGGCACATCTCTGTCAATCACTGCTCACCCCCAGGCCTTGCTCTGCGCCAAGGGCTGGAGAAGGGGACAGGGCTGGTGGTTCTACAGCTCAGGTGGGGATGGCAGCTCTTGCCTGCACCTCTCCAGAAGATCCTTGAGTAAGTCAGTGCAGGTGAAGGTGGGAAACAAAGCAAAGAAGAGTAGAGCTGGAGGGAGGAGATTGGGCAGTGGAAGGGCTGCTGTCAGGCAGCAGTGGCAGAGGCAGAAGCTGGTTGTCACAGAAAGGCAGGTGGCAGGACCCACAGGGCCACCAGGAACAGAGGACCTGTCAGCAGGTGAGCTTCCAGGTGATGATGGCTTCACCTTTATGTGTTGGGCCTGACCAAGCCTCCCTGCTCCATTCAGAGGAGCTGCTGAGACTGATCCAAGGGGATGGTGCAGCCACACAGCCCATAGGAGGCTGGTGGGTGGTCAGGGAGGTCATGGGGCTGTGCTTGGGGAGTCCCTGCTGGAGCCCCTCTGCTCTGGAGACAGGCTGAGAGCTGGGGTTGTTCAGCCTGGAGAGGAGAAAGCTCCCAGGTGACCTTGAAATGCCTTTTAGTGCCTAGAGGGGATTTGAAAATGGAGAAATAGGGGCTTTTTACATGGGCAGATGGTGGCAGGAGTTTTAAACTGGCAGAGGAGAAGTTTAGATCACATCTTAGGAAGAAATTCTTCCCTGTGAGGGTGGTGAAGCCCTGGCACAGGTTGCCCAGAGAAGCTGTGGCTGCCCCATCCCTGGGAATGTCCCAAGGCCAGGTTGGACAGGGCTGGAATAGTGGAAGGGGGAATGAAGGAGCTTCAAGGTCCTTTCCAATCCAAACCATTCCACAGTCCTGTGGTACTTTGAAATGGATTTTTGGTGTTCTTTGATTGTTGTCAAGGATATGTTGTGGCAGCACCTGATCACCTCATCCTGGTGGATGTTCCCAACATGATGGGTGCTGTGCAAATACAGCCAAGGAATGCAGGAGCCTCTGACAGGTCAGAACAGTGAGGGCAGCCCTGGCAGAAGCCACTATTGCACCTTCCCCCAGCCACTCTCTGCTCTGGCCTCAGCCTGATGAGGGCCCTGAAGGAGGAGGACTTTGCAGGTGACACCATGTCCATGGCCCAGGAAAGGGTTCTAGTCCTGAACTTGCTCTCCCAGATGTTTCCAGGCAAACCAGGAGGGAAATGAAGAGGGCAGAGCAGATTCACACTGAGCACTGCCTGATGAGGGGGTGGGACTGGATGAGCTTTAGGGTCCCTCCCAGGATTCTGGGACTGGCTCCTGTGAAGCTGCCAGGCAAAGGCAAGCTCCACCAGCCTGTGAGCAGTTTGACAGCTCAGGCTGTGGCAGAAGCAGCAGCAGTGTCTGTCCATGTGCCACACAGGTCCCTCAGCTGTCCTGAACCTGACTCTGAGCAGCAGCAGCTCCTCCTCTCTGCGTGCAGCCTGGGCACACGGGCACGGGCACAGGGACGGCTACAGCCTGGCACTGTGGCACAGCCACTCCCAGAGCCTGCTGAGGAACGTGTCCCTCCTGCCCAGCACCTCCACCTTCCTCTTTGAGGGGCTCCAGGCGGGCAGTGAGTATGCCCTGAAGGTCAGCACCCTGGCTGGGACCCTCCAGGCCAGCACCAGTGCCCACCAGTGGACAGGTAGGGAGTGATGGGTGCCCGGGGAGGGAGGGGTGATAGGAAGGATGCAGCACATGTGGCAGGCTGGCAAGGGGAGGAGGTCTCCAGGCTTGGGATGGGGAACTTGAATGGTGGGGAATGGCTGGAGTGTTTCACATCCCCACTGTGAGCTGAGTGCTTGGGCCAAAGGGGAAAACTTTGCACCCAGGGCTTGGATTTGCCTGTGCCCAGCAGAGAGGGCAGTGTGGGGATCCTGGATCTCCTCGCTGCCGAGAGCTGTGGGAGTGCTGCAGTGCCCAGTCTGCCACCCCTGCAGCCTGAAAGAACATGGCAATGTGGAGGGACCTCCAGCCTGTGTGGGAGGGGGCACAGGAGAGACATCCCTCAGCAGACCCCTACCAGACCTTCACCCAGGCCATAGAGAGCAGCTGAGGGCACAGAGGGAGAGAGGAGGCTGCAGGCACCACCATCCCCAGTGCTGACCCTTGCTGTGTCCTCTCTTCCCCTCAGCTCCCTCCGTCCCCACCCAGCTGAGGCTCAGCCCAGCTTCCAGCACCAGCCTCGTGGCCTCCTGGGCAGGGGCTGCAGGGTCTGCCTGGCTCCACCTGGAGCTCCACAACCTCCTCACCCAGAAGGTCAGCATGAGCCTGTCAGCCAGGAGGGGCCTCAGCAGCTACACCTTCCAGCATCTGCACCCTGGCACCCACTACTGGCTGGGGCTCAGTGCCACAGCTGGGCCCTACACTGCCCTGGGACCCAATGCCTCTGCCTGGACATGTGAGTATCAGCCTGGTGACCCCAGCTTGCTCCCTGCCTCTGCTCCAGCCTCTGAGTACAAAAATCCTTGGGTGCACAGGGTGGTTTTGCTTGGCTAAAAGCTGCTCCAGGACCCAGCTGTGGGGCACTGCTGTGGTGGGGCCAGTGGATCCCTTCAGCAGGTGGATCCCTGTGCTGGCCTGCTTCTCCCTGGCATGCAGTGGGAGCAGCCTCTGCGCTCTCCCCAGGAGGAGGATGGAAGGGCAGCAGATCCCACTGGTGCTCACTGCCTCAGGGGGTTGGCTCTCATGGCTGTACAAGGGCAGCAGAAAAAATGGGGCAAAGGGGCAGCAGTTTGAACTGGAGGCCTCTGGGAGGGGCTTATGCAAGAACAAGAAGGACTTTATATGGGCAGTGGTAGGACAAGGGGTGGATGGTTTTGAACCAAAATAGGAGAGATTTAAATCAGATATTAGGAAGAAATTCTTCCCTGTGAGGGTGCTGAGGCCCTGGCACAGCGTGCCCAGAGCAGCTGTGGCTGCCCCATCCCTGGGAGTGTCCAAGGCCAGACTGGACAGGGCTGGAAGACTGGGATAGTGGAAGGTGCCCCTGTCCATGGCAGGGGGTGGGAATGAATGAGCTTTAGGGTCCTTTCCAATCCAAACCATTCCACAGTTGTGTGGTTCTATGGAATGGATTTTTGGTGTTCTTTGATTGTTGTCAAGGATATGTTGTGGTAGCAGCTGATCACCTCATCCTGGTGGATGTTCCCAACATGATGAGTGCTGTGCAAATACAGCCAGGTTAAAACAGTGAGGGCAGCCCTTGCAGAACCCTCTATTGCACCTTCCCCCAGCCACTCTCTGCTCTGGCCTCAGCCTGATGAGGGCCCTGAAAGAGGGGAGCTTTGCTGGTGACACCACATCCATAGCCCAGTAAAAGGTTCCAGTGCTGAACTGGCTCTCCCAGATGTTTCCAGGAAAACCAGGATGGAAATGAAGAGGGCAGAGCAGATTCACACTGAACAGCATTGACCCTCACAGGATGGAGGTGCCAAGCCTGCAGACTCAGAGCTGCTGTGGCCAGTGACCTGTCCTGGCACTGGCCAAACGCTGCTCATGTGTGTGCTGGGAGGGGCTGGGTGCCACCAGTTGTCAAATCCCCAGCTCCTTCCTGCTCCACCTGCCAGCCTGGGAGGCTGAGCTTGCTCCCTGCTCCGTGCAGATGGGATTCTGGAAGGCCTCCAGAGCTCCAGCTGGTTTCTTTCTGCTCTGGAGTGAGGCTGATCCCTGCTGTTGCTGTCTGCAGCTCTGACCTGCTCCACTGAACAGAATTCCCCCATGCCAGACACACGAGCCAGGGGCGTCGGGCCAGGAGCTTGGTCCAGGCCAGTTCCTGGGAATATCAGCAAGCTCATGGTGGGATGTGAATGGAGTGCAAGGAGACTTTCAGGAATTTCCCAGCAAGGCTGCCAGCTTTGTCTGGACTCTGTTAGTCCAGGAATGCTTGTGCTGGGGAGTGCAGATGGCTCAGTCCAAAAGGATGTCTCAGGCTGGATGTAACCCTGCAGGAATGAGGCTCAGCAGTGTAAGGGGTACAGAGTGCCCCATAACCCTGACTCGCACAACCCCGTTCCCTTCCAGACCCCCTGAGTCCTGACAATGTGACCCTGAGCAGTGCAGAGGAGCAGAACTCCTTAGAGGCTCGCTGGAGTGTCCCAGGGGGACACAGGGACTTCTACCTGGTGACCCTGCAGGAGGGACAGGACAGTGCTCCAAGCAGGAACATCTCCGTGGGTGGGGACAACGACCACGTCACCTTCCACGGGCTGAGCCCTGGCCAGCAGTACTCTGTGCAGGTGGTGGCCGTGGCAGGGCCCTACAGGGCATCAGCTCAGAGCTCAGCAGCCTGGACAGGTGAGCAGAAAGCCATGTGTGACCCCTGGGGCTGTTCCTGCTGCCTGCAGGGGGCTGGGGGTGAGGCAGGCACAGGGACAGGGCACCTGGGACACCTGGTGTCAAGAGCAGGAAATTCTGCCTCCCCACAGCTCCTGGTGAGGGTGGGCTTAGAGTCCTGGGCAGGTTTGTGCCAGGCACAGAGCAAGACCAGGTCCTGCTTGGTGCCTTCTGCACTCTGGCAGGTTGCAGGCAGCTCCTGCCCTCCCCTCAGCACATCTGGATGGGCAGGGAAGCACCACCAGCCCCCAGAGGGGACATCTCCCTGTGCTCAGTCTCTCGTGGGTGACCTGTGGAGCCACAGCTGGTGCTGTCCCAGTGCTGCCACTCTGGGGAGGGACAATTGTGGGGAGATACCCACCAACCTGTGATGCTGAGGGTCTCCCAGAGCTCTCCCTGCAGCCCCTTCTGCCCCTGTGTGGGGTGGAGACAACTGCAGTGTCACAGAATCACAGCACTGCTAGGGTGGGAAGGGACCTCTGGAGATCATCTAGTCCAACCCCCCCTGCTCTAGGGTCACCTAGACCAATTTGAAAAGCAGAAAATATCTTGTGAAAGCCATGCCTAATGCACTGCCCCATGTTGTGCTGTCCTTGTCCCCTGCAGAACCACGAGCACCCTCTGCTGTGAGCCTGTCCAGCCAGGGCAGCCCCCACAGGCTGCTGGCCAGCTGGGAGGAGGCCTCAGGAGAGGGTTACCTGCTGCTCCTCAGCCTTGCAGAGCACCCTGTGCACAACAGCTCCTTGCCCAGGGGTGCCAGGAGCTTCACCTACGAGGGCCTGCACCCTGGGAGCCTGTACAGCTTTGAGGTCAGCACTGTGGCTGGGCCCTACACATCCTCACCCCAGTGCATCTCCAACTGGACATGTGAGTGCCACAGCCCCAGATGGTGGGACCGAGTCTTTTGTCCTTGGGTGTGTGTGGCTGCCATCTTAACATCTTCAGGGTTGTGCTTTTTTGTAAAGTACAAGAATGTTGAAGTTTAGTGGATGATTAATTGATGATTTGTGATCATGATTTATATTTTTGTTTGGGTTTTTTGGGGGGTGGGGGGGGAAGAAAAGGAAGCCCCTTCCTTCCCTGGTTTTAGGATTAGTTCTGTATTGTTTTGGGGTGATTGTGGAATGATGATGATTGATTCTTTAG
Organism: Melospiza melodia melodia; assembly: GCF_035770615.1. Taxonomy (NCBI): domain Eukaryota; kingdom Metazoa; phylum Chordata; class Aves; order Passeriformes; family Passerellidae; genus Melospiza; species Melospiza melodia. The sequence continues at coordinate 3,342,905 of NC_086221.1, read as the reverse complement.
TTTTTAGTACTAGGAAATATAGAGGAATCCCTTCCCCTGATGTCACACCTCAGGGCGCTGACAGCACGCATCTTCCACAGCTGAATGCAATAACTGGGCACAAGGCTCAGCAGGAGGCAGAGGTGCTGCTGATGTGTGTGACCCTGCTGTTCCCCAGTCACCAGGCACAAGGGGCAGCTGAGCCCAGTGCCCTTCTCCTCCTCCTCCTCAGCCACCCTCCTGTGGCACTGCTCAGGTGCTGTGGCTACTATATATAGTTATGAACAGGACGGAGCAGCTATTGTTATTTGTCACGTCTGCTCTACTGCTTAGAAAACTTTTTTGCTGTATGTGCAATGCTAACAAAACTTCTACCTGAAGCCTGCCCTTTTTAACCATTTTCTCAAAGCCCTCTAACTTCATGAATCCCAGCACTCAGGCTGTCACTGCCTTCAGCCACCCCCTCCACCACCCACCACCCCCTCCAGCACCAGAACAATTTTTTCTCTGCCAGTTTGAGCTGTGCTGTCCCAGTCTCTGCCACACTGGCGTGTGGGTGTCAGCAGGGGTGGTCCAGGCACCTGGGTGCAGGTTTATCTAGGGAAGGGATTCCTGCCCCAGCACATTTGGAGCTGTATTTCTGCCAGGTGATTCTAGACCTTTCCTTTCGCAGACCCTTTGCCCCCAGAGCAGCTGACCCTCAGCAATGGGGGCCACAGCACCTCTCTGCAAGCCTCCTGGAGAGCAGCTTCCTCTGGCAGCACTGGCTACACAGGCACCCTCTGGGAAACCAAGTCCCGGGAGCAGGTCAGGAATGTGACTGTGGGGAGTGACTGGACCAATGTCACCTTGGAGAACCTGGTCCCTGGGCGGCAGTACACGCTGGAGATGGCTGCTGTGGCTGGGCCTTACAGATCTCCTGTGAGATCAGCCACTGACTGGACATGTGAGTGTGACAGTGCTACCTCACCCTGCTGCAGGTCACCCTGCAACCACCCCTGCCCCTGAGAGCAGAATGCTCTGTCAGAGTGGCCCATGTGTGGGGAGGTGGGGAACCAGAGACAAGGGTGCATAGAGAGACAGAATGGGTGGTCAGCTGGAGCCATGGTGGAAGTAAAAGGGTCTGCAGTGCAGGAGGAACAGAAAACATTCCCAAATGTCACCGAGGGGAAGATGGGGGCCCACTCCCATGTCTGCTGTGGAGCAGGAGCTCTGGCTGCTCTGGGTTTGCTGTGCTGACTCCTGACCTAACCCCAGCAGGCACAGACAGGGGAGGGTGCCCAGCACAGCCTCCTCTCACTGCCTGGCTGTCTCCCCTCACTGCCTGGCTGTCTCCTCTCTCTCAGACCCCCTGGCTCCATCTGGAGTGACGCTGACCAACACCCGGCGCCCGATGGGGCTCTCGGCCTTCTGGGACAGGGCTGCTGGGGATGTGGACCAGTTCCACCTCCAGCTCTACAGCAAGAGCCATGCAGCACAGAGGAACACCTCAGTGGGGCCAAACACCCACAACTTCACATTCCTGGGGCTGTCCCCTGGCACTCAGTACTTCCTGAAGGTGACTGTCCTCGCTGGCCCATACAGATCCTCATCACATTTTGCCACCGAGTGGACATGTGAGTCAGAAGTATTCCAAGTCTCTTGCAGGGATGGGACATCCTGGCAGTGCCTGTAAGACTAGCAGTGACACAAAATTGTCTGGGTGGAGGGAGGGCTCCAGTGAGACCTGCATGCTCCCTGTCCTGGAAGACAGAGCATGTGTCATAGGTTAGGTGCTGTGTGCTGGGACCCAAAAGATCCTTTTCCCCAGTCAAGTTGAACCTTCTGGTGATCTGAAGGCCAGCCAGGGACTGGTGGGAGAGGGATGTGAGAGAGGAAGCATAGAGACCTGTGTGGGCTTGCTGCTCCCTGTCTGTGGAGCAGAGCAGCCCACTGGGAGCTCTCAGCACCTGCCTGCCAGCAGCACCCTGGGGACATGCACAGGCAGCTTGCATGTCCCCCAGGAGAACAGGAGATGTAGTGAGCAGGTGTCCCCACTTCTCCTTCAGCCCTGTGCAGAGGTGCAGGCTGTGCCCTGGCTCCTTCACTGTCACAGTGGTCACAAGGGCTGCAGGATGAAGAGAGAGGCGAGAATGTTGACCTCATGTTCAGAAGGCTTGATTTATTATTTTATGACATATATTACATTGTGACTATACTAAAAAGAAATAAAAGGAAAGTTCTCAGAAGCTAACTAAGCTAAGAATAGAAAGGAATGAATAACAAAGATCTGTGTCCCGGCAGAAAGCGAGAGCAGCTCTGCTGTGAGTGTTCAGTAAATCCAAACATCCACAGGAGACCAATCCCAGATGCACCTGTTACATTCCACAGCAGCAGATAACCATTGTTTACACTTTGTTGCTGAAACTTCTCAGCTTCAGCAGGAAAAATCCTAACGAAAGGATTTTAATGAAAAGATGTCTGTGACACCTGCACCACCTCATGGGTGCCCATGCTCTGTTCCCTGCAGATCCCCTGTCCCTGGCCAACGTCAGTGTGCAGCCTGGCCGGGAGCCCCAGGAGCTGCGCGTGAGCTGGGTGGAGTCCGGAGGTGGCAGAGATCACTTGGTGCAGCTCTCAGTGGCCGAGTCGCTGTCCATCATCAGGAATGTGTCAGTGCCCCGGGGAGTGACCCAGCTGGCCCTGCAGGGGCTGGTGCCAGGCTCCAGGTACCGCGTGGAGATCATTTCCCAGGCCGGGCCTCACCGCATCTCCTCTCAGACTGCCATCGGCTACACCGGTACAGCCCAGCTCCCTGCTCCACCCACTGTGTGCATGCCCCAGCCCTGCAGCTGCCAGCTCCATCCCTCACTAGATCAGTGCTGCCCGGCCCAGGTGTGCCCCAGTGATGCTGTTTCTCTCCCACAGTCCCCCTGGCTCCTCGTGCCCTGTCTGCCAGCCCTGCCAGCACAGCCCAGGCTCTGGCTGTGCATTGGGAGGCTGCTGCTGGCCACAGGGATGGATACCTGCTCAGCCTGCTCCAGGAGGGCTCCTCTGCACCGCCAAGGAACCTGGAAGCAGGGAAGGACAGCACCAATGTCACTGTGGCACAGCTGGAAGCAGGGACATGCTACCTTGTGAGGATCTGGGCAGTGGCTGGGCCCTACCGCTCCCTCCCCGAGAACGTCACCGGCTGCACAGGTCAGCAGCTGGCACCCACGGGTGGTGGCATCAGTGTTGGCACCTGGGGAGAGGAGGGGAGGAGGAGGAGGAGGAGGAGGAGGAGGAGGAGGAGAAGGGGAAGGGGAAGGAGGAGAAGAGAAGGAGAAGGAGAAGGAGAAGGAGAAGGAGAAGGAGAAGGAGAAGGAGAAGGAGAAGGAGAAGGAGAAGGAGAAGGAGAAGGAGAAGGAGAAGGAGAAGGAGAAGGAGGGCACCCTGGCCTGGTTTCTGGTGAAGCCGGCCTGTGGTCACTTCCTGCCTCTCACAGTCTCTGTGTATGAAGATGGCTGCATGTTCAGAATTTTTCTTTTCCTCTCTGACTGGTGTGTCTTGTTTTTCCTCACAGTTCCTGATGCACCAACAAATCTGAGCCTTACCAACCCAGGCAGCTCCTCAGAGCTTTACACATCCTGGAACGAGCCCCCGGGCAGGAGGGACCACTACCATGTTACTCTGTACAGCCTCAGCACCCAGAGCAGGATTCAGGTCCAGACCTTGAGTCCAGATGCCCTGAACACCAGCTGGACTCAGCTGGAAGCAGGCAGCAAGTTTGCTGTGCAGGTCACTGCTGTGAGAGGCTCCTTAGAAGCCTCTTCCATCAACGTCACCCAATGGACATGTGAGTCTGACTGCCTGGGTTGGGCACCCCCCTGTGAGCCTCTACCTGATCCTTCCACAGCACCACTGCCACCTTCCACATCCCAAGCCGTGCCCACAGCTTCTGTGTGATGGTCCCACCCTTCTGCTCACTGCCCTCACTCCATCCTGGACACAGAGCCAGTCCCCAATCCACCCCAGAGGCTCTGGTTATCTCCCCTGCCACATCCAGCAGCACACCCCAGGGATGATACTCCCAAAGCCACGTGCCCTGCCTGGCCCTTTGTGCCCAGGCTGCTCTCCAGAGGAGCTCTGCTCCAGCCTGCCTGGAGGAGCCCTGGGCACAGCTCTCAGCACTGAGCAGGAGGGCTCACTGTCTGTTTCCCTGTTGCTTTGCAGATCCCCTGGCCCCTGTGAACCTGACCCTGAGCAGCCCCTCAGCCTCAGCCCTGGTGGTGACCTGGGCAGTGCTGGGCCGAGGGGCAGAAGGCTTCGTGGTGGATGCCCATGAGACAGCATCTGGCACTCCTGTGGGGCACACACTGCTGGGTGGCCATGCCAGGAGCCACATCCTGAGGAAACTGAGCCCTGGCACCCGCTACAGCGTGGCAGTGAGGGCCACAGCTGGGCCCTTCCATGCCAGCACCCCCAACATCACCCACTGCACACGTGAGTGTGATGCTCTCCTTGCAGTGTTCTTCTGTTCCCTTCCCATTTCAGCCAGGCACCACACTGGTGCAGCTGTCCTGCTTGATTTGCCACCCACACAAGTACCCAGTGCTTGTTCTCTGCTGGATGCAGCACGAGGAGCCTGTGCCTGGCCCTGGGCCACACCCTGTCCCTGAGAGCCAGCCACAGTCTGAGCCAGCAGCCAGGCAGGAAACAGCTGCCACAGAGCCACAGCAGCCCTGCTGCTGCCCAGCTCCTGCAGCACAGATGTGGGGCATCTCCTTGTGCTGAGCCCAGCTGTGGCTGTGGCAGTGCCCTGTGTTTCCTCCCCATGGAGCCTGTCCCTGTGCCCAGCTGTGGCACTGACCTGTGTTTCCTCCCCATGGAGCCTGTCCCTGTGCCCAGCTGTGGCACTGCCCTGTGTTTCCTCCCCATGGAGCCTGTCCCTGTGCCCAGCTGTGGCAGTGCCCTGTGTTCCTCCCCATGGAGCCTGTCCCTGTGCCCAGCTGTGGCTGTGGCAGTGCCCTGTGTTTCCTCCCCATGGAGCCTGTCCCTGTGCCCAGCTGTGGCTGTGGCAGTGCCCTGTGTTTCCTCCCCATGGAGCCTGTCCCTGTGCCCAGCTGTGGCAGTGCCCTGTGTTTCCTCCCCATGGAGCCTGTCCCTGTGCCCAGCTGTGGCAGTGCCCTGTGTTCCTGCCCATGGAGCCTGTCCCTGTGCCCAGCTGTGGCAGTGCCCTGTGTTTCCTCCCCATGGAGCCTGTCCCTGTGCCCAGCTGTGGCTGTGGCACTGCCCTGTGTTTCCTCCCCATGGAGCCTGTCCCTGTGCCCAGCTGTGGCAGTGCCCTGTGTTTCCTCCCCATGGAGCCTGTCCCTGTGCCCAGCTGTGGCACTGACCTGTGTTTCCTCCCCATGGAGCCTGTCCCTGTGCCCAGCTGTGGCAGTGCCCTGTGTTTCCTCCCTATGGAGCCTGTCCCTGTGCCCAGCTGTGGCAGTGCCCTGTGTTTCCTCCCCATGGAGCCTGTCCCTGTGCCCAGCTGTGGCACTGACCTGTGTTTCCTCCCCAGCCCCGCTGCCCCCGGCCGCCGTGCGCCTGCTGAGCCCGGGGCACCCCGACAGGCTGAGCGTGGCCTGGGGGGCCCCAGCTGGGGGCAGGGATGGATACAGCCTGACCCTGTACCGGGCCCCCCTGGGCACTGTGGCAGCCACAGCCTTGCTGGGCAGGGACAGCCACAACTTCACCTTCACGGGGCTGGCACCAGGCAGCAAATACCTGCTGGAGGTGGCATCTGTGGCTGGCGCCTTCAGGGCACCTGCAGGGAACGTCAGCAACTGGACGTGTGAGTACCTACTCTGAGGGGATGTGTGTGGGTTCTCTGCTTGTTTTTTCTGCCTCTGTCAGGAATTGAAGGCACTTGAGATGACAGTTCATATTCATACTCAGGTGTTTATTGTTTCTTCTCAGTGTTACAGCCTCAAAACTGAATTCTGCAGTCTTTCATTCGCAAGGCACAAAATGGCTAACTATCTCTTGTTACAAGGTCTTTTAAGGCTAAACTATCCAATTAAGAAATGACACCTCAATTATTTTGCCTTTTAACTCAATAACTGATCCCTGGAAGCCCACAGTGTGGACTTTTCTGTCCAATCACAAAATACCACCCAAACCCATGGAGAAGAAGGAAGAAGAAGGTAAAGAAGAACAACCTGTCTCTGTCCTAAAACCTCCATCTTGGTTCATATTTATTTCTATATTCTAAAACTCCCAACTGTAAGTTCTCCACCCTGTGATATTACACACTTCTAACCAACTCCACACCCACAATCCCAGTTCTATCAATCAGTTTTGGAAGCTTCTCCACAGCCTCAGGTTAAATGCAGTGTTCTCTTGTGGGTCTGTGCCTTTCGGCACAGAAAGTCTGAAATTCTCAGCATCCAGGGTTCCAGCAGATGTGTGCCTTGCTGGGCAGTCAGGAAAGCTCATGGCCCAGACCATGGCCCTGCTGACCTTCACAGCAGAGCCCAGGCAATGGCAGTGAGCAGGACTCTGCCCACTCTCATCATCTCCACATGGCTGGCCCTGAGAGTGATGGTGAGCAGTGCTGCGGCCACACGGGGCCAGGCACCAGTGCTGTCCCTCAGGGGTCTATGCTGGAGCCAGTTCTATTTAATATTTTTATAGATGACATGGATGAGGGCATTGAGTCCTTAGTTAGTAAATTTGCAGACCACACTAAGCTGGGAGCTTGTGTTGATCTATTGGAAGGAAGGAGGGCTCTGCAGAGAGATTTAGATTGGTTGGATGGATGGGCAGAGTCCAACAGTATGAAGTTTAATAAGTCCAAGTGCTGAGTTCCACATTTTGGTCAAAAAAATCCCCTACAACATTCCAAGCTGGGGACGGGGTGGCTGGACAGTGCTCAGGCAGAAAGGGCCCTGGGGGTGCTGGTGACAGGCAGCTGACCATGAGCCAGCAGAGTGCCCAGGTGGCCAAGAAGGCCAATGGCATCCTGGCCTGGATCAGGAATGGTGTGGCCAGCAGGAGCAGGGAGCTCATTCTGCCCCTGTATGGGCACTGCAGAGGCTGCACCTTGAGTGCTGTGTCCAGCTCTGGGCCCTCAGCTTAGGAAGGACGTTGAGATGCTTGAGCACATCCAGAGGAGGGCAGCAAGGCTGGTGAGGGGGTTTGGAACACAAGCCCTGTGAGGAACATTTGAAGGAACTGGGGGTGTTTAGCCTGGAGAAGAGGAGGCTCAGAGGTGACCTTATTGCTCTCTACAAGTTCCTGAAGGGAGGTTGCAGACAGGTGGGCTTGGGCTCTTCCACAGGGCAGCACTGACAGAACCAGAGGACACAGTCTGAAGCTACGTCAGGGAAATATAGGTTGGATATTAGGTAAAAAAATTTCACCAAAACAATAATAAAGTACTTTAATGCTCTTTCCAGGGAGGTGGTGGAATCACAATCTCCGGATGTGTTTAAAAAAAGGCTGGACATGGCACTTGGTGCTTTAGTCTAGTTGAGGTGTTTAGGGCATAGGTTGGACTTGATGATTTTAGAGGTCTCTTGCAACCCCATTATTCTGTGATTCTGTGATCAGCTCCACCAGCCTGGGTGAGGGCAGGAGGGAGCAGCAGTGGGGAGTTCACCTTCCCCTGTCCCCAGGCTGGCTTTGTGTCCCCTCCTCACCCCTCCCTGGGGACAGGGCTGTCCCTGCTCAGACAAGCACAGAGAACTTTGAGCTGCCTCTGGCTGCTGGGTGGAGCCACACAGTGGAGGCCAAGGGCGCTGTCCATCTAAACGATCTTCTAATATATATAGATTTTATTTATTTTATCTAGATTTTTTTTGAGTTAATAATATAAAAATAATTAAAACATTTATAAATAATAACCTTTAATAAGTTGAATGTTAATAAGATTAGGTTTCACTCCATTTAAGTACTCTTGAGTTTCATTTTATCACTTTACTGTTCTATTAAAATTAATTTTATTATTCTTTGTGGTTAGAGCTTACTCATTGTGAGTTTAAGTGCTGTTTAATATAAAAATCTAATATATATATTTTATTTATTTTATCTAAATTTTAGTACATTTTGTGTTAATACTATAAAAATAAGTTAAAACAGTTCTAAAGAATAACCTCTAATAAGTTGAATGTTAATAAGATTAACTTTCACTATATTTAAGTTTAGGTACTCATGAGTTACATTTTATCACTTTAATATTCTATTAAAATTAAGTTTATAATTCTTTGTGGTTAAAGTTTACTCATTGTAAGTTTAAGTGCTGTTTAATATAAAGATCTTCTAATATATATATTATTTTATCTAGATTTTAATACCTTTTGTGTTAATAATATAAAAATAAGTTAAACATTTATAAATAATAACCTTTCAATAAGTTGATAAAAAATAACCATTCAGTAAGTTGAATGTTAATAAGATTAAGTAAAGTTTCACTATATTTAAGTACTTAGTACTTAAATACTTTAAGTACTAAAGTACTAGTACTTTAAGTACTCTTGAGTTACATTTTATCACTTTACTATTGTATAAAAATTAAGTTTATTATTTTTTGTGATTAAAGTTTAGTCATTCTAAGTTTGAGTGCTGTTTAACATAAATTATCCTATATCTTGTTAAAAGTAATTTATCTGTACTGTAAAATACATGGTTAATTTTCTTAGAGAAGTAAGTGTGGTGCATTAAATCTTGTTAAAAGTTATTTATCTAGACTGTAAAATACATAGTTAATTTTCTTAGAGAAGTAAGTGTGGTGCATCCTAAATCTTGTTAAAAGTTATTTATCTAGACTGTAAAATACATAGTTAATTTTCTTAGATAAGTAAGTGTGGTGCATCCTAAATCTTGTTAAAAGTTATTTATCTAGACTGTAAAATGCATAGTTAATTTTCTTAGAGAAGTAAGTGTGATGCATCCTAAATCTTGCTAGAAGTAATTAAACTGTAAAATACATAGTTAATTTTCTTAGAGAAGTGTGGGGCATCTAAATCTCGTTAGAAGTAATTTATCTAAACTGTAAAATACATAGTTAATTTTCTTAGAGAAATAAGTGTGGTGCACCACTCTGATGGCACTGCCAGGAGCCCCAGGCAGTGTCCTGGGTCCCTTTGCTGACATTTGTCCCATCCTGTCTTGCAGACCCCGTGGCACCCCGCAATGTGTACATGACCAACCAGGGCTACCCCAACAGGCTGAGCGCGTCCTGGAGAGCTGAGCCCCAGGGACAGGAGGGTTACAGGCTCCTCCTGTACCACTCAGGCTCAGGCACTGTGGCAGCCAATGTCTCTGTTGGGAAAGGCACCAGCAAATTCACCTTCTCTGGCCTGGCTCCAGGGCACAAATACCTGCTGGAGGTGGTGTCTGTGGCAGGGCCCTACGCAGCCTCGGCAGGGAACATCAGTGACTGGACAAGTAAGTGTCAGAGCTGGACATTCTGCATCCTGCTTGAGGCTCAGCCTTCCCAGCTGGGTGGGCTCACAGTGGGAAGGGCAGGGACTCAGCCAGGGAGCTGTGGGGTCAGAGAATGGTTTGGGTTGGAAATGGAAGGGACCTTTTAAAGGCCATCTAGTCCAACCCTCCTGCTAGTGACAGGGACATCTTCAGCTGGATCAGGCTGCTCAGAGCCCTGTGTAAGCTGACCTTGGATATTTCCAGGGATGGGATGAGATGGGGTGGGAGGTACCAATGGGATCATGGGCTGGGCAAGCCTTGGTGGGCAGGAGAGTGGGGCAGGGCAATCCTGCTGCCTGTGGCAGGGCCTGGCAGGCACCAGTGCTGTTTCAGGAGGCAACTCATGTCCCATGGCCCCACTGGCTCCTCCAGGCACTGAACAAGAGCACAGCACTGCTGCTCTGGTAGATGACACCCACACACCCACAGCCTGGGGGCCATGAGGCCTCACAGCTAGGGGGGACACCCCACCATTCCTGCTGCATTTTTTCCAGGCACTCAGAGAATTGCTGGCATGGGGTATAAGGGGAGGATGGGCTTTTTTTTTTCTTTTTATGGAATGTGGAAATGCAGATAAGCACAATAAGCCTTTTCATGTGCTCGTCCCCACAGTCCCCATACTTTGCTTGGGGAATCCAGCAGTGCCTGCTCCCACGCTCAGCCATCCCCTGGCAGGGTGCAGGGAGTCATGTGCAGAGCCCTTCGGGCAGGTTTCTAATGAAACTTGCTAATTAGCAGGAAGAAGAATGCATCTCCTCACACTCCTCACTCTGTGTGTCCTTCAGCTGCCATTTAAAGGTCATTTCTGGCAATGTTATCACTGAACATGTGGAGTCTCATTGTGTCCCCCATGTCCTCCTGGTGTCTCTGGAGAACAGAAGAGAGCACATGCAAACCAGTAACTGCTCCTGGTGTTGTTTTTGTTGCAGCCCCCTCAGTTCCCCAGAATCTCTCGGCGGTGGCTGAAGGGAACAGCTCCATGCTCATCTCCTGGGGCAGTGTCCCTGGCCAGCAGGACGAGTGCCAGCTGTGGCTGCGGGACCCCCGGAACAGCTCCCTGCCCTGGAGGCACTCCCTGGCCAGGGGACAAGGCCAGCACCTCCTGCAGGGGCTGATCCCAGGCAGGAACTACTCTGTGTCCTTGAGCTGCGTGGCTGGGCCCTACTGGAGCAGCACCAAGCCCCTGGCAGTGCCCGTGGGTGGGTACACAGTGCCGTGGGGAGGGAGGGGGCAGCATGGGAGAGGGGGAAACACTGGGGGGCCTCAGGTCTGGAGTGTGAACAGAGGCATGGGAGGTGTTGTGGTGGGAGATGGGGAAAGCCAGCAGGGTGACCCTCTGGCAGCCATTGGCTCCCTGAGCTAGCCCCACCACAGAGATCTCCTGGCTCCCTGTGGCAGAGCAGGCTTTGCAGATCTCCACTGGTCGATGTCTCCTGTCAGATGTGAGCTCAAGCCCTGCCCATTCCCACTGTCCTGTGGCCCATGGCACAGCAGGCTCCCAGGCTGCAGGTGTGAGCTCTGCTCATCTCACTGGCCTGGGGAGCAGCTGCTGGCAGGGCACAGGTTGGGATTTCTCTGATCCACTGAGTCCAGTCCCTTTCTCCTTTGCAGAGCCGGATCCAGTGAAGGATGTGCTGTGCCTACCAGAGTCAAGGAGCCTTTACTTGAACTGGACGAGCTCTCCTGGAGATGTGGAGGCTTATGAGGTGGTGACAGAGAGACTTTCTGAAGGACCCCCCACCTCCAGGCTTACCATGAGCATCCCTTCAAGCGAGGCCAGTCTGGAGGGGCTGGAGCCAAACTCCTCCTACCAAATCCTTGTGAGCACCGTGGGCATGAACACCTTGAGGAGCCAGGCTGTGACTCTGCTCTGCAGCACAGCAGTGGAGCGTGAGTCCCTTCTTTCTGTGACTGTTCACAGGGGTCTGAGGATGAGGGAGGAGACGAGGATCTGACTCCATGTTTCAGAAGGCTTGATTTATTATTTTATGATGTATATTATATTAAAACTATACTAAAAGAATAGAAGAAAGGATTTCATCAGAAGGATGAATAGAAAGAAGAATAGAAAGAGAATGTACAGGCAGATTTCATTCTCCCTTCCTTGTCTTGGCAGACTCCTTGGCACCCCGCAATGTGTACATGACAGACCAGGGCTGATCCCCATCCCTGCCTAAGAACAGAAAAAGAAAGAATGATAACAAAGGCTTGTGGCTCAGAGAGTCTGAGCTAGCTGACTGTGATTGGCCATTAATTACAAACAACCACATGAGACCAATCACAGATGCACCTGTTGCATTCCACAGCAGCAGATAATCATTGTTTACATTTTGTTCCTGAGGTCTCTCAGCTTCTCAGGAGGGAAAAATCTTAAGGAAAGGATTTTTCATTAAAGATGTCCGTGACATCCTTCCATGGGGAAACACCCCAGGAGGAAGCACGTGGTGTTGCTGGTCAGAGCTGGGGCTCTTTGGGGTGCCTGGGAGCCCCATGGGGCTGCACTGCTCTGCGGTGGCTCGGGGCTCTGGCTGTGTGCTGGGACCATCCCAGGCTGAGCAGGGGGTCTGGGAGCAGGGATACCCTGACTCTCTGTGCCTGCTGGTTGTTCTTGCAGCTCTGCCCCCTCCCCTGCGTGCAGAGGTGTTCCCAGTGGAGGCCAGCTCCACAGTGATCATCTCCCCCGAGCTGTTCAGCGAGGAGAACGGCCAGATCGAGTACTACGGTGTCATTGCCACCACCAATGAGTCACGTAAGTGTCCCTGCATGTCCCAGGCTGTGCTGGCTCCCTGGAGGGCAGCAGGAGCCCTGGATGTCCCTTTGGTCACTGCCACCTTGCACATTCCCCTGCAGTGCTGAGGCCCACCCAGGAGATCATGTCCAGCACGTGGTACGATCACTACTATGGCACAGAGGACTCCTACCTGGCAGTGCTCCTTCCCAACCCCTTCCATCAGAGGAGCTCCCCCAACACCTGGAGGGTGCCCGTGGGGACAGAGGAGTGTGGCCACTCCAGGGCCACCTGCAATGGGAAGCTGAAAGCCAACGAGCAGTACAGGTGAGAGATGTCAGCATCCCTCCTGAGGGGAAGGGGCTGGAGGAGAAAAAGGACTGCACGTGTCCCTGCAGGAATGCCAGCAGCTCCCTGGATGTCACCTCAGCCTCACACTCCGAGATCCCCAAGGGTTTTACACCAAGCAGCATTTGAGGAAGGCAAGGCTGGCAAGCAGAGAATATTAGGCAGTGTAGTTGGCAGGGAGAGGGAAAGCTGAGGCTGCCAAGGGCTGTGTGTGTTGTCTCAGGAGCTGAGCAGATGTCCAGCCTCAGAACAGGAACTAAACCAGATGCTGTAATTTGTAGGACCTTAATTTGTGACTCATAGCCATGTGCAGACAGTGCAAAAATGAAACTGATTTGGAAACAGTTCCAGTGTTGCCTACTCAGTGTGAGGTCCAGAGATGGGGTTAGCAAACACTCAGGCTGAGGTCTGAGTTCCACATGGGACACACACATGGATCCAACAGTCATGAGTTTAGAGTCTTATTTGACAGTGAATAGGATCCTACATATTTTCTTGTAGGGTACCTTTAAAGCTGCTGATGAAAAAACAGGTTTTCCACTGCTAACAAAGAATGGTATCTTTAGTCAGTCCTGTTAATTTAGCAGCTCAGTTTCATCAAATGGGGACCACATCCACAGGCATTTCTGTGATCCCCCAGTCTGGAAGGTTATCCCGTTTCACTTTGAAGAAACTGGCAGCAAGGATGGCTGATGGTGATAAAACCATTGAGAGCATTAGGAAAAGAGAATGAGAGTCAATGGGAGAGTGCCTTCCTTCCTTCCTTCCTTCCTTCCTTCCTTCCTTCCTTCCTTCCTTCCTTCCTTCCTTCCTTCCTTCCTTCCTTCCTTCCTTCCTTCCTTCCTTCCTTCCTTCCTTCCTTCCTTCCTTCCTTCCTTCCTTCCTTCCTTCCTTCCTTCCTTCCTTCCTTCCTTCCATTATTTAATATAAATATATTATTTAATATAAATATATTTCATATTTATTTCATATAACATTTAATAATATTTATTTAATATTATATTTATTAAATATAATATTTTATATTGTACACGTGTGCTTAAAAGGGTCTCTTCACCTGCTGGTTAGGGCAGCACTGGCTCAGATTGGTGATAACATCCAGAGGGTGGGAAATGACTGTTTTTCCTAAGGGAGAATAAAAAAGGGAGTTTCCAGAGAGCCATTGCCTGGGAAATTCCAGGCAGACTGGGGTCATGGAGAGCAGAGAGCAGTTCTGTGTGCTGTGTGATCCTGCCTGGCAGGACAGTGGTGACAGTGCACTCTCATACTGTGTTCATCCAGCAGGGACCTCCCTCAGGGGAGCAGCTTCTCAGGGACACCAGGCCCTGTCATTAATCCTCCTGCCATGATTCCGTCCCATGAGTCACCAACATGTACTGAACTGTCCAGTTATTCAGGACTAGAAGGTACTTTGACACCACAGCTTTCTTACTTTACACCACAGCTTTCTTTCAGTTTGACTGCCCTAAAAACATAAATGTTCTCAGCACAAACAGCGCTTGACCTAAATATCCTAAATATCTGACCTAAATATCTTAAATATCCAGCCTAAATATCCTCAGTGCATGGAACACTCAGCCTAAATATCCAACCTAAATATCCACAGTAGACTGTGCTGATGAATTAATGATTATTAGGGTGGTGAAAAGCTGACAGCTCATTCCCACTCAGAATTTCTGTTCTTGTTTCATGTCTTTCAGTGAGTTATTTATCATCTTTCATGCCTTGGCATCTGCAGGCTCATTTTCAGAGGAGGTCTGGCCCTGGCAGCCAGGTGTGGGGACCCACACACAGGCAACAAATCCTTGGCTGCTAAAATCCAGTGCTGCCTTTAAAAGCTCTGGTTTGCATTTAGGGCACAAGAAACGCCCCTCCAGGTCACTGCTCAGGAGGAAAGTCAGAGATCTGTGGGCATTGGTGTTCCTGCTGCCAGGAGGGGATGAGGGGCAGACCTGCACAGGGAAGAGGATGCACCAGCCACTTGTGCGTGTGTCTTGGTTTGGAAAGACAGGAGTCTGCTAAGGAAGGCAGGAGCCTCCCCTGAAATGGAGAATGGAAACCCTCCCCACCCCTCTGAATTGCTATAAATTTTAGATTAAGGGGCTCTCAGGCAAAAATATGGGAGCAGGAAATAACAGTTCTTTAATAGGGAAAGGGAAAAAAAGGATAAAATAAACAATGCAGTACACTAGAACAACACTGACAGAGTCAGAACCCAGCCTGACACCCTGTGGGTCAGGGTGTTGGCAGCAGTCCCATTGGAATTGTGGCTCAGCCCTCCTGCAGTGTCAGGGCTGGTTCTGCTGGAGCAGGGATCCTGGAGAAAGGTGCAGTCTCTGCCTCTGAAGATTCAGGGGAAGAAGAGGCAGCTGCTGTTCCTCTGGGCAATCCAGTGCAGAAGCTGTGCTGGTGTTCCAGAATCTCCAGATTATATCTGGGTAGGAATGCTTGGCTCCTCCCTCTGGGCTCACATCTCCCAATGGGATGCTGTAGTTCTTATCAGCCATGCAGGGACATTCAATAGCTGTTATCAGCAGATGTCCCCTTCCAGGGAGGAGTGATTGTGGTCACTCAGAGAGAGATAAGGCAAACTGCCCACTTGACAAAGATAATCTGCCATACAGACGGCAACGGAAAACATCTTGCATTGCAATCTGGAACAGTGTGTGTGCAAGGAGGGGTCTGGGCAGGTCTGGCCCTGTCGGGATCTCTCGCTGGTCACAGTGACCCCAAGAAAAGTTGGAAAGTCTCTTTTCTCAGCCCAGCACTTGAAGAAAGAGTCAGAGCTCTTCATTTCTTGGTCTCAAGGTTGTTTATTGTATCTTATCTATAAAATTCTTTCTCCTGCCCTGCCGAGGTCCGTCCAGCAGGACAGTTCCAGGCCCTCTGCCTGCCCCCAGGGTGGTGTTATGTCTTTATACTAAAAACTACCTGTACAATATTTACAATCACTTCCCAATACCTATCACCTATGTTAGACAGTGAGCTTCTACTCTAGACCAATCTGTAAGTGCCAACATCACAGCAGAAGGTGGAGGCCAAGAAGAAGAAGAAGGAGAAAGGCTGGACATGCCCAAATTCCTCCATCTTGCCCCTCTGAAGTCCCATTCTAAAAACCCCAAAATCTACTTTTTCACCTTGTGTTAAATTCACTATCGTTCTACTGAATTTGTCATGGCTTGCAGATTTTCATCTAAGGTTGGTAACTTGCTCTTTGGGTCATAATCAAAACCACAGGGGCATTTTGGGCACTGTGCCAGGGTCTCTGAGCCCCCTGGCAGGGGTCTGGGCTGCTCAGGACAGCCAGAGGGATGTCCTGGGTCCTGACATGGCCCTTCTAGCTGAAATGTCAAACAGGGCTCAGCTCTTCCCTGTCAGCCCTGCTAACCAGCTGACATGAACAATGTAGTTTTAATTTTTTGTGTCCTGTAAGAGAGCAGACTCTACCTTTCTCTGCTGATAATCCTTTGGAGGAGAGCTGCTTCCCATTGGTGCTTTCTGAACCATTTCTCATGCTTTTCCAAGTTGAACAAATTTGTCCAAGAGGCATAAAAAGAAGGGAAGACCATTTCCACACATTCCCTAAATCCATAACAGAAAGCTAGCTTTTTCCAGGCAGCAGTTCTGTTCCCCTGGGTCCTGGGTGCTGGGTTCTGGCTGCTGTGCCCAGCTCAGGCTGTGCTGACTCAGAACTCTGCTTTGCCTTTAGGTTCAGCATTGCTGCCTTCACCAAATATGACCCAGTGGCCCCTGCTGTGACATTCACCATGTTCTCAGGTAAGCTGGAGAGCAGCATCTTCCCCACCTGGCTGTGCAGGTTAGAGGTAAAGAGCAGCCAGAGGGAGCTTGTAGGCTATAGTAAATATAATAAATATAATAAATGCAGCCATTTATCATAGAATTATAAAATGGTTTGGGTTGGAAAGGACTTAAAGCTCATATTGTTCCATTCCCTGCCATGGCAGGTACACCTTCCACTATCCCAGGGTGCTCCAAGCCTTGTCCAGCCTGGCCTTGGACACTTCCAAGGATGAGGCAGCCACAGCATCTCTGGAAGTCTGTGCCAGGCCCTCACAACCCTCATCATAAAAAACATTTTTACTGATTCTTCTCTCTGTACTCTCTCCTTTCTATTCCAGCTGCTGGATCCAGTGCAGACACAGCTCCACTCTCAATGCCAATAATTGCTGGAATCATTGTGGGGTTTCTTCTGACACTTGCAGCTGTTTTTGCTTTGGTTTACTGGAAACAGCTCAAAGCAAGGAGGTGAGCATGAGCCATATCTTACCTGTTGATACCCAACCTTCAGTGCCAAGCCTGGAGGAGAGCAGGGAGAGGGTGTAAAAAGAGACTTGGACAAACTAGCACATGGGCTGGTGGAATTGTGCCTGGCAAGCTCAGCATCCAAAGGAAGAGGGGACAGAGGAGCTGCCCATGTGCAGTTAGGTCACAAAACCCTGCAGTGTGCCTGCCAGTGGTACACAATATCTCATGGCATCAATCTCTGCACTGCAGGCAAAGTAACAGCTCCTGTGTATAGCCACAGCTCTTCACAGAAAGCAGCAGGCACAAGTTTTTAAGGATTTCTCTCTGGGAAAGGCAGTGAGAAGCTCAAAGAAGAAGAGAAAATAAATCTTTATTTACTCTTGTTGTTGTTTTGCACATGTGGAATGTGTTATAGAGATTATTTACTCAAAGTGATTTGTTAATTAGACACTAGTGAAAGTTGTTTCAATTCCTTGACTAATTATATCTACATGTATTGTGACTGTCTGGAGACAGTCATGGGTTTTTCTTTAGTATTTCTTTATTAAATTATTCTTTATTTCAATTCATGTTGCAAGTTGTAGGATAGATCATGATATGAACAGTGCAGTGGGGAAGAAGGTAAGGGAGTAGAAGTCTATTTTTAGGCTGATGGGGATTTTGAAGTTTATAATGAATTTTCATTCTCAGAAGGAGGTGAGGCTTTCTGTTCCAGAGTGGATGTAGATTGCTATTGTGATTAGGGTGATCAAGAAGGAGGTTTTGACTGTGTTAGTAGTTGTGTTGGGGTAAAATTCTTTAGTATAATATCCCTTTAATATATAATTTAGTATAGTATTAGTGTAATATAGAATAGCTTAATAAAGCAATTATTCAGCTTTCTAAGTCACAGAGTCAGAGCACATTATTCCCTAACCCTGTGCTTTGATTCCAGAACCAAGAAGAGCAGCCCACCCCAGGAGATGGTGACCTACAGCCTGAGGTGGGTGCTGGAGTCTGCCCTCTGTATGGCCCCACTGCAGCTCCCACTGGCCTTTACCTACTTCCTTTTTCAATCTTTGACTCAGGAAAAGTCCAGCTGTCTCCTCCCCTCAGTTATGTTACAAATCAGCCTTTCCCAAGGTCAGTATTTACTGCCCAGCTCCACTCCAAGTCAGTGCATTGTCCACACCTCCCGTATGAGTTCCTGCAGCAGGAGAATATTCTCATCACCTTGAAATCCCTCCAGTATTTAAACTGTTGGACATTTCCCTGGGCAGTGAGGTGGCTGTGAACCCTCCCTGTGTGCCTCCTGTGTCCCAGCAGGGCTGTCCCAGTGGCCCCTGAGGCTGCCCAGGCCTCCCAGTAACTAAGGCAAGTTTTCCTCTGGATTTCATTTCCTGCAGGAACGTCCACCGGCCAGTGCCCCTGCAGAACTTCAAGCAGTACTATGAGATGAAGACAGCAAATGCTAACCATGCTTTTTTCCAGGAGTTTGAGGTGAGATGAGACCCTCCTTGTGCTGGTGTTTGTAGGTCCCTGTCGCCATGATATTTTCTGAAGAATCCCTTTGCCAAGATTTTTCTCCTGAGAAGCTGAGAAACCTCAGCTTATAATAATTACAATTATTATCTGCTGCTGTGGAATGCAACATGTGTATCTTTGATTAGTCCATGTTGATTGTTTCTAATTAATGGCCAATCACAGTAAGCTGGCTCAGACTCTCTCTTAGAGTCACGAGCTTTTGTTATCATTCTATTCTATTCCTTGCAAGCCTTCTGATGAAATCCTTTCTTCTATTCTTTCAGTATAGTTTTAATATATCATCATAATATAATATAATACAATACAATATAATATATCAGCCTTCTGAAACATGGAGTCAACATTCTCATCTCTTCCCTTGTCCTGGGACCCCTGTGAACACCACCACAAGTCCCCAGGATGAGGTGAGAGGTGAGAATCTGACTCCAAAGTTCTCAGAAGGCTGATATATTATATTATATTATATTATATTATATTATATTATATTATATTATATTATATTATATTATATTATATTATATTATATTATATTATATTATATTGATATACTGTTGGGGAAGATGAAAGAGGAAAGCCTTATAAATATGATTGTCTGGCAAAAGATTTTGAGAATATGGAAACTGTGAGATTGAAATGAAAGCAAGCTTTGAGATCCCTCAGTTACTGAACAACTGGAAAACAATGGTGTGGCCAGCTGAAGGTGATCCCCTTTTGATGGAACAACACCCTCTGCTTGCAGACAGGCCCAAGGGTCAGAGCAGACCCTACAGCTTGGCAGAAGGGGCCCAAAGAGGAGTTTTTAGGGTTTAAAATGTAACACAGTGTGGTAATGTAATGATTCTTATAGGCTGTGTGTAAATGCTGTAGGATTTGTATCTTGTACTAGATTGGTTAGTGAGAATTAGAATATTCAACACAGAAGATTTCTGGTATTGTAACGGGAACCTCACTCTCTTACTCTCTTATCCTCTCTTTTACTTTTTCATCCTCTTTACCACGCTTTTGCCTTCTCTCTCTTTACCTCCCTCTTTACTTCTCTCAGTCCTGCTCCAGCTGTGGCTGGCAGCTCCCAGCAGGGCCCTGCACCCAGGCCCTTTGCAATAACCCACAAGTTCCCAGCCCTGGCTGCAGAGATCTCTCATCTCCATCTGTCCCACTGTTCTACCCCATCACTCCTACAATATACTACAACTATACCAAAGAAAGAGAAAGGAGACATCAGCAGGCTCACAAAGAATGAATAATAAAATCTCGTGACAGACTCAGAGTCCGACACAGCTGGACTGTGATTGGCCATTAATTACAAACAATTCACATGCTGGGTAGACAGTTCTCCAGATGACATTCCAGAGGAGCAAAACATGGAGAAGCTGAAGCTTCCCAGCTTCCCAAGAGAAGAAATCCTGGCAAAGGAATTTTTCAGAAAATATCACAGTGACACCTCCTAGAGATGACATTTGGTTTCTGCACTTGGTGGCTCATCCTGTTGGGTGTCCAACATGGAGTGCTCCTCTCCAGGGCTGGTCACCCATCTCTGACAATCCAGCCAGCCTGAGGAGCAGCCTTGGAGGCCAAAGATTGGATGGACCAAGTGTCAAGCAGTTCCTTTGCTCAAAACCTGGTTTGTTCAAATTCTGGTCAAAGCACATGAGGTGTGAGGTGAACTAGCACAGAGCAGAGAGCCCCAGGCCTGACTGGAGGTGAAGGGGAGAGGGGAGGTGATGAGAACCACGCTGACAGTGGTAGGAAGGAGCCTGCAGCCAGAGGGGAGGTCCAGGAGCACTCTCAGACCCAGGGTCAGTCTGTGAGCTTCACCTCAGGCTGCCTTCCCTGGCTCCCACTGCCAACACCTGCAGCCTCTGCACTGTTCTGCTGCAGCACCTTCAAATTTCCATCAGCAATTTCAAACCCTCCTCAGATCACCCTTTCCTGGCTTCTTGAGTGAGGACGGGCAGAAGAAGATGCAGCACAAGATATTTCAGTTTGCTCAGCAGAAAATCCTCTGAGCTTTGTGGTAGATTTCCAAGGCTTTTTCCCCCAGAATTTGTTCTTGGGCTTTTCTTTTAAATATGAACAGTGCTGTTGGAAAAGGCAGTGGGAAAAGCCACCATGGCTCAGAGTGCCCAGGCCATGTGAGGGAGGAGAGGAGCAGCTCTCTGTGGGAGGAGAATCCTCTTCACCCTCCAGACAGGCCATGAGCAGGGAGCTGAGCTGACCAGCAGCTCTCCAGAGGAATATTTGTGCTTCTCTTTCCCCCTGTCCTACAGGAGCTGAAAGAAGTTGGGAAGGAACAGTCCAAGGTGGAGGCTGAGCTGCCAGAAAATGTCTCCAAGAACAGATACCCCCATGTGTTACCCTGTAAGTGCTGAATCCTTCTCCCCCAGCCTCCAGGGGGAAGCTCACAGGGCAGGCTCACCTTGCATCCCTGCCAGGGCCAGTGCCTGCCTCCTTTCCTGGGAGCAGGACTCTTGGAATGGGCTCAGTTTCCATTTTCCTGCTGGAGACTCAAGGCTTAAAGGTTGAGGCAGGGCTGAGCCACCATCCTGCCCAGCCCAGGATGGTCCCACCAGGAGACCAGAGGGGGTCCATGAGCTTCACTGGCAGCCCTCATGACCCCAGCTCTGTTTGCCAGTGCCCTGCTAGCCCAGCTGGCATCCGGTGCCCATCTCTGTGGGGAGAAGGTGCCTGGCACAGTACAGAGCCTCCCTGCAGGAGCTGCTGAGGCTTCTCCCACTGCCTCACCCAGTCCCATGTCCTGGGGAGGGGTCCTTGAGCTCACCCAGTCCCACCATTCACCCTGGAGAAGGCTCCTGGGACTCACCCAGTCCCATGTCCTGGTGAGGGTCCCTAGGGGCTCACCCAGGCCCATGTCCTGGGGAAGGCTCCTTGGGGCTCACCCAGCCCCATTTCCTGGTGAGGGGCTCTTTGGGGCTCACCTGTGTGGGGTCTCTTTCAGATGATCACTCTCGGGTCAAGCTGAGCCAGCTGGGGCAGGATCCACACTCAGATTACATCAATGCCAACTTCATGCCAGTGAGTGCCCACTTGCCTTCCCCACTGAGTTGTGGCCAAGGGCTCCATCACAGAAACTCTGCCTGGGTTTCTGTGTTCTGTGAGGGCTGGTGGGCATGAGATGTGCTGGTGAACAGCTGGGCACAGCTGGCACAGGCCAGCAGGAGCTGGGGGAAGTTGGAGAGGGGTGGTTACACTGATGGAGCCTATGAGATGGCAAATGCTGTGAGTGTGGGAAGTCTCTCTGCTTTCTTCTCACCTATCCTCTTCCATCACCTCCCAGCTTACTGCCCTGTCTCTCTGCCTGCTCTTTTCCCCTCTGGTCTGTGCAGCTGCAATTGAACAAGCCTGGAGCTGTGCCTTCCTGCCCCCTGTGTGAGGTGTTCCCAGGTAACAGGCAGGGCACGCTGCATGCAGGGGCATTGTGTGCATCTGGGGCATGGTGTGTCCAAGGGCAAAGACACCCTGAGACCTTGCATGCTCACCCTGCCCTCAGCAGGGAAGGGGAAGCACAGGGACAACACAGATCTCTCTTTCTCTGGTTAGGCTGAATGAGGAACTGCTTGGAGGGAAATGCTGTGGGTCACTTTATTCCAAATATGTAGAAAGTGTGGCTGGGCAGCTCATGCTTCCTGTGAAATCAGCTGAGATCAGCTGCCTGGGAACTGTGCCCACATGGGCTGAGGGCAGCAGGAATTTCTCCTCCTGCCACAGCAGCAGACCAGGCACTGACTGGTGCCAGTGCAGGACCCACCTGCCTTGGCAACCTGCTAACTCACCTTGCTCTTGTCTGCCTCTTGCTCAGGGCTACACATCCCAGCAAGAGTTCATTGCCACCCAGGGGCCCCTGAAGAAAACCATAGAGGATTTCTGGAGGCTGGTGTGGGAGCAGAATGTCTGCAACATCATCATGCTGACCGTGTGCATGGAGAATGGGAGGGTAGGTCCCTGCCAGCCCCAGCCCTGCCCTGGTGGTGGGAGCTGAGCCCAGGGCTGGGGCTGTGCCCTCCACAAACCCTGCTCTGATATGGCTCCAGGATGGGCACAGCCCACACAGCTTTAGGGGAAGAGAGGCTGATCTGTGCAGCTTGGGGTGGGAGCCCAGCTAGGACCATGCCCATCACCCTCAGATATTTCTGCAGAATCTAAAATTGCCATGTCCTCTGGGTGAGCCACCTCACATGGAGTGGATGAGACCCACACAGGTCCTTTTTCCTGGAGGAGGCTGAGATCCAAATGAAGGGGCTGTGAGGCAGAGCTGTGCAAAGCTCCCAATGGGAAGGGGAAACACCCCTGCCTGCTCCCCAAGACCTGTCCTGGCTCCCCTACAGCTGCTGCAGATGCTCCCTGGAGCCAGATCTGCTCCCTCACTGTGCCCTGTCCTGCTCCAGGTGCTGTGTGACCATTACTGGCCGTCAGAGTCTGCCCCAGTGTCCTATGGGCAGGTGAGGGTGCACCTGCTGATGCAGAGCAGCTCTGAGGAGTGGACAGTGCGGGAGTTCAAGCTGTGGCACGTGAGTGCAGACTCCAGGGGCTCTGGGCAGGGGGTTGGGGTGGGCACTGGCATTCCTCCTCCCCTTTCCCTGCCATTTCTGGGGCCCAGAGAAGACCCGAGCCCTGAGGAGCACTGAGGGTGATGGGAGGGTGTCCTGCACATGTCGTGCTGCTCTCCACCCTTGCTCTCTCATTTCCATGTCCCTGCCCCAGGACAGCCTGTGGTGGTTTCCAGGCCATATTCCCTGTGCTTCCCAGGCCATGTTCCCTGTGGTTTCCAGGACATGTTCCCTGTGCTTTCCAGGCCATGTTCCCTGTGCTTTCCAGGCCATGTTCCCTGTGGTGGTTTCCAGGCCATATTCCCTGTGATTCCCTGTGCTTTCCAGGCCATGTTCTCTGTGGTTTCCAGGCCATGTTCCCTGTGGTGGTTTCCAGGACATGTTCCCTGTGCTTTCCAGGACATGTTCCCTGTGCTTTCCAGGCCATATTCCCTGTGCTTTCCAGGACATGTTCCCTGTGCTTTCCAGGCCATATTCCCTGTGCTTTCCAGGCCATGTTCCCTGTGGTGGTTTCCAGGACATGTTCTCTGTGCTTTCCAGGCCATGTTCCCTGTGCTTTCCAGGCCATGTTCCCTGTGCTTTCCAGGACATGTTCCCTGTGCTTTCCAGGCCATGTTCTCTTTGGTTTCCAGGCCATGTTCCCTGTGCTTTCCAGGACATGTTCCCTGTGCTTTCCAGGCCATGTTCCCTGTGCTTTCCAGGCCATATTCCCTGTGCTTTCCAGGCCATGTTCCCTGTGGTGGTTTCCAGGCCATGTTCCCTGTGCTTTCCAGGCCATGTTCCCTGTGCTTTCCAGGCCATGTTCCCAAAGGCAGATGTGGTCCCTCCCTCCCTCCCTCCTGGTTGCAAGACACAGAAATGGAGGTGATTCATTCTGTCTTGGCCTGAAAAAATTACTTTTCTTGCCAATATTTTGGCACCTCCTAGTGATTAATACAGAAAGGAGTGACCTAGGGCCTGAGGATGTCAAACAGATATGGTGAAAATGAAAAGCTCTAGTAGCTAGCCTGCAGTAGTCTACCACAGCAACAGAGTGCTTAGGAGAGTGGAAAAAGAAAATATTGATTCCACTTCAAAATATTCAGTTAAATGCTATGAGAAGGCCTGAAAGTGGGAGAAACAATTACCAACAATTCCCTGCTGCAGGGGCTGCGGGGAGCATGGAGAAGCAGAATGGAACAGATGTTTCATTTGATCTTTCAATCTTGCAAACACAAAACTGCATTTCTGCTTAAAGAAACAGATTCTGACATGTAATTGGATGTAACAGCATTGACATGTTCTTCTCCTCCATGGCTGCAGTGAGTAGGTTGGGAAGTGTGGGCTTAAATTACACAAAGGAAGGTTTAGATTGGGCATTAGAAAGGCTTCCTGAAGGTAAGAATACTTAATATTTAATCAGATGAGTTAGGAATATTATGGGATTGCTATTACTTGAGGTAGTTAGGAAAGGTTTGGGAAGCAATGCCAGAAAAATGCAGCTATACATGTAAACATGTTCTACAGAATTGATTTATAGCTGACAGAACTCAGTGATGTGTTTTTCTAAGTTCTCAGTGATGTGTTTTTCTAAGATAGAAAATCTTTCTCAAATACCAAGTGTAATTCCCATTTAGAGGTGAATCTCCCATGTTCTTACCAAAAGGGTTCTTTAACCCAAGTTCAGAACCTGACCTCCTGCTGCTTTGACACTCCATGAGGTAAGGCAGTGATTCAACATCAGAGATGTTTCCCTGGAACAGAGTTTGGAAAACATTGGAGTTGTGCAAAGTTTCTGATAAAACCCTGGATCCAGCAGGCAGTGCAGACCTGATGCTGGCTGTTCCTGCAGCTGAGCCAGGTGTCCCCAGGTGCCCAGGTGCTGTCAGGGCTGTGAGGCTGCCCTGGGGCTGCACACCCACCAGCATTCCCTGCAGGAGGCTCTGGGGGCAGAGCGCTTCGTGTCCCACCTGCACTACACAGCATGGCCCGACCACGGCATCCCCGAGTCCACCACGTCCATCATGGCCTTCAGGGAGCTGGTCCAGGAGCACATCCAGAGCACCAAGGATGCAGGGCCCACCCTGGTGCACTGCAGGTGAGGCTCTGCTCCATGGGATTGGGGGGATGGTGGGAGAGGGCAGGGGGATGAAGGATGCACAAACTGTGAGTGAGGAGAGACACAGCTGCTCTCTGGAGTCTCCTGCTCAGGGTTGAGGAGTGCAGACCTACACACCCAGGGTGTGGGGCAGTGTCAGAACCCAGGACATTCCTCTGGCTGCCCTGGATGGCTCGAGACCCTGGCAAGGGGCTCAGAGACCTTGGCACAGAGTCAAAGACACCTGTGCCTTCGATTTTAACCCATGGAAACAATTACCAACTTTGTGTGAGGAGTTACAAGCCACAAGAGTTTGAGTAGAATGATAGTGAATTTGTCACAGGGTGAAGAAGTAGAATTCTGGGGTTTCTTTGTCTCCTTCTTTGTCTCCTTTTTCTTCTTTGTCTTCGTCTTCTTCTTCGTCTTCTTCGTCTTCGTTGTCTTCGTCTTCTTGTTCTTCTTTCTTCTTTCTTCTTTCTTCTTTCTTCTTTCTTCTTTCTTCTTTCTTCTTTCTTCTTTCTTCTTTCTTCTTTCTTCTTTCTTCTTTCTTCTTTCTTCTTCCTTCTTCCTTCTTCCTTCTTCCTTCTTCTTCCTCCCCATCTTCTGCTGGTGACACTTTTGGATTGGTTTAGAGTAGAGACAGACTGTCTAATGTAGGTGATAGGTATTGGAAAATTATTGTAAATAAAGTACATGTAGTTTGTAGTATAAAAAGTTAACACCACCTCAAGGGCAGGGACTGTGCCACAACTTAACCAGCGGGACAGATCTGAGCAGGTCAGAGAAAGAATGGAATAGATAAGGAAAAATTAACCTTGAAAAGCAGAACCAAAAAATCTTGACTTTTTTGGTCACAGGGCTGGGAAAAAAAGACTTTCTGATACCTGGGGGGTCATCTCAGCCACAGAAACCCCAGAGGGCAGGGGGAGGTGGTAGCACCAGCCCAGGGCAGCCTGGGTGCTCCTCAGCCCCATGCCCTGCCTGGGTGCCCAGGGAGCACTTTGGGAGCGTGTCCAGCAGCAGGAGGGAGCCAGGGCTGTGTGTCAGGCCTGTTTAACCCTTTGTGTCCCTGTCCTCAGTGCAGGCGTGGGCCGCACGGGCACCTTCATTGCCCTGGACCGGCTGCTGCAGCAGATGAGGCAGGAGAAGGTGGTGGACATCTTTGGTGTGGTGTACTCCCTGAGGATGAACCGGTACCTGATGATTCAGACCCTGGTGAGATCTCTGCCCCCTCTCTCCCCTGGCCCCTCACTCCATCCCATTGCAGTTCTGGATGAGCTGGGCAGGCAGCCCCAGCACCCCCAGGCTGCTCCTCAGCTGTCACTGCCATCCTGCTGCTGAGAGCAGCTGCTCAGCTGGAGTGGAAATTGCTGGGGGGGTCTCCAGCTGCTTCATGCCCTGCTAGACCCACAACACATCCAGAGTCTCAGAGACCTCCCAAGAGGCTCAGAAACAGCCTGGAACACTGAGGAGCAGGGTCAGGCCCTTTGCAGGCAGCTCTTAACTCACACCATGCTGTTGGTCTGTGGTGCTCCCCAGGCTGTGTCCTGGGGCTGGGACAGGGTGTCAGCACTGCCCTCAGGAGAGGGACCAGAGCCCCCTCTGCTGCTGTCCCTGC
This sequence comes from Melospiza melodia melodia, assembly GCF_035770615.1. NCBI lineage: Eukaryota > Metazoa > Chordata > Aves > Passeriformes > Passerellidae > Melospiza > Melospiza melodia. The sequence continues at coordinate 3,316,365 of NC_086221.1, read as the reverse complement.
AGTGTCATGCTCTGTGTTCTGTCTGCCTTTGCCTTCCAGTCCCAGTACATCTTCCTGCACAGCTGCATTCTGGACAAGATCTTGGAGGAGCCTCTCCTGGATTTATCAGGGACACAGAGGTGAGGCCTGGCTGTGCTTTGCCCCTCTGCCCACGCTGCTGACAGCCCCTCCCAGCTGCAGGACAGAAGGACAGGAAGCCCAGCATCCATCCCAGCTGCTGCTGGGGGTGGTGGTTCTGCAGCACAGAACAAAGTGCAGTCTCTCCTGGGCACCCAACACCAGAGATGTGCAGAACTGTCCTGGGGAAGGCATTTCCCTCAGCCTCTGGCTTCCCAGCCCACAAACATACCCTGGAGATCTGTAAAACTGGAGAGGCTCATGGCAGCTGGGTGACCTTGGGACATGCTCCTAATGGAGGCCAGGAGGATGGGGCAGGGTCCAGCTGGGCATGGCTTTGACCACCTATCTCATTGTCTTGGGGCTACATCTGGAGATCATACACCTGGATTTGTGGTCAGATTGTCTCCTCCCTCATACAGAACAGGGTGTCCTTGTCCTTGCTGCCTCTTGGGAATGAGCCCTGAGCTGTGTCACCCCTGTCTAGGGGACAGCAGGTTGTCACAGGCTGGGCTGTGTCACCCCTGTCTAGGGGACAGCAGGTTGTCACAGGCTGGGCTGTGTCACCCCTGTCTAGGGGACAGCAGGTTGTCACAGGCCCTGAGCTGTGTCACCCCTGTCTAGGGGACAGCAGGTTGTCACAGGCTGGGCTGTGTCACCCCTGTCTAGGGGACAGCAGGTTGTCACAGGCCCTGAGCTGTGTCACCCCTGTCTAGGGGACAGCAGGTTGTCACAGGCCCTGAGCTGTGTCACCCCTGTCTAGGGGACAGCAGGTTGTCACAGGCCCTGAGCTGTGTCTGCCCTGTCTAGGGGACAGCAGGTTGTCACAGGCCCTGGGCTATGTCACCCCTGTCTAGGGGACAGCAGGTTGTCACAGGCTGGGCTGGCAGCCTGGGACACCCCTGGCATTTGGGGAGTGAGGGTCTGCTCACAGCCCTGCACTGCTGCAGGCACAGCCTGGCTGCTGCTCAGTGAGCTCAGCCTTGTGCCCTGGCTCTCTCCCCAGGTCCTGCCCCATCCCTCTGAAGAGCTTTGCCCAGCACTGTGCCCAGAAGGCAGCCAAGTCCCACCTGGGCTTCCTGAGGGAGTATGAGGTGAGAGCTGTCCTGAAGTGCAGGGGGTGCTGCCATGGCTGTGTGTGCTGAGGGGACCTGGGGGGAGTGACTGAACCTGCTGGGGCTGGGGAACACCCTGGAAGTGCCTCCTGAGTGGGTCCCATGCCCTGGGTTCCTGGGTGTCCTGGCAGTGTCCCCCCTCCATGGCATTGCAGCTCCCTCCTGCATTCTGCACTGCTCAGGGTCTGTCCACCCCCTCCCTCCCTCCCAGGTCCTGCCTGGACAGCAGCATCCCCCTCCTGGCAGCCTGGCACTGCCCTGGCCGCCCCGCAGAGCTGCTCTCGTGGCTCTTCTCCTCATGACCTGTGCTGCCATGACCCCTGTGCCCAGTCCAGGTGTCCTCAGTTCCTCCTGTCCTGCCCCTTCCCTCACTGCCTCCTCCTCTCTCTCACCCTGGCAGGCTCTCCTGGAGGTTGTCAAGGAAGAAGCCAGCTCTGCATCTCCATCTTCAGGCAGCCAGCAGGCACGGCCCTCCTCCAGCATCCTGCCCTGTGAGTTCTGGGACACCTTGCATCCTCTTCCCTCCTGCTCCTTTTCCTCCTGTATGGAGCCATCCTGGACCAGAGCCAGAAGTCCAGAGCATAAGAAAGTATTTTGAGGCTTTGGTGACCCCCCGAGAGGGTTACCAAGGTGTTTGGGATGGAGCATGTGGTGCTTGGGACTGGGATAGGAAAGGGGAGAGAAGGAAAAACCTGGAGAAGGAAAAGGGGAAATCTGATTGCTGTTTTCAGCAACTTGTGGGAAGGCACAGGGAGTTCATGGAGTCTGCTCAGAGGTGTGCCATGGAGGGACAAGAGACAAGGGAGTGGTTTGGGAGGGTAATCCAAGTCAGCAGAAGGATTAGTGAATTTCCATGGAGATGTCAAACACTGAAGGAGGCCCAGAGTGCTCACAGGCATCCTTGGAGAGAGGCAGATCTCTCTGGCTCAGGCACTGAGTGAGCTGCACTGCAGGAGCAGGGATGGAGACCTGGCCTGTGGGAGCCAGCAGGCTGGAGATGAGATGAGCACTGCAGATGGGAGAGCCTTTGGCCAGAAATGGTGAAGGAAGGATTGGGTTTGTGTGGCAGTCAGTCTGCAAAACCTGTCTGAGCTCAGGAGTGCCTGGGATCCCTCCAGCTGCTGCTGCTCTCTTTGCAGATGATCGCTCCAGGGTGAAGTTCTCCCTGCTGGAGCAGGGCCCTCTCTCAGGACTGCTGCAGGTCTGGCGTGTCCCGGTGAGTCCCACCCTGTAAGGGCCTGAATGAGGGATGTGGGACTCCAGGGGCTCTCCAAAATGCAGTTTATTCCATCCAAGAGGTTACAGCAGGGTTGTGGGTGACAGAGCTGTGCCTACAGCTGTCAGCTCCAGCTGCAGGCAGGCCTGGAGACGCTTTGGTTTTGGTTACAATCCATTCTATACTTTTTTTTGCTGAGCATCTTAACACAGTAGAACCAATCTATACCTTAACTATTATCTATAGCCTATCATAACTACTATAATTACCATATTCATGTTACTGTTCTCCAATCACTAAAAGTTAGCACATTACAGTTTAAGCTAGAAGTTGTTTTTCAGTTTTCTTGCAGTGGAAAATTCTGAGACCTTTTTTCTACTTGCCACATTTGCTGCCTTGTTTGCCTGTGCTATCTTTCTGCTTGGTAAAAACATCTTCTTGTTTGGGGTGGGTTTATCCTTTGCTCTAAGCCATAAAAACCCCTTCTAACTAACACACCCTTTGCCTTCTTAGTTATCCAGTGAGACTGGCTCAGCAATTCTTTTCTTCCATATCAAAACTTGCTTCCATCTCTATTCCTTCATCAGATTCTACATTTAAAAATCTTTCTGCTAGGCATACATATCTGTGAGACTTTCTTGTCAAACTTTCATCCTTCCCAACCTCACCCCCACCAGCAGCACCCACCCTGTGCCTGTCCCCATCCTGGCTGTGCTCCTGCTCTGCTCCACTGCTCCCTGTCACTGTGGTCTGTGGGATTCACATTCTCTGAACCTGAGAGAAGCAGGGAAAGGGATGATCAAAACAATTGTTGTCTCATTGGCTGCTCCTGTGTTGTGCCAAAGCAGAATGCAATATGGAGGTGTCTTGGTTTGGAAAGCCAGATGTCTGCTGAGGAAGGCAGGAGCCTCCCCTGAAATGGAGAAAATGAACCCCACCCCTTCCAAATTGCTATAAATTTTAGATTAAAGGGCTCTCAGGAAACAAAAATTATGGGAGCAGGAACAACAGCTCTTTACTAGGGAAGAAAATAAAAGGATAAAATAAACAATTAAATAAACCAAACCAACACTGCCAGAGTCAGAACACAGCCTGACACCCTGTGGGTCAGGGTGCTGGCAGCAGTCCCGTTGGAATTGTGGCTCAGCCCTCCTGCAGTGTCAGGGCTGGTTCTGCTGGAGCAGGGATCCTGGAGAAAGGTGCAGTCTCTGCCTCTGAAGATGCAGTGGAAGAAGAGGCAGCTGCTGTTCCTCTGGGCAATCCAGTGGAGAAGCTGTGCTGGTGTTCCAGAATCTCCAGATTCTATCCGGGTAGGAATGCTTGGCTCCTCCCTCTGGGCTCCCATCTCCCAATGGGATGCTGTAGTTCTTATCAGCCATGCAGGGACATTCAATAGCTGTTATCTGCAGATGTCCCCTTCCCAGGGAGGAGTGATTGTGATCACTCAGAGAGAGATAAGGAAAACTGCCCACTTGACAAAAGTCAACTGCCATACAGATGGTAACAGAACACATCTTGCCTTGCAGTCTGGAACAGGAGGTTGTTCACCCACAGTGATGGTGTTTTGTTTCCTTGGCCTTTCAGGGCAAAGCACGTGTGCAGGCTGTCAGTCAGACAGTCATGGGATTCTGGGCAGTGGAGTTGAGTTGGGTGCTTGTGCAGATTCAGTTTAGATGTAATGTAATATAGTGTAATAGAGTATAGAATAATATAGTATAATAAAGTAATTAATTAGCCTTCTGATATCAATAGAGTCAGATACATCATTCCTCCCAGATGTCAGGCAAAAATATCACCAGCAGTGGTCCTGTGTGGAGAAGAGGGGACTGCAGGGACTGAAGATATCCCTTCCCTCCCCTGCCCACTTTGGGCTGCCCTCTCCTGCCTCCCTTGCTGCTTTCCCTTCTCTCCTTGCCTCCTGACCTGCTGAGCTCTCTGCTCTCCCTGACCATTCCTGCAGCCACCTGGGCCAGCAAAGCAGGACAGTGACATTCCCATTCCCACCCAGGGCTGCAGCTCCAGCAGGGACTACCTGGCTGTCCATGGCCCTGACAAGCTGACCATGGAGGACTTCTGGACCCTGGTGTGGGAGCAGGATGTTCACACCATGCTCACACTTCTGCCATGGCAGGAGAAGGGGGAGGTAAGGCACTGTGCCCACCTGTGCCAGGGCAGGAGGAGGGGGAGGTAAGGCACTGTGCCCACCTGTGCCAGGGCAGAGGGGGGATCTGTTCAGGGGAGCTGGAACTAGCAGAGCCCTCAGCTCTTCACTGAGTCCTTGGTGCAGACCCAGCTTAGCTAAAGCTGAACTTTTCATGTGTCCAGGTGCTCCCACAGCTGGTCATGGGAGATGGGTTCTGTTCTGGCTGGGCAGATTCCAGCTCAGAGCTCTGAGCTGAGCTGCCAGGCAGCTCTGGGTTCCCACCTGAGCTGGCTGAGCCTGCTGGTGTTGCTGGAACTCCCTCAGGTTTTAGTGGGGGGTGAACTGACATGGAGAGGTGCTGGGAGTGCACCAGACCCCAGAGAGGGTGGCTGGTGTGACAGACAATGCCCACCAACAAAAAGCCAAATTTCTGGTTGCACACAGGTCCCAGGTGAGGAGTGCTGGCCCCTGGAAGGAGACTCTCTCTGCACAAGGACCCTGACCATCCAGTGTGACACAGAGAAGCTTGTCTCAGGATGGAGATGCACCCAGCTCAAACTGAAACACGTGTGTGTCCATGGGGCTGTGCTGGCTCCCACAGCCTGGCTGGGGATGGGGATGGGTCTGTAGGGGCTGAAGGGTCTGTGGGGCTTCTCCAGGCTGCAAGAGCAGTGCCAGCAGTGCAGGAGTGAGTCTGGATTGCAGCATCCAGAACTGAGTGGACACAGGAGATAGATGGGTGTGACCATGTTCACAGGGGTTTTTGGATGAGGGAAGAGATGAAGATCTGACTCTGCGTTTCAGAAGGCTTGATTTATTATTTTATTATATATATTACATTAAAACTATACTAAAAGAATAGAAGAAAAGGTTTCATCAGAAGGCTAGCTAAGCTAAGAATAGAAAAGAATGATAACAAAGGTTTTTGTCTCAGCTCTCTGTCCGAGCCAGCTGACTGTGATTGGCCATTAATTACAAACAACCACATGAGACCAATCACAGATGCACCTGTTGCATTCCACAGCAGCAGATAATCATTATTGACATTTTGTTCCTGAGGCCTTTCAGCTTCTCAGGAGGAAAAATCCTGAGGAAAGGATTTTTCATAAAAGATGTCTGTGACAGATTGGAGAAGCCCTGGGGGCTGATAGGTCTGTCTGAGCCTTTTGGAGTTCCCAGCTCCCTCTCCAGGAGCAGGTCAGGGTGCTGTGGGGAAGGAGAGCAGGTTGCCAGAGTGGGTGGGGGGCAGTGCCCCAGCAGAGGTGCCTGTTCACCTTTCCAGCAGCTGGCAGAAAGCTCAGGGGAGCCTCAGAGAGCCCAAGGATGGGAGAGCTGGGGCTCCTCTGCATCCACACTCCCCCATCCCTCCCCAACACCCACATCAGCTCTTTGTGTCTCACAGGAGAAGAAGGCCAAGGAGAGGCAGGTGCAGAGGTTCCTGTACACGCTGTGGAGCAGCAAGAAGCAGCCTGATGTGCAGAGCCTGGTGGAGCTGCTGGGGGCTGTCAGGAGGGGCAGCCCCCCCCGCAGGAGAGGGGGTCCTGTCCTGCTGCACTGCAGGTACCAGGGCTGCACCTGCACCAGGGCCAGCACAGGGCTTGGCATGCCAGAATCTGGCTGGGCTTGAACACACAGGGGTCTGCTAAGGAGGGCAGGAGCCTCCCTTGAAATGGAAAATGGAAAATATAAACCCCCTCCCTCCAAAAAATGATAATTTTGAAATTAAGGGGCTCTCAGGCAAAGATATGGGAGCAGGAATAACAGTTATTTATCAGGAAAACTAAAAATACAAATGCAATAGTACAAAAAGGAAAGCCACTGCCAGAGTCAGAATAGGAGCTGACCCCCTGTGGAAACACAGGGTCTGCTAAGGAGGGCAGGAGCCTCCCCTGAAATGGAAAATGCAAAGCCTCTCCCTCTGAATTATTGTAATTTGGAAATTAAAACGCTCTCAAGCAAAGATATGGAAGCAGGAATAACAGTTCTTTATTAGGAAAATTAAAATACAAATACAACAGTAGAAACAAAAAAAAATCACACTGCCAGAGTCAGAGCAGTCCCTGCCCGCTGTGTGTCAGGGTGGTGTCCCAGCCCCATGCCATGGGGGCTCAGCCGTCCTGCAGTGCCAGCTGTGGCTCTGCTGCAGCAGGGATCCTGCACAAGGGGGGAGTTTTCCTCTGCAGCTCCAGGGCTGCTGTAAATGGGCCATGCCCTGGGTCCATGGGAGCCAGTGGAAGTTCTGGGCCTGGGAGGTCACAGTGCCCTGCCAGGGGCTGGGAGAACACAGGGCAAACAGGGCAGGGCTGGGGAGCATGGGTGGAGCAGGCATTGCCAGGCTGAGGGGCCCAGGCCATCCCTGGGTGTCTGCAGAGTGCTGGGAGCAGCCCTGATGCCCACAGAGACAGCTCAGAGTCCCTTGTGCCCTCCCTAGAGGGGCTCAGCTCAGCCTGGCCTGGCACCACTGACCCTTCTTGTCCCCTGCAGTGGTGACATGAGCCAGATGGGTACCCTGATCTCCCTGGACTGCCTGTTGCACCAGATGAAAGCTGAGAGAACCGTGGACATCTATGGTGTGAGCCTCCAGCTGGCCAGGAGCTGCTGCCTCCTGACCCCCACTCTGGTAGGTGGGGAGGGCAGGGGAGGGTGGGCAGGTGCAGCAGAGTCCTGTGCTCCCCTTCCTGGGGCTGGCAGCATCCTGGGTGCTCCCTGTCCAGCCTCAGCAGGGATTTCCTTCTGCTCCTTCCCCACCCTGAGGCTCTGCCAGCCACCAAGGGCTGAGGGCACTGACTTTGCCCAGGCAGAGTTTTCCCTCTCCTGGGTTCTGACTTGAGACCAGTTAAATTGCATGTGAACTCACGGTAATTAAAGCACTCTTCCCATTGCACTTGAGGGAGAGTGGAGCACTGGTGTCACCCTACACAGCCTGCCTGCTCCCCCTGGCTCCTGGGTACGGCTGTCAGCCTGGGGACCCAAACCTGCTGGGTGTTCCCATGGCCAGAACCTTCCCTGCTGGGTGTCCCTGTGGCCAGCACTTTCCCTGCTGGGTGTCTGGGTGTCCCTGTGGCCAGCTCCTTCCCTGCTGGGTGTCCCTGTGGCCAGCTCCTTCCCTGCTGGGTGTCCCCGTGGCCAGAACCTTCCCTGCTGGGTGTCCCTGTGGCCAGCACTTTCCCTGCTGGGTGTCTGGGTGTCCCTGTGGCCAGCTCCTTCCCTGCTGGGTGTCCCTGTGGCCAGCACTTTCCCTGCTGGGTGTCCCTGTGGCCAGAACCTTCCCTGCTGAGTGTCCCCATGGCCAGAACCTTCCCTGCTGGGTGTCCCCATGGCAGCACTTTCCCTGCTGGGTGTCTGGGTGTCCCCATGGCCAGCTCTTTCCCTGCTGGGTGTCCCCATGGCCAGCTCTTTCCCTGCTGGGTGTCCCCATGGCCAGAACCTTCCCTGCTGGGTGTCCCCATGGCAGCACTTTCCCTGCTGGGTGTCCCCATGGCCAGAACCTTCCCTGCTGGGTGTCCCCATGGCAGCACTTTCCCTGCTGGGTGTCCCCGTGGGCAGCTCCTTCTCTGCTGGGTGTCTGGGTGTCCCCATGGCCAGCTCCTTCCCTGCTGGGTGTCACCATGGCCAGAACCTTCCCTGCTGGGTGTCACCATGGCCAGAACCTTCCCTGCTGGGTGTCCCCATGGGCAGCTCCTTCCCTGCTGGGTGTCCCCATAGGCAGCTCCTTCCCTGCTGGGTGTCCCCGTGGGCAGCTCCTTCCCTGCTGGGTGTCCCCATGGGCAGAACCTTCCCTGCTGGGTGTCCCTGTGGCCAGCTCCTTCCCTGCTGGGTGTCCCCATGGCCAGCTCCTTCCCTGCTGGGTGTCCCCATGGGCAGCTCCTTCCCTGCTGGGTGTCCCCGTGGCCAGCTCCTTCCCTGCTGCCCCCCCCAGCCCCAGAGCCTGCTGTCACGGCTGGGGCTGCCTGCCAGGGGGACAGTGGGACACAGTGCCAAGTTGCAGGGGCCCTGTGGGCTGTGGCACTGTCTGATTGAGCCATTCCATGCCAGCCCAGCCCTGGTGGCTGCTTGTGGTGGCACCAGTGCCTCTGGACACGCTCCAGTGGCAGCAGCTGCTGAGTGAGCTGATGCATGGCCCTGGAAACACTCCCCACAGGGCACAGCAGAACCGGGCAAGATCTCTCCAAGGCTTCCCAGCTGCACAGCCTCCTTCAAGAAGCTAATTGCATTCTTAATTAATGTGAACCATGTGCGTGGTGGGAGCCAGAGCAGGGCCAGGCATCCCCTGCCCCTCTTCAGAGCTGCTTTGTGCTCCCACAGTGTCCGGCCCTGCAGGGACACAATTCCCTGCAAGAGCTGAAATGAGGGATGTGGGACTCCAGGGGCTCTCCAAAATGCAGTTTATTCCATCCAAGAGGTTACAGCAGTGCAGGGTTGTGGGTGACAGAGCTGTGCCTACAGCTGTCAGCTCCAGCTGCAGGCAGGCCTGGAGACCCCTTGGTTTTGGTTACAGTGCATTATTTACTTTTCTTTTGGTTACAATGCATTATTTACTTTTCTTTAGGTTACAATCCATTATATACTTTTCTTTAGGTTACAATGCATTCTATACTTTGCTGAGCATCTTAACACAGCAGAACCAATCTATACCTTAACTTTTATCTCTAGCCTATCATAACTACTGTAATTACCATATTCATGTTACTGTTCTCCAATCACTAAAAGTTGGTACATTACAGTTTAAGCTAGAAGGTTTTTTTCAGTTTTCTTGTAGTGGAAAATTCTGAGACCTTTTTTCTACTTGCCACATTTGCTGCCTTGTTTGCCTGTGCTATCTTTCTGCTTGGTAAAAACATCTTCTTGTTTGGGGTGGGTTTATCCTTTGCTCTAAGCCATAAAAACCCCTTCTAACTAACACACCCTTTGCCTTCTTGGTTATCCAGTAAGACTGGCTCAGCAATTCTTTTCTTCCATATCAAAACTTGCTTCCATCTCTATCCCTTCATCAAACTCTACATTTAAAAATCTTTCTGCTAAGCCAAGCACACATATCTGTGAGAGTTTCTTGTCAAACTTTCATCCTTCCCAACAATTCCCCATCAAGGCACAGCAGGGCGTAACCTTTGCCTTTCAAGGGCCCATCAAACGCTGCTGTCCTGCTGAAGGGGAGCAGCAGAGGAGCAGCAGGGCTGCCCTGCAGCCTCCTCCACCCTCTGGGCCCTGCCAGCACCCCTTGGTGTCTGGGGGTTGTTGGCCGCTGCCGTGCTGGAGGCATTGGATTTTGGGGGGAAGAGGAACCTTTGATGGATGTTCAGGGATAACTGTCAGATATGAATCCCCAGCAGCCCCAGCAGCGTGGTGCATGTCCCAGGGGATGTGCTCTTGCATGTGGCAGTGTCTGAGTGTGCCTGGGCTGTCCCAGGGCTGTCCCTGCCCCTTTCACAATCTGTGACTCACTGCACTCCCTGTGTGACCCTGAGCCTCAGCCATTGTGTGCTCACCCTCGGTGAGGCCGAGCCCCAGCACAGGGAGGAGGCTCCTCGTGCCTTGTGGCTCAGCCAGAGCATGAATGAGCTCTGGGAATGCTCTGGGGCCCCTCTGCAGCCCTAATCCCCCTGGCCATGGCACGTGATGCCAGCCCACACCATGAGCTGCCTGCCCTTGCCTCCAGCTCTGTGCCCTGAGCACAACCCCATTACATCCTCACTTCTTCCCTACCCAGCCCTGGGTTTGTGGCCTGGTGTCATTGTGGGGCAGCCTGGTGTTTGGGCAGAACCTCATGTCAAACACGGGGACTCAGAGCTCACATTTGGACCTGATGGATCAGTTTGGTGATACTAAAAAGGGACAAACAGTGCAGCTGGGCTAAACCCACACAGATCCTTCTGTCCCTCTGTGAGCATCTGCCCTGCTCTGCTGTCAGCTCCTGACTCCACAAGCTCCCACACCAAGGGAAACTCCTGGTCCAGGGATCTTCCCCGTTTTCCCTTGGTGCAGTCCCAGTGTACAGAGTTAGGAGCTGACAGCAGAGCAGGGCAGATGCTGCTCCAGGGCTCTTCCTATTACCGCGCCTGAGTGGGTCGCAGCTGGTGATAGAGAGACGGTGAACCTTGTATCTTGATCAGAAGGCTGATTTATTAAGATATTATATATAATACATTATTACTATATTAATAGAATATAGAGAGAGGTTTGCAGAGCAGCTAGGCTAGCTAAGAATAGATAGAAAAGAATCTACAACAAAGTTGTGTTCAAGGACTCAGTCCCCTAGCTTGCACTGGTGATTGGCCCTTAATTATAAACATAGGAAATGAGCCAATCAAGGTGTCCCTGTTGCATTCCCCAGCAGCTGATAATAATTGTTTACCTTGTCTTTGGAGGCCTCTGGCCTCCCGAAGACACAGAAATCCGAAAGAAAGGATTTCTGTGGAGAAATGTCTGCGACATCTTCCCTCCTGGCCCCAGTCACTGCCAGACCCCAATGATGCCCTGCACATCCCTGGAGTTGCTCTTTGCTCATGTTTCAGATGCAAACACCACAGCACATCCAAAAGCCACTGGGGCCCTTGGAGGAGAAGCCAAATGAAATTGTTCCTCTGCAGCTTGGCTGGGATGGGATGTTCCTCTCAGCCCCACCACAGGGCATGAGGAAGAGGAAGCAAGCAGGGTGTAACAGGCTTGGGTGGCTGTGGTGACACAGAACCACCATGGACTGCTGGAGAGAGCAAATCCTGCTCTGCTACCACACACTGCTCCTTAATTAGAATTTTTTAAAGCAAACTGCAAGGTTAATGTCAGAAAGCTGACTCTGACCTCTCTCTCTTGCAGGACCAGTACATCTTCCTGCACAGCTGCATCCAGGACATCCTGGCTCAGAACCAGCCCTGACACCCCCTGGCCCCTCTGGCACCTTCTGCCTGCTCCTGTACAGAGCTGGGGGCACCGTGGCACCCCTGGCACAGAGGAGGAGCAGTGCCCTCCCTGCCCGGGCAGTGTCCCCAGCGTGGTGCCAGCTGTGACTCCTGGACACACGGACAGTGTCCTGGGACACACAGACAGTGTCCTGCCATATCCCACTGCACACACAGTGAGGGGCTGGGCAGGATCCTCTCCTCTTTTGGAGCTCCCCTGAGATTTCTGGTGCCTGGAGGGCTCTGTGCCCCCTCAGTGCTCACTGTGGGGCTCTGTGGTGCCCCTGAGCCCAGCACCAGTGTGGGGCACCGTGGGCTGCTGTGCCCCTGGGCTCTGCTGTGGGCACAGCCCTGGGGGAACTGCCTTGTCTCAGCTGGAATGCTCTTAGGTACAAACAATAAAGAGCCCTAGGAAAGTGTGTGCTTGTAAGGGGGGCTTGGCTTTTGGGGGCTCCAGCACAGCAGCTGTTCCCAAAAGAGCAGCTGTGTCCCCAGCCATGGGTCACTGCCGTGTCCCTTGGCACTCCAATACTGCAGTCCATGGCTCAGCAGCTTCTGCTCACTCTCATCTGCTCCTTCCCCTGAGGAAACACTTGTGCAGGGAACGTCCAGCCCAGCCAGGCACATTTCCAGGACTCAGAATTGTGAACCTGCCCAAGGATCAGGGCAGAGCCCCCTGGTTCAGCCTCAGCAGTGCTGCTGCTCTGGGCTGTCCATGCAGGGACGTGGCTGCTCTGCAAGCAGGGCTGGCCATGCACCAGCTGAAATCACAAGAAACAACTCAGTTCACTGAGCTGCAAGTGCAGGACTGAAGGAAGAGTTAATAAAAAAGAAGATGGTTTCACAAGCATGTTCCTCATGTAGAAAAAACTGTATTGGGACCCTGTGTGCCCTTCTGCTCCCCTTCAGGCAGGGTGGTGACACAACACAACGGGGTGGGGTTGTGGTGCACCCTGCTCCAGTGTGGCCCAAAATCCTGCCCATTATTCCATGTCCTGCCTTGGGGTGGGGTGAGGAGCTATAACAGGTTTGATAAGGGGCTCCCAACACCTGGCATGAGCAGCAGAGAGCCCCAGGTGGGTGACTGAGCTGGCCACTCCTCCTAAGGCCCCTGTGATCCCACTAGGAGCTTCTCCTTCTCCCAGAACAAGGATCTGCCCCAGGATGGGACACCCAGGGCACCTCAGCATCAGCCACCACAGCCCTGGGATGAGGCTCTTCTGCAGCTGGGAATCCTTTTCCCTCTCCTAAATCAGGTTTCCTCCTGCTCCCTCCACAGGGACACAGGACAAATTCTGTGTCACCCTTGCACACGGGACGCAGTGAGCTTCTACTCTAAACCAATCTAAAATTTGCACACAGGACAAATTCTGTGTCACCCTTGCACACAGGACACAGTGAGCTTCTACTCTAAACCAATCTAAAATTTGCACACAGGACAAATTCTGTGTCACCCTGCACACAGGACTTCAAGGTCTCTGAGCCCCCTGGGCAGGGGCTGGAGCCCTCCAGGGAAGCCAGAGGGATTTCCTGGGTTCTGACAGGTTTGACTTTGCAGCTGGCTTGGTGACACATCCAGTGTCCCCTGGGGTGTCCTCCCGTGGTGGCACAGACACACAGGGCAGGTGCTGCTGCTGCAGAGCAGCCAACAGCCCAGTGCCACAATGCCACTTATCCTGGCTGTGGAAACAAACATTTCCCTCCTGTGCCCTCATCCTGCAGCCCCAGTGTGCTTTAGGACTTGCTGGTTACATAAAAGCCACAAAGCCATCAGGCTCCCTGTGAGCTGGGCTCCTCCCAAGGCAACATCATAAATCCTGTGCACATGAGAGCATCCACTGAGCTTCACAAGGCTTTTCATGTTGGGAGTGTCCACTGATCCTCCTGAGAGCCCCTGGCGTGCTGGCACGTCCCCAGGAGCAGCAGAGTCACTGGATGGGCACTGGTGCAGGCTGAGAGCAGGGACAGGGCACAGCACACTTGGCTGAGCCTGGCACAAGGATGGGGTGGCACAGAAACCTTTCCAAACAGCAACTGCAGCCAGAATAAGGCAGCTCAGGAGGGCTGAGGGTGCCCATGGGCTGCCCAGGATGGTCTGGGCTGTGCTGAGGGCAGTCAGTGCCCACACAGCCTGGCCAGGGTGGGAGCAAATCCAGCCCTCCATGGGGCTGAGGCTGCTCCACATGGGATCCCCCAGCCCAGGAGTGCTGCAGCCTGGAGCTGGGAGCAGGGACAGGGGCTGAGCAGCCCTGCCTGCAGCACAGAGGGTCTCCTGTGTGCAGGGAATGTCCTGTGTGCAGGGAATGTCCTGTGTGCAGGGTGGCACAGGTGTCCTGTGTCAAGGGGTGACACAGAGGGTGTCCTGTGCCTTTGATTTAGCCCTTGGAAAAAAACAATTACCAACCTTTATATGAAGAATTACAAGCCACAAATGTTTAAGTAGAATGATAGTGAATTTATCACGGGGTGAAAAATAGATTTTTTTGGGTTTTTAGAATGGGGTTCAGGGGGCAAGATGGAGGGATCTGGGCATGTCTAGCCTTTCTCCTTCTTCTTCTTGGCCTCCATCTTCTGCTGTGATGGTGGCACTTTTAGATTGGTTTAAGGTAGAAGCTCACTCTCTAACACAGGTGATAGGTATTGGGAAGTGATTGTAAATATTGTAAACATCATTTTAAGTATAAAAAGATAACACTGCCCTGGGGCAGGCAGAGTGCCTTTGTCTGTCCTGCTGAGTGGACCTCAGCTGGACAGGAGAAAGAATTTTATAGATAAAATACAATAAACAACCTTGAGATTGAGAACTGAAGAGCTCTGACTCCTTCGAGCACCAGGCTGGGAAAAGAGACTTTCTAATGCATCTTGGGGTCACTCTGAGCAGCTAGAGTCCCAAGACAGACCTGGTCCAGAGCAGGTGCCATTTGTCCAGAGTCTGGAGCTGACAGGTGAAGTTTGGAGCTGCCCAGCAGCACAGAATCTCCCCAGTGCTGGGGGTCTCAGCCCAAGAAGGAATAGTCCCAAACCCCTGTGTCCTCAGCTCTGGGCTGATGGCACAGGAGGGAGGCTCAGGATGGGACAGAATTGATTCCATGGAGAAGAGCAGAACATCAGCCTGGGCACACTGCAGGCCATGCCCTGATGGCAGTGCCCAAGCAAGGGCTGGGCTGAGCTCTGCTGGCACCACACCAGCCTCACCCTGGAGCTCAGCACAGCACAGGACTGTCCATCCTCCCCATGGATGGGCAGGGCACCAGGAACCTTCACAGTCCCTTGGAAATGGTCCCTGGGTGTCCTGTGTGTGCACAGGGACACAGCCCCAGGACAGGGCACGGGGTGTCACCCACAGCTGGTGGCACAGGGCTCCAGGGCACTGGCCTGAGACAGGAGGAGGGAAGTTAAAGCCATGGTGGGGGTGCTGTGGTGCTGCCCACAGAGCTTCCATGGGTCCAGGAGTGAGTCCTGCCTCAACCCTCACATCTGGCCAGCACATCTGCATGGTGCTCCCAGCACAAGGTGAGCCTGTAGACACCTCCAGTGAAGCTCCTCCAGCAGCTGTGGTGGGAGCTCCTCTGTTGTAGTTGAGACAGAGACAACACAAAGCAACACACTCCATTTCAAAAGGCTTCAAACTGTTTTTATTCCAGCATTCATGCTTTTCATGCATTCTTACAAAACTCATCAGCTTACACTTTACTCATTGATCAGGAAAGGCAAAGTGCTCATTGGAACAGGCACTTGCAGGTTTCTCTTATTTATCCTTTTTTCTTTCTTGGTTTCTGTGTCAATGACCTTGTTAGAACATTCTTTCGGGGTAAACATGGATCCACTCCTCAAACTTCTCTGTGGCTCACAGGAGTCACAGTAAAACCTCTCCCACCCCTCATCCCAGGGCAGCCCAGGACAGGGATTTGTCCCCCAGGCTGTGCCCAGTGAGTGCCATGGCTGTGCCACCAGGGTGTGTCTGTGGCACAGCCTGTGCTGCTCCTGCCTGACAGGAGGCCGGGCTGGTGGTGATGATGATGATGATGATGATGATGAATTTATGGCCTCCCACCCAGGGCTGCAGTGGAGTCTGCAGCCACAGATGCTTACAGAGGGTGTTGTGGGAGCTGTGGTTGAGATGAATAATTTTCCAGCCCTGCAGCTCAAGAGCCACGAAACCCAGAGGGGGACAGAAAGACAACAGAGCACTAAAACAAAACAAACCCCTGGCTTGAGCTGCCCACTGAGTTCTGGGCCATGTTGTTCTTCATGTTTATCCTGCTCCAGATGTGCAGCATCCAACCATTGCCCTCCTCCATCAGTGCAGGGGCCAAAACAGGGCAGATGAGTAAGATTTGCCTGTTTGGGGTGCCCTGACTTTGACCCTCATTCATGGAGAAAGTTTCCCAAATTTCAAGGCAGACTGGAATCCACAAAATTGTGAAATAGATTACAGAGAGTAGTGCAGGTGTATCACTTGGTGAGAAATTGAGGTTTTGGAATTTTTAGTATGTTCTGGATGGAAGCAAGATGGAGGGCACAGGGTGTCCTCCTGTGTTTCTTCTTCATGCTTCTTCGTCCTTCTTCTCAATGGTTTTGGGTGGCATTTTGTAATTGGGCAGAAAAGTCCCACTGCAGGCTCTGTGGGATCAGTTACTGGGTTAAAAGGGGAAATAACCCAGTTGTCAGCTCCTAATTGGACAGTTTAGTCTTAGAAGACCTTGTAACAAGAGATTGTTGGCCATTTTGTGCCTTCTAATGGAAAGCTGCAGAACTCATGGTTGTGATACT
This sequence comes from Melospiza melodia melodia, assembly GCF_035770615.1. Lineage (NCBI taxonomy): Eukaryota > Metazoa > Chordata > Aves > Passeriformes > Passerellidae > Melospiza > Melospiza melodia. Next base: position 3,300,105 of record NC_086221.1, on the reverse strand, counting down.
GTTTTAATAAGAAATAATGAACACCTGAGTCTGAACATGAACTATTGTCCCAAGTGCCTTCAATCCAGACCCAGAGAAACTGATACCACCCCCAGGAGAACACTGCATTGATCTGAGACCATGGAGAAGCTTCCAAAATTGATTGGTGAAACTGGGATTGTGGGTGTGGAGTTTGAATAGAAGTGTGTGGTATCACAGGGCGAGAAAATTAGAGTTTAAGGGTTTGGAATATAGCAATACCTATGGAGCAAGATGGAGGTTGTAGGGCAGAGGATGCTCCTTCTTCTTCACCTTCTTCTCCATGGGTTTGGGTGGTTTTGTGTAATTGGACAGAAAATCTGCATTGCCAACTTTGAGTGATTAGCTATTGAGTTAAAACTGAAAATAATCTAGGAGTCAGTTCTTCATTGGATAGTTTATCCTTAAAAGACCTTGTAACAAGAGATTGTTGGCCTTCTAATGAAAAGCTGCAGAACTCACAGTAGTGAGACTGTTTTACCGATAGGAAATAACGAACACCTGAGTCTGAACATGAGCAATAATCTCAAGTGCCTTCAGTGCAGACCCAGAGGAACCCGGCAGGGGCAGCGCTCTCCCCTCGCTGCCGCTAGAGGACAACACAAACACGGCTGAGCTGCAGGAAAACCCCAACCCCGAGCAGCACGGATCCCTCTGAGCTGCAGCTTCAGCCAGACAGGGCTGGAAATTACACTTCCACCCCCGGGGAGCTTATTCGGAAATTCCAGGTTAGCCATGTGTAGTGGTTTTGGTTGGTTAATTCGAGATTTTATTAATTTTGAGATTAATAAATTTGGTTTCTTGGGGTTTTTTTTTCATCTTTAACATGGGTCTTTCATGGAGGTGTGTTTAGTTTTTCAGGGGTTCAATACTTATATAGATAAGTATATATATATATATATATATATGTATATACTTATATATATATGTATACATATATACTTATATATATGTGTGTGTATATATATATATACACTTATATATGTGTGTGTATATATATATATATACACTTATATATAGTGTGTATATATATACTTATATATATATAAGTATACTTATATACTTGTAGTATATGTTACTTATATAAAGACTTTTTGTATAACTTCTTTTAATTTTTTCCTATGTTAAACTATGAGACCATGGAAGCATCCAAGCTCTGTGGAGCAAGTAACTCAGTCTGCAGACCCTCAGTTTTGCCAGGATCCAGGTGACACGCTGGAATAAGTGATGCTTTGGATGCTGGCTGGTGTTACAAGATCTCAAAGAAATAAGACATGGGTATGAACCACCCCAACCAGCCTGGAATAAAAAGCAAACAGAGAAGTCAAAGTGAGGCATGTGGAGAAAAGCTCTGCAATGTCAAGACCTGCAGCTCCACAGAAATGTGAAAATTGCAGTCAGAACCTTCCTGAGGAAATGATCACCCTCAGCTCCAGCTCAGGGGCTCTGTCCTCCCTGGAGAGGACATGAGGATCCAAGGGAGTTCTGAGCTTTGATCCAGCTGCATTTTCCAGGGAGGATGAAATCTTGTTTGGGCCATGAAAATCCACCTGGATTTCACCCCCAGCTCCAGCTCAGGGGCTCTGTCCTCCCTGGAGAGGACACAAGATCCAAGGGAGCTCTGATCCAGCTGCAGTGAATCCATGAGGATTCTAAGCCATGAAAACCCACCTGTCCTCCCTGTAAATGACATAAGGATCCAAGGGAGCTCTGAGCCTTGATCCAGCTGCATTTTCCAGGAAGGATGGAGAAAGGAGGATGGAATCTTGCTTGGGCCATGAAAACTCACCTGGATTTCACCTCAACCTACAGCTCAAGGGTTCTGTCCTCCCTGGAGAGGACACAAGATCCAAGGGAGTTTTGATCCAGCTGCAGTGAATCCATGAGGATTCTATCTAAACCATGAAAACCCACCTGGATTTCACCCCCACCTACAGCTCAAGGGTTCTGTCCTCCCTGTAAATGACACGAGGATCCAAGGGAGCTCTGAATTTTCTCCAGCCCAAATCCCAGTTCCTGGCTGCTGCCAGAGCATTTCCAGCCTTCCCAGTCCCTGCCAGTGTCCCAGAGCTGGAGGGGAAGCTGAGAGCCCCAGGGACTCATCCCTCTGAGGAGGGCTCCTGTCTCCCCACCAAGCTTTTGTGTTTTACACTTGGAGCTGTCAAAAGACATTGCAAATGTTTAATTAATGACATCCCCAGCACTGTTCATGATGGAAGCGGATTAATTCCAATTCAACCAGTTCCTGCTCCCAGACCAAAATCCTCTCTCTGCTTTGCTCTGCTCTGCTCTGCACTGGGGGATGATCTCTCCAATGACTGCAGCAGGCTCAGGGAGTCCTGGAGCTGCAGGATCTGAATTTTGCAAGTGAAATACTTCAGATCCAGCATCATCCCAGCCAGGAGCCCTCAGAAGAGTCTGTGCATCCGCCCTGAACCCTGAGCTCCATCTCAGCACATTTTTGGGGAGCGGATCCTGCTCTCACAGGGCTCAAGGCACCCCAGCCCTGTGAGCTGGAGCTGTTTCAGTCTCCCCCTGTGCCAGTTCCTGACCCCAGATAACACTCCAGCCTCCTTTATCCTGCGGTAATGGGGATGTCAGTCAGGAAACTCTCATGCCAGAAGGAAAGGCCTGTTCAGAGGAAGCAGGGCTGTGAGAGCACCCTCAGTCTGTGCCTTGGCCATGGGGCACTTTGCCATTGCATGGGTACAGGGGGAGTGATTTTCTGGGTGCACTTCGCAGCCACCCAAACCTGGGCCCTTCTTCCTGTGCCCCATTCACCTCCTCCATGCAGGGTGAGAGGGAGGAACAAACCAGGGTCCAGATCCCCCTAAACCCCCATGGACAGCTTTTTTCTGTCTTCAGGTGAGACCCACGTGCAGCTGCTGTCCCTGTCACAGAGGAGGTGCTTGGCTCTGTACAGAGATTTGGGGTGGTTCAAGCTGTGGGGCCAGGCTCTCCCCAATCCCTCAACCCCCTGCCATGGGGTGACAGCAGTGACCCCTCCTGAGGGCATCACAGTGACACTGACAGTGACAGCCCATAGGTGGCATGAGAGGGGACACAGGGTGTCAGAACCCTTTGCTGGGCAGGTGTTTGTGCTGCCCCAGAGCTCAGCAGCTCCTTGGCACAGCATCCTGGTGTGGTGCCCATCCCACACGTCCCAGGACACTGTGAGACCCTGGCAGTGCCCCCTGCTCAGCCAGGCTGTGACACAGCTCCAGGTGCTTCAAACCCCCTCTCAATGGGTTATTTCTCCACTTTAGCCAGGGTTAGGAAGAGCTCTGGAAGGAGCCCAGCCCCTCTCCTGCCACCAGTGCTGGGCAGCTCCTGCAAGCACAGCTCAGACACCTGGGCAAAGCCAACACAGCACTGTGTCCCCCATGGAGCCCTGTGACACTGCTGCTCCATCCCAGGCTGCTGGAGAGGGACAGCTCAGGACTGACAGACAGACAGACAGACAGACAGCCTCGGGCATGGTCCCTGCCAGCAGAGAGCTGCTCCTGAGCTCCTCAGTCCCTTCTCCCCTGACGTTCCCGTCCCAGCTGAGTTCAGCACCCAGCACAGACACTCAGTCCTTTATCTGGGGTTCCATTTCAGCGTCCCCGAGTCCGGAGCCCCTGAAGTGCCTTGGGTGCTCCTGCCTCGCTGCTTCACTCCCCTGCCCTGCTGGAGGCAGCTCTGCCTTCCCCTGCCCTGCTATCTCACAAAAACACGCTTACAAAACAACCCTGCGTCCTGGAGCTATGAACAGGTCTTTATTTGTTGAGGTTCCTTTTGACTTTTTTTTTTTTTTCCCTTTCTTCCCTTTGAATGAAATTCCTGCCAGCTCTTAGAGAGAGAGAGAGAGAGAGAGAAGGAAAGAGTAGAAAGTTTAACTCCTCCCATTGGAGTGTCTCACGCCCCTGCCCAGCCCTTGAAACCCAATAACCAAGATCATTCAGCGATGCCTGCGCATCCCCGGAGCTGCCCGGTGCCCATGGACGGGCTGCTGCTCTTGTGGGGCATTGTGCTGGCGGGCAGTGCCCGCTGCCAGGCGGTGCCCGCCGAGCCGGGCGCGCCCTCCTGCCCGCCCCAGTGCCACTGCGAGCAGGATGGCATCGTGCTCTCGGTGGATTGCTCCGAGCTGGGGCTCTCGGAGCTCCCCGCCAGCCTGAGCCCTCTCACCGCCTACCTGTAAGTACAGCCTGACCCCAAACCCTCGCTGCTGCTCTTGGCGATGCTTCCCCCGCAGCCCTCCGACAGTTTGCAGCTTTCCTCCGCGTTGGAAGCTGGTGCCACATATTCTCGAAATTAAATTTCCTGTGGAAATTAGAAACCAAGCGAAATAACGAGGGGAAAGGCAGCTCTAAGGGCAGGAGCTGCCAGGCTCCCCTCCTCCCGCAATGTTTGCGCTGCGATGTTCTGCTCGCTCTGCTCCGGGATTGCAGCGGACCCTGAACTGACTTGCCGGGTCGATTGTGATTGTCTGAGCACATAATGGAGCGTTTTTACACAGCAATTAGCGCGAACTGCTCTGGGATCCTTCTGTCAAGCGTTTCAATAGCTGCAATAACTCAGAGCTTTGCGGGGTTCGGGTTGTGCTGGCCACCAGCAGTGTCCGAGCTGCCTTTTTAAAACGAGTATTAAAGGAAGAGGTTTGGGGGGTTGGTAAGTGTTGTGATGATTTATGTATAAATTTTATTGAGGAATTATTGATTATCTGAATGTTTCATGCCCCGAAGGGTTAATTGACAGAGACTGCTGCGTTCATTTCTAGCCCCGAGGTGGTCTCGGTGCCATCATTCTGGTGATGGCCGAGGATCCTGATAAATGGCTGTAGAAAATCTCGGGGTTTAAGCGGGAGAGGAAACATCCCTCTCAGGGGGACAGGTTATCCCTGATGCTTTCCGAGCTCGTACCCAGCGCTGCAGCCGCGGCTGTTTGGCAGCGGGCTGGGCAGGAGCGCGGCATTCCCGGCCCGGAATGCTGCCAGGGCAGTGCCAGGGGAAGCCGTGTGTGCCCTCGGGGAGCAGCCCCGGGCAGTGCTGGGCATGGATGTTCATGCTGTGCTCACTGCCTGGGGTGGCACACAGACCATAGGGATGCTTTTCCCAGAGACGCAGGTGCTCAGCTGTCAGAGCACAGCACCCAAGCCCGCCCAGGAGGGGATTTTGCAGAGCCAGGTGAAGCTGTCGGTGCAGGGTGAGAGCTGCTCGGTGCCAGTGCAGGGTGAGAGCTGCTGGGTGCCCCTGCTGGGTGCCCCTGCTGGGTGAGAGCTGTTCTGCTCCTCCCGCTCGCCTGAGGAGCGCAGTCTTGTGCAGCCACTGGATGGCCCGAGCTGCGCTGGCTTAGCTGGGAGGGAAATAAGGCAGGAGAAGGACGATGCTCGCTGGAGACCATGAAAGATGAGAGAAACATGCAGGCTGTATTTCCCCTGGGAGAGGGAACCACTTGTGGCATGAGGTGTGAGTGCACAGAGCTGTCCCTGGGGCTGGTTTGGAACCGGCTGCCCCACGAGTGAGAAGTCACAGGCGAATGTGGGAGAATGCACAACCTTGCCCGTTCCTGTGGGGACAGGGGCAGCCCCATCGGGCATCCCCTTCACCCTGAGGTGCCGCAGGATGGCACAGGATGGCACAGGATGGCACCCCGTTCACCCTGGGGTGCCACAGGATGGGGCGCGCGTTGGTGCCACTCCTCAGAGAAGGTGCTGCAGGTCGTGCCCGCAGGGCTGTCCCTTGGGCTGGGAGCTGCACAGCTGTCCCACGAGCCCAGGGACATTCCGGTGCTCCCGGAGCTCAGTGCCGCCGTCACCCTGCCCACGGCGGCAGGAGCAGGGACACGGAGCGCTGGGACACGGAGCGCTGGGACACGGATCCCCGTGCATGGACCGGGGGGATGCTCGGAGGTGCTGCCGGCCCGGAGCGGTGCAGCCGGGCGCTGTCACAAATGCTGGATTTCAGCGGGGCTGGACCCTCGGGACAGCCTGGGGCACCCCGCGCTTCGGGATGCTGCCGGTGCTGTCCCTTGGCCGCGGCCCCGTTCCGGTGTCTGTACCGGACCCACTCCCCCATGGGCTGTACCGGCTCCGTTCCCGTGTCTGTATCGGCCCCATTCCCGGTGTCTGTACCGCTCCCGGCGTCTGTCCCGGCCCCGCTCTCCGTGTCTTTCTCCCGTGTCTGCACCGGCCCCGTTCCCCCATGGGCTGTACCGGCTCCGTTCCCGTGTCTGTATTCCCCATGTCTGTCCCGGCCCCATTCCCGCGTCTCTTATCTCCCATGTCCGCGCCGGCCCCGTTCCCCCATGGGCTGTCCCAGCCCCGTTCCCGGTGTTCCAGCCCCGTTCCCCGCGTCTGTCCTGGCCCCGCTCCCCGTGTCTGTATCCCCCGCGTCTGTCCCGGCCCGTTCCCGGTGTTCCAGCCCCGTTCCCCGCGTCTGTCCCGGCCCGTTCCCGGTGTCCCAGCCCCGTTCCCCGCGTCTGTCCTGGCCCCGCTCCCCGTGTCTGTCCCAGTGGCGTCGGGGGAGCCTCAGTGTTCCTCCTTCCTCTTTGGGGAAAACCGACCCGTCTGGTGCTTCCCCAATAACCCTGCCAGGGAGAGAGAGCACCGAACGGATGGGATGGAGGTGGAGAGTCAGGACGAGCTGGGAATGGCTGGAGCAGCCCTGGAGAGCTGGGGTTCCTCCCTGCGCCTGCCACTACTGTCAGCGAGTTGTGTGAGATCAGCACCCCAGGTACAGGTGGGGGGTTTGTCACAGCAAATCAGCATAAATTTTGTAGGAAGTGTGGATATTGGAGTGAGATCTAAGTTCTTTGTGGAAATACAGGCTTGAACTCCACATTCAAATATGTAAAGAAATGCTGGAGTGCTTGGAGAGCCACAAGGGCTGAAGAGGGAGCCCTGGGAGGGCAGCAGGAGCACGGAGCTGGTGGGCAGCTGCTCACAAAACTTCCCGGCTTCTTTGCTCCGTGCCCTGTGCTGTCAGCAAGCCACTGGCACTGTGAGAGCAGCATTTCCTCTGGAGCAAAAGAAAGGATCAGTAATCACCCTAGGTTAGACACTGCCTCACACTAATGAGCTGGTGTCCCTGCCCCATCCTGCCGGTGCTGTACCCACCCCCATGCCCGTGTCCCTGCAAGAATCCCGACCGTGCTCACTCCTGCACCTCTCTGAACATGACCCCGATCCCATCCATCCCAAACCAGGTGTTTTCAGTGTGAAAATTCCACCACTGGTGAAATTGCAGCTGTGGTCCAGGAGAGGGGGGAGATTTCCCCTTTAGCTGAGGTGCCGGTGCCATCCTGCGTCACCCATCTCTGTCCCTCAGTGTGTGTCAGAGCTGCTCTGGGGCTGCAGCACAGGGGGCTGGAGCTTTTGGGGCTCCCTGGAGAGAACTGCAGCAAGCTGGGGGTGCAGGAGAGTGGAGCTGCATTGGGGAAGGTTCCTGTGCAGCAGAGAGGCCAGTGTACTAAAGGGCTCACAGGAGGATGGGGAAATGGGAAAAGCTTCTTGGTGCTTAAAATATTGTCATAGCTGGGATCCCTGGCACCACTGCCCACCCTGCACGTGAGCTGGAGGAGCAGCCCCAGCTCAGATTGCCCAGGGAATCACAGGGTCTGGTGCAGTTCTGTCCCCATGGCTGTCACCAGGAAGGTGCCTGAGTTGGGTGCAGGTGCTCAGGGCAGCCCCTGCCCCAGGAGGGGTGAGGAGCAGTTAATGAGCAAGGAAAAGTGGCAATGATGCAAAACGAACAAGCAAAATTAAACCACCAGCCAAGGGTTTTCTAACGTGAGGCAGCTGGAAATTACCTGTTCCTCATAGTCACGTGGGAATATTTAACATTCAAAATATGCTCAAAAGCAAAAAAATCAAAATTAACAGAGAGTGGACTCTTTAAAAATTAACACCCAAGAGGAAAAAGAAAATCAGAAATACTTCACCTGCTTTGTAACAATTTATAATCCTGACCCCCTCAGTCCCATGTACCTGGCTACCAGCCCCTGCAAGGGGGACAGGTGGCAATGCTGGGGTGTAGTAAGGATCTCAGCTTGCTGAGGCTGCTCCTCTTTCACAAAAAACCAAAAGACACCGTGTTGGTTGTGCCTGCCAGGTCCCCCCAGGGATGTGCTGGCCTGTCCAGCTGTCACTTGCAGGAAAGAAAGGGAGAATCTGTCTCAGCAGAGAGCACCTTGGGATGGAAAGGCAACACCAGTGGTGCCGTGGCCACGAGTGGACATCAGCTGGGCAGGGAGCACAAACGCCCTGACCCTGCACAGGTCTAGAGGGATGGGACAGGTTCTTATCCCCAGCCACATACATGGGGAGGTACTGGATGGATTGCCCAGATATCCTGGGCTGGAAGACACTTCTGGAGGTCTCTTATCCACATTCTAATGGGTCCATCTTGTGAGGCTGGTCAGGATCTCATCCAGCTGGCAAACCTACTGAATAATCTTAGGAGTATCCCGAAGAGTCCCTCACCTTTTTCTCATTCTTTACAATCCCATGTTTCCTAATATCAAATTGCAAATCCCTATGGTTCTTTTGTGCCTATTACCTCTCATCCTTGCCCTGCACAGCTCCTATGAGATGTTGGCTCCAGCTTCTCTGCACCCTTCTAGTCAATAGTTAAAGAGAGCAGTAACACACTAACTATTGCTCCTGGTTTTGTGAAGACTGATCAAATCTCTTGGTGTGGGACAGAGTGGGGCAGAGTGGAGATGTCTTGGTTTGGAAAGCCAGAAGTCTGCTAAGGAAGGCAGGAGCCTCCCCTGAAATGGAGAATGGAAACCCTCCCCACCCCTCGGAATTGCTATAAATTTTAAATTAAGGAGTTCTCAGGCAAAAATATGGGAGCAGGAAATAACAGTTCTTTAATAGGGAAGGAAATAAAAAGATAAAATAAACAATGCAGTAAGCCAAAACAACACTGACAGAGTCAGAACCCAACCTGACACCCTGTGGGTCAGGGTGCTGGCAGCAGTCCCATTGGAATTGTGGCTCAGCCCTCCTGCAGTGTCAGGGCTGGTTCTGCTGGAGCAGGGATCCTGTAGAAAGGTGCAGTCTCTTCCTCTGAAGATCCAGGGGAAGAAGAGGCAGCTGCTGTTCCTCTGGGCAATCCAGTGCAGAAGCTGTGCTGGTGTTCCAGAATCTCCAGATTCTATCCGGGTAGGAATGCTTGGCTCCTCCCTCTGGGCTCCCATCTCCCAATGGGATGCTGTAGTTCTTATCAGCCATGCACTGACATTCAGTAGCTGTTATCAGCAGATGTCCCCCTGGCAGGAGGATTGGGTGTGGAAGAGATAAGGAAAACTGCCCACTGAGCAGAAGTCAACTGCCATACAATGGCAAATGGAATCCAACTTGCTTGGCAATCCAGGACAGGGGAGCACAGCCCTGTGGGAGAGGGGAAGGCAGATGTTGCAGGGGGAGATGAGGGGCACAAACCTGGAGGGTGCCACACACCAGAAGCCCCATGGCTCAAAGCTCAGCTGGAGGAGCCATCCCCCCTTCCCAGGGGTCTCAGGTCTCCCCAGCCCCACAGAGGGGTCAGTTCTGCTGCTCTGAGCCCATCCCCAGAAACACCAGTGCCTGCTGTGATCCTGGCCCTGCACACCTTGCTGTGGAGCCAGGCACAGCCTGCAGAGCTGTTCTGTGTCCTGGGAAACCAGCAGGGACCTGGGACAGGACACATCTGATGGGGCTGGCAGACCTGGGGCAGGACACAGCTGATGGGGCTGGCAGACCTGGCAGGACACAGCTGATGGGGTTGGCAGACCTGGGGCAGGACACAGCTGATGGAGTTGGCAGATGTGGGGCAGGACACAGCTGATGGAGTTGGCAGATGTGGGGCAGGACACAGCTGATGGGGCTGGCAGACCTGGCAGGACACAGCTGATGGTGCTGGCAGATGTGGGGCAGGACACAGCTGATGGGGCTGGCAGATGTGGGGCAGGACACAGCTGATGGGGCTGGCAGGCCTGGCAGGACACAGCTGATGGGGCTGGCAGATGTGGGGCAGGACACAGCTGATGGGGCTGGCAGGCCTGGCAGGACACAGCTGATGGGGTTGGCAGACCTGGCAGGACACAGCTGATGGGGCTGGCAGATGTGGGGCAGGACACATCTGATGGGGTTGGCAGATGTGGGGCAGGACACAGCTGATGGGGCTGGCAGATGTGGGGCAGGACACAGCTGATGGGGCTGGCAGGCCTGGCAGGACACAGCTGATGGGGCTGGCAGACCTGGCAGGACACAGCTGATGGGGCTGGCAGACCTGGCAGGACACAGCTGATGGGGCTGGCAGACCTGGGGCAGGACACAGCTGATGAGGCTGGCAGGCCTGGCAGGACACAGCTGATGGGGCTGGCAGACCTGGCAGGACACAGCTGATGGGGCTGGCAGACCTGGGGCAGGACACAGCTGATGGGGCTGGCAGATGTGGGGCAGGACACAGCTGATGGGGCTGGCAGACCTGGGGCAGGACACAGCTGATGGGGCTGGCAGGCCTGGGACAGGACACAGCTGATGGGGTTGGCAGACCTGGCAGGACACAGCTGATGGGGCTGCCAGGCTGCTGCTGCCACAGCCGGAGCTGGGGGAGGGAAAAGCAGCAGGTCCTGGCTGCTCCCAGGTGTCACCAAGCATCTTGTGTGATACTCCTCACTCCCCACACTCTTTCCCTTGAGCAGAATGGGACCAGGAGCCTTCAGGGCTGTTCTCACCTTGCAGAGACATTTTGAGACCCTGTCTGGAATTTAGCATCCCCCTGGGAGTCTGGGGCCCTGCTTCACCCTCTGAGGGCATCTCCTCTGAGCTGCCCTCTGGAATCAGGTGCCCCAGTGCCCTGACAGGGATGTGCAGGAGACAGGGATGCTTTGAAGCTGAGAAGACACTTCCCATGTCATACAGTGCTGGGTGCAGCACAGGGCAGAGTGAGGAAAGGTGCCTTTTTCTTGATATTTGCAATGCCTAAAGGGCCACAGAGCAGCAGGTGGGTGAGGCAGCAGGATTGCAGGCTCACACACAGCTGGTGCCTGCAGCAGCACAGCAGCAGAGCTGAAGGAGCTCCCCCCAGCCCAAACCCCTCCCTATGTGCAACATCTGCCCCTTGCAGCCCCCCTGTGGCAGAAACAGCCACCAGAGCCCCCCAGCATGGGGAGCACCCAGGAGCTGCCCCAGGAGCTGGCACAGCAGGATGTGGGGCTGCCCTGGGGAAGCCTGAGCAGGCAGGAGAGCCCTGGAGGGTGTTGGGGCTGAAGGGGTGATTAAAGCTCCCTGGGGTTCCCTGCAGGGGTGACAGGGACCCCTGTGTGCCTTTAGGACACTCACACACCCTAGGGAGAAGGAGGGAGAAGCCAAAAATGCAGAGAGCACAAAATCCCAATGCAAAGTGTAAATAAATCCTTCCTGGGGTCAGTGCTGCCCTCCTGCCCCAGGTGATTGTGTACAGACCAGTGAGCCACCATCCTGTGCCCGATGCATGCCCAGTGCCAGGGCCCATCTACAGCTCCTTCTTCATGCCAAGGTCACCACAGGAGCCCCAGGTTGCACCAGGATCCATCCAAACACACCACAGAGGCACAGACTCACTCCCAGACCCTCCCACTTCTCAGGCCACAATGCAGCCCAGGACTAACAAATGCTGCCACAGCTGGCACCAGACTGTGGGTGCTCTCTGACAGACCTTCCTCCTGCTGGCAGACTGATAGGAAGAGCCATTCCTGCCCTGTTGTGTCAGTTTGGAAAGCCAGGTGTCTGCTAAGGAGGGCTGGAGCCTCCCTTGAAATGGAAAATGTAACCCCCCTCCCTCCAAATTATTATAATTTGGAAATTTAGGGGCTCTCAGGAAAAGATATGGGAGCAGGAGTAACAGTTCTTTACTAGTGAAGAAAATTTTTAAAATAAAATAAAAAATGCAATAGTACAAACAAACACTGCCAGAGTCAGAGCAGTCCCTGCCCCCTGTGTGTCAGGGCAGTGTCCCAGCCCCATGCCACGGGGGCTCAGCCCTCCTGCAGTGCCAGCTGTGGCTCTGCTGCAGCAGGGATCCTGCACAAGGGGGGAGTTTTCCTCTGCAGCTCCAGGGCTGCTGCAGATGGGCCTGGGCTCCCTCTGGCCATGCAGGGCAGCAGAAAGCTGCTCCTCTGGCAGTGCAGGGGGCAAAGGCTGCTGTGCTGTGCCAGGCTCAGATTGGATCCAGGCAGGAATGCTTGGCTCCTCCCCTGGGCGGAGCATCTCCCATGGGATGCTGGGATTGGATCAGCCCTGCAGGGACACGCAGTGGCCCATTAAGAGAAGATAATAAATAATGGCCCATTAACAGCAGATATTTCCTGGAGGGAGGACTGGCTGTGGGAGAGATAAAAAAAATTGCCCTATGAACAGAAGATAACTACCCCACCTCTAACAGATGATGATAGAATATGCACTTATCTTACACTTATACACAATCCAGGATGCCTGTACAGTCCAAAGCCCACAATCTCCTCCTTGGGAATGCCTGGGAGAAAGGAAACCAAAGCAGGAACAATGGGAAATGTTTATGGGCTTGGGATTGTGGATGAGGGAGATAAAGCTGGTGAGGGACACTTGAAGAGCTGGGCTCTGCACACTGCAGTGCATTCACAGGTTTATATTCACCATTTATCAGCTTTGAGGAGCTTTTTTCCCCCCCACACCTGAAATATCAAGACTAAGAAGGGTTTCCTGCTTTCAGGGATTTGGGTTCCTTCAAAGGGACTCTAGAGAGTCCATCTGCTGACTCCATACAGGCACTCCACAGGGACACAGGTGTGCTCTGCATCCTTGCCAGCAGCAGCCCAAAGACTTTAGAGGCAGGCAGGGATTCAGCTCCCTTTGCCCAGCACCTCAATCACATCCTCAGGCTCTCCCATGGGTGACAGTGGCTTTTTGCTGTGAGTGCCCCAAGGGGGAACATCTCCCAGCACTCCTGCTCAATGGCACTTTGGGATTCCTAAATGGGCAGGTCCAAACCAAGGACTGACTTCAGGGAGAGCTGCTGGCACTGAATCCAGGGCTCTGGCTGGTGTTTCCCTCTGGAGCAGGGAGATGGGCACTAACCAGAAACAGGAATTCCTGTCCTGTGCTCCCCAGCCTGCAAGGAGGAGAAAACCAAACTGAGAAAATCTGAGACCAGGCACAGCTTGTGAGAGAACCTGAACAGCACCAAGGGAACAGCACAGCTCCTCAGCAAGTGTTTCCAAATGTTCTTTTGTGTCGTCTGGGCAAGTTGGAGCTCCTAGGCCAGCAGGAGCTGAAATGCCCTGGTCCCCTGGCAGTGCTCAGTGTGCCTTCATCCCTGCACTGAGGATGATGAGCATGATTCTGCAGATGCTTGGTGGCTGTGAGTCTGGACTCCAGGCTCAGGGCAGTGCAAAGACTCCAAACTCCACAGCAAGCAGACAAAATAGTGGTGAGGGAGCCCAGCTCAGGGGGGCTGGAGGGAGTGAGGGGTGGGTGGGAGTGCTCAGAGCAAAATCAGAATTGCAGGGCCATTAATCACAGAGTCCCAGAACAGTCTGGGTTGGAAGGGACCTCAAAGATCATTTCATTCCACCTTCCACCATCCCAGGCTGCTCTAAGCTCCATCCAACCTGACCCCAAACACTGCCAGGGATGGGGCAGCCACAGCTCCTTTGGGCACCCTGTGCCAGGGCCTCAGCACCCTCACAGGGAAGAATTTCTTATGAACATAAAATCTAAATGTGCCCTCTGTCTGTGGCAAGCCATTCTCCCTTATCCTGTCACTATCTGCCCATGTAAAAGTTGCTCTCCCTCTTTTCTTTAAGCCCCTTTAGGCACTGGAAGGGGCTATGAGGTCTCCCCAGAGCTGCTTTTCTCCAGGCTGAGCCCCAGAGCTCTCAGCATGCCTTAATAGTGAAGTCAGTCCTGGAGCAGCCTGAGGAGCATGTTTGGTGGGATGGTTTTCCAAGCAATATCTCATTGAATTGAAAAGGAAAAGCTTAATGAAAATGGACAGTGCTCATGGGGCTGTAAACGGTAGAAATGTAGTAACAAGTTCAGTCAGGAGAGATCATTTCAATGTTTTCATTTCATGGTGTCTTTCTAAAAAAGGGTTTCCATTTACATATTTTCACCTGCTGCTGTTACATTTACCCATAGGCCATTTAATATTCACATTGCAGGACTTCAACACTACCAAATCAAAACATTTTGCTGTTTTTTGAAACACAGTGTGGTTTTTTTGTTGTTGTTGTTGTCCTATGCTAAATATTGACATGCTGGCTCTTTGTTCTAGGCCCAAGGGAAAGGAAGTTCAGAAGTCTCTGAATTTCTAGTGAGTTTCATGACATTTCTTCCCATTTCCTCCTGCTGCTTCATCTCCCAGGCCTCTTTTCTGCCACAGGCTCTGCTCCCTTCTGCTCTTGATGCCACGAGGTTTGGGTCCAGGAGTGTTCCCTTTACCTGGCTGCTGTTTGCCCAGGGTGGGTAGGGCTGGCATTAAGGGGATGCTGGGGAGGAAACTGGTCCATGAACAAGGGGTGTGTCACAGACATCTTTTATGAAAATCCTTTCCTTAGGATTTTTCCTCCTGAGAAGCTGGGAGGCCTCAGGAACAAAATGTAAACAATTGTTATCTGCTGCTGTGGAATGCAACAGGTGCATCTGTGATTGGTCTCATGTGGTTGTTTGTAATTAATGGCCAATCACAGTCAGCTGGCTTGGACTCTCTGCCCGAGATGCAAACCTTTGTTATCATTCCATTCTTTTTCTATTCTTAGCTTAGCCAGCCTTCTGATGAAATCCTTTCTTCTATTCCTTTATCACAGTTTTAATGTAATATATATCATAAAATAATAAATCGTGCCTTCTGAAACATGGAGTCAGATCCTCGTCTCTTCCCTCATCCTCAGACCCCTGTGAACACGGTCTCAGGGGTGCATCCCTCAAGTCCTTCCAGATACAACACGCAGTGCTGCAGGTGATAATGCAGGGGACAATGCAGATAACAATGCAGGTGACAATGCAGGTGACAAGGGCTGGGCCTACAGTGCCATCACACCCGAGACCTCCCCAGGATCTCAGTTCCAAAGCAAAGAGGCTTCTCTTGCAGGGCTGGTTGAAGTGGTGGTGAGCATCTGGATGTGGGCAGATCTCTGACTCTTGGTGGGGACACTTTCAGATACCACAGAATTCTGGAATCTTCTGAGCCAATGAATAGGACAAATAGGAGGTTGGCAATGATTAGGATGAATATGGCGATTAGGAAGAATAGTAGGTAGGTGAAAAATTTTGTAATATAAGAGTCTGAGGCCATATATCAGGTTGCAAATTGTAGCATAGATCATGGTATCAACAGTGCAATGGGGAAGAAGGTAAGGGAGTAGAAGTCTATTTTTAGGCTGATGGGGATTTTGAAGTTTATAATGAATTTTCATTCTCAGAAGGAGGTGAGGCTTTCTGTTCTGGAGTGGATGTAGCTTGCTATTGGGATTAGGCTGATCAAGAAGGGAGGGACCCATGAGAGAGGCTGAATTCAACTCCTGCACGAGGGGAGATGCAGGACGGCTCTGCCTCATCCCAAAACCAGCAACTGGTGCCCAGATCACCCTGGGATGGAAGAGCCAGGGGACGGAGAGAGGGAGGGAGCCAGGGATGGAGGGAGCCAGAGGATGGAGGAGCCGGGGGATGGAGGAGCCGGGGATGGATGGATGGATGGATGGATGGATGGATGGATGGATGGATGGATGGATGGATGGATGGATGATGGATGGATGGATGGATGGATGGATGGATGGATGGATGGATGGATGATGGATGGATGGATGGATGGATGGATGGATGATGGATGGATGATGGATGGATGGATGGATGGATGGATGGATGATGGATGGATGGATGGATGGATGGATGGATGGATGGATGGATGGATGGATGGACGGATGATGGATGGATGGATGGATGGATGGATGGATGGATGGATGGATGGATGGATGATGGATGGATGGATGTATGGATGGATGGATGGATGGATGATGGATGGATGATGGATGGATGGATGGATGGATGGATGGATGGATGGATGGATGGATGGATGGATGGAGGAGCCGGGGGATGGAGGAGCTGGGGTATGGAGGGAGCCGGGGATGGAGGGAGCCGGGGATGGAGGGAGGGAGCCGAGGGATGCAGGGAGCCGGGGGATGGAGGAGCCGGGGATGGAGGAGCCGCGGGAAGGAGGAGCTGAGGATGGAGGGATGGAGGAGCCGGGGGATGGAGGAGCCGGGGATGGATGGAGGAGCCGGAGATGCAGGGATCTGCTGCTGGCCGGTCCCAAGCTCCGGGCTCCAGCCCGCCCAGCCCCATCCCGCTGTTCCTCTCCTGCACCGCCCGGCTTTCTGCAAGGTCCTTGCAGCTCAAAGCCTCCCTCGCTCCCCCCGCTCCCTGCCCGCCCCCCGGGCTAAGCAATGTGCCACAGCCTCCCCTGTCTCCCGCCCTTTCTTGAAGAATAACCTCATAAATCTGCCCGGGGCAACGCAAACACTGAGCTCATGGCCCTTAGATGTGTGTGGGAGGAGCTCTCGCCGGCGATTAAAGCAGTTGAAGGTTTGCTTTGAAAAGCGCTTTGATTCTGCTGGGGGCTCCGGTGCCAAAGGCAGCGCCGGGGCTGCGAACGCCGCTCCCCCCCCGCACCTGCCTGGGTCAGGGAGCAGCGGCGGCCCGGGGGAGGAACGGGAGGGACCGGGAGCACAGGGACCCCTCGGGGAGCACAGGGACCCCTCTGGGGACGGGGGGGCACAGGGACCCCTCGGGGAGCACAGGGACCCCTCTGGGGACGGGGGGGCACAGGGACCCCTCGGGGAGCACAGGGACCCCTCTGGGAGCGAGGGGAGCTGAGGGACACCTCGGGGAACAGGGGGAGCTGAGGGACCCCTCTGGGGTGCAGGGGGAGCACAGGGAACCCTTTGGGAAAGGGGAGAGCCCAGAGACCCCTCTGGGGAGCCCAGGGACCCCTGTGGGGTGCAGGGGGAGCAGAGCACTCCTGGCTCTGCAGTGGGAGCCCAGGGATCCCTCAGGGAACAGGGGGAGCCACGGGACCCCTCGGGGAGCAGGGGGAGCCCAGGGAGCTCTTTGGGAGCAAGAGGAGCACAGGGAGCAGGGGAGCACAGCGTTCCCAGCTCTGCAGTGGAGCCCAGAGACCCCTCTGGGAACAGGGAGCATCCTCTGCCCACGGCAGGGCAGTGCCTGGGACACGCACACACAGCCAGGGTGTGGAATGGCTCCCTGCCTCTGGAACTCGCTGCTGCTCCTCAGGTCCTGCCCCAGGGGCTGGGCTGGGCTCAGGGACGGGGTCCTGCCCCTGGGACAGGGACTGGAGGGACAGGAGAGGAGACAGGAGAGGGGTCACTCTGAAAAGTGATGGGAAGGGAGAGGGCAGGGATGGCAGGGCTGGGAGGGGATGGCATGAGTTTGGTAGGAGCAGGAAAGACATCAGGAAAGGTTTTTGTGAGGAGCAGCAGGACCAAGGACAAACGTCCTGCCAGGCTGCAGCCCGTGGGGAGGCAGGAGCTGTGCCAGAATGCAGAGCAGGGGCAGGATCCAGGGAAGCTCAGGTGATGCCTCCAGTCCTGCAGGGATGCATCAAGGACCCACAAAGGGCTCATGTAAAACCATTCCCAGCTGCACCAGGCTTTGCTGGCAGGGATGAAGGAGGGCAGCTCCCACTCTCCTCCCCTCCATGGATGGACAGGTCTCTCAGGCTATCCACAGCTCTCTGTCTCCCTTTGCCTTGTTTGCAGCCTTCCTGTGGCAGTTTCAAGCCCTTTGAAGGATTTGCAAATGAAAAGCAGTGCCCATGGGAGTGGAGCAGTGGAACACACCTGTAAGGGCAGGACATGCTGTAGGGACAGGCTGTCTGTTCTGGTGAGCAGCCACAGGCCCCACTACAAAGAGAGCCCGGGAGACAGGATGGTTTCCAGCTCTGAACATCCCCGTGGGGCTCCAATTAGGAACATTCCCTTGCTTCAAAGGGAGGGTGAAGCCCAAGCACCACGTGTCATCCCATCAGATGTGCCATGGTGGGAACAACAGGGCTGCAAGGGAGCAGAAATTTGGCAGGGAGGCCAGGGGCAGGCAGGCATGGGCTGCCCTACACCCAGGCTGAAAGGTTTGGTGAGGTGACACTGAGTCCTGAAGGCCTTTTGGGACATTCCCCCTTGTTTTTGTTTGGAAAGCCAGGTGTCTGCTAAGGAAGGCAGGAACCTCCCCTGAAATGGAGAATGGAAACCCTCCCCACCCCTCTGAATTGCTATAAATTTTAAATTAAGGAGCTCTCAGGAAAAAATATGGGAGCAGGAAATAACAGTTCTTTAATAGGGAAGAAGAAAAATAAAAGAATAAAATAAATAGTGCTGTACACTAGAACAACACTGCCAGAGTCAGAACCCAGCCTGACACCCTGTGGGTCAGGGTGCTGGCAGCAGTCCCATTGGAATTGTGGCTCAGCCCTCCTGCAGTGTCAGGGCTGGTTCTGCTGGAGCAGGGATCCTGGAGAAAGGTGCAGTCTCTGCCTCTGAAGATCCAGGGGAAGAAGAGGCAGCTGCTGTTCCTCTGGGCAATCCAGTGGAGAAACTGTGCTGGTGTTCCAGAATCTCCAGATTATATCTGGGTAGGAATGCTTGGCTCCTCCCTCTGGGCTCCCATCTCCCAATGGGATGCTGTAGTTCTTATCAGCCATGCAGGGACATTCAATAGCTGTTATCAGCAATGTCCCCTCCTGAGGGAGGAGTGATGGTGATCACTGAGAGAGAGATAAGGAAAACTGCCCACTTGACAAAAGATAATCTGCCATACAGATGGTAACAGAATAGATCTTGCATTGCAATCTGGAACTCCCCTGCCTGTGCCACCTCCCAGCACTGGCTGTGCCA
Organism: Melospiza melodia melodia; assembly: GCF_035770615.1. NCBI lineage: Eukaryota > Metazoa > Chordata > Aves > Passeriformes > Passerellidae > Melospiza > Melospiza melodia. The sequence continues at coordinate 3,281,196 of NC_086221.1, read as the reverse complement.
GCATGGAGCAATGGGGGCTGTGGCAGTGTGAGGTGTGGAAGCACAGGGATCTCAGGGACCTGCAGGGTCAGAAGGCACGAGTCACCTCCCCAAGGATGTCACCTGATGTGGGGATGGCTCTGGGTATAATTGTGTCTTGAAATTTCAAGAGAATTCATGTTGTGGGTATTTCTCAACTTCAGTAAAGCAAATATTCATCTTTGCATGAAACCTGCAGGAAAGACATTTGCACCTTTAGATAGAAATTCATCTTCTGTCTTTCCCTGAGGATGCAAGAAAAAATTCTGGTCACAGGAAACAATCTCTGCAGTTCTGCTTTGTCCCTGGTTCTGCGTCCCTGAAAGTGTCCCCCTGCACCAGCCCTTCAGGGCTTGGGGGCTGAGAAAGGAAACAGCCATGTGAGCACTTCATCTTGGAATGACAGAATGGGTTGGAAAGAACTGGAATGCTCATCCTGTTCCACCTGACTGCCACGGACAGGGACACCTTCCACTGTCCCAGGTTATTCCAAGCCCTGTCCAGCCTGGCCATGGACACTGCCAGGGATCCTGCCCACCCTCATAGGGAACAATTCCTTCCCACTATCCCAATATCTCTGGCAGTGGGAAGCCATTCCCCCTTGTCCTATCATTCCAGGCCCTTATCCCCAGTCCCTCTCCATCTCCCTTGGAGCCCCTTTAGGCTCTCGAAGGGGCTCTGAGCTCTCCCTGGAGCTTTCTCAGGTGAACACCCCCAGTTCCCCAGCCTGGCTGCAGAGCAGGGGGGCTCCAGCCCTGTCAGCAGCTCTCAGAGCCTCCCCTGCCCTCCCCAGCATCTCTGGCTCACCCTGGCTCAGGACACAGCCAGGAATTCTGTGCTGCTCACGCTCAGCTGGCTGCTCCCAGGGAAGGATGAGATGCAGATCCACAGAGCTGCTCTCTGGATCTCTTCTCCTGGGCACAGGGGCTGGCAGGGGTCAGATCATCCCAAAACTGGAAGGTCCCCTCATCTACCAAAGGACAGAGATGCACCTTTAGGCTCAGGTGTGTGAGCAAAGGCACCACAGCCAGGACAGGACCCTGAGCAGAGGTGCAGGTGAGGTTTGTGCGCTGCCCTGATTGCCTGTGGCAGTGTGCTCCATGGATTGATGAGGTCCTGCTGCACAGAGAGATTTGATGTGTGCCCTGGTGTTCCCTGTGTGTCACCATAGGACATGAAATAACACGATGCCCACACACTGCTGTTTTCAAGGTAAAAAGAGAAGTTTATTTTCTGACTCTAACATTTATAGAATTCTAAAAGTGACAGTAGATTAGAAAGTGAAGGTGCTGCCTCTCCAGTGACACTGAACAAAAGCCAGGACAGGACCTTGATTAGAGGTGCAGCTGAGGTTTGTGTGCTGCCCTGATTTCTTGTGGCAGTGTGCTCCATGGATTAATGAGGTCCCGTTGCACAGAAAGGTTTGATGTGTTCCACGTGTGTGTGCCCTCATGCTCCATGTGTGTCACCAAAGGACACAAAAACCACGATGTGCACACTGTTTTTTTCAAAGTAAAAAGGGAAGTTTATTTTCTGACTCTAACATTTATAGAATTCTAAATTCTAATTCTTGTAGATTAGAAAGTGAAGGTGCTACCTCTCCAATGACATTAAACAAACAGTCTATCAAATTACTCTTCTTTCATAAAAGAATACAAAACAATAACTTACTTACAGAAAGTTTGTTACAAAAATGTAAACATCAGAAAGCCTAAAAAATCTTTAATAATCAAAGCAACATGTGCTTTCTAGAGCATGGAGCAGCCCTCCTTTACCTGTAAGTTCTCTGCAGCTCAGGGCCAGGCAGCAGGTTCCTGTGCTGCAGGTTGTGTTTGCAGCTGCTCCTGTGCAGGGAAGTGCCTGCCAGTTCAGGCATTGTTGTGCTTTCATGTGGTGTAAGACAGCAGAAGATTTATTAGTGACAAAAGCATGAATGCTGGAAGCTGTGATTTATTGAAGAAGGGGGAGAGGAAATGTGCAGCAGCCCATGCTGGTTAGTGTGGTGTGCCTGAGGTGAGCTGTGAAAACCGCCCTGCTCCTCCATGGAGAGCTCTGGGGAGACTGTGGGGTGCATCCAGCCCCCTTCAGGGGAGATCTAACAGCACACAGATGCTCTGGGGAAAGGGTTTCTCCTGGTGAATGTCAGAACTCAGTGCATCCCTCCGGGTGTCCAGAGTTGCCCAGGACCCCACTGGGGGGCTCAGAGACCCTGGCACACAGCCCAGAGCACCTGGGGATTTGATTGTGACCCCTGGAGCAAGCTGCCAACTTTGTATGAGGACATGAAAGTCACAGAAGTTTAAATAGTATAATAATAAAATTATCACAGGGTGAAAATGTAGATGTTAGGATTTTTGGTATGGGGGTTATGGGGACAAGATGGAGGGACTTGGGCATGTCCAGCCTTTCTTCTTCTTCTTCTTGTTCTCCATTTTCTGCAGTGATGTTGGCACTTTGGGATTGGTTCAGAGTAGAAGTGCACTGTCTAACACAGGTGATAGGTATTGGGAATTAAGTGTAAATATGTTATATGTAGTTTGTAGTATAAAAGGACAACACAGAGTGCCTGTGGCTGCCCTGCTGAGCAGATCTCTGCTGGGCAGAAAGAAAATTTTATAGATAAGAATTAATAAACAACCTCAAGACCAAAAAGTGAAGAGTCCAGACTTGTTCTTCAGTTGCACGTGCTGAAGCAGAGACATCCTGCACATCTCAGGGCAGTGATTAACAACCAAAACCTGAGAGATGAAGGCACACAAGGACTCAGAGTTTTGGGGACAGGTGTCCCACAAGCTTGTGTGCTATAGCTGGGAGACACAAAGGACAGTGCAGCATGAGGAACAGGTCTTCAGTTCTGTCCCAGCCTTATGGTTGACCCCAAAACTCTTCTTTTCCTGTGCCTCAGTCTCCCCATCTTTAAAGCACTACTAATAACCCCTTCCCAACATGCTTTGAGATCAATTGCTCAAACTGGTGCTCTGGAAGAGCTAGAGACTTTCCAGCCACATGTCAAGATAAAATACCTTCTAGAAGTTTATTAAAAAGTTCTTGAGCTTTCCATTTGTTCAGCCACAAAACGAAGAGAAAAGCACCACTGAACTCTCAGATTCAGTGGCTGCCTTTCATGTGCACTGACCTCATCACTGACGGAGCAGCCACAAGTCAGAGCAGCTGCTCAGAAACTCCTCACAGCCAAGGCAGCAGCTCAGAGCAGGGAGAGAAGCTCTCAGAGATGCTGTAAAGCCCAGTTCTGTTTTCTGTAGGAAGCTCCCTTATTGCAGCACAATTCCTCCTGCATGGATGGGGTAAATAGCAGCTGGTGCAGCTCTTTGCTGAGCCTAAAAAGGAGGGAAAAGGCTGGCTCAGGTTAAACAAGTAGGGATGTTCTCTTCAGGTTTCCCAAGCAATTAAAACTAAACCAAACCAAAACACAGCAAGTTTTCTCTGACTATCCCCAAACCATTTTGCTTTGACCCAAACCAGAGTACTTTTCTTTTTTGAGTCATCTGAAAATCTTTGAACCCTTTAAAAAAAAAAAGGTCTTACAATGAAAAATGCCACCATTTCCCCCAGACTCACTGATTTTTTTAGTGGAACACAATTTTTCTGTGAACTTACTTTTGACCAAAATGCTGTGGGCTCCACCTTGGCTGGAAGTCGCAGTCACCCAGATGAGTTTGTGCTGTCACTTGCTTTTCCTTTCAACAACATTTCTGTCTTTTCCCCTCCCACTGCACAGACACAAAGGTCCCATGGGAGCATCACCCTCATCCCAGGGCTGTGCTGAGTTCCCAGGGACACTAAAGAGGGGCTGGGAGAGGGAAGGGAAGAACCCATGAAGGCTCTTTTTAGCTTCAGAGAGCTGCTCTGACTACCTCTGGCTACTGCCAAGGCACCTTTGAAACACCTTTGAAACATCTCCAGCATGTTGGGCACCATGATTGGGCTGCAGGGGAAATCCACATTCCCTTTGAAGTCTGGATACTTGAACAGTCTTAGAATTATAGGGCTGTAATGTGCAGGAATGTGTGGGGCTGTAATTGTGACTTAGATCCTTGGATGAAAGGTGCTATGTACATACAAAAGGTATTATCATTATTGCTACCATTATTACGATTATTATTACTATTATTATTGCTATTATTATTATTATAGGCCTGCAATATGTGGATTGGAGATGAAAGTAGCACCAAAAGATCCTGAAATACAAGATGTGTCTTAAGGAAATTTCAGCTTGGAGTTGGGTTTTGTCTACACAGGAAAAGTGGGGCTGACTGTCTCTGCTGCACTGACAGCTCTGGGGTTTGATGGAAGAGCTCCTGAATGCAGCCATAATCCCCAAATCTGAGTTCCTCTGGCCTTTGGAAGGGTGTTTCCAGTCGGAGCAATTCCAGAGCAGTTTCAGCATAAAAAGTGAAAACAGACATTTTCACCATTCTTTACGAGACGCCCTGATTGCTCTGTAGAAATCACAAAATCAGTCCCTGGTGTTTGGGCCATTCAGTGTGAGAAGTTTGGGAGTTGGTGTCCTCACAGGCCTCAGTGTCAATTCCTTGTCTTCTTCTCTGCCTCTGTCAGGGTCAGGATTGAAAGCACTTAGAATGATATTTTGTGTTAGGACTCAAATGTTTATTATTTCTTATCTATATAACAGCCCCAAAAGCAGTGAGTTCTACAGCATTTCACTAACAAGCTGCAAAATGGCAAACTATCTTTCTATACAAGGCCTTTTAAGGCTAAACTGTCCAGTTAAGAAAGGACACCTAAATTATTTTTACTTATAACCCAATAACTAATCACACAAAGTTGGCAATGCAGACTTTTCTGTCCAATTACATAACACCACTCAAACCCATGGAGAAGAAGGTGAAGAAGGATCAGCCACCACCCTAAAACCTCCATCTTGCCTTATATATGTTACTATAATTTAAAACCTTAAACTAAGTTTTCCACCCTGTGATATTACACACCTCTATTCAAACTCCACACTCGCAATCCCAGTTCTATCAATCAATTTTGGGAGCCTTCTCCGTGGCCTCAGGTCAAATTCTCTTGGGGGTCAGTGCCTGTCAGCAGAGAAAGTTTAAAATTCTCAGCGACCAGGGCTGAGCAGCTCAGAGGCTGCAGTGGAGGCTGGAGCAGGCTCCTGGTGCCGCTGGGTGTGGAGAGAGCTCCTGTGCCCTGCTCCTCCTGCACTGCAGCAGGGCTGGGCCCAGAGCTGTGTCCTGCCCTCTCCAGCCCCTTCCAGCACCCAGCACGCTCTGCCAGGGCGGTCTGGATGCAGCACATGGAGAATCACAGAATCACTGGGTTGGAAGAGACTTTCAGGATCATCGAGTCCAACCCAGCCCCAGCACCTCAACTCAACCCTGGCACCCAGTGCCACATCCAGGCTTTGTTAAACACACACAGGGATGGGGACTCCACCACCTCCCCGGGCAGCCATTCCAGAACTTTATCACTCTTTCTGTGAAAACTTTTTCCTAATATCCAACCTGTATTTGCCTTGGTGCAGCTTGAGGCTGTGACCTCTGGTTCTGTCAGTGCTGCTGGAGAAAGAGCCCAGCCCCAGGTGAGCACAGGCACATTTCAGGAGCTGTGCAGAGTGATAAGGTCACCCCTGAGTCTCCTTTTCTCCAGGCTGAGCACCCCCAGCTCCCTCAGGGGTTCCTCACAGGGTTTGTGTTCCCAGCCCCTCTCCAGCCTCGTTGCCTCCTCTGGACACACTCGAGTGTCCCAATGTCTTTCCCCAACTGAGGGGCCAGAACTGGACACAGCACTCAAGGTTTGGCCTCACCAGTGCTGAGTAGAGGGGGAGAGTGACCTCCCTGCTCCTGATCCAGGACCAGCTCCATCCTTAACATGCTGTGGATCTGCGCAGCCTTCTCCATCAGCTGCTCCTTGGTCCTGCCCCATTCTCATTAACAGGGGCCATAAGTGAGGCCAGGCACTGGAGGGGACTCCCCAGGACAATCCCGTGGGGGTTTTCTCCTGTCACAGGCTCTGCAGAGCATCAGGTTTCACTTTCTACCTGAACCACAATACCTGACTCACGCTGGGGAGCGGGGGAGGATGAGTCAGGTCCATCCGCAGCAGTTTTTCCATGGCTAAACTCCCACAAGAGCGACCTGGTTCCTCGCAGGAAAAGCAGCACCAAAAGATCCTGAAATACAAGATGTGTCTTAAGGAAATTTCAGCTTGGAGTTGGATTTTGTCTACACAGGAAAAGTGGAGCTGACTGGCTCTGCTGCACTGACAGCTCTGGGGTTTGATGGAAGAACTGGGTCCTGGGGGTCCAGCAGTGCCAGGGAGGAGATTATCATGGCAACAGTCCCCTGAATGGGGAATAATTGCCATTATTCATGCTAATGAGTCATAAGCATTGACTTCATGATTGCAGAAGGCTGATCAATTGCTTTATTAAGCTATACTATATTATATTATACTATTAAGAAGAACTCCTGTCTGCAGGCATGATTCCCAGATCCGAGTTCATCTGGCCTTTGGAAGGGTGAGATGGATAAAACAAGGGAACTTTCCTCACAGGAGGTTCAGCCCTGCAGCCCCACGACAGAAGAAGTCGAGATTCCTCGGTCGTGCTTTTCAGGGTTTATTTTTCCTTATCAATTCCATTCCTTCTCTGACCTGCTGAGATCTGTCCAGCAGGTTGGGTTGTGGCACAGTGACTGCCCTTGGGGTGGTGTTGGTTTTTTATACTAAGAACTACGTGTACTTTATTTACAATAATTTTCCAATACCTATCACCTATGTTAGACAGTCTGTCTCTACTCTAAACCAATCCAAAAGTGTCACCATCACAGCAGAAGATGGAGGACAAGAAGGAGAAGAAGGACAGGACATGCCCAGATTCCTCCATCTTGCCTCTTGAACCTCCATTCTAAAAATCCCAAAATTCTACATTTTCACCCTGTGGCAAATTCACTATCAGTCTACTCAAACTCATGTGGCTTGTAAATCTTCACACAAAGTTGGGAATTATTTCTATGGGTTAAAATCAAAGGCACAGGTGTTTGTGACTCTGTGCCAAGCTCTCTGAGCCCCTTGCCAGGGTCTTGAGCCATCCAGGACAGCCAGAGGAATGTCCTGGGATCTGACCACCCACCTAAGGATAAGACAAAGCAAGAGCTCTGATGCCTTGTGGGTTCCTGGTGGCACCACAGAGTCTGCCAGCTCTCTGCTCAGGGGAGCAGACACGGCTGAGAGGAGCCAGGTCCCAGCATCCCTGACACACAGCCTGGCCTCCCGAGGGGCTCCAGCACTGCCAGACCACGGCTGGGCTCGGCTGGAGAGCCCCTCAGCCCAAATCCCTGCAGGCAACTCCTGGTGAGGAATGCAGCTGGGATCCATCTCCCACCTTGGGCTGTAAGCCCCAGCCAAGCAACGAGTGTCAAACAGTAATACCGTCTCAGGATTTGGTTGTTAATCGCTGCCCCGAGATGGGCAGGATGTCTCTGTTTCAGCCCACACGTCCAAAGAACGAGTCTGGACTCTTCATTTTTCGGTCTTGAGGTTGTTTATTAATTCTTATCTATAAAATTTTCTTTCTGCCCAGCTGAGATCTGCTCAGCAGGGCAGCCATAGGCACTCTGTGTTGTCCTTTTATACTACAAACTACGTATAACATATTTACACTTAATTCCCAATACTTATCACCTGTGTTAGACAGTGCACTTCTGCTCTAAACCAATCCCAAAGTGCCAACATCACTGCAGAAAATGGAGACCAAGAACAAGAAAGGCTAGACACAGCCAAGTTCCTCCATCTTGTCCCCATAACCCCCACACCAAAAACCCCCAAATCTACATCTTCACCCTGTGAATGTTCTGTTATTACGCCATTCAAACCTGTGTGACTTTCAGGTCCTCATACAAAGCTGGTAACTTGTTCCAGGGGTCATAATCAAATCCCCAGGTGCTCTGGGCTGTGTGCCAGGGTCTCTGAGCCCCTGACAGGGTCCTCAGCAACTCTGGACACCCAGAGGGATGCACTGAGTTCTGACAATCCCGACTCCCTCTGGGCTGATTCACCCTCGAGCAGGCAGCACGGGCTGGATAGCTCAGTCCTTCACAGGGACAGAGTGTCCAAGTACCCAGGCTGCTCTCAGCCCCTGGCTACCTTAGCAAGCATAACAGATATCAGCTCTTTAGTGATTATCAGCTCTCTTGTGATTCCAGCTCTTTGCTTGCTCAGGCACCCAGGCAAGTTGGGAAGCAGATGTGAGAGAGGACAAGGAGAGGTCCTGGTGGTTCCACAGCAATGGTTTTATTGAAGGGTCTGTGAAGGGTTCCAGGATGGCTTTTCTAACCTGAATGGGCTAAACAGCCCCTTTTTACAGGGTATAAGGGGATCCAAACTTGTCCAATAGTAGGGGTTAGGGGAAAGTGACCTATGGGGTTACAGAGATAAGCTGGGGTCTGAGAGGCAGAAGTCAGGAGCTTATTTTGCTATTTCATCATGACTCAGCACTTCCTATCTTTAAGCCTCAGCCCTCCATGGGGCCATAGCAAGCTCGGAGCCTGCTACCAAAGAGCACGGAGCTGCTCCCCGCTCTGCTGTCCCAGACTCTGTGCCTGTAAATCATGGCTGGTTTTTGGGAGGCAGGGCTGCAAGGCTGCCTGGCCACAGAGATCCTGGCTGTTCTGGCTGAGGTGCTGGCAGGAGCAGCATCTCCCCAGGGCAGGGCTCAGAAATGCCTGGATTGTCAGCACTGGCACCACAAGGGACGTCTGCCCGCGTCAGAGGGGAGGAGTGACAGCATCCTGTCTGCCGTGCGTCCCCACAACCAGGATGCATCCTCTGGGTTGGAGCCTCAGCTTCTTCTGGCTGAACTTCACAGCTGCTGTTTTTGAAATGTCCTCTCGAGAAGGCCAGAAGTCCAAAAGGCATTTTTCAAAAGCTTTCAGCCATAATGTTTCTTTTTGGGAAGTCTTTGGTCTGAACACAGATAATTATCAGCCAAAAATTGCTGAAAACCACCAGCAATTTTCAGTTCTGATAAAAATGCTATTCTCCATTTTACAGTGTCAACAACTGTTTTTTGCTCCCTGTTCATCACATTTCCTGCAAGAGGAGTCAAATATCTCCAGGCAGCTCTCCCCTGGGATCCCAGCAGTTTACCCATCTCTGTCACCCAGCATAGTCCCTTCTCCAGGACTGTTTCTGTTGCCTCCAGAGATGCAGAATGCTGCTCTGGCCCAGGGTCTGAGCTCTGTGGGGAAGGCAATGACATTTATGGAACTGGCTGGACTGTGCTTTGCTGCACACTGGGGCTCAGCTCAGAGAGGAAAGGTGAGCTCAGAATGGTGCTGGCTGACAAAGTCATGGCAGCAGAGGGCAACAGATTAGGTGGGGAAATCAAGTTATAAAGCCCATGGGTACACGTGAGACTGCAGGAGCAGGAAATCTTGCCTGATGAAGCTGATGGGGAGCAGTCTCTCCCTCTATGCCATGAGCTTTTCTTTGCAGGCAGCCCTGTTGAGACAAAGACAATACAGAAGGCCATTTTCAGAAGGCTTCAAACTGTTTTTATTAGAGCATGCGCGTTTTTTATGCATTCTTACAAAACTCATAAGTTTACACTTTACTCATTGGTCACAAGAAACAAAGTGCTCATTGGAACAGGCACTTGCAGGTTTCTCTTATTTCTCCTTCTTTCTTCCTTGGTTTCTATCCCAGTGACCTTGCCAGAAAATTCTTTCAGGGGTAAACATGGATCCTCTTCTCAGACTTCTCCATGGCTCAAAGGAGTTGCTGTAAAACCCCTTCCACACAGCCCAAGATTGGGACTGAACTGCAGCTGATGGAGCTGCCCAGAAGGAAGGCAGGTGGGATGCTGAGTGGCTCCTCAAGGGTTATTGTGCAGCAGTCCAAGAAACAGAAGAGCTGGTGTGGATTGGGACTTCTCAGAAGAGATCTCCAAACAGGGCAGCACAGGTCTCACTCTGGCTGCAGTGCTGCCAAGATGAGCTGCAGCCAATGCAAGGCTGACTGGACAGGGTTGTCCTGGCCCTGCAAGGCAGCTTGTGCCTGCTGATCCCTCTCCCCAGCAGGAGCAGGGAGTGTTGTCTTACATATCGTGAGCTCTATTATCATTATGGTACAAGGATTTCATATCACCAGAGTTTTGTACCTCCTCAATGTTTCTCACAGGCAGCTCCTCTAAGCAGTGACTGCTCCTAGTCCTTGCAGTAACCATCTGACTCCAGTTCCCACCAATCCACTCTTTTATACCACTGTTCTTATTTGCTACAGGTGTGGCCTGTTATCATCAGGCCTGCTCCTAATCTTTAGTAATTGTTTCAGCTGCAACTCTTTAGGGGATAACATTACATTCTATACCACCTTCATTTACCCATACTGTATCCCCCTACAAGGGAGAGAATCAGAAAGACAACGCTGAGAACTCCCATGGGTCAAAACAAAGGCAATAGTTTAGGAGGGAGAGCAAAGTTGGGTGTGCAGGAAGAACGAACCAAGGGGATCTTGCACTGCTTCCCACGCCAGGCAGGCGTTCCCAGGGGAGCAGGGCTTTGTCACACCTCAGGGCTCCTTGGGAAGACAAATGTCAATGTCAGAGCCACAAATGTGCCCCCTTTCTGCCCTTTTCCCCACAGCTTTCAGTGTGAGCCTGGTGCCAGAGGAGGTGGGACACCCTTTTGGCCAGCTCAGGTCACAGCTGTCCAGCTGTGCTCTGTCCCTCTCACATGCACCCAGACTGCTCCTGGGGGAGAAGAGAGGGGGAAAGCTGCTGTGCAAGCCCTCCTCAGCACAGCCAGGGCACTGCTGGGGTCTCAGCATGGTCACAAACCCACACTGCAGCACCCCATGGGCTGCTGTAGGAAAATTCTCTCCATCCCAGCCAGGACCAGTTCCTATCCCCATCAACTCACCCAGCTCCAGCTGCTTGCACTTCTCCACAGGTTTCTGCAGGCTGGTGTGGAGATCGAGGCTCTCTTCCCAGATCCTGTTATCACCATGTTAATTCATGGCCACAGCAGATTAGAATCAGGCTTTAGCTAATCTGATTGTTGGTCTTGATCTTCCAGAGCATGGCTGCTGTGAGCAGGATTCTTCTCAATCTTGATAAATCAACCCATTTCTGATAAATCAATCTGACTTATTCACTTTATATCTCCTTCTTTCTGTAATGATTTTCATCAGCTTTGTGACACCCTCCCTGGCTATTTTTCTCACAACAGTAGAGATGTAATATTGATGCCTGTAGCTCAGTCCCACAGTCTTGCCCAGAGTCCCATAAAACATCACCAGCCTTCTGGGGTAGGGCCCAGACATACCATCATTTTTCTAAAGGTCCAAATAAAAATTAATATTAAGTTATGACATTCTTCTGCTTGGCAGATGTGAGGGACTTTTGGATCTGTGCAGTTTTGTGTCTGAGCTCAGAAATTTTCCATGGTTCCTTGGCCAGCCCTTCTATTCCTGACAGAGACTGAACTTTCACCAGACCCACCAGGCTCATGGTGGGACATAAAAGGGCTTTTTGTACCCTGAGACATTGAGGAATCCTGGCAGGGGGTGACCTGTGACAGGGTTCACAGGGGTTTCAGGTTGAGGGAAGAGATGAGGATCTGACTCCATGTTTCAGAAGGCTGGATTTATTATTTTATGACATATATTACATTAAAACTGTACTGAAAGAATAGAAGAAAGGATTTCATCAGAAGGCTAGCTAAGAATAGAATAAGAAGGAAATGGTAACAAAGGTTTGTGGCTTGGACTTTCTGTCCAAGCCAGCTGACTGTGATTGGCCATTAATTAGAAACAACCACATGAGACCAATCACAGATGCACCTGTTGCATTCCACAGCAGCAGATAACCATTGCTTACATTTTGTTCCTGAGGCTTCTCAGCTTCTCAGGAGGAAAAATCCTAAGGAAAGGATTTCCGTAAAAGATGTCTGTGACAGTGACCTCTCCCAACCTGCATGGCTGCAGCTCTTAGCACAGGACAGAGCCCTCAGATTGTGCTGGAGGAGCTTTGTCCCCCTTTTGTTACCCATTGTTTTTCTCACAACGCTCCTCATTTTAAAGTTCCCCCTTGGCTAGCCCAGGTCTGGGATGTGGGACAGATCTCCAGGGCTGGGACCAATGCTCTCTGTGCTCTCTGAAACAGAGCTCCAGGTGCTTTCTGGCAAGGCTGAGATCTTCAGAAGGGAGAGCACGAGCAGAGATGCTGCTGTGACCCAACAATGCACCACAAGGGGAAGGGTCTGGGGCAGCAGCTGGTCAGGGGTGGCTGAGGGGGCTGGGGGGTCTCTGAGGGATCTGGAGCTAAGGAGGCTCAGGGGGGCCCTTCTGGCTCTGCACAACTCCTGACAGGAGGGGACAGCCAGGGAGAGTTGGGCTCTGCTCCCAGGGAACAGCAAGAGGAAACAGCCTCAAGTTGAATATTAGAGAATACAAGGCTGAATATTAGGGAGAAACCCTCCCTCAAAGGGTTGTCAAGCCCTAGCAGAAGATGTCCAGGGCAGTGCTGGACTCACCATCCTTAGAATTGTTCAAACGATGTGTGCATGTGGCACTGGGGACATGGATTAGTGGTGGCTTTGGCAGTGCTGGGTTAATGGCTGGACTTGATCTTAGAGGCCTTTTCCAGCCTCAATGATTCCATGCTTCTGTGATCAAGCAGACCTTAGAGGAGAGCTGGTTTTGCCCTGGCACAGCACTGAGGCTCCTGTGAGGCACTGGAGTGCCCATAGCTCAAGCAGACAGAGACTGCACATGTCCAGAGCAGCTGGGGGGCTGGAGGACAGACTGTGACACAGACTGTGACAGTCACACCTGGCAGGACAGACTGACACAGACTGTGACACCCGGCAGGTCACCTGCAGAGCCACGAGCTGTGTGCCAGGAGCCCTTCCCCAGAGCTGTGGGAGAAGCCAGGAGCAAACTCTGCCTGCTCAAGGAGGAGGTGATAAGACCCAGATCTTCCAATATGGGCTTATCCCTGTGCGGTACAGGCAATTCTGGATAGCTCAGTGCCTCTTGGAGACAGAGTGCCTGGATACCCAGGCTGCTCGTAGCCACTGCTGCCTTCAGCAAGCTCAGTGGATTTCAGCTCTTTAGTGATTATCAGCTCTCTTGGGATTCCAGCTCTTGCTTGCTCAGGCGCCAGTGGGCTCGGGGGAGAAGCAGCGAGAGAGAGGAGAAGGAGAGGTCCTGGTGGTTCCACAGTGATGGTTTACTGAGGGGTCTGTGAAGGGTTCCAGGGACGGCTCTTCTTCTTCTGAATGCCCTAAACCAGCCCCTTTTTATAGGGTACAGAGGGATCCAAACTTGTCCAATGGTGGGGGTTAGGGGAAAGTGACCTATGGGGTTGCAGAGATAAGCTGGGCTCCGAGGGGCAGAAGACAGGAGCTTATTTTGCTATTTCATCATAACTCAGCAATTCCTATCTTTAAGCCTCGGCCCTCCATGGAGCTCTTGCAAGCTCATGGAGGCTGCAACAAGGAGGGAGCAGGGAATCCACCTGCCCAGCATCTCCTCAAATGCAGGTCCCAAGCTGCTGGGAAAGGAGCAGGGAAAAGCCTCTGAGAAAGGAGCAGGGAAAAACCTCTGGGAAAGGAGCCTCTGTGGAGGCCAGGGATGAACCACAGCAATCCTTGCCCTGTGGCCAGTGCAGCAGGAGCTCAGGGGGACAGAAGGGGCAGGGAGCAGCGGAGTGCCCTCCTTCCTCCTCTCAGCCTCTTGGGTTGTACCTGCAGGGGTGGAGGTGCCTGCATTAACCCTCCCTTGGCCAGCTGCTACTGGGACGTCCCCAGCTGGCACTCAGCAGGGTGAGCAGAGCTGTTTGCCCTGTGGATTTTGGAGTGGTGAGGCTGCAGAATGTGTAACCTCCATCAGCCAGGAGCCTGCCATGGTGTCTGATGGCTTTCTCTGTGACAGGAAAGGTGTTTCACTGCCCACATTCCTTACAGGGTGTCCACCAGATGTTCCCTGGGAACACCTGGGGGCTGTTTCCCACAGGTGGATCCTGTCAGCTCCAGCCTCTCAGATATTGTTATTTTGGAATATTGCTGCCTTTTGCTGTTGCTCACTCTGGTGAAACTTGTCTGGACAGGACAGATGATCTTTTGGTGCATGAGCAGAGGGAATGCCAGTGAATCACCCACAGGGCATCTGATTTCCAGACATGGCCCACATGCTTCACTGCCGTTCTCCCAGGAGACCAGGCCACAGGTTCTGGGCTCGTTGCACCATCAGTGGAAGGGAGGGAGCAGAGCTGGCACTCAGGGCTTTCCACCAGAGCAGGCAAAGGCTCCCACATTCTGCAGCTGCCACGGGAGCAAAAGGGGCTGGTGGGATCTCCTCTCTCACTCATGAGGAACATCTGGGCCAGCTCCCTGCCTGGAGCTGTGGGAGGAATAAACAGCAGGAGCAGCCTGGTGTAGGGGGATACAGCGTGGGTAAATGAAATTGGTATAGAGTGTAAAGAGTTGCAGCTGAACCAATTACTAAAGATTAGGAGCAGGCCTGATGATAACAGGCCACATCTGTAGCAAATAAGAACAGTGTTATAAAAGAGTGGATTGGTGGGAAATGGAGTCAGATGGTTACTGCAAGGACTAGGAGCAGTCACTGCTTAGAGGAGCTATCTGTGAGAAACATTGAGGAGGCATGGAACTCTGGTGGTATTAAATCCTTGCACTATAGTGATAATAGAACTCATGATATATAAATATGTATAAGACAACACCTGGTGCTGTGGTGGGGAGGGTCCTTGGCAGCTCTTTCCACCTGAGAGCCCTGCAGGTCCCCTCTTGGTGGTTGTCAGTGGTGCCAGTGTCCCCAGCACTGTGAGGATGGCCAGGGCTCTGGAGGGCAGCTGCATGTGGCATTAGGCACATGGGGACATGCAAGGGCTGGGTCAGAGCATGGATCAGGCAGGAACTGCCTCCCCCCAGAGCTCTGCTCCCCACTCCTGCTCTGCCCCACTGCTGTCCCACCCAGTTTGCCCTCCCTGCACCAGGAGGAGCTGGGTAAATCCAGTGCTGAGCCCTCGGGCCCTGGTCCAGCACGTGGCAGCCAGAGGTGGGGAGTTTGCACAAGTTCTGCTCGTGATTTCCCAACCCAGGAGAGCACTGGGGCCTGCCCACAGGTCTGCCAGGGTAACCCCCTGCAGTTCCAAAACTCCCTCTAATTAGTGAACCTTCCCATTACCAGTCACAATGGAACAATTCATTATTAGTGATGTGTGCAGGCCCTGCATTCCTCTGGCTCTGCTGCCTCTGCAGGAATGTGGGGACTGATCTGAGGAGATGAACCCATCTCATCCGCGTCCTCCTCGGTGATTTAAGAGTTTGGCTCTCTGAGTCTTTGGCAATTACCTGCTCCTTAATCCTCCTCATCCACCAGCTTCCAGGTCATGCAGCCAAGTGGATTTGCACTGAATCACATCTGTCAAAAGAAGGAATTAGAAATACCCTGCTAGAGGGTCCCTTCACTGTTGACCCCACAGCAACCAGCAGGGGTGTGAAAGCATGAGCTTCCAGCCTTCCTGCCAGTGTGAGCGCTCACACCCAGGCCTGCTGTCAGAAAATCCTGTTTCCCCCTAGAATTCTCATGACTTAGTGGTGCCTGTGAATCTCCTCTGTTTAAGTGCATTGTCTTCTGCAGCTGTGAGGGAGCAGGTTCCAGGATGGGTGGGATGGAGGGGAGCAGGTCCCAGTGCTGGCAGGCAGGATGGGCAGCCCTGGGTGCCCTGAGGGGCTGCAGCTGGGTTTCCAGAGGGAACAACATCCTCTGATCACAGCAGGGAGCTGTGTCCCAGGAATAACTTTATTTTCTCTATGTAGAGGGCACCATGCCTAGGAAAGAGCAAGGTGACTTATTTAGTGTAAAAGTTCTGTTCATTTGCACTCCTCCCATAAAGGAATTGCCTGTCTGGCTTCTCCTCAGAAAGGCATGGCCAAGGACTGGCTTTGCTAAGAGTGCTTGTGTAGGCAGCTGGCCCTTCATACTCCTCCTTTCCAAGCATTTTAGACGTTTCTAAACGTCTGAATGTGGAAAGGGGAAAAAAGCACTCCAACATGGACACATGGGACCTTTTGGCCACGGGGACATGGACACTTGGGACCTGATGGCCATGGGGACATGGACACTTGGGACCTGATGGCCATGGGGACATGGACATTTGGGACCTGATGGCCATGGGGACGTGGGCATTTGAGACGTGTTGGCCATGGGGACATGGACATTTGGGACCTGTCTGTGGTCCTGGCAGCCTGACACTGACCGGTGGATCTGCCTCAGCCCTGTGTTCCCAGCTCAGGGCCCCTCTCATGCAGAATGGCCCTGGAGACAGCAGAGTCACTGCCGTGGTTTCCTCGGGGAGCTGTGGCTGTGTCAGGGCTGTTCCTCAGGAGGGCTTTTACCTGTGGGACAGGTTTGTTTGTGTTTTACTCCTTGTGCCCCAGAGCCTGGCTGCCTGAGGGGTGCAGGGGCAGGTGGATGCCCTTCCACCAGCCCAGGCTGCTCCAAGCCCCATCCAACCCAGCCTGGGACAGTTCCAGGGATGCAGAAGCAGCCTCAGTCCAGCTCCTCATATGAAGTCCCTCTCTGGCAGGTGGCCACCCCTGATTTATTCCCTCTGTCACTGCAGGAGCTCATGCACTGCCTGTGCCTGCCCTCAGAAAGGCATGGCCAAGCCTGGCTTTGCTAAAACTGCTTGTGTAGGCACCTGGCCCTTCATACTCCTCCTTTCCAAGCATTTTAGATGTTTCCAGTCTGTTTTCCTGAACGTGGAAAGGGGGAAAAAGCCTTCAGGACCTCATCTGACACTCCCATGCTGTGCTGTGGGTCTCCACTGGAGCAACTGCTGAAACCAGAACAAAATAGAAACAGAGATGGTTTTCCAGGCAGAAATAAGGTCTGTGGGACAGGGAAAGGCTGGATTAGAGCTCAAAGCAGGGATCAGTAAGAGATGATTAATTAATTATTAAAAGAGGGCAGAGATTTGAGGAGCTGTTGGCAGCTGAGTGTAGGAAGCTTTTGGGATTATTGGCCCATTATTTATCATGCAGGTCCTGCATTGTTGGTAGGAGCTTCCCTGGACATGGAGGCTCTGTAGAGACTCCATCTACCACAGTGTGTCCTGCATTTCCCAGTGTCTGATGGATGGCAAATTTTCATGAGATTTCAGTGCCTTTTCATGAGTTCTCCAATGTGCACAACTCTCAAAGCAAAGAAATGCTGCCCTGTGAGCTCCCTTATAATCAGTATTTTTTTGGATTTGACGCTCTGGAAGGTCCCCAAGGTAGATGAGAGGGAGGGAAGTGCTTTTTCATGGGGATTCATGAAACAGAGGAAGAACTCAAAGCAGCAAAGATGTAATTTATTGGGTGGATCTGGGCAGAAATTGTGAAAGGTTCCCCACAAAAACAACAGTTACATTTTTAGATGAGAGTGAAGTTTGTAGGTGTTTTGTCTAGACTGTCTCTTCTTTTGATGAAGTTGGAGACTCCAAACAATGAAAATCTGGCTGGGCTTTAAAGACTCCCTTTGATATTTTCAGAAGGGACTGTAAACCCTTCTGAAGACAGAAGGGTACAGAAGGCACAGTCTGGACTAGGTGAGAAATCTGGCCTTTTGTAATTTAGTGTGCCAGAGATGGAAATAATTGATAGACCTCAACCTGTCAGTCCAGACAATTGTAGAGATAAATGAAAGGAGGAATGCTATGGGAAGCAGGATAAAATACACCTGGTCAGTCAAACAGTGCAAACCAAACCATCACCCCAGAGTTTAGTTTAGTTTCTATATTTACCCATTACCTTAAAGAGAATACATAGCATTTTAAGGTAATAAGATAAGAAGTTCTTTCCAAAACATGGATTAAATTAATGCAGCGAGAAATCCCAGCAGACAGCAAGTTTACAAATTAAGGAAAGCTGAGCTGCTCCTTAATAGCAGGAGGGTAGGTACACAGTAGAAGGTGCATTATCTTAATTAAGCTGATTAATAAGGCCAATAAAAAGCCATTCTGATTCCATGGAGGTAGGAAATGTAAGCTTACATCAAAACATCAGCTAAAGAGAGCTGGTGTGATTACAGATGCAGAGGCACCTCCAGCTCCTCAGCCTTGATCTATTGGCAGGGTTTGGCCTATAAAACACAGTCCTGGCTGTCCCCAGGCATGCTAGGCTGGTCAAAAATAATAGAGTGAGAAGCTTCTAATCTCTGAACAACCTCCTGGGTCAGAAACGTGGCTTGTTCATACCTTGAACCAAGCATTCCACTGCGGGCTCCCAGCCAGGGCTAGCAGGCTGATGCGAGCATCACACACCACAGAATCAGGAACCTCCTGGGCTGGAAGGGACCCACCAGGACCATCCAGTCCAGCCCCTGCCCTGCACAGACACCCCCAAATCCCACCCTGGGCATCCCTGGCAGTGCTGCCCAAACACTCCTGGAGCTCTGGCAGCCTCAGGGCTGTGCCCATTCCCTGGGGAGCCTGGGCAGTGCCCTGTTGAGAGTTTTTTGCAGATTGAGGTGTTCTTGCCAGACAATGGCTATATTCAGCCGATGCACAATCCAGCCTGCTTGTGCTAATGGACAATGGACACGTTCACAAACAATGAATAATGGACATATTCAGAAATGGGGTCGGTATATCCTTGAAAGAGATACAAGAAGAAGAATCATCAGGACTCAGCAAGTTTGTCAGCAAGCTCAGGAAAGTGAGCCATGAGTGGGCCAGACGACCACAGCAAGACGTGTGAAAAATTAGATGATCCAATCAGCATTCTAATTTAGACATGTGAATAGCTAGGATTAACCAATCATGTATTAGCTAGAGACACGTGAACAGTAGAGATTTGTTATAAATATAGTCTTTTTAGGGATGATAAATTTGGCTTCACTGGATGATATTGGTTATGGTGTGATGTCCCTGAACCTCCGCACCCCACAGTGCCAGCACCCTCTGGGGAAGAACCTTTCCTGAGATCCAGCCTGACCCTGCCCTGGCCCAGCTCCAGCTGCTCCCTCAGCTCCTGTCACTGTCACAGAGAGCAGAGCTGCCCCTCATGAGGAGCTGCAGCCTGGGATAACCTCTCCCTTTAGTCCCCTCTCCTTCAGCTGAGTGACCACAGCTGCTCCTCATGGGACCCCTACAAGACCCTTCACCATCCCAGCACCCTTCCTGTATATGCTAACAGATTTAGATTTTTTTCAGATTGTGCTGCTCAAAACTGCCCCAGCACTTGAAGTGAGGCTGCCCCAGAGCAGAGCAGGACAATCTCCTGTGGTGATCACATATCCTCTGAACAGAGAGAGACAGAGTTCTCTCCCAAGATTTTCCTGGGAAGGTGTGAGAAAGCTCAGAGAAGAGAATGAGGAACAATTCTTATCTCCACTTGCTGCACCTGTGTTGTTGTGCACATGTGGAATGTGTTATGGAGATTGTTTATCAAAGGGTGGTTTCTTAATTGGCCACTGGATGGTGTTTGGATTGATTGACCAATTAGGTTAAAGCTGTATTGGACAGGCTGTAAGGGTTAGGAGTTTCTTAATAGTATAGTATAATATAGTATAGCCTAATAAAGGAATTGATCAGCCTTTTGCAATCATGGAGTCAATGCTAATGACTCATTAGCATGAATAATTACAATTGTTCCCTGTTCAGGGGGCTGTTGCCATGATAATCTCCTCCCTGGCACTGCTGGGCCCCAGGACCTGCTGGCCCTTCTGGCTCATTGACTTGCCATGGCCCAGGAGCCCAGGGTCCCTTTCCCTTCCT
Source organism: Melospiza melodia melodia (assembly GCF_035770615.1). Classification (NCBI taxonomy): domain Eukaryota; kingdom Metazoa; phylum Chordata; class Aves; order Passeriformes; family Passerellidae; genus Melospiza; species Melospiza melodia. The sequence continues at coordinate 3,261,398 of NC_086221.1, read as the reverse complement.
GCTCTCCAGCCCTCATTCCCCAGCGTGCCCACACACCCAAAGTGCTCCATCCCAGGTGCAGAATCCAGCACTTGCCCTGGTTAAAACTTCGTTGTTCAGCACAGAGGAGGAAGGCCATAACTGAGGCCTTGCAGTACCTTAAGGGAGCCTGCAAGGAAGATGGAAAGAGATTGTTTATGAGGGCCTGGAATGACAGGATGAGGGGAAACTGCTTCAAAGGGACAGAGATTAGGTTTAGATATTAGGAAGAAATCCTCTGTGAGGGTGGGCAGGCCCTGGCACAGGTGCCCAGAGCAGCTGTGGCTGCCCCTGGATCCCTGGCAGTGCCCAAGGCCTGGCTGGATGGGGCTTGGAGCAACCTGGGACAGTGGAAGGTGTCCCTGCCCATGGCATGGGGTGGAATGGGATGATCTTTAAGGTCCCTTCCAGCCCAAACCATTCTATGATTCCATAATTGTTCTGCTCACTCATCTGCTGAGCTCTCTGCAGGCCCTATGTGTCCTCCCAATTTAGTGTCACCAACAAACTTAATTATACCTTCAATTACTGCCTCTGAGTCCTTTATGAAGCCATTGAATGGTGCCTTGCATGGGCAGCTGGCTTTGCTTGAATACTGTGAGCCATGAGTCAGCAAAATCTTCTTTAGGGTGGCTGAACAGTTCACAGTGACAAACCCCAGGTGGTTTAACTCTGACCTCCAGGACTGCAGACCAGAGCTGGTTGTAATCCAAACCCACTTTCTGCATCTTTCCAACAGGCAAAAGGCAAGATGGTGAGCAGAAAGATGATAACCAGGAGAACAGAGTGGGTTAATGGTGGCTGAGTTTTGTGACCATGGTGCTTTATCCTCCCCAGTGTTCCCACCCTGGCTGCAGGAACTCATCAATTGCTGCTAATTCTCCTGAGTTCAGCTGCTGTCATCACCAAGAATAGCTCATTTGGGAGCAACATGTGGCTGAAAGGTCTTTACCTGGCTGGAACTGCTCCTCCAGCACAGTGAGAAAGAGCTGCTTTCACAATGACCTGGTGGGAAGGGTCTGTGGGTATTATGAATGGGACAATTATAAAAACCTGTTCAAAATTATCCCATATTTCCTCAGCAAGCAGGGCGTGATTTACCTCCACCTAAAGCTCCCATCCAAACCAGGCAGCATGAATCACACAGTGAAAGGACTGGTTTCTCCCCATGGGACAAGAAAGGAAATCCAAAGTCTAGCTCAGATGTAGGCATGTACATCCTAAGCTTCTAAACTGAGGTGGTGACATTCAAACATCCCCCTCTTTAGTAAGTCCAGAAATGGGAAGATTATTTGGTGAAGTCTTTAATTAATTGGTGATAAAAGCTAATGAAGCTAAGAAAGCACTGGAACCCAGTAACTGTCTTTGGCGTGGCCACGTCTGTGATTTCTCAGAGCTCATTTCCATTGCCTCTGGGGAGCTGAAGCAGCCCAGGAATTTCATGGAAAACCTTTCAGAATTTTACCTCTCTAATTTGGCATATGAATTTGTGACAACTCAAGTATTCTGGGACTGATATTACAAGCTGCTCTGGTTGGTTCATGTCCTGTGAAAAGTACAATGCTGTTGTCCAAGAACATTATTATAAAGGAATATAGTAAATCTCCAAAAAACATAATTAAAAATTTTGCAAGGTAACTGCAGCACTACACAGGCCAAAGGGCATCACCAAATACTCAAGTTTGTTTCTGGTCCAAAAGATAATTTTTGTTTTATCTTCTGAGGATTCTCTTGCCAAACTTCAGATGTCTCTGAGCTGCAGTTTTGTAAAGACATACCCTACAATCTAATTTTCAAGATCAAGAGTAAAGCTCTCTTTTCTCATCACTCTTAGCTGATTTCCCAAACCTTGATGTACAATGGAAATAAGCCATCCTCCTTGCCCACAAAGAGAATGTGGCACAGCTGAGGGACACACAACCCCTCTGGCTCTCAGAGCTGTTCTCCAGGTGCTTTCATGCTGGTCTGACAATGGATAAAGGAAGCCAGATCTCCTCCCAGGGCAGTGTGGTCACCTGCCCAGAGGTGGGAGGAGCAGCCTTGTGTCTCCACAGCCAAGTCCTGTGTTGGCAGAAAGAAGCAGGACTGGTCTGACTCACCCAGGCTGGGGCAATGCCAGGGACCTTCCTCCCCAAATCCTGGCTGGGGTGACCTCACTGCTGATGACAGGCTGATGGAGACAAACCTCAAACATCAATGTTATCCCCTCACTCCTAATGGCTTTGGGAATTTTATGATTGTGCAAAGGGAGTCAGTCCCTTGTACCCCTTCACATGATTGGGAAATGGGGCAAAGGAGCCAGACAACTCTTAATAGCTAATTGCTTTTTCTCTGTAATTGCAGCCACTAATAATATTTCCAACACAGGAGGTGCAGGCAATCCAACAAGCCAAAAGGTGGCAGGGATGGGAAGAGCTGCTCAAACACAAGGCCATCACCATAAAATTAAATCATTTTCTTAGTTTTCCCCTGAGAACAGGCTGTGGGTGCTTCCCTCAAAGTCATTCTTAATGTGGACAAATGTGAAAACAAATGGGTAGGGTGAATAACAACAAATATCAGGTGGAATTCACACAGCTCCTAAAGGCATCCAAATTTGAGGGTATTGACCTCCTAACCATTGTGCTTAGCCCAGTGCTTAAACCTGTTCTGCTGCCTGAAAAATGCAAGGGGACAAATTCAACATCAGCTTTCAAAAAGCCTCCAGGGGCAACCCAAAGAATCACAGATCCTTAAGCCCATCAGATGGAATGAAGGTAGAAGCAAGGAATAGAATTAGTAGACTAAATTATGAAAGGTAAATTGGTACGAGATAAAAAGAGGAGGATCTGAGAAAAGGAAACCATTCATTGAAGGTGCCAACAGGCATCTGGTCCAACAGAAATTAGTGGCTGAATTTACAGAGTCTCCAAAATGAGCCCACATCAAACTCTCGTAAAGGGATTCAGTTGGTATGGGCTGGTCACTGGTAAAGAGAAAGGAAATGAGAAAATGATCAGGGGGCATTTTGGGAGCAGAAGGCAGGAGGAACCAAGAACTGGGAGAGCATCACAGAAATCTGTGCCTGTTCCAGGTGCCAGAGCTCTGCCAGGAGAACAGATGAGGGAAAATCAGTTTTGAGAAACCCAGAGAGCAACTGGCACCTGTGTGCACCCAGCATGGGCTGCAGGGCTGTAATGGCCAGCCAGGAGCAGTTCCTGCAGGCAGGTTGAGAAATGTGCCAGCTTGGTGCTCAGGGTGATCAACAGGCAGGTGTGGAGGGCTGGGAGGAAGCCACAGCAGAGCCAGTCTGTAAAGCCTGGGTTGTGGTCTATAAAACTGTGTGGCAGCTCTGCTGAAGTCGTAAGGAATGACCCAAAGTGGTGCCTGCCCTCGTCCTGATCTGCAATTAAATCCAAATCTCACAGGCTCAGGGTCCAGAGCTCACAAAGGACATGGCAGAAGAAAGAGAGAAGTTGTAATTCTCTGTCATCCCCATGAATCAGTTCCGTGCTCTGGTCTCAAATCCCTGCTTCCCCTGCTGACTCCAGCAGGTCCTGCTGTACTGCTCCAGCCAGTTCCACATGCTTTTGACTCAGGAGCTTAGGAAAATGTTCATTTTGCCAGGCCTTTCCTCCCTTTGCCGCTCAGAGCAAGTTCCCACGCTGGGAAGCACTTTTGTCAAAAAATTCAACTTCAGAAGTTTTCAAGGCTGTTCTGGGTGCAGGGTTCTCTCTCTCTCTGTGTGAACTGACAGTGGAATGATCATAAAAGTGAATATAACTGAGATACAGAATTGGTATAAATGAAATTATAAAAGCATGGGTTACTGATCCCATCATGATGATATTACAGACTAGTTCTGGTAAATTATGTACCACTTCTCTGACTCTTCTGCCTTTCCAAAATATCATTAACTTCACAGGAACCATGTCCTGCTTCCTTCCTCCTGTTCCATGCTGGGTCAGACAGCCCCAGGTCCCTCTGAAGGATCTCTCTCTGGGTTGTGTATTGGTTTTTCATGGCCTGGGTTTTGGTATCAGGGGGCTACAGGGGTGCCTTCTGTGAGAAGCTGCTGGAAGCTTCCGCCATGTCTGGCAGAGCCAGTCCCTGATGGCTCTGGAGATGGACAGGCTGCTGGCCAAGGCTGGGCCAGTTAGAGAGGCTGGTGACACCTCTGTGACAACAGATTTAAGAAGAAAGATAAGCAAAAACGTTGATTGAGCAGTTTTAATTTCAGCCAGAAAAGAGCCAAGTGAGAATATGGGAGAACAACTCTGGAGACACCAAGGGCAGTGGAGAGGAAGGGCCAGGATGGGCTCCAGGCACCAGAGCCCAGATTCCTCTGCAGGCTGTGGTGAAGCAGCTCTGCCCCTGCAGCCCATGGGGATACAAAAAGATGCAGAGATTCCCCACAGCCCATGGGGATCCACAGGGATGCAGAGATCCACCCACAGCCCATGGGGATCCACAGGAGGTGCACAGATCCACAGGGGATGCAGAGATCAACCAGCAGCCCATTGGTATCCACAGGGATGCACAGATCCAACCACAGCCCATGGGGATCTATGGGGGATGCAGAGATCCACCCACAGCCTCTGAGGATCCACAGGGATGCAGAGATTCCCCCCTTATCCCCTGCAGGAGCCCACACAGGGGTGGGTGGATGCCTGAGAGGAGGCCAGGATCCCCTGGGAGGTCTGTGCAGCAGGAGAAGCCACAGGGCACTGACTGACCCAAACCCCCATTCCTGATCTCCCTGCACTGCCAGGGTAGGAGGTAGGGCTGGGAAGGACAAAGGGTGGGAGGAAAGTATTTTTAAGGGCTTATTTACTGCTCATTATCCTGCTCTGGTTTTGTTTGTAATAAACTAATTTCATATCTCTAATTAGAGCCTGTTTTGCCCATGACAGCTACTGATGAGTGACCTCTCCCAGGGCATGCAGTCTGTGAGCTGCCCAGCAGATGTTCCTCTCCAGCCATGGAGAGAAGGGCAGCCAGCTGTGCAGGTGGGGGACACGGGGACAGTTGTGAAGAGGGACATAAGGAGGTCTGAGAACCACTGGCTGGCAGCAGAGCAGGAACTGGGAACAGGACAGTGTGGGCTAAGAGCAGAGGCAGTGTGGGTGTCTTGACTTGAAAAGCCATGTGTTGGGATCTTTGGCTTGTCACAGTGACCCCAAGATGTGCTGGAAAGTCTCTTTTCTCAGCCTGGCACTTGAAGAAGGAGTCAGGGCTCTTCATTTCTCGGTCTCAAGGTTGTTTATTTGATCTTATCTATAAAAAATTTTCTCCTGTCCTGCCCAGGTCCATCCAGCAGGACAGTTCCAGGCACTCTGCCTGCCCCCAGGGCAGTGTTATGTCTTTATACTAAAAACTACATGTACAATGTTTACAGTCACTTTCCAACACCTATCACCTGTGTTAGACAGTGAGCTTCTACTCTAAACCAATCTGTAAGTGCCAACATCACAGCAGAAGATGGAGGCCAAGAAGAAGAAGGAGAAAGGCTGGACATGCCCAGATCCCTCCATCTTGCCTCCTGAACCCTCATACCTAAAACCCCAAAATCTACTTTTCCACCCTGTGATAAAACTTCACTAATATTCTACTTAAACTGTTGTGGGTGGCAGATTTTCATACAAGGTTGGTAATTTGCTCCATGGGTCATAATCAAACCCACAGGTGTTTTGGGCTCTGTGCCAGGGTCTCTGAGCCCCCTGGCAGGGGTCCTGGCCATCCTGGCCAGCCAGAGGGATGTCCTGGGTCCTGACAGCCAGGTGTCTGCTAAGGAGGGCAGGAGCCTTCCTTGAAATGGAAAATGTAAACCCCCTCCCTCCAAACTGAGATCAGTGTGATCTCAAGCCATAAAACCTTCATTGAATTGTCTCTGCCTGTCCAGCTGCAAAGGGGAGTGGGTGAGCAGCTCCAGTGGGTGCCAGGCCAGGCTCAACCCATGACAGCTGGATTCAAAGTGCTCGGTATATTTGGTGCTGGGGTGCTCAGAAATTGAGTCACTATGTCAACAGGAACCGCTGGTGCTACTTCTTTATGAAATCCAGACTGAGCTGAGGTGCCTACAGGGAAGCTGAGCTCCTCTGAGAATCTGGCTCCAAAACAAGCAGCTCCTGGCACTGTTCCTCCAGGCAGGAGCTGCTCAATGGGAGAGGGAAGTTTCTGGCTTAGGGATTTTTTAAGTGGCAAAATGCACTTTTGTCCTCAAATTGAATATTTCCTTCAGAACATGGTGGTGTTTGCCAGAACGTCTCAAGTTTCCATTGGGAAAATGAATCATGAGGAATTGACTGGTGTCCAGTCAAGGAACCAGGCTGGGTCAAACAAAACCATGTTTGACTTCACAAAGACACTAAAATATATAATGGGAATCGCTTGGACCTGTAGCTCAGATAATCCTGCTAACAGGTTTCCTAGTTGGAACCCCAGAGTGTCTGTGATGTGATAGACACATTGCTGCTGGAGAACTGCTCTCTAGGTAGAAAACAGAAAGCAAATGTTGTATTCAAGCTTTGCTGTTGCTCTGAAAAAGACACTGGGAATATTTCAGTCAGCCTTGATCAGATTAGCTGGCTTTTCACCAGGTCCTTTCTGATTCCTGGCTGGTGGTCTTTGTAAATGGAGATGGACAAACTGTAGGAAACAGAAAAATAAATCCTAGAACAATATATTCCAATTGTTCTCACAAGCTGAAAGGCAGGAGCATTTTTTCTCAGCTGAAGACAGTGTTTTGTCTGAACTGATTTCAAGCAATTCAGTCTATTTTACTATGTCAGTTTGCATGAAGAATAATGTTTTCCAAGGGTCTTTGTAAAACCAGAGCATTTTAGTATTTCCAGAGTTTTGCAGCCTGTGCCTCCACAAATTAGAAAACATAATGCTCACTTGCCAAGTCTTGAATTATCATTCTACAAGAGCATTTGGCAAAGAAAATATCAGTCAACCCCCTTTTCTCTGTCTCTGCAATGGGTTCATTGCTTTGTCCCATCCTCTGGTGGCTCCCAGCACAGCTCAGAGGGAAGCAGTGACTGCCCAAATATTCTCTGGTGAACACTGGCGTGGGCATGTGGAGCTCCTGAGCAGAGATTCCTCATCAGGAGCTATAGTACAGGACAAGGAGCCATGGGTTTGAGCTGAAAAGGGGGCAATTTAGGTTAAATATACTGAAGAAATTCTCCCCTGTGACAGTGAAGAGGCCCTGGCACAGGATGACCAGGATGAGCAGCTGTGGCTGCCCCATCCCTGGAAGTGTCCCAGGCCAGGCTGAATGGAGCTCTGAGCAACTTGGGATAGTGGGAGGGGTCCCTGTCCATGGCAGACAGGTGGAACAAAATGAGGTTTAAGGTCCCTTCCCACCCAAACCAGTCTGGGATTCTGGGATTCTGTTGGGGCACTGACAGATGGAGAGGCTGTGGCACATTCCCAGCCCCATTTCACAAAAACATCCATGAAAAGCAGCTTGATCCAGCCCTGCCAACTGCCAGGAACAGTGTGGGGAGCACTCCTAGGGCCCTTCAGGACAGTGACCTTTGGTTGTGGCTGTGAGGAACAGCTCAAGGTGATGTGTGGGCACAGCTGGCTCACAAATGGGCACCTGTGCAGCCTGCTGAGGAGACACCAGCCCTCATCCATCACTCAGCAGGTGAGACTGGGCTCAAACTGGGTTCAGACTGGGTTCAAACAATCACTCTGGGGCTGTGTTGGTGGTTTTAGATTTCCCCAACAACATTCAGCAGTTGGGTGGGTCATGGTAGCTGTGTCAGCTCTCAGCACAGTGTAGAGGCTTTCTCTTTCTCTGTGCCTAAGTCTGTTGGGGCAATGAAATGCTTCTGATCGCAAAGCTGAGTCCAAAACATGGGGAGGAAATAACACAATCGCTGTTTTCCCCCAGAAACATTTTGCACAATTGAGCTGCATGAGATAAAACCGGCAAACTGGAGTTGGGTGAGAGGGCTGGCCCAGCCTAGGGTGATGCTCCTTGTCTCATTGGCATCCAGAGTTTCCTCCTTCCACCCTAAAGTGCCACAGGGACCTGAAGCAAGTCAAGCCATGGCTCTAAAGATGGTTTATTCACAATCTGGCTGCCGGCAGCTGTTCCAACCATGATAAGGAGTCTGCCCATATCCCAGGGTGCGTGGCCACATCCTGAGTGGGAAGGCAGTCAAACCCCAAAGCATTCCCTGGATTGCCCACACAAATGTCAGTATGTCCAAGGTCAGCTCCACTCAAACAGGGCAGAGGACTCACCTGGAGTTGGGAATAGAGCAGAGCCTTCCTGTGCCTCCACACTGCGGGACCCCACTCCTGTCTGCTGCCCTTTCTCTGCTGCCTGGGGGCTACAGGAACCCCCCCTGGCCCAGGCTGCACAGAAAGAACAGCCAGCAACACTGGGGATTATTCTGTGTCCTGGGGAAAGCAAAGAACAAGGTAGCACAGTGCTGCAAGGGGGGCTGCAGAGGACAAGAGGTGCCCACTGCAGCCAATGCCTGTCAAAGCCCCGAGCAGAGAGTGCAGCAGTGCTGGAACACAAATGAGAAACACAACACTGTGCCTGCCCCACAGGCCTGTGTCCAGCCTGCACCTCCTGCACACAGAGTGGCTCCCAGGGCACAGCAATGGGGATGTGCCTTGCCAAACATGTATGAGGGATGTGCCCTTCACACCCATCCAGAAGCTGCTTCTCTCCTGCACCTCTGGGTTTTTGGTTGTTGATTGCTGCCCCGAGATGTGCAGGGTGTCTCTGCTTCGGCCCACGCATCCAAAGAACGAGTCAGAGCTCTTCACTTTTCAGTCTTGAGGTTGTTCATTAATTCTTATCTATAAAATTTTCTTTCTGCCCAGCTGAGATCTGCTCAGCAGGGCAGCCACAGGCACTCTGTGTTGTCCTTTTATACTACAAACTACGTATAACATATTTACACTTAATTCCCAATACCTATCACCTGTGTTAGACAGTGCACTTCTACTCTGAACCAATCCCAAAGTGCCAACATCACTGCAGAAAATGGAGAACAAGAAGAAGAAGAAGAAAGGCTGGACATGCCCAGGTTCCTCCATCTTGTCCCCATAACCCCCATACCAAAACTCCTAAAATCTGCATTTTCACCCTGTGAACATTTTATTATTATACTATTCAAACTTCTGTGACTTTCACATCCTCATACAAAGCTGGCAATTTGCTCCAGGGGTCACAATCAAATCCCCAGGTGCTCAGGGCTGTGTGCCAGGGTCTCTGAGCCCCCCAGTGGGGTCCTGGCAACTCTGGACACCCGGAGGGATGCACTGAGTTCTGACATGCACCCAGACATCAAACACTCAGTACAGGGCTGGTGGGCAGCAGAGCACCTGGTCTGGTGGTGCAGCAGGGCAGGGAGAGGTCAGACATCACCCAGGTGTCCAAGGATCCAGCAAGCCTGATCTCTGCTCCTCACTGGGTTATCCTCAGTCTCTCATGGTCTGCACAGCTCTGGACTCGCTCTGTTTGCTTTAAAGAAATTCTTTGCTTTCATTAGGGCTTCTATCTCCTGCTCTCAGTAAGCTGGTCTAGCAAGACTGGGATCTGGAGTCTTGCCATAGCTGGGCTTGAGAGAGAGGGCTGCAGGTGGAAGGACTCACACTGTGGTGCACTCCAGCACTATCAGCTCGCAGGTGCAGCTCCTGGCTCTTCCAGACTATGGAAAATGCCTCAGAATGCAGACACTGCTGCAGTGCTCCTCATCTCCCCACATCCACAGAGCAGGATAAAGTGCATGAAACATGGACTGGGCAGATTTTTAACTCCCCAGAAGCTTGGTCTTTCCTGGGAAGAACCAAAGGAAAGGTGAGGGTGGCCCCAGCAAGCTTCAAGGCTGGACAGTGCACTGGCCCATAGCATCCACTGGCCCATAATCAATGCAGGACCATCAGCTCTGATGGCAATAACAAAGAGATGTTGCTCTGTGAAAGTCTGCATCTTGTTAGCACAAAATACTTTCTTCTTTCCATTTTCTTCTGGTGCAGGTCAGTGCCTGGCAGTGCAGTGGGGCACCACAGAGGGAACCAGCAGATGATCCACCAGCCCTCAGGGGCTGTTTGCCATTTAGCTGCCTGAACACTGGGCAGCTTGGCCTCAGGGAAGGCAGCTTTATGGTACATGGACAGGGTTTGGACAGTGCTGTGGGCAGCAGAACCCCTTCTCTGAAAGCCCTGAGGGATCCCAGCCCTCTCCAGCACATCTCTGACTATTGGATTTGTAGGGTGCCCCGTGGCAGGAAGGAATGATGAATCTGACTCCATGTTCTCAGAAGGCAAATTTATTATTTTATGATACTATGTTATATTAAAGAATACTATACTATACTATACAGAAAGAATACTTACAGAAAGCTAAAAGGATAACAAAAATTCCTGACTCTCTCCAGAGTCTCAACACAGCTTGGGCCTGATTGGCCAATGAGTCAAAACAACTCACAGCAGAATCCAATGGAACAATCACCTGTGGGTAAACAATCTCCAAACACATTCCACAGGAACAAAACCGAGGAGAAGAAAATGGGATAAGAATTGTTTTCCTTTTTCTCTGAGGCTTCTCAGCTTCCCAGGAGAACAATCCTGGGTGTTGGACAAGATGAGACAGGAAAGCCTTATAAATATGATTGGCTGGCTAAAGATTTTAAGAATATGGAAACTATAAGTGACATTGAAATGAAAGCAAGCTTTGAGATCCCTCAGTTACTGAACAACTGGAAAACAATGGTGTGGCCAGCTGAAGGTGATCCCCTTTTGATGGAACAACACCCTCTGCTTGCAGACAGGCCCAAGGGTCAGAGCAGAGCCTGCCAGCTTGGCAGAAGGGGCCCAAAGAGGAGTTTTTAGGGTTTAAAATGTAACACAGTGTGGTAATGTCATGATTCTTATAGGCTGTATGGAAATGCTATAGGATTTGTATCTTGTACTAGATTGGTTTAGTGAGAATTAGAATATTCAGCACAGAAAAGGATTTATTGTATTGTAATGGGAACCTTGCTCTCTTACAATCTCTTACTCTCTTATCCTCTCATCCCCTCTCTCTCTCTCTCACCCTCTCTGCCCCTCTCTTCTCTCAGCCCTGCTCCAGCTGTGGCTGGCAGCTCCCAGCAGGGCCCTGCACCCAGGCCCTTTGCAATAACCCACAAGTTCCCAGCGCTGGCTGCAGAGATCTCTCATCTCCATCCATCCCCACTGTCCTACCCCCAGTGCTCCGACAGCTGGGCAAAGGGATTTTTCAGAGAATGTGAATGTGACACCCTGACCAGCCTGCAGCCTGAATGACACCTGCACCAACAGGCTGGAAGCAAAGCTGACACCCCCAGCATCACAGCAGCCCCTGGAGATCTCCTCCCCACCCAGCTCTCCTTGGCCCTTTCCTGCTTTATTCTGTGTTTTAATGCATCGGATGTTACACAAACCCACAGATTGTTCTCCCCTTTGTGCTGGGCAGACAGACAGGCTCCCCAGACAATAGACAGGCTTCACCTGTGGCTGGGAAGGAGAGGTGGAAGATTTACTGCCATGAGGTAATCGGCTGGAGGAATTTGAACTTTCTTTGCTTCCGGAACTGCCTCCATTGTCCTGCCCTGCCAGCAAAGCAGAGCCAGGGAGGGTCCCGAGCACGGGGTGCTTGCAGCAGGCAAAGTTTGCCTTTTGAGCACCAAGGTTTGCCTTTTGAGCACCAAGGTTCACCTTTTGAGCAGCAGCTGCATTCACAGATGGCAGCCAGAGCCTGAATTCTTGTGCTGGGAAGGTTTCCTGCCCCTGGGTGCAGCTTACCCCACCTGCTTTGACACTTCTTTTGCCAGATTTCTCAACCATGGCTGGTTGGTGACCCCCCTCTTCCTTATTCAGAGCAAAAAAATGTCCCAACCCTCTTTCATTTACCTCATCAGTAAGAATTAAACTTCTCCTTGATGCCTTTGATAGTGCATTAGGACATGACAGGCAGCATCACAAGCCAGATCACACAAGTGTGTGGGTGCATGGTGAGAAAGTCAGTGCAAGAGGTGAGGTCCTGTGGGCTGTGTGAGGTGAGGAGGGATCTGTTTTCAGCTAGGAAAAAACACTTTTGCAACTCTCAACTGCCCGTGGTGCTTTTGAAATCCCTTCCCTTTGTGGTGTGGGTGCAGCAGGCACAGACCAGGAAATGCTCCAGCAGCAGCACCAACACCTCATCATCCTTTCAGGTGCAAACACCACTTGGTTGGCACCCAAAACTTGAGGCTGCCACATTGCTTGGGCTCTGGACTGCTCCAGCCAGGTGCTGTGTCTCTCCTGAGTGGCTGATTTGGCTCAGTATGCAGCTGCACAGTTTTATCCACCTTTACAGCCCCTCCTGACAGCGCTGCCTCACCGAGTTTTCCAAGCTCTGGGTTGTGGCCCTGGACACAGCTGAGAGAGCTGGTGAGAACACAAACAGGGAGCTGCAGGGTGATGTGTTAGGGCCCTTCAGCACAGCTCTGCACACACACTGCCAGCAGGAGCACTGCCATTATCAGCTGGGCACAGCCTGGCAGACAATCTGGGCAGAGGGCGGCAGTGCCAGGGGGAAATGCTGGGGACAGCCCCAGCCTGGGGCTATGCACCCCCCAAAGTTCTGCAGCTGGATGCTGGGGGGAGGCAATGGATGAAATCCATGTCCAGACTGATGCTATGGCCTCTGACAGCCCTTCCAGGGGTCAGTGGAAGATGCCCAGGGATATCTCATCTCTGCACCTCACACCAGCCTTGTGGTTTTCCACACCAGGACCAGCAGGAAAGCCAGTGCTGCTCAGCTCTTGTAAAACTCTAGATCCAGGACTTCATTGATACTTAAAGAGCTATTTTAAATTTTATTTGAGCTTCTGAATTGTGTCAAATTCTGTTTCTTTTTTCTTTTCCTGACTCTGTCCCCATATGCAAGCTCAGCCACTAGAATTCAGGCAAGGATTGCCTGTGAATCCCCCAGAGCCTGTTCTTCTTCCTTAAGTTAAACTGATACCTCCTTCTCACTCTGCAAATTCATCCTCCTACACAAAATAAAGGGAAGGCAGAAACATTTGCAGGAGCAATTTTATTTTTTTTCGAGTTTTCATTTACTCAGAGTCTCATGATGAAGGAAAACACTTCATGCTGGCCTGGCCACCAGCAGAGGCTTGTCCATCCCCATGGCTCTGGCAGCAAGGCTTTGTCTAACAGGCTCAAATCCAGGTTCCAGAGTGAAGTGGGCAAGCTGCTGAGCACAGCGTGCCCCAGCCCCTCCACACCCCTCCTGTGTGGGTGTTGAGTGGCCAGCACTGGCTTCAGGAGCATTAGCCTTGTCACAAGCTGACACCAAGGGCTGGTGCAAAACCCATCCTAGGACAGCCCCATGGACAAGTTGTCTGTCACAGTGCTGGAAAAATGTGGCCTCAGTTGGCCTTTCAATCTCAGTGCTCTCCTCTGGCTTTCAATTTTCAGTGCTCTCAACTGGGATTTCAATGCTCAATGGTCTCCTCTGGCTTTCAATTCTCAGTGCTCTCAGCATGGCAGCACAGGGGGCTGGAGGGCAGGGGAGAGGGCTGTGGTGTCAGACCTCAATGCATCCCTCTGGGTGTCCAGAGTTGCTGAGGACCCTGTCAGGGGGCTCAGAGACCCTGGCACACAGCCCAGAGCACCTGGGGATTTGATTTTGACCCCTGGAGCAAGTTACCAGCTTTGTATGAGGACCTGAAAGTCACAGAAGTTTAAATAATGTAATAATAAAATGATCACAGGGTGAAAATGTAGATTTTAGGATTTTTGGTTAGGTTTTGTAGATTTTAGGATGGGGGTTAGGGGGACAAGATGGAGGAACCTGGGCGTGTCCAGCCTTTCTTCTTCTTCTTGTTCTCCATTTTCTGCAGTGATGTTGGCACTTTGGGATTGGTTTAGAGTAGAAGTGCACTGTCTAACACAGGTGATAAGTATTGGGAAATTAAGTGTAAATATGTTATACGTAGTTTGTGGTATAAAAGGACACACAGAGTGCCTGTGGCTGCCCTGCTGAGCAGATCTCAGCTGGGCAGAAAGAAAATTTTATAGAAAGAATTAATAAACAACCTGAAGACTGAAAAGTGAAGAGCTCTGACTCTTTCTTTGGACACGCGAGCCAAAACAGAGACATCCTGCACATCTCGGGGCAGCAATTATCAACCAAAACCTGAGACTGGGGCAGAGCAGGAGCCCAGCTCTGGGTTCCTGCCACTCCACCCAGATATTTGGGGCAGGATGTTGAAGAGGCTGAGCTCTGATCAATGTGTCATGCCTCTGGCAGCAGGCAGCACTGCCCAGCTCCCAGGAAACAGAAGAGGGCAGTTTTGTGCACTTCTTTCCCAACTGACCTAGTTAATAGTTGGCCATGCCACGAGCTGGAATGGTTTGAACAGCTTTTGGGACAGGTTGAATACAATTGAAAACCAAACTTCTGGTCCATAAAAGCACCTGCCAAGCCCAACTCTAAATATAAATCATCTTCTGTGCCAGACCATCCCAAGGCAGCCCTGCTCCAGAGTGAATTATTGCCTTCCCTTCCTGCTTGAGTGCATTAAATGTACTCAGCTCTGTCATGACATGGTTGTTCCTTCTCTGCTCTTTTTGGCACAGAGAATTCCACCTCCAAGACAAGGGGCTGAAAGGCAAGCCCTGGGCACTGCCTGGCTGCTCAGCAGATGTTGGGTTAGGCCAGGTTTTCTCCTCTCAAGGCAGCCGTCCTGCAGTTGTGCTGCTGCTGCTCTTTGCAATTTTCAGGGCCTTACTTGAGTGTCTTTGACAATCCCAGTCTGCACAGGTAGCCCTTTGTCTAAACAGCTTCTTCTCACACTCGTGACTAAAGTCATGACACAAACCAGACTAAAACAGCAAAGTGCAAACCTTGAGGGAGGTTCTGCTGCCCCATCATTGCAAGGGGCAGCTCCTGTCAGGGCAAAGCAGGGGATTAGAGCCACAGGATTGTAGAATTACATAGAATTGTAAATCACAGGCTGACTTGGTCTGGGAGGGACCTTAAAGCACATCTGACTCCAACTCCCCTGCTGAGATCAGGGTTAGGGTTCCACCAGCCCAGGCTGCTCAGAGCTGCACCCAGCCTGACCCATCCTGTATCCTTGTGATACTCCTCCCTGCTGGTGGAGAGCATAACCTCAACTGAGGGCACCTCAATCCATGACAAAAGGCACAGGCACAGGGCTCTTATTGCCCCACAGCTCTTCCTCACCTGTCCTGTTTCTCTCAGCCATTCTGCCCAGGGAGGACCCTGCTGACCTGGCTGCTGGGGTTCAGAGCATACAGAAGACAAGAGAACAAATGGGATTGAAAGACAAGAGACACAGTTGGGATTGAAAGACAAGAGACACAGCTGGGAGGTGTCTCTGCCAGCTCTGGGCTGAACACAACCATTGCTCTTTGTTTGCCCAAAGTTTTGACCAAGTCTTTGGGACTGGATGCAGTTTCTCCCCTAGGGGAAAGCTCTAAGTGCTGTCTGGGAGAGCCTGTGGTGTCACAGATCTCTGTGGCCACAAGGCAGGATCAGCTCAGAATCAAGACCAAGGTTCCCTCAGTGCCTCTCCTACACTACCTGACACCCAGAAATGGTAACTTGCTTGTGAGCAGCAAAAGGATCCCCCTGCAATGCCAGGGAAACCAGGCTTTTCTCTGAGTGAGCTTCCCAGAGCAAAAACTGCTCTTCCTCAAATGCAAAAGTGTCCAGGCAACAGAGATATTAAAAAATTCTAGTTTTTGAATGAAAACATATTGGAGATGTTTGAATCTGAAGTGAAGGATTTTGTTTCAATTGGGGTTTCATTTTACTTTTGATATTTCCAAATTCAGCCTCGGGTTAGTTTGTGCAGGTGCTGCCTGTCATTAACTATTGCATTGTCATGGCTTGGCTTTTAGTGAATGAAATGTTTTGATGTGAGCATAAAGCATTTCAATCAGCCATTCAGACATTTTCAACTACAAAATTTATTAGATTTGGTCCCCTGTAGGATGTTTCCAAATTTTGCCTACTTCCAAGTAGTGTATCTTGGTTTGGAAATACAGGAGTCTGCTAAGGAAGGCAGGAGCCTCACCTGAAATGGAGAATGTAAACCTTCCCCACCCCTCTGAATTGATATAAATTTTAAATTAAGGGGCTCTCAGGCAAAAATATGGCAGCAGGAAATAACAGTTCTTTACTAGGGAAGAAAATAAAAAGGTAAAATTAAACAATGCAGTAAACTAAACCAACACTGACAGAGTCAGAAGCCAACCTGACACCCTGTGGGTCAGGGTGTTGGCAGCAGTCCCATTGGAATTGTGGCTCAGCCCTCCTGCAGTGTCAGGGCTGGTTCTGCTGGAGCAGGGATCCTGGAGAAAGGTGCAGTCTCTGCCTCTGAAGATGCAGTGGAAGAAGAGGCAGCTGCTGTTCCTCTGGGCAATCCAGTGGAGAAGCTGTGCTGGTGTTGCAGAATCTCCAGATTCTATCCGGGTAGGAATGCTTGGCTCCTCCCTCTGGGCTCACATCTCCCAATGGGATGCTGTAGTTCTTATCAGCCATGCAGTGACATTCAATAGCTGTTATCAGTAATGTCCCCTCCCGAGGGAGGAGTGATTGGGAACACTCAAAGAGAGAGATAAGGCAAACTGCCCACTTGACAAAGGTAATCTGCCATACAGATGGTAATTGAAAACAACTTGCATTGCAATCTTCAACATAGTGACAGGCACAAACTGCACTAAGATTCAGCAGTGCATCTACTCCAACCCTCCAGTTCTCCTTTACTGTTCACTTGCCACTCTCAGGACTTTGGGATCAGCCTGTCCCCAGGGAGTTGGTGCAGATGTGGTACTTTGCCATAATATGGTTCAATAGTTGTTTTTGGTTTGCTGAAGGCTGTGTTTTTGATAAACATTCGGGCCTTGATGGGTTTGCCTAGTTCCTTTCACAGGTTTTAATTTTTCTCAATGGACACTCCTCTGTCGGGTTAACAAGATATTTAATACTCTGCTTGTTTGATTTGTTGTATATTGGGGATTTGTTAATAATGTACGGATGCAAGCTTGCATCGTAGAGGGAGGGCCTTGGTTACTCATTCTAGCATTAATTCTCCTATTTAAATATAGGTTGGTCTGTTAATGAGGGGGGAGTCATAAAGTTCTTATATTTTTGCAGTGTGGAGCTCTAACACACTCTTTGTTGATGGCTGCTTGACTGCCCACAGTGATATGGTGGCATTTGGTTCAATGGACTTGATGATCTTGGAGACCTTTAATGACTCTGTGATTCCATACATGGTTTGGTGTGACTTCATGCATGGTCTGGTGTTACCCCCACCAAAATGTGGCTTCCAAGGGGAGAGGCAGCCTGGCCCAGTAGTACCTTCTCCCAGTTCTCCATCTCAGCAGCTTTTCCCTCACTGCTGTAGCCTTTCCCCACAGTGACTGACACCTGTCAGAGCCTTCCTCTGATTTCCTGCCGGCCAGAGAATGACAGGAGGAGCTGTGTGCTGCCAGACTCCTCCGTGTGATGGAAGTGAGCACTCTCAGAGTGCTGATCTGCACTTCTGGCAGTTCCAGGCTGTGGAGCTCCTGCCCTGCAGCCACAGCCTTGGCCAGCAGTTCTCTATGGTCACTGGGGCAGGGCTGGGGACAAGAAGGATCAGCTGCAGGGATGGGACAGCCCTGGGGTTCAGGGCTGGCAGCAGAGAGGTGTGACAAACATCTTTTATGGAAAATCCTTTCCTTAGGATTTTTCCTCCTGAGAAGCTGAGAAGCCTCAAAAACAAAATGTAAACAATGATTATCTGCTGCTGTGGAATGCAACAGGTGCATCTGTGATTGGTCTTGTGGTTGTTTCTAATTAATGGCCAATCACAGTCAGCTGGCTCAGACACAGAGCCTGAGCCACAAACCTTTGTTATCATTCTTTTCTATTCTATTCTCAGCTGGCCTTCTGATGAAATCCTTTCTCCTATTCTTTTAGTATAGTTTTAATGTAATATATATCATAAAATAATAAATCAAGCCTTCTGAAACATGGAGTCAGATCCTCATCTCTTTGCTCATTCTGGGACCCCTGTGAACACCCTCACAGAGGGAGGATGTGAACAGTGAAGAGAAACAGGACAGATGTGGCTGCTCTGGGCCAGATGTGCAAGGAGCTCTTGCACAAATTAATGGTGGGCACACAGAAGGAGTGCACGAGGGCTTCCAGCTCCCAGTACAGGTGGAACTCCCTAATCCAAGTTCTGCCTTTCCTTAGGCTTCCAACTGATACTTCTCCAGAATATGTGGGGCCAGATCTGCTCTGTGCAGAGCTGGTGCAATCACAGGGAGGCTGTGGGTGACAGTGGCTGCAGGAACCCCATGTGCAGCTGGAAGCTTGTCTGTGTGCAACCCTGTGTGTTCCCGCCCTCAGCCTGCTCCCCAGAGGAGACCCAGAGCTCTCAGCACAGGTACCCAGGTGGTCTGCAGCCAGCCCCAGCCAGGTACACACCCAGGAAGCACTGGGGCCACACCAGGTCTCCAGCACAGCCAGCCTGTCACTCTCAGGTGTTTGCTCATGGAAATCCACCCAGAGCCTCTGGGAGCCACAAGAAGACAACTTTCAATAACCTCTGCTGCTGTGCTGCCCTCAGCCTGCCTGGACACACTGGCTGGTACTGGCAGTCAGTGGTTTAGGCACCTTTGAGCCAGATGTAGCACTGAATAGCCAGAGAGAGATTTATTCTGTGTTATTTTGTCTTGCATCTTTGTCTTGTGTCTGTATAGAGAGACTCTATACAATTCTTTACCAGCAATTTGTACATAAAAAGCACATCCTCCTACTGCACATTGTCCTACTGCATCCAGCCAGCATCCTGCCTCTGTCACACCCTCCTCAATCATCTCCTGCAAGCAGAGGAGTCCTGCATGTGTACATTGGCCCATATCCTTACACCCTGTCCCATCTCCTGTTCCTGTCTGCTTCAGTGTGGGGGTACCAGTTATGGGTTTCTCTGGCTCTGGACTAAAGGCACTTGAGATGATAGCTCATGTTCAGACTCAGGTGTTTGTTATTTCTTATCAGTAAAACAGTCTCACTACTGTGAGCTCGGCAGCTTTTCATTAGAAGGCACAAAATGGCCAACAATCTCTTGTTACAAGGTCTTTTAAAACTAAACTGTCCAATTAAGAGCTGAGACCTAGCTTATTTTCCCTTTTAACCCAATAACTGATCCCACAGACCCTGTAGTGCAGACTTTTCTGCCCAATTAAAAAATGCCACCCAAACCCATGAGGAAGAAGGAAGAAGAAGGATGAAGAAGAAACCAAGGATGACACCCTGTGCCCTCCATCTTGCTTCCATCCACAACAAACTAAAAATCCCAAAACCTCAAATTCTCACCAAGTGATACACCTACACTACTCTCTATAATTTATTTCACCCTTTTGTGAAATCCAGTCTATTTTGAAATCTGGGAAACTTTCTCCATGAATGAGGGTCAAAGTCAGTGCTCCCCTGGGGGTCAGAGCAAACAGAGAAATATTCTTGGTGCTCTGGGTTTCCGTACATCAGTGTCTGCTGTTTGGTACCCTTTAACAAGCCTTGCTCTCTAGGTGCATCAGTTCTCTCCCACGACCATTTCCACAGGAATTTATTGCTGTTCCCACCATGTGGCTCCGAGAGTGGTTGGACCATTGTGCAGGTGGCACCAGGTGGGCTGTAAATAAATCCCTTTATTCTGAGCATTGGGGCAAGCTGCCCAGAGAGGTCTGGGAGCTGTGGGCAGGACCCAGAGCAGGCAGGGCAGGCTGTAGTGGGTAAGCTGCTTTCTGAGGTGCTGTGGTGCCAGAACAGCTCCAGTCCGTGCAGGAGCCTCTGCCAGGGAGCTTCTGCCTGCCCAGAACAGCCCTGTGGCTTAAACCATCCCTGGCTGATCTTGAGCTGCTCTCCTGGTTCCAGAAGTGGGTTAATCTCTGCAGTATTTGGGAGGGCACACATTTCCAACACCCGTTTGGTTTCAAGGATCCTTGCGTGGGGAATGTTAGAGATGCACCAGTTGTGTTGATTTGCTGTTTGCTGCTCCTTGTCTTGTTCAAAAGGCTTTGGCTGGGCAGCAAAGAGGAAGATGCTGCTGGGTTCGCCTTCCCTGGTAGCCGTTCCAGGTTAAGACAATAATTCCTCCCACAGAAGGTATTTTGTGCTCAAAAAGTCTGGCAAGGGGGGGATCTGAAATGCAGCAGAGACCTGGAGGAGGACAGGGAACAGGCCCCCAATCTGGACACAAGGGGATGTGAGGTTCCTTTCATATTTGCACTTTCATTCTTTTTCATTCATGCTTTTCTTGAATGAATTTCTTCCTTCAACAAAAGAATGAGGTTCTTTTCATTCTCTTTCAAGAGTCTCCACTTTTCATAGTGGAGACCATTTAGTTGCCAGAAGTCAGGATGTTGCTGGGCTGTGGCTGCTCCAAAGGACATGGTGGGAAGAAAGGACATATACTTGCAATCTCATTTTTTTTGCTTTAAAATATTGTTCCTTGCTCTCATTCAGGCCCCAATATTTCTTTGTAGTTTAGAGGTTCTTTTAGAATGAAAATGTTAAGATTGACCCAGCTCATCCACTTACCAACTCTGAACCCTATTAAGTTAGGCTGACATGTAAAAAGAGTTTTAAAGAGTTTGGGAAGCCCTGCTTTGACATTTTCTGGACAGAAAGCATTTTTCTTTCAAATTACTTCTGGTTTACAATGCCCTTTCTGGGATGATTTTTTTAATGTCAACACTGAAGGGGGGGAAAAAAACAACATGGATTTTATTATTTTGATCAACCCAAACCAATTCCTTCTGGACCTCTCTTTCATGGCAATCACCAAAAACATGAACTTGCAGAATGGTAACAGAAAAGAAAAATTGTGCTTCTTGCCCAACATCCAACTCAAAGCAGACTGCTGCCCTGGCTGCTCTGTCTGGAAGTGAAAGAGGGAATGGCAGGGGCTGTGTCAGCCTCTCCTGTTTGGTGTGGAGTGTAGGAGCATCGGGGGTAGGACGGTGGGGATGGATGGAGATGAGAGATCTCTGCAGCCAGGGCTGGGAACTTGTGGGTTATTGCAAAGGGCCTGGGTGCAGGGCCCTGCTGGGAGCTGCCAGCCACAGCTGGAGCAGGGCTGAGAGAAGAGAGGGGCAGAGAGGATGAGGGGGTGAGAGAATAAAAGGGTAAGAGAGTAAAAGGGTAAGAGAGCGAGGTTCCCATTACAACACAATAAATCTTCTTCTGTGCTGAATATTCTGATTCTCACTAACCAATCTAGTACAAGATACAAATCCTATAGCATTTACACACAGCCTATAAGAATTATTACATTACCACACTGTGTTACATTTTAAACCCTAAAAACTCCTCTTTGGGCCCCTTCTGCCAAGCTGTAGGGTCTGCTCTGACCCTTGGGCCTGTCTGCAAGCAGAGGGTGTTGTTCCATCAAAAGGGGATCACCTTCAGCTGGCCACACCATTGTTTTCCAGTTGTTCAGTAACTGAGGGATCTCAAAGCTTGCTTTCATTTCAATCTCACTTATAGTTTCAATATTCTCACAATCTTTAGCCAGACAATCATATTTATAAGGCTTTCCTGTCTCATCTTCCCCAGCAGTGGGAGATTCCCCATGCCCAGCTCTGTGTGATGGCACAGAAGCCACCACAGCACTCACACAGGCCAGGGGGTGTCAGTGCCTCTCGTGCTCCCCAGAGCTGCACCCAGCCAGAGAAGCCATCTGCTCCCTGCCTCCTCACAGCTCCAGGGCTGGGATTGTCTCCCCTGGGATTGTTCCTTGGGAGCCAGGACAGCTACAGACAGGAGACAGAACCAAGGGGAAAACTTCCATGGGTTCAAGGAGTGTTTGGACAATTCTCAGGCACATGGGGAGATCCTTGGGGTTGTCCTGTGCAGGACTTGACTCCATCCTTGTGGGCCCCTTCCAGCTCACGATATTTTATGATTCTGTGATTCTATGACACACTGTGCAAAATTTACAATTTTGCTATTTAGGAGGAGTGCCCTTATGCTCTGATCCAGGTCTCATTCCTGCTCCTGGCACAGGGGCTGCTGTTCTCATCCCTCTCTCCTCCACCTGGCTGCAGCCAAGTGCCCTGAGCTTCCACCTGCCCTGGGCTTCACCCCACATCCTCCTGCCTCCCCCTGGCAGCCCCTGGGCTGCAATAGCAGCCCTGACCTGGCAGAGGTTTCTAGAAGTGATTTCTTCTGTTTCCCTCACCAGCCACTCCCAGGGGCAGAAAGGCACCAGTGCCCTGCTCAGCCCCTTACTGCTGCCCTGCTGGAGGGCACAGCCAGGCACAGGGCACAGCCAGGGCAGGCACAGGGCACAGCCAGGCACAAGGCACAGCCAGGGCAGGCACGGGGCACAGCCTGGCACAGGGCACAGCTAGGGCAGGCACAGGGCACAGCCTGGCACAGGGCACAGCCTGGCACAGGGCACAGCTAGGGCAGGCACAGGGCACAGCCAGGGCAGGCACAGGGCACAGCCTGGCACAGGGCACAGGGAGAGGTGCAGGAGGAGCAGCCAGGGTGGCAGAGCTTTACCTGCCCAGGGTCACTGCTCCCACTGCACAGACCCAGCTTCTGGTACAGGAATGGCTTTAATCCCACCCTGGCAAACTGGCCTTGGCTGAGAGTTCATTATTGAAATGTTGTGGAGATCTGGGCTAGGGCCTACACGTGGGGGATGATCTGAGATGACTGATCTATTTTCAGACGTGGAGAGGTGGGAGTAGAAACACGTTCAGCTCTTGCCCATTGCAGTGATACGGGATTGAAGCAGTGCTGGTGCCTCCAGATATAGTGTGATGTAAATGAGCTCTGAGTGCTTTGATCTCTTTATCTTCCCTTTCTCCTTCTCTTTTGGAGACTACCTTTAGTGTAGTTTTGAACCTGCAGGCTGTTAGGAAGAATTTCAGCTGGTTCTATGGCTCCAGGTACCATTTTACCATCAGCCCCAGCTTTGCCCCAGGCAATTCAGGCATTTGTGGTGACCTTGGAGATTTCAAGATAAAGAGGAAAAGAGATAGTGAGAACCTTTATGAATCACTCTAGTATAATGTGAAGTATTTCTGAAACCATCATTTATTGCCTTTGGGCTTCTTTTCTGGTGGTGTAACTGTGCATTTTTACTGGATGCTAATGAGAGTGGCCAGGAGAGAGGCACAGACAGTGCTCAGCACCCAGGGATTTCAGGGTGCTTCATTCCTTACAAGAACAGGCCTAGTGCTGGGCCTTTCCAGGATAAGGATGGGAATTTTGGTCTGGTTTGTTCAGTTCCCCATGAAATCAGACTGCTGGACTGGGAGGTCTTAATGCTGTAATTGTGCAACTAATTAATCGAAAGAATAGCAGGTCATTAGCTTCTCCTCACAATCACAAAAATTTCTGCTCACCTGCCTGACTGTGAGGAAAGAGATTTTCATGGTCCAGGAAGCCACAGCTTCAGCACCAAAAGTGAGAGGAGCTGGGTTGAGCCTGGACTGGGGAGAGAGCACATTTATATCCTGAACATCTTGGAAAATATGAACATATTCATCCAGCAGAGCAATTTAGGGGCTGAGAGGACAGTCACCATCTGGGATTCTCAGCAGCTTCAGTAGGCTCAAACCAGGATCCCAGTCAGATTTGTCCTTTGGGGTCACTTTGCCTCCTTACAAACAGGAAGCAAGAGTTTCATTTCCCAAAATACTGGAAGTCTTCTCCAGTGACTGGGGCCATGGCTGCCCTCATTTCCAGCTGTAGCTACACACCCTGGAATTCACTGAGGTACCAGGGAAGGCAGAGGCCCATGGGGTGCCCCACTGTGGGCTCTGTGAAGGTCCAGGAACAGCAACCTGAGCTTGCAGAGACCTTGCAGAACAAAATTCATGAAGGCAGCTGCAAGAGCAGTAAGACAGAGGCTTCCTGCTCTGCTGAGTGACAGTGAGACCTATGTGGGGCACCTCAGGGGACTGAAGATAAGGACCAGAACTTCTGCCCCTTTGGAGTAACAGAGGTGGTTGGGGAATGTCTTCTCCCAGGCACAGGCAGGAGTTGCTCTTTCTGTAGGAGAATCTCTCTGCCAGATGTGCAATTTTCTATGGACAGATGCACATCTAGCTCTGAGGTGTCTCTGCTTGGCCTCAGCCAAGCCCTACACCTGCAGGTTCCCCGTCAAACCCTCCTGGCTGAGCACCCTGGTCCTGTTGTGTTGTTCTAGGGGGGCTTCAGCCTGTGTTGCTTTAGGTCTGTTGGCTTCTGCTTGCATTAATTGTGCTTGCATTAATTAATTGCAGCCAATCTCTGAGGAAACACTTTGCTTTGTGCCTGGGAAGACACATCAGGAGTGTCTTGGTTTGGAAAGACAGGAGTCTGCTAAGGAAGGCAGGAGCCTCCCCTGAAATGGAGAATGTAAGCCCTCCCCACCCCTCTGAATTGCTATAAATTTTAAACTAAGGGGCGCTCAGGAAAAATATGGGAGCAGGAAATAACAGTTCTTTAATAGGGAAGGAAAAAAATAAAAGGATAAAATTAACAATGCAGTGCACTAGAACAACACTGACAGAGTCAGAACCCAGCCTGACACCCTGTGGGTCAGGGTGTGGGCAGCAGTCCCATTGGAATTGTGGCTCAGCCCTCCTGCAGTGTCAGGGCTGGTTCTGCTGGAGCAGGGATCCTGGAGAAAGGTGCAGTCTCTGCCTCTGAAGATGCAGTGGAAGAAGAGGCAGCTGCTGTTCCTCTGGGCAATCCAGTGCAGAAGCTGTGCTGGTGTTCCAGAATCTCCAGATTCTATCCGGGTGGGAATGCTTGGCTCCTCCCTCTGGGGCTCACATCTCCTAATGGGATGCTGTAGTTCTTATCAGCCATGCAGTGACATTCAATAGCTGTTTTCAGCAGATGTCCCCTCCCTAGGGAGGAGTGATTGTGATCACTCAGAAAGATAAGGCAAACTGCCCACTTGACAAAAGATAATCTGCCATACAGATGGTAATTGAAAACATCTTGCCTTGCAATCTGGAACAAGTGGGCAGCTTTAGATGCCTTGGGTTTGTGACAGGGGCACCAATCCTGCTGTCCCCAGAGGAGCATCCTCGGGATGCTGCTTAGGCAAAACTTGCAGGGTGTCCTTCATGCAGCCCCCTCAGCATAAATTCCTGCCCTTTTGGCCCAGAGCCTGCAGGTCCACCCAGCCCTGCAGGTGCCTTCTCTGCCTCCTTCAGAGAGGCTGCACAAGGACATCCACAGCTCCCCATAGGGACATCCACAGTTCCATTAATGCAGCCCCCAACAGGTTTTGGGATATCCCTGGGGGGCTGCAGGGCCCTGGATAGCCCAGCCCTGCTCAGCACAGCCTGTCCCAGTTCCCAAACAGCTCCCAGCCACAGGCCGCCTTAGCAAGCTTGGGTGATATCAGCTCTAGTGATTATCAGCTCATTTGGGATTTCGGCTCTTTACTTGCTGAGTGCCTTATGGCAGGGAGAGAGAGGAGAAGGCTGTGTGAGGTTCCACAGGAGTGTTTTTATTGAATCTTCTACCAAACTGGGCAAAAGTAGGGGTTTTTATAAGGTACAGGAGTTTTAGAAATTGTCCAATAGGAGCGGTCGAGGGGACTGTGACCTACAGTCCTACAGAGAGATAATAAAGGGTCTGGAGGAGCAAGAAGGGCTTCTAAGGTCCAGTCATCATCACTGGGCATTTCCTAACTTAGGCTGCTGAACACCATGGGGGCATGGGTGATATCAGCTCTAGTGATTATCATCTCATTTGTGATTTCAGCTCTCAGCTTGCTGGGTGCCTTGGGCAGACACAGGGAGAGAGGAGAAGGCTGTGTGAGGTTCCACAGGAGTGTCTTTATTGAATCTTCTGTGAAGGTTCTCAGGGACAGCTTTTCTGCCAAACTGGGCAAAAATAGGGGTTTTTATAGGGTACAGGGGTTTTGGAAATTGTCCAATAGTAAGGGTTAAAGGAAAGTGACCTATAGAGTTACAGGGAGATAAGCAGGGGTCTGGAGGAGAAAAAAGGGGCTTCTAATGTCCAGTCACCATCACTGGGCATTTCCTGTCTTGGGCTGCTGAACACCATGGTGGCATTGCAGGCTCTGGGTCTGCTATACCCCATGGCTCAGAGCACCCCACACATCCTGCCCAGCAGTGATGCCAAGGCACCCTTTTATCTCTTTTCTCCTATGACCCCTGAGCTAAAACTCTGTGCTCACCATCTCACAGCGTGGCAGGCAGTCCCAGCAGTGAGCCCAGCACCGTGTGTGTGTCACCTCCTTTTCTGGTAAAGGAAGATCAGCTAATCAGTGAATAATCAAAGGTTGTTCATGAAAGAAGGTGACATCAAAGCAAACAATTTAAGGAAGCCCTCGAGGGCCAGAGGAGTTGTAAGGTCTGAGGCTGAATCACATGAGTTCAGTTTCCATGAACTGTGTCTCAGTTTTCCTGCAGGTACAAGTTAGAAATGCTTACGATAAATGTTTAGAATGAGTTGGGGAAGGGGGGAAAGTTAAATCACACTAATTATAGCCATGATGGCTTTGGTGCAGTGCCATTTGAAAGCATAGGTGTATCCTACACCCAATGCAAGAGGTATTAAAAGGCTTCTTGGGTAAGCAGGGTGATACGAGAGCAGAGTTTCAGTTTTGGGAGTAGTAGAGTAGTTCACTCTGCTGGCTGCATTCCCGACCACAGCCATGAAGGGTGATTTGACAGCAAAAGAATTCCTGCTTTTATTTGATATTTTGTAGAGAGGACAGACATGGCAGTGACAGGGGAAGGAGAAACAGGGGAGCTCTGGGACAGGAGAGGGGTGGCTTGTCCCAGAGCACCAGTGCTGGGAGGTATCATGAACTCCAAGGCAAGAATCTGACAACTCCTCTGCAGGTCCTGTGAGCCTGGGTGAAGCTGCAGCACCCCATTTCTTCTCCTACCTTTCTGATTTCTTTTAGAGTTTAAGGGACTTTGATTTGAATAATTTGTGCATTTCTGTACTGTGTGCTCTGGTACAGAGCTCACCTTTGGAATGGTTTCTGCAGTGCAAATGGCAAGGGCCATGCACAGACACGAGCAATCCAGAACTTATTTGGCTTCCCTGGAAGGGCTCTTCTTCCTTCTTCAGTCACTCAGAAGAGAGCCCTAGCTTGGAAAGCCAAGGTCACTGACACAGCTGGGAAAGGTCAGAAGAGCTCCTGACCCATTTATCCATGGATCCCTCTTTATTCTGCTAGGTGCTGCAGAAAAAAAATAATCCAACAAGGTTCAAATACTGTGGGTTCCTTTTAAATGAACTGAATGTGGCTGACTGAAGTAACCACCCCCAAACACTTGAGGAGATAAACAGCTCCTCTGATTGCTCTGACAGGAAGCATTTCCACCCTTGCATGTGTTGGGGATGTGCATAACATAAGAAACCTTACTAAGAGGAAAATCACAAGCTTGGGAAAACACAGCAACAAGTCAACAACATCTTTAAATGAGTAATAAGTCAAATATTTACTCCCACAACACTTCAGGCAAGAATCCTGTGCCTCAGCTTTCACACAAGCATGGACAGCCTGTGGAGAAACATCTCGTACTTTTGTGGCTAGAAAAATCACCAGGTCCAGGGCTGTGCTTGGGAAGTTTATTTCCAGCCCTTGGAGGAATTTGCTCCTCCTTCACACCATTTGTCCTTGCACATTCCCCGCTGTCCTCACGCCAGGGCCAGGCCAGGGATTGCAGCACCCCAGGTCGGGTGTGATGTCCCCTGCTCTGGGGGTCCCTGCAGGTGTCACAGTGCAGAGTTCATGGCAAAACTGAGTCCCTGGAACCTTTGCCTTGCTGTTCATTAGCTGGCAAAGCACTGCCAGGATCTGCCCTTTTGGGGTGCCCCTTCCAGGGCTGTCAGCGGAGATGTAATACACTTGAATCCTGCAAACCACCAGAGTGTTCAAACAGCCAAAACAGCAGCGACTTTTAAATAAATTTACTCAAAATATTTTCTATGTAACAACCTTGAAAAAAGGCTGGGCTCTTCTTCACTACCCAAAGAGATGGTGGGAGAGACCCCCTTGTCTCAGACCTGCCCGTGGCCAGGAGGGGGGCTTGGAAAGGAAAACAACATTCTGTGGAGCTGTGAGGCTGCAGGGTGATGGGATAAGGGCATCTCTCCTCTGCCTTTTGGAAGATTTTTTCAAAAACCAGTGTATTTTGTTCCTTTTAGGTCTGGATTTTCTCCTTTTAGGTATGGATTTTCTCCTTTAACTGTGGATCAGGGCAGGAGGAAAGTGTCCAAGGCCAGGTTGGATGGGGCTTGGAGAAACCAGGGAGAGTGAAGGTGCCCCAGCTATGACAGGGGTGGAATGAGATGAGCTTGGAGGTCCTTTCCTGCCCAAACCATCTGGGATTCTAAAAGATAATAAAAGATATTTTATTATTTAATAAATTATAGATAATATAAATTATAATAAGATAATTACAATAAGATCAATTATTATTTTATATTCTCCCATATCCTCAGCCACCCAGAGCCCTGCTGCTGTTTGGGACTGATGAGTCCCATCCTGATGGGTCCAGACTGATGGGTCTGGACATCCCTGCAGCCACCTGGACCCAGCCACTGTCCAGCTGTCCCCACCACACCTGGGCACACAGAAATCACTTCCATGAGGCTTGGAAAGTGCCAGGCAAGGGGTATTCTCTATACTACCAGCAGAAGGCAACTTAAGGAATATACCTCAGAGTTTTGAGGAGATCTTGGATGTTTCAGATCTGTGTTTTCTCTCACAGTCTTTCACTTTACATTATTTTTCGTTATTTTCACATTGTTCCACAACATGTCAAAACATCAGACAGATTCATTACAACAC
Source organism: Melospiza melodia melodia (assembly GCF_035770615.1). Classification (NCBI taxonomy): domain Eukaryota; kingdom Metazoa; phylum Chordata; class Aves; order Passeriformes; family Passerellidae; genus Melospiza; species Melospiza melodia. Next base: position 3,232,533 of record NC_086221.1, on the reverse strand, counting down.
AAACAGGAGACACTTTGATGTAGGAAAAAAAGATGTTTTAATGGGTGCTAAGTAGCAACTGCCCTTGGGGGTTTTAAAATAAAAATAGAAGCAGCACAAAATAATATTTTAACCCTTGTGTCCCAGGATCACCAAAATATGGAATGCAGCATTACACACAGAGCACTGCAGGCAATAATTTTCTTTTAGCACTCATTCTGAAAACAGAATTTTGAATTCTCATGAGTTTTTGGTGAGTTTTCTACTACTTCTTTGGAGAAGAGAAAGTTATAAAGGAAAAAGTAAACTTCTTCAGGAGTATTTTTCAAAAGGGCTCACAAAAGTTTGTGGTTTTGTCACAGGACACCTCTCCAGAGAATATGCAAAGACAGCTTCCAACCTTCCTGGGGTGTCACCTGCAGCGACACCAATGCCAAATGGAGCTGGTTAGAACATGGTGGTTTGGGTTTTTTGGGGAAAGTGGTCAAAATGTAGAAGCCTATGCCCCCCAGGTGTTCTGCTCTTTACCAGCAAAACTCCAGCATTTTTTACTGAGGAATACAAAGGATCTCAGTACATTTTTCAGTGAAGCAATTTCCTCCCCAGAGCCCAAAGCCAGCTGAGATGCTGCAGATCATTTGCTATGAGACCTGGGGGACCTCAGGTGCTCTGAGCAGGTGGAACAGCTCAGAGAGGTCCCTCTTGCATTGCTGGGCTCTCCTGAGGGGATTTTCTCCTTCGTGCTTCTGTCCTTGTGCTTGGCATGAGCCTCTCCAATGCCAAGGCATTCCCAGTGCCCTGGCAGGGCAGGGCAGGGCCTTCCTCAGGCTCACAAGTCTGTGAGATTCACAGAAGGAAAGAGTAAATAAATTGCCTTTATTTGGTTGTTGTTTCTGCTCATTTTCCCATCACACCCCTCAGGCTGTGCTGTTCAGTGCCAGGAGGAGCTGAGCTGTGCCCAGTGACAAAGAGCAGCCCCTGTGCCTCCCACAGGGCTCTCAGCACCCACAGACACTGCCCAGGTGCTATGCTCACCAGGGGATATGCCCCATCTATTCCCATTGGGTTTAACCACCCCAGCTTTTAATTCTGTCTCATCTTACCTCAGCTTTAATGGTCAGTGCTCCCTTGCTAACCTGGACCCAGCCTGGTCTAGGCTGGGGTGAGCAGTGTGGGTTTCTTCATGTGCAGCTGCTCATGAGGGCTATCAGACCCCAAGAACAGCCTGGAAACATCCCTGTTTTCCCCAAATACCAGCTTGTGCTCTGACCCCAAGAACAGCCTGAAATATTCTTGTTTTCCCCAGATACCACCTTGTGTATTGACCCCAGGAACAGCCTGGAATATCCTTGTTTTCCCCAATACCAGCTTGTGCACTGACCCCAAGAACAACCTGAAAATATCCTTGTTTTCCGCAGATACCAGCTTGTGCACTGACCCAGAACAGCCTGGAATATCCTTGTTTTCCCCAATACCAGCTTGTGCATTGAATCAGCTGGGACAGACTGAGCTGCTCTCACACCCTCAGATGGGGAGAGCTCTGCTCAGGCAGCTCACAGTGACTGTAATGGGCAGAGGACTTCAGCACCACCCTGGACCCTCTGGGTACCAGCACAGCCTCCTCCAGAGGCTCTCTGGAAGCCAGGCAGAGGAGATGAGCCCTTAGCTGGAGATGGTAGAGTGAGACAAGCACAATCAGCCGGGTTCCTTCACCTCCCAACCTCAGTTTGTCACCCACAGAGCCAAGCTGTGCCCCTCAGTGCTGTGTGCTTCTCTGGTTTGTGCAGTGTAGAGAAAGGCAGTCCAGTGGGATGGACACCTTCTCTCATGGGCTGCTGGCTCCTCAAAGGCAGATGTGTGTCCTCACACTGGAACATCTCCCTGTGGGGGCTGGCATGGCCATGGTGACAGAGAGATGCTCCTGGGCCCAGGGACATGCTGTCCTTTCCAGTGTCACGGGGTGTCCTGTTCCCTCTCCAGAGCTTGTGAGACAGCAGGACTGCTGATGCTGTTGGGAAATGTCCTAACTTGCTTCAGAACTTGGAGGAGCTCAGGCAGACCACCCTGAAGGAGCCAGCTCTCTCTGGCTACTCCTCTCCATCCATCCCTCTGCAGGCAGAGCCTGGGCTGTGATCAGATGTTAACACTGAAATGCTGCTTGCAGAGGCTTCTCACCCTCCCACCGAGCACAGAGGGGACCCAGAGCCTGGCACTGAGGTTCATTCTGTGCAAACTACTGATCAGAAACCTCTGTGTTTGCTCCCTGCCAGAGACCTGAGCATGAACAACATCAGCCAGCTGCAGCCGCGTGCGCTCCGGCACCTGCGCTTCCTGGAGGAGCTGTGAGTACGGGGTGCTGCATGGGCAGGGGGTGCTGTGGGGCTGGGGGGACACTGCACAGGCTCCTCCAGCACTGCCACCGCCTCCAGGGCTGCTCCTGCAGCTGCAGGCTCAGCTGGGAGTAGCCTGTGTGGGACAGGGTTTGTTTGCTGCTCCAGTTATGGGGTTCTGCTGAGGTTGTCACCTTCCGGCTGAGGTGGTGCCAAAAGCCAAATAAAAAAGGACCTCATCTCTCATTCAGAAATCAGCACTGTACCCTGGGGCAGAGCCAGCAAACAGAGAGTTTCACTCACCCTTCAGCAGCCAGGGTCTCCCTCACAGCCTCCTGCAGCCCAGAGACACACAAGCCCCTGGGTGCTTCACAGGGTCCCTCAAGGGTCACACACAGTTCCCAGGGGTGTCACACTCAGTCCCTCAGGGATGTCACACTGAGCCCCCAAGGATGTCACATGCACCCCTCAGGGATGTGACACGCAGTCCCTGTGTCCCCAGGGATGTCACACTCAGCCCCCAAGGATGTCACATGCACCCCCCAGGGATGTCACACACAGTCCCTCAGGAGTGTCACACTGAGCCCCCTGGGGATGTCACACGCAGTCCCTGTGTCCCCAGGGATGTCACACTCAGCCCCCCAGGGATGTCACACAGAGCCACCCTGCAAAACTGAAACCCAAAAAGCTTCCCCCAGAGGCTGAGGTGTCCCACTGAGGTCTGAGCAAACACACTCAGGCACAGCAGCAGTCCCAGTCCTGGGGATCAGCATGTGGCTGTGTGTCAGTGAAGGAGTGGCCCCACTTCTGAAAGTGTGAAAATTAACCAGCAGCACAAGAAACCACTGGAATCCTTTGTGAGCCCCAAAAAAATGGGAGGCCAGGGGGCAGAATGTTGAGGTTGACCATTTCTGCATGAGTAAATTGCACCTGTATGGTCTTACTCCACTTGACCATGAGAAATACCTCCAGGTGTTATTCTCATGCTGTTGGTACTTTCAACACAACAGCTTCTGTTGGAAAACACAATTTCTTCAAAACACTGTTATTGCATTCATGAAATCCTAATATTAATGCTTCATTTGATGTGTGTTGTGAACTTACTGTGTATATAAGTTACTGCAACTCAATCTGCCTAAATGAAACAACTTTCACTTCTCTGAATCAGATCTTGCTGCCACCACAAGGCACAACACTGGCATTTCATAAACGGTGTTTTCCAAAATGTCAGAATTATAGATATCACCCTCACACCTGTGGCACAGGGTGCTCAGAGAAGCTGTGGCTGACCCTGGATCCTTGGAAATGTCCAGGGCTGGGTTGGATGGGGCTTGGAGAAACCTGGGCTGATGGAAGGTGTCCCTGCCATGGCAGGGGTGGAATGAGATGATCTTTAAGGTCCCTCCAAATCCAAATCATTGTAGGATTCTGTGATTTTATATTACAGGTTTTTACTTCAAGTGGTCTTGTAACTGATCACCATCTATCTGTATTTCAAATTCTTTGGAATTGTAAGGACCACAGCCACCCCAGCAGGCATTTGCAGGCTGGAAACATTTTTGATCGTCTTCTGGCTTTGGAGCCAGAGCTGCCCACAGAAGTGGGTTCTTCAGCACTTTGCACCCATCTTGCAGCCTTTCTCCTTTCATTTTATCAACATCCACATTGAAATGTGGGCACCCAGCACCTTCACTGGGGGTGTTGAGGCTTCTCACACACTCTGTGCACAATTAGCAGTTGTCTTGCTGCAAGCAACCGTGTCCTGGTTACATCATGCACAAACAGAGCAGCCTCAACCAGCAAGGAATAAATATTCATAGGTTCCAAAACAGCCAGCTCCCCACAGCCAAAAATAATTATGAATGAAACAGGCAAAGGGGAAAAATTTAAAGAGGAAAATCTGAAAAAATAGTTGGAAGTTGTTAGATAATATTTTACTGGAGGTCCAGTGTGTCACAAGTCCTCCTTTGGAAAGGATTGACATCACAGTTAAGGGAAGAAATGCAAACTGCAGCATCATATACCTGTGCATAGCAAAGTGTCTGCTTGGATTTGATAGCAGTAAGATAGTAATCCTATTTATGGAAATCAAGTAATTTATATTAAATCAAGCAAGGAAAAAATTTTATATATTATGGCAAATTAAAAGTGATTCAACAACAACAGCTGGACAGGGACAGTTTGTACAGCATTCACAGGGCTGTCATTGACCAATAATGCAACTTGCCTGGCATTTCCCCTGCTCTTTTCATTTATATCTTCACCAAATTTTCATCCCACAACATTACATCAGGACCATGACATTCAGGCTGGGATCACCCTCTGTGCCAGGACACGCATAAGAATCAAGCAAACAAATCCTGCTTGTTTAGACATCCTCAAGGGAAGTTTGCTCAGGTTTCACAGCTCAGATCTCTGCTGATTTCATCTGCCTGGGACACATTCCCAGTGTCTGCCAGGGTGACACGTAACACACCAGCCCAAGCCCTTTGTCTTCATCCCCATGGCAGAGCTGGGACATGCCAGAGGAGTGAGGAGCAGAAAGCTCTGCTGAGCAGCAAGGGACAGCCCAGGTACCCCAAACCCACCATCCCAGGGTCTCCTGGGCAGGAGGGAGCTCTCCCTGCCTGTCCCCTCCAGCAGGGAAGGGCTGACAGTGAGGAGGGCTCTGCAAGTGCCTGTGTTCAGGTAGATGGAAAGCCTTCAGCAGGTTTCTCACCCCTAGGGATTTTGGGTGGCTTTATGGCCCCAGTTTGCCTCCTGCACAGAGTCACAAAGGCACAGAGTGGTCTGAGGTGGAAGGGACCCACAAAGATTATCAAGAATGGTCTGAGGTGGAAGGGATCCACAAAGATCACCAAGTCCAACCCCCAGCCCTATACAGCACCATCCCCAAGAGTCACCTTGTTCCAAATGCCTTTTGAACTCTGTCAGGCCTGGGGCCATGACCAATTCCCTGCCCTGACACATTATCAGGCCAATCCTTGGGTCCTGTCACTGCTGACAGAGAGATCAGTGCCTGCCCCTCTTCCTCCTCTCTGGGGACTGAACAGAACAAATGGCCCCAGATGCTCCTCACACAACTTCCCCTCCAAGCCCTTCATCATCCTCACTGCCCTCCTTTGGATGCTCTCTGATAGTTCAATATCTACAGCCTTAGGTTCCCTATTACCTGCTGGAGAAACCAGGTGAGTGACAGGCTGGAGCAACCAAAGACAAAATTTACAAAATTCAGTTCAAGGTGAACTAAAACTGATGTTCTGGGGCTTTGGTCAACCCCAAAAATTTCTTTTAGCCTGAGAGAGAAAAAATAGTTTAATCTTCAAGTTACCTCTTAACATTTAGTCTTTTACTTTGGGAAAAGCCCTAAAAGAAACTGGTATTTCAAATTATATTTGCTTTATTGCCAAAGATACCTTAGGTGCTTGAACCTTATGAAAAAATCAGAGGTTCCTCAGCAAAAAATTTGCCAAGTTTAACCCAGATTTTCAAATCTCCTTTTTGAGATTCTATGAAATTATCAGAAACATCCCAGGAACTCTTGACACCTCTTGTCCTTTATAACCTTAATCTTCTTCAAGAGTCAGAGAAAGCCCAGGTTCCTCTGGCTCCTCCTCATGGTTCTCCCCGCCTGCTCTCGCCCATGATTCTCTGATTCCATCTTCTCTCTCGTTAGATTTAGCCACAGTAGCCCAGGGTCCCATGGAGGAGAGCTGGTGTTTCACACCTTTCACCACTTCTCCTCCTTCTGTTCCTCTGTTTTAACACCCCCCCCAGGCTCCTCATGCAAGTGAAGTTTCCCAGAAGTCAGAGATCAGCTGGGCTTATGGCTGAGCTTGTGCATTCAGCTGAGGAAAAGGAATTAACGGGAAAGGGGAAGAGAGCTGCAAAAATGGGTGGATGCAGCCCCTGTGTCCCATGGACAATAAAGACAAAATGTGCCAGGCTTCACTGCTGTGGAGCCCTGCAAACCAGGCTGTGAGCCCACCTGAGCACATTTTTCCTCTGCACACTGGGTGGAGGCCTGTGAGGATAAAACCAGAGCAGGGTCCTGAGGACAGCAGAGCCATCCCCCAAGAGTGCCACTGTGACACCCAGCCAGGCTGTGTCCCACAGGGCATTTCTGCACTGGTTCCTCTCTGCTCTGCACACCAAACGTGTCCCCATGGGATCGAGAGGATGCTGTGGTTAGGGCACAGATGAGGGCACAGGGACTGCTCCAGCTCACTCCATGTGTGCTCTGGGTAAAGCTGTTTTCACTGCCAGAGGTTCACTGTCCAGGGATGAGAGCAGGCCCTCAGGTGTGCCCTCTGGGCCGTTTGTATTCACTGAGAGCTGCCCAGGAAGGTGTTGTGAGTGCAATTGGTTCTCATACTCAGGAGATGCCCAGAGACCAGATCCTCCAGGCTCAGCTGCCTTTGGTGAGGAGTGGGAGAGGGGCCTCAGTGGCCAATGCACCCCTCTGGCGCCCAGCCTCCCATCCAGAAACAGGAGAGGGTGCATGAGCAGGCACAGTCCCAGCCCAGGCACTCACCAGACATTCCCTCCAAAGAAAACCTGCACACATAGAGGTGTTCAGAGCTGGGCCTCACACAGGCAGGGAACAGCCCAGAGTTTAGTATGTCTCCTCTTTGTTTCTTTCCTTTTTTTCCCCCCCTTCTTCTTTTCTTTCTCTCTTTTTGGCAGCAGGAAGATTGTTTAAAGTTGCTAATAAATTCCACTTAATGAAGCCTGAAAAGCCAGAGCTGGGAGCCAAGAGAAACAAGAGCAATCAGTACAGAAGGAATAGAAAGAGATCTTGAAAGCCGGCCTGGGAATAATAACATGTTGAAATGTGTTCGCCGGCGAGGGCTTTGTTACCGCGCTTTGAATCCAAGCGCGAGTGCTTGGTGCCAAGAGGGGAAACTGCAGCCAAAGGCAGGTGTTCATTGCCATTCACCTCTTGCTTCGGGGCACAGCGGCAAGATCAGACCCCTTCCCAGCCACTGGCTCTTTCACCTGCCTGTTCTCGGGCCCCGGGGGCAGAGGGACTCACCGGCATGGGGAGCAGGCTCAGCACCGCGCTCAGCACCCGCTGCTGCCTGCTCTGCCAGCCTGGGGAACAAGAAATGGCACAAAAGCAAAATGAATTAAAATGCAGTGTCCTGGTTTAGGGCAAATTTGGGAGAAAACCTCCAAAAGGGGGGCCCCTCCAGAAAGCAAACCCACGTGGCCCTTCCCCACAACTGGGTCGGGAAGGATTCCTTGGAGAGAAGTGGAAAGAATCAGTTTTTTTAACAGGCAAAGCGCCCCCAGCACACAGAATGAACAATAGCAGGTGACAACACTCTTTTACTGCTCTGAAAAAGATGACAACTTCAGAAAGTCTCTCTTGGGGGTGGCCTCTCTGTTATCAGTCCCTCCAGCATTGGGAATGGCTGCTGCCCAGAGCAGGCCACGCTAGGCCACAAAGTGCAAACTCTCGGTGTTTCCCAGGTCCCAGTCCGGAGCAGGCTTGAGTAGGTCCAAAAAAAGGGAAAGGAGAAACCGTCAAGGGAAAATTTGGGCTGCTTAGCTAAACTAACTAATGAGCAGAAGCAAAAAGCAAGAGCAAAGCAAAAAGCAAAGCAAAAAGCAAAAGCAGTACCATGTACTGCCCTGTCTGTGTCCCACCAGCCGTGGGGGAGGGGCTGATAGCAAAACCAAAACAAAACATTCGCTCTTCAGAGTCAGTCTTGAAGACACAGGACATGATATCCAGCATAAACAGAACACAGGAATGGGGATACAAGCATCATAACATCACCCTAGGACATGCAGGCATGGGAATGCAGCAGCCCTCCTCTCCTGCTTGTACCTGTGAGGGAATCCCCCTCTCACTCCCCTTCCCATGTGGTCCAATGGAGCCATCACAGCTTATGGGGCACCAGGGCTGCTCTTGGCTACCCTTGCCTGCTGTTAGAGCACCCCCAGCCCCCCATCAGCCTCCAGGCATCTGGAACATCCACTCTGGGGGGCTGTTCAGCACAGGCTCTCACTCCAAGGCACTGTCACACCTGGAGGAGGCAGCACTGTAGTGGGGCATGGCTCCTGTGAGAGTGACAGCTCCTCTGTGGCAGCAGGGCTGGCATTCCTGGGCAATGCTCACATGTGCTGGCACTGCGCTGAGCAGCTGCTTCTGGAGCAGTGCAGTGTCTGAAGTAGGGGACTCCTGAGACAGCAGCTTTGGTGGGGTTTCCATGACACATCATGCTGGACAGGTGTCATGGAGACACAAATGCTTGTAGGGCCATGAAATTATTTTGCCATGCTGAGATTTGGAGGCAGAATCCACAGCAGAATTCACTGCTCCCTTGGCAGTCACCTTGCCTGGCATAGCCCTCCACTTCCAGGTGGCCATAGCTAAAGAGCTGCAGCTCTGAATTCTTGGCCTCTGTGGTTCCCCCAGGACTCTGCACAGCTCCTGTGCAGAGAAGGCAGCAGGGCACAACTCATTGTCATAAAGGAGACCAACTCTGGTTGATGCAGGACTTTCTGGCACCAGTCCTTGGCAGAGGATGGTGCTGCTCCATCAGTTCAGTGGGTGAGCAAAAGCACAGAGAGAGTTAATGGATAATTCCTCTGATGAAGCCTTCCAAAACTCATCCCTGTGCATGGGGTGAGGACTGTCCTTAGCAATGGCCAAGGTGCAGGAGAGAAGGGCTTCTAAGGGGTTGTCTATCATGAACATTGACCAATGAGGCCAAGATATTGCAGCTCCCCAAATGAAATTCAAAATATTTGGAAATTTTAGAAATTTCCATTCTATTTCTACTCCATTTAGACCAGGGAGAGTGTTCAGCAACTGAAAAATCCTTGCTAGGTGGGATAGCTGGCCCCAGTTTTCCTGAAAACTGCTTTCCATGTGACTAATTATGTTCTGGGTACCCCAAGTGGGGCACCAAAAGTAGAGTCAAAAGTGAAAACTGCTCTGAAGGTTTGGAGGGAACAAACAGAAAACCTTTGCAATTTATAATATAAAGAGATGGAGTGAAGGTTTTCAGTGTCCTGTTCATTAAGGAGCTGTGTCTCACTAATATTACTTGGCAAATGAATGCAAACTGGCTTGCATATGAGCATTCATGTGGGTTGAAAACTGGCTTGAGGACCATAAACAAAAGAACAAATGCGATCAATCTATCGAGTTGGAACAGGCACTGAGGGGGCACAGCGAGCAGGGCTACAAACAGGCACAGTCTTCTCCTCAGGGATGGAGTGAGACAGCACAGACCACATTAGAGGCATCTTCAGGAGATACCACACTAGGACCAGCTGCAGATTCCTGTGTGAGAAGGAAGAGTCCAGGCCTGGCCCTTTCCTCAAATGCACCATGTTTTCACTTGTTGACTTAATTGGCTTCATTCCTGCTTTGCACCAGCACAAGAACAAACCCAGGCATGACACGGGGCCTGTGGTCCCCTGTGTGCCATGGGGAAGGCCCAGGCTTGGCAGGATGACACAGTTTAGGCAGGAGCATGGAGTGTCTGGGCACACTGCCTCGAGAGGTGAGTGCTTGAGAAACCACCCTGAGCAGGAGATCAAAGGGGCGGCCGACACGCTCAGTGAAACTTTGGCAAGGGGAGAATTTCACTGGGATATGGACACACATGTTTGTCCTGTCCTGCCAATGGGCAACGTTCCTGCCTCCTAATGTGAGTGATAAGAGCATCCCTGAGCTGCCTGAGCACCTGACATGAGCCATCTTGCCCAGCACAGCCTTCGGGCGTGCCATGGAAGTTGCAGCATGACCAAGAAGCCCAAGATACAGGAGGGTTGAGCCTGTGGTAACTGAACAGCAGCAACCATACAGTGGTAAACCATGAGTTTGTTCCAACTTGGAGTGTATTGGGAATGCAGATCAAAGCCTGGAGGAATGTTCCCAGAAATCACGGGAGTGGTGGAAGGGGAGGCGGGGGGGCAGGATCTAAAATCCACCACGAGCTCTCTGAAGCAAGCCAGCCATATCCAGCTGTCACCCTCCCCTTCTACCTGCCCCTTCCCTCCTTCTTCTATCAGCCACTTTTTAAACGCAGAGCTTTCTCTTTCTCCCAACCCCATGTCACAGTGTAAACTTCAGGAGAACAGGACATAACACTGAATGAAGTCTGTCCTAAAAAGAGCCCTGAGCAGGCCTAGAGCTGAGCCCATGTGGACCAGAATTTCAGCCCTGCAAGAATAGCTCCTCTTCCCTGTGCTTAGGGCAAAGGCAGTGCCTTTCTGTCCTCCTTGGTGGGGTTATTCACCCAAGCTCCTCCACAGAAGGAGTGAATTAGGAGCTGTCTCAGGGGATGTCACACTGGCAGCATCACTTCAAATGTCATTGTTCCATTTTAAATGGAAAGGAAAGAACCATTTCACTGCGTTTCCTGTGGGATCTGAATCCTGCAGATATATTCAATGGGTGCCTGTCTGCCAAGCAGGGGGATTTCTGGAGAGTTTGAGTGAGAGGGACAGAGGGAACCATGGACCTGGAAGAGTGCCAAGTGACCATGGACAGAGGAAGGGTCACACACAGGAAGATTTTTATGTCTTGGGTCTCTGACATGACCTGGCACAGGAGTTAATGGCATGGAAGCAAAGGATGGTCAGGAAGAGGCTCCAAGAACTGGAGCCCCTCTGCTCTGGAGCCAGGCTGGCAGAGCTGGGGGTGCTCACCTGGAGAGGAGAAGCTCCAGGGAGAGCTCAGAGCCCCTGCCAGGGCCTAAAGGGGCTCCAGGAGAGCTGGAGAGGGACTGGGGACAAGGGATGGAGGGACAGGACACAGGGAATGGCTCCCACTGCCAGAGGGCAGGGGTGGGTGGGATAATGGGAAGGAATACTTGGCTGTGAGGGTGGTGAGGCCCTGGCACAGGGTGCCCAGAGCAGCTGTGGCTGCTCAATCCCTGGAAGTGTCCAAGGCCAGGATGGACAAGGCTTGGAGCACACTGGGACAGTGGAAGGTGTCCCTGCCATGGCAAGGAGTGGAATGAGATGAGCTTTAAGCTCCCTTCCATCTTAAACTGTTCTGTGGTTCTATGATATGTTTCCAGTGCTCACCCTTGACAGGACACCCCAAAAGGCTCACCCATTCCTGGTCTGCTCTCAGAGAGGTGGCACAGCCATGCTCCCCTGCCTGGAACACCTGGAACACCCCCAGCAGCATCAGCACCTGTCCTGGAGGTCCAGCAAACCCCACACCTCCAGACCCTGTGTGCACAGCCAGCCATGCAGCCCTCTAGGAAAGGGAAAACTCAGCCTGTGTGCACAATCACAGAACTGTCCCACCTCCCAGCCCCTGCACAGAAGTGGGCAGAGCCTATGTTGGACCCCAGTGACACTGTCAATGGCCTTGGGAGAAGAGTTCAGAGACGTGGGTGGGGTTGGGGCCTCCCTTTGGGCCTGCTCCTGGCCTGGCATGGACCCTGACCCTGGGGAGAGGAGCTGGGCTGCCCCAGGGGCAGGGAGGAGTAAAAGGCATGGAGAGAAGAGCCAGAGACCAGAGGTGAGCCAGGGACAAGGCACAGCCTGGTGCAATATGGCCAAGGACAGAAACATCTGCAGCAGCAGTGAGGCACGGGGCCTTATCTGGGGCTGGGGGTGCTTTGGGCCTCTAAATTCACCTGAGAAACCTCTAATTTCACCCAGTGAAAGCAGGGCATCTGCTTCAAAATAACACAGAGTTATTTCTCCCTTATGTTCTGTGTTACCCACAGAGCTGAGGTGCCACCAGCTGGCTCTGCAGTGTCCCACCAGCATCTGGGGCTCCCTGGCACCCTCTGAGGCTGGCGGCCCCAGCTGGGGCTCCATTTCAGCTCCACATTCCTCTCCTGTTAATCCTGGAGGTCCCAGATCCATTCAGGGAGCTGGCAAACCCTCAAACACACCCAGGGAAGTGAGCAGGGAGGCACAGAGTTGCCAGAAGAGGCACTTTGGGCCTGGAATAGGTGTGAGCAGCCTGGAGCTGCAGGAAGGTGAGGACAGGCAGGCAGGGAGGAGAGGAGGATGCAGGAGCAGGCTTCTAATCCTGGGGGTCCCAGATCCATTCAGGGTCCTGGCAAACCCTCAAACACACCCAGGGAAGTGAGCAGGGAGGCACAGAGCTGCCAGAAGAGGCACTTTGGGCCTGGAATAGGTGTGAGTGGCCTGGAGTAGGTGCGAGCAGCCCAGAGCTGCTGGGAGGTGAGGACAGGCAGGCAGGGAGGAGAGGAGGATGCAGGAGCAGGCTTCTAATCCTGGAGGTCCCAGATCCATTCAGGAACCTGGCAAACACTCAAACACACCCAGAAAAGAGAGCAGAGAGGCACTTTGAGCCTGGAATAGGTGTGAGCAACCCGGAGCTGCGGGGAGGTGACGACAGACAGACAGCCAGGGAGGAGGAGGATGCAGGAGCAGGCTGAAGATGCCTTGCAGGAACACCTCCCCTCCAGGCAAGCACTGCAGCCTCCCGGACAGCACTCCCTCCCTCCCATGTGGAAATCAGCAATCAAAAGCAGCAATTACCCCAAATCACAGCCCCTAAGTGACAAATAGCCCAGCCTGCCAGGCGGATCATGTGCTGCAGGAGGCAGGTTCCAACCTGCTCTCACACATTAAAGAGACGACCCTGTGCTGTTTGTGCTGTCAGAGGCCTCATTATGGGAGAGATTTTCTGCAGATTCCCGAGGGGAGGGAGAGCTCAGACACCCACACGGGCTCTGCCACCGGTGAGCCTGGCTGCCCACAACACCTTGGTCCCCTCGGTGACCTCTGCAGAGCCCTGGATCCCTGTCAGAACCCAGGACATCCCTCTGGCTGCCCTGGAGGGCTCCAGCCCCTGCCCAGGGGGCTCAGAGACCCTGGCACAGAGGCCCAGACCCATTTGCCTTTGATTTAGCCCTTGGAAAAAACAATTACCAACCTTTATATGAAGGATTACAATCCACGACAGTTTAAATAGAATGACAGTGAATTTATCACAGAGTGAAAAATAGCTTTTTGAAGTTTTTAGCATGGGGGTTCAGGGGGCAAGATGGAGGAATCTGGGCATGTCCAGCCTTTCTCCTTCTTCTTCTTAGCTTCCATCTTCCGCTGTGATGTTGGCACTTTTAGATTGGTTTAAGGTAGAAGCTCACTGTCTAACATATGTGATAGGTGTTGGGAAGTAATTGTAAATATTGTACACGTAGTTTTTAGCATAAAAAGATAACACTGGCCTAATAATACTAATAATAATACTAAAAAGTTTTTATATTTTTTAGTATAAAAAGATAACAGGGGCAGGCAGAGTGCCTCTGACTCTCTTGCTGAGGGGACCTCGGCAGGGCAGGGGAAAGAATTTTATAGATAAGGAACAATAAACAACCTTGAGACCGAGAACTGAAGAGTTCTGACTCCTTCTTCGAGCACCAGGCTGGGAAAAGAGACTTTAACACATCTCAGGGTCACTGTGAGCAGCAGAGATCCCAAGAGTTCCCCTGCACTCCTCCAGCCAGGATTGCACTGCTCAGCCTCCACACCTGTCTCCTTCCCCTAAAAAATGCCTGAAAAGAAACAAGAGTTTAATGAATACCTTTGCCAGGTCTGTGCTAAAAATCTTGGGTTGTTTGTGCCCAACCTCTTGGGCCTGGTTTGGACTTTCTGTGAGAATGCAGATGAGCCTGGTCACAAATGATATTCACTGTCTCTGTTTTGGAGATGCAATATTCCACTCCAAGTCAAGTAGACAAGATTCTTGCCCAATTGTAGTGGCAATTTGGGGTCCTAATCAGGTTGTTGAACTGTCTTTATGATTTCTGGATGATGGGGGCTGGGACTTCATCCATGTTTGTCCTCAAAACAAGAGGAGAAAGAGAAAAGTCACCTCTTTTCTAGATCAAGCCTAGATTCAGAAGTTCTGGACTTCAGTCCTGGCTCAGCCACATGCTCCCACCATAGTCCTGATGGTAACAGTGATCCAGTTTCTAATGGCAATGAAAAATGCAAATACCTTTTAATTCCTCAGCTTGCTCTGGACCTTGTTGAATTTTGAATTCTAAGATCAGGTGATGCTGTACAATGGCAAATCCCACAGGTTTCCTTCAACAAATTCTTTCAGGAAATTCTGAATGTTCTCCCCTGCTCTTTTCTCTATGTCCCAGATACGTCCCATTTTCCATTGTGATGCTGCTCTTTGCTTCCTCACCCATCCCTTTGGCCCTCATTCACCAGCCAGGATTTAGGGACAGTCCTAAATCCATGAGCAGAAGCAGCTCTGCCCTGCTGCAGTCTCTCTGCCAAGGCTGGCATGGAGCAGGGTCTGTGGGCTGCTCACTGCTTGTGCTGTATTTCTGTGCTGGGCACCTGTGTCTATCCAGGAAATAGCTTTGAGCAATGAGCTGTCTCTGGATGCTGAAAATGCTGGATTCAGGTCTGGCAGAGCTGAGATTTTCTGTGCTGCTCCTCGGGCTGGGCCAGGGGATGCGCTGGGATTTTCTTTGCTGCTCCTCAGGCTGGGCCAGGGGATGATGCTGGGATTTTCAGGGGATGATGCCCAGCTCAGGCTTGTGGCCCAGCTTGCAGGTGCTGCAGCCTCCCCTGGAGGGGACAGTGCAGCATGGAGGAGTTGTGAAGCCTCTGCACACAAGGACTGTCATCACAAGGATGCTGACACATGACTGCCTCTTCTTTCCACTGCAGGCGCCTCTCTGGAAACCAGATCTCCAGGATCCCAGGGGAAGCTTTCTCTGGCCTCTACAGCCTGAAGATCCTGTAAGTAACTTATTCCTCTTTGCAGGGCAATCCCTGTCCCTGCCTCTCCCCAGCCCCTGGCCATGAGCAGGGACCTGCAGCCATCCCGAGGGGATGCAAAGCTTCAAGGTGTGGGGTCAGGTGTTAAACCCACCCTGGCAAACATGCCCTTGGTGATTGAGGAGCTCTGTCCCACTCCACTGAGGAGCTGTGTCCCACCCAATGGGGAGCTGTGTCCCCACCCAATGAAGAGCTGTGTCCCACCCCAATTGGGAGCTGTGTCCCCCCTCAATGAGGAGCTGTGTCCCCCCACAATGGGAGCTGTGTCCCCCCCAATGAGGAGCTGTGTCCTCCCCAATGAGGAGCTGTGTCCCTCCACAATGAGGAGCTGTGTTCCCCAAAATGGGGAGCTGAGTCCCCCCCCAGTGAGGAGCTGTGTCCCCACCCAATGAAGAGCTATGTCCCACCCCAATTGGGAGCTGTGTCCCACCCCAATGGGAGCTGTGTCCCCCCACAATGGAGAGCTGTGTCCCCCCCCCAGTTAGGAGCTGTGTTCCACCCCAATGGGGAGCTGTGTCCCCCCACAATGAGTAGCTGTGTCCTACCCCAATGAGGAGCTGTGTCCCACCCCAGTGGGGAGCTGTGTTCCCCAAAATGGGGAGCTGAGTCCCCACCCCAATGAGGAGCTGTGTCCTCCCCAATGGGGAGCTGTGTCTCACCCCACAAACTGGGCAGGTCCCCCTAGGGCATGGTGTGCCCACAATGTGCCCTGTGAGAATCTGCAGAGGTTGACATGGTGCATAAAACTCACCAAACCCCCCTCAAGTGGTGTCCCCCAAATGTGGAGCCCAGACCCCAAACTGGTCCCTTCTGCTCTGCTGCTCTGTTGGGGCTGGGTTGGAGCAACTCCAAGGTCCAGGTACCTGGGAAAGGGTAAGCTGGGAAAGCTGCCCTCACCACAAAGCCCTTCACAGCCCAGGAGGCCTTTGCAGGGCTCTGGAGTGACCTGGGAAAGGTTGGGATCCTTGGGCAGTGTGACCTAAGGGATCCCATGGAGGCAGCTGGACCCTGGAGCTCTGCAGGGTATCCCTGCTCAATAAAGGCCATTGCAGCTAACTCTGCTCAATAAATGTCAGCGCAGGCTAACCCTGCCCAATAAAGGCAATTGCAGGCTAAACCTGCTCAATAAAGTGACTGCAGGCTATCCCTGCTCAATAAAGACCATCACAGCTAACCCTGCTCAATAAATGTACCCGCAAGCTAACCCTGCTCAATAAATGTCACTGCAGGCAGCACCCACCCCTGCTGCCCAGTGGGGAAGCTCTGAGAGACAAATCTCCTCTGGAAACTTTGGAATCCCCACTCATCTGAGCTGTCTCTGCTGTGGTACCCACACTCACCCCTTCCCAAGGTGTCCCACTCCTCATGGAGTTACTCTGTTCTTGTGTCCCTGTGACAGCCCCCAGGGTCTGTGCAGGATGTTGAGGTGGGAGTCCCTTTCTCCCTGAGGAACCATCTTAAAAATCTTCTGCAATAAACATTTCATCCCCAAGGGGATGTTTTGAACTCAGCCACAATGTGAAATTGTTGTAGCTGGTCCAGTTTATGCAGAGAGAGCAGGTACAAACCTGCTCCCAGGATTAGAGAGTATAAGGCTGTTTACTACGTCTTCTGAAGATGTAAAGTATGAATCCTGCCCTAAATCTCAGGGCTTAGAGATTTATCCATCCCCTGCATTAGGCAACAAATCAAAGGAACTGAGGAAAAACCGCAGCTCTCCCACCCAATTTCAACAAGAGGAGCCTTCTGCTCTGGGGACGGGAGCTTTTCAAGGTGCTTTTGATCAATTCTGTTTGTGTCAGACCTGGGTGAGGGCAAATGCAACTTTCCTGGAGCAGTGCCTCCCTTCAGAGCCCCATGGGGAGGTGAGGGTGAGCTCTGCCCTAGGACAGGGCCACAGGCAGCAGGGACAGGCTCACCAGGGACCCAGAGGCAGCAGGAGTGAGGGATCAGGGCATTTCACCTGGAAATATTGCATTGGGAAGCTTGGGGAGTGAGGGATCAGGGCATTTCCACCTGGAAATGTTGCATTGAGACCTTGAGGAGTGAAATAGAAAGTTCATGGGTGGACCAGTGTCTCACCCCACTCCAGGGCATTTCACCTGGAAATATTGCATTGAGAAGCTTGGGGAGTGAGGGATCAGGGCATTTCACCTGGAAATCTCCACCAAAACCACACAAATATTCCCCTCTTCAGAGGGTATCTGGAGATGGGGATCTGAAGACCCCATGAGACAGGAAACGTCAGAGAGATGTTGAGATGTCAGGTATTAAAGACAGGAGCATGGAGGAAAGTCCTGTCTCCTCACTCTAGGCAGAGGCAAAGCACTGAGTTTATACTTAACCATTCTGGCTCTGCTGAAAATCAAGGGAGAAGAGGACTCAGAGAGGGCAAATCACCCTTCAGGCTTCACACTGAACCTCCCTGGGGTATTGGCCAGTGAAGGGCTGCTGGGCTGGGACCCTCCTGCCCTGAGACACCACCTGTGATGCTTCTGCTCCTCCTGATGCTGGGCAAGCCCTGGCCAGGCCACGCTGTCCCACCTGGGCCCTGCCCTGCAGGACACGGGGCAGCAGCAGAGCAGCAGGTGACAACAGGCAGAAGGATGGGGAAATGCCAAATCCTCACCTCTGGGGAGCCTAGAATAGAAACTGCAGGGCTGGTAGAAGAGTGGGATGGATGGGGCTCCCCCAGCCATGTCCCCCTCCTGCAGCTCCTGTGCTCAGCTGGGCCCTGGGCAGCACAGGGGGTCCCAGGGCTCACAAGGGCCCCTCCAAGCCTCTGCACTCTGGCACTCACAGCTGCTGCCCCTCACAGCTCCCTGCCCCTCTCATCCCCCTCTGCCCCTGCCTGGGGGTCTCTCCCCTCCTGCTGGCCGTGCTCGGGCCAAGGGCAGGGGCAGCGAGCACCAGGAGCTGCTTCTGCTGCCCCCAGAGCCCCTTCCCACGGGGGGCACGCTGCCAGGCTGCTGGCACCCCCCTGCTGGGGCTGGCACCCCACAGCACGTGGGGCTGCTGGCAATGGGCCCTGCAGCTCCATCACCACGGGCTGAGCTTCTCCTTCTGAGCTGTGCAAGGGCCCTGGGCGCCCCAGGGATGGATCCTGGGGGTTCTCTGCAGCCCCTGGGGTGGAAACCTCATCCAGGTGGGCAACAGGGACCAGCACAGCCCCTGGGGCTCCTGCTCCTGCAGAGGGATTTGTTTCTGCAGCCCAGGTGTGCTGGGGAGGTAAACCCTGGGTCCTGCAGCCCAGTGAGAAGGATTTAGGTTCTGGTGGTGAACAGTGAATCAGATGAGGTTGTGACCGTGTTCACAGGGGTCTGAGGATGAGGGAGGAGACGAGGATCTGACTCCATGTTTCAGAAGGCTTGATTTATTATTTTATGATATATATTATATTAAAACTATACTAAAAGAATAGAAGAATGGATTTCATCAGAAGGATGAATAGACAGAAGAATAGAAAGAGAATGTACAGGCAGATTTCATTCTCTCTCCCTTGTCTTGGCAGACCCCTTGGCACCCCACAATGTGTACATGACAAACCAGGGCTGATCCCCATCCCTGCCTAAGAACAGAAAAAGAAAGAATGATAACAAAGGCTTGTGGGTCGGACAGAGAGTCTGAGCCAGCTGACTGTGATTGGCCATTAATTAGAAACAACCCCATGAGACCAATCCCAGATGCACCTGTTGCATTCCACAGCAGCAGATAACCATTGTTTACATTTTGTTCCTGAGGCCTCTCAGTTTCTCAGGAGGAAAAATCCTAAGGAAAGGATATTTCATAAAAGATGTCTGTGACATGAGGTCATTAACCTGGAGGAGAGGGGACTGAGAATGGACACAGACCTTCAAGGACAAGGGGAGGAGGGTGGATGCTCACAGTGACTGCTCCACCCATGAAGCTCTTATTTCACAAAGTTCCTGCTCCCTCAAAACAGGAGCACTACCAGACCCCACACCCCTGGGAGCATTTCACTTTCAAAAGTCTCTGATGGTTCTCCTGGCCTGTCTGCAGTGGGATATGGTGCTGCCATGGGCTCTCACTACAGCTGCTGCTGCAATGAGTCAGGAAATCCATCATCTCCATTTGTGAACACGAGGAATAGCAGGTTTTGGAGTAGATGGCAGCAGGGATATTGGGGATGTTGTGTTTAGAGACATGGGTGCTGTGTCCCAGGCTGGCTGAGGTTTGACAATTTGAGAATGGCTGCCCCAACCATGACCAGCTGAAACCTGGGCAATTCAGCAGCTGACTCACAGCAGGGTCAAAGATCTTCCCTCTGGTGGCAAGGGAGTCCCCTGAGGAGGCAGGCTGATATCTGGGGATGGAAACAATTTTCTTGGTTTAATTTTAGTGTGCTAGAGCCCTAGGGCTAATTGCAATCATGTGCAGGTCCACAAGTAAACTCTCACATGCTTCTTGGGCTGTCAAGGGGCCTGGTGCTTTCCCAGTCTTCCCAGAGAATCAGTTTATGTTTAAAAAAGGATGGGAAACACCCTGGGAATTCCTCCACCAACCCGCCTGTGCAGATGGTCTCTCCCTGCCCTCGGAGTGAATCCCAGAGGTGCTGCAACCTGGAGCAGATTCTTGGCTCTGCCTCCTCTGGCTGCTTCACTGCACAAAAACCACCTGGAAAGTGGCCATGGAGATAGGCCTGTGCAGAAAGCATGCAGGGGTACACCCAGGGAAGCAGGTGTGTGGAAACCTGGAAGGGAGCAGGGCAAGAGCCCAACCAAACACCGTGCCCCAGATCTGCTGGGATGGGCTGGGGTCTTCATGCATGGAGCCTGGAGCCACCAAGGGCAAGGGTCTCCTCAGCCCCCTCAGACAGGGCAGGCTGACAGGGGGGACGGTGGACAGGAGCTGCTGCTCAGGGATTTTCTGCACTGGCAAGTCCAGCCCTATGCAGAGACTTTGGGAGTGCAGCTCTTCTGGGGCTGCTCTGCAGCACCCACCTCCTCTCCACAGGGCTGATGCTCCTCAGTGCAAACTTCATTGCCAGGATCACTGGAAGCCACTCCACAGCCTGCTTTGATCCCTCTGCAAGCTCCTTCCCTTTCAAAATCAACTCCTTGGTCCATGCTCTCCCTTTCCAAGGTGGCAGAATATGCTGCTTAATGAGAATATCTGGAAAACTGGGAACTTCTCCATCCTTCCAGAGCTCCTCATGAGCTGCCTGGATGCTTCTCACCTCCAGGTGTCCTGCCTGGAGCTCCATCAGCAGGAAGGTCCCATCCCAGCTGGCCATGGGCTGACTTGTGCTGCCACAGCTTCCCAGACACCCCAGCCTTGCTCAGGTGTCCCTGCACAGCCAGGAGTGCTCCTGCTCTGACTCGTGGCTAAACAGGCTGCACCAACAGCAGGGCTCTCTAGCCAAGAAGGAATCCCACACCAAACCCCACGGGGAAATACTCCAAGTGCAACCACAACCTCACCCCAAAGCATGGAGGGCAAAATGCCTGAGTGCATCCTCCTGGCTGCAGACCCTGCTCCCACAGCAGGCCCACCCTGGCACTCCATTCCTCAGCATGCCCCAGCCAGCCTGGGGGAGTGTGCAGAGCCTGTGCTGCCCAGCCTGCCTGCACAGCCCAGGGTGTGAGCACTGCCCAGCTCTGTCCTGGGGTGTGAGCATTGCCCTGCCCTGCCCAGGGTGTGAGCACTGCACAGCCCGGGGCGTGAGCACTGCACTGCCTGGGGTATGAGCACTGCACTGCCCAGCACTGCCCCAGCATTGGTCTGGCCAGAATTGCCCTGCACTGCCCAGGATGTGAGCACTGCACTGCCCAGCACTGCCCAGCACAGCCCAGCTCTGCCCCTGCCCTGCCCACCACCATCCAGCACTGCCCAGCACAGCTTAGGGGGTGAGCACTGCACTGCCCAGGGTGTGAGCACTGCCCAAACTGCCTGCACAGACTGGGGAGTGAGCACAGCACTGCCCAGCACTGCCCAGGGTGTGAGGACTGCACTGCCCAGCTCTGCCCAGCACTGCCCAGCTCTGCCCAGCACTGCCCAGCTCTGCCCAGGGTGTGAGCGCAGCACTGCCCAGCACTGCTCAGCACTGCCCAGCTCTGCCCAGCACAGCCTGGGGTGTGATCACTGCCCAGCACTGCCCTGCAGTGCCCAGCTCTGCCCAGCACAGCCTGGGGTGTGATCACTGCCCAGCACTGCCCAGCACTGCCCTGCACTGCCCAGCTCTGCCCAGCACAGCCTGGGGTGTGATCACTGCCCAGCACTGCCCAGCACTGCCCTGCAGTGCCCAGCTCTGCCCAGCACAGCCTGGGGTGTGCACTCAGCACTGCCTGACCCCCCTCCCAGCACACCCTGCCCAGCCCTGCCCATGGTTCATCTCCTTATATGGGCAGGCTGGACAGGAGTGGCCTTGCTCAGCACACACCACAAGCCCTGGATGGGCCCTACCCAATGCCCCCCTCACCATCCCCTCCTCTTTTCCTTCTCAGCAGTGACCTCAGGAGCTCCTGAGGCCCAGGACAGGTGCTGACTCACCTGGTGTGTGAGCACACATCAAACAACATCACCACAAAAGTCAAGTTGCCCCAGGATGGCAGGTTTGGAGGTGGCTTGGGACACTTCAGCAATCCCTAGATAGACCCATCTCTTGGCCAGCCCTGAGCTGTGCAGTGCAGAAATGGCTTTGAGACAAAGGGAATGGTGTGGCCCATCCAAGAGACGCTCCCTTTGGGAGGGAAAAGGAACGTGCAGAGGTTGGAATGCCTTTAATCCCCATGCATGGGCTCCAGGCACAGTTGCCTCCAGCAATAACAGCCCTTTGACTGTGCTGGCTGAGTCACTTCAGCCTCCCAGGATGGGGACATTTTATCATGCACAGGCCTGCACCTCTGAGGGCTGTGTGTCTGCTGAGCTCTCTTGTGCAAGGATCCTGCTGTGATGGGACCCGATCCCAACATTTTTCTGGTCGTTCAGGCGTGGCCCCTGCCAACAAACAATCCTCCTGCTTGTGAAAATGAAACCCCACCTCTGAGGAGCTGTGATTTACTGTGGTTCCAGTCAGGCTGCTGTGGGCAGCAGGTGGAGTGTCCGTGTCTGCTGGTGTCTGGTACCACCTGAGCAGTGCCAAGTAAGGTGACAGTGCTCCATCCACACCTGGGCTTGAGCCATTGCTGCTCTGAGCAGTCTTTGTCATGTTCATCAGTGTCCTCAGCCTGTCCAGAAGTTGGCTCATCAACCAGCAAGGTCATAGAATCGCAAAATGGTTTGGATTTGAAGGAAGCTTAAGGACCATCCCATTTCACCCCCTTCCACTGTCCCAGGATGCTCCAAGCCCCAAACCTGGCCTTGGACACTTCCAGGGATCCAGGGGCAGCCACAGCTTCTCTGGGCACCCTGTGCAAGGGCCTCACCACCCTGAATAAATTCTAAGAAAAATTAGACTCAGCAAGTGAGAAATCACATCAACTAGACCAGGATTGCTCCATGCTTATTATTCCACTTCACTGGGCTGCAGGACTCAGGGGTTTATCTCTCCAGCACACCTTGGCTGCAGAAACAAATCCAGAAGGATTTGAGCTCTGAGGTTGTCTCTAGGCTGCTCTGAAGCAGCACCTTGCTGTAGGAAAGCCAATGAAATCCAGGGATTTTGTTGGAAGGCAGGAGCTGAGGGGGAGGCAGGAACAGACAGATGCTGACAGACAAAGGCTGAGGCCAGTGTGATCTGGGATCTCGGGGTTGCTGTGATTTTGTGGACTGAGGTGCAGCCTCACAGACTGTCTGTGCCTCAGGCAGGCACCCTGCAGCAGAGATCCAGCACCCTGGGGTCCACACAGACCCTGCACCACCCTCCCTGCCCACACCCTGGAGAGCAGCTTCCTACCCTGGGGGCAGCAGGAATGTGGGGAGGAAACATAGCCTGCCCCAGGCTTTTAGGACCATGAGTCAGGAGGCGACAGATGATTGATTTGAGAATTGTTCCCTCTTTTCAATGCTGCTGACATTCAATGGTGCAGTGACCTCTTGAAGCAGAATGTGTTGGCCATCCTTGGATGCTGCAGGTGGTCTCCTCAGTGAGCTGCAGCATTGTCTTCCCCTTTCTTACACAAGAGCAGCACCCCAAAGGGCAAAACGCCACAACTTAGACAGGGAGGGACCCAGCAGCCCTGTCCCAGCTTTTCAGATGCCCTGCTGTCCTCAGAACCCTTTTGCCATGCTTCTGTTTTATGGTATGGAGCATAAACCAGAATCAGAACCAGCTCTAACCCCAGGAAGGAGGTGGCACAGAGAGCAGGTGTGATCCTGCAGGTGTGTAGGATCATCCACCTGGCATCTTCCACCAGGTTTTGGTACAATTATTTGAGCTCTTCCCAAAATCATGTTGTATGTTGTTTATGAAAAATAAACAACAAGTAATATGCAAGAGTGGTCTAATGTGATGTGTAAGGAGTGAGTGCAGTGAACAGGGCCTGATGGGGGCTGTCCTGTAAGAGAAGCCATCCTGGGACATCCAGGGATAAACACAGCATGTCTTCCCCTGCTAAAACCTGAGCTCCCTGTAAGAACAGCTGGAGCTTTCCTGAGCTTGAGGCCCAATGAAGAATTTCTTGTTTAACACCAGGGTGGCCCTGTCCCTAGAATATTATCAAACTCTGTTTGGAATTGGTTTATGGTTTCTCTGTGTCATGCTCTGATGATGAGTTATTGGATTCATTATGTGCAATGTGAAGTGCACTGGTTCTTGTCCCAGTCCCAGCATCTGAAAACTTCTCTAGCTGCTGTGAAAAACAGCATTGTCCACCACTCCAGTGGTTTCCGAGGTCTCTGAAACATCTTCCTTAAATATTGTTTGTCTGCACCAAAATGGCTTCATTTTGGAGCCAGTCCATGCTGATGGTGGTCTGGAAAGTCTCTCAGTCTGTTTTACTGCTTGGAGGAGGGACTTGTACTGAATGGCAGGCAGCAGGATCCAGCAGAAGTGTGACAATGGGCTTTGCTTTAGTGCTGACTTCAGATACTTCCAGTGACCAACACTAAACACCAGGCTCACATTTCAGAGAGCCACTGAGATTCAATATTTGTCCCACCAAAACCCTGAAAGCACTTTCTGAAGCCTCACTCTGTATCTCTCTGTGCCCAGCTCTGCATCTTCTTGATTTTTAACACACATTAATTATTATTCCAGTTCACTGGGCTGCAGGACCCAGGGTTTACCTCCCCAGCACACCTGGGCTGCAGAAACAAATCCCTCTGCAGGAGCAGGAGCCCCAGGGGCTGTGCTGGTCCCTGTTGCCCACCTGGATGAGGTTTCCACCCCAGGGGCTGCAGAGAACCCCCAGGATCCATCCCTGGGGCTCCCAGGGCCCTTGCACAGCTCGGAAGGAGAAGCTCAGCCCGTGGTGATGGAGCTGCAGGGCCCATTGCCAGCAGCCCCACGTGCTGTGGGGTGCCAGCCCTGGCAGGGGGGTGCCAGCAGCCTGGCAGCGTGCCCCCCGTGGGAAGGGGCTGTGGTGGCAGCAGAGGCAGCTCCTGGTGCTCGCTGCCCCTGCCCTTGGCCCGAGCACGGCCAGCAGGAGGGGAGAGACCCCCAGGCAGGGGCAGAGGGGGATGAGAGGGGCAGGGAGCTGTGAGGGGCACAACAGAGGAGCTGTGAGGGGCAGCAGCTGTGAGTGCCAGAGTGCAGAGGCTTGGAGGGGCCCTTGTGAGCCCTGGGACCCCCTGTGCTGCCCAGGGCCCAGCTGAGCACAGGAGCTGCAGGAGGGGGACATGGCTGGGGGAGCCCCATCCATCCCACTCTTCTACCAGCCCTGCAGTTTCTATTCTAGGCTGCCCAGAGGTGAGGATTTGGCATTTCCCCATCCTTCTGCCTGTTGTCACCTGCTGCTCTGCTGCTGCCCCGTGTCCTGCAGGGCAGGGCCCAGGTGGGACAGCGTGGCCTGGCCAGGGCTTGCCCAGCACCAGGAGGAGCAGAAGCACCACAGGTGGTGTCTCCTGCTCCTCACACCCCCTGCAGTTACCCCCAGTGTCTCTGTTCTATCCCAAGAGCACTTCTGCCCTGCCCAGGCTCTCCTGTTATTCTCACTAGCCCAGGCAGAGCTATAGCAAATGCCCAGCTGTATTTGTGCAGCCTTTTAGCCCTGTTCATCTATGGAGCTGTCTTGGTTTGGAAAGTCAGATGTGTGCTAAGGAAGGCAGGAGCCTCCCCTGAAATGGAGAATGTAAACCCTCCCCACCCCTCTGAATTGCTATAAATTTTAGCTTTAGGGGCTCTCAGGCAAAAATATGGCAGCAGGAAATAGCAGTTCTTTAATAGGGAAGAAAATAAAAGGTAAAATTAACAATGCAGTAAACTAAACCAACACTGCCAGAGTCAGAACCCAGCCTGACACCCTGTGGGTCAGGGTGTTGGCAGCAGTCCCATTGGAATTGTGGCTCAGCCCTCCTGCAGTGTCAGGGCTGGTTCTGCTGGAGCAGGGATCCTGGAGAAAGGTGCAGTCTCTGCCTCTGAAGATCCAGGGGAAGAAGAGGCAGCTGCTGTTCCTCTGGGCAATCCAGTGCAGAAGCTGTGCTGGTGTTCCAGAATCTCCAGATTATATCCGGGTAGGAATGCTTGGCTCCTCCCTCTGGGCTCACATCTCCCAATGGCATGCTGTAGTTCTTATCAGCCATGCAGTGACATTCAATGGCCTCTTATCAGCATCCTGGACGGAGGAGTGGGTGTGGAAAAGATAAGGAAAACTGCCCACTTGACAACTGCCATACAGATGGCAAATAGAATCCAATTTGCTTGGCAATCCAGGACAGGAGCCTTTCCCTCAGTTTCTCTGTGGAATTCTGCATTTCCCAACTGCTCTTCCACACCAACCTCTCTCCACTTATGTGCAAGTTGTTGGCAGGAATGCCAGGTGAGATGCTGTCGATCCTTAATCATGTTCTTCATTTGGAAGGGAACCATTTATTAAGTGTGGCCTCTCTGTTGCCCTTTTGTACCAAACACATCTTCTCCCCTGCCCTGAATGTCAAAATTTAACATTTTACTAAAGGAAAGCATAAGTTATGGTAGCTGGTGTCTATTCTTTCTTCTCCATTCTTATGCTCTTTTACTCTGTATAAAAAAGAAATTTTGGCACAACTCATTTTTCATGAGCTACTACTGACAGTTCCTCATTTCCTTGCTCTTTCTTCTGTGTTCATACAAATAATTTACTGGTAAGTCCCCATTTTCTTCCAGAAGTCGAAGAGTTTTGTGCCCTAAAGCTTCCCTTTTTTAAAGGATGCCTCTTTCAAATTTTCCTTCCTCATCAGACTCTGAATCCTTGGCAGAAAGGCTGCAGTCACTGCAATGGGTCCATGTTCTTTGGGCTGCCCCTCACCACTGAGACCACGACACTGGCAGTAAATTATGATAGGACCCTAAACACCACTCCCTTTTTCATGCCATCTCCAATCACTCTAAGGAGGTCTTTGAGTAACCTTTAGGCACTTCCCCAGGCCCAGCTACCTTGCTGGGATGTGTCTGTCAGCCAGGGGAGCTTGTGTCAGAGATGTCCCAGCTCTGGAAGGAGCAAAGTTCAGGACAGAGGCATGTCCAGAGTCAGGAACAGCCTTTGCAAAGGTGCTGAGGTGATGGCAGCAGTAAACTCAGATGTGTGGGGCTCCAGTGGGTCAGGGAGAGAGGATTGTGTCTGACCAGGTCTGGAGCAGCCCTTGGAGTGTGGTTCTCACTCTGCCTCCATGCCTAGAGCTGTTCACACACCTACCCCACCCCTGTGTCGCTGTCGAGGCGGTCACGGCACAAAGCAGAGACCACAAGCAGCCTCAGATGGCAACTCTTTATTATTGAACATGGCTGACCTTTTATTCACTTTCTAATTGTTTATACTTCTTTTACCTTAACTATTGGCTACAATAAGTTAACATAACACTATTGGTGAAAAGCTACAGTGACTTCAACTAACTTTCTAAAAATACTTCATCTCTTCTTATCTTCAGTTCTTCACTTCTCTTGGTGTCTTTGATTACAGCCTTGAGAGAGCTCCTTGTCAGCTTCTTCTTGCTTCTTATCAGCTTCTTCTCGCTCCTTTAGCTAACAGGCTTGCTGTTAGCCCCTTCCACACCCCTGGGTGCACTGTCCCCTTTGTCTCCTCCTTTCCCATTCCTGTGTAGGTGTCCCCATGTTCATGGCCCTCCTCCATGCCCTGCACTCATTTCCACCCCTGAGGCTCCTCCTGGCTCCTGCCTGTCCAGCCCACCAGCCCCAGGCACCTGCTCTCTCTGCAGCCTCTGGTTTGGTTTTTTCCACGGCAGTTCCAGTTCCTGCTGCCAGCTGTGGGGTCCCTGAGCAAACATCTGTGAGCAGCTCCTCCTCACCCTCAGTGCCTGCTGTGCCTCAGTGGGGTAGGAAAGCTGCCCAGGGCTGGTTTCCATCCCCTCTGGAGGGAACCACTGAGGGAACACACATGGGCAAAGGCTGCCTGACTCCAGGATAAATGTGGGACAGCCTGGCTCAGAGCACTGGTGTCAGTCTGGGGTAACAGAGGCACATCTGCAGGGCAGAGGCCCCTTTGTGCAGCACCAAACTCATCCCTTGGCCCTTCTGCTGCACCTCCTGGGCCACACTGGGCTGCAGCTCATCTGCCAGCTTACCTGCCAGCCACCTTTTAAGAGCTCTTGCTGGCCAAGTGATGCTTTCCAGCCTTTCCAGCAAGAGCCCAGAACAACTTGAGAAACAAGCAGCAGCATCCTCCATTTCATGTCAGGCTGTTTTTGTTGGGTTTTTAACAAAGTTTTCTTTTTTCTAATTATAGGATGTTGCAGAACAATCAGCTGAGCAGCATCCCTGCAGAGGCACTGAGAGATCTTCCAAATCTCCAATCTCTGTAAGTCATTAAAAATCAATGCTGCGAGCTGCACAGTCCCTTGGGTACCCCAGGCTTCCCAGCATTTGAGTCATTAGTTCCTTTGTCAAGGATGTTCTGTTCCTTCTTCCTTTTCTTTTCCAATTTATTCAAAGATTACTGTCACTTAGAGTGGAAGGGAGGGGAGGGCAGTTTTCAAGGAAGAAACACTGTCTTGGTGGAGGATGTTGAAATTACAGCTCCCCATGTGTGCATTGTGATGAAAAGGCCACCAGAGCCAATGCATATTTCAAGGAACATTGGAAAATATCCACCCAGAGAGTCTCTGTCCTCTGCACTGTGGACCACAGTGGGGAAAGGACCTGCCAGGGAGCACAGAGCTCAGTCTGGGCTGGCAAAGGGCAAATTGGGCTGTTTAACCCAAAAGGAGGATAATTGTGGCAGGGTAGAACTGCTTTAAAGACTTTAACAATTCAGCCCTGTGATTGTGCTTTTCCTGTACCCACAGCAGGTCTGTGCTCCCGTGTTCCCTAAAAATCACAGCACTTTGGAATTCTGCTGTTTCCCGAGTAGGGGCGGAGTTGAGACCAGACCTGGGAGTGCCAGTGGATTTAGGGAAGGTGTGTTTGGTGCAGGGAGCACAGCTGAAGCTTCTAAGAGTGTTTGAGTTGGGCTGAACCACTGCAAATCTGCCCTTATCCCTTAATCCTTAACTTCAGTCCCAGGCTTACACAGCCCTTTTATCCCAGAAATGTTTTCTGGCAGTCTCCTGCTTGGAGCAGGACTATCCCAAATACTCAGGGGGCAGCTGCAGCTTTGTCTCTTCAAGCACAGAGATTCCCCTCTCACTGGTAGCCTGGAGCTGCTATTCCTGGGGAAGAAACTTTTTCTCAAGTCCAACCTAAAACTCCTGGAAGGAAATTTGTGGTCATTACCCTTTGTTTGATCACCTGGAACCACCCTGAAGGGCTTGGCTCCATCATCTTTGCTTGCAGGCCCTTGGCAGTTCTCCTCTCAGACGCTTCCCTGCTCCTTCCATCTCTGCTCATGGGGAAGTGGGACCCTGCCTCAGCCACTGGACCTGTCTCATTCCTCCTCATCCTCCTTACACTGGGCACAGTTCTTCATGTGTGGCCCTCCCAGTACCCAGTAGGAGTTTCTGTAAATATGAATTTAAATATTAATTTGCAATGGGGGTGTTGGCTGTGCAGGATGCGAATGTTCTTTCTGCCAGAAGAGATTTGAAACATTTGTTGTTGAAACATCACTGGCACATGGTTGTGGTTATTATTAAATAGTGTTGACATCACCACCAGTGCCAGAGTCAAGACCCCCACTCCAGGGATTTTGAGATCAGGTTGTTTTCCAAGTGATTTCTCTTTCAAGGGAAGCATGGCATGGAAAGTGTGCTGGTTCTTGGTTTCTTTTCTGCCTCTCTCAGGGTCAGGATTGAAAGTGCTCAAGATGATATTTCGTGTTCAGACTCAGATGTTTATTTTTTCCTTATCTATGTTACAGTCTCACAAGCAGTGAGTTCTGCAGTATTTCATTAACAAGCGACAAAAATGGCCCCATATCCATCACTAAAAGGTCTTTAAAGGATAAACTATCCAATTAAGAAATGACACCTAAATGATTTT
The DNA here is from genome assembly GCF_035770615.1 of Melospiza melodia melodia. Taxonomy (NCBI): domain Eukaryota; kingdom Metazoa; phylum Chordata; class Aves; order Passeriformes; family Passerellidae; genus Melospiza; species Melospiza melodia. The sequence continues at coordinate 3,202,992 of NC_086221.1, read as the reverse complement.
TACTTTTAACCCAATAACCAACCTCCCATGCCCTGCAATGCCGGTTTGTTAATCCAATTACACAAAACCACCCAAACCCATGGACAAGGTGAATAAGAAGGAACAGCCTCTGCCCTAAAACCTCCATCTTGCTTTATATATATTACTATATTCCAAAACCTTAAAGTCTTAAGTTTTAGGTTTTACATGCTCCTCTATTACCGCGCCTGAGTGGGTCGCAGCTGGTGAGAGAGAGACGGTGAATCTTGTTTCTTGAATCAGAAGGCTTGATTTATTTATATATCATATATAATACATTATTACTATACTAATAGAATATAGAGAGAGGTTTGCAGAGCAGCTAGGCTAGGCTAGGAATAGATAGAAAGAATCTATAACAAAGTTGTGTTTAAGGACTGAGTCCCTGGCTTACACTTTGTGATTGGCCCTTAATTATAAACAAAGAAAATGAGTTAAGGTGCGTCCCATTACATTCTACAGCAGCTGATAATAATCGTTTACCTTGTCTTCTGAGGCCTCTGGCCTCCAGAAGACGCAGAAATCCGAAAGAAAGGATTTCTGTGGAGAAATGTCTGTGACACTCCTCTATGATATTACAGAGGCCATACCCTATGATATTACCTACCCTGTGATATCACACACTTCTATTCAAACTCCACACCCACAATCCCAGTTCTGTCTTTCCATTTTGGAAGCTTCTTCACGGCCTCAGGTCAGTGCAGTGTTCTCCTGGGGGTCAGTGCCTGCCAGCACAGAAAATCTGAAATTCTCAGCATCCAGGGGGGTTCCAGCAGCAGGTCACAGCCCCAGGAACTGCCCCAGAACACCCCTTGCCCTCAGCCTGTCTCTACTGTGCCCTGCAAGTGTGTGACAGCCATCAGAGCAGAGCCAGCCTTGCCTTCTGAAGGTTCTGCCACAGCCTCCAGTGCAGCTTTGGCTACCAGCCCTGGGGCATTCACTACTGCCAGGGCTGGGAGGTTCACATGCTCCATGTCCTCAGCCCTCAGCACCTGCCAAAATACCACAGGGCAAATGCCAACCACCCCAAGAAGACACCTGCAGCACTCTGGGGTTGTTTAAGGGGCAGGGTGGGAGGATCCTTGTGTGAATTAGCACTGAGGTACCTGCTCCTAATGCATCTTGAGGCCACCTCACCCAGGGTGGTTTTCCCAGGTGTCTCCAAAATGGGTCAGGAGCTAAGGCCAGCTGGGTTCCAGTGCTCTTCCTGCAGAAACTGAAGAGTAAAAGCAAATTTTTGGAAGAAATAAGCTGCTTTAGACAACCTGAGGGAGACTGGGCTTGAAACCTGCCTGCAGTGAAACCTGCCCTGAGCACAGAGAGGACAGGAGGGAGCTGTTCTCCCGGGTGGGTACTCCACAGGATGGTTATTCTCCAGGGAACAGGCACAGCCAGCTCTGCCCTGCATTGCACCACACCAAACTCCTCTTCTGCCTCCAACCTGACTTCTTTAAAGTGTGGAGGGCATGTGCAGACAAAGGTGATGATTTGCACTTTCATATAATCACAGAATCATCAAGGTTGGAGGAGACCCTCAGGATCATCTAATCGCCACCAGCCCAGCACCACCACATTGATCCCACACCACATTCCTGAGGGCCACATCCAGAGACCTTTGAACACCTCCAGAGACAATGATCCACCACCTCCCTGGGCAGCTTATCCCAGTGTCTGACCACTCCTTCAAAGCAAAAATAATTTCTAATATCTAATCTGAATCTCCCCTAGAGAAGCATAGGGCCATTTCCTCTTTTCCTATCCCCACTCCTTTTAGGCAGCTGTAGAGAGCAGCTTTCTCCTCCTCCCACATGAGCTGCCCTGCAGAGACTCTTGGGCTGGTGAGGTCCCAAGAACCAGGTCTGGTGACACAGCCCAGTGTCTGAAGAGGAATACAGGGCTGAGATGCTCTGCTTGGTTTCCACTGCCACTCCAAATGTGGCTACTCACCTCAGACCAAGAGACTCCATGCAGGTCTGCATTGAAGTGATTTTTCCCCCCTCTTTTTCAAATATCTGAGTCATTTTCCACAAGTTTATGAGACTCCTGTGTATCCATTGCCAAAAACTTTGCCAGCCTGGAACACCTATAGGTCACCCACAGCTCTGTTTTCAGGAATTACCGGTCAGGCCATGTGAGCCCCAGTGTCTTTGTGCTGCTCAGAGATTCCTTTTTTCCATTCAGAAGGGGAAGTGGCTTTGAGGCACACCATGACAGCCCAGACTTGTGTGGCACTTGGTGAAATATTAACTCTGTGTTTGCATGTTGGCCACACATCCTAAGCAAGCAGGACAGCAGGGAAGGGGTGAAAATGGGAGCCAACAGGAGTGGGGTGGAACCAGCACCAGACAGAAAGGGATTGTGTGGTGGTTATTTTCTTGCTCTTTCAAGTGTTTACATTTGGTGTCCATGTTTGTCCTTCTGGGGTTCAGGCAGGATTTGAAGGGAAAGTGGGCATCCCTCAGGGACAAACTGACACAGCAGAGGAAAGGCAGATTCTTAATGACCAGGTCTTTTCTCAGGATTACAACAGAAGCAGCAAAACCAAATCAAGACTGAGAACAATTGCTTTCAGCTAAGTTCTATCAGAAAAATTTGCCAATCAGTTCAAGAGATGAGGTGATCAGACAAATGGGACAGAAAGGGATGCTCTAGCCGCTGTGGGACAGAGGCAGGCTGGCATTCACTGCCTGCACAGCACAAAGGTAGATTTGAAATGCAGCAAAAACCTGTGTCAGCGAACTCCAGTTGTCTCCAAATGTGGCAGCTGCCTTGGCTTCAGGGCATTTAGAGAGGATGAGACAGGACACATCACCCAGGCCTTGGAATTGAGCTGCAGGGTCCCTTTGTGGCACTGCTGTGGTCCAAGCCTGGCCCCAGGCAGGAGGAGCATCCAGACCTTCCCTGAGTCCCTCTGATTGCTGGCTGAGAGTGCTGGGCAGGGCAGGCAGCTCCTGCAGGGTGCATGCACAGAGATGAAGAACCAGCTGGAAATCTGCAGGGAATCTGGGAGTCCCTGACAGCAGGAGATCAGCTTCATGTACCTGCTCAAGGAGAGGGAGGCCAGGCAGGAAGAAACTTCAATAAATGCTCTCACTCAGAGGGCTGAAGGAAAGATATTCCTCATTTTTATCCAAAGGGGAACACTCTGACTCTCCCATCTCACTGAAACTTGCCTGAACCATTTTTTTCTGGTTTGCTGTCTGTCCAGTGAAGGATCTTCAGTAACTTGGGCTCCCAGGGAGCCAGTGTGCCTCATCTAGAGTTGTTAAAATTAGTGTTCTGCCAGTGCTGGTTTGTCACAGACATCTTTTATGGAAAATCCTTTCCTTAGGATTTTTCCTCCTGAGAAGCTGAGAAGCCTCAAAAACAAAATGTAAACAATGGTTATCTGCTGCTGTGGAATGCAACAGGTGCATCTGGGATTGGTCTCATAGAGTTATTTCTAATTAATGGCCAATCACAGTCAGCTGGCTTGGAAAGAGAGTCCGAGCCACAAACTTTTGTTATCATTCCTTCTTTTTCTGTTCTTAGCCAGCCTTCTGATGAAATCCTTTCTTCTATTCTTTTAGTATAGTTTTAATATAATATATATCATAAAATAATAAATCAAGCCTTCTGAAACATGGAGTCAGATCCTCATCTCTTCCCTCATCCTCAGACCCCTGTGAACACAGTCACACTGGTTCCACAGAATGTCCTTTGTGACACAGAATGTCCCTTGTGACACCACCCCTGCCATGTAAAACACCTGAAGTCCATGGGTTGGCAGCTTTGAGGGAGCTCCTTACCCACAGACAGGTCCCCAGGTGCTGATGCAGGTTGAAGTGCCCTGTGCAGAGTGATCAGAGCCAGGGCACAGTCAGAGCATGAACTCTCTGCTCCAGAGCCCTCAACCCCAGGAAAGCCTGGGGCTCTCCTGCAGTGCACCTGCACCCACTGTGCCTTTCACCTCTGGCTTCACGGCAGCCTGAACACAGGGCTCCAGCTCGTCCTCTGCACCAAGAGCAGGGGCTCTCTGCACCTGGGGCCTGCTCACATCTGGCTCTAAAACACATTCTGTCATACACATTTAGTTATAAATCTGTCTTGGTTTCTCACTCTGAAAGGAAATGAGCTTGTAATAGCCACACAACATTTTTTGTCTAAATGTAACACATTGATCTGTAAAACACAGATAAAAAAGGAGAAACACAGGTGTCACAAAGACCATGCTTACACTGTTCTGCTTCTCTTCTTGCCTTCTGATGGGGACCTGTCTGTGGGTAAGGAGCTTTCTCAAAGCTGCCAACTCATGGACTTCAGGTGTGCAGAATTTTTCATGGCAGGGGTGGTGTCCCCCACAAAAGACATGCTGTGCAACCAGCACTGCCAGAACACGAATTTTAACAACTCTTGATAAGGCACATTGGCTTCTGGGAGCCCAAGTTACTGAAAGTCCTTCACTGGACAGACAGCTGTCGTTATAGGACATGAAAGAACACAGGCTCACACTGCTGTTCTCAAGGTGAAGAAAAAGGGAAGTTTACTTTTTGACTTCAACATTTATAGTTTTCCAAAAGTGCCAGTGGATTGGAGGGTGACAGTGCCACCTCTCCAATGACACTGGACAAACCAACAGTCTATCAACTTTCTCCTCCTCCATAAAGGGATGCAAAACAATGAGTTATTTACAGAAAGTGTGTGAGGAAGTTTGCTACAAGAATGTCAACATCAGAAGGCTTAGAAAATCTTAAAAAACCAAGGTGACAGCAAACCAGAAAAAAAATGGTTCAGGCAAGTTTCAGTGAGATGGCAGAGTCAGAGTGTTCCCCTTTGGATTCCTGCTCTTGGACATTCCCATTGCCCTGTGTGATCCCCACATATCCTTCCTAACCAAGGAAGATCCAGCTCTGAGTTCTGGCTAATAAATAACATTTCAAACATGGTAAGAGGGCTCCCTCCTGCAAACTCTCCCCGGGGTGCTGTGAATCCCAGGTTTCCATCCATCCCACATAACTCTGTGCCAAAAGGGCATTGGTAGGTGTAGGATGCCATCATGCCATGTTCTGACCCAAAGCTTGGCTGCTCCAGCTTGGACCACTGGGTATCACCAACCATTGGTCATCAGGGACCTCCTGTGGTCTGCACCACCCCTCCTGAAAGGGGGTTTGGCTTTCCCCAGCAGTATCCATGGGTCATTCTGTCCATGGATGTCAGCCAGTATGAGGAGGCAAGTGCACACCCACCCAGACAGCCCCATCCACATCACACACCCCTGTGCTTACAAAAACCCCTCACCAGGTCCTGCAAAGCTGCAGCCATGCCCAGACCAGAACCAGAGCTGTCAGCTCCAGGATGGGGACACATCACTGTCTGGAGCTGTCAGGAAGGACACCTTGACAGCTTTCTCTAGATGAACACAAAGAGGAATTTGGATTTCCAAAGAAAAGTCCAAGCTCTGGAGACCGAGCCTCCTATCAAGCACGAGGGAGCTGCTTCCCAGCAGGTTTGATTTATCTGGAAGCGTGTTGGGAAGGCCAGTGGGGAGGATTAGAAAGAACACGCACACCTGATGGCAATGCTCTGAGCCCTGCAAGGGCTGCCAAGGCCTTACATAATGCTCAGATGCAGTTGTGCTCCCCTGGCAGAGTGTCTGGCTGCCAGTGGTTTGTAGGTGCAGTAACAACATACCATGTGCATGCTGGAAGAGTCGTGTGTCAGTCTAATTAACGACTTTGTGGTTTGTGAGCACTTACCTAAAGCAGATGGGCACTGTGTCTGTTCCTCTGCCAGGCAGAAAGAGTCCAAGGTATTTCAAAGTGAGCAGGTGCTATAAATTATAATTACCAAGCTTGTCGAGGTAGAGAAAGCAGAGAGAAAAGAAACCTGGTGGATTAAGAGATCAAGATAAACTCCTGGTTTTTTCTTTTTCAAGTGCCTATGGAAAGCTTTTTTGAGAGTTTCTTGCAGATCAGCATTTTGGGAAGGTGTTTAGCATGTGTCTGGCTCTTGAGCGTGAGTGTTGTCTATATCAGCCTGGGGGGGTAGGGAGGATTTACTGCCAGGCAGAAGAGTTAAACCTCAAGATCCTGCACCATGAGACTGAGCTCCCCTTACCCCTTTTCCACACTGCACTTTGGGTTTTCTCTCTCTGGCAAGATGCTCCATTCTGCTGGCAAATCAGCCTTGTGGTTCATTCCCTAGCTCTATATCCCACAAGGATTGACTCTCCTGCTGTTGGGCTTGATGGCATCCAGGAAAACAACTTGTGACTGTGTCCCCATCTTCTTCTGTCTCTTGGCAACTCCTCCTGTGTGCAGAAAAGGAACTGCTTCCCTCCTGCCAGCATGTGCCAGTGCCCTACAGCCAGCCATGCTCTGCAGCCAGGGCAGAGGCAGCCACTGCCAGCCCCAGCGTGCAGCAGCCCCATTCCCTCTGGTCCTGGCCTTGCCCTCATTTTATTTCCCCTTTCTCCATCACACTCTTGCCTCCCTCTTGAATATTTTCAGAATTCTCCTGCCACTGTGCCACGAACCTGCTTTTCCCAGCTGAAATCAGATGGTTCCCCTGAGCAGCTCTCTGGTCCCATCAGCACCATCCCCACCAAGGGCTCGTTCTTGTTTGTGACTCTTGTGTGACAGCAGGGCTGTGCTCTGCTCATCTGGCCTTCACAAGCTGAGGGGGTGCAATGTGGAGGAGAAACTCTGCCATAAATGTTGTTCTTAAAAACACTGAAATCATCTTCCTGCTTGCTAAAGCTGTAATTTCCCATTATATTCTGATTTCCCTCCAGCTGTACTTGACCCATAATCAATAAATGCTAAATCAGCCTGACATGTAACTCCCTGTACACAGTTTAATTGTACCTCTAACTAAAACAATCCACTTCCTCCATCCCATTAGTTTGCCACCATTTGGACTCCTGTGGAAATGCAATAAAGGCTGCTTCCTCCCCTGTCCCTTAAGGCAGGTAATTCTTTTCGTACATATGGCCAGAGATTAAAATGCAAAAAAATGACTTATAGCAATTTGAGAACATGTGGACTTTGATGTAGACAAAGGAGGAAGGCTCTCCCCACCAGATCAGATTCTCACAAGCATATAAATTCTTATGACAGAAGGAAGAAAAAAATTCCTTTGGAATCAACATGGCCTGAAGAGCTCAGTCTGTTCATTCCTCATTTCACTTCTTTGATCTGTTTGAGATTTGACAGTTTGCTGTTCACAGCAATATTCCTCTCTATAAATCACAGGTGATGCTGTGAGGTTTGGGGAAGGTGTTGTTTCCATGGGTTGTTTAGGGGATAAAAGCTGTGGACAAACTGACACCTATAAAGTCAATAAAGCACAGCAGTGACCAGCACCCTGCTGGCACACGAGCTGTCTTGTGGTGAGCCCACCTCAGCTCTGATTGACTGGCTTCAGAGTCTTTCTGGAGCACAAAAGGAGGCCAGGGAAGAGCAGTGAGGTTGCTCTGATGGAGTGCATGAGGATGGGCTGGAGCAGAGTGACTGCAAATGTTTCCCTGGTGATTGCTGCTGCTGCTGAGCACACAGGACCTTGGATTTCCCCTCTTATGGACTCCTCTGCAGCAGGGAAATGAGCCCAGGGTGGGCATCACAGTGCCAGCACCATGCTGTCCTTCCACTTGTGAGGACACAGGCTGGTCAAAACCTTCCCATCCCAGCTCTGAACTCCCCTTTTCCCTGAGGCCCCTCTTCCAGCTCTGGACAACAGCACAACTGAGTCAGAGAGTTCTGTCCCCACTCCTGTTTTCACAATCCTGATCTCCATTTTGGCACTTCAGGCTTTGATAAGATTTCTCCAAAGGAGATAGGCTGGGAGGGTCCAAGAGCAGACATTCACCACATTGAAGTGACCACTGCAGGCAGATGTGCCACACATCTGGATGCACTGAAGTTCATTTTCAGGCACTGATGTAGCCATGGTGTGGTGAGTCTTTGCTCAAGTTTGGTTGCTGCTAGTGCTCCTTGAAGCTGGGTGGAAGCAGGAGACTCTCTGGCTGCGCTGCCATGATCCCAGCTCCCAGGTACAGCTTGCACAGCCTGGGATTCATCTGGAAATGGCACAGTGGCTTGTGTAATTGAGCCAGTGCACAGACAGGGAAGAGATGATGCCATTTTGTTTCAGGTGGGCTGATGTCCCTGGAAGGGACTGGTGTCTTCTCCTGAGGCGACTTCTCATCATTTGATCCATCAGTGATAAAGCAAATTCAGAGGAATTTCTGATTTTTGGCACAACCTTTGAACAAATAACATTATTCTGGTTCTGTGTACCTCGGGCTGTCCTCTAACCTGCCATGCCCTGGCTCTTTCCTCCAGCCAGGCTGAGCTGCCACTGCAGCTCTGTGTTTATCACCAGGACTGGCAACAATAGCTTAGCAAGATCAGACCAGGTTTCAGGAGAAAAAGTGCATTAGAACAGAAATGCAGTTCAACATTCCAATTTTGGACTCATTCCTCTGTTTACATGGGCCTGAACCAGGTCTGGGTTCAAGAGTATCCCTGAGTGGGAAACAAAGTGCATGGCTGGACCTTATAGGCTGTTCCAGCAGCTTTCTTTGCCATTCTGCTCATGTCCCCATGCTGTTCAGAGTGTGCTCCCCAGAACCTCTGAAAACCATTTTTACTGCAGTGATGAGCAGCAATGTACTTTCAAGAGGCAAAGTTGGTAAATCCACTTGGCAGATCATGCATCACTCTCTTTTATTGGGGCAAGACCTGTATCTTGGTCACTGTGCTCTTGCTAGGACCCAAGAATCAGCTCCCTGCAGCCCACAGGTGACAGCAGGGGGATCAGCCACTGTGGTTGGCACAGCCACAAAGAACCCTGGGCCAGCTTTGCAGCAGGGATGTTGAGTGCCTGGGACCAGGGGACTGTGTCTTTGTGCCTCTGCTGTAACTGGGGTGCTGCATCCTTCTCTCATGGTGGAAGATCCTAAAATACTGCCAGGGAGGAGATCAAATTCTTCTGAGTCACCAGCATGGCCTCACTACACAACCTTCCTTCCCTTTGGATAAGTTTCTGCTGTGCCCACGTCTCCCTCAGGCAAACCAGGTGGATTTGTCTCCCCTGACCGTGGCTGGCTAGATATTACCTCACCCAGGAGCAGTGGAAAATGATCAGCATCTGCAGAGGGTGAATCATCTCTGTTATCTCAGAGCCCTCTCTGGGGCATGAATCACTCTCTGGAGGAATCTGGTTTTCTCTTCTGGCTATAGAAAGACCCTACAACTGGTTTTTTATTCACTGTGTGAATAAGGCTGGGTGAGATGTGGTTTTCCTACACTTGGAAGGCAAAGGAAAAATGTCCCTGTCCCCACTCCTCAGTTTTATCCAGCAGAATCAGCCCCCCAAGCTGGCACACCCCATCAGAGCACGGTACCAAAGCAGGGCTGAGCATCTCTGCCCCCCACAGTCCCCTGCACATCTGTGTAGCCCTCAGGGAAATCTGTCAGAGGAGATCATCTCACCCTAAAAATACAAATGCAAGGAGCAGCTTACCCTCTAACCAGGGAGGAATTTATCTACACTCCAGAGCTGGAGGGATTTGAATTTGCAACTGCTGTTCTCAGAGCAAGTCAGAAAGGAGGCATGGCTGCTGGTGCATCACAGACATAGATTTTCTTTTTTCCTGCCAGTAGGAGGAACTCAGCTGGTCAGATTTGATCTTTTCTGCTTAGCAGTAAAAAACCATGAAATGCAATGTGGTTATCCCAGTACAATGGTCTCAATGGCATTTTTAAGAGGAAGATTTAATGACCACACACAAGCTGTTGAATGTATCATCCTCAAGGAGCAGTTCACTTCAGCAGTGCCACAACAAATCCTTGCTGCATTTGTTTTCCATTCATTACTTGCTGTTTTTCAGCAATGAGTTGCTGTGAAGTTTATGCAAAGGCAATGTCCATGTATCTCATGCTTGTAAGTGTCAATGCTGTGAACGATCCTAGGATTTCTCTCCCAGGAAGACAAGAGTGCTGTGTGGTTTACCAGGCTAACAGCTAAAAGTTTAGCAAACCTCAGTCAAGAACTGGAAAATAATACAGAAAAAAGCTATCTGCATGAATTGGTATCTCCTCCAAGGATGGTGTGTGGAGATACAAGACAGAGAAACTGCCCCAGCTGCATCAGCTGCCTCAGCTGTGCTCACAATGTGTAAAAAGCAGCAGCTTCCTTTCTTTTGAAATCCTCTCCTGGAATGTGCAGAGTAGGTCATTCAGGTCCCAATGACCTTAAGTGGGGCCAGCATGTCCATGATGGCATCTTCTCTCTTGAGACTTCACTTTCCAATTTCCCCATTCACTGAGCTGGTGGTTGGCAGCACTTGGAAGGGGGTGATGGTGATGGGGATGGGGATGATGGTGATGGGGATGGGGATGGTGAGGCCCTTGCCATGCCCCAGCACTTCCAGAATTCCTACTTGTGCTGCCAATGAGGAGGTCCCAGCACAGGGGGTGTTTGGAGCTGTGCTTGTCCAGCAGTGCCTATTCCTGCCTGGCTGTACCCTCCAGGCACTGCAGTCACCTCCAGACTGCTCTCTGTTGGCTGTGGCAATGCAGCGGGGGCCCCTGGTGCTCACATATCTCCCCAGATTGTTTCCCCCTTTCTCTGCCCACACTGCAGTGACTGCAGAACCCACTTTTCAATAAGCAGAGGTCCCTCAGAAGAGACTCTGACACACACAATGAAACTTGGCTCCAGCTTCACACCCTCCTCAAACACACGGTCACTTCCCACCTCTGGCTGGAAGAGCTTTCAGGAAGTGCCGTGGCTGCCCCCAGTGTGTGTCCTGGGCACATTGTGAGCGCTGAATAAATAACAATCACAGCTCTCATCCACACTCCTGCCTCATAAAGCCATAAAGAACGTTCCGATGTGTTTCCGTTAAGCTTGTCATGGCATAACCCATAAATGTCATGAACCTGAGCCCACCCACCCACCTGAGCACCCAGGCCATGCTGTGTGTCCCGGGGGATGGCTCAATGGAAATGACAGACAACAGTTGTTCCACACAAGAGACATGTCAGTGCCAAAGGAAGATGTATCCCAGGTGTTCAGGCATTGGTGTGTAAGGAGCGGTGGTTCATCCACAGCTCCTTACACACCAATGAGGAGCTTCAGGCAAACTGGAGATAGGGAGATGAGCAAGGAATGGACACACTTAAACTGGCAACATCTGTCATAGAATGATGGAATCCTGGAATGGTTTGTGTATAAAGAAACCTTAAGGCTCAACTCGTTCCACCCCTGCCATGGTCAGCGACAGCTTCCACTGTCCCAGACTGCTCCAAGTCCTGTCCAACCTGGTCTTGGACACTTCCAGGGATCCAGGGGCAGCCACAGCTGCTCTGGGCAATCTGTGCCAGGGCCTGCCCACCCTCACAACCAAGAATTTCTTCCCAATATCCCATCTAACCCTGCTCTGTGCCAGTGGGAAGCCATTCCCTGTGTCCTGTTGTTCCATCTCTTGTCCCAAGTCCTTCTCCAGCTCTCCTGGAGCCCCTTCAGGCCCTGGAAGGGGCTCTGAGGTCCCCTGGAGCCTTCTCCCCTCCAGGTGAGCACCCCCAGCTCTCCCAGCCTGGCTCCAGGGCAGAGGGGCTCCAGTTCTTGGACCATCTCCGTGGGCTCCTCTGGACCCACATAAACAGGCCTGTGTGTTTCTCTCTGAGGGCCCAGGGCTGGACCCAGCAACAATTGTGCCCAGATCTGTTCAGAGCCCTCTCCCCAGAGCTCAGCATGTCCTGTTCCTTCTGTCCCAAGGGCTGCTCTCCCTCCTCTTGCCCAGCTGCCCTGTGCCTGACAAACACCATGGTTCCCATGCAGGCCCTGCTGCTGGGTGGGCTCTGAGCCACCCTGCTCAGGCTCCAGCTGCCTCCTGAGCCTCCTCCATTCCCCTGGGCCTGGCACCATGGCCAAGGGGGCAGTGCCAGGACCCAGGGAGAGGCTGGTCGGGGAGCTGGCACAGCTGCCCAGCTTTCAGCAGTTTCTGTAGCTGCACAGAGATTTTGGCAATCCTTCTTGCACCGTTCTGACCTGAGGGGTTTTGGAGGTGTTTGCAACCGGGGATAACAAAGCCCTCTTGTCTACACCAAAGACACTTTGTGTGGAGTCTAGGTATTGCTCTGATTTCATTTCCTGAGCATCCCTCGTGGAGAGCTTCCCACAGAAACATGCCCCATTGAGTCAGGAGGGAAGACTCACTGCAATCCAAACAGAGCCCTGCAAACTTTCTCACCGGGTCCTGTTCCACAGCCAACTGCAAACACGTTTGTGTCTTGAACCTCCATTCACTGCCTGGGATGGTTTTCACAAGTTTCCAGCTGGAAATGGAGCCAGCCACCACTTGTGAGTCTTGCTGGAGGGCTGAGAGCCTTTCTGTGGCACAGCAGGGATGCAAGGTGGAGGAGCTGGCCTACAAGGCAATAATGTGTCATTCACAGAATCATAGAGTGCTTTGGGGCTGAAAGTGACCTTTAAAGGTCATCTAGTCCAATCCCCTGCAATGAGCGGGGACACCTTCAACTACACCAGGCTGCTCAGAGCCCCATCCAGCCCTCAATGCTTCCAGGGAAGGGACACTTCTCTGAGCAGCCTCTGTTAGTGTTTCACCATCTTACCATAAAGAATTTCTTCTTTATATCTAGTCTGAATCTCCCCTCTTTTGGTTTAAAACCATCACCCCTTGTCCTATTGCTACAGCCCCTACTAAAAAGTCTGTGCCCATCTTGCTCATAGGCCCCCTTTAGACACAAGAAGGAGCTCTGAGGTTTCCCCTCAGAGAAGATGAGCCCTCTCTTCTCTCTTCTCTCTTCTCTCTTCTCTCTTCTCTCTTCTCTCTTCTCCAGGCTGAGCAGGCCCAGCTCCCTCAGCCTGTTTCCAGAACAGGAGGGCTCCAGCCCTCAGCATGGCCTCCTGTGGGACCACTCCAAAGCTCCATTTCCCCCACTGAATCTACAATTCATTATGGCAGCAAAGACACAAGAGGCAGGCAGAAATTTAACCCAGCTTTCCCTTTCCAGGTGAGTACTGCAGTCCCTGGCTGCCTTTGTCCTCTCCCAGGTGTTATCAGTTGATAGAAGAACCCTGTTCCTCCCTGGGTTCCTTGGGCAGGCTCAGGGCCCCGGAGCCTCTGTGTGCCAGGCCCCAGAAGGGCTGAGCAGGCACAAGGAGCAGCATGAGAGAGCTGGAAGTGTGGCATTGAGGACAGAGTGGGCTCGGGCAGGGTGACCCCAGAGCTGGCAGTGTGGCACTGGGGACACAGTGGGTTCAGGCAGGGTGAGCCCAGAGCTGCCCTCCCTTGTGGCAGTGGGGGAAATGGAGCTGTTGGAGTGGTCCCACAGGAGGCCATGCTGAGGGCTGGAGCCCTCCTGTTCTGGAAACAGGCTGAGGGAGATAGGGCTGCTCAGCCTGGAGAAGATAACGCTCTGGGCAAACCTCAGAGCTCCTTCTTGTGCCTAAAGGAGGCCTATGAGCAAGATGGGCACAGACATTTTAGTAGGGGCTGTAGCAATAGGACAAGGGGTGATGGTTTTAAACCAAAAGAGGGGAGATTCAGACTAGATACAAATAAGAATTTTTTTACAGTAAGATGGTGAAACACTAACACAGGCTGCTCAGAGAAGTGTCCCTTCCCTGGAAGCATTGAGGGCTGGATGGGGCTCTGAGCAGCCTGGTGTAGTTGAAGGTGTCCCTGCTCATTGCAGGGGATTGGATTAGGTGGCCTTTAAAGGTCACTCTTAGCCCCAAAAAAAAGCATGGGCAGGAGACTTTTCTCCTTTTCAATGCCTTTATTAAAAGTGATCAGCTTGGATGGGAAGAACCGACAGGTCCACACTCATGCCACTGCTGCTCTCAGGAATGACTCAGAGGAGGAGGAAGAGTGCAGTTTTGTCCACTGGTCTGTGGGCAGAGCTGGGGGCTCCATCCTCATGAAAGCACTGGAAAATCTCTGGATTTTCTGGTTTAATATTTGATGTCCTCTGTCTAGCTGACATCTTTAAGTTAGGGTGAGGGGTAAAAAGGCCTTGGCAGATACTGGATTCTGTTCCTCACATCTGTTCATCACTTTGATTCATCAGTTTTGTGTTGGCTCGTTGTTTTAGGGGTTTTTGGCTAGGTTTGGTGAGGGGTCTCTCCCGTTGCATGCTGGATCCGATGTCATTTGCATGTCACTTTGATGTCCCTTCACCTTTTGGGTGTCATCCTCTAGGAAGCAGCAGGGTGTCACTCGACAAAGAGGGAATTCTTAACCATCAACAACAGGTGATTACAATAACAAACAGTTAGAACTCTACCCTGGCAGCAACTGGCCCAACCTGTTAACTCTGCAACCTTTAAAAAAAAAATGGGGCAGGTGTTCTACTCATAACAGTGGGGACAGAGTGGGCTCGGGCAGGGTGGCCCCAGAGCCCTCCCTGCCCGAGCCCTCCCTGGCCGTGCCCTCAGCAGCTCCTGGGGCTCCCCAGGCAGCTCCTGACTCAGGCTGGGAGCTCTGCCTGAGAAAGGAGCTGAGCTCTTGGCCCCAGTCATGAGTGAGTTATCGGAGAAGTGGAGCTGCAATGACATCACCTCCTTCTTATGTTACTACAAGGAACTTAGATCCTATTATGGGAGAGGAGGTAACTCAATCGAGCCTTTCAAGATAAACTCAGACAGGAAGAGAGACACGATTGCCTGGAGGCACCAATTAGACATTTCTGGTGAGCTCAGCCCTGTTCAGCTGACACACGTGTGTGCTCTGGGGCCAGGGAGGCAGGAGCTGCTCTCTGCTGTCCCTGGGGTGGGATGGCAGGGGTGGCAACCGGTGCTGCTGGCTCAGCCCTCACACCTTCAATGGGCACAAATCTCCCTCCAGAATGAACTTTCTTTGTGTTCCGTGGTTTGCTGTGCACAGGGAACCACAGAGGAGCTTCCTGCTCTGGAGAGAGCACCTGCACCACTCAGTGCTGTTTATCTTCAGTGGCAAGTCTCCTCCAGCTTTATCAGGGAGATAACAGCTCAAAGTGTTGCAAAAAATACTGTGAGGATGGGCTCACAATATTTTTTGCCCCTGTGGTGACTGGGCTGTGGGGAACATCCCAGCCTGTGCTGCAGGGCAGTCAGTGGCCTAAGACATGCAGACAGACAGCTCTCACTGACTCTGATGTGTGTGAGGAAGGAAAAAACAGCAGCAAAATCTGGGACATGTCCTGGCAGCATGGTATTGAGCATTTCTGTTGGTTTCCAGGCTGCAGCTCCCCCTGTAAAGGCTTCACAGCCAGAAGGAAACGGTAAGAGATGGGTAAATTTGCTTCTGCCAGTCATAGGGTGAGGCATTTGCACCACATCTGTTAGGGAACAGAGAGACTGGTTCTGGTTATCCCCTGGTTGTTCTGGTTATTCTGCCAGTTATGACACCAACAGCTCAGAAACACACTTGTACATCCTATGAAACACTCTGGGAGCATTTCTGGAGAAAAGACAGTTCTCAGAAACTGCTGGGTCTGTGACACAGAAAACACAAGATCAGCTCAGGATTAACACAAACCTCACAATTCATTCACTGCACTGAGGACTGCACAGACCCCACCCCTGCCAGACCTCCCCAGTGGCTGCACTGCTGGCATTGATTTGTCTTCTGGTCACTGGAAAGGAGGAATCTTCCACTCTTGACCTTTTCTCCTTAGAAAAGAACTTCCCTGTTTGCCTGTTCCTTCTAGAAGTGTTCCTGATGCCACCATCCTCTCTGGACTGCTCCAGACAAGGCAGTTGATTTCTCCACAAGCATTTCTCAAACACAGACAACATTCAAGCAATGAAGGGGCTCTTCCAAGGCATGTTGGAACTCAGTATGAAGCTGACCTGAAAACATCCTGCCCAAGGAGGAAACACTTCTATTTCTCATCCCACAAGGTTCCACTGCCTCCCCAGGGCTGTCACTCCCCAGCAGCAGCAGCAAAGGAAGCAGCTGGCAAGATGAGCCACACTCACATGTCGAGCTGACCTGGTGCTCTCACCATGGCTCTGCAGAGATGTGAACATCTGCCCAGGGAAAAAGCTGCCTCAGAGCAGTGGGCTGTGGATGTCCTTGCAGGCAGCTCCCTCTCTCACTGCCCCTGAGTCCCCAGGCCTGAGGTGGCTGCAGGCACTTTGAGGACCTGAGTCAGTGTCATGTTTAAGCCATATAATCACCCTGTAACTCTCAGCAGCAGATGCAGCTCTAAAGCCAGAAACTGAGACTTTGAGCAGCTGCTGGTTTTCATAAGCTGTTGTTCTTGAATGTCCCATTTAAAATCAGCTCCTTCTGCATGTAACAGACAGGCCAGTGCTCAGCAGAGCCTTGCTTGGGCCTGTGAAGTCACTTGGAAGCATTGGCCATGCTGACATCTGGAGTCCCTGTGTGTGATGCTCTTTCCAGACCCATAGCACTGCTCAGAGCATGGGTGGGATGAGCTCCTCTCCTGAGCCATCCAGCAGCTCTGCCAGAGGTGCCTTCCTCTGCAAGCAAGCAAAGGGTTAAAGCTTGCAAGGAAAACCAACAGAGTGATTTGGTGAAACAAAGATTAAAACATCTCTGTGGAAGGTGAGGAGCCAGCCCTGGCCTGTGCTGTCTCATTTACCCACTAATCAGCCCAATTACCTCAGGTATAAATCATAACACAAAACACTTACAGAGCCAGAGTCACACACTGAAGAAAGGAGAGAACTGTTGGGTTGGTTTTTGTTTAGTATAATTGATATAATTACTAACAACCCTGTGCCAAGAACTTCAGCTTTGCTGCTTCCAGAAGAGAGTAGAGAGCTGTCTGAAAGCCATAGCAATTAGCAATCCCCAGATGCACAGCTTTTATTAGCAAGAATGCACATCTATTGCAGAAAGAGCCAGCAGCTCCCTGAGGAGCAATTAACCATCCCTTGGTGCCAGGAATGCAGCTGTCACTGAGCCCATGTCCCCTCAGCAGGGCTGCAAAGGCAATGAGGAGTCCTGCCCACCATGCTGCTTGTGAAATGCCTTCACCAGGGCACTGCCTTGTTCCTCATTTTAACTTACCTGGTTCCAGATAGGTGCATCTTGCTGTGCTGTGGTCCAAGCAGGCTGCTAATTCTGAGACTTCTCAGGCCCAGCTCATTGTACCATGAGAAAATCTCCCTTTTGCTCCGCTGAGGAATCTGAGCTCTGATCTCCACACTCTGGAGCAGACTGACAGAAATTACATGGCTGGAGCTTCCCAGAAGGTGAACCCAGAGAGTGTCTCATGGACAGATGTTGGGGAAGATGAATCAGGAAAGTCTTATAAATATGGATGCCTGGCAAAAGATTTTGAGACTATAGAAACTATAAGTGAGATTGAAATGAAAGCAAGCTCTGAGATCCCTCAGTTACTGAACAACTGGAAAACAATGGTGTGGCCAGCTGAAGGTGATCCCCTTTTGATGGAACAACACCCTCTGCTTGCAGACAGGCCCAAGGGTCAGAGCAGACCCTACAGCTTGGCAGAAGGGGCCCAAAGAGGAGTTTTTAGGGTTTAAAATGTAACATAGTGGGGTAATGTAATGATTCTTATAGGCTGTATGGAAATGCTGTAGGATTTGTATCTCGTACTAGATTGGTTAGTGAGAATGAGAATATTCAACACAGAAGAAGATTTATGGTATTGAAATGGGAACTTTGCTCTTTTTACCCTTCCTTGTTCTCTCATCCTCTTTACCACATTCTTGCCTTCTCTCTCTTTACCTCTCTCTTTACCTCTCTCTTTACTTCTCTCAGCCCTGCTCCAGCTGTGGCTGGCAGCTCCCAGCAGGGCCCTGCACCCAGGCCCTTTGCAGTAACCACAAGTTCCCAGCCCTGGCTGCAGAGATCTCTCATCTCCATCTGTCCCACTGTCCTACCCCCATCACTCCTACAGACAGCAGCCACACATCACACCTCGCCAGGAGGTGCCCAGGCAGCCCTGCAGAGCTGAGGAGCAGCAGAGCTGGGGTTATCTGAGCCCTGCAGAGGTCACCTCTCACTGACAGGAGCTGTGCAGTCACAGAGCTGCGGACACACGAGGATGCAGCATGTCCACAGCCAGAAGCCATCCAGAAGTGTCAACAAACTCCTTGGATGGATCCAAGCACTCAAAAGCCTCCACCAAGGATCCATGAGGAAAAAGGGCCTTTCCTGGGTGTTGCTGAACAGCCACAGAGCAAAGCCAGCAGCATTCATGGTTTCCCCAGGTCCTGGGGCACCATCACAAACCAAACTCCTTTGTGGGTCAGACTCAGGAGGTCATGAGCAAAGTGGGATGGAAAGTTGGACATGGGCTCCACCTCGCTCGCTTGTCCCTGTTCCTGTCCCTGTCCTATCCCTGTCCCTGTCCCTGTTCCTCTTCCTATCCCTGTCCCTGTCTCTGTCCCTGTCTCTGTCCCTGTTCCTGTTCCTGTTCCTATCCCTGTCTCTGTCCCTGTTCCTCTCCTGTCCCTGTCCCTCTTCCCATCCTATCCCTGTCCCTGTCCTATCCCTGTTCCTGTCCTTGTCCTATCCCTGTCCCTGTTCCTGTCCCTGCTCCTGTTGTCCCTGTTTCTGTCCCTGTCCCTGTCCCAGCCCAGCCTGGTGTACCAGCCTCTGGCTCCGTTTTAGCATCTACATTTCTGAAAGCTTAGTTTGGGTTTGAGAAATTATAACTACCCTCATGGGTATTTTCATCATCTGTTCTTTAATTAATTAAACTTGAAACAGAGCATTCACTTTAAAACAATTTTCATTAAACTTATAGGGATTTGGATGAAAGAATATCTCTGGGAAAAATAAGCAGTGCTGCTTTTTTTTATTATTATTTTAACAGTTTATGATGCCAAAACCTAACAGAATTCTTATGCCGAGGAAGGAATGGAAAAAAATAACAAAAATTAACATTTTGTGCAGAAGTTTTAATTTTGCTCAAAATGTTCTTGTTTGTCCAAAAACATTTTGGTGGAATTTTCAAATAGAATACTTAGCCTTACTCTGAGCTGCTGCAGGGTTTGCTTTTCTGATCTTTATTCTTTGGAATTGTTGTCTCAAGTAGATGAATGATGTTATTATCTGATTTGTTTGTAGCTGTGGGGGCAGTAAGTAAATTGGGGCAGAACTTGCAGTTCCCACTTCTCTCAACAGGAAAAATCAAAATCCATTGTCTTGTGTTGGCCCTCTGAGCAAGGACACAAAACCTGTGGGAGTGGAGCTTTGGGTGTGATGTGCTTTTGTGATGGTCTCAACTGAACAGAATCACAGAATCAATCACAGAATGGTTTGGGTTGGAAGGGACCTCAAAGCCCATCCAGTTCCACCCTCTGCCATGGCAGGGACACCTTCTACCATCCCAGGTGGCTCCAAGCCCTGTCCAGCCTGGCCTTGGACACTTCCAGGGATCCAGGGGCAGCCACAGCTGCTCTGGGCACCTGTTTCCAGGGCCTCACCATCCTCTGAGGTTAATACAATAAAGTGGAAAAATGGGAATAATGGAATAGGGTTTAACCCACCCTGGGTTATCATTCCAGTCTAAGGTGATGCTGCACCAGAGCTTGTACTCTGCATTTTAAGGACATTTTTCTGAAGATCTCAGGAAGGTTTGACTGCACTTCCTAACCAGGTACAAATCTCCAGATTTGTCCAGCCAGGGCAGGGAATGCTTCTTTCTGTGATGTAGGGAAGGTTTGTTTCCCAGGATTATCTGAGAATTTCCCCCAGGAAATACCATCCACACTCCCTTGCAGAAAGCAAGGCTTGCACCCAGCCTCTCCCCTCTCCCACTCATAATGGGGCCTTTGGTCTCCTGCAGTTATTGCAGTGTCCTTAAATTAAGAAATGTTGGTACTCTTTGAAAAAGGGCTATACCTGGGGGGTAACAGTGTCTGGTGTTCAACTTTCATCAAAAATATTACTTTATATAGTCAAGAATACTAATTTCTTAACCACATTCCTTTCTGGAGGATCATTGATTTGAAGGCTGGGCCATGACAACTCTGTTAACTTCCTTCTCTCTTGCTTTGATAAGAGACAAAGTGCTTTCTCTCTGCAATTTGAATTCAGAGATCCCTGCCTTAGATAGCTTGGAAAAATAAAATAAGCTCTGTTGGCTGTGGATGGAAATTTAAATTTTGTATAATTGGTTCCTGGTATTTCATCCAAATCTGAAGTATTTTCCTCTTATAATTTGGTTTCAAAATCTACAGATAACACATTGTATCCTGCTTACCATCATTGCAATAAAAGGTCTTTAGAGAGATGATTCCAAAACCTAAGTTTTAAAGTTTTTTCATAATAACCTTAATATTTTTTGGCTTGTCATTCTATTTTGAAACAAAAACAAATGTTCAAAATTAAAATTTCTCAGCAAATTAAACCTCATATTCAACAGGTTTAAGCTTTCCACAATGATTAAAAGAAGCAATTGGCAAATGGAGGGGAGGAGAGGCCCAAAGGTGTGACAGCAGAGCACAGGCTCAGCTCCTGCCCTGTGACACAGGGTCTGACTCCTGCACAGGTACCCCTGGTGGTTGGGATCCCACAGTTCTGCTCCATTTGCATATTGCAGTTAATTGTCCAGTTACAGCTTTTGCCCACGCAGTCCCATCCTTCTTGTTTCTCTCTCTTCATTCCATGTTGTTTTTTCTCTTGGGCCTGAGATTTGGATCATTTGTGCTTGGTCCCCAGCTGGAGAAGGAATTGTTTTGTCTCCCTGCACTGTGAAGAGAGCTTACAATCCCTTTATATGAAGCCCAGACACAAACACTAAAGCAGCACAGAATCTGAAAAATAGAAAAGCCCAAACCTGAGGTATCACTAGGCAGTGAGCAGATATCAGTTTCTCTGGGTCTGGATTGAAGGCACTTGAGATAATAGTTCATGTTCAGACTCAGATGTTTATTATTTCTTATCAGTAAAACAGTCTCACTACTGTGAGTTCTGCAGCTTTTCATTAGAAGGCACAAAATGGCCAACAATCTCTTGTTACAAGGTCTTTTAAGACTAAACTATCCAATTAAGAACTAACACCTAGATTATTTTCCCTTTTAACCCAATAACTGATCCCACAGAGCCCTCAGTGCAGAATTTTCTGCCCAATTACAAAATGCCAAACCCATGAAGAAGAAGGACAAAGAAGCATGAAGAAGAAACCCAGGACAACACCCCCATCTTGCTTCCATCTACAAACACTAAAAATCCCAAACCCTAAATTTCTCACCAAGTGATACACCTACACTACTCTCTATAATCTATTTCACACTTTTGTGGATTCCAGTGTGTCTTGAAGTCTAGAAAACTTTCTCCATGGATGAGGGTCAAAGTCAGTGCTGCCCTGGGGGTCAGGACACCCTAGAGCAGACAGAGAAATATTCCCAATGTGCTCTGGGTTTCCACAGGCAGACATCTCCCAGCACAGGTGGGAGAATCACAACACCTTCTCATGTTAATCACTATTTACAGCCCAGTCCAATCTCCCTGGCCATCAATCCATCCCCTACTTACAGCCCAATCCAATCCATCTCCTATTTACAGCCCAGTCCAATCTCCCTGGCCATCAATCCATCCCTTTCCCTTTGCCCAACACCTGAGGAAGGGCTTTCACTGATCCCCACCCTGTTTCTCTCCCACGCAGCCGCCTGGATGCAAACCTCATCTCCGTGGTGCCCGACAGGAGCTTTGAGGGGCTGCTGTCCCTGCGTCACCTGTGGCTGGACGACAACGCGCTGACGGAGATCCCGGTGCGTGCCCTCAACCACCTGCCAGCGCTGCAGGCCATGACCCTGGCCCTCAACCAGATCTGGCACATCCCCGACTTCGCCTTCCAGAACCTCAGCAGCCTCGTGGTGCTGTAAGCCTCCTCCAGTTCTTATTCCCTTGGCTGGGACAAGGTGCTGCCCAGGGGTTCCAAGGGGCAGAGGGTTTGTTCCCCCTCATTTGATACGAATTGCTAAATTTGCCTCTTTTGATTTTTGACGTTTTCCCCACTTTTCAGTGAAGAGCTAGAAAGCTCCCTGATATAATCCAACAAATGTTTTGTATTAAAAAAAAATCAGTAACTGGAAACAAAAACCAGATTATTTTCCTTGAAGACTCAAGCAACAAAAACCTCGTTTCTTTTTGTCCCTCCAATCCCTGTGTTAAAACTACAGGAATTTGTAGCAACATGAAAAAAATAATTAAATTGCAACAATCTGCAGTCAGGTCAAAAAAGTAATATTTTAATTCCTTGGAAAACATACCAGCTCACTCCCTTTCCTCCCCCACCCCCTTTTATTACCAAATACGATTTTAAACCAAAGGTCTAACGTCAACACCTTGTCCAAGCCAGTGCCTGCTTATTTGCATGAGTGTGGTACATCTGCAGGTCAGATGTTCTGCGGTGGTTGCTGTCCAGTTCTTTTTGTTAGAATCTCCTGGCCAGAATTGGGAGCGCTGGGGACAGCAGCGCTGCTCCAGGGATGGAAAAATTCCCTGGGGAGAGAGAGCAGCGCTGCTATGGGATGGAAATGATTCCTGGGGAGAGAGAGCAGCGCTGCTCCGGGATGGAAACGCTCCTGGGGAGAGAGAGCAGCGCTGCTATGGGATGGAAACGCTCCTGGGGAGAGAGAGCAGCGCTGCTATGGGATGGAAATGATTCCTGGGGAGAGAGAGCAGCGCTGCTATGGGATGGAAATGATTCCTGGGGAGGGAGAGCAGCGCTGCTCCGGGATGGAAACGCTCCTGGGGAGAGAGAGCAGCGCTGCTATGGGATGGAAATGATTCCTGGGGAGAGAGAGCAGCGCTGCTCCGGGATGGAAATGATTCCTGGGGAGGGAGAGCAGCGCTGCTCCAGGATGGAAATGATTCCTGGGGAGAGAGAGCAGCGCTGCTCCGGGATGGAAATGATTCCTGGGGAGAGCAGCACTGCTCCAGGATGGAAATGATTCCTGGGGAGAGAGAGCAGCGCTGCTCCGGGATGGAAACGCTCCCTCCATGGGCAGTGAGACACCAAACCAGGCACAACCTCCGGCAGAAGGGAGCTGATCCCTCTGGCAGCTGCTCTGGAGGGGCATCCTTTCTATCAACAGATTATTTTCCCTTTAAGAGGAACTTCACATGTGCAAATTGGATGGTTGTTACTTCTTTGGTGTTGATTAGCAAGTTGGAGGGTGATTGCCAAATGCTTTAGCGCTCCTCTATCCACATGAAATGCCACCTCTAGTTTGGTAATTTGTACTGATAGCAGGGTGTTAAGTAACCTCAGCATGTAGTGCCTTAGTGAAAGTTTAGCAATTATTTCCCTTTCAAAATTTAAAGTGTTTACTGAGACCATCCAGCATGGAAAGTGCTTGGACAAAGCACAGTTCAGAGTTTTATTAAGCATCAAATTCATCTGTTTAGACAAAGCATAAAGGCTTATTTAGGAGAAAAGCAAAAAGCAACTTGAGAAAAATCAAAAAAGTAGTTTTCACCCACAATAGTGCTCATTCTCTAAGGCAACCCCTGGCCACCATAATGCAACCACTTCAGTCGGCTTTAATAGCTCACTCAGCGGGTGAGCTGACATTTGGGGTTTCATTTCAGCCTCCAAAGCATGCTGCTTTCATTCCGGCTCATCCCATACTGTGGGCAAGAAGCAACTCCTTAATTAACCAGGCAGGCTTGAGAAATAAAAGTCATTGACCATTAGGTCACAAGGGAGGGAATAATGTCCCACCACACACAATTGGAAGGGAACACATGTGTGATCCTGCCAGGCTCTGCGGGACACGATGCTGCATTTTTGTGGGATCACAAGTGTTTGGCAGAGCTGGCCCCATCAATCTCTCCCCTGCTTCCATGCAAGCCCTTGTCAACACATCACCAGTGGAAAGTCACCCAGTGTCCCTCCTGTGTCCCAAGCAGGGACATGTCCCTGCTCCAGACTCACCCACCGAGCTGACAAGCCAATGTTCCCAAAAGGCAGCCAAGCTGGAGAGAAGGCATTCCCCACCAGGGTGCAGCTGGTCTGTGGCCTTCCTCTGCAAAAGTCTGGGTTTGCAGGTACATGGAGGACCTGCCTGCTGCTACAGACACAGAACTCCCAGCTGCAGGGTTAGACTGAGCCCCTGGGGAGAAAGGCAAGGGCACAGGGGCTGGGCACAGGGGAAACCCTCATGTGCAGCCTGGTCAGGACTCGGGGACACAGAGGGACATGGCTGAGCATGGATGATCACAGCTGACCATGGCTGACCACGACTGACCCATGGCTGACCACGGCTGACCATGACTGACCACAGCTGACCATGACTGACCACGGCTGACCATAGCTGACCATGGCTGATGACAGCTGACCATGGCTGACCATGACTGACCACAGCTGACCATGACTGACCACAGCTGACCATAGCTGACCATGGCTGATGACAGCTGACCATGGCTGACCATGACTGACCACAGCTGACCATGACTGACCACAGCTGACCACAGCTGACCATGGCTGACCATGGCTGACCATGGCTGACCACAGCTGACCATAGCTGACCATGGCTGATGACAGCTGACCACAGGTGACCATGACTGACCACAGCTGACCATGACTAACCACAGCTGACCATCGCTGACCATGACTGACCACAGCTGACCATGGCTGACCATGACTGACCACAGCTGACCACAAGTAACCACGACTGACTATGGCTGACCATTACTGACCATGGCTGACCATGACTGATGACAGCTGCCATGGCTGACCATGGCTGAGCATTACTGACCACGACTGACCACGACTGACCATGGCTGACCACAGCTGACCACATCTGACCACAGCTGACCACATCTGACCACAACTGACCACGGCTGACCATGGCTGACCACAGCTGACGATGACTGACCACAGCTGACCACAGCTGACCATGACTGACCATGGCTGACCACGGCTGACCATGGCTGAGTGCAGGAGGCTCCCAGGTGCGTTGTTCCTCCTCCACACCCCTTGTGCCCTGGGCAGAACCATTTCACCATCCTGCACTGCCACAAGCACTGACATCAGAGCCTCAATCTGGAATACTTTAAAGATTTGGTGGCTGTAATAAATGACACCTTTGCTGAGGAATTCCCTGATCTTATTCCCATCTATTGCTGCTGCAGGCTTCGAGCTAGGGCTGCAGGCTGTTCAGGGAGCAGAGCCCCATGTTCATCACTCATCATGAAATCCATGACTCTCTGTAACTGGCACCATCCTTTCCCAGCTTTAATAACAAAGGCTCCATGAGCTGGGGTGCTGGCACTGTGCTTTGATGGCAGAAGAGAGGTGGATATTTGATCAGGATACTTCATGGGAATTGGTGGTTACCTTCCAGTCTGATCTATTCAGGGCCAAATGTATCTTAGAAGCTGCACACAGAAATAATCCTGAATACTTTTCAGCTGATGGTTTGCATGAAGTAAAGGTTGCTTTATAAAAATCATCTTCTTTCTTGAGCATAAGAGATTTTTCATTCAGCAGTCAGCATCTGAAACCCCCATGCTGCTGTGCTGACAGTCCAATGAAGTGTCTGACAGCAGCTCTCAGTAGTGTCCCTCATTTCCTCTGTCAGCTGAATTCAGCAAGAAGTCTCAAGCCAGGAATCACAGCACCTTTTGCAGTGCCACTCTTCAGAGGGGTTCTCAAGTAAAATCTTACATTGCCAGGGAATCCCCCATGCTGCAGATGTGTCCTTGCTGCCACATCTCTGCAGTGGGCTGCAGTTCCCTTCTTCCCTGCTGTCACCAAAGGAGCTCTCAGCGGAGGTGCTGGGATGTGTGTGGGACACAGAGCCAGAGAGAACTTTCCAAAACAGGCCAAGAAGTAGAGAAGTTTGCCCTGTAATGAGGGACCTGGATAGAGAAAATCTTCAAGTAGTTTTACTTTCATCACATAGCAGAGAACCCCTTAAATTAGAGCAAAAGAGGTCAAAACCCAAATCCTTCCTTGTTTGGGTCCACAGGGAGCCTTGGCCCCTGGAAGCCTCCAGGAATCATTTTGGCCCCATAATGGGAGCAAAAGAGAAGCTCCACTCCTCTGACCTGGCCCTCACCTTTGCCTACCTGGTCAAAAAAGGACTCTGGGAAAAGTTGTTCTCATGCCCTTACCAGTTAGTTTTGTTTAACACCCTCTAATTCTTGTGCTGTGTGTCCATCTCCTCTGTGCCACTGCTGGATTTGTCATGTCTACTGCACCCTTCCCTCAGCTCAGCTCTTCCAGTCCCCATCCTCTTACCTGGTTTGCAACATGGAATCTCAGGATGGTTTGGGTTGGAAAGGACCTCAAAGCTCATCCTGTTCCATCCCCTGCCATGTCAGGGACACCTTCCACTGTCCCAGATTGCTCCCAGCCCTGTCCAGCTTGGCCTTAGACACTGCCAGGGATCCAGGGGCAGCCACAGCTGCTCTGGGCACCTCTGCCAGAGCCTGCCCACCCTCACAGGGAAGAATCTCTTCCCAACATGTCACCTAAATCTACTCTCTCTCAGTTAAAAAAAAATCTACCTTCTTTTTCCCTTGTCCTGTTGCTACCTGTCTGTGTAAAATCAGAAGTCCATTCTCATATTACACTTATTTTTTCCTTCACACCTTCAGGTGAAGAGACCAACTCTGTACACTGCATCAAAGCCAAAAATTAATTCTGGTTTATATCATGGTACAATGCTGTTCTGTACCCATTTTCCCTCTTCTAGCTATCCCTGTCACTTCATTTGCTTTTTTTCATATCTACTAAGCACCAATACCTCTCCCCTGGAGATGTATAAAAGCCTGACAGTGTGTGTGCTCATAGAGGACTGGTTCTCCCCTCTGTTGCACTGGGCATTCACACAACCTGAATATCAGCTGACAATTTATTGTCAAGGTCACTCAGCAGCACCTTCCAGCTGAAAGTGTGAAGACAGTAAATGAAGGATCTTTAGTAGAATTCCTCTTTCTCACAGATTTTGTCATTAAAGGACATGATGCAGCTCTCTCTCTAACAGAATGTTTTAGTGACTAGAAGAGAAAACTTGTTTGCAAGACTCCTGGGTTCCCACTCTCATTCTGTCCTTGTTCTGGTGGAACTCTGGCTGAGACTTTCAGAAGGGATCACTGCACTTCAGTGTCTTCCTAGCCCAGGAGGAGCCATCAACACACCCCAGCTTCCCAGGGAAGCTGATCAGTCATTCCAGTGCCATCTGGGGCCTCCCAGCACCCAAAGCCCAGCCTGGAGCAGGATGAGCCCGCGAATCCCTGCCCTCACCTGTGCAAGGGGGTTACCAGTGTCTCTCTGAGAAGTTGTTGGGAACTTTGGTGCTGGCAGGGAGTGCCAGGCATGTGCACTTCATTATCACGAAGAACAATATTGCCTGGGACATCTGGGTCCCATTCATGAGCCTTTTTATTGGCAAAAGTGCCTTTTCTCTCAGAGGACCAAGCTTGCTGCCTTGGCAAAAGTGGATTTCCTTCTCCAGCACTTGAGGAAGAAGCAAATCGTGCTCCAGTGCACCCTGAGAATGTCATTTCTGATCGAGCTTTATTCTTCACCAGACAAGCCTCATGCTGGTCCTCCAGTAATGGAAACAATCCATGGAATTTGCACCATTCATGATTTAGATTTCTCTACTTATCCATGGCCAAGTTGAGGAAAAGGACAATTTTGCCACAATAAAGATGGAAGCTCATCATGGCTGTGGCTCGTCAGGGGGGGATTCATATGATGTCAGATTTGAGCTTGGTTCAAATCATCTAATGCAAATAATTGATGGAAAATGTTTGCATTTGTCCTTTTTTAAAAGAAAAAAATGAAGTCATTAAAAATGAAAGCAATGGCAAATCCACCACTTCTCTTTGTAGTCTGTTCCAGTGGTTAATCATCCTTAGTGTTAAAAAAAACCCCACTCATATTTCCCATTTAAATTTTCTTTGGCTTTGACTTCAGACATTTCTTCTTATTATTCTTTTCTCTGTTAAATCACAGAACCATTTTAGTACCCAGTTTTTAACCAGGAAGAATCCTATACATTACACTGCGCTCATCCCCTTGATCTTATTTAATAAGCTAAACAGATTGAGTTCTCTAAGTCTTCATCCTATTTTTTTCCAGCCCTTGGATCGTTTTTGTTGCTCTTCTCTGCACCCATTTCAGTTCATTGACATCCAGTTAACAGTGTGGGTATCAGCACCACGTTTGTCCTGCCAGATCTGCTTTCAGCATTGTTCAGTGTTGATAAAATTTCCCTTTCCTTGCCCATAGAGACAAACACCTTCATTAAAGCGGTATTTAGGCACTAGTTCAGCTTATTTCCTTTCTGTGTAAGACAAATGTGCAGTTCCCTTGGAGGTGGCATTGCCAGAGTTGAAGGGGCTGCCTGTGTTGGGTTGTCTCTCAAACTGTTATCCAGGACCTTTGAATTCACTGAAAAACTAAATGGAAAAGGAAATCAGATGAAAACTGAACAAATTTCACTAAGGGTGCTGCATGAAAGATGAAGGGAAATCCCATTTATTCCAAATTTATGATAAGAAATTGTTGGCAAGGAGAGAAAATCTTCTTTCTAGAGGCTGTTGCATGTTTCTTATTGCAGGTCAGAATTAATCCTGTAGGGTTTGATTTTTTCCTGCTTTGTTTCTAAATTCTCACCACCTGAGGCACCAGCCAGGCTGCAGCCTCTGTCCCCAGCCCGTGTGGGATTCTGCAGCCGCTGTCACTGATGTTGGTTTCAGCAAGGGCTCACCAAGGAGCTCACTCATCCCACGGCAGGTGGGAGCCCTTGTGCTGCTGCAGGAGCTCCCACCCTGCCAGGGCTCAGTGTGGCCATGGCTGTTCCTGTTTCTGATGGAGGTGCATGGCTGAGAACAGCCAGCCCACAAAACAGCAGTGACTGTCCTCATCCTGGGCACAGCTTTCCATGGATATTTGCCCAAACCCATCCTCACCCCATGGCACTGACCTGCAAAGGAAGAGACCCAGCTCCTAAAGCCCGTTGCCCTTACCAGGGTGACAGATGGGTTACAGCAAAAGCGTAAAGACTTCCCATGTTTTTGCATCACAGGGGTTGTTTATAGCCCAGAATCAAGCACCTTGAGCTGCTATCAAACCAGCTGAGCTGTAATTTACAGGGCAGAATATAACGTTGTGTGGGCTGAGCTCAAATTGACAAGCACTGGTGATGTTGCAATTCCACTTGTTAAAATTTGTTTACCAGGGGAGAAAAAATGAGGCAGGATGGAAGGCAGGAACGTCTTTTCAAGTGTTTACCTTTCCAGCTCTCTTGTTTCTATTATTGCCATGTGGTTGGGTAACTCTAGAGTTCAACTTGGACAGCAAATTTTTTTATAACTCCCTTTTTTGGTCGTTCATAATTTTCTCACCAACAAAGAACTTCCTTCGGATGATTTTCATTACTCTGCCTCCAAACAAAGCACTCTTGAGCCAAATATAAACACAGCAGGTGATTGCTTTTCTCTGCTGTCTCCTTGCCTGGCTGCAATGATAGCAGTCAGCTGGGCAGCGTGTCTGAGCTCAGACAAGGTGTCCAGTCACACCATCCTGACAAAGCTCCAGGGAGCATCCAGAATGCTGAATGCTTCCCTGGCACTCAGCATTCCCTTGTTCCCCACTGTCCCCTCAAACCTGATATGTGATTTTTGTGGTACCTCTTCATGTGATCCCACAGCAACTCCAGACCCCAACCCTCTCTTTGCCAAAGGCAGTATCCAGTGGCAAAGGAGCTCAAAGTGGTTTTCAGCACCAGCTGAAGAGAAGGCAGCATGACCAGAAGTGCTAACTTTTGATGGAGGAAACCGTCTGGGCACAAACTTCTTTTCTTGTGACAAATAGAAAATTCTCCCATAAGATTCTCATTTTGATCTCAGGCTTCTTTTCTCCTCTAAAAGTCACAATCCAAGTTTTCTTGCAGGCAACATCCTTTTCTTTTTTCCCGTTTGCTCAAAGGAGCAAACATATTTTATCAGATATCTTCCCCTTCCCTTCCCCTTCCTCTGAAATGTTTGTATGTTCTCATCCCAGTGACAAACATCCTTCTCAGGCTGGTTTCTGTTTTGCAGGTCCCTACCAAACTGCCCTAGAGCCTGGCTAGGGCAGCACTCCCAGCTTCCTCCTGTTTTACCCTACAATATTTGGCAGTGGGAGCTGTCTGTGCTCAGCCAAACAGCTCACGCTCAAATCCAGGTGGAGGGAGAGATTTTTCAAGCTGAGACACATTTAGATCAAGCAGCAAATAATGAAAAAATCATTGATGCACCTGCCAGGATGAAGCCTCCCCCAGGCTCTTGGGAGGAGGCAGCAGCATTGGACAAAGGCTGGTGCATCCCTTGCTAGTGCTACCATGGGCATGGGACAAAAGGATCCCCAAAAGGAGAGTGGTATGGGAGCAAATCACCATATGGACTTGGTGTTAAAAGAGAATCTGAACTGATGAGGAAACCCCTCCTGAGAGATCTTGGTGGGCAGTCAGCACACAGAGCATCACCAAGGGGGTGAAGTGCAGGCTGGTAGAAGTGCAGACTGGGCAGCAGTGGGTTGTCTTCTCCTGTTTTCAGCAGACTTTTCTCAGACTGCTCACAAGAAGTCTGTCCATGGACTCAGAGGTGCCTTTGACTGGAATTTCAGAGGGAGATGCACAATTAGCTACAAGTCATAGCTGCAGAAGAAGTGATATGGAAGAAGCACTGAGATGTGCACACATACACAAGAGTCTGTGATAACCCAAGACGAGGAATCCAGGAATTAAGGCCTTGGGTTTGCCAAAAGACTGAGACAGGGGAGTGAAGGATTCATGGAAACACAGAACCCAGAACTCCAGAAACTCATCACCTACAGAGCTTCCAAGGCAAAATTACCCCAGGTGGCTTTGCAGGGCCCCCCAGCACATGGCTTCCCAGTGCCAACGTTAAGGCTGGGAGCTCCCAAGCCTGTAAGCAATAGATGTTTGTGGCATGTAGCAGCAGGATGAAGGGGAACAGGAAAAAACTATTCCTATGGTGCAGAGAATGTGCATCAGCCTGTGGCATAGCCCCAGCACTTCAGCCAGGCACTCTGAAGCACTGAGCTGAAGACAACTCTCACTGCAATCAAACTGGAACTGGTCCAGGAGCTGGCAGTGTTTTCTTTTTTCCTTTTTTTTTCCCCTTTCACATGTGAAGATAATAAACTGTGACTAACAGGATGATTTTGCATTCAAAGTCTTCTTGCTGGTACTAAGACTCCAAGGAGCCCAAATACAATTGTGTCCTTAGATAGCACTCAGTGCCCATGAGCAGCTGGTGAAGCCACAGATGGGCTGAGCCCAGGGTAAGGTGAGCTCTAGGGTATTTCTTGAAGCTTCTTGCTTAAGCATGTTCATCCACAGCCACCTGGCAGCTGTGAAGGTGGAGATCTCAGGGAAACTCCTACATGAGCCTGGAATTCCTGAGAGGAGTGGGAGCTCAGTAGCTCTGCAAGCACTACTGCACCCAACATGTGTCTCATGGGGTAAGAGAGGGAACCCCATAAGTGCCCTTGGCATCCCAGCCCAGGCAGTGCTCAGCTTACAGGATGTTCTGGACCAGAGGAAAAAGTCAGCCTGCACCCCCAGTGACCTTCTCTGTTTTGTCCACAGGCACCTGCACAACAACCGGATCCAAAGCCTGGGAGCCAACGGCTTTGATGGGCTGCACAGCCTGGAAACCCTGTGAGTGCCTGTTTATTCTCTGCTCTAAAAACAGGGGGTGTGTTCATCCCCCAGCACAGCATGCATTGTCAGATTAACCCCCTTTCTGACCCACAGATGGGGTAACTGAGAGGCATTTTAAAAACTTTTATTTTATTTTATTTTCGGTCTCATGTGAAGGGTGAGACAATACAGATGTTATAATTCACAGCATCACAATCAGAAGCCAACTATTTCCTAATTTCAATACATTATAAGTGTTTCTTGGCTTATCAGCTTTTTGTCTTGCCATGCTGCAAATGCCTTAAAACCAATTATCTAAAATTACCCCTTATGAGTCCCACTACAATGCATCTTTCATAATTCTATTTCTCCACAGTATCCAGTCTTATTTACAAAACCATCCTTTGAAAATCATTTCTAGTTCCATTTATCTCTCAACAATGTCCTGTTCCATAACATATCTAAGTCAACATTTCTTATCTCAAAGTTTACATACAGATACACATTATCTGAGCCTTCTGTCAAGCTTTAAGAAGTCTCTACAAATCCATTTCCACATAGAGGAAAGGGGGTCAGCCCTACACATGTCCCTGGTCCCCAGGCACTGAGGGCAGCAGCAGGGCTGGCTCCTAGCACCAGTGGATGCTCAGGGCATGCCAATGGGGGAGTGAGAGTCTGGGCTTTCCTCCTGTGCCTGTGCTGCTGCTGCAGGGGGATATGTGCATGTGGGCAGGGTGGATAGCAAGAGGTTCTAAGGCCCTGGACACCATTCCAGTCCAGGTGCAACCCCAAGAGCTGGGATGCATTCCCTTCTCAGGGATTGTGTCTCCTTCCTCAGCACATGGGCATGGTCCTAAAGCCTCCCAATACCTGACCACCAAAGTGAGAGGCTGACTCGAGTTTGGGGCATGTAAAGTCCTCTGGGGTCTGTGGGGTATCTCTGTGGGGATCTCTGAGGGCAATCTCTGAGGGGATCTCTGAGGGGATCTCTGTGGGGATCTCTGAGGGGATCTCTGAGGGGATCTCTGTGGGGATCTCTGTGGGGATCTCTGAGGGGGATCTCTGTGAGGATCTCTGTGAGGATCTCTGTGAGGATCTCTCTGGGGATCTCTGTGAGGATCTCTGTGGGGATCTCTGAGGGGATCTCTGAGGGGATCTCTGTGGGGATCTCTGAGGGCAATCTCTGAGGGGATCTCTGAGGGGATCTCTAAGGGGATCTCTGTGGGGTATCTCTGAGGGGAATCTCTGAGGGGATCTCTGAGGGGATCTCTGTGGGGTTATCTCTGAGGATCTCTGTGGAGTATCCCTGAGGGAATCTCTGTGGGGATCTCTGAGGGGATCTCTGAGGGGATCTCTGTGGGGTATCTCTGAGGGGATGTCTGAGGGGTATCTCTGTGGGGTATCTCTGAGGGGATGTCTGAGGGGTATCTCTGAGGGGATCTCGTGTCTGCTGGCATCACCCGCAGCCAGCTGATTTCATTGTGCTTGGTGTGGCTGGGAAACAATCCCTCAGAAGACTGCAGGGAGGATGGGAATCAGGAATGAACTCACCTCCAGGACACACCTTCAGGAAGGTAGATTGAGATCAGATAGTTGGAAGAGATTCTTGGCTGTGAGGGTGCTGAGATCCTGGCACAGGGTCCCCAGAGCAGCTGTGGCTGTCCCATCCCTGGAAATGTCCAAAACCAGGCTGGACAGGGCTTGAAGCAACCTGGGATAGTGGAAGGTGTCCCTGCCATGGCAGGGCTGGAATGAGATGGGCTTTGAGGTCCCTTCCAAGCCAAACCTTCTGTGATAAGCAGCAGGGAGCTCACCCTGAGCTCAGGGACAGTTTCATCCCACAGCCTGGCCACACATTCCCTGTGCTGTGACAGCTGCATGAGCGGCCTGGGCCTCATGTGCTGTGCATGGGCCCAGGAGGAAACATAAACAAGCAAACACATGAATTGGGGCTCTGAAAGACTGGAAGAGGTGCTTGATGCCTTCAATTGTGCAGAAATATGTCCCTTTATGCAGGCTCGGGGTCGGAGTCAGGCCCTCAATTCCTGCCAGGAGAACCAGGGGGTCCAGGTCATGGCAGGAGGAGATGCTGCTTCCCAGCATTCAAGTGCCACTCAAGGAGACAGGGCCCCTCTGTGCCCAGCGTGGTGCCAACAGCAGCTATCAGGCAAGAGTGGCAGCAGCAGGCAAACCCCTGGTCCCCAGACACACTCCTCAGGGCACGACCATGACACACATTGTCTCTGCCTTGCAGACTGGCAGATCCTGTGGCCACCCAGAAGGGCTCAGCTGGGGAGAGGCTGAGCTGTGCCAGGGGTGGGAGGCTGATGGATGGTCTCCTCTGGTGACCCACGGGTCCCAGCTTGGCTTTCTCCCCAGTCATTTCTGGTGGTCACAGGCAAATGTGTGAGGGCAGAGCTGTGGCACCCAGGCAGCACAAAGGCAGGAGCTGCAGGAAGAAGCAGAGAACTCGCTGATGGAAGAAAGCCTTGTTTGGGCTGTAGCAGACATGCAGCAACATCCCAGCCTGCATCTGGGCAACCCTTCTCTGCAGCCAGGGTGGTTAGGGATGCTGCTGCCCATCCCAAGCAGGATGGAGCTCCAGAGGAAAGGATGGCCCCTTGTTTGCCATGGGAAAAACTAAAGGGTTTCATAGCCCTGGGAGATAATTCTGTTTCCACAGCCATTTCTGCTGAATGCTCATTTTCCCTCTCTCCTGCTCCCACTCTCACACTTTTTTTGCTTTTTGCGCCCATATGAGATGTCACCCAGCACCTGGGGAGCTCCGTGTCCCCTGCTGCTGCTCCCAGTGCTTGCAGGGCCAGGGCTGTGCAGCAATCTGGGGGCTCTGCAGCTCTGCAAGCCCTGTCTCTTCTCTGCTGATCAGGAGCCCTGGGAGGATCCAGCCTCCAAGGGAGGTCCTGGTGGAACAGGGCTCTGCTGTGCCCAGGCCCTGCAGAATGGATGGGTGTGAGGGTCCCACAACCCCAGGACAGTGTTGGGGCAGAGAGCTCCAGACTCTCCTCCATGTCTGATTGCTCTGAAAAAGGGTCCTCCAGAGCAATGAGAGGCCTTCTGCTCCTCTTGGCCTGAACACCCAAGTCTCTCCTTTGGGCCAGCAGGAATTCCAGCTCAGTGACCCCTAAGGAATGGGTGTTCCTCAAGTGGAGCCACCCCTATGTCAATCCTTAGCACCCACCTATCTGCTGACCAAAGCTGGGCAAGCTCTGCAGCTAAAAACTGCCAAACTTTTGGCTGCAGTGTCCCAGCCAAGCTGCTGGACCTGCATCCACCTTCCACCTCTCAGCTCCTGTGCATGTGGAGACGATTATAGTCTCCACATTTATCCTTTAACTCAGATTATGATTACATTCTGTTGACAGCACTTAGCACATTTTCTTGGCTTGTGGAGGCCAAACCATGCTCTCAGTTACCCCGTGGGTGTTACCTCCTGGAAGGCAGCAGGATGGTAAGGGTTGGTGAAGACAGAAATTTCTCCAGGGTTCCTAAAATGAGTATTTGTGGCCAGATGCTGATTATAAACCAGGCACAATAGTTGAAGAACTGTAATATTTGAATGGAAAACATTGTTTCAGGTTTTTCAGAAGAGCCTGGGAAGTTTTAGGTGCAAAAACCTCTGTCTCCCTAAGGGAAATATTTCTTCTCATATTCAGCTAGACAGGGAATCTTCTATTTTTATTAAATGCCAAAACCCTGAGAGAAGCAGCAGGCACTGCCCCGTGCAGGTCTCAGCAATGTGTGAGCTGCATAAGTACAACCACACTGCTCACCTGCTCCAAGTCCCAGCATTTCTGCAAAAACAGATCCCAGTGGAGCATCTTTGTTCTTGGAGAGGGCTTGGCCCTGATATTTCAGGAGGGCAGCAAATCTAGAAAGAGGTGAAGCCAGATGAATGACTTCACATTTCCCTTGCATTGACCTGCAGCTCCTGTGCACAAGTCAGCTCTGCCAAGTGTACAGTGTTCTCCTCACTGATGGGGGACAGGCAGATGTGCAGCACCCACCAGGCCTCAATGAGTCAAATACCAGCATGAAACTGGAGAAAGCAGCTCCAAGAAAATCTTCTCTGTCAGGGCAAGACCTGGCTGCTCCCCAGCCGCCCCCCCAGCCTTCTCTTTCTGGGAAGGAGAGCTGGCAGGTAGGATAGGCTGGAAGCAGCTCAGAGTCTGGGCCAGATTCCAAAGGGGTTTCGAAAGAGCCCTGTAAAGCAGTGAGATTCCTTCTCAGCTCCCACCAGCCTGAGAGATGGCACAGAACAACCCTGCAGGGCTGTGGGAAGAAGCCCCAAGCTGAGCCATGGAACCAGGAATTAGATGGTCAGAGTGGGAGCAGCTTGGCATTTTTAGCCCTTTCCCAAAGACATGGAGTAAAAGGGAGTGTAAATACCCTGATGTGACACATTCTTCCTGTAGCCACCTTGGGTGATGACCTCAATCCTCCACACAAGGTGTAAGGTCAGGGGATGCCCACAGGAAATGCAGGGAGGAGGCAGCACTGCCCTGCTGGTCATGGAGACCATAAACACCAAGGGAAGGACATCCATCACCCCCTGGCATGGCTAGAGGTGGCCAGGGTGAATGTCTGGACCATGGCAAACAGCCTGGCACAGCAGGGTGAGGGTATCCTGAGAGGGTGAGGGATGGGGAGCTGAAATGAAAAAGAGCCAAGAGGGCACCATCTCTTGCAAGAAGTAGGTGCAAGGCATGCCAAGAGCTGAGACTGCAGACACAATGCTCTTTGCATTGCTCCCCTGTTCCAGATCTCCCCTGTCAGTCCTGCCCCATGGTGTATCCTCCTTTGGGATGTTTAACTCCTGCTGAAAACATCTGGCAGCATCACCTGATTCTGCCATTTGGATGGAAAGATCTTGACTTCTACATTTCCTGATTATCCTAGACTCAATTTCTCAGTCTTTAACAAAGCAGCAAGAAGGGCAAGGGGTTTAGACATCTGCAAGTGAGAGATGTCTCTGCCCATGGCAGGGGTGAAAAGAGATGATCTTTAAGGTCCCTTCCAACCCAAACCATCCCATAATTCTGTGATGAGATTTGTGTGTCATAAGCCTGGTGAGTAGAAGTATTATGGGTAAGCTGATGGAAGCAGTTCAGCTGCAGCCAGGAGCATCCCTGCAATGGCAGAGACTGGTTTTTGGGAACAGCAGACCTTGTGCTCAGGGCTGGGGCAGAATGCTAGGGAGGGCACGGCTGTGGTTTCAGAGGAACAGCCATTGGAGATCCCATCCCAGTGGCATTTTCAGTGAGTCACTTCCACAACTGCTTTGGTGGAGGGTTTGGGAAGATCCATGAGATGGCCCTGGGATAGGATTTCTCCTTTGAAGAAAAGGAGGAAGCTATTTATTCTCCCATCAGACTGTTTTGTCCAAGCAGGAGAGGGTGGTGGTGGCCCTGGGGACTGACTGTCACACGCACACACAGCAGGAATCCTGATGAGGATGAGAGTCCCTGGGGGCTCTGGTACAAGGTAGGAGGCAGCAGCAGTGGCTCTGGCAGGTTGGTGCTCTCAGGCGTGGCTCAGCTGGGCTGGCAGTGCCAGGCAGCACCTTGGCAAAGCATGTGCAGGGTCCCCACCACAAAATCCACCTCACATTCTGTAGGAGCATCGGGGGGTAGGATGGTGGGGATGGATGGAGATGAGAGATCTCTGCAGCCAGGGTGGGAACTTGTGGGTTATTGCAAAGGGCCTGGGTGCAGGGCCCTGCTGGGAGCTGCCAGCCACAGCTGGAGCAGGCCCAAGAGAGGAGCCCCAAAGAGAGAGAGAGGGTGAGAGAGAGAGGACAAGAGTGAAGAATAAGAGGACGAAGTTCCCATTACAGTACCATAAATCTTCTGTGTTGAATATTCTAATTCTCACTAACCAATCTAGTCCAAGATACAAATCCTATAGCATTTCCATACAGCCTATAAGAATCATTACATTACCACACTGTGTTACATTTTAAACCCTAAAAACTCCTCTTTGGGCCCTTCTGCCAAGCTAGCAGGGTCTGCTCTGACCTGCTAGCTTCCATATTCTCAAAATCTTTTGCCAGGCACTCATATTTATAAGGCTTTCCTGTCTCATCTTCCCCAATAACATTCCCCAACACCTGCTCAGAGCTCTGTCTGGGGCTGCTGAGGCAAAGGGAAAATGCACAGTAAGAGCTGTGGCCCTGCTGTGGGCTCTGTCATGGACACGGCTGGGTCCCAGGGAGCAGGGACAGTGCCAGGGCTCCCCTGCCTTGGCATACTCACACAGCCAGCCCCTGGTGCTGGCAGAGAGCAGAAGCCAGTCCTGGCAGTGTCCTGCCGTCCCAGCCAGCCCCAGCAGCGCCAAGGTCACTCCTGGGGCACAGGCAGGGCTGGGGAATCAATGGCTGCTCCCCAGGACCAGCTCAGAGTGCTGGAGGTCTCTGGGCTGGCGCCAAAATAGGAACAATCTGCCCCAGAAGTGCTGCTCCTCTGGGAAATCTCCAGCCTGTGTGTGCCATGGACGTGCTCAGGGAGGCCACGCAGCCCTGCCCATCCCCTCCACCTGAGATGACCCCGCTGTTTCCTCTCTGCCTGGATTCTCCCTCCCCCTCTGCATCCCTGCCAGCTCCTCCGCCCATCACACAAAGGAGATAAATCACTTGGAAAGAGCAAACCTCCATTCATTTAAAAACCTTTTAATTTATTTTTAAAAAATAGCACTAATAAATTAGAAACGTCTCCCAGAAGGGCTGAATCCAAAACCCTCTGGCTCCAGGCACTTTATCTGCCTAACCTTGCCTCACAGGAAATGCCCTTACCACAGCACCCATCCCATTATCTGGGTAATTAGTCGAGTCTGTAAATGCAGAGCAGAGCTGGAACCTACCAACTCCTCTGGAGAGCTGGATTTTCTATGGGAGAGAAAAAAAAAAGAAAAGAAAGTAAGAAAATTAATATAAAGTACACCTTGGGCAATGAAGGCAGGAAGAAGGAAATGGGAAATATCTCCAGCACAGCTCATACAAGGGTTGTTTAACACTTTAAGGGCCAGGCAGGCTTTGCTGTTTTCCCAGAAAACTGTCTGTCAAATGGTACCTTGCTCCTCATGTGGATCTCTCTCCATCAGCATGTTTAATTTGAAGCCTTTTGTGCAGTCTCTTGATGTTAATGCCAAATCTGTACAACTCCCAAAGCAGCTGATGGATCTGACCCCTCAAGGACACCCTGTTTGCTGCACTGAGCTGCTCTGGTACTTCCTCAGCATCCTGATGCTACAGTGTCAGCACAGCTCCCTAGGCAGTTCAGCAGAGCTTGCTTGTGTGATCCCAAGCTGCCCTGCCAGAGGATGGGAGGGACTTCAGGAGAGGCTCAGTGTCTTGGTTTGAAAAGCCAGGTGTCTGCTAAGGAGGGCAGGAGCCTCTCCTGAAATGGAAAATGCAAACTCCCTTCCTCTGAATCATAATTTTTGAAATTAAGGGGCTCTCAGGCAAAAATAGCAGGAATAACAGTTCTTTATTAGGGGAAAAATCATAGAAATGCAGAAACATAAAGCAACACACACGGAGTGAGAACATGCCCTGCCCCCTGTGTGCCAGGGTGGTGTCCCAGCCCCATGCCATGGGGGCTCAGCCCTCCTGCAGTGCCAGCTGTGGCTCTGCTGCAGCAGGGATCCTGCACAAGGGGGGAGTTTTCCTCTGCAGCTCCAGGGCTGCTGCAGATGGGCCTGGGCTCCCTCTGGCCATGCAGGGCAGCAGAAAGCTGCTCCTCTGGCAATGCAGGGGGCAAAGGCTGCTGTGCTGTGCCAGGCTCAGATTGGATCCAGGCAGGAATGCTTGGCTCCTCCCCTGGGCGGAGCATCTCCCCATGGGATGCTGGGATTGGATCAGCCCTGCAGGGACACTCACTGGCCATGGACAGCAGAGATCTCCTGGGGGGAGAGTTGGCTGTGGGAGAGATAAAGAAAAAACTGCTCCATGAACAGCAGAGAGCTGCCCCAGCTCTGACCGATGGGGATAGAATTCACACCCCCAGCCACATCTTGCAACCTAAGGCACTCAGGCACCCAGGCTGAGGGGATGGAGAAAGAAAGGGGACATGTGGATTTTTGGAAAGAGGGCCACAGCTCAGGGCCCTGGCTGCACAGGTCCCTGTGCCCAGCACAAGAACAGAGCTATAAAGTTCATTGACTGCTCCGATCGCTGTATAAGTGGAAAGCAACTTTTCCAAACACTCAGAGTCACCTATAAAACTGAAATGACAAACACACCTGGCACTGACTGGGTGTCCCTGGGACCCTCCTCCCAGAGCTTCTCCCCCTAAGGCTGATGCCTGGACTACTGGGAACGTGCCCTCCCTGGTGCAGCTCAGCCCTGAACCTGTCAGTGCCTTGTAACAGGCTAAGCTTTTGCAGAGCACAAGCCATATCAGACATGATATTCTGCAGGTTTATAAAGAAAAAAAGAGAGAAAGTGAAGGCAGTTCAGGTGAAAAGGTGGTTCTGGAGGTGCTGCACTTTTCCACAGCTCTGCTGTAAGGCTCATCTCCATTGCAGGTCTCTCCTTGTTTTCCCTTTGCCCACCAGACCCTCACACCCCCTCCTGCTCCTGAGCAGCTCTCCAGCCTGCCTCCCCCTGCCACTGATACTGGGGCTCTCCAAGCTCCAGCCTCTGAGTCTGCACACGTGCTGTGACCATCACAGATCCTCAGCTCCTCTGCTCTTGGCCCAAAGCCTTTCCCTGTTGCCAGAGCCTTTCCTGGAGCAGCTATCCGTGCCTCTTCCTCCCGAGCTGTGTGATGTGAAGTGGTGCCTATGCAGGCAGCCGAAGGGCAGCAGAGGCAGCTGGGGGGCACGTTTCCACCATGGATGTGCTGATGCACAGGAGCTCTGCTCCCTCCTGCCAGCAGCAGAGCTCCAGGGGCTGATCCCCAGCCATTTGTGCACCTTGGGGAGCAGGTAGAAATCCCCAGCTTCTTTCCTGCAGTTGGGGAATGCTCTGCTGTAGAGCAGGCTTCCCTGAGCTTTGCCTTCCTCTCCTTTCCCTCCTCCCTGCCTGCCTCCTGAGCCATCAGCTCGTGGGTGTTTCTGTGTGTCCCAGCACCCAGAAATGAGGTCCCTTTGTGTCTGAATGTGCATGGCAGAGGGTTAAATACATCAAACATTTATCCATCACCTCTGCCAGTCAGAGAGCAGACAGGAGTCCTGGGTGGAGCAGCCACACTCTGGACACTGCTGGGATGTTCAGTGGGGGTCAGAGCTGCACTGGGAGGGACTGGTGGCTGCAGGGGTGCAAGGCACAACCCACAGACAGTCAGCAATGGGCCATCAGTGCCACAGAAACCCTGTAAAGTGCTGCAGAACCCTGTCAGGGAGAGGCTGGGACATTTCCAGAGTCTCTGAATCCTTGTTCAGAGACTGCTGCTTGGTCCTGGCAGGAATCATGTACCCCAAGTACCTGACAACCTCCCCACAGTGGGCAACTCATCTCTGCTTCTTTGGGACACACATGCACTCCTCAAGTTCCATCATAGCCTGGCTTCTCCTTATAACTGGCAAAAAAAAGGGGTTTTCTAGGGCATGATTCATGTCCCTGTGGAAACACTGACCCTAGCAGATGAATCCCATGGTGGGTCTTGTCTCTCTGTGGTGCATGTGAACATCCCCCTCTTCCTTTAGGGGATGGGGACGTTGCCTGGAGCCAGACAAGTGCTCTGGGTCCTTCCACATCCCCCTTCCCTCCTCTCAATGCTTACAGCACTGGCAGCATCTCATCCCCCAGGCCAAGTTGGGTATAGTGGACATTTTTGTCCTCTATATGATGAGGACAAATGATGCATTTGACTTTGAGACAATGATGCATTTGACTTTATTTTATTAGAAGGCTAATTAATTACTTTATTATACTACATTATTTTATATTATATTACACTATGTTATATCTAAACTGAATTTGCTCAGCACTCAACTCTGCACACAACTGTACAGAACTTTGTGACTGTCAGCTGATAAAATATAACTATGATATAACTATAATTTAACTATGATATAACTATGACACAACTATGATATAACTATAATATAACTAGATATAACTATGTTATATTATATTTAAACTGAATTTGCTTAGCACTCAACTCTGCACACAACTGTACAGAACTTTGTGACTGTCAGCTGACAGCCCGACACACACACCCACCTGGCCCTGATAGGCCAAGGAAATAAAACACTAATACTGTGGGTAAACAATTTTTATATTGCATTCTACTTTTGCACAAACACAGGCACAGCAAATGAGATAAGAATTGTTATGATCATCCTCTGAGGTTCAGAGAATGTGAGTCTCAGAAATATTCTTGGGGATTTGGCTTTGCTTTTCTCTGTGAGGAGAAATGTGGCTACACAAGGGCACGCACACACTGCTGCCACCTGTGGTAATCACATATCCTCTGAACAGAGAGAGACACATCTCTCCTAGAATTTCCTGGGAAGTTATGAGAAGCTGTGAGAAAGCTCATAGAAGAAAATAAGAAACAATTCTTATCTCCACTTGCTGCACCTGTTGTTGTGCACATGTAGAATGTGTTATAGGAAACCGTTTACTAAAGAGTAGTTTCTTAATTAGACACTAGATAGTGTTTAGATTAATTGACCAATTAAGTTAAAGCTGTGTCAGACAGTCTGTAAGAGTTAGAAATTAATAGTATAGTATAGTATAGTATAGTATAGTACAGTATAGTGTGATATAGAAGAATAAAGCAATTATTCAGCCTTTTGTTGAATAATGCTAATTATTCCCCATTCAGGGGACCATTGCCACGATAGCCACTGCCAGGAGAGTGGGCTTTGGGCTGGTGCTACACAACATCAAGTGTTGCAAGCATTCAAAAAACCACTTAGGGTGCTTAGGGACATGTTCTAGTGTGGGGTTAATGCTTGGACTCAATGATCTTGGCTTTTCTAACCTTAATGAATCTGTGATCCCATAAAATACAGCACCAGATTGTGCAGTTATTTTTCATATTTGAACTGATCTGGCAAGCCATGACTGGATGTATGGAGTCTGGGTAAAGCTCTCTGCTCAGTACTGGGCAAGAGGTCAAACTACATGGTCACCATGGCCCCCTTGGGCTTCCAGACTACCAATTAAATCATTTCCAGTGCTTGATTTGTCCACAGTAACCAACACAACTAGCAGAGGCAGCAATTACATTTATTGGCAGCTTGATGAGG
The DNA here is from genome assembly GCF_035770615.1 of Melospiza melodia melodia. NCBI lineage: Eukaryota > Metazoa > Chordata > Aves > Passeriformes > Passerellidae > Melospiza > Melospiza melodia. The sequence continues at coordinate 3,160,143 of NC_086221.1, read as the reverse complement.
TGCCAGCACAGGACAGGTGGAAATGCAGGTCCTCAGAGAAGGCTGCACAAAAAGTCCCCTCCAGGCACCACGGTAACATCTCCAACCCCACTGGGACTGAAATAGTCAGCAAATGTCCCATCTACAGCTTCTAATCTCACTTCATCTTCAGGTTTATTAGCTGCAAATTTGTGGTGTTTTGTGGCTTATGGAAGAATTTATAGTACTATATAATTTTTTTTTTTGGCTTCCTGTGTGGAACCACTAATAGTCCCTCACAGGCAGAAAATTGACCTGAGACTCTTTCCCCTCCTTGTCTCCTTTTGGCATGACTGAAGATATTAATAGTTCCAGCCTGCTTGCTGTCAACTTCAAATCACCCTGGCAGTTAAAGCCCAAAATAACAGGGCCTTTGATGTCAACTTACTTTTATTTCTAAATAAACAACAGTGTTGGTTAAGATCTTCCAAATATGAAGCTATAGGCTCCCTCTAGCAATGAAAACAGTGGAAAGCCAGCCAGTTCACTGTGTCTTGGGCAGACTGGGTGACCTTTCAGAGGCTTTCATCTCAAGCAGAAGAACAGACAAGGCTCCTCCTGCCATCCCACTGCCGTGCTAGAGCTGGTAGCTTTGAGCCTAGCTCAGGAAAGGGATTATTCACAGCCATTGCTCTTGCACATCAGTTCTGAACCTCTTGCCTGATTGATTTCACTTTCAAACGCCCTTGATAATGGGGAAATCTCCTTTATGTCATGCTCATTATTTTTAATTTATTTTTGTTGTTGTGAGGATTCCCTATTGCTTGGCATAGCCATGGCCATGGTGAGTTGCCATCGTTCCACCAAGGAATGCTGCCTTTGATTTCCTTTGTGCCAAAAAGGACAACACTCCTGTCCTTTTAAAAAAAGGAGGAGAGAAAAAAATTCCTTGTGTTCTTTCCCTGAGTAAACAGCAGAATTCAGGGATTAATTTGGGGCTGGCTGGTCCTTTCCCTCGGTTGCTTTTTCTCCCTGATTTCTAATTTTGTTCCTGGGTTCTTTGGGAGTGCAGGAACTCCTCATGGCACAGAAAGGGATATTTGAGCTGATCCAGGGGAATATTCCTGGTGTTCTGGATGAGAAACTGATGAAATCAAAGTGCTGGGGAGGGAAGTGTTGTCCTTTAATCATTCCTTTAATTATTCCAGGAAGACAATGCCTGTGCTGAGGAATTTTCCTAATCCTTGGGATAAGAATGAGGGAAAATTAAAAGGAAATTACTGTGCTGAGTTATTAAGGATGAGCAACAACCAATGAGTTTTTTCATGTGGGGAACCCCACAGGTCACACACAAAGTGACAGGAGAGCAGACAGGAGTCCTGGGGGGAACAGCCACACTCTGGACACTGCTGGGATTTTCAGTGGAGATCAGAGCTGCACTGGGAGGGACTGGTCAGACTCCAGGGCTGGGGCAGCACTGCCAGGTCCAGCTCCCTTGAGCCAAGAGCCCTCCTGGGCCACCCCAGCCCGTGCCCCAGCAGTGCAGTGGGAGCAGTGATGTGGCTTTTTGCAGCTTTCCCTGCTTCATCCCAAACCTGGCAGCAGTGGGAAGGTGGCAGAGTATGGAGCTGGGCAAGCAAAGCATTGCCCAAGTACCTCAGGGAAGGCAGGAAAAGGAAGGGAACCCTTCAAGGTTCAACCCTTCCTACATCCACCAGCTCCTGGAGAGGGTTTGTGATTGGTGAGCAGTTCTCTGATGCTCAGGACAGGAAATTTCATTGCCACTGGAGTCAAAAAGCAAAATCATCCCTGAGCCACCGAGTTGTGAGTCCTTCCAATCTGAGTCCTGGGGAAGAAGCTCTGGAGATCCACCAGCAGGAACATGGGCTGGGCCAAATTCCCCATTGACAGCAGGCAGAGAGGAGATGTCTGGGCCAGATGGAGCCTGACAGCACCTGTGGAAAGACCTGAGGACTGGATTTCACCAAATGAACAGAAACTTCCCCATGGACAGGAGCACTCTGGTGGGGGTTGAATGCTGTTTCTGGGCCATTGCTTGGACCAGGGCCCAACTCCAGTTCTGTGACAGAAGAAGGGACATGTTGCAAATCAACAGCAACTCCAGCGTTGGTAAAGGAGAGAGAATGTTCATCTGACTCCATGGATATCAGAAGGCTAATTAATAACTTTATTATACTATATTATTCTATACATCTAAAACTGAATCTGCCAAGCACTCAACCCTGCACACAACTGTCACACTGCACTGAATCTCATGACTGTCAGCCCACAGTCCCAACACACACACACGCACCTGGATCTGACAGGCCAAGGAAACAAAACACCATCACTGTGGGTAAACAATCTCCATGTTGCATTCTACTTTTGCACAAACACAGGCACAGTAAATGATAAGAATTGTGTTTTCTTTCTCTGAGGTTCAGAGAATGTGAAACCCAGAAGTATTCTTGGGAAGATGTGCCTTACACTTCTCTGTGAAGAGAAATTTCTCTGTGAAGAGAAATGTGGGGCTACAGGGACAGGGAAATTTTTTCACATCATGGTTTGGGTGTGGGCTTTGGGAAGAGGGGCCCCACTGCAGGGAAGAGATGGCACCTGAGGGCCATCCTGAGTGCTGGTTTCTCCCATCCCCCTCCATCCAGCGGAGCCCCATGAACTGGGCAGAGCTGGGCCGGGAGCTGCCCTGGGGACACATCAGGGCGACAGCAGCACTCCATCCAGAGCTGCCACCTGTGAGCAGCACCAGGGACCTGCTCCCCTCAGCAGCTGGGCTCTTTCCAGGAGGGAGGCTCACCTCCCCAAACCCAGGAAGCAGGGCAGGAGCGAGCACAGGCATTGTCTCCTCTGAACAGAACAGAACGGGGTCGCTGGCAGCTGGGGTGCAGCAGCAGCACTACACCTGGTTGCATTTCCACTTTCCAACAAGCCCAGTGGCTGCCAGCATTCCAAGATGGGCTTTGACCCAGCAGGAGCTGCTGAACACAATGAATGCTCTTTGTATGTGTCAAGTGCAGAGGGGAGGGAGGCCCCAGGAGGCTGCCAGGGCTGGGAGCGCTGTGTGTTCGCTCAGGAAGAGCTGGTCCTGCACGTACTTGCTCACATGGGGAGGTACAAACAGAACCTTCATCTGCTGATGAAAGACCAGCCTGCCTGGAAGAGGTGCAGGCTGGAAAGGAAACACATTTTTAAAGACAGGAGCAAATATTACAGCACGATGAATTATTCCCTGTAAATAATACCAGTGGCAGATCTAAGATCCCTTGTTCTGTTAGTGAATCACAGGTGAGCCAAGGCTCCTCTCTGCTGGGAAATACTTTCCATCTGTTGGCAGCTCACAGAAAAACAGCCCTGTGCCATCACAGGAAGCCTCCACAGTGGCAGTGACAGTGCAGTGATGGGCTGAATGTCACCCGGGGCTGGGATCACAGAGCCTCTTCTCCAGGGACCATCCCTTGGCATCACACAGGCTCATCCCAGCCCCAGTTTGTGGTGCAGGGGAGGGAAGTGGCACAGGCAGACACCCAGCCTTGAAAGACCTCTACAGCTCTGTGGAATCTCCCTCTAATTTCAGGGAGTCACTGTAGGGTGAAATTTTTAAAGGTATTATGCACCTTATGTTCATAATTTGGGGCTGTCAGTTAACTTAGGCTGCTAATGCCTCTGATTTCAATCAGTGCAGGGATCTGGAGGTTAATCAGATTTGACTGATGCTTTGAAAGTTTCCATTGGGGTCCTGCCTGCACTTCCCATTTCTTGTTCACTTGGGAAATCCATTCCTGTATCTTCCTGAGCAGCAGAGATGTGTCATTACCAGTCCTGCCCCTGGTAACCAACCCTGTGCAGTGAGAGCCCTCAGCCAGGCCCTGATGGAACCTGGCAGTGCCACCTGCAGACACTGGCCAAGAGCACCCAAGCAGCTGATAGGGGGCTACAAGCCAAGAGTGAGGCTATCAGCAGCCATGTGTTGGGCTATTTATCCTTGAACAGATCAATTTGGGCTCAAACAGGGAAGTCTGAGGAAAAGCACTGATCTGCTTGGAGCAGGATGAGAACAGAGTGTGCCAGAGCAAGTTCAGGGAGAGGCAGAGCTCTCCTGCCTAATAGATGTGAGGAGGGGACATCACTCCTGGGACAGATACAGCAGCTTCAGGTGTGCTGGGACCCTGCCACCACTCTGCAGGGCTGGCACTGGGCAGGCAGAGCTCAGGGTCTCACCAGCCCTGTGCTCCTCCCCTGCTGAGTGCCAGCACTGCCAGCTATCAGACAGCAGGAGCCCTGGCTGGGTCCTGCAGGAGCAGATTCATCAGCTCAAATCTCTGCACAGAGTACCTGCACCCAGATCCCTGTGTAATAACTGAAGGAGGGAAAACTGCCCTCAGTGTCAGGGGACAAACCCTGCCACACCAGGAGCTGCCCCAGCACCTGGGCTTCTCAGGGAATCCAGCAGCAGGATCTGGTGTAGACCTTGTCAGAGCTAAACCTGACAAAATCCACCCACAACAACCTCGTTCCATATTTTTCTCTTGGGTTTGTGCCCTATCTTGTAATTGTGTGATAAGCATTCCCTAAGACATAAATCATATAAACTGGAAGTCCTGGAAGGACCTATTTGGAGAGGCTCTCTGGGTTGATTTCCTGTGTAAACACCTCCAGGGCAAAGCTGAGCTGGTGCCATGGAGTCGTTCCCAAGAGGGGCACTGGTAGTGAGAGAAGAGGTAAGAGACAAGGGGGCCAAGAGAGATCATAACATAATGACCAAGCCTGGGCCAGAGGATGAGAATTACAGGGTAATTGGGCAGCAGCCCATTGCTGTGTAAATGCTCAGTTATTTCTGTTCCATAAACCACAATCCAGGTTACATGGTAATTACTTTGAGGTTCATTAAGTGTAATTATACAGTAATCTCCAGGAGCCAGTAATCATGTTCCAAAGTATCTACCACTTAAAACTTGAGTGTCATGCAGGTAGGAAGCAGTCTCATGGCTTTCAGACTTCAGTGAATTGCAAAGTGGGATGGCCAGGACAGGGCCAAATGTTACTGTGACAGCTGAAATTGCCTTCCAAGGAGAAAGTTTGGCATGTTAGAGAAATGCTGCACACCCAAAGCCCAGCCAGTCTCCATGGGCCCCCTCCAGCCAACAGCAGGATTGGTGCCTTTGAAGGGCTGCCCCTCCCAGGTTGCCAGCTGTGGAGAGCCTGGTTCAAGCATGGCTTAAAGAAAGAGGCCATGAAGGTATACAGCTGATGGGAAAGTAAAAGGTAGCTGTAAAGCAGCAGTTCCCAGGCTTGATTTTGTAAATAACTAGGCTCTCAGACACCTTTTCTATAAACAGCAGGATTCTCAGACAGTCTTCTCATAACAGTCCTTGGCTGCTCTGGGAACAGATATGAAGGTTTTGAGAACTTTTCATATCACAGTGAGAACACTAATTTTGGTTTCAATAAACAACCACGGGTATTGTAAACAAAAGGAGGGGTTAGAGTTTTCTCTGTAACCTATCGTGAGCTCGGATTTTGCAATATGCATGAAGTTAATTAACACTATTATAAAGGGTGACTGATTTGATCAATAAATCGGAGTCGATGCTGATCAACAACAAGATGGGTCGTCTCCCTTCGCTTTCAACAGCCAGCGGTGCCCCAAAAGTCAAATAAATCCTTTTCCAGAGGTTAAGCCCATCCTTGGAGAACAAACACAACTCTTGAGATTTCATTCAGACTCAAATGTCTCTTTTAGTTGCCAAGTCAGGGTAGGTAAATTCTACACTTGTCATTACAACCAACAGAGTATATTTTATTTATTTTACTACACAGCAAATTAGAGAATGCTCAGCAGTGTCAGTACTTCTTGCACATCACTTCCAGTTTTGGCTCATAGATTCCAATGTGGGGTTGGCTCCAACCATCAGAAGGAGACCTAAGTCCTCCCACAGACTCCTCTTGCCGCTGTTCCCAGTCACAGCATTGTCCCAGTGGCAGGGACACTCAGTGTCCCCAAGATGGGGAATGAGCAATGTCCCCACTGGGGAATGGCCCCTGATCCCCTCTGCACCACAGAGAAGCCCTTCATGGGCCCCACACAACTGATGCTGCTCATGTTTCTTGTCCTTCAATCAACCCAATTTTGACCTGGAGAGCCAAGAAAAATTACTGAGAGCCAAAGGCCCAGGGCTGAGCTCCTGGGAGAAGGGGCCAGGGCCCTCAGGAGATGGGGAGCAGCTCTCCACTGCCCAGTGCTGGGCACAGGACACTTGGGAGGAGCCCCCTGGCACAACCATGGCTTGGTCTGGCTCTCACCTGGCAGTGCTCTGAGCAGGGAATGTTCCTGCTGCAATATTCCTGCTGCGGGAAAGGGTGAGATTGTGTTTCCAGGCAGTGGCTGGATCAGCATGGGAGGAAAAACCTGTCTCCCACGTTAAGGACCAAGTTCCCAGCTTCAAAGGTCAAGTCCCTACAGAAATGTTAATTAATGCTTTTCCCTTCTCTGTCTTTCAGGGATCTGAATTACAACGAGCTGCTGGAATTCCCCGGGGCTATCAGGACACTGGGCCGACTGCAGGAGCTGTGAGATTTTCCTTTTATTCCTTTTCAAACCCAATCCCTGTGGGAGAGTGACCAATAAAGCATCGGGTGTGCTCTGACTGGAGGAGAGCACTCAGTCCAGGCCTTTCTTCTCCTTTCCAGCCTTATCCACTGCCTCAAAGTTTATCCCCTCGATTTCCATCAGCCCTGCCCAGCTCCCCATCAGCCTCCACACCTCAAAGGGGAGTGGGATTCTGTGCCTGCCTTGGAGCAGGTTCCTCCTTCTGCTCCTCCCTCTCCTGTGGCATCTCAGGGGCTCAAATTCCAGCTGTTCTCTGGCTGCTTCTGATGTCCATTCCCTAGTTTGGGACCACAACCTGGACTTAAACTTGATATTGTGAGGCCACTGTTTCTGCAGGCATTGTGCCACCTCCTGTGCCACCACTGTGCCACCTCCTCTAATGCAAAGAAACTTAGGATAAATTTATAGGATAGCTCCCTTAGGATAAACTTATAATAGGGAATTACCAGTTTATGACCATTTTAGTGGGTAGCTCTCCTTCCTCTAACGGGTCAGCCTGGGAGACACTAAAAATAAGAAAGCATCCCAGTTATCACCCACAAAGGTAGAAGCCCCAGGGTGGGGTGAGTGATGTGGATCCACAGTTCCTGTGTCACACTGGTGGGACAAAAGCAGCTGCTCTCATGTTTCTGGGAGCCTTGGAGTAAAAATCTGACACTACTTTTTTCTTTACTGGAAGAATTCTCATGAGATTTCTGTGTTCAGCCCAATATCATCATTACCCTCACCTTCAAAATGAGAATAAGATCTTTAATCCCCTCCAATATGGCTTTTTAAATGCCTTCACTAAAGAAGAGGCAAATTCCAAATAGTCATCAACTAATCACCTCCTCTGGGATAAACAACTTGGGCATCACCCAGATCTTGGTCCAAGTCCTGGACAGACACAGCAGCCTGTGACTGCCTTTGCTGTACAGGAGGTCAGACTGTGCCCACAGAGCTCTCTTCTGCTGAACAAGTTTGCTGATAGAAATTTTCACAGAATTCACAGAATCACTGGGTTGGAAGAGACCTTAAAAATCATCGAGTCCAACCCAGCCCCAGCACCTCAACTCAACCCTGGCACCCAGTGCCAAATCCAGGCTTTATTAAACACCCCCAGGGATGGGGACTCCACCACCTCCCCAGGCAGCCATTACATAATTTTATCACTCTTCTTGTAAAAAACTTTTTCCTGATATCCAACCTAAATTTCCCTTGGTGCAGCTTGAGATTGTGTCCTCTGGTTCTGTCAGTTGGTTCTCAAGCTTAACCAAAAATATCCCAGCTACAAATCCTTTAAAGTCACAAGGGCTGATAATTCCTGGCACACTCTGGTTGGCAGCTGTGGGGCTGTTATGGAAATCATCCACAAAAATTGTAGTTCCTGGTGGATAGAAAATGTTGTATTTGCTTGTTTTTGTTTCCTGACCTGTAAAGTGTTAAACCTGAAGTCCTTGTACCCTTGGTGGGGTTGGTGGAGTCACATATGGAACCCTCACAGAGTAAATGCAGCAGATTTTGCCCTGCCAAACCACAGACCTTGTTCACCTGCTGGGATGATGCTGCACCTGGGAAGGAGCCTATATCTCCTATTTGATTGTTATTCTGAAGGCTCTCTGGCTTTAAAAGTGTTGAGAAAAGAATGTTAATTTAATTAATATCAAGATATTTGTTTCTCCCAACAGTGGTTTTCACAACAACAACATCAAAGCTATTCCAGAGAACGCATTCGTTGGGAATCCCCTCCTCCAAACAATGTAAGAAAATTAAATAATGTTTCCTACATCTTTACATTGCCCAGAAAGGAGCATTTCCTGCTGTCTTTAGTTGGGATTTCTGACAAATGACAACAATCTGGTATTTGCTATCCATGTGCCAAAGCAGGCTGAAATTGCTGCTTCTGGGCTCCTCCTCAGAACTGCTGTGGGTTCTCCTTTCAGAGGACAGTGTTGCCTCTGAACACAACCTCAGCAAAGCTGGTGAGAGAGAAGTAATGGCCATGGGAGTGAGGGGATGATTCTCTCCCCCTCAGGAAGACAAGAGATCAGTCCCAAGCTCAGGATCTTTGAGGCCCTTGGGTGCTGTGGGATGTGAAGTTTGGGCATCCTCAAGGCTGAGGATTTCCCTGCAGCTGACATTTGCTGATAGCAAGGGAGGAACAAAACACAGGTGGTCTGCATGGAAACCACCTAAGCGCTGGCTGACATCTGCTGCTGTTTATTCCTTGTGCTCAGAAAGCTGCTGGCCAGCTCCAGCAGCAGCCACACGTGTCAGAGAGCTGGGACTGCAGATCCCTGTGTGTCTGCCCAGACCTGGGACACAAAGCTCTGCAGATAAACACACCCAGCTGTCAGGTCATGTCTGCTCTGACCCAGGCACAGTTAGGGATTTTTGGATACTTCTCTGAACCACACAGATCTTGAAAATCATGTGACAAAAGCTCTGCTTGTCCAAACTGGACTTAAATTATAGAAATACCAATATCTGGGAAGCCATGGTGACACTGGGTGAAACCATTCAGTTCTCCAGCCAGAGCCACCAGCCTCATCCCATCTGCTTGGGCAGCATCCACAGGGTGATGATGAGCATCTCCCAGAGTGTTCATCTCCCCATTGCATCTGCCCATCTAAAGCCTTCCACTGTTGTGACCATGTTCACAGGGGTCTGAGGATGAGGGAAGAGATGAGGATCTGACTCCATGTTTCAGAAGGCTGATTTATTATTTTATGATATATATTACATTAAAACTATACTAAAAGAATAGAAGAAAGGATTTCATCAGAAGGCTAGCTCAGAATAGAAAAAGAAAGAATGATAACAAACGTTTGTGTCTCAGACAGAGTCCGAGCCAGCTGACTGTGATTGGCCATTAATTAGAAACAACCCCATGAAACCAATCACAGATGCACCTGTTGCATTCCACAGCAGCAGATAATCATTGTTTACATTTTGTCCCTGAGGTCTCTCAGCTTCTCAGGAGGAAAAATCCTAAGGAAAGGATTTTTCATAAAAGATGTCTGTGACACAAAGTTAGTGGGGAGGAAGTGCTTCTTGTAGGAGGTCACCCAACTCCTCCCGCATCTCACTGGGTCCTAGAAGAGGTCACTGCACTGACTGTGACAAGTGGGAAAGGAGCTGGTGCTCTGTGTGACACCACAGGACGTGACACCAGTTCAAGGTGTTTGTTTCTCAGTAGGACTGAAGAAGGGTTTTACACCTTTCCAGCCCATCTGGTTCAGCAGGACCCCAAAGGGGCCATTCAGAGCATCAGGAGACCTCAGTTGTAGCAATGTCCAGCCAAAAGAGGCCATGGAAGAACCTGTGTTTATCTGGGAGCAAGAATTCCTCACAGCCCAGCTGCACCTCCTGCATGGCTTGCTGCTGGTGGCTCTGGGGCTCTTGACCTGTAACAGGACCTTCTCTTTGTGTGCAGCAGACTCTGACCTGTTCCTCTTTCCCATTGCAGCCATTTTTATGACAATCCCATCCAGTTTGTTGGACAGTCTGCTTTCCAGTACCTGCCAAAACTCCACACTCTGTAAGTTCACCAAGCCCATTCCCAGAGAGGTAACACCCAAGCCCTGTGTACTGGGCACCTTTGTGGCCTCCTCCCTCCCTTTTTCCAAGCCCCTGTGCCAACAGAGGACCATGAAACCTCTTTCTTGTCCAACCCCAAAGGTTATTCTAAGGAACAGACACTGCAGATGCTTTCTTCTGAGGAAGGTTAATTTTGAAAGGGCATTTTGGAGCCAGCCACTAATTCCTCCTCCCCACACAGCTGACAGGCACTGGGGCTTTCCAGGGTCTCCACAGCTGTGCCAGGAGCAGCAAAGTGCCATACACAAGTGCCACAGCTTTTTCTGCTGCTGCAAAATTGCCCAAACAGAAGGACACTGAAGTCATCTGCCTTTCTCCACAAGATGGAGAAGTGGAGGAACACGTCCCAGCACCATGGCACAAATGATGTTACAGGGCAGCTGGCAGTGGCACTGCCTCCTTCACAGGTCTGGCCCTGTCCCTGCTCTGGGGCCACCAGCACAGGCTGGGCACCACCTGAACCACAGCAGCTGCCCCACTCTGGCAGTTCAGCCAACCTGTTGTGGCACAGCACTAAAAATACTGAGGCAGAGGCAACCTCATAAATCTCTATTTATAAGCCTCACCCAAGACATAAAATAAATCATTCAAATAGCCCTGCATTCTTTAGATCCAAATGCATAGACCCAGGGAGGCTTGGGTGGGATGCCCTGCTTACATTCCCCATGGTAATTGTTTGGGGTTTTTTTTATTTAATTTGGGTAGAGATGGTGCCAAGAATGTCAGTGGCTGGGAGAGGCTTGGAGCTTGCCAAGCCTCCCTGCATGGAAGCCCCAGCTCCATCCTGCTGTATCCACACAGTGTCTGCTCCAGCCACAGGGACACGCTGGGGCTGGGCCCTGATCCCATCTGGGTGTGAGGAGCAGATTTGCCACCCTGGCTGGTGGGTCTGGAGGCCTGAGCAGCTGCAGGTGCCTCCAGGTGCTCTGCCCACCTCACTGCAGCCTCGTTTCTCCGCAGGTCCCTCAATGGAGCCACGGACATCAGGGAGTTCCCAGACCTCAAAGGCACCACCAGCCTAGAAGTTTTGTGAGTGGCACCTCTCTCCCTCTTACCCTGCTAGCTGTGCTCTTCCTCCTCCAAGGTGCTCCAGGCTGTTTCAGTGAGGACAACTTTCCCAGTGCTGTGCAGTGTTCAGCTCTGCCTCTCCCTGGTCGCTCACCCTTCTGCTTCGTTTCACCCCTGTGGCTCCTGAACCAGCTTTCCTCCCTGTGAGTGGCTCTCTCGGGACTCTTGAGTGTGCTCCAGCCTTTTTTTTTCATTTGTTTGTTTGTTTTTTCTTTCCTCCCCTCCTGCACCTGTGAGTGCAGTGCTTCTGCTGCACCCCAGTGTCTCTGCCCATACTGGAACCAGCACCATATTGCAGTTCAGAAACATCTGCCACCCAGGCTGGGGCTCCTGCAGCTGCTCTGGTCCCCTCCTCGTGTCCCCAGGGCCTTGGAGGACACACTGCACCTGGCCACACATGGTTCTGCTCTCTTGGACACTATCCCCATGCTGAGCCCAAACTGGAGCACCCCTGGCAGGGTGTGGCCTGGCCCTGCCATGTCTTGGGGACACAGGGACCATCCATCCATCCATCCATCCATCCATCCATCCATCCATCCATCCATCCATCCATCCATCCATCCATCCATCCATCCATCCCTCACACACAGCTTCTGAGCAGTCCTGGCTCCAGGCGTGTCCAGCCTGGACAGAGGGAGCAGGGGTGGCAGAGAATGCTACAGAGGCCACTGCCACCTGCCCCCAGCAAGGCCACGGACAGCTGTGAATTCAGTACTCAGCAGTGGCCCAGAACTCTTCATGGAATGGCCCAGAGCTCTTCACATTCACCTTAGCCCGGTCCAGCAGCAGTGCCTCTTTCCAAAGCTGCCAGGCAGGGTTTTATCCTCTCCATGTATTTTATTGCCCTACTGACATTGTCTCTCCTGCCACTATCTGGGGCTGGGCTTTGGGGTCACAGAGTGTGTGTGCTGACTGCCAGCAACAGCATTTCTTCTCTCTCCTCCATCCCTGCAGGACCCTGACCCGGGCAGGAATCCATTTCCTCCCCAGAAGGATGTGCCAGCAGCTGCCCAGCCTCCGAGTCCTGTGAGTAACCCGTGCCTCTGCCTGCCTGGTCCTTACAAAGTGCCCTCAGGAACTGGGCTTTCCTTTTGTCCAGCTCAGGGAAAGGGCCAGCTGTGGGAGACCCTCCTGTGGTTCTTGCTCCCATCGTTTTTCCATGCAGAAATCTCCACCTTCTCCATCACTGCTTTGAGCTCTTGCTCGTTCTTGCCCTTGCTGCTCCATCCCAGGTGCTGCTCTGGTCCCAGGGCTGCACCAGCACCTCCTCCTTGCCCTGCACCTTGCAGGGGGAGTAGACAGAGAACAAAAGCAGATGGGTGAGGATGGCCACAGCCCTTCACAGCTCCTCTCACCCCAAACACAAGGGGGAAATCACCTTCACCCTCTGCCCCAGCTTTGGCTTATTGCAGCTGGAGCTGCAGCAAGTGCCATCACCTGGAGGAAGGATCCTGTTCATATCCCAGGAGGGATCAGGTCTGACCTGATGGGGACCTGTGAGGCCACAAGGCCTCATTTCCTCACCTGGGGCAGCACAGCCAGGTCAGGGTTTTGCTTGGTCTCTGTTTCTTTGGCTCTGCCTGCTTAGCCAGGCACTGAACGATGCTGAGGGGTCATCTCTCTCCTTTAGCCTGGTACATGATGAAATCAACATCTCAGAAAGGTTCTGCATCATCTCAGGAATCACATCCCTGGTTCCTGAGATCCTCAACTATGTTTGCAGTGAAAGACATCCTCAGGAAATGAGTCATGAGCCAGATTTATACAAGTTTGCAGCCTTAGGGCAACAACAGGCTTGCCTCTCATCAGTCTTTATACAAGCAAGCTGAAAAAGAAAACAAGTTTGTTCCAGGAAAGCAACAGGAGTGAATTCTTGATCACAGAAATTGGAAACAAGAGTAAAACATAAAAATAAAAGAAGACAATTTGTAACTTAGGAGATTAGAGGCTTTTGGTTCCAGATGTCCCTGTAGGGAAGATCTCCCATCTTTAGACATCTGGACCAATTCAATGGATGAGTTGCTATGAAAGTGCAGCCTTTGGGCTGGCCCAGGCTCTGGGTCCCAGAGCTCTGTTTATGTTTGCTGTTATCAGACTGCAAACCCTCACAGCAGAGCCTGTTCCTTGTGCCTGCCCCCACCACCCTGTGGGACAGTTTTATTGGGACACACCACCTTGTTCCTTGCCCCTTGTTGCTCTTCCCTAGTGAACATTCCTGACATTAACTGCATTGCTTTTGGGTTTGGAAAGAGAGCGTGAGGGCCAATGTTTTTGCATGTTCAGATCTCTCTTGCCTTTGAAATGCCTCACCCCTGTCCCCACAGAGCCAGAGCTGCTCCCTGCAGGTCTCTGGGCAGCCACAGGAGCTGTGGCTGTGACACCTCTGGCCATAGATGGCACAGGTACAGCTGCATTTGCAGGTGTGGATTCTCTGCAAGGACCCTGCACAGGGACTGTGGAGCCACTGCAGGGGCAGAGGGTCACAGCCATCCTGGGATGCCCCACACAGGCAGGGCAGCCTTGGGCATCAACCTGGCATCATCTTGCTGCTTCTATCCGGAGCTCCTGCTCAGGGCACAGATTTTGTGCAATCGTGAGGTGGAAGGGACCCACAAGGATCATTGAGTCCAGCTCAGAACGCCCCAACAATCCCACCCTGGGCCTGACAGAGTAGTCCAAATGCTCCTTGGGCTCTGAAGATTTGTCTTTCTCCTCAAGCAGAAATAGGTGACACTGCCCCGAGCAGAGCTGAAGTCCCTTGGTGCCATCAGCACCTTCATCCTGGTGTGCTCCCAACAGAGCAGGAGTGACTGAGGCTGCTCTGTTTGTAGATTCTGGGCTGCACCTGGTTACCCTCAGTCTGGAGGAGCCAGAAAAACTCCTGGGGCTGGTTCTCCCCATCACTGTTAGCTACGCTGCAGCCCTGTCAAGCCCAATGCATTGTCACAGTGACTGAAGCTAAGGATTTTCTCCATCCTGGGTGACAGCCTCCAGAGCCAAGCACAAACCTTTTGCTTGCTTTTCCCTCCCTCCTCCTCTCCACCATGGAAAAATGGTGGTGAGTGGGTTGGCAAAAAAAAAATAATTGAAATATTTGAGGAGCAATCTATTGGCAGAAAGATGGAAACTGAGTTTGGAAAGTCGGCCGAGAAACCACATACAAAACTTTACCCTGGGGTAAATTTCCCTTGAACAACCACAAATCCAGTCTCTGCTGGTGGGGAAAGAGCTGGATTTAAACATTGCTCCTTCCTCAGTCTGTTTCAGCTTCAATAAATTCTCATTAAGCTGTGCCAGGGTGGGTTTTCCTCTGACTATCAAGCCACTCTGGATGCTGACAGGACACTGAGCCATGAACCAGTGGCAAGAGGAGTTCGCTGCAAACTGCTTTCGAATGACAGCACTTGAAAAAACAAGGACCAGGGGTTGCCAAAGTCTGTAATGTCCTGAACCAAATCCCTGCCAATGGCACAACCCCTTCCCTGACCCTGGGACAAAGCCAGGAAAGGCTGAATGGGGAGCAGGCAATGGGCAGTGGAGTTGCTGTGCCAGGAGGGAGCTGGTCAAATCCTCCAGGCACATCTGCAGCTTGTGCAAGCTCTGGCACATACATCTCTGTGCTGTGCCCATGGAAAGCAGGGCTGGGCATGGCAGAAGTGACACAGGAGGGTTTCTGTCAACCCACGACACTTTCCCAGCTGATTTGAGGCTGGGGAGGACAAGCCCACCCCAGCTGTACCAGCAGCTCCATCAGCCTACAGGCTGGGCAGGGAGCTGGGCTGGGGGTGGGTGAGTGGGGAAATCACAAGGCAACCCTCACCTTGCACAGAAATCATAGGGCAACCTTTACCCTGCACAGAAATTATAGGACAATTCTCACCTTGCACAGAAATCATGGAGCAATCCTCACGCTGCACAGAAATCATGGGGCAACCTTCACCCTCCACAGAAATTGTGTTAGTGTTCACAGGGGTCCCAGGATGAGGGAAGAGAAGAGGATCTGACTCCATGTTGCAGAAGGCTTGATTTAATATTTTATGATATATATTATATTAAAACTATACTAAAAGAATAGAAGAAAGGATTTCCTCAGAAGGCTAGCTAAGAATAGAAAAAGAAGGAATGAATAACAAAGGCTTGTGGCTCAGACAGAGAGTCTGAGCCAGCTGACTGTGATTGGCCATTAATTACAAACAACCACATGAGACCACAGATGCACCTGTTGCATTCCACAGCAGCAGATAATCATTGTTTGCATTTTGTCCCTGAGGCCTCTCAGCTTCTCAGGAGGAAAAACCCTAAGGAAAGGATTTTTCATAAAAGATGTCTGTGACAAGAAATGATGGGGCAGCCCTCACCTTGCACAGAGACACCCAGAGCCAGCAGCAGCTGCAGGGAGCAGATCCCACTCTCTGGGTTACCAAAAGTGGAGCTGTGCAGGATGAAGTGAGGTCACCTCGTTCTCAGCAGTACCTGCCTTGCAAGGGAGGGCTCAGGGGCTCTGGCTTTTGGCGTCCCAACATTCCTGTGCTGTCCTTTCCCTGCAGAGAGCTGTCACACAACCAAATTGAGGAGCTGCCCAGTTTCCACCGGTGCCAGCAGCTGGAGGAGCTGTGAGTATGGAAATGTCCTTGTTTGTGCTGTGCTCTGGGGAAAAGGGCTGCTTTGAGGAGAGGGGTGGTTCCCACCCACAGAACTCCCAAGCACTGGGGAAGTTGGGCATTGTAACTCACTGTTTGGAGTGCAAATGGACCAGAGCTCCACTGTTGGGATCTTTAGCTTGTCACAGCGACCCCGAGAAAAGTTCAAAAGTCTCTTTTCCCAGGCTGGTGCTCAAAGAAGGAGTCAGAGCTCTTCATTTCTCGGTCTCAAGGTTGTTTATTGCATCTTATCTATAAAATATTTTCTCCTGCCCTGCTGAGGTCCGTCCAGCAGGACAGTTCCAGGCACTCTGCCTGCCCCCAGGGCAGTGTTGTGCCTTTACACTAAAATCTACATCTACAATGTTTACAATTACTTCCCAATACCTATCACCTATGTTAGACAGTGAGCTTCTACTCTAAACCAATCTGTAAGTGCCAACATCACAGCAGAAGATGGAGGCCAAGAAGAAGGAGAAAGACTGGGCACACCCAGATTCCTCCATCTTGCCCCCTGAACCCCCATTCTAAAAACCCCAAAATCTACTTTGCCACCTTGTGATAACTTCACTAATATTCTACCTAAACTATTGTGGGTGGCAGATCTTCATCTAAGGTTGGTAATTTGCTCAAACCCACAGGTGTTTTGGGCTCTGTGCCAGGGTCTCTGAGCCCCCTGGCAGGGGTCCTGGCCATCCTGGACAGCCAGAGGGATGTCCTGGATTCCCACACTCCACTCTGCCCCTGTGCACGTACAGAATAAAAATACATCCCCTGTGCACACACAGAATAAATAAAAATACATCCCCTGTGCACAGGAGCTTAATTCAGGCCCTGTCAGAGGTCCCAGCCACTTCAAACAGAAATGGGATGTGACAACACCGAATTCCCTTCTCTA
Source organism: Melospiza melodia melodia (assembly GCF_035770615.1). Taxonomy (NCBI): domain Eukaryota; kingdom Metazoa; phylum Chordata; class Aves; order Passeriformes; family Passerellidae; genus Melospiza; species Melospiza melodia. Next base: position 3,143,375 of record NC_086221.1, on the reverse strand, counting down.
ACTCCAGCCCTGCTATGAGCTAATCAAAAATGGGTTTATGTCCACCATAAACATCTTCTGCTCCAAGGAGGGGTCCATGCCATGGGCACAAAGCAGATTTTGTCCACCCTGCCCAGGGCCAGCCCCTCCTCAGTTCAGGGGGATTCCTTCCTCAGCTCTGGAACTGGGTCCTCTCCAGGCCCCAGGAGGCACTGCTGCTGCTCTGAGACAAAGTTATTCACACTCAGCTCAAAATGTGGCTCTACACTTCAAATAAAGCACAAGTTCTTGGCCTTTTTGAGAAAAACTCTTAAAAAAACCAATCAAGATAGACTCCATGATTTTTCACAGAATTCTGCTACCTGGAAGAACACATGTATGGGAGCAGCATCCCCATTAAAACCCCACAGCAGAGGTTGTCCCTGCTCTCTGTAGCACCTTAGCCTGGATAGTCAGAGCAGCTCATCCAGCCTCAGCAAACTGCACATTAGAACACTGTGAAACTACATGGAAATGAGAGCACACAGCCCCTGCTGCTTTTTGTGGCAGCTGTGAGAGCACCCCCAGGAAAACGTTTGAAAAAAATAAAAAGTACACCAAAAAAAGACAAATGTTCAAAATTTCAAACCTGTAGTTTCACATATTCTGCCCGAGTTCCTTCTTACAAAATTTTACAATATGCCAAATTCAGACTTGACATTAATATAGAATCACATTAAATCCCAGTTTTTGGCTAGTGAAGTCAAATAGATTATACCTATGTATTTCTAAAAAGATTAATATCAAATTAGTATTAAATATTAAGTATTAATATTAAAATTAATTTTTTTTTCTTATTAAGGGACCAAAATGAGGTTTTGGTCAGGATACAGGATGTCTCCTGAGGATGTGGGGAGTGTGTAGGTCAGTCACAGATTCTGTGTGAACTCTCACCCTGTTTTTTCCCCTTCCCAGGGGATGAAGAAGCTGGAAAGGGGATGTGCAGGGCTGAGGCACTTCATGTGCAGATGTGGACAGTGGCTTCTACAAGACATCAAGAGAATTCCTCATGAAACACTGAGATACCTTCAGCCCTCAAACCTTCATCCTCCCCCAGGCAAAGGGCAGCACCCCATGGTCCTTCCTGAAGGGTCACACAGAGCTGCTTGCTGACCACTGGCTCCAAGCTCCCAGCTTTTCCTCTGGAAAAAGCAGTCTGGAGGCTTAGGGCAGAGCAGAGTGGGAAACCAGTGTGGGTTTGGGGTTAACAGGGCACCTTTGGCCACTGCACATCAACTGAGTCATGATGGCATCAAAAGCAGAGGCTGTCTGAGCCCTGGCGCTGCTGTAGGAGAGAATGGCTTTTCCACATTTTCCTGCTCATCCTGTTCAGCTCCTGAAATCAGAGTAGGTCTCCCAAGCACTGCAACTTCCACAGTGACAGTGCTGCCCTGGACAAAGATCTCCATCACTGCCTTCAGCTCTCTTCTCAAACCAGTCTCTGTTTTCCAGGGGTCTCCAGCACAACAAGATCCAGGAGATCAGAGCAGACACCTTTGTGCAGCTGCTGGCCCTGCGCTCCATGCAAGTATTGCCTGCCAGGGAGCAGCTGGGGCTGTGCTGGGGAGGGGGCTGTGAGCCCAGGGGGGCTGGGGGAGCTCCCAGCCTGCCCCTGTCTCTGCTGGGAGGATTTTCTGTTGAGTCCCTCTGTAGGAGCATCAGGGGGTAGGATGGTGGGGATGGATGGAGAGGAGAGATCTCTGCAGCCAGGGCTGGGAACTTGTGGGTTATTGCAAAGGGCCTGGGTGCAGGGCCCTGCTGGGAGCTGCCAGCCACAGCTGGAGCAGGGCTGAGAGAAGAGAGGGGGAGAGAGGATGAGAGGGTGAGAGAGTAAAAGAGAGTAAAAGAGTAAGAGAGTGAGGTTCCCATTTCAATACCATAAATCTTCTTCTGTGCTGAATATTCTAATTCTCACTAACCAATCTAGTACAAGATACAAATCCTATAGCATTTATACACAGTCTACAAGAATCATTACATTACCACACTGTGTTACATTTTAAACCCTAAAACTCCTCTTTGGGCCCCTTCTGCCAAGCTGGCAGGGTCTGCTCTGACCCTTGGGCCTGTCTGCAAGCAGAGGGTGTTGTTCCATCAAAAGGGGATCACCTTCAGTGGCCACACCATTGTTTTCCAGTTGTTCAGTAACTGAGGGATCTCAAAGCTTGCTTTCATTTCAATCTCACTTACAGTTTCCATATTCTCAAAATCTTTTGCCAGGCAATCATACTTATAAGGCTTTCCTGTTTCATCCTCCCCAACATCCCTCTTCCATTCCTCCTTAGGAAGGAGGAGGGCACAAACCATCCTTTGGCTTCCCCTGTGCCTGCAGATCCCCCTCCTTACCTGCCCCCTCGTGCCCACACCCCACACACTGCCAAGGCAGAGCCCACATCACAGACAGGCTCCTGAATGCCAGGAGAAACCCAGGGCAGTTCCTGAGCGCCCCTGAGCTCCAGCACTCCTGTCCTACACAGGCAGGTTCTGGGCCACGCACTCCTGGAACACCCATCCTGTTTGGTTTGAAACTCCTCAGCAGTTTGTGTTCCACAGGTGCACCCAAGCACCTCCCACACACACAGAGTCCCCTCCCAGGTGCCAGGCAAGGCCCTGAAGGGCACCCCTGGCTCTGTGCCATCTAGGAAGAGCCCTGACAGTCTTTATTTGCTGTTCTGTTAGGAAGTGAGCTAAATCCCACCAAACCTGCTCCCATGGTGCAGCAATGTGAGTGCCATTTAACAGTTCCTGGGATCCCCTGAGTGTCACAGACACCGAGGTTACACCTGAGGTGTGGCAGGTGACACTGCAGACACCCAGGGAACCTGAGCAGGCTGCCCCAGCCCAGTCACACACACAGAGAAAGCTCTGGCAGCTTTGGGTGTGTTCTGGTCCCTGGGAAAGGATCCATCCCACCCAATGTCACACACCTGAGCAGGTGTCTCGGCTCCCTTGGAGCTGGAGAGATGAAGTTTGGCCTGTAGCCAGCCTTAGGGCAAGAAATGTGTCCCAGTTTGCTGGTTCCCTCTGCCCTGCCTACAGAGGGAGTGGAGCTGTCTCACTTGGATGGAGGCAGAGCTTTCTGAGGGGACTCAGTGAACCCAAAGCATCTGTGCATGGCAGGAGACATTCCAAACTCAGCTTCCCCAGAGCCCTGGGCTGTCAGGGTTCCTGCTGCTGATTCCTCACCTTCTGGGGCTCAGGCTGGGCTCTCCCTGGTGGCTCCCCTGTCAGGGGAGACCCTTCTGGAGTGGTTTTGTGTCAGGAAAGAGAGATGCAGTGGATTGCTTCAGTCTTCAGGTTCCTGTTTATTATTAGCTTATTTAAAGTTTTGCACGCTGTCCATATCAGGCTCAGCACACTGGAAAAGCACCACAAAAATGGCCAACAATCTCTTGTTACAAGGTCTTTTAAAGCTAAACTATCCAATTAAGAACTGACACCTGAATTATTTTCCCTTTTAGCCCAACAACTGATCCCAAAGAGCCCCCAATGCAGACTTTTCTGCCCAATTACAAAATGCCACCCAAACCTATGAAGAAGGAGGAAGAAGAAGCATGAAGAAGAAACCCAGGACAACACCCTGTGCCCTCCATCTTGCTTCCATCCACAACACACTAAAAATCCCAAAACGTCAAACCTCAATTTCTCACTAAGTGATACAGCTACGCTACTCTCTAAAATCTATTTCACACTTTTGTTGATTCTAGTTTTTCTTGAAGTTTAGGAAACTTTCTCAATGGATGAGGGTCACAGTCAGTGCTCCCCTGGGGGTCAGGGCACCCCAGAGCAGACACAGAAATATTCCCAATGTGCTCTGGGTTTCCACACTGGCCCTGTCTGCCTGTGCCCCACCCAGCACTGTGACTGCACTGGGGATGCTCTGGCACTAAGGCATGACCTGTTTGGCATGTTGGCAAAAGACTCCCAAATTTGCAGAAATTAAGCCAGGAAAGAACATTTTTCATGGATCCTTTCCTATTGGTCTCAGCAGAGGAGCTCCTGCAAGGCAAACTCTTGTGCCCTCTGTTGGAAACCATCCAGACACAACCCCAGACTTGTCTGTGGGGAGCTGCAATGGGACAGAAATTGCTGCTGACCAAGGGGCTACAGATCCCACATGTGCTCCCACCAGGGCCTTTGTCAGCAGCTTCACTGCCCTGCTCTGCTCTCTTCTTACTGCTGTGTCCTTGCCTTGCAGAGACCTGAGCTGGAATTCCATCCAGTTTATTCACCCAGAAGCCTTTGTGACCCTGCACTCCCTCACCAAGCTGTAAGTTGCAGGGATGTTTCTGTCACCAGGGATGGGGGGTATCTGAGCACCTCAGACTCACTCCCTGGGCTACCAGAACACCTGGGATTGAGATGTTGGATGACTGATGTGTTGAGGTTCATGTCTCAGCACTGATGTGGACACAACAAATCCCAAGGTTTCCTATTAATACTATTAACAAAGGGATGATGAAGTGCAGGAGGGGCCGTCTCCAAGATGCTCTCATCCTGAACACTAAACCTCTATTTCCTGATGCTTCCATAGATGCCTTTAAGGAAGATCAACAGGATGGGCTGTTTCTGCAAGAGTCACTGCAGACCATCTGTGCTGGCTCTGGAGGGCCCCAGTTCTCAGCCCCTGTGACAGTGTTCACAGGGGTTCTTGGATGAGGGAAGAGACAGGAATGTTGACTCCATGTTCAGAAGGCTTGATTTATTATTTTATGAGATATATATTACATTATAATTATACTAAAATGAATAGAAGGAAAGGTTTCCTCTCACAAGGTTAGCTAAGAATAGAATAGAAAAGAATTAATACAAAAGGCAGCTCTCTCAGACTCTGTCTGAGATTGCTCGGCCTTTGATTGGCCATTAATTATAAACATCTAAGATGGGCTAATCACAGATGGACTTGTTGCATTCTACAGCAGCAGACAACCAGTTTACATTTTCTTGCTGAAACTTCTCAGCTTCAGCAGGAAAAATCCTAAGAAAGGATTTTCACAAAAAGATGTCTGCAACAAGGCCCCTCTCTAAAACCCTTGGGTATTTGATGGGCTGGGACCTGCAGCTACTCCTGACCCACAGTGGAATGAGATGTGTGGGGCACAGATGTGCACAGGGAGGGAGATGCCACCCAGAGCTGCCAGCATGGCCACCAACCCCAGCCCTGCAGTGTTTATCTCCAGAGCTCCTGGCCTCAGAGCAGCACCAGCCTCATTTCAGCATCACATCAAGGGAGAAACTGAGGCAGTGCCCTCTGCTTGGCTGAGAGACCCCTGGCAGCAGAGCCCTGACCATGCTCTCCCTCTCTGCTCTCCCCTCACAGGGACCTGACTGACAACCAGCTGGCCACGCTGCCCCTGGATGGTTTGGCTGGACTGACCCACCTGAAGCTCCAGGGCAACCCAGCTCTCTCTGAGCCCTTCAGCAAGGAGAGCTTCCCCAAAATGAGGTACTTGAGGTGTTGGCTCTTTCCCTTCTGGGCTGTGTTTGCTCACAGCACTCAGCCTCCTGCTCTCCTGGCCCATCTCCTGCTGTCCCCACACTTCCAGGCCCATGGGTTGAGGAGGATCCATCTGCTGCTCGCACAGCTCATCTTGAATCTGTTCCATGGGAGAGCAGTGATGTGCTCCCAGGCCACCACCCCCACCCCAAACACACACACACAAGTGGAAAACGTGGAGCAGACCCAGCTCAGGGCTCCTCTCAATGGAAAACATTCCCAGAAGCAGTCCTACCTAATGACATCCAGGTTTTCTTCCATAAACTCTGCTTGTGTGGCCGTGTCTTGTCTGTTACGGATTAATGAGGAGCCTGGAGGAGTCAGGCTGATGAAGAAGAGGCTGCAGAAGGCTCAGAGCAGAGGGCTGTGCTGCAGGCTCAGACTTTCAGACCCTCCTTGGCTCCTGGGTCCCAGTGTGGCACCTGCCTTTGGGCTGAGACACCCAGGGTCCAGGGAGCACAGATTCCTCCCAGATGAAGTCATCTCGTGCTTGGGTGTCCCAGGGAGTTCCCTTCAAGCCAAGAATGCCTGAGCTGATGCTCCCACTCATCCAGGATGGGTTCCCAAAGCTGGAGCTTCTCCAGGTTACACACAGGGCTGGGGTCACTGCACCAACACAGGGATTAAAGCTCAGGCCTGAGGAGGAGTGTGGAGCTCTCCCTTCAGCTGCCTCTGCAGTGCAGGGCTCTCTCCTTCTGACATTTTTATTCGTGGCTAGGAAATGCTGCATGACTGGTTCCCAAATGGCAGGGGGTTCCAGAAGCTTTTGGAGGGTTTTCTACACCCAAGATCACACAACAATAGAATGGTGTGAGTTGGACAGAAACATTAAAGCTCATCCTGTTCCACCCCCTACTGTGGCAGGGACACCTTCCACCATCCCAGGTTGATCCAAGCTCTGTCCAGCCTGGCCTTGGACAGTTCCAGGGATCCAGGGGCAGCCACAGCTTCTCTGGGCACCTGTGCCAGGAATTTTTTCTCAATATCCCATCAAACCCTGTCCTTTCCAGTAGGAAATGACGATTCCTTGTCCTGTCCCTCCAAACCCTTCTCCAAAGTTCCTCTCCAGCTTTCTTCACACAGCCACAGAACCAGAGAATCATTAATGTTGGAAAATACCTCTGAGATCATCGAGTCCAACCTGTGACCTGTCCCCACCTCGTCACCAGCCCAGAGCACTCAGTGCCACCTCCAGTTGTTCCCTGAACACCTCCCAGGATGAGGACTCCACCACCTCCCTGGGCAGCCCCTTCCAATGCCTGACAAGCCCTTCCTTGAAGGAATTCCTCCTGATTCCAACATGAGTCTCATCTGGTGTAGTTTGAGGCCATTTTCTCTCTCCCTGCAGTGCCCAGAGAAGAGACCAATCCCCACCTTGTTACAAATCATCAGTTGTAAGGAGTGATAAGGTTGCTGCTGATGGGGGAGAGCTTCATTTTCTCCAGGCTGAGCCCCCTCAGCCACTCTCCATATGATTTACCCTCCAGACCCTTCCCCAGCTCCATTTCCCTTTCCTGACTGCAGCCCCTCCATGTCTTCCTTGGAGTGAGAATCGGGCACAGGACTGAAGCTGCACCTTCACAAGTGCTGAGCTCCTTTAGGCACTGCCAGGGGCTCTGAGCTCTCCCTGGAGCCTTCTCTTGGCCAGGTGAGCACCCCCAGCTCTCCCAGCCTGGCTCCAGAGGGGCTCCAGCCCTGGAGCAGCTCCGTGGTCTCCTCTGGACCTGCTCCAAGAGTCAGTCCCTTGTGCAGGGTGGGTCAAGTTCAGCACTTCCAGGGTGTTTCTCCTCTAAATTAGTTCCATTCACATCTCTTGAGCTGATTTGTGTTTGCAGCAGAGAAACTGAGCCTGCAGCAGTGCTTCAGTGAACCATGCCAGGCAATGGAGCCATTAACATTCCCCAAATTTGGGGTGCTGCCATTAAGCAGCCTTCCTCTTGGGGCATGTCTGCAGGAGTCATCTGGGAGCAGTTCTGAGCCTTGCTGGGAGGAGCTGCACCTCCCTACCACCTTTCAATAATAGGATCTAATTTGGAGCTTATAACAGGAAACAAGTTGTATACAGAATTTCCAGACCCTCCCGGGGCTCGGCCAGAAATGTTTGGGAACATAAAACAAAAGCATATTTTTAGAATATAGAGTTTTACCATATTTACTGATCTTGTCAGAGGACCTTAATTGTCTGAAAAACCTGGGGTTCCTTTGCCTTCATCAGCAGTCTCCCTGACTTGCAGCAAAGCCAAAAATGCAGCTGCTGACAGACAGGCTGGTATTGCATCCAGATGATGCTCAGCTGCTGCTGAATTAACCTTCTAATACATACTATAATTAGCAACTATCAATTCAACTTTTGAGTAGAAATCAGACATTTTTAAATAACTTGCTTCACTTGGGAGACCTGAGAATTCCCTGCCTGAGCTGGGACTCCTGGAAGTGGAGTTTGAAGGTGCCCTCAACAGCAAGCAAGGGGAGCTTTGCTCTAGGGAAGCTTCTCCCCTTGAAGGAGGGAAAGGATGCCTGGGAAAACATGGCCTTGGGGTAAAAATTGAAGATCATTTCTCTCCATTGCATGTTGGAGAGAGGGGCTAGTTTATTCTGAGGAGAACAGCAGAAGGGTTTTTAGGAATGTGGTGGTTTAGGAATGGTATTCTCCAATTTAGTGTTCCTGCTAAAACCGTGCACCGCTCGCTCCTCCCCAACTGGAGGCACAAAAGGCCAAGATCATGGGTTGAGATAAGAATAATTTACTGGAAACAGCAATGAGATAAGACACAAACACTAACAGCAACAATATTAATAACAAAAAGTATAAGAAAAGAAAGTTATTTACATGGAAAGCCCCCAAAAACAAACAAATGCCAGATGGCTCCTCCACCACATTTTCTCCTTTCCCCCTAGCCCCCAGCAATGAGTGAAATGGTACAGAATAACCTCTGGGTCCTGGCCATGCTCCCTCACACCTCCTGCAAAAATTAACCCTGTTCTGGCTGGAACCAGGACAAGGAACTATCTGGGAACTGTAGAGCAGTTTCCAAACCTGGTGTTTGACAACATTCTATTGACTGACAGTTCCTTAAGCATCAAAAGTGGTGCAGAGACACCATGGGCTGCCCTGGGTCCACCAAAGCAAAGTCCCTCTCCACTGTAACCATCAGCACACAGACCAGCTTTTGTCATGTCAGCAGCACAGGTACCAAAACTGGAATGATACAGATAACATCAGCATGGCTGCTGCACAGAAATTCGTGAAGTGTTCCATGGTTTTTTGACTCATCTGGTTAGAGCACGGTGCTAACAGCACCAACAATGTGGATGTGATCCCTGTAGGGCCCATTCACTTCAGAGCTGCTCATGATGACCCTTGTGGGTCTCTTCTGGCCCAGAATATTTTGTGACTCTGTATAGATGAGTTTCATCTTTGAACAACTGAAGGAACTAAGCAAAAAGTCCAAAGCAATGGAGAGTCAGGCCATGGAGGGGACATGTGGGGTGCGGAGGTTCAGGGTCATTACACCATAACCAATATGATCCAGTGAAGCCAAATTTATTACCCCTAAAACACTATATTTATAATAAATCTCTACTGCCCACGTGTCTCTAGCTAATACGATTGGTTAATCCTAGCTGTTCATGTGTCTAAATTAGAATGCTGATTGGATCAGCTAATTTTTCATGCATCTTGCTGTGGTCGTCTGGCTCACCCATGGCTCACTTTTTTCTTACTTTCCCAAGCTTGCTGACAAACTTGCTGAGTCCTGATGACTCCTCTTCTTGTATCTCTTTCAAGGATATACAGACCCTATTTCTGAATATGTCCATTATTCATTGTTTGTGCACGTGTCCATTGTCCATTAGCACAAGCAGGCTGGATTGTGCATCAGCTGCATATGGCCATTGTCTGGCAAGAACTCCTCAATCTGCAAAAAACTCTCAACAGGGACACACCTTAAAGTTCTGCTTTCCTCTGTGCAGAGTCCTGGAGGTGCCCTATGCCTACCAGTGCTGTGCCTATGGGAGCTGCAGCAGCTTCTTCAGGGTGTCCAGCCAGTGGGAGGCAGAAGACATGGCCCCTGAGGAGGAGGATCCCCACAAGAGGACCTTGGAGTTGTTCCCAGGCCACGGTGACAACCACTGTGAGTAGACAGCCTGCATGGGGATCAGCCTGGGCAGGGCTGAGGGCTGGGGTGCCATCCTGCCTCTGCAGGGCTGGTGCCACTCTCAGAGGTGACACTGCCTCAGGGAGGGCAGGCTGAGCCTTCTGCAGCACAGGGGGCCCATTGCTTGGAGCAGGCTCCTTTGGTGACCCTGAGTGGGACAAAGAGTAGGTCTGGCACATCCAAACCTTCTTCAGCACAGGGGGCCCATTGCTTGGAGCAGGCTCCATTTCTTGACCCTGTGTGAGAGAAAGAGTAGGTCTGGCACATCCAAACCTTCACAATGGAGCCAAAGGACCTGCAGCCCCCACACCTTGGGCATGTTTGTCATTTCAGCCTTGCTGGCCATGGAGGGAGGCTGCTCAAGGCACTGGGTGGTGGCTGAGGCTACCTGGGACAACTGGGCTTGGTCATCTTGGTCATTAGGCTTCTGGGCAATGTGGAGCCTTTGGCAGGACATCAATCTTTGTTCTTGCATCATCTAGAGGAAGGACCTGGGATTAATCTGAGTAAGAGAATGAACTCAAAGACCTGGAACATCCCTCTGACTGGAGGCAGAGAGAGCTGTCATCTCTCTCTTGGGTGTTACAGCCAAGGCCAGGGTTAGGTGTGACAACAGGACATGCTTGGGGCACACAGCACAGGGACTGACCAAGGGAAGGGAAGGAAAGCTCCATGGCTGAACAGCACTTTCTGTCCAGGAATCTATTTATTCTGTGCTCCAAAGTGCAGCTCTGCTCAGACTGCCTGAGGCCAGTTCAGGAGCCAGCAGAGTCCAAGGCACCTCTGCACTCCCAGCCCCACAGCACAGCAGCAGCTCCAGCACCAGGCTGGTGTGACCCCTCTGCAAGAGAATCTCAGAATAGCATAAAGGAAAACATGAACCCCTTTGCTTCCTCTGTAACTGCTGGAGAGTGCAAACATTTCAGAGCACAGCCTGGATGCTAATTCTATTTATATATTTGTGTAAATACAATGCACTTCCGAGGCCTCTTGAGACATCCTGCAGGCAAATCCACGTGGTAGCTGGAGAGTGAGAGAGGGCTGTGCCCTGCAGAGCCCTGACCCACCTGATCCAGGAGCTCTGGAGCTCTGGGCATCCAGCCCTGCTGCCCTGCACAGCCTGGGCAGGCAGGACTGCATCTGAGGCACAGCCAGACCCAGAGCTGCTGGACACTGCTGTCAGGAAAATTAACCACAAACACCAGGGGTTTATGTCCAAAGGGAGACAGAGGAGTCCTTTGACTTTATTTGAATAAAGGGAGAGGCCATGGGGCATTCCCCTGGGATCTCTCAGATTTTTAGAGGACGCAGCCTCCTTTTTATCCCAATTTCCCAGCTGCATTTCCCTTCTCTCTTTCCCCATTTCTGAGGTACTTGAAAGTACTTGAGGTACTTCAGACTTCCCAAAACACCTGATACCGAAGATTTCCCTCCAATGTACAACCCCCCCTTTTAATTTTTAATTCTTATGGAATTTAGGGGTTTTTCTTCCCCATTGTTTCTTTCATCTTTCAATGCCTAATTTCATTTATCAGCAAACCTGAAGTTTATTTGTAAAAGCAAATATCTTTTTCCATTCATCAATCAGTGGAATCCTTCCCATTGCTTCTTTTATCTACCAGCAGACCCACAGCTCGTTTGTAAAGACAAATCTGCTGTTCCTCTCATTGTGTTCTGGGCAGGATGACCAAGACACTTTGTGACAGAGCCAGCAAGGGACCCCCCAAGCCCTGTGCTGCTGCTCCTGCACTGATCCTTCCTGACAATGACCTTTAGACATGCACAGAGCGCAGCCAGAGGGCAGCCAATGTGATTCCTGCTGGCATTTGTGGCTCCAGGAAGCATGTTAGACTTGGTGGTAACACTGGCCAGACAGCACAGAGGAGTCATGTTTCAGTCATTGCTGCAGGATTTCATCTGAGCCAGGTCACTTTTTCCATCATTAATGCAGCCCATACTGTGGCAGTCCTAGAGCAGATAGTTGTGGGGTTTGCCCAGCAAATTATGGCATTTGTGGGAAGATCTTGTTTGTGACAAGGGGCCACAGAGCTGCTTTTGCTCGGTCTTTGATGTGCCAAAGGATGCTCTCACCTGGCCCTGTCAGCAGAGCAGAACCTACCCCAGGCCTCCAGGCCAGTCCCAGCACCAGGAGGGGAATGCTGACTGATTCCTGACTGATTCTGAGATGTGCCAAATGAGGATATTTACAGCTCATAAAGACTCCTATTTTCAGATGTTAAAGCATTGGATCTGTTTTGGAATATCAAAGCACAGAGGTGCAAATTTGAAATGCACAGGAACACCATTCCTTGTGATGTGCAGCTTTTGCAGATGACTCTGCAGACCTCCAGCAGCAGGGTCTGCTCTTGATGATATGGGGTTTGTGGTATTGCTGTTTTGCTTAATTAATCATGGCTTTATTTCTGTTCCCTGTGCTTCCTTTCTGATGGCCACTGATGGCATTTAGCTGGGTTATATGAACCTTGTAACACTTCCTCATTAAAGAGGAAAAAAGCTCCCAAACATTCCTTTCATGCAAGAGGGAAAGTGGTCAGCTGGAGAGAAAATACCTCAGGGTTGTGTGGCAGCAGGTCCAGCCAGGCTTGTCAGGGCACTCAGGATGCTGTGGGAGAGCTTGGAGAGGGACAGGGAACGTTTCCAGAGAGCTCTGTCCTCTCAGCCTTGTGCATTGCTTCCCAAGTGAGGGAAGAGGTTCCCAGAACCTCAGGCTGGGCAGTGCAAGGCAGCTCGTCCCAGGCAGCCATGCAGGGACAGGAAAAGGCTCCAGTGCCCTGCCCTGCCCTGCCTGGATGTGGCTCCTACAGCCTCTCCTGCTCCATCCCATCCCCATCCCATCCTACAGCCTCTCCTGCTCCATCCCATCCCCATCCCAGCCAAGCCCAGCCCTGAGGGAGCCCCTGACCCCAGACCCAGAGCACAGGTGGTGCCACAGACCCCAGCTCTTCCCCATCCCCCCAGGGCCCTGGGTGCTGGGAACTCCCCCTCAGCACCTGAGTGTGTCCATTCTCATATGAGTAACACCCACCTGGGGCCCAAACTAGAGTGGTCAGTGCACATCTCACCATTCAAACTGTTTGTCACCTTGCCAAAATGGATAGTTAAGGTCTCATTTCCAGCACTTTCAATGTTTGGGATATCATTGAATTCTAGAATGGTTTGGGAAGAACCTTGAAGCTCTTCTTGTTGCCCCCGTGTCATGGCAGGGACACCTTCCACTGTTCCAGGTGGCTCCAAGCCCTGTCCAACCTGGCCTTGGGCACTGCCAGGGATCCAGGGGCAGCCACAGCTGCTCTCCAGCTCTCTTGGCACCCCTTTAGACACTGGAAGGATCCCTAAATGCTGGGGCCTTCTCTTGTCTAGGCTGGGCAATCCCAATTGTCTCAGCCTCTGGATTACAGCTGGCAGTGTTTAGCAGACATCCCCTGCACCAAGTCTGCCTCTGTGGCTGACCAGGAACCCAAGGATGGCTCAGGGACCTGCCCCCAGCACAGCCCCCAGCAGCTCCCAGTGGTGCTGCAGAGGAGGGCAGCAAAAGTGCCCTGGGGCACTTCCATCACCATCCCAGCACCTCCCTTGGGGACCTCTGGTCTGAGGAGAGGAGGGGGATGAATTCACTTACAGCATGTGTTTGCAATGATGGAACAAAGCTGTGGGAAGGGAGAAGGGAGCACATTGTGTGATATCCTGGGCAGCGGGACACTGCTCCCCCAGCCCAGCACCTCCAGCAGCCTCTGAAGTTAGAACTGAGTTAATGTTAGAATGAACTTCTGCAGCCACCTGCTGTAGGAGCACCAGGGATGGGAAAGTTGGGATGGACGGAGATGAGAGATCTCTGCAGCCAGGGCTGGGAACTTGTGGGTTATTGCAAAGGGCCTGGGTGCAGGGCCCTGCTGGGAGCTGCCAGCCACAGCTGGGGCAGGACTGAGAGAGGAGAGGGGCAGAGAGGATGAGAGGGTAAGGGAGTAAAAAGGTGAGAAAGTGAGGTTCCTGTTGCAATACCATAAATCTTCTTCTGTGCTGAATATTCTAATTCTCACTAACCAATCTAGTACAAGATACAAATCCTACAGCATTTATACACAGCCTATAAGAATCATTACATTACCACACTGTGTTACATTTTAAACCCTAAAAACTCCTCTTTGGGCCCCTTCTGCCAAGCTGTAGGGTCTGCTCTGACCCTTGGGCCTGTCTGCAAGCAGAGGGTGTTGTTCCATCAAAAGGGGATCACCTTCAGCTGGCCACACCATTGTTTTCCAGTTGTTCAGTAACTGAGGTATCTCAAAGTTTGCTTTCATTTCAATCTCACTTATAGTTTCTATGTTCCCAAAATCTTTTGCCAGGCAATCATATTTATAGGGCTTTCCTGTTTCATCTTCCCCAACAACCTGCAAACCCTGCAGGGTCCTCAGAGATACACCTCTACTTCTGCCATTCAAAAAGCTACTCCAGACCCCAAAGAGGATCTGCCCAGGCCTCTTGCAGCCACCCTCACACCGAGGAGAGGGCAGGGCCCTGCCAGCTATGGGGCTGCCCTGGCTGAGACAGACAGCACTGAGCAGGGAATGAGCAGGCAGCACTAAGGGGAAAAGCATTCAGCCCAGTGTTTTCTGTTCCACCCCTTCCTCAGCAATTCTGCTCCTCTTCCTCTCACTTGACTTTTGGTACAGGCAGCTCCTTTCTCATGGAAAGGGCACTACTGGCAAAGAGGCTTTTCTCATAAGACCTCAGAAAGTGAAGGCACCTCAGCAAAATTCAAATAAATAACAGCTTCTTCAAAATCAATGCAGCCTGCCTTGCTGGGACACAACAGCCATTTTCCTTTCTCACAGCTCCCAGGCTGGAGAGGCACTGGTTTCGAGCAGACAGAGGTACATTTTTCACTTTGAATCCCACTGTGCTGACTAAGGATTGCTCTGTAATTCCCAGCAGGCTCAGTAATCCAGGCAAAACAAGAGATCATCCTTCACTTCAGGAAAATGTTTAACCTGGGCTTAAAACCAGGCTTTGAGGAGAAAATGGATGGCACAGGTTACACTTTCCCAAGGGCTGGGTCTCAGCAGAGCACAGCAAGGCAAGGCTGTGTCTGTTTTATTTGGGTATCGTGACTGCACATCACAGCCTCCGCACTGTGGCTGGAAAAGACACTGGAGATTTATAAGACTATAAAATACAAGGATGAAATATTTTTCCATCCCACTGTGAGGGTTTCCTTGCCAGGCTCCAAAGCAGCAGTAATATTTCAATTCTTACACAGACAGATTTTAAAAATGACCTTTTTTTCCAAAGCTCCCTGAAGCCGAGAAAGCCATGAAGCTTGTCAGGAGGCACTAAAGATAGCACGTTATTTGTCATCATCCTTTAATCAAATAATCCCAGTCACATTTTCAAACACAGGCAGGGAGCACAGCTCTTGAGAGGCACCACTTCTAAACAGATTAGACACATCAATCCCACTCAGGTCAGCCTTATCTGTGGGCATTTGCCTTCCTGGCCAGTGTCTAAGCTGCCAGGTGCACACCTGGGCTCCAGCATCAGTCCATTCATCCAAGAGAGAGCTCATCCCACAGCCACAGATCCAACTCTCTGGCTACTAGGTTGTAGCAAGAACAAAACCACATCCTTTCCCTTTCCTCCTGCTGGTAGAACACCCTCCCAAACTCTCCACTGGGAGCTGGTGCCACAGCTGGGAATGGGGCAGCAGGACAGAGCTGTCCTCACCGTGTCCAGCCAGCAGGACTTTGGGAACAGGAGCAAGGAACAAAGAAGAAAAGTCGTGGATTAGGCTGAGAGGATGCCATTCACCCTGGTGACAGCCTGCACTGAACACACAGCTGAGGGCTCAGCCCCATCCCCTTCCAGCAGCTCCTTCTCAGCCAGGGGCTCTGCCTGACCCTCAGCAAGCCCAGCCTGGCTCGGGGTGCAGAGATGCTGCTGCAGGGCTGGGCTCTGCAGCCTGGCTGCACAAACCCCATGGCTGCAGAGTCTGCAAATCCCTCAGCAAATCCTGGGAACATCCACGATCAAAAACAGGGCACCACAGTCCCAGGATTTTACAGGACATAAAATAACACAATAAATGTTGTGTTCCCTTGTCTCTTTGCTGAGGAACTGCTTGGTGGTGGTTGCTGCTGACAAAACATTTGTGCTGCAAGAAGAGGCTGATGGTTCCCTCTGAACAAAGCCCCAAAATCCCTGTTGATGAACAAATATTGGACAAGGCCTGCCCAGAGAGCTCCCATGGAGAAGCTGCATTTGAAGGCTTTGTGTTCTTTAACCACACAGGCTGGAGGATTTCTTTACTTTTAATAAAGAGTGCTGGGAGGAGGGAACCACAGTCCCACAGCTCTGGGATCTGGGGCTCTCACACTTCAAATGTTGAGAGCAACCTAAAAACAGAAGGGTTGGCTACACTGCAACCCACCAACGTTTACAAGATCTTCTCCCTCTGCAGCAGTGACTGCAGGGGACAAACTGCACACCAGCAGCTGCTTTGAACTGGCTGGGAAGGTCTGTGTGCAGGACAGGCAGCAGGAAAAGCTCCTGACCCACTTGGCTCTGATGGTTCTGCTGGTTCTTATCTGAGCACCATTTCTTGTTCTTTCCTCCCCAGATGACCTGGATGCAGATGATCTTCAGCTGGACCTTGAGGAATCCAAGCTGCACCCCACAATTCAGTGCACACCAAGCCCAGGTGAGCAGCCAGGGAAACCCTTTGAACAGAGTTGGGATCTTTGAGCTTCTCTCAATGCCCAGGATCCCCCACGACCTTACAGATCAGAAAGGTTGGGCTTAGACCAAGTGGGGGACAGGTGAGGAGTCTCCTTCTCCCCCTTGGATGCAGCTGCTCTCCCAGGTCAGGAAAACCAGAGCAGGAACTCCAGGTACCACCAGCTCCTCCATCCACTGACCTGCTGCCCTCAGCTCTGGTTCTCCTGATTTCCTGACACTCAGCTTTGCCTCATCCAGCCTGGAATTTTGCATGGCAGGCCTTGTCCTTGGTGTCCTGATCACACCCATGGCACTGCAAACTGCAGGGACACTTTGCTCTGTGTCCTGAGGAAGGGGAGGGGAGGCACTGGGCTGCACATGCTGGCTGGGGCTCAAGGAAGTTTCCTTCTGATTTTGTCCCTGTTCATAGCTCAGTGGGGTCCTACACAGGCACACCTGGAGGCTGCAGAGGTCTGGTTCCAGCCAGCCTGCTGTGGGACACTGACAGGGACAGACTTCACCAGTTGTTCCACTGAGTTTGTTGCAAAAGGAATAAGATTTCAGCTGAGGGCATGTCCTGCTGCCTGGCACTCTGAGCTTCACCTCCTTAGAAATGAAAAAGCTTTCTCCATTTCCCCTAATTATTTTGCTCTCTACCACCTAAAACTTCTACCACCCTGCTTTTGTTTTTGCTGAGCCACTCACTCAAACATCCCAACCCCTCCCCTCAAACATCCCAATCCCTCCCAGAGGCAATTTTATACCATTGCCCACTCTCTTCTTTTTTCAGGTTCCAGACCAGTTATCTTTTTACTCCTCCATGACCTTCCCTTACTCACTTCCCCCTCCATACACTTCTATTCTTTCTTTCTCCTGACACCTTCCATGTTCTGCCTGCCCAGACCCCTCTGTCCCTTCCCTGCCACCCCAGCTCCCTCCCTCTCTCCCTCATGCCCAGGCACTTCACCTCCTGGTGCTCATCCCCATTCATGCAGAGTGAATGAAGAGGTGCAGACACCTCTTAGCCAAGGTCTTGAGTGCACAGAGAGAGGCTGGCAGTGCCAGAGCAGGATGCAGCATCCTGGCAGATCTCCACACTCCCAGCTCCCCGGGGGAACGTGAGGAGGAGCAGGGAATGGCAGAGGAGCCCAAATAACAGGCTCACGCCAGAGGAGTCTGCAGTCATGACTTTTTTACATTTTAGGAGCACTGATCAGTTTGTTGCTTTTTTTATTTTATTTTGACCCCACCCTGCACCTTCTTCCCACCCTAGACAAGATCTGAGAGGGTGCCAGAGGCACTCCAGTGTGAGGGCAGGAGCACAGGGGAGACCCAAGAGGCAGCTGCAGAAGAGGGGGGACAATGTCATATTTTCCAAGGCACTCATGTGGCTGGTGGGGCCAGGAGAGGGCTGGAACTTGGAGAGAGGCAGTTCCTGCTGGGTGTAACTCTGGGGTTTGTCTTGCAGGTCCCTTCAAGCCCTGTGATCACCTGTTTGAGAGCTGGATCATCCGCCTGGGAGTCTGGCTCATCGTCCTGGTCTCGGTGCTCTGCAACGGGCTGGTCATCCTGGCTGTCTTTGCCTCCCCCAGCTACCTGTCCCCGGTGAAGTTCCTGGTGGGCTCCATCGCCGGGGCCAACCTGCTGACGGGCATCTCGTGCAGCATGCTGGCCCTCGTGGACAGCCTCACCTACGGCCGCTTCGCCCGCTACGGCGCCCGATGGGAGACGGGCGCGGGCTGCAGGGTGACAGGGTTCCTGTCCGTGCTGGCCTCCCAGGCTGCCATCTTCCTGCTGACCCTGGCTGCTGTGCAGTGCAGCCTCTCGGCCTCCTGCGTGCGGGGATACGGGAAGTCCCCGTCCCTGGGCAAGGTCAAGGCCGCCGCCTGTTGCTGCCTCTTGTTGTCCTCTGTGGCCGCCATCCTGCCTCTCTTCTCCATTGGGGAATATGGAGCATCCCCTCTGTGCCTCCCATACCCCATCCCAGAGGGGAAACCCAGCAGCCTGGGCTTCACCGTGGCCTTGGTGATGACAAACACGCTCTGCTTCCTGACCATCACGGGCACCTACATCCGCCTCTACTGCAGCCTGCTCAAGGGGGAGTTCAGCGCTGTCTGGGACTGCGCCATGGTCAAGCATGTGGCCTGGCTGATCTTCACCAACTGCCTCCTCTACTGCCCAGTGGCCTTCCTCACCTTCTCCTCTACCCTCAATCTCTTCCTTATCACCCCAGAGGTCATCAAATCCATCTTCCTTGTGGTCCTGCCCCTGCCCGCCTGCCTGAACCCCTTGCTCTACCTGCTCTTCAACCCCCACTTCAGAGATGACTTCCGCCTGCTGAGGCAGAAAGGGCAGGACAAGAGCAGCTTCCCCCAGTCCTGCAGGGCTGATGACATGGAGAAAAGCTCCTATGACTCCACCCAGGCTCTGGTGAACTTCTCTGACATCGACCACATGTGTGAGACACCTGATTCCCTGGGAGTGCGGCCCATCCTTGACAGCTACAGCTTCCCCTCCATGGCGCTCATCCCCTGCCAGCAAAGGGTGGGCACCAGGGGCAAGGAGAGGGGCTGCTCTGAGCACTGCCCCTGCCTCAATGACAGTGAGGTGCTGATAACTCCAGAGAGCCGGGATCTGTCTGGCAGCAGCCTCCGGATAACCTTCTTCCCCTCCCCAGCCACGCCGCCCTACACATCTCACTTATAACCCTGCTGGGAGCAGCCGTGGGAACGGCCCCACAGCCCACACCGAGGGCCAAAACCAGTGCCCAGGGGCCAGCAAGGTGACACAAACGGCTCCCTGAAAAGCACCAGTACAATCTGTCTACCCTCATCCCCATCACACCTGCCTGGGCAACAGGCACCGCTCTGCCAGCTGCCCCTGGCCTGGAAGGGCTCTGACTGAGCTCCAGACACTCAGGGCTGGCCATGGGAGGAGACAATCCCTGTGTGAGTCTCACTTCTGCTAGGAACTGCCTGGGAGAGAGCCCCCCTGGCTCAGGAAGTGGGTCAGGGAAAGCTCCTCCTGCCCACCCTGCAGCATCACCAGCCAGGAGGAGCCTGCAGCAAAGCCAAGCTTGTGTTCCCAAGGCAGAGACCTCTTGGCCAAAGCCATGGCTCTGTGGCAACCCCTGGAAATGGCCACCTGTGAGGACATGGCCACCCACAGGAACCCCAGGCCTTGTCCTCTAGGGCTCTCTGCAGGTCCCACACACCCCTGGAAATGGGCTGGTGCCTGCCTCACACCACCAAAAGCAGCAAATCCATGTGTACACCTGAGTTTTGGACACCTCTACTTTGGGAATCCCCATTCATTCGCTGGGAGCCTCATGGGTTGGACACAACCCTCACTTCCAGCCAAGCCCCGGAGCTGGGGATGCTCAGCCTTTCAATCTGACCCACAGAGTCTCACAAGGGGTCTCTGAAACCCACAGCAGCCAAACCCAAACAGTTCCCAGAGAATCCCATGTGCTCTGCCTGAGGTCACCCAGCAGCACCAAGCCAAGGCACCCAAGGGCACAGCAGGCCCCCTCAAACAGCACAGCACACCTGGGGCACTCCTGTCTGCAGCCACCTGCTCCTGGTCAGACATGGTGAGAATGGGGTCTGGCTGCTGCCTCCTTGCCCCCAAACCTCACCCCTGGAAGAGGCTCTTGGTTCTGGGTACATGTCCCACACACAGTGGAGCCACTTTGGGCACTGCATGTGCCTTCTCCTGTTTTAAGGGCAGGCAGCTAGTGTAGAAGGAGGAAAGAGAAATCAGCATTGTGGGATGGTGGCATCAGGAGGACACAGGCCACTGGGAACAGCCTCAAATCCCTTCCCTGCCGCTCAGGGATCTCCCAATCCTCTGACTCCATCACAAACCCTCCCAGTGCCCCCAGTGCAGCAGGGAGCCCTGTGCTCAGGGCTCAGGCCTGGGCAAAGCTTTGGTTCTGCTGACGTTACTGCAGCTGTTTGTCACTCATTTTCATGAGATAATAAATGAGCCCTGTTGCTGACCAGTGGCTGGTTTCTGTCCTCTTTCACATGAGGAGACCTTGGTGGTTCCCTTGGCAGCTGCTGTGCCTTGGGTGCTGTCTGCACTGCCAGAGTGAGAGCTGAGAAATTGTGTTGTGTCCATGTGAGTTGGTACCACCCTCCCCAGCCCTGCTCTCAGAGGGAAGAGCCAAATCACCTTCATGCAGCAGCATTGTGGCACCAGGTGCCTCTCCAGGTCCCATGTGAGACCCTGTATCCTGGGATCTGCTGCTCAGGGGTTTGAGTTTGTGACCAGGACAGATCTGTGGCATCAGAGTGCAAGGACATCATGTAACAGAGTCTATGCAAAGCCAGACTCACCAGACAGATCCTGGCTCTGCTTCCCTCCTCTGCACTTGAGGCCTGTGGTCTTATCTCAAGATGAGAAACTTGAGAGATACCAAGAAATCAGAGGAACAAGATCCAACAATTAGAGAAGAGGGTGGGACCCCCAAATTTAGTGACAAAATCCAAAGCTCTGCTACAGTCTTCAGGTGGGAACTGTGAAAAACATGGCCTGTTGTGAGACTTGAATCCTGATCCAGACCTCTGATATCCTACACGTGCTCAAAATCTGTTTTCATGTTTGGCTCATTAAAAACAGAGCCAGGAAGACCGTGGGTGATAATGACAGGGCTGGTACAGGTGAAAGCACTGCCCTTCCCATGAACAATTCCTCCAGGAAGCTGTGGAAAAGTCCACTGTGGGTCTGCATAAAAGCTCTCTGGATTGTGTGGGTGTCCTTGATCAATGGGGGACTTCCCACACCCTCTCCTCCCAGATGAAGCAATGGCCAGCAGCCCTGCAGGGCCTGTCTGTGCCAGAGCCAGCCCAGGACAGCCAAAAGGAGACCCTCAGCACCTCACTCACCCCTCAGGGCTCCACAGCAGATGCTGCCCATGGATGTGCTGACCATTACTTGAGCTCACCCAGGATCCCCACTGCACCCTTTTTCTGCCTCACTGATGTCTGCAGGCATGGAGGGTGTCCCCAGTGAGCAAAGGACAGGCTGCAGAGCATCTCTGGGGAAGGAGGGACAGACAGAGCACCAGATCACCCCAAAGGGCCCTGAGCCCCAAAAGCAGACATGCTGCAAAGCACAGGAGCTTTTCCTCACTGCTCAGGAGGAAAGAGTCCCTTGGCTCCCTCCAGGGAAGCTCAGTTTCCTCTGAAAGCCAATGCCCATCTCCTGGCAACTCAGGAATTGTCAGCTCAGAGAGAACAAAGCTCCTTGGAGCACTGCTCAATGCACCAGCCAGGATTCTCTTACCCAGCTCCCATGGGCACGGAGCCCTCCCACACATTGCTGCTGCACAGGCAGTCAGGGGAGTTTAGCTGAGCACAAGCTGGCCATGGAGCAGGGATCTGCTTAACTGAGCACAAGCTGGCCATGGAGCAGGGATCTGCTTAACTGAGCACAAGCTGGCCATGGAGCAGGGATCTGCTTAACTGAGCACAAGCTGGCCATGGAGCAGGGATCTGCTTAACTGAGCACAAGCTGGCCATGGAGCAGGGATCTGCTTAACTGAGCACAAGCTGGCCATGAAGCAGGGATCTGCTTAACTGAGCACAAGCTGGCCATGGAGCAGGGATCTGCTCCCTCTGCTCCCTCTGCTGCCCAGGCCACAGCAGCCCCTCAGAGCCCATGGCAGCAGGCACAGCCTGAAGGCCTCTCTGGGCTGTGCTCCTTGCAGGGCTGCTAAGGGGAAGGAGGGAGCACAAACACAGAGCTGTGTTGTACAGTTGCATCCTGTACTGACCAAAGAGGTGCCCAAGAAACAGTGAAATGTGGATCTGCAGGAAACAGAAAGCAGCACCTTTCTATTTCTGCTTCAGGCCATAAATCCAGAGTATGAGCTCTCTGGAAAATGCTCATTGAAATGCCTTTCCCCACATCTCTAACAGTGTACATGTCTTTCCACTCTACCAAGCACTAACTTCAACAACTTCTTTAAAAAATGTAAAAGTAAAAGCAATCCCACACCACTCCACCTCCCTTCCTAGCAGCTGGTGTGGTCCTTACTGGTGCCACCCTGCCCACCTTGTGGTACCTGGGGTGACTCTGGGCTCTGCAGGCAGCACATTCCACCTGGATTGGCCAGTCCCACACCCATGCTGGAGTCAGCTTAGACTGTGTCACCCACTTCTGGCCACCAGCACAGGTGTGAAATGACCTCAGCAAGGCCAGAACACAGGGAAGTTCTTGCTCCCCATCCTCCACCAGCAAGAGTTCATGAGGCTGCTCTGGTCAGGTGAGACCCCACCTGCAGCTGCCTCCACTTCTTGGGCTACCAACACAAGGTAATGTGGACCTGTGGGAACGGGTTCAGAGGAGGCCACCACACTGACCACAGGGCTGGAGCCCCTCTGCTCTGCAGCCAGGCTGGGAGAGCTGGGGGTGCTCACCTGGGGAAGAGACAACTCCAGGGAGAGCTCAGAGCTCCTTCCAGGGCCTAAAGGGGCTCCAGGAGAGCTGGAGAGGGACTGGGAACAAGGGATGGAGGGACAGCACACAGGGAATGGCTTCCACTGCCAGAGGGCAGGGGTGGGTGGGATATTGGGAAGGAATTCTTGGCTGTGAGGGTGGGCAGGCCCTGGCACAGGGTGGCCAGAGCAGCTGGGGCTGCCCCTGGATCCCTGGAAGTGTCCAAGGCCAGGTTGGACGGGGCTTGGAGCAACCTGGGATAGTGGAAGTTGTCCCTGCCCATGGCAAGGAGTGGAATGAGTTGAGCTTTAAGGTCCCTTCTGACCCAAATCATTCAGGTTCCATTATTTTAAGTGGAGCTAGGCTGGGAGTCCCACTGTGATAAGGCCACAGTTCTGAGCTGATGGACACACTGCAACAGCCCAAGTGGGCAGGAGGGCACTGAGGTGCTGGGCCAAGCTGCCAGGGAGGAGGCTCAGGCCATTGTGGGCTGCATTCTAGCTGAGGAGCAGTGTTGGGGGTGGCAGGGTGACAGGCACAACTGCTCTGGAAGCCATTGTCAGGGCTGGGCACCTCTGAGGTTTCCCCTGCACGTCAGCAAGGCACTGCCAGGACAGCCTGAAGGGCAGACATGGCATGTGTGAGGAGGATTTTGGCCCTGAGGGACCCGGAAGCATTGTGTGGCAGGACAATGTGGAGGCAGCGTGCAGGCACGCTCAGATGTTCATTTTCCCCTCGTCCAGCCCTCCTGGCTGGAGATGTGCAGCTCCTCTGAAAGAGAGCCAGCAGAGCAAGCACCCTACGGGATTGTTTTTCAACCTCATTGTTTTTTCCACCAACACTGTGATTTCTGTAAGACTGGGCCATGATTGGGAACGTTTGGGAGGGCAGCACGGCTGTGGCCACGGGCGTGCAAGTGATGAGGAACAAACTGTGCATGGGGTGGCAATGTCTGACACTGACCTCCTTGGAGGCCAAAGGAAAACAGACATTTTGGAGAATGCAAGGCCATCTTCAGCACTGGGATGGACCACACATCAGGTCTGGCAGGTGACCTCAGCAGTTCCAGGTCAGATCTGATCTACCAAGGGGTTAGCACCTTGTTCCTGCTCTCCAGTGACACAAAACCACATTCACTTTCTCAGGAAATCTCTTCCATTACTGCCCCAGGCCTGATGGCAATTCCTAGACTCCTGTTCACACAACACTTGCTGGTTTGAACTCCTAGAAGCAAAACTGAAGAACTTCATCTCAGCGTTTTGTCTGTGAACATTTTCTTATCTGTAATTCCTGCTGGGATCTTTTCCCTGCCATCCAGGCCCCACTTTTCTCCATATGGACACTGTGCTCCCAGCTCTGAATCCCCACACATCTCTTCCTTCCATCACAGATCCAGGACAGGGCTGCTGCTTGGTGTGGTCCAGAGCAGGAGCATCACAAGGATCAAACAGATCAGCTTTTGTTCTCCAAGTGAAAGACACTGTGTTCTTCAATCTGTACTGCCCATGGTGGAGGCTTCCCTTGTATCTGCTCCACTGCATGGTCTCTGTCAGAGTTTCAAGGTGAAACAGTCAAAGATGGGCAGACTGGCACAGGAAAAGGTGAGATCTGGTGGATGTTCTCACAGAGGGCTCAGCTACAAAAGACACAGGGTTGTACCCCAAGAGAGCTGGGACCAGGGAAGGGCATGGAGCAAGAACCTCGTGGTGTCCTGTGCTGGGTAAAGGCCACATGGCCCTCATGCAGCCAAGAGCTGCCTGTCCCCAGAGCCTTCAGGTAGGAGCACAGTAAGTGGGGATCCCAGGGCTAAAGCCTCACATCCATCTGAAATTTGCCTTGCTCCAGCTGGATGTTTCCCACAGGCAGAGGAGGGGGAGGCAACACTTTGAGAGGTGATAGCCAGGAGCATGGTGCAGAGATTGGAGGTCACAGACATCTTTTATGAAAAATCCTTTCCTTAGGATTTTTCCTCCTGAGAAGCTGAGAGACCTCAGGGACAAAATGTAAACATTTATTATCTGCTGCTGTGGAATGCAACAGGTGCATCTGTGATTGGCCCATGTTGGTTGTTTCTAATTAATGGTCAATCACAGTCAGCTGGCTCAGACTCTCTGTCCGAGACACAAACCTTTGTTATCATTCCTTCTTATTCTATTCTTAGCTAGCCTTCTGATGAAACCCTTTCTTCTATTCTTTTAGTATAGTTTTAATATAATATATATCATAAAATAATAAATCAAGCCTTCTGAAACATGGAGTCAAATCCTCGTCTCTTCCCTCATCCTGGGACCCCTGTGAACACGGTCACAGTTGGAAGGGGCTGGAGAGTTCACAGTCTGCTCTGATTCCTCTGGCCAGTACACTCTCCTGTTCTGGGAAGGATTCTGTTGGGAAGCAGAAGTATCCTTGGAAATATTCTGCTCAGACCCCTACATTTTTTCAAAATTTTTCACCTACCTACTATTCTTCCTAACCGCTATACTACTTGACCCCAAACACTGTGGAATAATAACAATAACAATAACAATAACAATAACAATAATAATAATAATAATAATAATTTTAACACTTATAACTGAAAAAGGGCCATGAACTTGGTGAGTAGAGGCAAAAATTGGCTCCTCCTCTCAACAAACATCATTCTACATCCATGTTTACACCACAGTGTGAGAAAAGCTGATCCTGAATTGCTGCCAGTCCAGGTATAAAACCCAGTAGCCACTCCACACCACCTAGGAAAGGTTTGAGGTTAATTCTCAACAAAAACAACAAAGGCCACTTTCAATATGGATGCTGCCCTGAACCAGCAAAGAGAGGAGGATGGAACCAGATGAGTTGTTTTGGTGCCACTGACAACTTTTCCCAAAATGAGCTGTTCAGGAAACTACAGCCTTCAGCAGCACAGCTAAATCAACTCTAATCCTGAAGCAGATGGTAAATTGAGTCCAAGGTTGCCACTGAGGTTCAAGGAGTGCCCAGAAGAAGTTCTGGCTCCTACACATCTGGGCTCTTCCTCCCCTTTGCTGTCCTGCCCCATGAAGCCAGTCAACAAACAAAAAAACAATTGCACCAAAAAATCTGCAGTTGTTTTACTCCAAGCCCTTGGGGGAAAAAGCCTTTTATGCTTTTAATATTCTGGTTTTCTCTTGCAATTTTGCCAATTGAGTTAATCAATTAAAATAACTGGATTATTTTCCTTGCCTAACCCTGCTAACCCACCTCTCCTCTTCCTTCTCCACTCACATTTAGACCTTTATTTTCCCCCTTCCTCCTCCCCTTTTATTTAACTCGTGTTTTGGAAAATTCCACAGCTGGAATTTCACATTTTCTTTTGTCCCCACGTTGGAGACATTTGAGAAAGACAGTGAGGGCAATGTCTCAATGGGCACAGTTACATCAGGGGCAAAGGGAAAGGACACATTAAGGCAAAGCAGGTTCCAGTTCCTGAGCCTGGCTTACCCTCCCCTGCCTTGCCATGACTGCCTGGCTGATAAACCCTCCATTCATCCCCATCTCTCTGACTTTACTACATCACTTCTTCCTCTCATTCTTGTTTCTGGGAATGCATTCCTGCTATGTGCATGCCTCATCACCCGACACAGAATAAAATCACTTGTAAGAGGAATAAAACTGCCCTGCACATCTGAAGGTGGCCAGTGTGAGTTGAGTGAGCAAAGCCTTGAAGAGTCCAATTCTCTCTTTTGACAAGTGCTGGGGCCTTCATTCCAAGAAAGACATTGAGGGGCTGGATCACCAGGGGAGGTTCAGGTTGGACATCATCAGAATAAATCAGGTGAGACTCCATTTTCTTCATGGTGGAAGAAGCCCATCCTTTATTCACATAACTCATTTTTATACAGTTTTACAGACCTCATGTGTGACTCCAATTGGTCAGGAGCTTTCTTGCCAATTACTTTATTGTTAGTAAAAGGTATTTTACTTGTCTATCAAATCTCTCTACTGTTAAGGGGTTTACATATTTTCTTCACTGGTTCTGATGGGATAGGTTTAATGTTTATGGAGGGTTTTTTTACCTAGGAATAGATTGTTATGTTAACAAACTGTTCACACCAGGATTGCTTTCACATGGACACTTGCAAAGTGCTAGCTGCGCTTAGAAGAAATGACAGGCCAGCCATCCATCCAACTGAGCAGGTCTGATTTTTTGAGGCCTTTCTTTTATAATTTTTCTACCATACTGCAAGAGGACATCAGGAGGGATTTCTTTCCTGAAAGATTTGTTAAGCACTGGAAGGGGCTACCCAGAGAGGTTTGGAGTCCCCATCCCGGCAGGGTCCAAAGAACACGTGGAGGTGGCTGGTGTCTCTAGTGTCTTGGTTTGAACAGACAGCTGTCTGCTAAGGAGGGCAGGAGCCTCCCTTGAAATGAAGAATGCAACACCTCCCCCCTCCAAATTATTATAATTTTGAAATTAAGAGGCTCTCAGGGAAAGATATGGGAATAGTAATAACAGTTCTTTACTAGGAAAATTAAAAATACAAATGCAATAAAACAACAACAAACCACTGCCAGAGTGAGAACAGGAGTTGCCCCCCTGTGTGCCAGGGCGGTGTCCCAGCCCCATGCCATGGGGGCTCAGCCCTCCTGCAGTGCCAGCTGTGGCTCTGCTGCAGCAGGGATCCTGCACAAGGGGGGAGTTTTCCTCTGCAGCTCCAGGGCTGCTGCAGATGGGCCTGGGCTCCCTCTGGCCATGCAGGGCAGCAGAAAGCTGCTCCTCTGGCAGTGCAGGGGGCAAAGGCTGCTGTGCTGTGCCAGGCTCAGATTGGATCCAGGCAGGAATGCTTGGCTCCTCCCCTGGGCGGAGCATCTCCCATGGGATGCTGGGATTGGCTCAGCCCTGCAGGGACACTCAGTGGCCATGGACCGCAGAGATCTCCTGGAGGGAGGGTTGGCTGTGGGAGAGATAAAGAAAAAACTGCCCCATGAACAGCAGAGAACTGCCCCAGCTCTGACAGATGGTGATAGAATACACACTTATCTTACAATCCAGGACATCTGGGCTGGGTGACAAGGTGGGGATTGGGCACAGGTTGTACACAATGACCTCGAGGTCCTTTCCAATATCAATGATTCTGTGATTCTGTGAATAAGGAACATCCCAGAGCCCCGGAGGCTTGCAGGGAACGAGGGGTTTGAGCTGACTGTGAGGTTGCTCCAGAGCCTCTCCAAGAGCACTACTGGAGCAGGCTGAGCAGATCTTTGCCTGTCAGAACAGCCAGGCTGGGGCCCTGTGTGCTCTGCAGGGAGCACAGGCAGGGATGGGGATGTGCTGACAAGGCAACTGGAGAGGGAATGGCAATTCCCAAGAGAGCACAGGCCCATCACACAGAGGCATTGCCCTGTCCCAACATCCAGGAGCCACTCTGGCTGTCACTGTCCCACCACCCGAGCTGGGACCAAGGTTCCTCTGCAGCTGCATCCCCACACTCACCAAGTGACTCCAGATTTTCTCACCAGCTCCATCCTGGGTTTCCCATCAGGGGACTCCATGAAAGTCTCAAATGTCCAGATCCTTACAAGAATTTAATTATGGTACAACAGCTAAATAACAAACTAACAGCTTGAGCTGGGGCCTCTGAGGAGGCACCCCAGAGAAAACTCTGAGCTTTTATCCCATCACCGTCTAAGGACAGGAAAATCTGGGGGGCCTTGGCTCCTGCCATGTCTCTGAGTGTCCAAGTCCATGGCCTGGCCACAGGACCCTGGGCCCTTTGTTGTGCAAAGAGTCAGCATTTCTCAGCTTCTTGCCTTGGGCTCTGGCCCTCAGAGCTCCACTGCAGCTCCATGGCAGCTCCAGTGCCACAGGCACTGAGGGCATTCTCTACCAGGCCACTCCTGTCACAGCAGTGGTGGCTGCTCCTGAGGCTGAACTGGAGCCTGGTCCTTTGGATTCTACTCTCATCCCTCAGAAGCCCTTACTTGTCCCCCAGATCTCCATGGAATGAGTGCACTGAGGTGAGGATTTTTGGAAAGCCCCTTCTCTTGCAGGTTTATCTGAAAATTCCAGTCTTCAAACAGCAGACACAAAGTTGGGAAGCCACAGCCAGACACCACACATGCTACACCACCACCTTCCTCATCCTCCCACGTGAGTAAGAAACAGCAAAAAGACTTTGCATCAGAGAAGTTGTACTGCACAGGCCGCTCCACATCTCCTCATCTCCCTTATCCACAGGCAGCTACAGATACCTTTAGCAGTCAGTATAGGAGAGAGGGCAGAGAGAAAATCATGGAATCATAGAATGGTTTGGGTTGGAAGAGACCTTAAAGATCATCTGCACAGGAGTCTGGAGAGGCACATCATAAGAAGAAGTGTTGGAGGAGGAAAGCCCTTGAGGTCTGTGGCACAGATCACAAGGAACAGATGCTAAATCCCCTGGCCCAGGTGACTCACAGAACCTCACGCCCCTCTACACAGCAGCTCTGGCAGGAGGTATTTCCTTCTCCAACTGAACTGGAGCTTCTGTCTTGCCTCCCTCCAGTGCTTGCTCCTGGCTCCTGACATTTCACATGCTCAGAGATCTCTTTGCCAGCTCTTAGCAGCAGAATCCCCCACCGGAGGTACTCAGTGCTCTGTCACTGCCTCATCAGTGATCAGGAGCACAGACACATTCTCTAAGCTCTTTTTCCTCCTTCCTAGCAGTGTATAATGACTGCTGTTAACAAAGCCTTGGGGAGCTTATAGTGAAGTGAATTTATCAACCAAGTGAAAAAGAGGAAAAAATCAGTATATAAAGTGCTTCATCCTTAACTGAGGGTCTGTGCTCCAAACACTGTGCCCAGGGATCCAACCCTCACCTCTAAATGCCTTCCACATGCTCAAAATTACAGCAGAAATTGCAGCAGCCTCACCATGTGCTCACCACGGGTTGAGATGCAGTTCACCTTCCAGAAACAGGTCTTTCCAACCTGAAAGTGGTTTTTTTTTAAATACAAATATGACATTTTTGCTCCAAAGAAAGTTTCTGAAAAGGGAAAAAAAAAAAAAAAAACAAAAAAACCAACAGAACTTACCAGAAGTTAGAGCTCAGTCAGACACAGGGAATAAAGAATGTTAGCTAAAGGCTGCTGAGCTGGATGAGATTCATCTCACAGCCATCAAGGACAGGCATGCCCAATCTTCTGCCAGAGCCTGGTTCTATGGGGACTCTGGGTGCACACCTCCATGGGATGGACCTTGAGGAGTTAAAATAAAGAGAAAATATAAAGAAACTTCATTTTCTGACAATCCATAGTATTGGGAACTTAATTTTCTGGTGAGTTCATTTTTCCTATTCAGTGTGATCTCCTATTTACCAGAATTTCAGGGACAGGAGGTATTGCTTATAGAAGAATTATGACTTTTACTGCCTATAGCCCCATAAAACTTTAAAGCACACGATGGCAGCAATCTTTCCTGCATAAAAGGCCTCCTATCCATTTCCCACCCCAACAACCCCATCACTCAGAGCACAATAACAGCTCCATTGCAATGCTACAGGCAAAAGAAAAACCCTTATGGCTTTCTTAATGAAACCTATACAAGGTGGGCATCACCATTTCAGTCTAGAGGGAGCAGGTGTCCAGAATCCAATAGCAACAGAGGAATCTACAGAAAAATTTTGCAGATATCAAGATTCTCAAAGCATCAGCTTTTTCAATAGTGTATAGGGAAAGAAACCTTTGCCTTTTTCATTTTATTTCCCTTCCATCCAGACCTTTTTGTGAATGAACAAATAAAATGTGAACTGACCTAGCTCCATATTCCCTGGACCTTATCTGACTAAAACACAGACTGGTTTAGAAAATACATTGTAAAGGATTGAGGGTTGCAAAACACAACTAAAGGAAGATTCTCCTGGCCCTGGTGAACTACACAGGGATTTTGGAGCACTGTCCCTATGCAAAGAAAGCCTGTAAGCAAAACGTGTTAGTAAAAACAGCAGTACCAGACAGAACACCTCTTAGTGGCAATTTATGATTTTGAAAAAATTTAGACTGTCCCAGATGTCCCAGATGCTGTAACAGCAACCAGCCTGTCCAAGGGATCTTTTAAAGGTTCTACACAGGGCAAAGTTAAATGTTAAAAAACTAATATAATATAATATAATATAATATAATATAATATAATATAATATAATATAATATAATATACAGAACCTACATACAAAATAAATACTGGAACATTTATGGTCCTCAATAGGATGTTTAGATTAAACTCAAATACAGCCCTTTATGCAGAGAGATAAAAGAAATCTAAAACAGTTTTGGTCAGACTAGGGTTCTGGAAGACCCCAGTCTAACCCCCTCCCCATAGCTAGGATAACCCCAAGGCCAGAACAGGCTGCTCAGCACCTTCTCCTGGTAAATTCTGAGCCCACCAAGGATAGAGATTCTCCCAGCTTCCCAGGACCTGTCCCAGAACTACACCACCAAGGCCAGGTCGGACAGGGTTTGGGAAGGTGTCTGTGCCCATGGCAGGGGCTGGGAAATGATGAGCTTTAATGTCCGTCCCAACTCAAAGCATTCTGTGGTTCTGTAACACCCAAATATTGCCCTGGTAAGGTTAGAGGGACCCTCATCTCCTGCCTCCCCGGGGGTTTCAGAAGAAGTCCCCGGGATCTTTCCAGCCACACTCACACACACCCGGAGCTCCCGGAGCTCTCCCAGCGCTGGCGCCGGCTCGGAACTGCCCTGCCCTCGTGTGGTGTGCGGGCACTGCTGCAGCTCCGACACACACAGACAGACAGACAGACACAGACACGGAGAGACACACACAGACACACAGACAGACACAGACAGACAGACAGACAGACAGTGGGACACACACAGACACACAGACACAGATACAGACAGACACACAGACAGACACAAAGACGCAGACACACAGACACACACACAGACAGATACACATGCAGACATGGACAGACAGACACACACACAGAGACACGGACAGACACACACAGATACAGAGAGACAGACACACACAGACACACACACAGACAAATACAGAGAGACAGACGGATAGACACACAGACACACACACAGACACACACACACAGGCTCAGACACACACACACAGAGACACAGACACACACAGACAGATAGACACACACACAGACACCAATACAGACAGACAGACAGATAGACACACACAGACAGACACACACACGGACACACAGACACACAGGCACAGACACACACACAGACACACAGACTCACGCAGACAGACACACACAGACATACAGACACACACACAGACACACACACAGACAGACACACACACACAGACACGCACAGACAGACACACAGATATGCACAGACAGACACACAGACACACACATACACACAGAGACGCACGGACACACACACACAGACATACAGACCCACAGACACACACACACAGACAGACACACAGACACAGACACAGACACACACACACACACACACACACACACACACACACACACACACAGAGACACACACAGACACACACACAGACACACACACGGACACACACACAGACATACAGACACAGACACACACACAGACACACAGACACACACACACACACACAGACACACAGACACAGACACACACACACACACACAGACATACAGACCCACAGACACACACACACACAGACACACAGACACTCCACAGCCCTGCAGATCCCCATGGATCCTCACACCATTGCAGGGGGCTGTGCAGTTGTGCTGGTGACACTCAGGCTCAGGGCTGTGCCTGACACATCCCATCCATGTGACGCCCCCCAACAGACTCGTGCCATTTCAAGCTCACTTCATCACAGGAGGTTTTCAAACTGCTGCTCAGACCACCCTTGTGAGGCTTCTCTTACAGTATTCCTGAATACATCCCCCAATTCCAGAACCTTGGTATCCCAAAGTCATTTTAAATTGACTCAAAGCTCTCACCTAAAGGACAGAAAAATTTGAAAAATTATCCAAAGTCTCAGCCCAGGAGCCAACAATTCTGTGACTTTTCTGAAAGCTGGAAAAAAATTCTGAACTACAGACACAGCACACCAGAAACAACAGCCAAAGGCAGTTATGAAAATACATAGATCTAAGGTCCCAGCAAAGAAATTTATCACAAGTCTCAGAGATCCCATTAAAGGGACATTTAGAAAATGCCCTCAGGGTGTCACTGATGAAACAATTGTGAAAATCATCAAGGCAATTGTAAAGCTGCCCTAGAGTCAAAACCATATGGATTTACTGGGAACATCGTGGTGATTGTAAAATTGCCCCAATAACATCACATAGAAGCCATTTTGGAAGTGATCTGTAATGTCAAAGCATAGCAATAAACACCTCATTAAAAGGACCATAAAAAAAAAACCAACTAAAAAATCCCACAAAGCATCCAGTATTAAAAATCTTTTGTGTGATATTTGGAAGTATTCTCATGGGGGCCTTTTGAAGGGATTTGTACAATGATCCCTCCATTTTTTATGGTTAGGTTTACAATAGTTCCTCTGTGGGAATTTGGGCTTACTCTTGATAGCTCCTTGGCAGTGTTTTTGGTCTCCTCTGTGTGTTTTCACAATAGTTCCATGATGGAGGTGGGGTATTTTTACAAGAGGCATTTCTTAGATTTTTGGAGACAGTTTACATAATGGTTATGTAACGGTGTCTTTGGGAAAGATCAGAGATGTGATTTAAAGGCCTGAGTGATGTATTTGTGAGTTTTCCCTGTTAAGTCACATTCACTGGACCCACTTCATGCTGTGAAGAGCAAAGTGGAGACAACCACAGTCACTGTGACCTCATGGAAAGGTAGAACAGCCATACTGTGGGCAGCTGGAGATGACACTACCCTGCCACTCATGGGAGGAGCAAACTGAATCTGCCACGAATATTTCCATTCATGACTGCAACAATTCCCAGCAGATCACTGAGATCAGCAGCCCAGTCTGGATCCCTCTTCCACCACTGCCCTGACAGCGAGCATGAGTTTCTCCCACAGGGATGGAGCTGACTTGCTCCACAGTGCAGCCAGATTGAAAACCACTGTATAAGAAGTGAGGGATCAAAGAGTGTGGCTTCTTCCCTCATCACAGCCACAACAGTCCTGCCCATCCCAAACTGGTAAACCACTGCTGAAGAAGAATCTGGAGCTCCCTGCTGCTGCTCAGACTTGAAGGAGAGCCTGGGTGCATATTGGCCTGTTTTTCCAGGAATATCAGTTTCTCTGATATAAGAGATCGCCTCTTCCTTCTTTCCAGCTGAAGAACATCCATTGGGTAACTGGACTGGAAGAGAATAAAAACATTTCTTAACACAGGGCTTGCAACAGGAGCTGAAATGCAGTAACTGAACATTTCTCCTGGAAACTGCAGCACAGGAATTGAGAACAAGCTCCTCAGATGAGCTGTTCCAAGCAGGAGCTGAAAACAGGAGGCACTTGGCAGTAGCCTTTGAGTGCCTCTGGCTGGTAAAGGATTATCCTCCAGAGGATTAATGTTCTCAAGAGGATATTCCCAAATCTGGTGGTGGCTTTTGTTAGTTTTGACATAAGAGACTTACAGTCAACCCAGTTCCAACATTTCTTCCTCTGCCTTCCCCAAACCATCCTTCTCCCACAGCACCACAATTTTGCATGCCCTGCAAGCACTGAGAATGGGCCCAGTGTGGGACCAAAGGGATCAAAGTCCTGGAAAAGAAGGAAACTTCTAATAACAGAAACTTCAACAGAAAATATTTTCTCTGTGAATGAACAATAAAACACATCAGTCTTGTGTCTACAAGTGCATGAGCCTCCAAAAAACTTTTTATACCTAAAGTATTTCAAATAAATCTTTTTTTTTATCAATCAGAATTGTTTGTAATGGTCCTGCCTGTACTCAGGCTAAAGCTCTCCTTGCTATCTCAGGGGCACATTTGGTTTGAGTCTCCAGAGTTCTTGCACACCTCCACTCCTTGAACAGTGCAGTGCCTGAGTCACACAGGCCCTGTGAGTTCCTGAATGTCCTGGATTGCCAAGCAATATGTATTTTATCACCTGTTAAGAGGTATGGCAGGTGTCTTCTGTTCAGTGGGCAGTTTGCCTTATCTCTTCCACACCCACTCCTCCCTCTGAGGGGACATCTGCTGATAAGAAGCCATTAAATGTCCCTGCATGGCTGATAAGAACTACAGCATCCCATTGGCAGATGTGAGCCCAGAGGGAGGAGCCAAGCATTCCTACCCGGATATAATCTGGAGATTCTGCAACACCAGCACAGCTTCTGCACTGGATTGCCCAGAGGAACAGCAGCTGCCTCTTCTTCCCCTGGATCTTCAGAGGCAGAGACTGCACCTTTCTCCAGGATCCCTGCTCCAGCAGAACCAGCCCTGACACTGCAGGAGGGCTGAGCCACAATTCCAGTGGGACTGCTGCCAACACCCCGACCCACAGGGTGTCAGGCTGTGTTCTGACTCTGTCAGTGTTGTTTGAGTTTACTGCATTGTTTATTTTATTTTTTTATTCTCTTCCCTAATAATGAACTGTTATTCCTGCTCACATATCTTTACCTGAGAGCCCCCCTTAATTTCAAATTTATAACAATTCAGAAGAGGGGGTTTACAGTTTCCAGTTCAGGGGAGGCTTCTGCCTTCCTTAGCAGGCTTTTCAAACCAAAGCACTGAAGGTGGCTTGGATGCACCCTCAGTTCTTCCAGAATCCATCTGTCTGTTCCTTGAAATCCTTGTTCCTCCCTGTGGCAGACTTACACTTGTCCAAGCCATATCAATCACCTTCCCAAGTGCACAGGTGTGGGAGAACAACCCTCCCCAGGTTACTCTGCTGGGCAATGACAACTGCAAGGATTGTTATCCCTGAGAGCTACACACAAGGGAACAAGGGAGGAGTGAGAGGGATTCCAGCTGGGATCCACAAAAACAGCAAATGCAAAACATCTCACACTGGGCATCTGGGCTCTGCACTGCTGTGCCCAAGTAAAAGGGTCTCACTTGTCTTTCTAAGAGAAAGAGTGAGTATGTCTGGGAGATAGAGGGCTGGAGCACAGCCAGAGCAGCTGTGCTTCCTGGGGATCTCATCTCAGTGTCCTTAACCTACAGGACCTGCAGGCACAGACTCTGTGTATTCACCTTGATTTGCAGAAAACCAGGTTTGCTTGGCAGTGTGACAGCAGCTTCCCCAGCCTGGCTTGTGCAGGAGACACTGAGCCAGGACACACTGCAGGCTTGGAGAGCCAAGAGTGTTCCCACAACTGCTGGGAACGGTGTCCCTGATGTCCCAGCACAGGGCTGGCAGAACACCTGAGTCACCAGGGAGTGTGTCTTGGTTTGGAAAGACAGGAGTCTGCTAAGGAAGGCAGGAGCCTCCCCTGAAATGGAGAATGTAAACCCTCCCCACCCCTTGGAATTGCTATACATTTTTAATTAAGGGGCTCTCAGGCAAAAATATGGGAGCAGGAAATAACAGTTCTTTATAAGAGAAGAAAATAAAAAGATAAAATAAACAATGCAGTACACTAAACCAACACTGCCAGAGTCAGAACCCAGCCTGACACCCTGTGGGTCAGGGTGTTGGCAGCAGTCCCATTGGAATTGTGGCTCAGCCCTCCTGCAGTGTCAGGGCTGGTTCTGCTGGAGCAGGGATCCTGGAGAAAGGTGCAGTCTCTGCCTCTGAAGATCCAGGGGAAGAAGAGGCAGCTGCTGTTCCTCTGGGCAATCCAGCGCAGAAGCTGTGCTGGTGTTGCAGAATCTCCAGATTCTATCCGGGTAGGAATGCTTGGCTCCTCCCTCTGGGCTCACATCTCCCAGTGGGATGCTGTAGTTCTTATCAGCCATGCAGTGACATTCAATAGCTGTTATCAGCAGATGTCCCCTCAGAGGGAGGAGTGATTGTGAGCACTCAGAGAGAGATAAGGAAAACTGCCCACTTGACGAAAGACGACTGCCATACAGATGGTAACAGAACACATCTTGCCCTCCAACCTGGAACAGAGTGCCATGTTTGGGTCACAGCACTCTGCAGGAAGTCCTGGGAGCACAAGTGCTGGCCTGAGCAGCTCTGCTGCAGGTGAGATTCAGTACCATCTGCCCCAAAAATCATGGAACACAGACCTCAAAAGCCATTTCACCACATCCCAACTGCCTCTTCACATAAGCACAGCACAGGTGGCTCCTCCACTCACTGGGCTGGGCCTGTTCCAGTGGGTGGAGGTGTCTCAGTCCAAGCCATTCTGAGGGAGAAACCCAAAATGAAGCTACAGATAAAGTTCTCCCAAGTTCTTCCCTTGCACCATACCAGGTGGGAGCTTTTTATGAAATCCCAGAGGGCGCTTCAAGGACCAGACAAGTCCTATCTAAACAAACCAAAGAACTTGGCTTTG
This sequence comes from Melospiza melodia melodia, assembly GCF_035770615.1. NCBI lineage: Eukaryota > Metazoa > Chordata > Aves > Passeriformes > Passerellidae > Melospiza > Melospiza melodia. The sequence continues at coordinate 3,106,165 of NC_086221.1, read as the reverse complement.
GACATTAACCCAGACCCAAAGCACAACTTAAATCAGAGGCCTAGAGAGCTGGTCCCACCTCACTCAGAGCAGAGCCAAACCAACAACACATCAGGTGGCTCAGAGCCTTGTCCAGGTACATGTAGGTGTCTTTGGAGCATGGTGTGTTTGTACAGAGTGTTCTAGATAGCATCACCACTGTGGGGTTGAAATGCACTCCCACACATGGGATGACATGTTCATTTTCAAAGCCCCTGCTTTACTTATTTGCTTATTCTGAAATATTTGCTTATTCTGAATATTTGCTTATTCTTAAAGAACATTGCTGCAGTGAATTTATTTGTACATTATTTCTGAGCCCTGTGATGCACCTTGCTCTTGTTTACACAAATTTGATCATTCTAATTTCTCTATTTTAGTTCCTTTTTCCTATTTCAATAATATTTATTTAAAAGGATAAAAAATATATGAAGAACATTAATGTAGAGAGCAATGCAATATATGTCACCGTTCAAATAAGAAGTACCTAAATTAACAAACATACAGTAAATTGTGTTGTGCTTTTCATCCTTTGAGATATAACGTTTTATTTCAATGTGCAATTTTTATCGTGGCTGCCTTAATTTTCCTCGGATTTTTTTTCTTGAAAAAAATCATAGATTAATAGATAGAGCACCTGAGCTGGAAAGGACACACGAGGATCATCCAGTCTAACCCCTGCTCTGCACAGACACCCCAACAATCCCACCCTGGGCATCCCTGGCAGCTCTGCCCAAACACTCCTGGAGCTCTGGCAGCCTTGGGGCTGTGCCCATTCCCTGGGGAGCCTGGGCAGTGCCAGCACCCTCTGGGGGAAGAGCCTTTCCTGAGATCCAGCCTGACCCTGCCCTTGCACAGCTCCAGCTGCTCCCTCAGCTCCTGTCACTGTCACACAGAGCAGAGATCAGAGCTGCAGCCCCCCCATCGGCTCTGACCTCAGGCCTCAGGGTGAACAGACCAAGTGCCCTCAGCTGCTCCTCGTGTGGCCCCTCCAGACCCTTCCCTATTTCTGTGTCCCTCTTTTGGACACTCTCCAACAACTTCAGATCTTTCTTACATTGCAGTGCCCAAAACTGCTCCCAGACTGGAGGTGAGGCTGCACCCATGCAGGGGGTGGGGGAGCCACCCATTGTTCCAAACTGGCCTTTGGTACTCCAGGGATTTCATCTGTAGCCTTGGGCAATCAGCCCCAGCTGGACACAGAGGCTGAGTGTTGGGAAATGAGGTGCACAGAAAGCACAGAGCAGGCAAAATGCTGCCTCTTTCCTCTGTTCCTCCAGGCTGTATCTCCCATGCACTGAGTCTGCTCTCACACCCTGGTCACACATCCCTCCTGACTCTGAGCTCCCAGAGGAACAGTGATGATGCAGTCTCACACAAATACTGGTACCTGCCTCCAGAACAACAATTTCTGCTTGAGTTTGATCTAGAGAACGAGGAGCTGCTGACTCAAAAATCCCCTGTGGAAGAGCATCTGCAGCTCTGAAGGCAGTGGTAAACTGCCCTCCTTGCCAAACACTGGATTCTCATCTCCAGCTGCTGGATCTTGCCAATCCTTTGCTTCTTTAGCATTGTTGAGGTCAAACAAATCCTCCAAATTCTCATTCCATGTACAGCCTCCAAACACTGACCCTGGTTCTTGGAGGACAAAGCTTATGAATTAATGATCAGCCTGCAGGCCAGGATAATATCTCAACCTTCATGTACAGATTCCTTAAGTCATACTCTGTTCTACATTTAGCTGGGAATTTATCTCAGGTTGTTGACAATGACTGTACACCTGACTGTATGTATGGATTCAGGTTTTAAAATTCATCCCCAGGCAGGCTTGGAAGCAAGCTCGAGGGCAGGAGGGGAGCGGAGGCGGCTCAGGGCTGTCAGCTGGAGGCGATCTGCCGGAGATGTTGAGTTGTGTGTGTGGGAAGAGCTCAAAAATAGTATTAATTTAAAAATCCTGGGATTCTAGAGCAGGCTGCCGGTGCCTGGCTCCCAGCTTGGCAGAGCCAGATCCAGGGATTCACCCAGCAAGAGCCACACCAGGGGAAGGAGGCAGCTCTGCAAGGGCTCTGTGAGGGCTCTGCTTCAGAGCACTGCAACAGGGAACCCAGAATCATGGAATCACAGCATCATTAAGGTCAAAAAAGCCCTCTAAGATCATGGAGTCCAACCATTCCCCCAGCATTGCCATATTCACCACAAAACCATATCCCCAGGGGCCACCTCCACACATATTTTGAACACTTCCAGGCATGGTGATTCCATCATTCCATGCTCACTGCCCTGAGCAGTCTGTGCAAGGGCCTGACCACCCCTCCAGGGAAGAAATTTCCCCCAGTATCCAACACGAACCTGCCCTAGCCCAGCCTGTGTCCGCTCCCTCTCCTCTTGTCCCTGTTCCCTGGCAGCAGAGCCCAGCTCCCCCCAGCTGTCCCCTCCTGTCAGGAGTTGTACAGAGCCAGAAGGGCCCCCTGAGCCTCCTTTTCTCCAGGCTGAGCCCCGTTTTCTCCAGGCTGAGCCCCCTTTTCTCCAGGCTGAGCCCCCATTTCTCCAGGCTGAGCCCCCTTTTCTCCAGGCTGAGCCCCCTTTTCTCCAGGCTGAGCCCCCATTTCTCCAGGCTGAGCCCCCTTTTCTCCAGGCTGAGCCCCGTTTTCTCCAGGCTGAGCCCCCATTTCTCCAGGCTGAACCCCCTTTTCTCCAGGCTGAGCCCCCTTTTCTCCAGGCTGAGCCCCCATTTCTCCAGGCTGAGCCCCCTTTTCTCCAGGCTGAGCCCCGTTTTCTCCAGGCTGAACCCCCTTTTCTCCAGGCTGAGCCCCCATTTCTCCAGGCTGAGCCCCCATTTCTCCAGGCTGAGCCCCTTCCAGCTCCCTCAGCTCCGTCCCCCCCCGCCCCTCAGTGTCCTGCGGGTCCCTCGGGGGCCGCTGGGGGGCGCTGTGGGACCCGCCCCGATCTCGTTGCTCGGCAACCGCCCGGCACCCAGGGGCGGGGCGCTGTGCGCGCGGCGCGATGACACAATCAGAGCGCGCGGCAGGGGGAGAGGGAAGGGCGGGGGGAGGCGAGGTGTGCGGGCCGGGACCTCTCCCCGCGGCGGTGAGTGCGGCCGGGCCGGGCCGAACCGAGCCGAGCGGGACCGGGCGGGGCAGGGCGGGGTGAGGCGGGGCCGGGCCGGGCCGGGCTGAGCTGGCGGCTCCGGGCGGGTGTCGGCGCGGGGTCGCGGTGGGCGGGGGCGCCGGGCGGGCGGGGCGGGCGCTGAGGGCGGGCGCTGAGGGCGGCGCGGCGGCAGCGCCCCCTGTCGGCGGCGGGCGCCGTGCCATGTGGCCGTGCTGGCTGTGCCCGCAGGTGCCGCGCGCCATGGCCCCCCCCAAGGACATCATGACCAACTCCCACGCCAAGTCCATCCTCAACGCCATGAACGCCCTGCGTAAGAGCAACACGCTCTGCGACGTCACCCTCCGCGTGGAGCACAAGGACTTCCCGGCCCACCGCATCGTCCTGGCCGCCTGCAGCGACTACTTCTGCGCCATGTTCACCAGCGAGGTCGGTGCTGCCGCCGGCCCTGGGTGCTCCGTGGGTGGAGGAGGCAGGGCCGCCCAGTGCTTGGGCTGTTCTCTGTTGAGCTGCTCAGCAGCTGGGCCAGGATCCCCCCGTGGGGGCCCAGGATCCCCTGGTGGTGATCCTGGAGTGCGCTGGATACTCCCCGTGGTTGCTCAGGATGCCCCCGTTGTGCTTCTTGTTCCCTTCATGGTGGCTGTGGGTGCCATAGGAACCCCCATGGTGGCCCTGGATATTTCCTTGGTCTCTGTGAATCCCCCTATGCTGGCCCTGGAGCCCTCTGGGTTCTGTCCTAGTGGCCCTGGAGCCCCTCGAGGTGATTCTGTGTCTTATGGTGACCCCAGAGCCATTTATTGTGACCTGGTGGGGAGTTAAGAGCTTGTGGCCTTGATTCATGGTCTGCTATGACCACCCTGTGCCCAGGGAGCTGCCAGGCTGAGCTGCCAAGCCAGAGGGTTCTGATACATTTCTTTATTTTTCTAGTACTGATTTGTGGTTTCCGTGGTTCCGGGCATCTTTCCTGCCCTGGCACAGCGCTGTGGGAGCCGTGCTGGGGATTCTGGGCAGCCCTTGCAGAGCAAGGGAGGGTGTTTGCTGATGCTCTGGGCTGCCCTTGGCACTGGCTGAGGGCTGGGCTGTGTGGGGGTGTCACTGGGGCTGGGGCGGCTCTGGGCCACCCAGCACATGTCACCTGTGAGCACCTTGGCTCTCAGCCCTTCTGTGAGATCTGCACTACCTGTGTGCAGTTTCCCTGAGTCACTGACAGGCACTGCCTCAGCTGGAGCTGGCACTCACTGCTGAATGTCAGATGCTTTGCCTGGCTTTGTCTTTATAAGTTGGAGTCAATCTTTGCAGCTTTTTCTTATGGAAGATGCTTTCCTTATCCTGCCACCTTGCCCGTGAGCAGGGAGAAACATTGTTCAGTAGCTCACAGGTCCTAAAGCCCTCCCTGCTAGCCCAAGAGTCATTGCAGCAGAGAGTGATTTTTTTTCTTTGTTTTACCCAGGCACGAAGGCTGTGGCAGAGCTCTCTGTGTGCCACTTAGCTCAGTGCTGTCAGGGCAGCAGGTGTTTACAGTCCTGTGCAGAGAAACCAAAATGATGCATGTGTGGCCTGACCTCAGACCAATATATTTTTTTGTCCATATCTTCATGAAATTTGTAAATTCATCAGGTTTGTGCTCTTTCTCTGCATAAAGGAAATGTAATTAGATGAAGAAAACACACAAAGCAGATTCAATCCCTGGAGGCTGAAGTTCTCCAGTACCTCTAGGTGTTCAGCAGTACAGAGGTGTCCCTGCTTCTCTGGGTTTGCCTCCACGTTCCTGCCAGTGCTTGTGACTTCTGGCCTTGTTCTAGGCAGTGTCACTCCATGTGCTCCAGAATGTTCTTTGTGGCTGCTAACAAAGGCTGGGGGTTGCTGTGCTTTGGGTCTGGGCTGTCTCTCCTTGCTTTGTTACACTCTTGTTAACTGTAACATCATTGTGACCTTCTTTCAGACATGGGAATCTTCCTAGGAAATTAAATTCTTCCTGGGAAAGCAGCTGTGCTCAGTGGGCAGAATTGCTTGCTCTCTCATGTTTCCACAGTGTCTCTACTTCAAGGGTTTCTTTTCTTTTGCTTGGTTTGTGTTTCTTCCAAACTTGTTTCTTTGTTATGGAAACCCTAAAGTGCCCAACCTGCCAAGGGGCAACAATTAGAGAGTGTTTGTGGGACACTTCCTTCCAGGAAGGGGCAGCTTGGTGAGCCTCAGAGTGGCCATGTTTCCTGTGTGTGTCAGGGCTGTGATGGGACAGTGCTTGGACACTCTCCAGGCCCTTGTGGGTGCAGGGTTTGGCCAGGCTGGGACTCCAGGGAGCTCAGAGTGTGTGTGTGTGTGTGCGTGGGGTGTCATGGGCTGACAGCCCCTGCCAGGGTTCCTCAGCAGTCCATGCGTTGCCTCCTGCAGCTCTGGAGGCTGCTTGGCTCTGGTGTGCCAGGCTGGGCTGCACGAGGCTTTGCTCAGAATTGATCTTGGGGTTCTGCCATGGGATTCCTGACCTTTTCTCCTGGGGTTATGTCACAGTGTTCCTGGTGTCACATCTGTGCTTAGCCAGTGCAACACTGAGACTGTCAGCAATGCTGTTGTCATAAAAAACTGCCTTTGCCTCTCTGTGTCTCGAGTTTCCTTCCTTCTCTCACTTCTGACTTTTAACATTTTAAGAAGTTCTCAATCTAGCTTAGTATTAATTCCTTCCCATTTTTTGTTCCCGTTTTACAGCATGAGGAGAAGCCACTGATCACCTGGTGAAGCCCAGGCTTTTTGCAACCCTTTGCTTTGCCCCTGTGCTGAGCAGTGTGGGAGCACTGAAACAGCATCAGTTTTACCTGCAGGGTTGTTCCTTGTAGTGAAAATTGCAGAGCAGTTTTATCTCCCCTGGATCTTGGCTGTGCACTGGCATTTGTCTTTGTTTGTCCAAGTTAACATAACTTGGGATCTTTTAAGAGCTGATTACTGGCTCCACCTCAGAAGGAAACTGTTCTGTCTTCTCTTGGAGGCTGTGTTCTAGAAATTGAAGTGTTCTTTCCCCCCAGAACAGAGAAATATTATTCTGAAAGTAAACAACTGGTGTTTCCAGGTTCTTACATGGTCAGCTTCTCTGTGCTGTGATTGCTCTCCAGGGTACAGTGAGCCACACATCAGCACTGTCATGCCAGCAGTTCTCTCCCCCTGTGAGAAGAAATTGGGGTTTATTCCAGAGTACTTTTGTGGATCTGCATTAGTAAGAGCAAAAACAAGAAGTAGCCTTGGGTAAGAAAGGAGTTGCAAAATTTTAGACCCATTCTCTTGCTTGATTGTCGTGGTTTAGCCCCAGGCAGCGGCCAAGCCCCTCAGAGCCCCGTGCTTGCTCCCCCACCAGCAAGATCAGGGAGGGAGTCAGAAGGGTAAAAGCTGGAAAATTTGTGGGTTGAGATAAACACAGTTTAATATGGAAAGCAAAAGCCACACATGCAAGCAAAGCAAAACCAGGAATTCACTCCCTGTTTCCCATGGGCAGGCAGGTGTTCAGCCATCCCATGGAGAAGAGGGCTCCAGGACATAGCAGTGACTTGGGAAGGCAAGCACCATCACTGCAAACATCCCTGCCCTCCTTCCTTCTGCCCCCACTCTGTGTGCTGAGCATGGTGTCAATGGCCTGGACGTGCCTTTGGTCACTTTAGGTCACCTGTCCCAGCTCCCCACACACCCCCAGCCCCCTTGCCAGCCTGGCAGTGTGAAAAGCAGAAAAGGCCTTGGCTCAGTGTGAGCACTGCTCAGCAATAACAAAGACATCTCCATCATCATCCCTGCATTCAGCACAAATCCAAAATACAGCCCCATGCCAGCCCCTGAGAGGGGAATAAATTACCCCTGCCAAACCCAGCAGAATGATTTATGGGTGGAATGGAGAAAGCAACATTGTGTCTCACAAAAGAGCTGTAACCTCAGCCCCTGCCTTAAGGCTTTCAGCACCTTGGGTATCTTGAGGCAACACTCCTGAGGCCTGGAAGTGACTGTCCTTAGCTGTTTTCCTGGATGCTGTGGTTGATTTTGGGATCTGTACTGCTGCACACTTCCTATGTATGGGCTACTTTACTCCCTTCAGGGAAAGTGAGCACAGCTCTGATATTAAACAGCAAAGTGGAAAACCCATCTGAAATTCTGACAGCAGAGATGTGGCTGGTGCCACTGAACAACCTCAGAAGTAACCAGTGAACACCTTGGAGAGGAAAGCTGCCTGGTCTATGTGTTGGTTGCATTGCATGACCATCATTTTGCATTCTGAATCCAAGGATGTGGCCGCATGGAGCAGGGACTGTCTGTGTCCCAGCAGCCCAGCACTGAGCACTGCAGGCAGTTCTCTAATGCTGGAGCTCAGCTCAGAGTCCTCATGAGTCTGAAAGGCTGAGAGAGTTGGGATTGTTGAGTCTGGAGAAGGCTCTGGGGTGGCCTTCCAGTACCTGAAGGGAACCAACAAGAAAATGGAGAGAGACTGTTTTCACTGGGGTTACAGGAGAAAGGGAAATGGCTTCAAACTGACAGAGAGGGTCCACAGAAGGTCCCTTCCAAACAAGACCAATCCATGATTCTGTGTTCAGAATCAAATTGTCTCCACACTGAGACCCTTCTTTAAGGTATAATGTTAGGATCCCAATTCTGCATCACACACATTAGATGAATTTACATGAAATACTTCCTTCCTCCTGGGCATTCTTATCATGTGAGTAAACTGAGCAAAATAACAACCAAGCAGTGGAGTCTAGCAGAAGTACAAGGGAAGTAGGAAGTGGTAATCTGTATGGTATTGGTGTTGTCCTTGTGGTTTGTGTTGTGGTCACCAATATACAGTATGTGCATGGTTGGTTGATTGTGGGTCAGGAGCTTCTTTATCAGCTCCAGCTGATGTGTGAAGAACTGATGCTTACAGCTAAATAGAAGTTTGTAACATCTTTGATCCTAAATATGTATGGTCTGTGTCTTCGTTTGCTTATTAGAATCATCTGAATATCTTGTCTGATCAGTTCTGAACTTTGGTGGCACCTGTGTCCTTGGTGGAACAAACAGCTTAGTCTTGGTTCAGGAATGTTTTGTGTGGCCCAAGGCAGGAACTGGTTTTAGCTTCTGAATGCAATGCCTGGCCTGTCACACAGCAGGTCAGACAAGGTAATTTGCTGTTCCTTCCCAGCTTTGGAAGCCATAAAGGTTGTTCACTGAGTCAAGAGAATTGAATTCCCTCAAATTCCCTCAAGGGTCACCCTTACCTCCTGTACTTCTGTGCAAGTGTGTCTCTGCATGATAGACAGGGCTCAGTCCCAGCAGATATCTCTGCTGTGTCATGGAGTGCCTCTGCAGGAGGAGCTTCCACTGCTCTTATTTTCTGTTTCTGTGTCACCTCCTTTTTCCCCAGCTGTGGCAGATGTGAAGCTCAGTGATGATGTTTGGCCATGCTTTCTGCTCCCTGAGCCTCTGCCCAACTGGCTGTACCAACTTTGGGCTCATTCTTGGCAAGAGAAGCCACTGGCTTTCATCTGCATTGTGCTTGCACTGGTGCTGACTGCTCCAGCAGCCAGGGGCTGGTTTTGCAGCATGCCACAGGAAGATCATTATCTCCTGAGGTGCAGCCATGCTGCTGAGCTGGCAGCAACTGCAGGGTGTGATCAGTGAGCCCACCAGCCAGTCCATTGGTCAGGAATCATCAGGTGCTCTGCCAGCAGCTCTGTGCTGGAGGCACTGAACCATGAAACTGATGCTTTGTGAAATATAATCTGTTTTGTACAAATTTGATGGATTCACAGAATTTGGTGTTCCCAAAGATTGACCATGGAGAGGATAATGTTCCTTGGAAAAAATGATTATTCCAAAATTAATCATAGAGGTGATTAAATAGTCGGAGGACAAAGCCTGGATTGTGTAAGTGCCATCACTGCACAAACTGTCATTTTACTTTGTTTCATTTTAGGAATGAAGTTCACCACAAGCTTGAAGAATGTATCAGGATACTGACAAGTTGAGAAAGCTTTTTCTTTGGCTTGGTTTTAGAGAAGAGTGGTGAAGATGTCCAGGTGTTGGAAAGGAAAATTACAAGTCAGTAGAATTGACTTGTTCAGGTTTAGGGCTGGACATGCTCAGGGAGAAGTTACCAAAGCTCAGGCAGAAGGATGTCCTACTGATAGGGGGCACAGAGGAGCCAAATTTCTGGGCCACAGAGACACTTGGCAAAACTCCCAAAATAAGGAAGAAATTGATAAAGCCAGCTCAGCAGCTGTGCTGAGTTCAGCTCTGAATGGGCAGAAGGTAATGCTGGCAGGGGCATGTCCAGGCTGCTGACTCACAGCCACCAACTGCAGAAGTCCTCTGCCCCAGAGGAAGAGGGAGACTGAGCATGGGACTAATTAGCATCAGAAGCAAGGAAATTGTTAACCAATAGAATATAGAAGGCTAATCAATAAGAGAACTACTCTTAACCCTAGTAACCCTCTCCACCCCCATCCTATTTCCACTTCTATCCAACAACCTCAAGAACACCCCCAACACAATTACAAACACAGTCAAAACCTCCCTCTTGATCAGCCTAATCCCAATAGCAAGCTACATCCACTCCAGAACAGAAAGCCTCACCTCCTTCTGAGAATGAAAATTCATTATAAACTTCAAAATCCCCATCAGCCTAAAAATAGACTTCTACTCCCTTACCTTCTTCCCCATTGCACTGTTCATATCATGATCTATCCTACAATTTGCACCATGATATATGTCCTCAGACCCCAATGAACATTATTGCCTTTGTTTGCTAAAATGTATTAATAGTAAACAGGCTGCCTTTGGGGATTTGGGGACTTTGGCCCACAGCCCCCCCTTTCTTTACTGAAGTGAAATGAATCAAATACCCAGACTCTGGGTGTGGATTGGCCTCTTTCACACGAGGTGAAAGAACCTGGTTTGGACCAACATTTAGATGGAAACTCCATGGGAACTGCAGCATGTCACACACATCTGGCTCAGGGGGGAATTCCCTTGGAATAAAGCTTGGAGTACTGCATGGAGGAGAGTTTAGTTGTCTTGCACAGGTGACACATGGGATCTCTGCTGACTCAGATCTCAGCTCACAGGTTTTACTGTGCTGTGTGACTGTCCTTTTGATCCATGAACAACTTTTGTCTCTTACTCATTTCTATAAGTGAATTCTGTAAGGAAATTCCCTCCTTCCCTATATCCTTTCAGTGAGCACCAGAATAGAAAAGACAAATCTCTCCTGAAAGCTCTGACAGATCTTATTTTCAAACGTGCTGAGGGTTGTGGGCTTTCTGATCACATTAATGAAATATAAAGCTGTGTCTCCCTTTTAATTTACAGCTTTCAGAGAAGGATAAACCCTGTGTGGATATCCAGGGCCTGACAGCCTCCACCATGGAAATCCTGCTGGACTTTGTATATACAGAAACTGTGCATGTGACAGTAGAAAACGTCCAAGAATTGCTTCCAGCAGCATGTCTGCTTCAGCTGAAAGGTAATTGAAGGATTAGCACAAATTGCATCATTGCTGCTGTTTAGAGATTTGGTTTGTTTGTCCCTCTGTGCATGGAAGAGAGGCTGGGGGAGGAATGATATTTATAAGTAGTTATGTCCAACTTCTCTTTTCTTGTGTGCTGTGGTCTCATTGGTGGAGGAACAGATTTGGGTGCAAAACAAAATGGTAAAACAGGTTCCATTCTTTGGGCTACTGTATTTCTGCAGGAGGATTCCCAAGAGGAATTGTGAGCTGTATAGCACATAAATGTTACGGCTCAGTTAGATTATTATAATAAGCAATCCTGGATGCCATTTGACCTGCCCTCACAGTGTGTCTGGGTCAGTAACAGACTGGTTGCTGTCATTGCACATGCACCTATGGAGCTATCCCAGACAATTATCCCAAATCCCAGACAGCTTACCTAAAAGTTATCACAGACCTAGAAATCTGGTGCCATATCCACTGGCAGACACAGCAGTGGTTTGTAATCCATGAAGCTGAGTACAACTCACATTGGAGTATTCCTAGTATCAGATTGATGTAATTTTTTCATTGGAATGGAACAGTCAGAGCTCACACCAGCCCAAACACGTGGTCTGGCTGCTCCAAGTATCTTCAGTCTCCAAAGCAATACATGCATGTGGATGTTTCTGTAGTACTTTTACTTGTTGTTCTAATTGGATTTTCATTATTGCTTAGAACTTTTTTTTGAAGGCCTTGCCAAAGCAGTGGATTGATAGTAAGTGTGCAGTGCTCATTCACCCCTCCAATTTTCCATAGGTGTGAAACAAGCTTGCTGTGAGTTTCTAGAAAGCCAGCTGGATCCATCAAATTGTTTGGGCATTCGGGATTTTGCTGAGACACACAATTGTGTGGATCTAATGCAAGCTGCAGAGGTCTTCAGCCAGAAACATTTTCCAGAGGTGGTTCAGCATGAAGAGTTTATCCTCTTAAATCAAGAAGAGGTTGAAAAGCTCATCAAGTGTGATGAAATTCAGGTAAAACCTGAAAAGTACCATTACTGTGCAAAGCATTGAAATAAAACATTGAAACCAGTCAGTAATTAGTCCATACTTCTGGGATGGACTCCTCACACAGTTCCTGAATTTGAAATTTAATTTTCAGGAGGCATCTATTTTTCTTTTTGCTAGTTTGTAATTTTATCAATGCCATGTAGTTTCTCTGTAAGAATTTGTTGTCACACAAGTGTTTCTTGCAAGTCAACCACAGCGAGTTAGTTCCCTTTGCAGAGTTATTGGCCCTCATTCCCTCCTTTCCCTGGAGAAGATAAGTTGTCTCAATGCCTACATTTCAGCAATAGCCTCAAGCCTTAACTTATGTTTGCCTGCTGCACAAGGAATCCTGGGATGGTGCAGGGTGGTCTGACTCTGCAGAGGATTTTAGGGAGATTTAGTTCCCTGAAGGTGAGCTTTTGGAGGGTATGCTATGTAACTGGAACATCTCAAATGCATTTTTCCAACTTTTCTGTGAATAAGTTGAACATTCCCTGGTAATGATGAGAGAACTGATTATTTATTGAGGTGGATTTTGTCAAGAGGTGATGTTCACTGCAGTGGAAAGGCTTGAAGCAATCACTGCTCAGAGTTCAGGGGAACAGGAATGCTTGGAAGCAAAGTATGGGATATCTTTGATGGCATTCCTGAAAAGCCAGTGCAGGGGCAGCCAGAGGAGAATTGTTGATGTATTTCTTGAAAGTGGTCTTCAGCCATGCCAACATCCCCTTGTTAGTGAGGCTACTTGAGAAAAACCATGTGAGGCAGTGGTGAAGGACCCAGCTCTGGCTGAGTGTGCTTGGTGTTTGACAGGCTGCAGTTTTGTGTTGTGAGAGGCTGAGCTCCTGTGGCCAGTGATGCTACTGGGAGCAGAAAATAATGTGGAACTTCAGACTGACCCAGCCAAGTTTCTTGGGTGATCTGCTCAGGAAAGGTGACATTCCCTGTGGATTGGAAGGGCTGGTTCAGACCTTGCAGCAGGCAGTGTGGTGGGCATGCACTATTGTACCTTGAGAACATGTGACAAGTAGGGCAGGGCAGGGCAGGGGATTCTCCCCTTCTTCTCTGTCCTTGTGAGACCTTACCTGGAGTGATGTGTCCAGGTCTGGGGTTCTCAGCACAGGGAACACAGGGACCTGTTAGAGAGGGTCCAGAGGAGGCCTCAGAGATGCTCTGAGGGCTGGAGCCCCTCTGCTCTGGAGCCAGGCTGGGAGGGCTGGGGCTGTTCACCTGGAGAAGAGGATTCTGCAGGGAAACCTAATATAGGGGCTTATAAAAAAGAGGAAGAGTGACTTTTTACATGGGCAGAGAGTGATAGGACAAGGATTAACAGTTTTAAAGAGGAGAGATTTAGATTTGATGTTGGGAAGAAATTCTTTCCTGTGAGAATGCTGAGACAGGGTGCCCAGAGCAGCTGTGGCTGTCCCATCCCTGCAAGTGTCCAAGGAGCAGGAGCAACCTGGTCTGGTGGAAAGTGTCCCTGCCCATGGCATGGGTGGAATGGGATGGGTTTTAAGGTCCCTTCCAGCCCAGACCAATGTGGGATAAGGAGCAGATCTCTGTCCTGCTGTGCCAGCACAGAGGTGCTGTGTGGAATCAAGAGTGTGGTAAGGGAACACCCTCAGAAAATCTCTGGGCTGCTCAAGAAGTGCAATGACAGGTCCTCAGTGTGATCCTGCATTTAGTGTTACTCATCATTTATCAGAAAACATAAATGATTCAATGAATGGTAAAGCTGTTAAATATATCTGAGGACATTCAGTTCAGGAGGGAATAAATCAACACAGGATTATTGCATTTAAAGAGGAGGTGGGGAAATTGGAAACAATACAGTAGTCTGCTCTCCTTTTGTGAGCTCTAATTGTCCTTCCCCTGTAATTCCAAGAGAAAGAGGCCATTCCAAGTTACAATGTAACAAATATAAAACAATGGTGTAGAAGAATGCCTTACATAATTAACCTCTGTGGCTCCCTCCTTCAAAACATTCTGCCTGACAGCTTCAAACTGGATTTCAAAGGGGACCAGTCATAGGCTGGTGGGAAGGCTCAGTCCTTTCATCACAGGCTCTTCTTTTATCTTCATATTTAGTCTCAGTTAACAGACTGTGTGATAATAAATTCATGTCTGATTTCCTTTTACGTTGGATGATCTGATAGATATGCAAGAAGAAAACAGAAGAAAACAAAGTCTAAGTAATATATAAGTAATAAGTAATATATAATGCTTATATATATATATAAGTACTTAGTAATATATAATTCTTATATATATAAGTTATAAGTAATATATTATTCTTATATGTATATATATATAAGTAATAAGTAATATATAATTCTTACATACATATAGGTAATAAGTAATATATAATTCTTTTATATATATATATATTTACAATTCTCTTGCTTTTGGTAATCATAGGTGTCCAAAGCATCTGTGGTTCATTACAGGATCAAATTTAGATGATTTAGTCAGTGTAATCTCCAGAAGTAGTGTAAGCACCAGCATGTGCTGGTCCTAAATGGAGACAGAAATAAACTACTGATAAAATAAAATAAACAGTAGAAATAAGCAGTAGCATTCATGCCCTGGGATTTTCCACTCTGAAATCCTTTGTAGTTTTTAAAAGGTGGATTGAAACCTTCAATGTACCTGCTCTGGCTGGAGTGTCCAAGGGGCAGTGCATAGGCCCAGGGCTGCCAGGGCCTAGGGCAGACACTTTGCTGTGCAAAGGAAACATGATTTAATCATCTCTTTGATAGCCCTTTGAATTTTGCAGGATCACAGCTCCTGCTCCAGAGAACTGGGGGAGCTGTCCTGTGAGTTCCCACTGACAGTGGATGGAGCTCTCAGCTCCAGGCTCTGCTCTGCACCATAGCACTCCCTGCTCTGGGACTTGCACTGCCCATGGTTGCTCTCAGCTGCAGGGGAAAAAGCGAACACAGGTTTAAGGAAAAGAAAGCGAGGGAGTTCACTGTGGTTATGGGGCTTTCCCTAAGGCACTCCTAGCGGAAGTGTCCCGCTCCCCTGCGGGCTGTGAAGCAGTGCAGCAGCTGAGCACTCTGTGCTCCGTGCCTGTAGCTCCTGCTGTGCTGCCCCTGATCAGGATGTGCCTCTGTGCAGGTGGACTCGGAGGAGCCGGTGTTCGAGGCCGTGATAAACTGGGTGAAGCACTCCAAGAAGGAGCGCGAGGCGTCGCTGCCGGAGCTGCTGCAGTACGTGCGGATGCCGCTGCTCACGCCGCGCTACATCACCGACGTCATCGACACCGAGGTACGGCCAAGGCCCCCCTGCCCCAGAGCAGGCTGTGCCCCCAGCAAGGCAGTGCTACCCAGACAGCTCAGTGCCTCTTGGAGACAGAGTGCCTGGATACCCAGGCTGCTCGTAGCCACTGCTGCCTTAAGCAAGCTCAGTGGATTTCAGCTCTTTAGTGATTATCAGCTCTCTTGGGATTCCAGCTCTTGCTTGCTCAGGCACCAGTGGGCTCGGGGGAGAAGCAGCAAGAGAGAGGAGAAGGAGAGGTCCTGGTGGTTATACAGTGATGGTTTTATTGAGGGGTCTGTGAAGGGTTCCAGCAGTGGCTCTTCTGCTGAATGCCCTAAACCAGCCCCTTTTATAGGGTACAGAGGGATCCAAACTTGTCCAATGGTGGGGGTTAGGGGAAAGTGACCTATGGGGTTGCAGAGATAAGCTGGGCTCCGAGGGGCAGAAGACAGGAGCTTATTTTGCTGTCTCATCATGACTCAGCAATTCCTATTGTTAAGTCTCAGCCCTCCAAGGGGTCTTAGACAATTCTATGGAGTCTGCTACAGTACAGCAGCCACTGCTGCTCCTGCCTGGCCTCTGCTAGCCCCAGGATGGCTGCAGAGCCCTTTCTCTGCTGCAGTTTGGTGACACTGTGCAGCTGTCCCTGCTCAGCACATCACTGCTGCCACACTGAGCTGTTTGCTGTGCCAGCAGTCACAGGATCCTGCTCTGCAGCCCCAGGGTGCCCTCTCCAGGGCCATTAGTCAGCTGTCTCTGCAGATATCCACAGCACCTTTCTCTTGTCATCTCTCACAGTCTCCAAGTGCTTTCTGCCTTCATTCCCAAGCACTGGCAGGTCCCCTTCCCCAGACTGAGGATTGCTGGCATTGATCTCAGGAAGGTCATGGCTCCTCAGAAGGTGTCTGAGGTGCAGATGGCCAGCCAGTACCTCTGAGTGAGAAAGGCAGCAGCTGTGTGGGTCCAGGACCAACACACAGCCAAGAGCCATGGCTAACACTGCTGCTTTGTGTTCTGGGGTGCTGCAGAGGCAGCCCAAAATGGGGATGTTGCAAATTGACAATTAAGCTTTTAAGTGCTAATTCATTTCCAGACAGGAAGTGACCCCAGGCAAGATTTTAAAGGAAGGCCCAGAGAAGGTCAAACCAGCCTTCAGGTTAGATGGTGATAGGATGTACTCAAGGGTCACCAGTCCTTGTCACCTGACAGGTGCTGAATGGTGAATGACAGACATTTCTCTATGTCAGGAAAAGGCTGATTTATCAACAGTCATCTCAGATGTGATAGATTATGGATTTTGTTAAATCAGGACAAACTAATGGGCTCTTGTGTTAGGTTGTGCCAGAGCTAAAGGGTCTTCAGTCAGATTATTGTGGTCCACTTCAAACTGAAATTTAAGCTAATGGAAAAGGGACTGGTACCAGAACAAATAGATCTGTTCCAAATCCAGCCTGAGCCAGAGTGTGTACAGCCCTCAGCTCTCAGAGTGAACGTGGAGGGTGACCTGTCCAGTCTGGCAGTACCACACACTGGTGGCACATCCTCAGCTTGGGGCAGTGTGGAGAGTGGAGTGTTGGCCCCATGTGGCTGCCTCACACAGACACCAGGAACCTGTAGAGGTAAATCTGAACCTACTGAAGCAGCATGTACACCCAACAGCCATGGGAAAATGAGTGCTGAGCTGAAAGGAGGTTGGTCCAGGCCCTTGGCTAGGGAAGGGAATTACACAGCATTGTGCAAGGAGATGAGGCTGTCCTTGAATGCCCCTCACTCTTCAACAAGACCTCAGTATTCCTGTTGCCTCTTCACAACTCCATGTCCCCGTGTGCACAGTGATCAGGGCAGTAAATCAGCTAAACAGTTTCATTGTGCTGTGCTGTGCCTCTCTTCTCCAATGGCAGGTGCAGGACAGGTTATGTGGGGCAGAACAAGGGTGGTTGCACTGCCAGTTCCCCTTCCTAGTCATACTTCTGCTGGCTTAAATGGAGCAGTAGTGGCTTTTCCTTAGTGTTCCAATGCAGCCATTTTCTTTGGGGAGCTTTCAGTGCCAGACTGTGAGGATGGAGCCAGATCTGCTCAGCATCTTCAGTTGCCTTTGCATTTCCCAGGGCCCGCACACGAGTCCTTTTCATGCTGTCTGAGCTGATGAGAGTTGGCTTTAGGACAGTTCTTCTGAGGTTTCTTAAAATACATTGCATGTAGCAGTGACTCATGTTTCTCCCCTGCCAGCCCTTCATCCGCTGCAGCCTGCAGTGCAGAGACCTCGTGGACGAAGCCAAGAAATTCCACCTTCGGCCCGAGCTCCGCAGCCAGATGCAGGGACCCAGGACACGAGCACGTCTGGGTGAGCAGCAGGGAAAGGGCCTGAGAAGGGGCCAGGGCACTGGCAGGTGTTGTGTTAGCCCTTTTCTAATGCCTTGTGACTGTGTTGGTGTTCTTCACAGCAGTAATTTGTCATGCCGTGGTCCCCGGTGGACAGAGAGGGGACTGGACAAAGGGCAGAGGTGCCTCTTTTATAGAGTATGATTGTTTAGTGCCAATGTGGGGTCTAGCTGATTGCCTTTAATCCCAGGCCCTGCTGTGGCCTCAAAACCAGTCTCCTGAGTACCTGGTGCCTGCAGATACATTTGTCCCAGCATGCAGCTGTCCAAGAAGCGTGGGAAGAGTTTCTTCCTATCTGAAGAGGTAGGAATCAGAGTTCAAAGTAGAGCTGTGAGGTGAGCGGCAGTTGCCTTACAGTGACAGCAAGCTTCCACAGCAAATTGAACAGGGGAAGGTGCAAGGAGGTGTTGGGAGAGTAGCTAAGAATTAGAAAAGTACAAGGCTGTGGCTAATTTTAAGTTTTGTACTTGCAAGATAGTGTGTCTTTGAGTCTAGCTGTAGTATGATAACAAATAGTGAAAGAGATATGAGAAAAGAGAGATGTAACTTTTAAAGAATGGGGAAGAGCTGATGTTGTAGTGTAGCTAATAGCCAGTATAAATTACAGAGTATTTATGAGCTTATTACTTGTTGTATAAGTGTCTGATGCTTTTTTAATAGACGAAGCTTGCTGTTCTCACATTGAGAGTCCCAAGTTTTCCCTGCACCCAACAAATAGCTCATCCCTGACAAATAACTCATTCTGCAACAAGGAGGGAGATGGAGATGTCCCTCTTCCCCTTCAGAGGTGCCTTTTATTTTCTCACTAGCCTTGTTAAGGCAAATAAATGATATCTTCCTTTATTTCTGTAACTTCTACTAAGCATGGTCACTGCATTGTACAGAAAATGTTTGTCTTTGGGCTATGAGCACTCAAGAGCAACATAAAAGTAGGACTGACCTACAGAAGAAGGAAAAGGATTTTACTGGCTTCTTCTGTGCCATGCCTGTGTCCTGGTGCACTCCCAGGGCACTGCCATCAGGGACCACTCTCCCTGCAAGGAATCCTCCCTGTGTGTCTCCAGTGCTACTGCAGGTGTGGTGGAGAGAGATTCCAAAATCCCTTTGTGGCCTTTTTTAACCACAAAAGGAGGAGGGCAGGTCAGGTTTGTCAGAGACACCCTGATCAGACCTCTCTGGCCTGAAGGAAATGTTGTTATGCTGTTCCTGCCTAGTCCAGGCCTCAGCACATTCTGTGGGAATTCCTGTGCCAGTTTAAAAGAGCTGCACTTCAGCTCAGCCTGTCATGGCATCAGCCTTCCAGTATCTGAAGGGACCTCAAAGAAGCCAGAAAGGGACTCTTCATCAGAAACTGCAGCAATGGGACAATGGGGAATGGTTTCACACTGAAAGAGGGGAAATGTAGGGAAGAAATTGTCCCTTGAGAGGGTGGTGAGGCCCTGGCACAGGCTGCCCAGAGCAGCTGTGGCTGTCTCATCCCTGGAAATGTCCAAGGCCAGGCTGGATGGGGCTTGGAGCAACCTGGGATAGTGAAAACTGTCCCTGAACATGGAATGACGCGAGCTTTAAAATTTTTTCCAGCACAAACCATTTTGTGATTCTGTGATTTTAGAAAAACAAATTTCATTTTATTCTTAGTTGAAATACTTCGCCTGATAAAAATGACATTAAAAAACTGTTTTATTGTCTGATTGTATGGGTTAAAACTGCACATTATTGTTGAGGTTCATGCTTTGGATTCAGCCCTAGCTGTTTTAATTGATTCCATACCATCTGATATCAGCAATGGGTCACTTTCAACTGTGATCAAGGCATGTATTAACTTTCATGGGAGGAGCTGAATTGATTGCACTTTTAGCTTTCTTACTGGAAGGGGGGCTTTCCAGGATGTTGGAGCTCTTGTGAATCCTTCCCAGTTATTTTTTATATTATTTCTTCATCTGAGGTGGCAGCTTTTCTGCTTTGTGACAGAGAAACTCTTGTTAAATGTTTGTTGTTTGATGTTCAGTCCTTGTGCAACGAAAGGCTGGACAGTCCTAAATTCTAGTGATAAACTCCCTGTTCCAGAAAGGGCCAAGGAGTGGAGGGGATGCTGAACTGTTCTAAACCTGAGACAGAAGCCTGAGGCTTCCAGGCAGGGATTAGAGGGGAAGTTACAACTCTCCAGGTCACAGCTGTTACTAACAGTCATGGAGGAAATAAGATAAATTCAGGGAATTAATCTCAGAGAAAATAGAGGGAATGCAATTTTGAAATAAAATACACAAGATTTAAGAGGCAATTCCTGGGAAAATATTTAATTGGTTTTCCAAGCTTCAGACAGCCTGACTTCTTTCTCAGTTATGTGGTGAACAAAGTCCCCTAAATCAGGTCTGGATGTCACTTGAGCCCAAGAGGAGACTTTGTGTTGTGAGGAGGCTGCAGGGAAGCAGCCATTCTCCTACAGATTCTGTGGGGTGGTGAGAGGTTTTGGGAAAATAGCAGAAAGGATACAAAAGGAGATATAAAGGAGTGAATTTCACCACCTGTCTCTGAGGCAGCTTGTCTTTTCAAAGAGCCTCTGATGTTAGGAGAAACAGCCCTCCAGCAGCCAGCTCCTAACACCTCAGTCTACTGTCTGCCACATGCTCTGAAGAGTTTCTCCCTTCTCTTTCTTACTGAGCACAGAGGGAGTGAGTTTGTGAGACTCCCCAGGATGAGGTGAGAGATGAGGAATGTGCCTCCATGTTCCCAGAAGGCTGATTTATTATTCTATTCTATTCTATTCTATTCTATTCTATTCTATTCTATTCTATTCTATTCTATTCTATTCTATTCTATTCTATTCTATTCTATTCTATTCTATTCTATTCTACTATACTAAAACTATACTAAAGAAAGAGAAAGGATACAGACAGAAGGCTTAGCAAGAATGAATAATAAAAACTCATGACTGACTCCTCAGAGTCCAACACAGCTGATGGTGATTGGTTATTAAGTTAAAACAATTCACATGAAACCAATCAAATGCATCTGTTGGTAAACGATCTCCAGACCACATTCCAAAGCAGCAAGCACAGGAGAAGCAATCAGATAATTATTGTTTTCATTTCTCTTTGAGGCTTCTCAGCTTACCAGGAGAAGAAATCCTAGTGAAGGGATTTTTCCAGAAAATGTGACAGTGACAAGGGAGTGTGAGTGCCTGAGCCAGGTTAGGTCCCTCCTCCAGAGCCAAGACAAAAACAGGGATTTAGAGGCAGCTTTGTGCCAGGGAAGGCTCAGAGTTTCTCCAGGTTGTTCCCCTGAGGTGACCCTGTGGTTGTGAAGGGATTGACTTGGCTTTGCTGTCCCTCTGTCCCTCAGGAGCTAACGAGGTGCTGCTGGTGATCGGCGGCTTCGGCAGCCAGCAGTCCCCCATCGATGTGGTGGAGAAATACGACCCCAAGACCCAGGAGTGGAGTTTCCTGCCGGTAAGGGAATGCTTCTGAGCACCACTGGGCTGAGCAGGCTGTGAGCAAACCCTGATCTGCAGCACCAGCTGGATGACAACCTCCTTGGGCTGTCCTGTGCAATCTGCTGAGGATTTCTGACAGAAATTCTTTAGAGATTTACATGGTGAATGCAGAGTGACTGAGGGAGAGGGGGTTGTTGTCATAGACCTGATCAGCTGAGCCTGCAGAGACCCACATCTTGGCTGTGGGAGTGAGAACTATCATGTTTCTTAGTGAAGGGGTGTGAAGCTTAAGGTTAGTGATGATAATTGGAATGTCAATAGGAACCGTGTAATCAGTGCAGTCTTAAGGCTGCTGCATGATCCCACTGCTTGCAGTGTTTTGGAGCATAATGGGAAGAGAGAATTCCTGCACTGAGGAATATTCCTACTCAAATTAAAATCACCTTTATCTGTGTGAAATGGTGGAGAACTGCCTCTTCTTCAGTACCACCAGTCAGGGCAGACTCAGTATCACCTGGTGTTCCAAGATTCTGATCTTTTTTGGAGGCTAAAAGCTTCATCAAATATTCAGATTTTTTTCCCTACTTTTTCCCATTGTAATAGGAGGCTAACAAAATCATCCCAAATGCATCAGAGGTTATGCAGCAGCACAGGATAAATGACATTTAGTGTGAAATATCTGAGTGCAGAGAGACACGGTCCTGAGAAGAGAGCACAGCTGGGGAAGGCAGGCACAGTCACTCAGACTTTGCTCTTTAAATCCTTAGAGCTGCCTCCCCTGGAACAGTGGCCATTTCCCACAGGAGCAGCAGGACAAGGTGGAAGAGCAGGGGTTGGTCTCCATGCCCAGTGTGGAGAACTGGCTCTTCTTCAGTATCACCAGTCAGGGCACGCTCAGTATCACCTGGTGTTCCAAAATTCTGATCTTTTTTGGGGGCTGATAGCTTCACCTAAATATTCAGAGTCCCTACTCTTTCCCATTGTAATAGGAGGCTAACAAAATCATCCCAAATGCATCAGAGGTTATGCAGCAGCACAGGATAAATGAAATATTTGAGTGCAGAGAGACACAGTCCTGAGAAGAGAGTACAGCTGGGGGGAGGCAGGCACAGTCACTCAGGCTGTGCTCTTTAAATCCATAGAGTTGCCTGCCCTGGGGCAGTGGGCATTTCCCAAAGGAGCAGCCGCAGAGGGTGAAGGGCAGGGGCTGGTCTCCATGCCCAGTGTTGTTTCTGTGAGGGGTTGGTCTCCATGCCCAGTGTTGTTTCTGTGAGGGGTTGGTCTCCATGCCCAGTGCTGTTTCCTGACCTCAGTGTTGTTTTGCTGTCACAGAGCATCACCCGCAAGCGGTGCTACGTGGCCATGGTGTCATTGCATGACTACATCTATGTCATTTCCCAAAGGAGCAGCAGCAGAGGGTGAAGGGCAGGGGTTGGTCTCCATGCCCAGTGTTTTTCTGTGAGGGGTTGGTCTCCATGCCCAGTGCTGTTTCCTGACCTCAGTGTTGCTTTGCTGTCGCAGAGCATCACCCGCAAGCGGCGCTACGTGGCCACGGTGTCGCTGCACGACCGCATCTACGTCATCGGGGGCTACGACGGCCGCTCCCGCCTCAGCTCCGTGGAGTGCCTGGATTACACCTCGGATGAGGATGGCATCTGGTACTCTGTGGCTCCCATGAACGTGAGGAGAGGGCTGGCAGGAGCCACAACCCTTGGAGGTACGTCCTGCTCGCTGCCAGGGTGTGGTGTTCGCACACCCTCTGAACAGAGAGGAGCTGTGAGACAAGCAGAGAAGAAGGGAAACACAATTCTTATCTCACTTGCTGTGCCTGTGTTGTGCTAAAGTAGAATGCAATATGGAGATTGTTTACCCAAAGTGAGGGTATTTTGTTCCCTTGGCCTATCAGGGCCAAGAATGTGTGTTGGACTGTCACAGGACAGTCACGAGAGAACCAGAGATGAGTGCAGTTCTGTGCAGTTGTGTGCAAGGGTGAGTGCATGGCAGATCCAGTTTAGATACAATGTACATAGTATAGTATAGTAAAGCAATTCATTAGCCTTCTGATGATGGAGTCAGATGCATCATTCTCTCTCCCCTTCGTCAGAGTCACCTTTGATTTGCAATACCAGGGCAGAGCAGCTTGTTCAGCTCCAGCCTGAGGTGCCCTGAGCTGCTGTGTGAAGAGTGGGCTGGCTCTGCGGGAGGAGGGGAGCCTGAGATTCTGCCTTCTCATCACTGGGATGCAGAAATGGAAAACTTGCCCACATATCCTGAGAGGAGCTCTGCCTCCGCTGCATTCCTGCAGCATGTATCTGTGAACTGGGGGAAAGGGGCTCTGGGAGAGATTATGGAGTGGGAAGCTCTGAGGGTGGTGACAGTGTTGGGCAACACTGAGCACAGGACAGCCAGTACAGCTGTGACCATCCAGCACTGCAGTGACTGGAACATCTGCAGGGAAAGAGTGAGGGCTTTGGGGAGGTACTGACATGATGCTCACCATGGGCAGGGTTTGGTTTGGGCATGGCAGTGTTTCAGTGGTTCTGCAGCATGAAAAAAAATAGCTGGATTGTGTTTATCCTCTTTCATCCATCAGCAAGAAGCAGATTTAAGGGCCAGATGGGACTTGTGTTTGTTTGTTGGGCCTGTGAGCCAGGCTGAGCAGCCTGGGTTCATCTTGGCTCCTGGTGTGCCATGGTCTGTTTTCTGTGATTTGCAGTCCATGCTGTAGCTTTGCTCCATGTGTGAGGGCCCTGGTGCTGCCTGCCCCTGGCTGACTGGCTGTGCCTGGGTGCCACCTCAGTCCCTGGCTGTGCCTGGGTGCCACCTCTGTCCCTGGCTGTGCCTGGGTGCCACCTCAGTCCCTGGCTGTGCCGGGTGCCTCCTCTGTCCCTGGCTGACTGGCTGTGGCTGGGTGCCACCTCTGCCCCTGGCTGTGGCTGGTGCCACCTCTGTCCCTGGCTGTGGCTGGTGCCACCTCAGTCCCTGGCTGTGGCTGGTGCCACCTCAGTCCCTGGCTGTGGCTGGTGCCTCCTCTGTCCCTGGCTGACTGGCTGTGCCTGGGTGCCTGTCTGTCCCTGGCTGACTGGCTGTGGCTGTGCCACCTCTGCCCCTGGCTGACTGGCTGTGCCTGGTGCCACCTCAGTCCCTGGCTGACTGGCTGTGGCTGTGCCCCCTCTGTCCCTGCAGACATGATCTACGTCTCGGGCGGGTTCGACGGGAGCCGCCGGCACACCAGCATGGAACGCTACGACCCCAACATCGACCAGTGGAGCATGCTGGGAGACATGCAGACAGCACGGGAGGGAGCAGGGCTCGTGGTGGCCAATGGAGTCATCTACTGCCTGGGTAGGTACCCTCAGCACCTCTGAGCTGGGCACAGCCTGCCTTTTTACCCAAGGGAACATTCAAGTGCTGCCTGAGCAGCCCCAACCTGTCACGTCCATGTTAGAGGAGGCTTAACCTCACTGGGCACTCACAGCTATGTGAGTGCTGCCTGACCTCACTGTGCCCATCACAATGGCTTGGACTGTAGCTGCCACATCACTGCAAATTAAACACAATTTACACATACTGCATTTGAGAGGTGGCAGGAGTGTGGAGGATAAGCAATGCCAGCTGAGGCTTTGTGTGGCCTGGGCTCTGAATGCCCAGAGATGAAGCAGGTAGCTGTGGGACAGGGAGTGCACCTGCAATGGTGGCTGTCGTGCTCCAGAAATGTATCCTGAGCTGTCTGTTCTCCAGCTTCTTCCTGTAGCACTCATTTCAGTTTCAGAGCACTACACCAGCTGTGAATATAGTGAGATTGCCAGAGGACAAAGCACTCTGAAGCTTCTGTTGGTCACCTTCTAGACCCCAGAAAAAGCAGGCCCAGCATTGCACCCACCTCTGTTGCAGTCCTGTTCCTGGGGAGTCACAGATCTTAGGCACTGGTTTCATGGAACCACGGGATGGTTTGGGTTGGAAGGGACTTCATCTCATTCCACCCCCTCCCATGGGCAGGGACACTTTCCATTCAACCAGATTACTCTAAACCCTGCCAAACCTGCAGCACACTGCTCCTTTGCTGGGCTGCACAGAGATTGTAGTATCTGCTTGTGAAACAGCTCCTGAGAGATCCCAGCCTACACCATTCAGCCTCAGCACAGACCTGGGAGCTGCACATCTGCAGGGCTGCACCAGCAGTGGCCTCAGTGTGCTCAGAGGCGGCTCCATGGGGCTGGCCTGGTTTGGTTTGGGGAGGTGATGCCCTCCCAGGGCAGTGTGGGGCAGAGCTGGCTCTGGGCTGGCTGCAGGATGCTCTGCCCCACCAGGATGGGCTGTGCTGATGGCAGTGCCACACTGTGCTTGGGGCTCACCAGGCATGGTACTGCTCTCTGCACAGAAAACATTCTCCCCTGGTGAACCCCATGGTTTGCTCCTGTGTTGTCCTACTAGTCCTAAGGTAAGGAGGAGGAGAAGTGAGGAGGTTCAGGTTAGGGTGGTGGTAGGGGATTGTAGTTGGGTGGCTCATGGTAGCAGGAGGAGTAGGGCAATTTCTAAGTTGAATAGGAAGAGGAGAATGGCTTCTAGGAAGAAGAGAATTGAGAAGGGGAGTCCAGCAGATCCCAGGGGGTTGAATCCTCATTCATATGGGGATAGTTTTTCTGAGTCAGGGGATATTTGGGTGAGTCAAAAGTTTAGTGCAGTTAGGAGGATGCTTAGGGCCAGTATAAATAGGATTATGTTTATTACTCTTCTCTGGGCTTAAACCAGATTCTAAGGATTGGAAGTCGATTGTAATTTCAGTACTAGAAGAGCATGGTACTGCTCTCTGCACAGAAAACCTTCTCCCCAGGTGAGCCCCATGGTTTGCTCCTGTGTTTTGTTTCAGGAGGCTACGATGGGCTGAACATCCTGAATTCTGTTGAGAGGTATGACCCCCACACTGGACACTGGACAAATGTCACTCCAATGGCCACCAAGCGCTCAGGTAAGAGCCCACAGTGTCACTGCTGGGTCAGAAATGACTCAGATAAATGAGTGACATACTCCATGTGTGTTCAGAAGGCTAATAACAATTTCATTAGGAACCCATTCCTTTTTATATTCTAGTTCACTATAGGGGACCTGATTGGTCCTTAAACCAAACCACCATCACCACTGGCTAATTAAGAAGACACCCATCTGTAAACAGCCTTAAGGAAAACAACTTATTACAAACACCACCTGTGGATTGTTTAGTACTTGACTATCATTCTTTCTCTCCAGCTGCCTCAGACCAATTCATGGGAAAGCTTATCTAGCTTTCTCTCTCTGACCAGATGTCACATCCACAGCCACAGTGCCTTGAGGTCAGTGTGTTTCTGCTGCACTGAGGGAGCAGTCACTGCTGCTGTGTTCTGCTGCCCTGGAGGATGCTCTGGCCCCAGTGGGTGGGTTGGCTTTGTGAAAGGATGATTTTACTGGCTTGAATTCCTAAGAGAAATATTAATTTTCACATGCCTCCATCCCAAGGTGTGTACAGAGGAATGCAGTGGCAGGATCACAGGTTACAGGGAGGCTGATGAAATGCTGGGTGACTTCCACAACCAGGAGCAATGCCTGGCATGGAGAAGAGCTCCCAAGGCACAGACTGACCCCAGTACTGGGTCAGCACTCAGCAGCTCCATGGGGCATGGTGAGGCCAGGTGTGACTGCCAGGCTCCTTCCCCTGAGCCCTGCTCTGGGCCAGCACTGCCACAGCACTGTCACAGCACTGTCACCCAGCAGTGGGCTTACACAAAAGGTGCAGTCACACCACAGTTATGCCCACCAGCTCTTCACTTGTCTCTCTGCCTGGTGTTCTATCCAAGCTTTAAGTTGGCACTTGTACCTAGGACAAAAATACAGTTTAAATCCTACTTTTGGGGTATCTTTCTGTTTAAACTCACCTTCATTTCTCAGAGGGGTTGTCATGGGGCTCCTGTAGCTCCTGTGTGCCCAGGTGTGTTGACTCCTGCTCTGTCTGTGTGCCTCAGGCCTGCTGCCCTGGCCCTGCCTGTGTGTGCATGGGAAGGTTGCTCTGTGTCTCCACCCCTGTGTGTCTCCCAGTGCTTACAGTTATGTGCTTAGACCCTCTCCAAATCCCTTTTGAAGTTGCTTTTTCTCTGCTTCTTGCAATAACTGGCCCTCACAGCACTGCTCCATGTGATCCCTGTGCAGTGGTCCTGGTTAGGGACAAGTACTGGGTACTCAGTAAAACTGGGCTCTGTTCCAAAACATTTCAGTTTTCTTGTGCCTGCAGTGGCATTCACCAAAACCCCAATCTTTAAATATTTATTCCTGTGACAGGGATATTCCTGTTAAGTGTTGGTTTATCTGCCAAGAGTGGATTTGATTTAGGAGTTGGGCACTTTCCACATCCAGGAAGGCCATACATATAAAACACAGGATGAGATCTGCAGGTTTTTCTAGGTCAGAGGCACCATGTGAGGTCAATCCATGAATCTCTAGGAAGCTTGTGGATCAGATGGCTTTCTCTAGGGGCCTGCTGTGGGCACCAGAATAGTCTGATTTTGGACAAGACCAGAGTTCAAGCAAGACCAAGTTCAAGACAAAAGCAGGGTTCAAGTTTTCTGCAAAAGGCATTTCCCAGGTCTGTGCTCCCCACAGGAGCTGGAGGCTTTAGTGTCTGTGCCTTGGCTGCAGCATGAGCTCCCTGGTGCCACCAGCCAGCAGGACCCTGGTGAGGCTCTTGTCCCCAGCACTGGCTCAGTGGCTCCTTCCTTGGCACTGTGACCTGGAGTGCCTGGATCTGAAACATGCCCAAGGGCCTTTTTTTGCTCAGGTTTTGGTGCTGCCACTCTGGTAATAACAGCCCTAACTACTCACACCTTAGGTTTGAGTGTTGGTGACCTGGGACCCTGCAGGATTTCTTTTGTCCCCAAAAAACCCTCTAAGATTTATCCACATGCAGGTGTTTGAATTCCAAGACCAGGACTAAGAGTAATCTTGCCTTTATTCACACAGAACATTTCTTCCTTGTTTCTTTTCA
This sequence comes from Melospiza melodia melodia, assembly GCF_035770615.1. NCBI lineage: Eukaryota > Metazoa > Chordata > Aves > Passeriformes > Passerellidae > Melospiza > Melospiza melodia. Next base: position 3,078,467 of record NC_086221.1, on the reverse strand, counting down.
CCTCTTAGGACAGGTTCTGGAGGGAGGCCCCCTCTCAGAGACCTTGGCCACATTGCATTGCTGGACCCTGATTTCCCTGATTAGGCCTGCATTTGGTCTCTTCAGCTCCTGGAGAGCCCCCTGGGCCAGCCTGGCCATTCCCAGCTGTTTTGGGGCTCTCAGCAAGGACAGGCAGGGAAAGGCAGGATGTGTTTAGAGAAACAGAACGTCTCTTATACCCTGTTTGTAAAGAAACAGATCCATGCCAGGGTAGCTGGCTCATTTCCTTCAGGATATTCATTAGTGCAAGAGTTCCCTGTGGATGGTGACAGCCTGACAGGGCTGACTGTGCTCCCAGGAGCCCCTGAGACCACCAAGTGCCTGGTAATGTCACAGTGTCCTCCTGTGCTGTACCTGAGGGGCTGCCAACGAGGAACCAAGGCTGGTAGGGGTTATTTGCTGCTGGTTTCATAAATTCCCAGTTGGAGCAGCATATTATTGTCTGCTTTCACTGTGAGAACACCTGTTCAGCAGCTGCTCCAGCCACCTCTGCCTCTGCAACAGTGTAGAAACCAGTTTTCATTTTGTCTTCAGAGGAGTAATGTCAGGGAAATCCCTCTCCAGCTTAGCATGGAGCAGTGTGCTTAGCATGGAGCACCAGGGAAATCCCTCTCCAGCTTAGCGTGGAGCAGAGTGCAGCTCTCTCCAGGCCACAGCCAGGAGCTGGGTGGCACCAGGGACTCAGAGTACCAGAGGAACCTGTCCCTGCCTGCCAGCAGAGCAGGCCTGGTGCTGCTGTGCTCACACACCTGTGCTCAGGTGTCAGCCCAGGTAAACTCCTGTGCTGCTGTGCTGCCCAGACCCCCCATGCCCCAGAGTCAGCAGTGTTTGGTGGAGTGAGGTGTTTTCATGTTTCATATTGGAGACAACAACAGAAGACACAGTTATCAGCTATTTTAGGGGAGGTACAAGCATAAAAAATGTCCTTTGGAGAGGGAGGAATTGAGCTGTTCACCTTGTGGCAGCGAGCCTGGTGCTGCCTGTTGTAGTGTGTTTTTATACTTTGTAATACTTTGAAGTAATTTTGTTTTATATCCCTGTATTTTTCCCAAATGGTTTCTCCCAGACTGTACCCCCCTCCCTTAACCTGTGTAATCCCTTTCCCTTGCTAAGATCATCCCCAAATCCCCACCCTGGCTCTCTGTCAATCACTCAGCATCCCATCCCTCCATCTAGAAGCTTCGATCCAGGATCTCGAGTGACCAGCCAGAGGCCAGGGGTCAGCCCCCCAAGCCTTGCCCCATACACTGTCCTAAATGTCCATCCCCCAGTACCCATTCCTTAGGGTCACTTATTGGTTAGTAAAATGTTCTCTACTTTGGGTTTGCACCTCCCTTTAAATGTAACCTTGGCGCATCTCCTGGGGCTCTCAGCAGGAGGCTCTCTGTGACCGTGTCCACAGGGGTCTGAGGATGAGGGAGGAGACAAGGATCTGACTCCATGTTTCAGAAGGCTTGATTTAATATTTTATGATATATATTACATTAAAACTATACTAAAAGAAAAGAAGAAAGGATTTCATCTGAGGGCTAGCTAAGAATAGAATAACAAAGAATTATAACAAAGGTTTGTGGCTCAGACTCTCTGTCTGAGCCAGCTGGGCTGTGATTGGCCATTAATTACAAACAACCACATGACACCAATCACAGATGCCCCTGTTGCATCTCACAGCAGCAGATAACCATTGCTTACATTTTGTTCCTGAGGCCTCTCGGCTTCTCAGAAGGTAAAATCCTAAGGAAAGGATTTTTCAGAAAAGATGTCTGTGACAGCCCCCTGAGGTGCAGGAGCTCCCCAGAGCTCCTGAATAAAACCTTGGATTAACCCGTGCTAAGAGTCAGCCCTTTAGCATCTACCAGTGTCTCTGGTGTCTCTTCTGCTGCAAAGGTGACCAGCCCAGGTGCCCTCAGTACCCTCAGGGCACGAGAGAACCCTCAGGACCCTCGGGGCACGGGAGAGCCCTCAGTACCCTCGGGGCACAGAGAGTGTCTCCCCACTGTTGCCCTCCCAGTGTCTGCCAACTCAGGACTGGCCGGGGTTCCTGAGAGGCTCCCTGAGGGACAGAGACACTGCCAGTTTCACTCATGGGTGTCACTGTGCCACCTTCTCTCCGCAGGGGCTGGCGTGGCTCTGCTCAATGACCACATCTACGTGGTGGGTGGGTTTGATGGCACTGCTCACCTCTCCTCGGTGGAGGCCTACAACATCCGCACCGACTCCTGGACCACGGTGACCAGCATGACCACGCCGCGCTGCTACGTGGGGGCCACCGTGCTGCGGGGCCGCCTCTACGCCATCGCCGGGTAAGCCAGGGCCCTGCAGCTCTGCATGCCCTGCAAGGGACCCCACAGCTGCTGCCCATGCCACGGGGCCTCTCCTCTGTGAGGGGAGACACCCACAGGGTCACTGTGCCCAACCACAGCAGGCAGCACAAAGGTCAGTGTTGTTTGCAGGAATGATGAATCTGACTCGATGTTCTCAGAAGGCTCATTTATTAATTTGTAATACTACATTATATTAAAGAATACTATACTATACTAAAGACTACAGAAAGTATACTTACTAAATAGTATACTATACTAAAGAATACAGAAAGGATACTTACTAAAATGCTAAAAATATAATAATGAAAACTCCTGACTCTTTGCAGAGTCTTGACATAGCTTGGCCCTGATTGGCCAAAGAGTCAAAACAACTCACACCAGAATCCAATAAAACAAATCTGTCTCGGTTTGGAAAGACAGGAGTCTGCTAAGGAAGGCAGGAGCCTCCCCTGAAATGGAGAATGTAAACCCTCCCCACCCTCTGAATTGCTATAAATTTTAAATTAAGGAGCTCTCAGGCAAAAAATATGGGAGCAGGAAATAACAGTTCTTTAATAGGGAAGAAAATCAAAGGATAAAATAAAGAATGCAGTACACTAGAACAACACTGCCAGAGTCAGAGCCCAGCCTGACACCCTGTGGGTCAGGGTGTTGGCAGCAGTCCCATTGGAATTGTGGCTCAGCCCTCCTGCAGTGTCAGGGCTGGTTCCGCTGGAGCAGGGATCCTGGAGAAAGGTGCAGTCTCTGCCTCTGAAGATCCAGGGGAAGAAGAGGCAGCTGCTGTTCCTCTGGGCAATCCAGTGCAGAAGCTGTGCTGGTGTTCCAGAATCTCCAGATTCTATCCGGGTAGGAATGCTTGGCTCCTCCCTCTGGGCTCACATCTCCCAGTGGGATGCTGTAGTTCTTATCAGCCATGCAGGGACATTCAATAGCTGTTATCAGCAGATGTCCCCTCCTGAGGGAGGAGTGATTGTGATCACCCAGAGAGAGGTAAGACAAACTGCCCACTTGACAAAAGACAACTGCCATACAGATGGTAATAGAAAACATCTTGCCTTGCAATCTGGAACAACCTGTGGGTAAATATTCTCCATTCACATTCCACATAAGCAAAACACAGGAGAAGCAAATGAGATAAGAATTGTTTTCCTTTTCTCTGAGTCTTTTCAGCTTCCCAGGAGAAAAATCCTGGGTGAAGAGATGTTTTCAGAGAATGTGAATGCCACAGTCCAGGGCCCAGGCAGGCAGGAGAGCAGCAGCCGACAGCAGTGGCAGCCTGGTGCAGGGGTTATAATTTGGGTAATTTGGGCTATTCCAGCCTCCTAGGAAGAGCTCTGAATGCCTCAGCCTCTTCCTCCAGCACCATCCTTCATGTGTAACTTTGTGTCCTGGCAGATACGATGGCAACTCACTGCTGAGCAGCATCGAGTGCTACGACCCCATCATTGACAGCTGGGAAGTCGTCACCTCCCTGGGGATGCAGCGCTGCGACGCCGGGGTCTGCGTCCTCCGGGAGAAGTGAGCAGAGGCAACTCACAAAGAAAAACATTCTAAAATGTCTCGGCTGGAGGAAGAGTCCCAAATGATTTGCAGTGACTGTTCTTGAGAGTTGTGGATGCTGTGGGAATAGGCACCAGAACAGCAGCTTTCTGTGCTGCTTGTGACTAGAGCATGTGCATAACTGTGTGATCTCAGCAGTCATTTGAAATCAGGGGCTCTGTGGGAAGCTGGAGGAAGGGGATGAATGGGTCAGGAGAAGCTGCACTCTGTGCTGTTCCTGTGGCTCAGTCTGTGGGCAGAGCAGATTGCCCCAGCCTGGTCTCAGGCAGCCTGGTGACCCCTCCCAAGGACATGTACATAGCCCTGGGTCACCTCTTCAGCCACCGCAGGACCCCGCGGGTCCTCGGGCGCTCTCAGCCGTGTGGATGTGTGAGGCTGAGCCCAGCTGCTCTTGTGTTCCAGCTTCAAATCATTGTGTACGTCCTGAATGTTGCAGCGTGCTCCCCAGCACTGCAGAGCCAGCCTGGGTGAGGTGTGAGGGCCCTGAGCTGTCGCTGTGTCTGCAGGGCTGCGCAAAGGAGTCGAAGGTTAAAGCTGTCAGCCCCTGTGAGCAGAGCCTGAGGCCACGGGCAGAGGCAGGGGAGGAGCTCAGTGCCTGCCACAGAAGCATCTGCAGTGTTTGTGCTCTTGATCAGGTGCTCAGCAAGGTTCATCACATCGTGTTTCCTCAAAAAGCTTGACAGCTCCAGCTGCAAATGATGTGTGGCACCGGGGGCTTGGCTGTGCCCCATCCTGTGAGGAGGCCACCTGAGCTGAGGCCAGGAGAGCAGGGACACAGTGGCTGCTGCCCACCAGGGTCCTGCTGGGTGAGGCACTGGGGATTGTCCCCAGACAGACCCGAGCCCAGCACACCTGAGGCAGCCTTTCACTCAAGTTCATTGTGTTGGTTTTCCTTTCATCTAGGATTTTTCTGCTTCCAGGGCTGTTCTGGAGTGACATCCAGGATTCCGTTTCGCCCTTTGTTATCAGCTGTTTATTCCCCTGTCTCATGACTCCACATCCTGTGACACTTGCTATCCCTGGCTGCCCCATGAGCCCAGGTGAGGCTCCACCAGTGGCTCCCAGCAGCTCATGGAGCTCTCCCTGCTCAGCATGTCCTGCCTCACTGTTGTGGGGGCTCAGGCTCCCCTCTGCCATCAGCTTGGCCCCACAGTGCCTGGGCTCCATGTAGTGCTGCTCGTTGGGCTTCCTGCTGACTCCTTGCTTGGGGACAGGGTGGGATCAGGGACGTGGTAGCATGACCTAATGATGCACTTTCAGCCAATGCTCTGACCTTCTGCGTTTGTTTCTATCACACAAGTGTTCTGTGGTTTCGTTTCCTATGTTTATTTTTTAATGAAAGTATAAAGAATAAAATATTTCCTGAGCCAGTAGGAGTTTAGCTTCTGTTCTCCACCTTCCAGACATGACTGACTGCTGTGTGGAGGGTTTGTGCAAAGCCTGTGCTAGACAGGCAGCTGCCCTCAGGTGTGTCTGCCCTGCAGCTTCAGCCCAGTGGTGAAAAACAGCTGCTCCAGCTGTGAGATCTGTGCACAGAGACCAGCCAGGCCTGGAGAACTCCCCAATGAGGGAATTTCATGCCAGGTCTGTTGGAGAAGAGCGTGGAGCACAGAGGAGGAAAAGATTGATGACAGTCAGCAGCAATAATGAATCATCAGGTGGCCAAGAAGGCCAATGACACCTGGTGTGTACCTGCCATGCTGTGACCAGTGAGCATCCCTGTGTGCTGGCACTGCTGAGGTCACACCTCCAATCCTGGGAGCAGCCTTGGGACCCTCACAAGGAGGACACCGAGGGGCTGGAGCATGTCCAGGGAAGGGAATGGAGCTGGGAAAGGGGCTGGAGCTCCAGGAGGGACTGAGGGAGCTGGGAAAGGGGCTCAGCCTGGAGAAAAGGAGGCTCAGGGGGAACCTTGTGGCTCTGCACAGCTCCTGACAGGAGGGGCAGCCAGGGGGAGTTGGGCTGTGCTGCCAGGGAACAGGGACAGGAGGAGAGGGAACGGCCTCAAACTGTGCCAAGGGAGTTTCAGGTTGGATATTGGGGAAAATCTCTCCCTGAAGGGCTGATCAGGCCCAGGGCAGTGGTGGATTCACCATCCCTGGGAATGTTCAAAAGACCTGTGGATGTGGCCCCTGGGGACATGGGTTAGTGGTGAACACGGCAGTGCTGGGGAAATGGTTGGGCTCAATGGTCTTAGAGGCCTTTTCCAAATTAAACAATTCCATAATTCTAATACTGTTACAGTGGAGCTGCAATTGCAAAAAATTACAGCTCCTGTTTCCTCCATGGGCATGTGGGATGAATGGAGCCCAGCATTAATTCATCTGTCCATGTGCAAAACAGATTCTCTTGGTTTCAGGGCAAACTGCCTCATTGATGGCTCCAGATCCTCCCCCTGCTACCTGGTCCCCCCACAAACAGCTCACCACTCACTCCAGATGTTCAGGAGCCTCTCCTGACACCTGTCCCCAAACTGCTCCATCATTCTTTAACCAGTGAGGAGTGGGGAAGCAAAGAGGGGAACAGGCTCTTTGGGGAGTGCAGCACTCCCTGGTGCCACCCATGGATTGTCCCAGCTGTGCCCTCTGCCAGGGTGCAGGGGGAGCTGCCAGGCTCTGATGCTGCCCCTGGAGCTGTCAGTGGCTGCTGTCCCTTCCCTGCAAGCCCTGCTCTCCTGCAGGGGGCTCAGGGGGATTCAGCTCCACGAGTGCCGTGTCCAGCTTGTGGCTGGGCACAAACTCAGCAGCAGCAGAACTGGGTCACAGCAGGATGTGCCCAGCAGATCCATCCCTGCCTCTCCACGACAGGACGTACTGAAGGTTTTGAATAGGAACTTCAAGGTGTTTCCAGGGAGTTAATGCACAATATAAATCTTCAAAATGCTCCATGTTGGTGCTGGAGATGAGAAAATGTCCAGGCTCCTGCTGAAAGCAAAACAAAGGGACAAAATGTTCTGCTTGGGAGGAAGCTGGTATGGATCTCCCTGGCCAGCAAGAGTGAAGCTTTGCTTCATGAATGATCCAGCAGAAAATGCTAAAAGACATTTTCACCCTTCCACTGCTGGCTGCATGGAAGCAGCAGGAGAGAATCACCAAGGCAGGCCTTGCAGCTAAGGCACACATAATCACCTCAGCTCTTCTTTAAACACTAAGCACTCTGCCTTATTTATGTAGAGGGAGCTAGCAAAGCATGGGAGCACCACCTCTGACTTGGGAGTTTTGCAAGAGTAACTGATAAAGTAACAGTCACAGAAATAAATTAAAAATACTACAGTTTTCCTGACTGAGCTGGTTGTGAATGAACACCTTGCAGCAAACCAATTTGTATGAAAGAGAAAGAATACATTTGTGCAGTGGTCAGGAAATGTCCTGGGAAATGAGAAGAAGTAAGAACTTCAGTAAGAAGTGAAGAATTAAAGATGAGTTTCCAACAAAGAAAGCTCCCATCCAAGACTTAAGAATTGGCCAAAGATCCTTTTAGTGGGTTTTTATTTACCTCTTGAACTGTCCACAAGGGCTGCAACAATGAGAGCCACCACTGCAGCCACCAGCCCTGACCAGAGCAGCCTGGGGCCACGTGCTGAGACATCAGGGTGCTGTGGTGCCACTCGGGTTTATGGGCTGGGACTCCTCAGGAGTGCCCATCTCACATCAATGTGAGCAGGTGAGGGCAGGTGCAGCCTGGCAGGGTGGGTTTGTGTGGGATCTCAGCAACTCAGGACTGATGTGCAGAGTGACCAAGACCACCCTTTTGGGGCTCGGGAGTCCTGGAATGTTGCCAGAAGTGTCTGGTGGCTGGACTTTGATCCTGCATGGGAGACGACACCTGTATGAGGATGGGAGGATTTCACTGGGATAAATGGTGAAGGGATGGGTTAATTAGAGTGTAAGACACAGGGTTTGGGATTTCTCTACAGGGGTGTCTGAAGAAGTAAGATGGAGGAATTGGGGCGTGTCCTGTCCTTCTTCTTCTTCTCCTTGGCCTCCATCTTCTGTGGTGGTGGTGGCACTTTGGGATTGGTTATAACTAAAGGTGTACTGGTCAATAAGGGTAAAAGGTATTGGGGAAAATTGATAAATATTGTATACGTAACTTCGAGTATAAAGATAGGTGACCGCCCCGGGGGCTCTCAGTGTGCTCATGGCTGGCTGCTGTGCAGACCTCTGTCGGGCCGAGAGAAAATCTTTTAGATAAAAACTAATAAACACTGAAGACCAAGAAAAAACCTGAAGACTCTTTTCGTCCTTCGGAGCGTGGGCTGTCCAAGGCCATCCCGAGCCTTTCCAGGTCATTAAAACAGCCAAGAAACCAACAGGTTTGCAGGGTGGGTTTGCAGGGTGGGTTTGCAGCCTTCCCAGGGCAGGCACAGGGCTCCCCTCCCACACCTGGCTGGGATCTCACCCCTCACAGCCTGGGTTACCCCAAAATTAGGATATGCACCTGTGGTACAGCCAAGCAGAACCTCACAAACGTTCAGCTCCAGACTGGCAGGGAAAGGCCTCCTGTCAGATTTGCAGGATCCCCAATGTCTGGGAAGAATGATGGGCAGAACTCCATGGTATCAGAAGGATAATTAATTACTTTATTATACTGTCTTATACTATACTACAAAGAATCCTAAAGAATACTAAAAGATACTAAAGAAAACTCATGACTGTCTCTCAAAAGTCAGGACACAGCTTTTTCCAATTGGCCAAGGAAACAAAACAATCCTCAGCAGAATCCAACTGAACAAACTCCTTCAGATAAACAATCTTCCAACACAACAACAGGAGGAGCAAATTAGATAAGAATTGTTTTTTGTTTCTCTGAGGTTCCTCGCTGCGATTCCCAGGAAATATCCTCGGGAAGTTGTGCCTTGCTTTTCTCTGTGGAGGGAAATGCAGCCACAGGCCTCCTCCATTGCAAAGCAGATGTGTGGGCAGAGCAGAGCTCTCCTGGCTGGTCTGGGGCAGGAGTGGCCATGGGGAGGCTCTGAAGCTCTGGAGAGAGAGAAGTGACACTGGAGTGACATTGGAGTGACACTGAGTGACCCTGGAGTGGCACAGAGTGACCCTGGAGTGACAGAGAGTGACACTGAGTGACCCTGGAGTGACAGACAGCGACACTGAGTGACACCGAGTGACCCTCAGGTGCCTCTGGGGCAGCCAGAGTCAGCTCCAGGGCAGGGATGGATTTGAGCTCCCAGCAATGCTCTGGGGTGTTTTTCTCAAACTGGTGTTGACCCTCCATGAGCAGGAAGGATCCCACAGAATCCAAGGGTAATTGTGCTTGGGAAGGGCACTCTGGGGGTCTGCAACCCTGATTCTCTTTGGATCAGGCTCTGTGGAGTCCAGAGCATCTCCAGGCATGGGGGTTCTGGGCCTTCCCTGAGCCCCAGGACAGGACTGGACCCTGTCCCCTTCCCATGGGACAGGACTGGACCCTGTTCCTTTCTCTGGTCTGAGCCAGGCTCAGGGCAGCCCCAGGGCTGTCAGTGGCACTGCTGACTCCTCTCCTCCCCCTGCTCTGGTCCCCACACAGCCCCAGACAGGGCTCAGGAGCTCAAACCCCCAAACTCTGCCCAGGTGCCAGGAGGGTGGGCTGATGTCTCCCAGCCACACTCACACCCCAGCTTGTGTAAGTATTGCTGCTGAAATCCTACTCCTTTATTTAGTGAACACCAGAGAATATTTAGTGAATATTCACCTCAAATGTCAGTTCCCATTTCTGGCTTCTCCTGAGGGCTCTTGGCAGCAGTCAGGAGTGAGCAGCAGGAGGAGCATGGGGCACATTTACACCAAACCAGGGCTCTGCTGGGATCTGGCCTGTCCTCTAAAGAAGCAGTGGCTCAATCAAAGGCCTCTTTCAATCTTCTCAACACCAACAGAGGGGTGGCAGCAGCAGCCCAGAGCAGCCAGAGGGGCCCAAAGGTGCTCAGTGAGGAGCAGCAGAGTCCCCTGGGCCCCAGGACCTCGTCCCTCAGTGCTGCCTGTGAGCCCTGGCACTGCCCTGGCACTGCCCTGGCACTGCCCAGGCTCTGTGGGGTCACACATTGCTGCCAATGTGCCCCTGCCCCTTTCAGGCCCCCTGCCCTCCCCACTGAGGATTCTCCCTGTGCCAAGCAGCCACAGAGCTGCTGTTAGAGCAGCCCAGGTGCTCCCATATCCTGGTGCAATCACTGCTACAGCTTCACAGGGTCCCAGAAGGGTCAGGGAAGGGACTCCAGGAGCTCATCTGGTCCCACTCCCTGTCCAGGCAGGGCCATCCCAGAGCCCACGGCACAGGATTGCGTCCAGATGGTTCTGGAATATCTCCACTGATGGAGGCTTTAAAGGGAGACAATTTCCCTTTGTCCAGCATCAACTGAGCTCCTTCTCCAACCACGAATTCAGGCATCTCCAGACTCCCATGTCTGGGAAGTGACTGTCCCTGATGGTCCCTGTGGGCCACAACAGACACAGCACTGCCAGTCCAGGATCCCTGGGGGCCAGAAATTCCCAGACTGGTTTGGGTGGGAAGGACCCAAAAAACTCATCTCATCCCCCTGTCACGGGCAGGGACAATTCCAGCATCCCAGGGGGCTCCAAACCCTGTCCAGCCTGGCCTGGGACACTGCAGGGACCCAGGGGCAGCCACAGCTGGGGGTTCAGCCTGTGCTGGGGTCTCAGCCCGATCCCAGGGCAAGATTCCTGGGGGAGGATTCCCAGTCCAGCATTCCCAGTGCAGGATTCCAGTACAGCATTCCCAGTCCAGCATTCCCGTACACCATTCCCAGTACACCATTCCCGTATGGAATTCCCAGTACACCATTCCCGTACACCATTCCCAATACACCATTCCCAATACACCATTCCCGTACACCATTCCTGTACACCATTCCCAGTACACCATTCCCAGTACACCATTCCCGTACACCTTTCCCGTACACCATTCCCAGTACACCATTCCCAATACACCATTCCCAATACACCATTGCCGTACACCATTCCCGTACACCATTCCCAGTACACCATTCCCAGTACACCATTCCTGTACACCATTCCCGTACACCATTCCCAGTACACCATTCCCGTACACCATTCCCAATATACCATTCCCAATACACCATTCCCAATATACCATTCCCAATACACCATTCCCAATACACCATTCCCAATATACCATTCCCGCACACCATTCCCGCACACCATTCCCAGCCCGGCGCTCCCGGCCCCTCCCGGGATGGGCAGAGGGGCGGGGCCACCACCGCGGGGCGGGACCACAGCGATGACGTCACTGCCGCGCTCCGCTGACGTCACTGTGCCGGTCCCGCCCCTCGCCATGGCGGCGCCCTGCGCGGAGATGGAGCCGGCGGCGCCTCCGGCCTCTGCCCCCGCCGCTCCCGCGGCCGCGCCGGGCTCGGCCGGGCTCGTGTGCGCGGAGGGCCGCAACCTGCGGGCCGTGCTGTGCCAGCGCTGCGGCTCCCGGGTGCTGCTGCCCGGCGCCGCCACCTTCGCCCGCCGAGAGGTACCGGGGGGTTCGGGGAGGGAGCGGGCGGTGCCGGCCGGGCGGTGACGGCCCCGTGTCTCCGCAGCTCCTCCTGCCCGCCATGAGGAAGAAGGCGGCGGCGGCGGCGGCGGGCGGCGGCGGGGACGTGCTGCGGGAGCACTGGCTGGTGCGCGACATGTTCTCCTTCGAGAACGTGGGCTTCACCCGCGACGTGGGCAACGTCAAGTTCCTGGTGTGCGCCGACTGCGAGGCGGGGCCCATCGGCTGGCACTGCCTGGACGACAAGGACAGCTTCTACGTGGCGCTGGAGCGCGTGGCCCACGAGTGACGCCGGCCCGGGTGGGAGCCGGGCCCGGCCCTCGGGAGCCCCCGGAGCCCCGCGGGGCCGGGCAGCCCTGGACTGACCGCGGCCGGGCCCCACCGAGCACGGCCCGCCCGCCCCGCGGCCTGGCTGGCCGCAGCTTGCCTGCTCCCCGTGTGACCGACCCACGGCTCCACTGCCGGCCCCTTTCCCAGATCCGCAGCTGAGCAGCGCCAGGAATCACAGCCCTGGCACGGCTGGCTCCTCACTGCGCCCACACGGGAAGAGTGTTGGTGGTGGGAGGGTCCCTGTGCCCTGCAGGGACAGCTCACCCTGGCACCTTTGCCTCGTAGCCCAACCTGCCCCAGTCTGGCTGCTCTGCCGCTTCCCTGGTGGCTGCTGTTGCTCCGGGGGGCTGAGGTGTCTCTCATGACACCGTGTGAATGGGGCACTGGGACAGGGACTGCACTGACAGCACTGCTGCACTGAGTCCTCGTGGCAGCTGAAACTGTCTGACTTGCAGCCACAGCAGTTCCAGGGCTTAAGGCTGAGTCTTCTGTTGATTTTCAGAAGGAATGTTCACTGCCCCAAGCTCTAACATTTATGTTCTCCAAAACCTCATCCCACCTGACAGCTGTGGCACCTGAAGTGAGTGTGAGGCATTCCAGCTAAAGTGTGCAGTCCTATTAACTGAGTTCCTGGGAACAAACACAGGTAGAATGTGCAGACAGCATAAGCTGATAGAGCAGCAAACAAAGAAAATGTACCAGACCATGGAGCTTTCAGGCAGCTGGAGTGAAGAGATTCCAGCCTGAAAAGCACCTGAATCATTGGACAGGCAGTGCTGAAGCATGTCAGAACATATGAGTGTGTTAAACAGTGATGTCAGGAATTTCTCTTGTGTAAAAGCTGGTGGTCAGAGTGATCTGGGATATTGTGACCAGTTTTGGTTTCTGCCTTTTGAAAGCTGGGCAGAGAGCTGGTTAAAGATGGAAGGAGGCTGCAGGAGCCATGGTTCTCCCTGCATTTATCACTGCTGGTAATCGTGGCCCAGCTCATTCTCCACTGCTGAGCCCTGTGTGAGTTGTCCAGGGCTGCTTTGGGCTCACTGGTGCTGTGCCTCTCTGTGGGACACATCCCTGTCCTCTGCTCCCAAGCACTTGGGTGCTGACCTAGCTGAGCAGGGTGATGGATTTGTTTGTGCCACCAAACTCAAGGTTTAGGGTAGGGTGCTGCCCCAAAGCTGTGGGAAGAACCTTTCCCTTACCCCTCTAATGAAACAATTTTGCTGGCAGGGCTCTGTAGGGCAGGCAGAGCCCCAGATGAGTCTCCCAGAAGAGGCATCCTGACAGCAGGAGGGGCAGAAACAAGTCCCAGTGCTTGAGCACCTGCACTTCTATGATTTGGAGACACTGCCTCAATGTGCAGCCTGGTGTCAGGATTTATCAGGGCAGGGAGAGAGGCACAACTGTGATCTAGAGATTGAGGGCTGAGGAGCAGGAGGCAAATCCTGTGCTGTGTCCTTGCTGAATGTGTCAGATGGACATTTGTCATGGAAACTGCTTCTTCCCTCCTGCCCTTCCTGTCTCTTAGCCCTAAGCCCCAGGACTGCACAGGTTCATCAAGCAGATGTCCTCAAAGGACAGGAGAGTTTCACTCAGGTTCTGCACCCATGGCAAAATGGTGGGATCACATCACTAATTTCACACTTTCATTTGGATTATTTTCTCTTAGGATATGTGCTCTGACCTGAAATCCCTGAGTTACAGTTCATGTTACTTAAATGTGCTGCACTGCTCACCCCTCATTTTGAAGGAGCCACTGTGCAGAACAGACTGGAAATCAGCTTGAGTACCACTGAGTAAATGACCTCCAAGAAATGGCACCTGTGGATTCCTGAGCAGTGGGTGGCACTGGGAGGAGCTGGGGGTGGTGGCAGCTTTCCCAGGCAGTAGAACAGCCCTGGAGAGATGGGAGAGCTCAGGTCAAAGCCTTCACATCGAAATGGCAGCAGCTGAAATCCACCTCAGCACAGCCCTGAATGCTGGGAGCTCCTGCTCCTCTTCAGTGGGAGAGGGGAGCTGAGTCCTGCATGGATCCAGGTGTGCTTTCTGCTGGCTCTTAAATACTAAATAGGATCACATAGGCTTGAAATGCTGAGAAGAAATGAACAGTGTGATGGGAATTCTTGGGAAGAAGCTTTTGTACGATGAGATCTTGGGTGTCATTCAGCCTCAGCAGGGTCTGGGTTCCTGCAGCCCATGAGAAACCCCTGCAGTGCTGGTGGCACAGACACCTGGGGCAGGTTTTGCGACAGCTGTGCAGCCCAGCTCTCAGCCAGCACCTGGGCTAATTCATGTTCCCAGAGGTGACTGAGAATTTCAGGGGGTGGGCACGAGGTGGGGGAAAGCAGCATCACAGTGTGGGATTTGAGCTCAGGCAGCTCCCCTGTGCCTTCGGTGGAGCCGTGGGGAGCAGTCTCCCAGTCAGCAGGCACAGCCTGGGGGAAGAGCAGCTGCTGCTCCACTGGACACAGCACCACGTCTGGGCTCTGCTGAAGCTGCACCGTTCCTGTGTCAATGAGAGCTAATAAAAATTCACATAGACTCACAAATATTTTCACTGCTTTTTATCCAGCATGTTGAAAAACTGTTTTCCAGTTGCCTGTGGTAACTCCTAGAAAATAAGGGTAGACAACCCTTAAGCATGGGAAGCACTTACATGGTACATAGGAAGGCTCATCTTGCAGCCCATCTTTATCAATACCAAGACAGAGCAGAAACCCGAATTTCCACATGTAGATCACTTAAAATTAATTTGAAAATGGATTCTTCTATTTAATGTCTGCATAGTTTTGACTCCTGAGACCCTCCTGTGTTAAGATGTAGCAGTGCCTCGAGAGGGAACAGTAACAAACCTGCCTCCTGTGCTCCAGCCAATCCCTCCAGCAAGGTTCAAGGGGGCAAATAAAACCAGTTTTGTCTAATTGCTTCCCGGTGTGGATTTGGCAGGATCTCTAGTGCCTGCCTGCCTGGTTTGTATGGGTTTCTGTTTATATGCCCTAAATGTGCTCAGGATGGTTAAAAGCAGACCTTGCTCCAGTCTGGCTCTGGTACTGGGATGGGTTCATAGCCCAGAGCTGTGGTCTGGTTCTGGCATTTACACCTCCTGTAGCTTCACCTCTCTGCTCCCATTCCCACTCAAACCTCCCACTGGAGCAGCTGCTGAACGCTTTATGTGTCAAATTTGATAACTTAGGCTAAATTTTCCTTTCTTGGCTGCTGGGTTGGCACATGCAGCCTGTGGGATGCTCCAGGGGCACTGGTAGGATGGAGGCCTTTGCTCCTTTTTGACAGCTGCAGGCTGTGAGATCAGCTGAGCTGTCCTGGGGAGCTGCCACAACTCAAGCCTTGCAGAGGTCACAATCACACTCTTCCTTCCCTAAATGAGTTACATTTCACTGAACCGGGTAAGTGGTGCATGGAGCAGGGGCTAGGATTCAAGGCTCCCTCTTGCAAGCTCTGCAAGTCAGCAAACCTGGGTGCCTGGGCCTGCCAGGACCTGAGGCCTCTCCTTGATTCCTCCCTTCTGACTGAGGGAATCCTCACCAGGGCAGTGCTGACAGTGTGGACTCTGAAGCAGCAGCTTGGAGAACTTTGCTGTTTGCTGTGTCCCAGGGCTCTCCCATCCAGCTGAGGCCTCACAGAGGAACCCAGCAGGGATGAAGTGAGACCTCTGTGTCTGTGGGACCTGTGCCTGCAGGAGTGGAGGGGAATGGCTCAGCAGAGCTCAGAAGAGATCTGTGGCTGATGAAAGCAGGGCCAGCTTGGCCAGGGAGGTGGTTGTGGTGTTCCCTGTCCTGCACAGCTCACCTTGCTGCATTCCCTGAACCTCTGTGTGAGCAGGGACTGCCCCATCAGCACAGGCGGCTCTGCAGGGAGCTGGTGGGGGAACAGGGATTTCTGAAATGTGTTATGAATTTCCCTGAAGGTAATTTTACATATCTGACATTGCACTCCCTGGCAGGAACATAAGTAGGAGGAAAGGAAACAATTGAGATGAAATAGCTTCAGAGTCCTTGGACAACTGGTGCAGGGAAAGCATCCCTGCCTCCCACAGAGTCAGGTTAATACAGGCCAAACTCCAGAATCAAAGAGTAAAAAAACCACTGAGCATTTTGCCAAAAACCCACCAAGTATTTTGAAGCTGGCTGGGGACACAACAGGAAACCACAGCAGATGAGTGGAACTGGCCATAAAAATGCAGAGAGAGCATGAGGGCGTTTATCAAAGCCAGCTTTGTTCTCTTTCAACCAACACTATGCATTTCAGCATAAATACTTGAGTGCTGAGTTGTGAGGCAGCCAGGTCCCTCCAGTGCAGCTTTGGTATGAGCGCAGCTGGGCGCCTCAGTGACAGAGAGGGGGGAGATGGCAGCCCAGCAATGCAGGTGAGCCGTGGGGCTGGAGGGGGGAGAGAAGGCAATTTTCACAGGAGTGTGCTGTGGGGTGAGTGCCCCTGCACCTGAAAATGACCCAGTCTTACACAGAGTGAAAATCGAATGCTTGGCTCCCTTCATGTGACCCCTGAGGAAGAGTGAGCAGGTTCCAGGGTTGCTGAGAGAACACTTCCATCCTCAGAGAGGGGGAAGCAGCTCTGAGAAAAGTCTTTCTTGCATCTTTTCTAAAACTGAATCGAGTGTGGCACAGTCTATCCCAGTGGTTCTGCAGTTTTGTTTTTGAAGTGCTGCACATCGAACTCCTGGAGAGCTGCGGGGGTGGGAGCACCTGGGGGAGGAGGATCTGTCCCTTGAGCATCCCAGGGCCATTTCCTGGGGACTCACTCATGAACAGAGACATGAACTAGTCAGATACAGCTTCTGCCCGGAGAAACCCTGCCAGGGAGGGAAGGGCACCTGCCTCTCAGCCGCCATGTGGGCTGAGCTGGGCGGGACAGCCCGGGGCAGGTTTGGAGCCCAGAAATGCAGCCGGGCAGAAATGCAGCTGGACAGAAATGCAGAGCCCAGGAATGCAGTGGGACAGAAATGCAGAGCCCAGAAATGCAGCCGGACAGAAATGCAGAGCCCAGGAATGCAGTGGGACAGAAATGCAGAGCCCAGAAATGCAGCCGGACAGAAATGCAGAGCCCAGGAATGCAGTGGGGCATGTGCTGCCACAGCAGGTGCCCAGGAGGCCGAAGCACAGAGCCAGAGCCGCGTGTTTCCAGCAGTCCCGGCTGTCTGTGGCAGGACAGGGCAGAGCTGCCGGCGGGTCTGTCCTTCACAAACCTTTCAGGGTCATTTGTGCTGATGGGATCCGAGCGTCCCTGGGGCAGGGCTGTGCTGGGAGGGTCCCTCGAGGGTGTGTTTGTCCCCGCCTCTCCTGGCTGGGGAAGCAGCAGGGTGTGTGTATGCCCAGCTGGGCTCTGCCCCCCTCTCATGTTCCTTATCTTGCCGAGGCTCCGGGCTCCCTGCGGGGAGCTGACAGTTGCTGCAATCGCTGTGCGTGCAGAGGCAGAGCGCTCCATCTGCTCGCTGCCCCGAGTACCCTGTGCCATTGTTCCAGCCCAGCTGGAGGAGATGCCCTGAGAGCAAGGGAAAATGAGCAAAGCCGTGTCAGCACAGGTATCCTTCCCCTCCCGAAGCAGCTGGCTCTGCACGCTGCCTGGAATGCTGTCCATGGCAAACAGCCAGAGCGCGGCTCGTTGCACAATCGCTGGGTAATTTGGAATATCTGGCAGTGGAACATGAGGACATGGCCTCAAGAACTTGTTGCCTCGTTCTTTCCTGTTCTCTTGGAGGACTTGGTTCTCTCTGCCAGGCCATGACATGTCCAAGGGACTGGCACCAAAAAAGGGCAGTGTTGTGTTGTGATTTCAAGGTTTACCCCAGAACCCCGGGTGCCTCCCCTGATCATTCCCTCCCAGGTGTGTCAGTCCCCTCTCCTTTCCCCTGCCAGCACTGTCTGTCGCTCCTGGCATTCCAGAAGGGCACAGAGTGATTGGCAGATCCAAAGGAAGCCCTCTACCCCTGGGGGGCATTGGGCCATCCAGGTGTCCTTTGTCCCTTTGTCCCTCCCCTCCTGTCCCTGCTTGGTGGCTCCCTGCCCCTTCCCTGCCCCTCTCCCCAGGGTTAAAGGAGCAGCAACCGCAGGCTCAGGGAGTTCTGTTGGAGCTGGTGCTGCATTCAGAGGCCTGGATTCTTTATTCAGAATAAAGCTCTGGACCACCAAAGTGTGAGGGCTGTGGCTGTGCCTCAGCAGCGATCTGGGGGCTCTGTGCCCTCAGCAGCTCAGTCCCTGCTGCAGCCACAGTGTCCCAGCCTGGCTCTGCTGCCAGCACTCCACAGCCCTCATGATGCCAGCATTGCTCGGGGGGATCTGGTTCCATCCCTTTCCTCAAGGCCCCTGCTAGGATATGGGATTTCTGTTGGGATCCCAGTATGCTGGCACCAAAAGGGAATGTCTTGTGTGTAGCTGGAGGGTACCCCAGACACAGCTCCTGGTTTTGGGAGAGGTGATGCCACAGTGCCAGCGCTGGACATAGGGCAGCACAGCATAAAGTGCAGTTCACTGGGACCCTCTGGCTCCCTCCTTGGCACCCCCTCCCTGCTTTCACAGACAATTAGTGTGTGCTGCTGATCCAGCTAAACTGATGTGAAATTGGTCTTGGCACAGAGGGCAGTGAAAAGAGGCTGTTCCATGTGCAGGACTGGGTGCACTGGTTGTGGTGCAGAGCACTGCAGAGCACCTCTGCCTTGTCCATGAACCCCTGGGCAGGGCACTGCACCACCTGGAGCTCTCCAGCCAGGTCAGTGCCTGGAGTGCTTCAGCCCCTCAGGGCTAATGGGGGCATGAATGCTCAGCTCTGTCCTGGTGCCCTGCTCTAATCCATCAGTGTCACCATGAATTCCCAGAGGGTCTCAAATCTGAGCCAGTGGACTGAGCAGTTTCTGTTCCTACCTGTTTTACTGCTCAGCACTGCACAGGATTCTCAGTGCAGCCACCCTGTGTGCACTTTGGGTGTTGCTGGGCTTGCAAGGGTTGCAGAGGTGAAGAGAGAGACGAGAATCTTGACTCCATGATCAGAAGACTGGATGTATTGATTTATGATATATATTACAGTAAGACTATACTAAAAGGAATAGAGAGAAAAGTTCAGAAGCTTGCTATGCTAGGAATAGAATAGGAATGAATAAACAAAGGAGCTCTCTCTGATTCTGTCCCAGAGAGAGCTCAGTCTTTGATTGGCCCTTAATTGTAAACATCCAACATGGGCCAATCACAGATGCACCTGTTGCATTCCACAGCAGCAGATAACCAGTGTTTACATTCTTTCTCTGGGGCCTCAGCTTCCCAGAAGAGGGAAAAATCCTAAAGAAAGGATGTTTCTGTGTCTGTGACACTTTGGGTAGCAAGAACCAAGTCAGGTCTGTGACACTTCCCCCAGCCTCTGCTGCCTGGCCATCACACATGAAGGAGTCTGGACTGTGGAAGTGTTGTGCTTTAACCCCAGCTGGCAGCTAAGCACCAACATCCTCGTTTCTCCCCCACACTGTAATGGCAGAAGTGGAAGGTGGAAGTGAGAAAACTGGTGGATCGGCATGAAGAAAAGTAAATAATGAAAAAGAATTTTTTAAAAATGTAAGGGGAGAAAACTAATAAAGAGAGGAAAATAGAAACCAAGGAAAGTGATACAAGAAAGTAATTGCTCTTCACCAACCACCCTAAGCCTGGCCAGACCCCACCATCCCCCCACCCTCTGTTTCAGGGCTGAGCCTGCCATCACATGGTCTGGGATATTCCTGTGGTCACAGAGGAACAGCTGTCCTGGCTGTGTCCCCCCAGCTCCTTGTGCACCCCTGGCCCACCCCTGGCCCAGCGCTGGTGGGGCAGAACAGCTCCTGACTCAGCAGGAGCTGAATCATCCCTGTGGGATCAGTGCTGTGCTCAGCACAGATCCCAAACAGCACCACAAGGTGCGTGGAGAGCTGTAACCCTGCCCCAGCCCAAAGCCCTGCAGGATGTGCCCTGCTTGCCACACTCACCCCCTGCACCTCTGCCAGGTGGTCACAGTCAGTACAGATGGGAATGTCCCAGCTCTGGGAATGGGAATGAGCTGGGCCCTGGTGCTGCTGCCTGAGCAGCAGGGAGGGGAAGCTGCACAGCAAGAGAGAGCTGGCTTAATGAGTGATTTTGGTTACCCACACTAAAAGAATCACTAAATGGTCTGGGTTGGAAAGAACCTTAAAGCTGATATTGTTTTCACCTCTCTCATGGGCAGGGACACCTTCCACTATCCCAGGGTGCTCCAAGCCCCATCCAGCCTGGCCTGGGACACTTCCAGGGATGGGGCAGCCACAGCTGCTCTGGGCACCCTGTGCCAGGGCCTGCCCACCCTCACAGGAAGGAATTTCTCCCCAGGATCCCACCCCTCCCTGCCCTCTGGCAATGGGAAGCCATTCCCCCTTGTCCTGTCCCTCCAGCCCTTGTCCAAAGTCCCTCTCCAGCTCTCCTGGAGCCACTTTAGGCCCTGGAAGGAACTCTAAGGTCTCTCTGGAGCCTTCTCTTCTCCAGGTGAATACCTCCCCAAAAAAGCCAATTAATTGCCCTAAAAGAGAGACCAATTCCTCTAGTAGGGTAAGACAAGAGACATTTTCAGTATCTAAACCAAAAGTTAGCGTGGAGAAGACAAAATGTGTAGGCTAGGGACAGTTCACTCCCAGGTAACAAACTGAACTGGGTACAGGTTCAGGTACCAAAGTCTGGGATCATTTGAGACAGGGGCAATATCCAGCACAGACACAGCACCCTAAAACAGAGAGGCCATGGCCCAGTGGGTGAGTTCCTCAGGAGGCTTTGAATTCTAAATGAAAACCAACTGTACTTGCCAGAAAAGCTGTTTCAAAGCTGTTCAGCTTTGACAAATGGCAGGTGGAGGTTTGGTACCACAGAGCAGCAGGAAAGGCAGGAAAGCAGCACTGAAAGAGTCTGGGCTGAAGCAATATTTAAAGTGAGCAGCCCCTGCAATGTGGGCTTGCAGAGAACAAAAAAATAGGGCAGGTAGCGAAGTCCAGGCTTGCAGGAGCAGGATTAATACAGTTGGATGAACAAATAAACTAAGATTTAAAAGCAGAGAATGTATTTAAGGTCATTAAACCAGGTACTTATTTAAGGATTACCTCCAAGAAGCCAGGCTAATAGCATGGTGAGGTTACAAAGCCAAGTGATCAAGGGAGAGAATGCTGATATTAATCTTGCTCATGAAATGTTAATCTGTGGGCAGATACCGCTGCACTGAAAGAACCTCACAAACAAAAACAGAGCCCAGCCCTTTGGGGTTCCACTCTGGCAACTCAGGCACATCCTCCCACTTAATTGGACACTCCCTGCGGGGGCAGGATCAGGTACAAACAGGGTTTAATCACATAATTAGAGATACACCTCCTGCACACAGCCAGGGTTCTGCAGGCCTTCCCTACAAACCACTCTGGCTGTGCCTTCTGCCTTGTAGTTCCTGTTTTTAGGGATTTCCAGCCCATCTGGATCAGGACTGCTTAGAACAGGAATTAATTCGGTGTTGTCTAGTTATGAATAGTTTTCAGCTCTAAATGAAAGATTTATCTTGGCACCCAGCAAACATTCCCAAAACCCTTATGGAGAATCCATGTCCTCCCATCAAAGTTTGGCCTGAGGTCAGTGGATTAATCATTCTCCCTGAATTGTTGCTCTGTTTGTTGCAATGCAGCACTTGAGATAAAATGTGCAGGTCTGTGTGATGACGTAGAAGGTTGTTGAGGTTTAGAAATTATATTTCCCAATTCAGTGTCTCCATCAAGACTCCCCCAAACCAGCTGCCTCTCACTGCCCCCTTCCCCTCCACCTTCCTGCTCTGGAGAGGGGATGGGATTGAGAATTGGAGGCACAAAAGGTGCAAATCATGTGTTGAGATAAGAACAATTTATTAAAAACAGCTATGAGATAAGAAAGTGACCAGTAATAGCAACAATTTTAATAACACAAGGTATAAGGCATTATTAATTACATGGAGAACCAAAATACCCAACAGCTCTTCCCAACCACACCATGCTTTCCCCCACTAAAAGGGAACGTCATTCTCCCCCAGGAAGGGGGAATCCCTCACTGCCACCTTCCCACCCTGGCAGTGAAGTACATGGTATGGAATAACAACCTGCACCCACCCACACAGCTCCAGCTCTGCCTCTCATGGCTGCTGGGAAGAAATTTCACCCTGTCCTGGCTGAAACCAGGGCAAATGTGCAGGTCTGTGTGGGGAGATGAGTATCCTGCTCTGCAGCCAAAACTCACAGATGTGCACTGGGCTGTTCCATGGCTTTGCAAGGGTTCCTCAGGGTGAGAGAGATAGACAAGAATCTTGACTCATGATCAGAAGGCTGGATTTATTAATTTATTATATAAGTTACATTAAGACTATACTAATAGGAATAGAGAGAAAAGTTCAGAAGCTGCTATGCTAAGAATAGAAAAAGGAATGAATCAACAAAGTTCTGTGTCCAGGCAGAAAACAAGAACAACTCTCCTGCGAGTGGTCAGTAAATCCAAACACTCACAGAAGACCACTCACAGATGAACCTGTTGCATTCCACAGCAGCAGATAACCAGTGTTTACATTCTTCTTCTGGGGCTTCAGCTTCCCAGAAGAAGGAAAAATCCTAAAGAAAGGATTTTCCACAAAAGATGTCTGTGACACTGGGCTGTTGCTACTCTCTGATGCATCCCAGGAGCATCCCCACCTGCACATCCCTGTCCTTCCTTCCCAGGGCCCTGCCCACACCCCCCGGGGCTCACGGGAGGATCCCCACCCACCTGGGTTATGCAGCTCTCCTTACAAGAAAGTGAAATCCCTGTTAAGGAACTGGCTGCTGGAGTGTGCTCCTTCCTGCTGCTGGAGCAGTACACATCCCTTCACCTGATCCCAGCTGATGTCCAGGACCTGCCATCTAAAGTTTAAAATAATCAATAAAATCAAATATATTAGAGAGAGAAAGGGTCTTTCAGAGCTGGAGAATAAAATCTGTCACTGAGGAGGAGCAGGGTCCCCACACTGCTGAGGTGCCCCCTGATCCAGCCTGGAGTGGGCTGGTGTAAGGCTGGTGGCTGTGGGATCAGCTTAAACAAGAGCAGGAAATCCCACAAAGTCACTGCCAGCCCCCCTTCCCCAGCTGCCATGCTCCTGTGTAGGAATTGTCCCCACAGGCATCTGGGCTGGGTTCTTTGGTCTCCACAAAGGAGGCACTTGGAAGGGAGTGTCTCTCCCTGCTGATCCACTCAGAGGGGCCCCACACTTCTGGAAAGAGCCAGGTCTAAAAGCAGAGTGAGTGCACAGGGCTGAGGATGGATGTGTGAAACAGCACTTGGAGAGGAGGAGATGACCCTGAGCTCTGAAACAATGGAGCTGTGGTGAAGCACTGTCCCCTGAGTGGTGCAGTTTGATGGCTTCACTCTCACCATGCACATGCCCTCAGCAATCCCCACACCTGGGTGGGTGTGCTGTGAGCTGGGGATGAGAGGAGCTGCTGCCTCAGTCACAACCTGGCTGAAATGCAGGCAGCAGGCTGCCCTTGTCCATCTGAGTGCTGGGAAATGTGCATGGACATCCCCAGGCCATCCCAGGTACTCAGAGCAGGCTGTTGTGGTTTTGGGAATTCAGTGATAGAAGTGAATGTGCACACATTAATTATCCAATTCTTCTGAGAAGAACAGAAAGCAAGAGCTACAGAGCTGTACATTCAAAGGAGTTTCATCCAACCTGCTGGAGAAGCCCCAGGCCCACAGCACAGCCACAAGAGACTGTATCACAGATACACAGCTAGGCCAGAATTTTTGGAAGGTGTCATATTCACTGAACACACAGATTGCAGCCAAAGTCTGTGCCTGGGGCCATGACAGCATTACCAGGCTCAGGGAAATCCTGGAGTGTTGGGAAGGATGAAAGTTTGACAAGAAACTCTCACAGATATGTGTGCTTAGCAGAAAGATTTTTAAATGTAGAGTCTGAAGAAGGAATAGAGATGGAAGCAAGTTTTGATATAGAAGAAAAGAATTGCTGAGTCAGTCTTACTGGATAACCAAGGAGGCAAAGGGTGTGTTAGTTAGAAGGGGTTTTTATGGCTTAGAGCAAAGGATAAACCCACCTCAAACAAGAAGTTGTTTTTACCAAGCAGAAAGATAGCACGGGCAAACAAGGCAGCAAATGTGGCAAGTAGAAAAATGGTCTCAGGATTTTCCACTGCAAGAAAACTGAAAAACAACTTCTAGCTTAAACTGCAATGTGCTAACTTTTAGTGACTGGAGAACAGTAACATGAATATGGTAATTATAGTAGTTATGATAGGCTATAGATAATAGTTAAGGTGTAGATTGGTTCTACTGTATTTAGATGCTCAGCAAAGAAAAGTATAGAATGCATTGTAACCAAAAGAAAAGTCTAGAATGCATTGTAACCAAAACCAAAGGGTCTCCAGGCCTACCTGCAGCTGGAGCTGACAGCTGTGGGCACAGCTCTGTCACCCACAACCCTGGACTGCTGTAACCTCTTGGATGGAATAAACTGCATTTTGGAGAGCCCCTGGAGTCCCACATCCCTCATTCAGGCTCTCACACTGGAGAAACAAAAACCTCTGCTGCTCAAGAACTGGCCTCCAGCAGGAAAAAAGAATGTGTTCAAGAAAGCCCCAATAGCCCCTTGGACTTGACATGACCATTTAGTCAAACTAAATCAAAAGCATTTCAGGTCCCAAGGAATGGGGTTTGGGTGTGCAGCAGCATCAGCTTCTGTAGGACTGGGGGAATTCTTGATAGTGCAGCAGCTGTGGGAGGGCACACTGAGGGAAACTGAGGCATGCTTATCTCCAAACATGTGGAATCACTGCTGTGATGTCCTTTACACAAAATCACGGAATCATGGAGCTGGAAAAGACCTCAAAGACCATCAAGCCCAAGTTGTGACCAACCCCCACCTTGTCCACCAGCCTGGAGGACTGAGTGCCATGTCCAGTCCTGCCTTGGACACTTCCAGGGATGGGGACTCCCTGAGAAGCCCCTTACAGTGTTTAATCACCTTTTCAGAGAGGAAAATCCTTCCTGGTGTCCAACCTGAGCCTGCCCTTGATGCCACATGAGACACCCAGCCCAGCCTGGGGAGTGGGGCTGAGGCAATGCCAGCACAGGCTGCAGGTGCCCAAGTCAGAGCAGGCACTGAGTACAGGAATTAAACCTGTCAAAACCTCAGCTGAAACTGGACCAGGGCACCTTTAACAGCACAGCCCAGCCCAATCTGATTTTGTCAGCTAAGCCAAAAAGAATGCTCACTGCACTCTGCAATACCATCTGAATTTTCTGTTTTGGCAAGGGATCTGGCCCATCTCAGTGGTGGTGCTGCAATGTTTCTAACAGAGAATAAAATGGGATATATAAAATTCCCTCTGAGTGTGACTGTACCACTGGCAGTCCAGGCCCTGTCCCACTGCACTGGCAGAGCTGAAGGACAGTTGGAGCAGTGGCAGTGTTATTTCAGGTCAGAGCATTTGAAAAACATAAAACATAAATCAAATCTTTAAAGTCTTATAACTAGTTTAAAAATTATGATTTTTTTAAGCCAGTGTGGGCACTTTTTTTCCCATACATTCTACAGTTTAGATTAAACTTTGCTCATAAGTTGAAGATTTCCTTAGAAATTTGGAACAACAGAACCAAATGTATTGTTTTGAATGAGCAGATGAAATTCTCACAGTGTACCTGGTGTCTAAAATGGGAGGCTTTGAGAAAGGAAAAAAAGAGAACACTGAAGTATTTGTAATACAATAGCAACAATTGGAAGAATTAAATCTAATTTGACCTATTTTCTCTTTTAACCTACAGGAAAAGTATTCCTAAATCTGGGTTTGCGAAGGTCCCACTAGACATGTAGTGCTGGTGTTTTTTTCCAACTGAGAAAAGCACAATAGATGATTTTAAAAAAACCAAAAAACATCTAACTGGGTTTTTTTTCTTAAATAAAAAAGAACAAAAGAAACTAAAATATTGTAACTATTTATCTCTTTCATCCTCCAATAGCTCATGCCCACTGCAGGAGGGATCCCTCCTATCTGATCATGAACATCGACAGCTGCAAAGGTTTTCAGGGGCACAGAGTGACAGGACTAGGCAGGGGATGGTTTAAACTAAAAGAGGAGAGATTTAAACTCAGTGTTGGGAAGAAATTCCTCCCTGTGAGGGTGGGCAGGCCCTGGCACAGGTGCCCAGAGCAGCTGTGGCTGCCCCTGGATCCCTGAGGTGCCCAAGGCCAGGCTGGACAGGGATGGAGCAGCCTGGGACAGTGGAAGGTGTCCCTGCCCATGGCAGGGGATGGGATGAGATGAACTTTAAGGTCCTTTCCAACCCAAACCATTCCATGGCTCTGTCATTTCAGTTTTTCCTGTCTCAGACTACCAGGACCATCCTGGTCTTCTTTACCAAACAACTTCACTAAGGAGATGGTCACAGCTAAGAGCACTTTGCAGCCAAGCTCATGCTCAGTGAGGCTAGGCCAAGCAATTAGGATAAAACAAATGAGAAAAAAGAACAGGAAGAGAAGTTCTTTCAGGTCTCTTGGAGCACAGTTTGGGGATTATTAGTAGTTTAATATTGATTGGATTCTTCAAATATATACCAGCTTGAAAGCACTAAGCAAAGAATTTGGGCTTGCTGAGGATCAAAACATGAAAGAGAAGACTTATCTTTAAAATCACATTGCACACCTTGGTGTATGTTTGCCCTTGGTGTCCATCACCCAGCTCACAGGTACCCATTTGTGTGATCACTCCCCACTCTGGTGTGGGGATGGCCATGATGCTTTGAGAGGCCACCCAGAACAGAGCTAGACAGTGTTAAAGGAATAAAGGAGATATTTATTAAAAAGGCCTTCAAAGGATACACCTTGTGCAGTACAAGGACCCTGCTGAGGGTACACCCAAGACAGCTGGCAAACCATGAGTTCTCACACTTTTATAAATTTTGGTTCATTTCCATATTGGGGTTCGTTGTCCAATTCCAGCTCCAGGTTATGCAGTCCCATCCTCCCAGTTTGCTTTCCTCAATTCCCTGTTGTTTACACTTTTAGGGCCTGAAGCTGCAGCGGTGTCCTTGTTTTGTCTAACTAAACTGTGAGAACTCACTGACACTCTATATGAAATCTAGATCTATATACTAATGCAGTACAGAATGTGGAAAATATGAAAGCTAAAACTTAATACATCAGCCAAATTCCCTAAACACAGTTTAGTGCTTTCTTATAGCCCACTTGTTTTTCAGTCACACATTACACTAGGTACCCTTCTTTGGAAAAACAATTATATCAGTGTTATTTGTGGGTTTTTCCCCTTCTTCCACCTCTGACCCTCTCTCAATCCTCTGGTCCTTGCTTTCCAGAGTGCTTTTGCCCTTCTTTCCTTTCAGGGCACACCCACACAGGTTTCATTCCATGCCTTGGGCTCAGATGATCACAATGGGGTTGATAACAGCAGGAGCAGCATCCTCAGCAGGTGTCAGTTCCCTGCCCTGGGGATCAGTTCATCCCTTCCCTCCATGTAAAGATCCAGCCTGGCACAATTCCACCACACTCCTGCTAAAAGTACCACCTTTATCCAGGCTGCTTGCAGGGCTGGAGATCTGTACAGGAAGAAGAAAAATCACCTACTTTGTTATTGTTCAAAACTGTTTCACATCCCTCCCCTGCTGCAAAAACTCAGCTCAGTGCAGGAAGAAGGAATTTCCTGAAACCGATGCTGGTGCTGAGGCCCTGAAGGATGGACGGAACTCCAGGTATCAAATATCAGACCCGCACACACAGCAGCTGCTTTTACCCAGGGAGTGAGTTTGGCAATTGCAGGAATATTTCTGTTAATATAGCCCTTAGGACATACCACAGGGGGTTTATGCTTTCCACTTATTATCCAACTTCAACTGGGGCATTTAAATTCCAGACCTAATGATTCCTGTAGAACCTATGTGGGTCTCCAGATCTGGCCCTTTAGCTTTGAGTCCTTTCCATTCTGTGACTCTCCATCCCAGGAGTGGCACTTGGCACTGGCCCTGCTGTCCCTGTGACTGCAGTGGAGCTGCCTCCACCCTGCTGGGACAGGGATTTTTCTTTTTCCGCCCAGAGACAGCACCCAGAGCGCCTGGAGGACGGGCCCTGTGGGTGCCCACCGGGCAGTGTGGGGCTTGGGGCTGTCCCCCAGCAGATCCCGGGGTGTCCATGCTTTAGTCCCCGCTTTGCCCGGGCGTTTCACTGCTACCTTTCCCCGGGCTCAGTGCGCGGAGCCGGGACGGGGAGAGCTCTCACCCAGGACCCCGTGGGTGCAAGGGCGTGAGCGGCCCTTGGTCCCTCAGGGCTCCTTCCCAGGGCAGCAGCCCCTGACTCTGGGCTCCCCAGGCTGAGTTCGGAGCCCTTGGCCAATAGCCAGGGGTGGGCAGTGCTGAGTCCCCCGCCCTTCAGCCGCTGGCTCCGAACACAGCGATCCCCGGCCCGGGGAAGAGCGATCCCCGGCCTGAAGCGGAGCCTGAGAGGGAAGGTGCCGGCCTCCGTTGGCGGGAAGACTAAACCCCGCCCCCTCCCCGCCCTTTGTTACGAATCAGCCAATAGTTCGCGCAGGGTGGTGACAGACATTTCTATCACCCAGTGGTCTACAGGTGAGCGCATGCCACGCCAATGAGCACAGCGCAGGGAGCCGAACGCCCCGCCCCTCACTTTATAAAAGGTGTGCCCGGTAAGAGCCGCCGCTGTTGCGGTGCTGCCCAGACACGTTGCGCGTCTGTCCCGGCGCTCCTGAGCCATGGTGAGTGGGGCGAGGGCCTGGCGGGCCAGGGGTAGCCCGGTGCAGCTCCACGAGCTACAGCGGTAAGGGCAGGGGGACGGGATGGGCGGCGGGACGGCCCCGCCGGGCCGTGGGGGCAGTGGGTCTCGCTGCCCCGAGCCGTGTCTTGTCCCGCGCCGTGTCGCTCCCGCCGTCTCGTCCCAAAATGGTGGCGGGCTCGCCGAGAACATGGCGGCCCCCGGGACCCTCAGGGGCTGCAGCTCCGTCCCGGGCACCGTCAGCCCCTGGGGCCGTCTGTCCATGCGAAGCCGCCGGGTTCTCGCGGCGTGTGGGGCCGGGGCAGCTCCGCGCGGGGTGCCGGACCCGCGGGGCCGCAGGGAGGGAAGGAGGAGCCCGGCCCACCGGCCTGGGAGGTGCCGAGGTGCCGCTCCCCCGCTCCTGCCCCGCGGCTCTCCGGGGGCTGGGCTCATGGGCAGAGTTCCTGAAGGATTTTGTGAGACGGGCTGGCGAGAATGAGCTGATAGGTTGAGTCACCTTGAAGGGCAGTCTGAGCGGTGTGACGGGGCTGGGGTATCCCACAGGACGCGGTGCAGGTGCTGAGCTGGGCAGCGCTGCTGGAGGCTGGGATGGGCGTTCGGCTCTTCCCCGCGGGGGTGTTGCCTTCCTACATCTCTGAAAAGAGATTGTCAGAAGGTTACATGGATTTACAAATGTAGCAAGACTGCTGCTTGGAGGCATGTGAATGTGTGGGAAATACTTGTTAAGCTGAAAATTATTGGAAGTTAGAGTGTTGGTGGGATGTGTTGAGGTTCTTGCTGTTACCCTTCTCTCGGGGGCTGTTTATTGTCACCGTTTTCAAATAAAGTCAAATCAAGAATACGAATGCAGCCCCTGGTCTCTGCAAAGGATGCAGGTTCCGTGGAGTCCCATCCCAAGGAGACAGCGTTTCTCCATGTGGTGTGCTGCTAAGTTTGGTCTGAGCTGGCACAGCCATTCTCAGCAAGCTTGGCTTTCCATCAGCCTCACACAGGTACAGCTGCACCTTGGGCACCGTGCTGGGGAGTGCAGGGACCCAGAGCCTGATCCAGCAGTGCTGTGGGGGAGCTGGGGGGCTGCAGCCCAGCAGTGAGGGCAGCAAGGGGCTGAGGCTGCAGCTGCTGGAAGGGCAGTGACAGGACAGGGCAGTGCCCTTCACCTGGAGCACATCTTGTAGGGAAAGGAAGCAGAGACTGGGCTGGAGAAATTCTGCCTGAAACTGTGTGCCTGCAGATAATGTATATAAGTGTGGGGAAAGCATTGAGTGTTAGTTAAGTAAATAAGAGGATTCTGTAGTGGCTTGAATACAGCATTTACCAGCACTGTCTGTATACATTTAATCCTTGTTCTGAAGCTCATCAGTGATGTGTGAAGGCCCTGAGCTATAATGAGTGTGGCAGTTCTCTTGCCTGTCATTCCAGCGTGGAGCTGGTGCTCTTGGAATAAAATTGGAGCCTCGTTCTTCAGTATTATTGGTTCTGTGAAAAGGCCATGCAGCACAAAATGGGCAGAGAATCTGTTAGTGTCTGACAGAGGTTTGTGCTTCATTGAATAGCCACATACTACTTAAATGTCCTTAGTAGAGTTGTAGGAAAGCAGGTGAAAGACCTCCCAAAGCAGGACTCACAGTAGCACCAGGCCAGGCTTTATCACTGACCTTGTCTAGCCAAGTTTTGAAAGCCTCCAAGGATGGAAATCCCCTCCCACTTGTGCAGTGATCTGTTCCAGGGCCACACCATTCCACTGGGGAGGCTTTTGCTGACACAAACCTGAGCCTTGCATCAACCTCTGAGAATCTGCCCTGGAGCCACCTGCAGAGCAGAGGGAGCCTTCTTCTGTGCTCCCCACGTGTCTCCTTTTGTTCCATGGCTCATGGCTTGCCCTTCTGAGGACAAGAGCACTCATGGGACATTCAGGCTGGTTTGTGTGGGAGCCTCCAGGATCTTTGCAGCAGGGCTCCCCCTCAGTTACTGCTGTTTGTGCAGGGAGTCATTGCCCCATGTGTTGAACTTTGTGTTTTGTCCAAGTAAACATGCCACGTTTCATGTAGCACCTGCTCTGTGGCTGTGGTGCCAAGCTGTGCATTCAGAGCTGGAAGGGACACACAAAGGCCACTGAGTGCAGCTCCTGGCCCTGCTCAGGACACCCCCAGGAGTCCCACTCTTTGTGTTGAGTTCTGTCAGCCCTGGGGAGCCTGTTCCATTGTCTGGTCACCCTCTGGGGGAAGGATGTTTTCCTCATATCCAGGCAAACCTGCCCTGGCACAGCTTCCCTGGGGTCCTGTCACTGGTCACCAAAGAGTCTCCTCTTGTGGGGAACTCTAGACCATGACCAAATCTCCCCTCTGGCTACCCAAGCCAATGGCCTCAGCTGCTCCACATACCCTTCTCTTTACCCCCTGCATCTCTGGTCTGGTGTAGTCCTTACACACCTTAGTGACCTTTTCCAGCTGCTTGGGGGTTTCTGCAGCAAGGCTCAGGTCACTGGTAGAACCTCAGCCAGGTGAGGGTCCAGGCTGATATGGTGGTCTCTGTTCTGTCCCTGCAGAGAAGTTTCAGGCTGTCCTGCTCTCCCAAAGGATGTTCCCTGAGTCATGGCCATGTCTGCTCTCTGTGGCACTGCTGTCAGCTTTCCTGTCACCTCTTGCACAGTGTGCAGGTTGGCTGTGTGCTCTCTGCCATGTAGCACTGGCCCAGCTCAGTGCCTCAGCCTGCAGGGTGATGGTGTAATGGCTTTGGAGGGGAGAAGGGTGGCAGCAGCTCCGAGTGATGCTGCTTGCAGAGAGGATGTGGGCTGGACACCTGAATGTACACTTGGATGGATGGGAGCTTAAAACAGCTCAGTGCTGTGCTTGAGAACAGGTGATTCTTTTTTTTATTTTTTTTTTTTTTTTTTTTTGACAAATACAATTTTTAATTTAATGGGATTCCCAATGAGTTTGAAAGGACTGTGCTGCTTTTCTTCATTGACTCTGGATGTGGAATAGGCAGTTCCAGGTCATAGAATCACAGACTGGTTTGTGTTAGAAGGGACCTTAAAAACCATCCAGTTTCATCTCTTCCACCAGACCAGGTTGCTTCAAGTGTCCAGCTTGGTCTTGGACACTTCCAGGGATGGGGCAGCCACAGCTTCTCTGGGCAGCCTGTGCCACCCTCACAGGGAAGAATTTCATCCTAATGTCTAGTCTAACCCTATCATCCTGCATTTTGAGGCCATTTCCATTTGTGCAAAGTCCCTCTCGAGCTCTTTTAGGCACCGGAAGAGGCTTTAAAGTCTTCCTGGAACCTTCTCTTCTCCAGGTGAGCATCCCCAGCTCTCCCAGAGGGGCTCCAGGCCTTGGGGCGGCTCCGTGGCCTCCTCTGGGCTCTCTCCAGCAGCTCCAGCTCCTTCCTGTGCTGGGCCCAGGGCTGGGGCAGCTCTGCAGGTGGGGCCTCACCTGAGCAGGGCACAGGGGCAGAATCCCCCCCTGCCCTGCTGCCCCCTGGGGGATCAGCCCAGCACAGGGGGGTCTGGGGGGCCAGAGCACGGGGCTGGGGCTGAGCTTCTGATGCACCAACACCCCCATGTCCTTCTGATGCACCAGCACCCCCGTGTCCTTCTGATGCACCAACACCCCCATGTCCTTCTGATGCACCAACACCCCCATGTCCTTCTGATCTACCAACATCCCCATGTCCTTCTGATCCACCAACACCCCATGTCCTTCTCATCCACCAACACCCCCGTGTCCTTCTGATCCACCAGCACCCCCGTGTCCTTCTCATCCACCAACACCCCTGTGTCTTTCTGATCCACCAACACCTCATGTCCTTCTGATCCACCAACACCCCCATGTCCTTCTGATCCACCAGCACCCCCGTGTCCTTCTCATCCACCAACACCCCTGTGTCTTTCTGATCCACCAACACCTCATGTCCTTCTCATCCACCAACACCCCCATGTCCTTCTGATCCACCAACACCCCATGTCCTTCTCATCCACCAACACCCCCATGTCCTTCTGATCCACCAACACCCCATGTCCTTCTCATCCACCAACACCCCCATGTCCTTCTCCCCAGGGCTGCTCTCTGCCCATTCTCTGCCTGGCCTGTACTTGTGCCTGAAAGTACTCCTGCTTGTCCTGGAATTCCAGGGAACCAAATTGTCCCATCCAGTCACAGGGTCTGAACAGAGTTTTGGGTAATGGTCACATAAAACTGGAATCTATGTAGGCTTTTCTAGAATGTCCTTTACTGACATTCAAAACTAGATGTTGAATATAAAATGCCACAGATGGACCAGAATTTGGAGAGGGTTTGTCTTTTATCATTTGAAGTCCTGTACTGCAATATTAAAGAAATTGGTTTGAAACTCTGGACATTAGAGGGAATTTGGGAATTCATAAGTGGGTAGAAACAGAGAATTTTGCTGCCATGAACTATTTTCTACATGGCTTTCATGAGATAGTTTTATCTGGTGTTGAGGAGTTCGGTACCTTGTGTACAGCAGCGTGGTTTGAGGCCTGATGAGTCTGTATTTATGGAGGGTTGTGAAGGGGTTTGTTAGGCAAAGCCTTTCCTACTGAGTGACAAAGTTTCCTCAAGGGGTCTGGAGAATATTTTTTTGGTTTTGTGTACATTAAATGAGGTGCTTCCGGGTCCTGGGAGGATTTTGTTGCTTCTGGGCTCTGGGTGTTGCTGTTCTGGACACTTAGGCCAATGAGAGGTGTGATCATCAGCTTTTCTAAATATTGGGTTTGGTATGAAGAGAGAAATTGGCTGAAGAACTTGAAAGAGTTGATCAGACTCTTCCTGTCTGATTGAAAAATAACAAAGGGGAATGAGTTTGTAAAAATGATAATGTCCAAAAGGGTTTTTCTGGGCGGAGCTGATGATGCCTCAAAGGGGCTTTTGTGTCCTGTTGTGTGTTGTGCCAAATGCCCCCAACACCGAGACAATAAGGCCAATGTTGAAATGGCTTTGCGGGCTGGCAGTCCCCCCGGGCGTGCTGAACAAGGGCAGTTGTGTTTGTGCTGAGCCGTGCGTTCTGTCCCTGTCCCTGTCCGCAGCGCGAGTGCATCTCCATCCACGTGGGGCAGGCGGGCGTGCAGATCGGCAATGCGTGCTGGGAGCTCTACTGCCTGGAGCACGGCATCCAGCCCGACGGGAACATGCCCAGCGACAAGAGCATCGGCGGTGGGGACGACTCCTTCAACACCTTCTTCAGCGAGACGGGGGCGGGGAAACACGTCCCGAGGGCTGTCTTTGTGGACCTCGAGCCTGCAGTCATAGGTAACACTGACGCTGCAAGGTGTTATTCGTGAGAAGCTTGGCT
Source organism: Melospiza melodia melodia (assembly GCF_035770615.1). Taxonomy (NCBI): domain Eukaryota; kingdom Metazoa; phylum Chordata; class Aves; order Passeriformes; family Passerellidae; genus Melospiza; species Melospiza melodia. Next base: position 3,044,589 of record NC_086221.1, on the reverse strand, counting down.
AGGCCAATGTTCAAGCAGCAATCGATTTATTAATTGATATGGTAAAGTGTGATCAATCCAGCTCTGGGGGGAAGTTTTCCCTCCAGCTGCACACCAATAGTTGAGGGTTACAGGTGTTTATAGGGGTACTCATCAGCTTTCTCAGCAGTTTCTATCCAATTTTTACGTCACAATTCTATACATTATTGTGATTTAGTTTTTCTCAGGATGTATCCCAAAAGGAGCATCCCCAGATGGTGCTGGTCTGCTTTCTGAAAGAAGGAAGAAGAATCCCATCTGGTGAGGTCCAGCTCTCCAGATGTGGGTCCACCTTTTAATTGCAAGGACTATAAATCTCATAACAGTGATGTCCAGCTTCCCTTGGTTGAAACCATAAATCCTTGGGCTGATGTTCATCTTCCTTTCTCAAGCTGCTTTTCTCTGCTTTATTAAGGTGTGAGATAAGCATATTTCCTTTATATATATTCCAAAGCTATAGTTTCAAGGATACAAGCAATATTCTAAAATCATACTTGAAAAGGTTATTATTGCAGAACTCTTTAAGGATTAACTACAAGCAGAAAGTTCCTGTCAAAGAGCAACATCCTTAACGCTTAAATTCTTAAGACTTATAAAGGTTAATTGCAAACAAAAGACAGGTTCAAAGACCTTCCTCCATGCTTTACTTTCCTCAGTTATTATTAGAATTCACCTTTATAACTGTCCCATTGTTGGTTTCCACCCATTTCACAATCACAAATACACACGTTGCCTGTATGTACCTGAGACAAAGCACAGCTTTGTATTTCACAAGGCACTGGAGAGCATTGCCACATGTTATTGCCACATCAATACTTTACACTATTGGTTTTGGCTGAGGGATCCATTCCTCTAGTCCTGAAAAATGCTTTGGGCTTTAAATTTTTAGTGCATGAAGCTTGCCTACACCTTCAGTGATGGAAAAAACTTGGCTTTATTTTCATTGAGACTGGCAAAAGTGCTCTGTGGAGCTTTCAGGAATTTCAGCATTGCCTTCTGCCAGGCTGTGGAGTTAAATGGGTCTCATGAACACATTCCATGGTTTTGCTATGCAAGGAGCAGTTACAGCCCCTTGGAACAGTATGGCATGATGTGTGCTGCAGTCAGTAGAACCTCTTTAAGAGACACAATAGATGTCATTAGGAAGATTCCTTATTGCACACAGGAATGATTGCTGTAGTTTTCCAAAGCAATCTGTGGAAGCTGAACAGTGCTTGCAGAAATGAGTCCCCATAGCTGGCCTAAATTCAGAGATTTCTGAACATGCACTTCAGCTTCCTGGTGCCTTATCTTAGAGAAACAGTCTACTCCTGAAAATGTGTTCTCTTCCAAGCTCTGGCAACACCATCTCATGGTTGTTCAGTTGTGATCCCATGCATCACCTACTGACCAGTCCTCCATCCTGGGGCAGTAGATGCACTGTCAGCTCAATGTGAGCTCCTGGTTTCACAAGACTTTCATCCCTCATGTCAGGAATCCTGGATTTCCTCTCACCAGTGTGTGCCAGAAGTAATTGTTCTGGAGCTGGTTTTTGGCTATCTTGCCTCAAGTAGTGATTTGGGGCTGTTATAGCAGAGGTCTGTGTTGCCTGTGCTTATGCAGCTGCTGTGGTTTATCTTTCTGCAATACAGAGCTGGGGAGATGTGACTGTGGCCACTCCTCTGTACCCAAACCATGGCTGTTCTGTAACTTCTGTTCAGTGTAACCCACCAGACCCCTTCCTGTGGCTAACACAGCAGATGAACCTCTCAGGGGAGCAGAAGCTGTGTGGCTGTTTCAGGGAGGGAGTGCTGGGCTATAACTTTGAAATGAGCCCAGGCACCCTTGGCCATGCACTGATATTCCCAGGAGCTGTTGCAGGTCTGGCTTTATGCTTTTTTGAGCTCTGTGGCTGTTGCCTCCTCTGCTCTGGCCAGGTGGTGGCTCTGAGCAACCAGGAACAGCTCAGAGATGAGATGAGACAGGTGGCAAAACAGGGCAGAGGAGCTGGTGAGTCTTGGAACAAATGCTAAAAAGTAGTGAGTGTTCCAGTGCTTGTTGGTGATGCAGGTGTAGTGTGGGGAGATGGATAATAGGCAAAGTTAGGGCTTTTTGTTAAAGGTTACATCCTGTGCCTTTCTGGGAAATGGCTGTTACTCCTCCCTGGCTAATGTGGAAATTACTGCCCCAGTTCCCTGGGCAGGACTCATGGGTCCCCATTCATGCAGCAAGTCCCTGTGCACTGAATTTATGAAACACCATCTTTGTGCATGCAGCTGCCATGTGTGCACAGGGGTTTCTGTCCTTCCACATCAGTGCTGGCCTTGCACAAAGCAGCAGGATGGTGGGTATGCACCACCTCTGTGAATGTGGTGGGAAAATACCATCAAACTTTCCAGCACAAAATAGGGCAGTGACATCTGGGAATTCAATACAAGTGTCTTTAACAGTCTACCCCAGCTAGACTTGAAAACGTGGAGGATAAAATGTCTGGGGCAAGCTGGTTTAGCTAACCCCTCACCCAAGTCCTTTGTTCCAGGCACACTTTTGTGGCTGATCCTCTGAACTCCACAAGTTTTGTTACTTCCCAAGGACCATCCTGGCTTGTGCTACCCCTGTCTGCATAGAATAAATAAAGAACCATTTCATTTTGGTTCTATATTTTTCCCTTATTACCCGTATTTTTTCTCTTGTAATGTGGAGAAGTATTATAGGAAGTCTTAGACACATGGGTATTTGGGTGGTAAACTTTTCCAAATTGTTTTTATTTTGATGCAGTCTTAGAAATACTTTAGACTGTTGCATTGCAGACTGGAGTGGGAGTTGCTCAGCCTAAACTGGTTACATGCTAACTTTTTTTTTATGTCTTAAGTTTTACTTTTCTTTGTCTTGCTTGTTCTATTTCAGATTAATGAATACATGCAAGCAGGCGACTTCAGCTGTAGTTAATAAGGCTCTCTGCTGTCCACCTGATTTAAATTAAAGAATGCAATACTGCAATAGCACACAAGAGTGGTTTGAGTTAAACTAGAGACAAAGCTCTGCTGAGTGTCTTTGTACCTCTCTGGTAGGACAGAGCTTTAGCCTGCTGGGTGTTAGTGCATATTTCTGGGAACTAGTGGCTCTTAAGCAGTCTCCAAAAACTGCTGGGGGATGTGTGTGCTACAGCTTACAACTCAGTGTTCAGATAATTGCTCTAAGAGTATCTCCATCTCTTTTGAACCCTTCTCCACCTTTGGCACAAAGTACAGTGAAGAGAAAGGGACATGTAAGCAGAGTTGGCTCTGCTTGCCCACAGAAACTGGGGTCAAGCAGAATCCTGGAGGGATTGGGAAGTGAAGGGGAAAAATGGGATTTTGGCTACTGGCTGCAAAATGGGCCTTAAGTTGTCTTAAACCAGAAAAATGCTTCTGCTATAGGCCAGATTTTAATTTTGCTCTGACAGGTCAGAATTCTAAAATTTGGTGTAAAATAGAGCAGTTTCTTAAGCAATAACTTAATTTTTCTTAGTTATTCAGCATTTAGGCTGTGGGAAGGCACCTACTGATTGGTATTTGCTTTTTATCTCTAAAGGTTTAAATACATTATTCTGGACACCCCTAGAAGTTTGAAAAAGCTGCTCTATATTAAACATTTACTTGAAATATTTCTATATTATATAATAATATGGATCTTGTCTCTCCCCAGATGAAGTTAGGAATGGGACATACCGACAGCTCTTCCATCCTGAGCAGCTGATATCTGGCAAAGAAGATGCTGCAAACAACTATGCTCGAGGTCACTACACAGTGGGGAAGGAGATCATTGATCTGGTTCTAGAGCGCATCAGGAAGCTGGTGAGGCTCCACTGCAGGCTCTGAAACATCTGTTTTACAGGGTTTGGAAATGAGGTTATCAAATACATCAACTGTGCTTTCATTTCTTTGTGGTATGAGAATCTGTGGACTTAGTGTGCATCTGCTTTTGTTCTTAGCCAGCTGAGAATGGCTGGGTTTCTGCTGTCAGATATGGCTTTCAAGTGGCCTAAAATGCTGATGAGGCACCTAAAACTTCATCTATAGTTTCATGTTTAGAAAGTCAGAACCAAAAATTAAGATTTGCATAGTTCCTGCTGGGGAAGGATTGGTGTCTGGCTGTGGCTCTTTCAAGGAATTTTAAATAAGAGTGCTTGTTTCTGTGGTTTGGACTATTGTTTGCATTTCCTGCTATTATGATTTCTGGATTAATTTTATGGTAATAACAGTAGAAAAGGAATCAATCTCATTAAGTTGGGATGTTTCAGCTTCCCCAGTTCTTCAGTCATGTGCAAACTTATGAAGGGAGCAGTTTAGGAAGTTCAAGTTCCCTATTTAGGGCTGCTAAGCATGTCCATTGCCCAATCTGTGTCACAAAGGTGGTAATTCTCATTGCACAAATTCCAGGTGCTTTGATATGGAATTATAACTGGGTCTTGGTGTAAAGTTCACCTTTTGCAGATTACAACTGGAATTATTCTCAACGCTTGACTGCCACAGTCTCTAATTAAAGCAATGATAAATTTGCAGCAGGCTTTACTTTGACCTGAAAAACAGTCATGATTTCTTTGTACAAGCTGTTGGCAGTCCCTGTTAGTCCTGGGAGCTGAGCATCATGTGGCACCTCTTTGTGAGGACAGGGCTGTCTGGTTTTGTCTCCTGAGTGGGGTGAATGGGACTGGCACTGTAATGGGCTGTGACAGCTCGCTTCCCCCTGCAGAGATACACACTTGGCACTCGTGCAGCATTGCTACAGTAGCTCTGGGATGGGGGATTGCTCCATTTTTGTGCAGTTAGAGAATGCCAAGTAACTGTAAGGGATAGATAGTGTGTAGGTCTTTGAATATTCCTGTTTTCTTGCTCATTGTTAATGGCCTCAGCTGAGAATTGGGGATAGAAGGAATTTTAAGCTAGCGATTTGAAGTGGTCATCATCCAATACATAGAGGGTTTAAACCAGCCAAGAATATTGCTTATCCTGGGACACCTTCTTGACTCTTGATGGATAAATTCTGTATTTCTGAAGCTTGAACATTTGGTATGTGCCAGAATTCAGTGCTGTCTTTCTTGAGCTTGATTGGGGATTCTTAAAGCACACAATGTCTTGAACACCTGTATTTTCTCTTTCAGTCAGATCAGTGCACTGGCTTGCAGGGCTTCCTGATTTTCCACAGCTTTGGGGGAGGAACTGGGTCTGGTTTCACCTCTCTGCTGATGGAGCGCCTCTCAGTTGACTATGGGAAAAAATCCAAGCTGGAATTCGCCATCTACCCTGCACCTCAGGTCTCGACAGCTGTTGTGGAGCCCTACAACTCCATCCTGACCACCCACACCACGCTGGAGCACTCTGACTGTGCCTTCATGGTTGACAATGAGGCCATTTATGACATTTGCCGTAGGAACCTGGACATTGAACGCCCGACCTACACCAACCTGAACCGCCTCATCGGTCAGATAGTGTCTTCCATTACTGCCTCCCTTAGGTTCGATGGTGCCTTAAACGTGGATCTTACCGAGTTCCAGACTAACCTGGTGCCTTACCCTCGCATCCACTTCCCGCTGGTGACCTACTCCCCGATCATTTCAGCAGAGAAGGCGTACCACGAGCAGCTCTCCGTGGCTGAGATCACCAACGCCTGCTTCGAGCCCTCCAACCAGATGGTGAAGTGTGACCCTCGGCACGGCAAGTACATGGCGTGCTGCATGCTGTACCGCGGGGACGTGGTGCCCAAGGACGTCAACGCTGCCATTGCTGCCATCAAGACCAAGCGCACCATCCAGTTTGTGGACTGGTGTCCCACTGGATTTAAGGCAGGTTTCGGTTCCACCGTGATTTCTTAGGTTTCTCATTCACTGTCCTGGGTGGTGGGTGCTGTTTTGTGGCAATGGGGCAGGGTGGTGGAAATGCTGCCAGTAATAATTTTGTTCGTAGTTATACCAATAATAATCAAAGGGTTTCTAAACTGACTAGTTCCTCTAATAATTGGAGCCTCAGACATAGCATTCCCATGAAGAAACAACATCAGCTTCTGACTACTCTTCTTCAAAGTGTCTCCTTCAGAAGCTGCTCAGAGTAAGGTCACAAGAGCAGCCATTCCAAGTCCATGCACACACACACACCCCACAAATAGCTCAGCAGAGGGAAGACAGGAAGGGTCTTAGTATGGTGTATTCCAGTGAAGGTTTATTGCATCCACCACGCCAAGGGATCAGGGACAAAGACACAACCATGTGCTGTGCAGAGGCTTTGTGTGGGGTCAGTGACCAGTGACCTGAAGGCAAAGGGCAGCAATGTGTAGGGGAAATGGGGGATGAACAGTTGGGGTAGGCAGGGTCAACTGGCCACCGGGGGAAGCAATCTAATGTAGATTGGCAACAGTGCTGCACAGCACCATGGGGAATGTCCTCTCTCTCAGCCTAGGTGGGTGTCACAGTGGTCACGAGGGTTGCAGGATGAAGAGAGAGGCGAGAATGTTGACCTCATGTTCAGAAGGCTTGATTATTTATTATTTTATGATATATATTACATTATGACTATACTAAAAGAATAGAAGGAAAGTTCTCAGAAGGCTAGCTAAGCTAAGAATAGAAAAGGAATGAATAACAAAGAGCTGTGTCTCAGCAGAGTGAGACCCAGCTCTGCTGTGAGTGGTCAGTAAATCCAAACATCCTCCTGAGACCAATCACAGATCCACCAGTTGCATTCCACAGCAGATAACCATTGTTTACATTTTGTTGCTGAGGCTACAGCTTCTCAGAAGGGAGAAAAATCTTAAATAAAGGATTTTTATAAAAAGATGTCTGTGACAGGTGGGGAAAACTCTGGTGTGTTTCCACAATGGAGTGTGTTTGCTCTGAGCTGTTCTGTAGTTACCTGGTTTGTATTCTGAGATGTGGAGATTTAGGTTCTCATGCCAGGGCTGTTTTGTGAGTCACACATTTTAATCAACTCCTATTGTCTGACTTTGATTATTGTCACTGTCAAACACCACTGAGAAACTCATGTCTCTTCCACCTCTCCTGTAGGTTGGCATCAATTACCAGCCCCCCACAGTGGTTCCTGGGGGTGACCTGGCCAAAGTGCAGCGGGCAGTCTGCATGCTGAGCAATACCACGGCCATTGCCGAGGCCTGGGCTCGCCTGGACCACAAGTTTGACCTGATGTATGCCAAACGTGCCTTTGTTCACTGGTATGTTGGAGAAGGGATGGAGGAGGGGGAGTTCTCAGAGGCTCGGGAAGATTTGGCTGCACTTGAGAAGGATTATGAAGAAGTGGGCACAGACTCGATGGATGGAGAAGATGAAGGAGAAGAATATTAAATCCAACAGTGAATTGCAAGTCTTTGCCATTTTACTGCCTCTTTAGTAGCAATGTAAATGATGTCAACTGATTGGAATAAACTTCTTTAATCAAGAACTTTGGTAGTGTCCAAACACTATGTGCACTCATTAACTACATGCAGTCAGCAGTCCAGGAGATGGAATTCCTTTCTGAAGAAGGTAGCTGAATAAAATAACCATGCTATGGTTCAGTCAGCTCTTGTCCTTTAAGCATTGCTATGTGAAAAGCTATTAGTGCCCAGAACATGAGATTAGAATGAGTTGGAGCTTTTCCTGGAAGGTGTTAGGTATATATTTTCCAAGACTCTAGAGCTGGTGTCACAAGAGGCAAAAGGACCTGTGTTACCCATAAAAGATGCAAGACCTCCAAAGCAGAAGGCTGTTTGGGTTAGCTGTCTCCTGTTCTTAGAGAGGGCCATGACTTAGAGATGCAGTAACCTGGATGGGGAGGAGATGTCCTGGAGGGGTGTGCCATAGCATGGTGGACCTGCCACTGTAGCCAGAGCCTGAGCAATGGTTGCCCTCGTGTTGCTGTGCCCTCCCACAGAAGGAACTGCAGTCCCTCCTGAAACTGTCTGGAGAAAAATCTCTGGGTTAGCTGGCCAAAGTTAAACATCTTAGTTTTCCCTAAAACTAAGTCTTTTGCAGAAGTAATTATTCCATGGCTTCAGATATGAACATCCTTCTGTGTAAGCTGATGGAACAGGAGAGGATTTGGCTAATCAGGTTTATCTTCAGATGTGAGCAGCCTCTGTCTGAAACCTTCTGCATCGACTGAGTGGGGGCCTGGGCACACAGTGAAGCACAAACCAAATAACTGCATTGTTGTAGAGCTGGATGACTGAGCAGTCTCCCCCACAGCAATGCCAAAGGTGGAATAGTTAAATCTGATGATTGAATACTGAATGTGATTACAGGATACCAAAACCTGACTCAAAGATGAGATTTGGGCTGGAGAATTTTCCCCATCCAATTTCAAACTTACTCATATTCCTTCTGATTTAATAGCAGAGCATGATTCAGGCAAGCCTTGAAATCTGTTGGCTGCAGATATGCACACCTGCTTGGCAGGAGTCTCAGCTGAATTATGCAAGATCCTGAACTCCTTTCTGCATGGAAGCTTCAGTGCTCAGGTAATGCTGCAGTATCTGACATCCCTCACAAAATGGGGCCCTTTTCCTGGTCCCAGTTGGCTGCACTTGTTCTAGGTGGGGGTGTCACCTGTAATTTAGAGTAACAGGCTGCTGCTCTTGATAGGTCCCAGAACAATCCTGGTCTGTGAGAGCTGACCAGGAATTGCTTTGCCTCCTCTTTTTCTGGATCATTGTATTTTTTTTTAGCCATTGTGTTGAGTCAATCTGATTTGCAGCTGCAAGTTACCAGTTTTACAAGGATGGGGAGAGCAGTCTTAGTGCTTTATCACCTCCATGGTTGTGTCAGACAGCCAGCCCTGCTGCTGTGCAGGATGTGTGGCAATCACACCTCCTGCCATTCAGCACAGCTAGTGTGGCCAGTGTTTCAGTGAGTTTCTCATTTGTTTTTCCTTGTGGTTTTATGTTCCAGGGTAGACATAACTGTCATGAATTTGAAGTCTGTTGATTAACATATTTTCCTGCTTACTGGTTGATTAAGCAAATGTGTTTGGTGGGGCCCAGGGACAGACACAATTCATTCCAGTCAGGACTCCATGTTGGCAATCATTCAGGTTTTAATGGGATGGCAGTTCCCAGAGAGAAACGTGCACAGGGCTGTTTGGTGCCATGCAAGGGTCAGGTTTTCACCCCAAACATCCTGTATTGCCAGCAGATCATGGGGAGTGCTCTGTGCCACAAGTGCAGCACCATCATTTCCTTTGGAAGTTAATTGTGTTGCAGTTGTGGGTTTCTGAACTGGCCTTTAGTGGGATCTTTTAGCAGTGATTTGGCTTTTCTGTGAGGAATTTGGTTTCATTGAAGCCTGGCCTACTCTCTCCTGCAAATAGTGTCTGGTTTTTACTGCATTGTGGATTAGTTGTGTAGAGGCCACTTCCTCTGCAGTGGGAGTTGGCTCATGGTGTGTCTGTTTGAGGTGTGTTCATTGCTGAGGCTGTGCAGGGCACTCAGCCATGTAAAATCCTGGTGCACATGGAATGCTGAGCTCTGAAAACCTGGGAATGGCATTCTCTGTAGGCATTAGATGAGAAGCATTATGCTTTTAATTTTTAAAAGTAACATGGAATGTTACTTAGAGAAGATGTAATCTGCAACATGATGGGTGGAAGGTTTCACAAGAGATGCTCTGGCACCTGGTAGCAATGGGACTGCTGCTGAAAACACATACATTTTCAGCCTACATCATGCTTGAAGCTTCATCATATTAGTATTAAGAAACCCTGTTGCTTTAGCTAGTGGGCAGCTGCTCTCTGTGTAGGCATGTGCATGCTGAGCTAAGATAAGATAGGGTTTCTCTCAGATATGAAGCCAATTACAGCAGGAAAATCCTGCTAAAACTGCTCTTGCTTCAGTGAGCTGCAGAAACCCTTAAAAATGTCCTAATTACTGACTCTATGGTTGGATTAGCAAATGTGTGGCTCATCTGCTTCCTGAAATGTAGAGGAGAACTTGCACTGAATTAAAATTTGAGTGTAAGAGTGAACTTCTGAAACTTGCAGAGGTTGATATTAGCTGTCACTTTAAGGAAATTGCTTGCTTGGCACTCTGAAAGCCTTTCTCCAATTCTGTACTTTAATTGTTGTTTTGTTTGATAAGAAATGCCCATACTTGTGCTTTGCACAGTCATGTGCCTGTTTGCACTGGCAGAAGTGCAGGCATTATCTAGTGGTAACTAAATATATCTTTACCTGTGTGGTGACACAGCTTTCTCCAGTATTGAGATTGGCAATTAATAGCTCTCACCTGACAGAAAAACTTGTGTGAGTCATGAGGTGGAGGAGGAGGAGGAAATGAGTTGGAGCCATGGCGGTCACTGTGAACTTTGTGGTAAATTCTGGTGTTATCTGTAAGATCTGTTCTAGGATAGTTCTGGTGCTGTTCCAGGAGAATGCAATGCAGCAGAATTTGATTTCCACCCACTCTCCTCTCTGAAAAAGCAATCTGAGTCCCCTTTAATGTGCTAATATTTATATTTTATATATAATTATGTACATTTCTGATTTCTGTAGTAAGGATGCCACAGTGTAATTGTATGATGAAAGAGGTGACATAAGCCCACAGCTACACATGCCTCTACCTCCTTACTACAGACAAACTGATCTCAGTTAATATCAGAAAGAACTTTTGTGTCTCACATACTTAAAATTCTGTCAAATAGGCAAGGTTCACCCATTCACTCATTCCATTACTTTATGCCTGCTTACAGGAGCATCTTTGCACAATTTTTGGTGTTTTGTCCCAGGCCTTCAGCCTTGCTAGGCCTGCTGGCATTCCTGTTGGAATTCTCCAGATTCCCCAAGAGAGGCCAGGCTGGCATGGTTCTGTAGTGACTCTGCTTTGCAGTGCAGTCCCTGTGAGCTCTGTCAGAGAGCTTGAGAGCTGCAGCAGTGCTGCCATGTGCCCAGTGCCTCTGCTCTGCCAGATAAACCTTTGCAGCAGGCCATGGTTTCCTGTGTGTAGGAGATGCTGCACGGAAACAAAGCTGCCATGGTCACTATTTATAGTGCAGAGCTATTTCTGTGCAGGGGGTGGGCTTTTCACTGGCTTTGCTGAAGTTTTGTGGCAACAAAAAGAAGGGGACCTTAAAGCTCATCTCACTCCACCCTCTGCCATGGGCAGGGACACCTTTCACTAGCCCAGGGTGCTCCAAGCCCCATCCAGCCTGGCCTTGGGCACTTCAGGCATGAGGCAGTCACAGCTTCTCTGGGACCCAGGGCCTCCCCACCCTCACAGAAGTGCCTTTGAAGTCACATTTATTTTATAACTCCAAAAAGTTTATGAAGAAAAATGAGCCTGGTACTAAATGTGGCGATGCCATATCCTGGATAGGAGCTGTGAGCTGCTCTGGCTGGGAAAACACAGAGGCTTCTGTCAGGAAAAAGATCCTGAATGAGGTGACTCCTGATCTTGCCTGTTTTGTCATGTTTATAAGGAATTACTTCAAATAAAAAAGTGTTTTCTTCTGAAGTCCAAAAACAAGGACTGGGCTTATAAGTAAACTCAGCAGTAAAGAGCTGAAGAACAATTTTCCATCATATTGCAGGAGTCCCTGGAAGGGCTGTAGGGTTTCTGTGTGTGTTGGGGAGGTGATAATGATTAATCCCTTGGCTCTATCTGGGTTTGAACTAAAAGGACTAACAGTGTAAGTTCAGGCTGTGCAGAGACTTTGATCTACAGATTTCTCCTAAAAGTTGGGCAAGTAGATTAAAGATGTGGAGTCTCAACTGGCTGTTAATGGGGAGAGGAATGAGAGCATGATGAAATGGGGAAAATTACATTGCTCTGAAGGTTTTGTAGGTGTTGGCTGACAAGATGCTGAGAATAACAGGATATTAAATTAAAAATAAAAATGGCAAGAGTCACATGAGGAGTGGTGCTGTGTGTGGAGCCTTTCAGTGGATTGAGCCAGTTAAACCCTGGTCTCCATCTTTCTGCTGTCATGTCCCTGTTCCTTGGCTTTCTGCAGTCCCTCCTTTGCATGGCCAGCTTCATGTGATATAAAATGTGTTGAGTTGTCTAAAGATACTCTTAGATCTTGACATACTACCCTGTTTTCTCAAGCTTCCAGCCAACTTTCAGGAGCAGGTTTCCCACTTTTTCTGTAGCATTATTTTGTTTTCCCTGGTCTGTGTCAGGAACTTTGGGTACTTGGGCACAAAAACTTAAATCCTTCTTTTCAAATGTTTGCTAGAAAACAATAGCTGTAAACACTAAGCTTGAAGATCCAGAAAACATTCTGGAAACATTCAGGAATTACTTTTTTCTAATGCTGAACAGTTAATTAGAAATTCAGAGAGACTTGGGAAACCTTAAGTGAATTACTCTTTATGAGGAAAAAAAAAGGAGGTGGATCTGAGTCCCTTTAAAATGAAGCATTGCAGCCCACTGGATGTGCTCATCTTGGCTCTAAGAACTATTCCAGGCTTCTGTGTGACACGAGTAAATGTGTGAGTGGTCTCTCAATTTTGGCTCAATATGTGCAGCTGTGATTTTGATACGTCAGCTGCAAAGCTGAGGGAGGAACAAGGGTTTAAAAAAAGTGGCAAGCACGTCCTGATCACAGGCAGGAATATTGAAATTCATTTTATAGGGTTGGGACTGGAGATCAGATGTTGAGAGAAGTTGAAAAGAATGTTCCAGATGACTTGGGTTTGTGTGCATGTGGGTCTGATCAGGGCTCCAGAAGGGCTGCCCCAGACATGTTGCCTGAGGCATTTCTGCCCCTGCAGCCCTGCTCCCCTCGGGAGGTGATGGGAGATGTTGAGCTGCCATCACCCTGTGCTCAGGGCCTGTTTGTGGCTTCCTCCTAAGCTGCAGCTCTTTCATCTCTAAATAGTTCTGGATTGAAGTGGTGAGAGGCTTTGCTGGGCTCTATCTGCAGACCTGTCTCTGCTCCATACACACCAGGCAGCAAGTGCCTGTTGTTGTCAAGTCCAGAACTTGTGTTTGACTTCAGAAGGCTTAAACTGGGACAAATTCCTGTCTGAAATGGCTCAAACTTGCTGAGACTGAGCTCAGAAGGAGCTGGAAAGGGGCTCAGCCTGGAGAGAAGGAGGCTCAGGGGGGCCCTTGTGGCTCTGCACAGCTCCTGACAGGAGGGGCAGCCAGGGTGGGGTCAGGCTCTGCTCCCAGGGGACAGGCACAGGACAGGAGGAAACAACCTTGAGTTGTACTGAGATTAAATGTTAGGGAAAATGTCCTCCCAAAAGGGAGGTCAAGCACTGGCACAGGCTGCCCAGGACAGTGGTGGAGTCACCATCCCTGGTAGTGATGATGACTCCACCACATCATTTTGAAAAGTTTTTTTCAAAAAAACTTGTGGATGTGGCACTTGAGACATGGTTTAGTGTTGAACATGGCAGTGCTGGGGGAATAGTTGGACTCTGGTTTTGTCCAGTCTCAATGTTTCTGTGATTTTTCCCTGCAGTTTTCATCTTCCTTTCTCCTAGACAAGAACCCCTGAGGTTACTGGCTGTCAGTGTTCCAGTTCCTGTTTCAAAGGTGGCTGCTGTGAGAGACTTGTTGCAGAACTCCAAATTAGGGAGGAATTCCAAGCAATGTTCTTCAAGAAGGCTGCAAAGACCTTCAGCATCTTTGTGTTGCTTTTCCTTTTCTTAGAGCTCTGTGGCTGCAACTGTCAAAAGCATTTCATGCTCTTACCTCACCACCACTTGCAAAAGCTGCACTTCACTTGTTCTGCTGAGAGTGGGGATCTTTGTGGCTTTTCAGTTATTTCCAAACCCTGTTGTGGAACCTGCCTTGGCTGCTGCTGCTGGTGTGCAGTGTTCTCAAGAGATTGTGATATCCCACATTGAGCCTGGTGCTGTCTTCCAGCAGTTCAGGACTTGATTCTGTGCAATTCTGCACAAGCTGCCACAGCAATGCCCTATGCTGAGTTACTTTTCTTGTATATGTATGTATTATATATACACATATATATATATATGTGTATTTTATATCTTACCTGCTGGCTATCACTGTCCTTGTTGTCTCACACATGCAATCATGTTTTCACTCTTACATTGCATTTGGCACTGAGCTTTGTGTTAAATGGGATAAAAAAAGTATATGTATATATTATATATATATACACACACATATATATATGTGTATTTTATCTTACCTGCTGGCTATCACTGTCCTTGTTGTCTCACACATGCAATCATGTTTTCACTCTTACATTGCATTTGGCACTGAGCTTTGTGTTAAACAGGATAAAAAGAAGTATATGTGTGTATACATATTATACATATATGTTTTATATATATATATATATATAATGTATATACACACATATATATATATGTATATTTTATATCTTACCTGCTGGCTATCACTGTCCTTGTTGTCTCACACATGCAATCATGTTTTCACTCTTACACTGCCTTTGGCACTGAGCTTTGTATTAAATGGGATAAAAAAAAAGTATATGTATATATTATATATATATACACACACATATATATATGTGTATTTTATCTTACCTGCTGGCTGTCACTGTCCCTGTTGTCTCAAACATGCAATCATGTTTTCACTCTTACATTGCATTTGGCACTGAGCTTTGTGTTAAATGGGATAAAAAGAAGTATATGTGTGTATATATATTATATGTTTTATATATATATATAATGTATATACACACATATATATATATGTATATTTTATATCTTACCTGCTGGCTATCACTGTCCCTGTTGTCTCACACATGCAATCATGTTTTCACTCTTACACTGCCCTTGGCACTGAGCTTTGTGTTAAATTGGAAGAAAAAAAATCATCCTGCAAGAAGGGCCCAGCTTTCTTTTGCTCCCCCAAACTCAGTGTAGGATCAGCTGGGTGCTGGAGCAGGGAACTGGGGTACCAGGGCTTAGCTGCAGCTGCTGTGGAACCACAGACTCCTCTGCTCCCTGCTGAGGGGGACAGAATGGTTTCTGCCTTTTTTCTTCCCAACTCCTGTGATGTGTTTGTGTGGAAGGCAGAGCCCATGTGTGCATGGAAGTGTCCCAGTCACGTCTCAGTGTGCTATAGAACAGTTTCTGCCATTGTCCACAAATGCCTTTGAATCTGCTGTTAATGCCTTGCTGTGATCATATGAACATATGGCACCCAGAGATGGGGGTTCCTCTTCCTCACTTCCCTCAGCATTCCAGCAATTTACTGGCACTTCCATGCACAGTACTCCTGTTTCTTGTTTTACTTGTTGCTGTGTTTAGTGTTTATCTTCCTCTCTGTGTTTTCAAATTCTGTGCCTGTTTCTTTGCTTGTTCACTGCTGTTGCAGATCCTGGCAGAGTGTTCTGGCTCCAGCTCTGTCTATTAGAGCATATGTGCACTGGCTTTGTTGCTGTCACTGCCTGCAAGTACTTCATGTCTGCTGAGTATCTGCATGTGTTGGATCTGCCTGGTGAGGCTGAGGGGGGCAGCTTGACCCCATACTGCTTTGGGCTGGTTGTATTAAACACTCATACATGATCAGTGCAGGCACTTCTCTGAAGCACCTGTGTGCTGGTGCACCTCTTTATTCTTTGCTAATTGTGGGTGCTGGCAGATGAAGAGTAACCCTTAGTGTTGTACTTGTGGTCACTAAAGGCTTTTCTTGTTTAGTCTTGTATTTCCTTGTGAAAGATACTCTAAGGTCTGTTGGAGACCTTGAATTTTTTACATCACTTTCCTCAGATGTGTGTGGTTCCAGGTATGAAGACAGTAAGCTAAGATTCCTTTGTGAAGCTCCCTCAGAACTCTGCTTTTGGAGGCCTAATTTTTGACTGTAAAGCTCCTAAATTCTTTCCATTGCAGATTGTTTAATGCCACTCTTTGCCCTTTGAATGCCTGCTGGTTCCCCAGCTGCTTTGAACCTGTGTGCCATCTCCCATACTCATTATCAGTCTTCCTTGGTATGATTCATGTGGGTTTTTGCCACCTTTGCTTTGCTGACATTGTCATCTTTGCCATCAGCACTGACTGAAATGTCTTCTCTGCCTTAATTCATGTAACTCTTGCACATTTTCCATTGTACTCAAGTGATCTGCAACTATTTCTGCCCCTTTAAATCCTTTTCAGGAGCAGTTTTACATGGCTTTTTATCAGTGAAAGAGTGGTTTAAAACCCAGGTTTTAACTTCGGTTTTAATAGACTTGATTAAGTTTTAACAAACTTGTCTGTTCAGCCTTGGACTGGACATTTTTAGTGTATTTTAAGTGATCCACAGGTGCTTGGATGGCTTTGTGTGTTGAACTTGCTGATTGAAACCTGGCTAGTAGCTTGGTGGGAGAGTTTGAGAGTGGAAATCCCTCTGGAATGCAGGTCCCTGGGTGCAAGGATCCCTGAATGCTGTGCCATTGCCCAAGTCAATGAAGTGTCCTCAGTGCCTTGGTAGTGCCACCCCTGGTGTGTCTGGGAGCGAGTCTGGGTAACCCAGGGGGATTTTGGCTGCAGCAGAGGCAGGAAGCCTGACTAGGAACAAGAATTGCTAATTAAACATTTTCTGCAGAACCAGCTTCTCTCCTTGCCTGGGCCTGGGGGTGTCACAGCACCGTGGGAGGGACAGGGCTTCATCTGAGGTGGCACACACAGTGGCAGAGGGCTGTGCAGGGCTGGCACAGGGCACTCTGCTGAGCTCTGAGGGGGTTCTGCTGCTGCTGCTTGCCCTGGCAGAAGCCACAGCTGAGTCCAGATCCTCCTGGGGGACCAGCACTGATGGTACTTTCTTTCACTGCATCAAGGGGCTGGATTTTCATGTCTCAGTGTTTTTTTCTGAGAAAAAAGATAGGCTTTTGTGGTTTTATACATTGTGGCAAAGTGTGTTTCCCAAGTTGCTCTGTTGTTGCCAGGGCTTCACTTTCTCAAGCACTGAGGCCTGGGGCTGAGCAGTCACCCCAAGGCTCCCTGAACAGGCGGTGCAGAGCAGCAGGGGGGGTTGGGTGAGGTTACTCTGACCTATTTTAGGCACCTGCCTTAAGATAAAGAACTTCAAAGCCTCACCCTCACTGCCTGGCAGTGCTACACTGGTGCCAGGTCCCTTTCCAGCCTCCCCACCATGAGAATCCCACCTGCTGCACGTCCTGCCTGGGAGCAGGCTGTGTCCCACACTGCTGGAGCACAGGAAGGTGCAGCCCAAATTTCTTGAGTGTGAGTCAGTGAGTGCCTGAGAGCAAGGTGAGGCATGTGAAACAGCACCACAGCTCTGCCTTTCCAGCACTTCCAACAGCTGTGGTTTGCTTATCCTTGTTCT
Organism: Melospiza melodia melodia; assembly: GCF_035770615.1. NCBI lineage: Eukaryota > Metazoa > Chordata > Aves > Passeriformes > Passerellidae > Melospiza > Melospiza melodia. Next base: position 3,027,357 of record NC_086221.1, on the reverse strand, counting down.
TAGGGTAGTCTGGGCAAGGATTTGGAGTAAGGCTTTACTCAGCTTTAATAGCAGTTAATGATAGGGTAAGGGACTTACAGAATTTTATTAATAAAAGTAATGCTGAAGGCAGTTGCACAACTGCAGGGGAGCTTTCATATTGGCTCCACATGCTCACCAGCTGTTCTTACCTGGCTGCTGACAGTCCCCACTGGACCTGTGTGCAGCTGGGGGACTTCAGTCCTCGGCCACTCTGTTCCAGCCCACAGCCCAGGCTCAGGTTTCCTGCCTGCCCCCTCTGCAGGCCCCTCAGCAGGGTTTCCTGTGCTCACAGCTCCAGCCTGAGGAGTTCAGAGCTGCTGAGGCTCTTTGGCTGCCCCAGAGTGCAGAAGGGATCACAGGGAGCAGTGCAGAGAGGGGCAGCTTCTGGAGGAAAGGCAGAGACATACCAGAGCATCTCTAGATTAAAACCAATGGTTCTGTTGTAGTAAAAGTTGCCAGCAAAGTCCCTAATTCCCCATCTGGGTGCTGCTGCTGAGCCTCACCTAGGACACAGTGTGAGACAGATGATCTGGCCTGGCATCAGAGCAAGAGCCAGTGCAGTGTCTGAGCTGGGAGCTGTGCTGTAAATGCCAGAGCCCAGTGTATTCAGAATACTCCATAATTCTGACCAGGATCCCAAGATCACAGTGCCTTGTCACTAACAGCCCTGTTTCTCAAGGACTGCTGTGCATCACCATCTCTGGGAGCAGCTGGAAAATGTAAAACCCTTCTCTAGCCTTGATGATGACACTTGGACTGCGTTGCAGGTTTGTGCAGGCTGTTGGTTTGCCCAGGAAAACTGGTTTGGTTTGATCTGTCAGAGATTCTGCTTACTAAATCTGTTTGTTCCCAGGAACCTATTTTCTTAAAGAGCAGAGAAGCTCAGCACATCTCTCCCTGCCCTGTACTCCTCTAAACATGTAGAGCTTTAATTAGGCCAGACTGTGCTGATGAAATGAGGGCTTTGGCTTCAGTGGAGTTTCAACTCCCAAGTGGTGCTGGTGGTGCCTGGACATGGCAGTGCACCCCCTGGGCAGGATCTCCAGCTCACTTCTGGGTTATTCTGGAGTGTTACCATATTTCCCTGAGTGTTGTTCATTGCAGAGCCTCTGGCAGCTGTTTGCTTGGCTGTTCCAGTGTCCCAAGAGCAGATATCTTCTGAGAAGTCCAGGTGTTTCCTAAAGCTGCTCCTCTCAGTGTTCCTGTTGTGCCAGGCTGATGGCACCAGGGCTGCAGTGGCAGCTCTTGCTGTGACACAGAATTAAACCAAACAGACCCAAACTGGGATGGAAGGTGTTGGATCAAGGGACTGGTAGCCAGCCTTTGTCTGAAGAGGAGAGCTGGTCTAGAATGGCAAGGGCGAGTACACAGAAGGGGAAAAATTAACCTGATTATCCTTACTCTGTTCTCATGAGACACCAACTGCAGAGTTGCATCTATCTCTGGGGTCCCCTGCACAGGAAGGAGGTGATGCTGCTGGAGTGAGTCCAGAGGAGCCCATGAAGCTGATCAGAGGGATGGAGCAGCTCTCCTGTGAGGAAAGGCTGAGAAAATTGGGATTGTTCAGCATGGGGAAGAGAAGCTTTGGGGTGACCTAATTGAAGCCTTCCAGTACCTGAAGAGAGCCTACAGGAAGGATGAAGAGAGACCATTTACAAGGGAATGGCTTCACACTGCCAAAGGGCAGGGTTAGATGGAATATTGGGAAGGAATTCCTCCCTGTGAGGGTGCTGAGGCCCTGGCCCAGAGCAGCTGTGGCTGCCCCATCCCTGAAGTGTCCATGGCCAGGTAGGACAGGGCTTGGAGCAACCTGAGATAGTGGAAGGTGTCCTGCCCCCATGGCAGAGTGTGGAACAAGATAAGCTTTGAAGTCCTTCCCAACCCAAACCAGTCTGGGATTCTGTGATCTTCCTTGCAGTGTCTGAGTCAGATACATAAAAGCAAACAGGTCAGCCTAGGCTGTGTGAACAGAGTGCTCCAGGCAGGTGATGGCTGGTGCAGGAGATTGAAGGGGAGTTTGCACTAGTAGGGAAATTCAGGGTATGGTGCCCATCCAAGAAAACACAAAAGATTTGCTAAATATTCCTCCAGGCTGATGGGACTCCAGTAGTCAGATGGTGTGTGAGTGAGCTGTTCTGCAGCAGCCTGCAAAGGGACACTCAGCTGTGAATGTTCTGCACAGATACTCTGTTTGCAGCTCACAGCTGGGCAAGGATGGAGGAGCTGCCAAGAATAAATCCCTGATGTGGTGAAGAATGCTTGGCTTCAGTTGGAAGCCTTGGCACTCCTCACCTTGGGCTAACCCCTTTGCATGGCCTTTGCACTGTGTGTTGGAGCCCTGTTCCCTGATTTCTCACTGTCCCTGCTTGGTCCCTGCCAGTCCTGCAGCTGCTCCTGGGTTAACACTGAGCTGCAGCAAATGGGGGAATTCTGCTCACAGGGCACAAATGGAACAGGCTTGGAGAAAGCCCATCTAATAAAAGGTTAATTAATGGCAGTCAACCAAACCACGATGAAGGAATGTGTGCATTCTCATTCCAGCCGAGGGAAATCAGCTTTTTATTCCTGCAGCTTGTGCCTCTAACACTTGGGGAATTGGGTTTCTAAGCCAGACAGTGCTGTGCCACACTAATCCCCTGAACAGAACAAATACTGCAGATGTCACAGCAGAGGGAAGATACAGAGAAGGCAACGTGCAAAAGTACACATTTGTGGTGATGAAGTGTTTTCATTAGCAGTAGCAAGGTTAGCAGGAAAGACAAGTAAGATGCTTGATGGGATGCACAGACCCTCCAGGGCTTCCTGCTTACCTTAAATCTCCATCTCACCCACCCCTGAGCCACTTTGCCCTCCCTTCAAGGCACCTGTTTTTTATCCCTGGGTCATCCCTTGATCTCCCTGCTTTGCCCATCTTCAGATCTTTGCAGCAAGTGCTTTTTCTCCTCCATCAGAATTACTCAAGTAAAACTCCTGTGTCTGAGTGTTTTTTCATCACAGCCCCATGGGAGGCCTTTAGATGTGACAGAAGTAGCAGACACAGTCCTGCTGAATGTGGTCCTTCAGCTCTGATGAAAGGAGTGAGTCCTCAGGGAATCATTGCAGAAATGGATTTATTTGTGGAACACCATAATCCACTGTTGATCAAACATCCCTGCCCCTCAGGGACACTCAGACCCAAAGTTTCAAAGGTAGTGTTCTGCTCTGCCAGAGCCCCTCAAGTTTGGGATGTGCTGCAGATCAGCTGTTGGAAGGTGATGAACCAGCTTTGTTTTCTCTACAGGTGATGATATTTGGTGATTTGTACCATGAGGTCTCTTGGTGTAAATGAAAGTACAAACAGGTATGGTGCATTTCACATTTATGGTTAAAGCTCTCTGCTAAACCTGATCTTGTTTTTGTACAAGGAGAGGGGTATAGTGACTTCCATCAGATGTAGGTCAAACTGGGGGAAGGAAAGGACAGGAGCCTCCTGGAAACTGGAGATGTTCCTGCTGGCTGAGGACTCTGCAGGGCTCCCAGAAGCTGAGCCTGCCTGGGCTCCTGGAGCTGCACCTGGGGGTGACTCCGGGCCCACCCTGTCCCTGCCAGGGTGGGACTGTCACCGTGTCCCTGCCAGGATGGGACTGTCACAGTGTCCCTGCTAGGATGGGACTGTTGCCGTGTCCCTGCCAGGATGGGACTGTCACAGTGTCCCTGCCAGGATGGGACTGTCACCGTGTCCCTGCCAGGATGGGACTATCACCATGTCCCTGCCAGGACGGGACTGTCACAGTGTCCCTGCCAGGACGGGACTGTCACCCTGTCCCTGCCAGGACGGGACTGTCACAGTGTCCCTGCCAGGACGGGACTATCACCATGTCCCTGCCAGGACAGGACTGTCACAGTGTCCCTGCCAGGACGGGACTGTCACAGTGTCCCTGCCAGGGTGGGACTGTCACCCTGTCCCTGCCAGGACGGGACTATCACCATGTCCCTGCCAGGACAGGACTGTCACAGTGTCCCTGCCAGGGTGGGACTGTCAGAGCTCAGCGCTGCTGCCGCTGCTGTGCTGCCTGGGGCCGGGTGCTGACTCGGGCTCGGCTCGGCATCGGCGCTGGCCCAGCACGGCCCCTGAGCCCGGGGTGGGATGGAGAGCAGCCTGTGCTGCCAGGCTCGGAGGTGGTGCCTTGTCCTGTGCCCTTGGCAGGGGCAGTCCCCAGGTGTGGGTCCTGCTCCTCTGCATGCCCCCAGGGCAGCTCAGAGGGGAGGATCTCTCCCTGTGACACCGCCTGCACAAATGCTTAACAAAAGCTGTGTCCGCTTGCTTTTTTCTCTCCATTTTTAAGTGAGGAAAAGAATTATGTTTGTCCTAAACTAGCCCTGAGCACTTTGTACAAATTTTTGATTCAGTGTAACCGTGACTAGCAGAGCAGAGAGCTGACAGCTTCCTCCTCATCCCCTCTCCCGGGGCAGGTGTTCCGTGCGGTGGGAGCACGGTGTGACATGGAGCCGATTCCATGAGCATCCATCCCTGCTCATCATCCCAGCGTGCAGCGGGGTGAGCTCGGGGCCTTGCTGCCCGAACCCTGCTCTGCAATTCGGTGTTACTTCTCCAGCCACGGCTGTTAACAGGGGACGCTTTTCTGAGTTTTAGTGAAATTTGAAGCCGGTAAGTGAAGTTTTACAAGAAATGACACCCTCAGCATTGTGTGCACATCTCAAAAGTTGCAATTGTTGGTTTCATTGTCGGATGTGACAGCACCGCTGTTGGCTCCGCTCTGGACCGGTGACCTGAAGTACCGAGGGTGACTTTGTGCCTTCAGGGGCCGTGGAAGCACCGGCGGTGCGGGAGTCGCTACCGGGGGGCCCTGGGGGGGTGCCGGGCCGGGGGTCCCTGGGGCCCGGGGCGGTGCCGGTGCGAGGGTCCGTGCCGGGGGTCCCTGGGGCGGTGCCGGGCCGGGGGCCGCTAGCGGGGGTCCCTGGGGCCCGGGGCCGGTGCCGGTGCGAGGGTCCGTGCCGGGGTCCCTGGGGCGGTGCCGGGCCGGGGGGCCGGGCCGGGGGCGGGAGCGGGGCCGCCCCCCCGCGCACGTGCGCTACGTGCGGCGCCTGCTGCGGCGGGGCCGCCCCTCCCCCGCCCGGCACCGCCCCCCAGCCCCGCTGCTGGGGCCGGGACCGCCCAGTGTGGGACCCCCGGCGGGGGGAGCCCCGGTAACCGCCGGGCCGCGGGGGGGGCACCTCGCGGCGCTCCCTCGGGAACGGGAGCGCTCCTTCCCTCCGCGCTGCCCGGGGCCGGCGGGCAGGACAATGGCCCGGCTCCCCCCGAACAAAGGGGCCGGGCCGGGGCCGCGGGGGCTCGGCGGCCGGGGCAGACAATGCGGCCGCGCGGAGGCGGACGGGTCCCGCCCCGCGCGTGACGCGACCCGTGCTCAGCCAATGGCGACGCGCGGAGAGGCTCTTTAAAAAAAGTAGCGCCGGCTGCGGTCCGCTGTCAGCTGTGCGGATCCCTCCGCGCATGTAAACACAGCGCCGGCGGCCCCGCGCGGGGGGGCGGGACGGAGCGGCCGGGCCGCGGGGGGCACGGCGGGCGGGGAGCGCGGCCCGGGGCCTCCCCGAACCAGCGGTGCTGGGGGGAGCGGCCGCAGCGCGCCCGGGGCCAGGGGCCGCGCACAAAGGCGGCGGGAGCGGGGGGCGCGAGGCTGCGGCCCGGCGGGGCGGGGGGCACCGGGACGGAACCCCAGCGGGCGGCCGCGGTGAGCGGCGCTCTCTGGGCCTCGCTCTCCGCCGGTGCCCGGTAGCGGACGAGGGGTCGGCGCCGCGCGGGGCAGGCCGCGCTCCAGAGGAGCCGCCGCTGCCTGCTCCCCCCGCCCCCAACGGGCCCTCCCCGGTCCGGCCCCGGGCCCCCGCACAAAGGCGCGGGCGGGGCGGGGCAGCCGCGCCCCCTCCCCTGCCCGGGCCGGGCGGACTCTTTTCCCAGCCCCGGCCCCCCCGCGGACGCGCACGGAGCGCGGCGGCTCCGGAGATTGTTCGGAGCGCGGAGCGGAGCGGCCGCCCCGGCCGGGCCATGGCCGAGTTCCTGCCCCCGCCCGAGTGCCCCGTCTTCGAGCCCAGCTGGGAGGAGTTCGCCGACCCCTTCGCCTTCATCCACAAGATCCGGCCCATCGCCGAGCAGACCGGCATCTGCAAGGTGCGGCCGCCGCCGGTGAGTGCCCGCATGGCGCCGCCGGGAGCGGCCTTTGTGTGGGGCCCGGCCCGGCTCCCCCCGGCCCGCGGCCGCGCAGGTGACCCCGGGCAGGCGAGGCCGCCCCTCAGAAGTTTCACTGGGCTGGGGCTGAGGGGAGCGAAGGAAGCGGCCGCTTCCCCCGCGAAGTGGCTCCTAAGTGTCGGAGCTCCCGGTGGGGGAGTCGCCAGAGCGGCCGTGAAGGGAGCGGGGGCGGGGGGCAGTTGCCCCGGCCGGGCCCGGCCTCTCCCCGGCTCCCGGGGTTGGCCGGGGCCTCGCGCCCGGAGCGGCCCCACCGAACCCCGGAGGAGGTCCCGGGGTGCTGCCCTCCATGTTGGCATTGTGGCCGTGTGGGGCCGGGGGGACCCGCTCCCCGCAGCCCCCGGCCCCGCCGCGGCCTCCCCGGCCTCGGCGCACGTCTAGCGCAGGGAACTGTTCCTCAAGTTGGACAAGACCAAACTCCGCAGCCGTGAGTTTGGCTGGTGGCTGTGCGAGCTGAAGCCTAGACAGACATGGCCACCATTTTAGAATGCAATCCACAGTGGGAAGAAGTAGTAAGCCTTCATCTTCATCATCATCATCTCAACCGATGGTGTAGCAAGCTCAAAATTGGGGTATGAATTCTGATTTCCCCTTGTTCGTCGACTCAATTTACTAAGAAATGCTGTGACGATCTTAGAACCACAGTTTTGTGGAGTCAGAATTCTTAGTTTGTTTAAAGGAATGAACACCCACACTGGTGAGGAGAGGGGCTTCTGGAAGTAAAAATCTAATTAAACAATGTGTGAATCATCTTTATTTTGAGTGAATTGCTCTTCCCCTCAGTGGAGCGTGGTGTGAGTCTTGGGGTGGTGCAGCCAGGTAAGGCAGTTAACATGACGGCAACAACTAAAATGTTAAACAGGCACTGAGCTTACATCTCCTCCAGCAAGGGGGGAAGCCGACTGAACAGTTTGTAGGCTGAAGTTTTGCGAGTGAGACTTTGACTTCAAAGAAATAATGTTCAGAAACACACACTCCTTACTTTTGTGTTTTGGTTGTTCCTGGGACTCCTGTTGTGTCCATTCTTTTCCTTCTGAATTAAAATAGTAATAACTTGCTGAGTTAGTGTCTGAGGTGGCAGAAATGTTTGTGGCAGAGTGAATAATGTGAATGTTGCTGGAGAGGAAGGAAGGTGTTCCAGCTCTCTGGAGGAATAATCCCCGATTGCTGTGTGAAGAGAGCTCTTGAATTTGTATCCTGGTAGAATATGCCAGGGTTTCTTTTCATGCAGGGCAGCCAGATGCTCAGAGTTAAGGGGGTAAGATGGTTTTTGTTACAGAGTCACCACTGAAGATCTGTAGTACTTTTTAGTAGATATTTTGAGGTTTTAAGTTGCCAAGTTGCCAACAATGTTTCAGCAACTGCGACCAGAACTGCTTTTTTTGTTTGGTTGGGTTTCTTGAGAGGGTTATTTTTTTTGTTTGTTTGGATGTTTTTGAGAGGGATGTCTTTTTGTTTTAAAAACATCTCATCTAAAAAATCCCATCTTTCTTGGCTGCTTGTGTAAAAAGCCAAAACCTTATCAGCAAGCTGCTTGTAGGAGGTTATCTGTTGGAGATCATAAATCACCAGCCCTCCAAAGGACTGAATTACTCACTGCAACTGCGTTTTCAGCTGCTCTCCTCTTCCTGAAGGGGCAGGTATTGCAGCAGATATGAACCAGGCGCTGTGCCTGCCTGGCCGTGGGATCAGCTCTTTGAGCGTATTTAGAAGCAGGATGAAAATAGTTGGAGCCGCTGAGGGCTGAGCACGGGTGGTTCTGTGGAGCCTGGCTTTGGGAGAGCTGAGCTCCCATGGCTTTATCTTCCCTGGATAATGCCTGGGATGACTTGTGAAGTGCGTGCTTGGTTCAACGGCCTGGAGCATAGAGGGAGCTCTTCCAAAGCGACCAGAAAACCCTTTAAGTTGACGTAGTTCCTGGCCTTCCCCCTGCGAGCAGGAGCCGCAGTGAATATTCAGTTATTGTTCTTTTTGGTGTCATCGAGGGGTCTGTAATTCCGTGAGCTAGAGCCTGCCCTGCCCTGTGCACAGCAGTGTGTGTGGCCAGCTGGATGCCTTGTTTGGTGATGGCTGGCCTTTGGAATCCTCCTCATCCCAGGGAATCTCCTGCCGGCGTGCGCAGTCTGGTTACGTGCCGGGAAGCAGGTAGGCAGCACCATGAACTGGCAGGATCTGTGCCGAGAGAGGATTGGAAATTTGATGTTGGGCTGGCATTATTTTAGCCTAAACTCTGCTGTATTGTTATCAGCAGATGAATTTGTGTGTCTATATATGAGTAGCAGTATGGAGTAACGTTGTGTGAGGCTGCTGGTGCCCAGCTGTAGCTTCCCCACTTATTTTTGAACAAGTCCTTGCTCCAGAGCTGGCTTTGATGCTCCAGCAGCTGAGCATGCACAGGAGAGCTGCCTGGGCTTGGAAGGACCAGCAGCAGGGCTTTCTCTGGTCCCTTTCTGTTGGCATTACCTGGGAACCAGGTGGGCCCAGAGAAAACCACAACTGCAGTGGCTTCTTGTGTAGCAGCTTTGGAGGACAGTGACCTGTTTAGTGAGGAGATATCGAGGTAGCTGACGTGCAGAAGACAGAGGATTCTGGGTGATCACTGCATGTTCACAAGATGAAAGAACATCCAGGAATATAACAGGAGGTGCAATTTCTGCATGGCAGTTTCCAGTTGAGTGCTCCAAAGGAGTTTTCTTCCTCTTCATTGCAGTTTGTTCCAGCCATCACCAATGACTGAGTTTTGCTCTCATTTGGGGGTTCAAAGATGCTGCAGTGGCTGGTGGTGCAGCCATAACCAGTTCACTGGCACTGCTCTCTGGGGCTTTTTGTCAGCAGTGTGGGGTGTGAGTAGAGAGTGCTTGGATGGGGTTGTTCCTGGTAGGTAATGAGCTGCATAAAGTGGAGATTTAAATTTGAGTCTGTTGTGGATCTGCAGGGGAAGGGGCAGCTGGATGCAGGAAAGTGGGTGGGGTACTTGCTTGCAGTCCATCATGTGCCATCTTGGAGTTAAAATTTTCTTCAATTAACCAAAACCATCTTTCATTAGCATTTCTCCATTTAAACAGTATCAGATAGTTTGGAATAAACTTAAGTTTACTCCAAAACTTGGCATATCAAGTGATGGATTTATATTCTAGAAACTTGTGATAGCTCTGCAAATCAGTGAGGGCATATAGGGGAGTCAAATGAAGAACTGCTTGAGAATGGAGTTGTTCTTCAAGGTAGGTAGTTAATAGCAATTAATGGAAGCAAACAGTCTCACAAAAGTGAGTTAATGGTAATGTGTGGAGCAGGAGTGGTATCAAATGCTCCAAGCCTTTCTTGAAGATGGACTCTTCCTTCACTTTGTTGCGTCGTTGCTTTGCTGCTGTGAAGAAATAATAAATAATGATTACTTAAGCCTTACCTAACATATAAATGCTTTTCAAAATACTCAGAATTGTACATTGTACTAGAAACATCATCTCTTTCCCAAGGCCAAGCATGAAAATTGAGAACATCCAGGCTAAATTTCATTGCTTTAAATAATGTGAATATGGAGAAGTACTGTTAAGGCTTCCAAGTAACTTAAACCAAGCACTTAAAGATCAGAAAGTCTGTATTAGCAGAGCTGGAAATTTGAAGGAATTGACACTGGAGTTATCAAAATTATTAACTGTCAGTTTTCAGTAAATCCTGGAATACTGGTGAACTTGAGAATGGGGAAAATTAATTTCCTTAGTGGTTTAAGTTCTTTGTGGGTGCAAGAGTTGACTCCCTCTAGCTCCAGAGTGGAAGAATGTCTGGAATAGTCCTGGATAGGAACTTGGAGGGCGATAGTGTGGAATACAATTGTATGGACACTGATGTGGCCAAATTAGTTTTATTTTTTTCCATGATTCCATGTATTTGTGTGTTGTTGTTGTCTGAGATCTAGAACTTGTGATCAGTATTCTAATTACAGAAATTACTATTATGCAAAATTAATACACCAAATCACAAATTATTTCAACTACTAATGATTGTTTGTAATGAAGGATCCCTTTCTAATGGTGTCTCATAACCTCAAGCCAAGGGTATGTAATTTTTTTTACAAGTCTAGAAGAGCAAAAACTGTGATGGTGAATGGAGTTATGGTGGTGGCTTTAGAGGGATCCCAGTTGCCCAATAAACAGTGGATATTATGAAACAGTAATCACTTAAGAAGGACTCAATGAGGAGGTTTACCTTTGGAACAAAGGAGCATAGAGCATCTTAGAGGAGGAAGGAGCATAGAAAAATAGCTGTGGATCCCTGTGGGGAGCAGTGTAATGGTGGAATGGGAGCTCTGGAGTTTCTCTGTGAGAAATGGGGGGGATTTTACCTCTGTGACAGCACAAGAGTAGAAAATTCTGCATTCAGAATCTTGCACTCATTGGAAGATTTTAAAAAAATTGACAACTGGAGAGGATACAGAGATGCATCAGAAAAGTTCAGCACATGAAATAATGAATTTTGAAATATTCAACCTTAACAGAGCCTGAGTGGTGAAACCTAAAGGCTCAGGGCTTGGGAGAAATGGACCTCCTCCTCCTGGGACATGTTTTGAGGAGCAACATTGATTTAAATGTTGTTTAGACCTCTTAAGGTCTGTTTAGGCTTCTCATTCAGCTGGTTGCTTGATTGATTTTCATTTTTATGGAGAAAAAGAAAACACAAAACAAAAAACCAGTTCAGTTTTGGAGCAGCTTGACTGAAGGTTCTGACAATCTAGTCCTGGAGCCGTAAAAAAACCCCCACTAAAACAGGAATTAATGCAGAGAATTGTGTTACTTTGTCTGAAACAGGAAGCTGATGGTGATGATCCTTCAGGTTTGATAATACACAGAGGCTCAGTCAGTTGATTTTATCAGAAAGAAAACACAGAGATAACTCAATTACAACATGTAAGTGAGCTTCAGTTGGGGAAACCACAGGTGCTGCCACGTCTGTCAGTCCTGCTGAGGGGCCAGGCTCAGGTGGGTCAGCAAACAGGGCATTTCTGGCTGAGAGAGGATCAGCTGGAAGGGGACAGTGGAGGGTGGAAAGTGGTGGATCTGCCTCTTTTGGGAATTTTGGGATCAAGAATGAATGAGGTTTTGGGAGGGGAAGAGATATTTTAGTGCTGAGGTTCCTGTTCCCCTGGTGTCAATTCATGTGAAGAAAAGTAATCTGCTACCAAAGGTCGTTAGAAAATGTTGGCTTTAAATGAGGAACTTGTCATATTCATCACAGGGGTTGTGCTGTGGAATCAGGTAAATTCAGAGTAGGTTATTTACTGATCTCTAATTAGCAAGAAAATATGCAAAAGAATAATTATTTTTAGTTTATTATTTATTTTACTAATGGCAGTGGCCATGCACAAGGCTGCTGTGGTCATGATGAGTGGTTTCTGCTCTTCAGAAACACTGAAACATTGGGGTAGGCTTAAAAAACAATGAGAGTTTCCTTTCCTTGCCTCAGTTTCTTTCAGTGAGGGATTTTCAACACACATTCTTCAGCTCATTGAAAATTTAAGATGAAACAATTTAGTCCAGAACTTTCCATATGGGGCAAGAATAACATAAACAAAAAATTACAGAAACTCTTATCTAACTTAAGATAGCTAATAGCTGAAAATGGAGTTTAAAACTAAACATGGCTCCCTTGCCCAGCAATGAAACAAAAGCTGTCAGTGGATGGAAGCAAACCATGCTGTGTATCCATCAGGATGTGCTTCCTCTCCATCCCAGGTGACTGGGTTGGGTCTGAGATGTGCTGGGGGACAATGCTGTGTCCATGTCCAGAGACAAGGCTGAGTGCTTTTAGAAATCAAAAAGAACTTGTGGGATCTTCCAGCCTGCTGCCCTTAGGAGTGCCTGAGTGAAAGGTGTTCCTGGAGCAGGTGCTTTACCTGGATGGTGAATCTGAGCAGCTGGAAGGGGAGGATGTTGTGGAGGGCCAGGGCAGTGGATGGTGGAGCTGCAGGGAATCCCTGGGCAGCTGAGGCTCTGCAGCTGCTTGTGGCTGAGGCTGGTGGAGTTGCCCATAGCTGTTCTGGATGGGTGTGGAATTCAGGTCTTTTCCAAGTCTGAGTTACCCTGGCGGTGAAATCAAGGTCTGAAAGCTGCCAGTTAGAGCTCTGCAGAGGGTTTGGACTCATTGCAAGGGCTGTAAGGGACAGCCTGAGGAGCAGAGTGCGCTGTCCCTGCTGGTCACACACTCTGGGAATGTACTGGGCATCAGAGCAAAGGTGTGATCTCCACACATGGGTAGTCCTGTGCCTTGAGGGGAGGTGGCTGCAGCTCTTGGGGTCTGGTGCCCTCACACACCCACAGCTGGGTCTGGCCCCAGCCTGATGGATGCTCTGTTTCAGGGTCTTGGTCAGTGCTCTGAGGTGAATCAGGGGTCTGGGATTTGCTGATGGACCCCATCCATCCCCAGCTGTACCTGCAGTGCTGCTGGAACACTGGGGGTGTGTCTGTTCCTTGCATGCAGGTGCCTCCATGGAGAGGAGCCTGGCATCTCCTGTGCGTGAGCCTGGCTGCCCGTTGTGTTTAGAGCTTCAAACCCTGCATGTATTTTCTGTCTCCTCTGCCTTTGGGTCCCAAGGAGCAGCTGGCCCTGACACTTAAGAATCATCTCCAGCTTACCTGAGCCTTTATTTCTGTCCAGGTGTGGAGCTGGCACAGAAACACTGGGATCTAGGGGGATGATTACCACTGTACACTCATTTTCATTGGCTGTGGTTCTCAGATGGGAAGGAGCTGTGGTTGGGCCTGTTCTCCCTTGCTAGTCTGCAATACATAACAGAGCTCAATTTTGTCTCAAATAAGAAATACCCTACCAGGCTCCTTTTTGGAGAGTTCTGCACATGAGGTGGGTTAGTGCACCCAGGGTCCCTTACTGGCAAGGAGGAATTCAGGGGGTTTGATGAAAAAATCTGCACCATTTAAAATGGCCAAGGAAGGACTATTCATCACAAACTGGGTTTGTTGCTGATTGGAGTTTCCAACTGATGTCAGCCTTTAACAGGGTCACAGAGGGATTAGTTCCCGTTAGACAGGAGCTTTGTGGCTGACCCACTGCCGGGTGATAATGGGTTTGTGTGCATTCTGCCATCTGAGCTCCAAGTGTGTTTTTAATGTAGGCATAAAACCAGGAGGCTGAAAGGGACCTCCTGAGTCACTGAGTGTGCTCCTTTCCTCTCAGAGGCAGCAATCATGGAACACCTTTGCCAAGGCAAGATCATAGATGTGGGAACAAAGAATGTAGGTCAGGCTCACAGGGTGGGCATCCCAGGAAGGGGGGAATTGCTGCAGTTTACTGAATGGATGTGTTTCTCTGGCAAGAATTGCTAAGATATTCCTTTGGATCTTACTATGAGCTGCTGTCTAGCAAAATAATGAAAGAGCTGTCTTTTTTTTTGTGTCTGATATGGGAGAGACTGCAAGTAAAATGTTACTTGCAGTTTTCAAAAGGTGTTGAAAAAATATAAGAGACTTCAGAAAAAAGCCCAAGGAAAAAAAACCCTTTTATTTGCAGGACTGGAAAGCTGGTTCTGTAAAGAGAAGGAAAAAGGTATTTGTTTATTGAAAAATGTCTTGAAGCATTTCTTCTGGGAGGGATTCAGGAATAGCTGCTTTGGCAGCCAGCAGACGAGGGATTTGGTTATAAAGGACATGAGGATAAGGGAGGAAGACAAGCTGAAGCCAACCAACTTGTAGAACAGCTTAGCAGGGAGGTTGGTAATTTCTTGTTCACTTGAATTCATAGGGGTGGGGGTGGTTAAATTTTAATTAGTGAGTTTGGGTGAGGTGCAGGTTTGCCAGCTGAAATGCAGTGCTCTGAAGCCTGACATCCCTGGAACTGCTCAGCTGGGAGCTGGAATATGGAAATCACAGAAATAATTCTGCTGACCATTTGTAGTTCACGTTACTGTTTGAAATATTAATGTGATCCTTAGAGCGTGCCTTCTGCATGGCTGGATTTGTCCCTCAAGTTTGTAGAAGAGTTTGGAATTTTGAAGTCAATCTCATTTTTGCCGGGATTTGAGGACAGGTTTATAACAATTGCAGGCCAAGGTGGGCACAGGATTTTGTTTGTCCCTTGTAGGGTTATAACAGTCAGGGATGGATAAGAGAACACAATTGAGTAATTCAAATGTAGAGTCCTGGTGGAGTAAGAACTGATTTTTTTAGGAAATTAATGTCTTCTTTATCTCTGTATATACTTAATCTTAATGCTCAGCTTGGCTGTTGGAAGACACTTCAGATTGAAGTACTTACACTTTTAAAATTCATATTTTAAAACAGGGGAATCCAAACCAGTTCCTTACTGATTCCCAGGCAGGAGCTTTAGGGAGGAGAGCCTGGAGAGCTGGGGGTGGGGGCTGGTCTCTTCCCCAGCAAAGCTGCTCATGTGGCTCAGCAGCTTGGCAAGTGAATCCTGCACAACAAAGCTCCCTCTCGTGGTGCTGCTGCCTTTCCAAGTGCATAAAGGCATTTCTGTCTCACAGAAATCTCTTTTCATGGGCCTGCAAGCGAGCATCGCATTTGGCTTGGTAACTTTTGCTTCAAAATGTGTCCAAGATTTTTGTTGAGTAAATAATACACTTATTAAAGAAGAGTTGAAAGTATCTTGTTTAGGACTTGAGGAGCTTGCCATACTGTGGAATAGAGAAAGATAGATATTAGCCTTATTTGTTATATCAACCTTGAGTAGTTTGGATGCTCCAAAATAAACTTGTTGTGACTTTAAATGGCTCAGTGACAGTCAGGATGGACTGTCTGCTATACCTGCTGTCATTTCTCCAGATGGTGAATGGCTGTGGGTCTGCAGCAGTGCCATCTGACAGAGTTTGTGTGCAGTGGGCTGTGCTGTAGTGTGTTTGTAAAGCCAGGAGTGGTTTTATGGTAATCTAATGTGAAATATTATGTATGGTGTTGTTTCCCTCAGCTCTACCTGCACTACCGTGGCCTCACCTCAAGTCCTTGGTGTAGTTTTGAGCACCACAATATAAAAAAGACATTAAACCACTGGAGAGCATCCTAAGGAGGGCCATGACAATGGTGAAGGGTCTGGAGGGGAAGCCTCATGAGGGGCAGCTGAGGGCACTTGGTTTGTTCAGCCTAGAGGGGAGACCTCACTGGGGTCTTCAATGTCCTCATGAGGGGCAGCAGAGGGACAGGCACTGATCTCTTCCCTCTCATGACAAGTGACAGAAATCACAGGAATGGCTGGAGCTGAGCTGGGAGATGTTTAGGTTGGATGTCAGGAAAAGGTTCTTCCCCAGAGGGTGCTGGGGCACTGAACAGACTCCCCAGGAAATGGGCGCAGCTCCGAGCCTGTCCGAGTCCAGCAAGTGTTTGGACAACACTCCCAGGCACTGGGTGGGATTGTTGGGGTGTCTGTGCAGGGTCAGGAACTGGATGTGATGATCCTGATGGACTTAGTGGTCCCTTGCAACTCAGCATATTCTATGATATCTGCTTAAAAACCTCAGAAGCTGGAGTCAAATCCTGTGTTGCCTTTCATTAACCGAATTTACCGTCACCCAGCAGAAGCTCTTGCAATGACTTTCTCCTTGCTGAAAATTAAACACTTTTAAGGCTGTTAAATGTTTGATTCTGGCTGATGACCCCATCTGCCTGATGGGCTGAAAAGTCACCTTCTGAAAGTGCTGTTGAATAAATGGAGCTCCCAAAGCTTGTCTTTGAGAAACAGCTGACGTGCCATCAGGGCGTCTTGGTGTGTGTTGGTCATTCAGTCATTGGTAACTTCAGAGCTGCAGGAGTAGGAAATGCCTGTTGTGGCAGCTTGTGTTGTCTGGAGTCATGTTACTCTTCCAACACAGTAGGTGACTGGTGCTTTGCCAGAGGCAGTGTCTTTGGCCAAACAGGAAAGGCTGTCCCCAAACATGCATCAGTCAGTAATAAATAGACACATGGAGATCATGGAGATAATCAGCTCATTCTGGAGCAGGATGTTTCAGGTGCCAAGCTGTGAACGAGGTGTTTCTGTAAGATCATGCACATAAACTTCCTCATTTGCTTCCATAAGCAGAGGGGACTGGCCTGCTCTGTGCTGTCTGGCTTGGATTGGGTCTGTGTCTGCCCTAGGCACCCTTGGAGCTGGATTTTTTAGTCTGAGCTTGAGCCAGAGCCTGTAGGAGCAGGTAGATCCTGTTCCTCCTGTTGTGCCCAGTGGCATGCAGGCTTTCCTCTGGGCTCTGCCCAGAGCAGCACCTGTGCCAGCAGACATGGGGCCTGACCAGAAGTCTCCTGTGCTGTGCCCTCCCTTCCTTGGCTTCCCTTGCTGTTGCCAGTGCAGTAACTGCAGGCGGTGGCCCTGAATTGCAGCCTAGACTGATGACAGTTTCAGATGTGGTGTCATTGCCTACATGAGCTGAATTCTTGCCCCTGTTCCTCTTACTCCTGGTTCTTGTCCCTAGTTAGAGGGTCTGGTTTGGAGTAATGCAGAGTCCATATGGGAACAGCCTTGGCTTACTGCTTAGCAAAGCCAGAGGCAGCACAGCCCTCTTGGTGTCATTTACTCTCAGCCTAAGCAAAGCTCCCTACAGTTCTCCCCTGGGCAGTTTCATTCACTCCCCAGTGTTTCAAGGGTCCTGTGTGTCATTGCCACTGTGTCCCCTCCTGGTCTTGGTGCCTGTCTCCTGTCTCCCTGTGTTTGGTACAGAGCACACTCTGGAGTTGTGACTCATGATGTAACCAGTTGGTTCAGCTTGAGAGTCAGATTTGTCCTGTTGAAGTATAATACTTCAAATCCTGCCCAGTTGTTCCCAGTTGTACTTCTCATCTTACAGCTTGAGGGCTCTAAATGACTCATCAGACAACAGGATATTAGAAAAGAATGTCAGTTCTCTTCCTCAGACTTGGTGGTTTCATTGCATTTGGTTTTCTGGCATAAATAGGCAGTCAAAGTAGGGTTAGTGTTATCAAGTTTCTCAAGAACCCATCTTTGGGCAAAAGGCAGTTTTGTGGTTAAAAGTAGGAAAATAATCAAGACATGTATCCCACTGGTCAAGGATTGAGTATTCTGTGGATAATTTGTCATCCTGACCCCCTACCATTGTCTAATTTCCAATTCAAATGTTAATTCCAATTGGAGTTGTCAAGTTGTGATGTGCTGCAAGTGCCTTGCAGGATCAGAAAACTTCTATTGCCAATTTTGAGTTCTGCATTAATCAATGCAAGCTTGGTAAAATGTATGGATTGGTGGCTGTCTTTGCTCTTCAGCTTCTCCACACTCTTGGTGAATCTTGCTCCTTGTTTGTTTGTAAGATAATTGCTTTGGAAATCATGTATGATTGGTTTCAACTCCAATTTTCATGTTGTCTGTGAATCTAAAATAAAAAATACTGTGTTTATGATGCTGGTCTTACTTCAGTTGCCTCAGTCACCCAATGCTGAAGAAAGGTTTTTGTTTTCCTGAAGCAAAGCTCCATTGCCAGTAGCTCACTTGTGCATTATCTTCATTCTGTAATTAGTGATAATAAGATACCTTTATATGTAATAAATTCCTGTCAAGTTTAAATCAAATCTAATTTAGTTTTGTGAAGTTGTGTATTGGCAAACCAAGAGTGTGCAGTAGTTGTCAGAGATCTAAAAGATAAAACAGCTTTATAGTTGTGTTTATAAATAACACTTCAGTTGCAGTAATAGTAATAACAATAGTAATAACAATCTTTTTTAAAATTGGTCATATTCCAGCTCTTCCTGAATGTTTGCAGCCAAGGAAATTGTCAAGCATTGGCACAGGTTGCCCGGAGCAGTGGTGGAGTCACCATCCCTGGAAGTGTTGGAAAGATGTGTGGATGTGGCACTTGGGGACATGGGTGAGGGGTGATCATGGTGGTGGTGCTGGGTTAAAAGCTGGACCCAATGATCTTAAAGGGCTTTTCCAGCCTTAAAGATTCCATGGTTCTGTGGAGGCTTACAGCACAGGACAGGTCTTCCGTTCCAAAATGTAACTGATTTTGTGGTTCCATTATCTGGTTTTGAGGCACAGTGGTGTGTTCTGAGGGGCAGACAATGGCACTCACTCCAGGTATCTCACCTTGCTGCTGACTTGTTCCTGGTGAGGGGATTTGGGTGTCAGCACAGCCCTGGCTCCCTGACAGGTTGGGCTGTGACTGCTGAGCCCCCTCTGCACCAAGTTCTGGTGGGGCTGAGGAGGCTCTGGAGGCCACGGGGGCCTCTTCATGCTTTGGGCTCCCCTGGCTTTTGACTGTCACAGAAACTCCTTTCCTTTTCTTGCTCTTTTGATGGAACCCTTCTGTTTTCCAGGACTGGCAGCCTCCATTCGCGTGCGATGTGGACAAGCTTCACTTCACACCAAGGATCCAGAGGCTCAATGAACTGGAGGTAAACTGGAAAGCTGGGCAGTACTTCTGCTCCCAAATGTGTCTGTGTGTTTTTGGGAGGTGATGTTTGCCAGAGTTGGCCATGAGCTGACAGCACTTTGGACCACAAACAGCAATTTTTAATTAGCACGGAAATTCATCTGTTTGAGAACCTGGTTAGAAACATTCCAGGCATAAAAGTAATGTTAATGCTCATTAAAGGAACATAATTTAGGTCTTTTCCACACAGGTGCTTCAGAGTAGTTAAACTGTCCAGGGCCATAGATCTGTGTCTGTATTTTGTACTCATACAGCATCTTTCAAAAGGAAAAGAGATGAAACACTTGGAGTGCTTTAAAAATAGCCAGCCTTTTGGAAGAAACAATTGCAAAATCTGGATTCAGTTTGTGGAAATTTGCTGTTCACAAGCACTTTCATTCACTGCTTCAATGAATTGACACTAAAGGGGAGTGTGAGGAGTTCTGGTTGGCTCAGTGCTGGTACCATTTGGGATAATGGTGACTCTATGCCTGATTATTCTCCTGATTCTTAGTTTTTAAAGCCCTGAAGTGGCTGTGTGAAGTGCTGGGGAGGGGCTCAGCTGCTGGCTTGGAATGCTAAGGGGGTGATTTGTATGACCACAAGCTGTTCAGAGCTCCCTGGAGTTTGCAGACAAGCTAAACTGTACAGATATGGCTAGTTTTTACCTTAAAATTAGAGAATGTGCTGAAAATAAAATATGTCAAAATTTAAGTTAGTGCTCTTACATAGCAGCAGTGCAGTGATCTAACTGTGGTAATTGCTGTGCAACCAGTCAAGACTTTCCCTGCCCTGACCCATTTGTATCTTTAAAAGTGAAACAAATGCAGTTGTGAGTGAGAAGGGATAATAGAAAAAAACTTCAAAAATTAAAAAGACCCCAAACCTGATTCATTTTTTACTTACTGCAAATCAACCAAATAGTAATAAACTATTGCAATGATTAATGTAGTAAATGCAATAAATCCTGACAATGCAGCTGGTTTAGGGAGCCTTTAGCAGTAATAACTTACTGTTTGGCTGTTCTCCCAAAGTACTTTTCTCAGTGCAGTAAAAGGTAACAAAAAGTGACTCAAGGAAAGATATAAATGCCATCGATGGTATCTGCATGGAATTTATTTTTCTTCAAATAATGAGAGGGAAAAATGCAAAATGACTCTTGCAGAGGGCAAAGCTGGACAAGCAGCTTCAGCTGCAGTGCTGTAAACCTTATACAAAACCTACATTGCTTTTAGCATGCAGTTCACTTGTTTGATTGGTTGCTTTCAGGCTCAAACTCGTGTAAAGCTGAATTTTCTGGACCAGATTGCAAAGTTTTGGGAGCTTCAAGGATGCACACTGAAAATTCCACATGTGGAGAGGAAGATCTTGGATTTATTTCAGCTTAACAGAGTAAGACCATTATGGAAAAACTATCCTGAAGAGCTGCTGTGTTACCTCAATTCCTGGGGGGTGTCACAGTGGGTCAGGGGAGGTTTTGGAGTATATCTAAGCTGAAAAAGTATTGCTTTGTTTAAGCTAACATAGCTAATGGGACAGTAAGAGTAAGAATACATTATCAGGGGAAGACTCTAAGAAACACATTAACATGGAAGTTTTCCTGTGGGCTAGGAGATCACCTTTAATTTACAACTCTTCATTAAAACTGAGCTTATGTATACTGGTCAAGAATTATCTTAGGCTTAATTGGAGAAAGTTCCTGAACAATGACAAAAGTGAGAGGAAAAAAAATTAATTAGAAATATGGAAGAAAAAAAATCAAATTACTTTAGGATGAAATTCATTAAACTTGTGGAGAGGTTCACATATACTGATAGTAAGAGATGGGACTCTCCAATAGGATACATTCTTTCTCCTTTTTTAATGTTTAGGGCAGTTTTTATTGGGAAATTTTGAGTTTATTTTATAGCACTTGTTCCAGTGAAAAGAACTGAGTGTCCTGTGCTAGAAAGTTGTGTTGGGATACAAAGTGACAAATTGCAGCCAAATAAATTCTCAGAGTAGCCTGAGTGCACATGGAACACAGCTGCTGACTTCTTTGTAAATTCAACAGGTTTGTAATTCCTGAATTACAGTAATATATTACAGGTTATATGTTACATATTCCAGCTATTGCCTTAAAACAACTTCAATGTCAAGTGTTTTTTTAAATCTATATATTTGTTGTTTAAAATGTCCATTGGAATGTTGTCCTGCCTTTTTCTTTGAACACTGGTAGTTTTACCATTAAATATGTGACTATTTTATTTTCACTTTTTAGCTAGTTGCAGAACAAGGAGGATTTGATGTGGTTTGCAAGGAGAGAAAATGGACCAAAATAGCCACGAGGATGGGCTTTGCTCCTGGCAAAGCCGTGGGCTCGCACATCCGCGCGCATTACGAGCGAATTCTCTACCCCTACAACTTGTTCCAGTCAGGGGCGAGTCTCTTGGTAAGCTCTGCTGAAACCAACTGCTCAGTTCATGTAGCAGCCACTCTGGGAGGGTTCTCTTGGTTTCTGGAATGTTTGTGAAGCTGCATTTTGTGCCTGGTGTCATGCAGGTGACCAGATGCTATGCTCAGCAGTTCAGGAAGCCACAGGCAAACTTTTCATTAGAAGTGAAGTTTTTAGCATTAGTCCTCCCAGGTAGCCTCTGACTCCTGTTTCCAGCAGGATCTGTTGGTATTCTGTCTTTAAGTTTACCAAAACCTCATGATAAGGGATGTTCCTGTAATGATTTCTGTAAGGCCAAGTACTGCTGCATCCATGGAGCATTCCAGATCCATCTCTCTTGCCACAGCTTGTGGGCCTGAGTGAGCACATGCCTAGAGTGACTCAGGGGCTGTGCCAAGCCATGGCAAGGTTGTGGCACGTTCACTAAGGGGGAGAAGTTGCAGAAAGCTTCCTGGCTGCTGTAGTGATGCTAACAGCGTGACCTGGGATATTTTTCAAGCTTAAATCTTCATCCTTCCTAGTCATCAATCTTTGATTTGCCCATTAAACCATAATTCAGGGTTGATTGAGAGTGGAGGCCACATAATCTCTAATGAGGAATAGGTCTGATCTTTTAGAGCAGCAGTCATTTATTTGGAAAACCAAAATTGGTTGCAGTTGCCAACATCCGTTTTTATTTCTTTGAAATGCTCTTTCCGTGATGCTCTTTCAAAGACAGGAGCGCTGACCTTTTTTAAGCAATAAATGCCCTAATCCTGTTACAAGCAATATCTCTGTGTACAGAAATCAACACAGGCCTTTACACAAAGCTAGCAAAAGGAGGAAGGGATTTCATGTAACTCCAGAGAGGTTAGAATTAGACTTTTTCTGTAGGTAGTGACAATTACTTCTCAGTGAAGAACAGCTAAATTCTGCTGGCTCTTCAGAAAAAGGGGTCTTTTGCAAACAGGATAAGAACAAAATAGAGTTGAAGATAAAAATCTTCATGCTAAGGAAACTGCTGGATCAAAAATTATTTGGCTTCCCTCAAACATTCATGTTAAGTAATGGAAAGCAGCATAATTTTCTAAAGGCGTTTAATTGAAAACTTGGCATTTATATTAGGTCGGAAAACTGAGATTTCTTTTTGGGTTTTTATTGAGCCTGTGTGTTTGTTACACCTGTCTTTGCTGCCATATTTTTGAGGTGCCATTGCACAGGGAAAGATCTCATTTAAATTGTAAAACAGTGAATATCGTACCATAGTATCCTGGGAATAGAAATTTCCTGAGAGTGTCTGTCACACAGTTAACACTCACTTCATGGTTTGTGCAGTATTTAACTCTTTTAGAAGAGGTTTTTCTTCTTTAGGTGAGGATGTGCTTCATTTCAAATGACTTTTCAAGCTCTGCCTTGCAATGAGCACTTGACATCTGTCCAAACCCGTGTGGAGGCAGTTCTAGACAAGTGATGCATGGAAGGTTAACTTATTTTTTAGCTCCTCCCCTCCCCAGGCAGTTAAAATATTCCCCTCCTATATGGGGCAGACACAGATTTTTTTAATGACCTGAGAGAATTCACAGAAATAAGCTGAGTTTAGCTCACTTTTCCCTCTAATTTGATTTTTTTTTTCCTGACAGTGTTGTCTTTCAAGTGAGTTTGTTTTACAATACGTTTTTTGAGTATCATGTCAAATGAGATTCTTTTTGGCTTCCTTTCACATGTTTTTATTAAGTGGTGCTTACCCAGATGCTTCTTGTGTAGGTGTTTGTTACTGTGTGTCTGTTCAGTGGTAATGTAAGCACCTGAGCTGTGTTTTTGGAGAAGCTGTGGCTGTTCAGTGTGACAGCTGTCAGTTGGAGATGTGCTTCCTCCTTTAACAGCCTGTTGAGAGAAGCTCTTCATGCAGCTCTGGTGCTCATCCAGACAAGATTACTGCTTGTATTCACTGAGTCTTTTGATTTTTTTTTCTTTATTTGGTAATACTTGAAATAGTCATTGCTTTCTTTCCTGCAAAAGCCAAAAATATGAAATTATGTAGTTTCCACTAATGACTGTGCCATAACTTTAATCTCCTCTAGATCTGTGTATAGCATTATCTGTTTGTGTGGTTTCAATACATGTTAAAGTGGCTTCAGGAGTTATTTTGACAGATATTCCAGCTGGAGATATTTCTATCTACATGCTGAAATAATGAAACTCTCTGGAGCTGTTCAGAGGGGAATAGACCGGAATAGCATGTTTTCATTAAAGCTCATGTTCAGTCCAACAGCAAAAATTCCTCAAACCAGCCAGTTTGTAATACCCAAAGCAGCTCTCCACAGGGGGTATTTGTTTTCCTCTTTATTTTGAAATTGGACTAGACTAGCCTTGGGTGTCTCCAGAGTAGTTGCAGTGAACCTGTTGGTACTGGCTCCTGCCACCTGTACCTCTCATTCCCAGCTGTAGTAACTGTGTGGCATCCCAGGGAGTCACACTGAATGCCCAGAGGGACAAGTGTCCCCTGCATGAACTGAGGTGTCCAGGATCTTCTGTCAGTGCACCTTCTGTGGTGCATTGCCCAGATGTTTCAGGATTTAAAGTGCAGCAACATTTTGGGGCCCTCAAGGTGGTCTTACTTCTGTTTTTCAGTGAATCCAGTTGACTCAGTAGTTGTGCATCTGGTCTCTTTTCCAAACTAAGGCTTTAGTGAGCTTCATACTTCCAAAGATTTATATGTGTGTGCCCCTGATAGAGATATTTCAGTGTAAGACATTTTGTCACTATAGGACACAAAGTAAAACAACATGGACACACAACTATCCAAGTTATAAAAGAGGGAAGTTTAATTTCTGACTCTAACATTTATAGATCTCTAAAAGTGACAATAGATTAGAGGATGACAGTGCTACCTCTCCAATGACACTGAACAAACGGTTTATTAAATTTCTTCTCCTCCATAAAAAAATACAAAGCAATAAGTTATTTACATAAAGTGTGTGAGAAAGTTTGTTACAAGATTATAAACATTAAAAAGCTTAGAAAAACTTAAAAAACCCCAAAACAACAGACATTTCTCTGGCATCTTCATTGTTCCTGGAGAGCAATGAGCACCTCTGGAGCTTGGTGGGGCTTACCCTCCATGGATGTGTAACAGAGGTAAACCAGTTGTGTCCTACAAGTACAGGGAGCCTGACTGACTTAATTACTACTGATAAATGTCTAAACCTAGAGGAGATTAATTGTATCCCTCTCCCCCCCCAATCTTTTGACTTCCTGAAGGCCTTGTGACCATTCCTGCACTGTCCTTTGTCTGCTAAAGGAGCTGCTGCTTTGTGGCTTCAGCTGAGGGGTTTTCACTTGCTCCCTGTCACTGCTGAGGGTTCAAGGATCGTGTGTGCAACCATCTTGTTGGAATCCAAGGAGATCATGGTCAGAGTGTGTGGGATGAGCTTCTGGGGAATGGTTGATGGAAGCACAACCTCACCAAAGCCTGGCTGGGACAAGGAAAGGACTGCAGAGATGGCAGCTGTGTCCTTGGTTGGAGCCAGTTGATTGTCAGTGTAGGGGTAAAGGAGGGACAGGGGAGTTCTCATCCTTAGACCTTAACAATTCCAGGTGTTCTCTTGGTCCAGCTGGTACTGTGATTAACAGCCATTCCTTACCACTGCCTTT
The DNA here is from genome assembly GCF_035770615.1 of Melospiza melodia melodia. Taxonomy (NCBI): domain Eukaryota; kingdom Metazoa; phylum Chordata; class Aves; order Passeriformes; family Passerellidae; genus Melospiza; species Melospiza melodia. Next base: position 3,002,652 of record NC_086221.1, on the reverse strand, counting down.
GCCTCGGGTTAGAGAGGCACTGGGAAGTGTTTGTGCTTAAATAGGTGGTGAAAGATCATTATTTAGGAAATGTCATCTGCTGTTTTTTAAAGAACAGTGAATCCTCTTTTTTCGGGGGTTTGGGGTGTTTTTTGGTTTGTTTGGTTGACTTTTTCAGGGTTTTGTGGGTGAGTTTTTTTTGTTGTTTGTTTGGGGTTTTTTTGTTCCTGGGGTTTGGGGTTTTTTTTTAGTTTGGATTTTTGGGGGATGTTTTGGGTTTTTGGGCTTTTTTTTTTTGTTTGTGTGTGGTTTTGTTTGGTTGGTTTTGTTTTAGGTTTTTTTTTGTTTTGGGTTTGTTTAGGCACTGCACTGAAGTGAGGCACAATCTGTTGGTTTTCAAGGTTTTCTTACACTTTTGTTTAGGAAAAGCTGTTTGCCTGCCTTCTAGATCTTTGTTTTCAAGGACCATATGTCCTCTATTATCAGAAGCAGTAGAAACTCTTTTTTTCTGATAATTTTGGTTTTCACATGAGGAACTGAATGATTCAAGGACCCAGATTTTATAGATGTTATTTTCTCTTCTCTCATTTTCAACCTTTTCCTCCCCATTTGCTCTTTCTGCTTGTCCATTTTCTGTTCTGAGAAATTGGGGTTTTTTTGCTACCTTCCACTGATATTGATGTCACATCATCTTCTTTCATCTTTGGTAGATGCCTCATCCATGGAAGCATTTAAGGCCAGGTTGGATGGGTCTCAGCCTTTTCTAGTGAAAGTGTCCCTGCCCATGGGACAAGGTGATCTTTAGGGTCCCTTCCAACCTAAACCCTCTGCAATCCTGTGGTTTTGGTTCCAGTGGGAGCTTTAAGGCTCTTGTGGAGAGGCAGCTGCAGTGCTCTGGGGCTCCAGACCCAACCTTTGAGCATCAGCCAGGACTCACTGGTTGTGTGCATGAGCTGGAAAGCTGAGTGGCACTGTGCATTTAATGCTGAAATTAAGTCAGCCATTTGCTTTCAGAATATAAATCTAGAGTTTACAAAGTCTAACACTGGAGGCAGTCTGAAACAAGCAGCAGCTCTGGAGGTTTCTTTGGTCATTATCACAGGCTGTCTGTGGGTGACGGTTAATGACATCCTGCCACCCTTGACTGATACTCCTTTTTTGTTAAATACTTAGTTTTTTAGCATAGACTTCACTTCTAAAATAACACTTTTTCCTCCTTTTCCCTCCCCCCTCCTGGCTGTAATTTGTTTCTGAAAGTCTGTTTTCTGTGCTGTTTATGGGGCATCATCATCCTCACACCACTGCAGTGGTCTCTCTGTCCTTTACTGCTCTCTCTTGCTGAGAAAATGCTTGTGATGGGAATACACTAACAGAACTGGGGAAGTGTGGATCCAGCAATTTCATGAATTACTTCCTGGCAACATGAGATTTTTCTGTCTGTAGGATTTGTTGTTTACTCATTAAAAACTGTTACATTTTGTCTGCAGTTACTGAGTGTTGTGTGGCTTGACAAACGGGGAATTGTCACTAATTATTCTGTTTCTTGCCAGAGGTATGCACAGTTTTCAGCAATTAAGTGTGTTCATTCAGCAGCTTGAAAGAACTAAAACTGTTCTTGAATATTTTCCCTTCTGCCCTTAATTTAAGCAGCAGTTGTCCTCTCCAAAACATGGGAAGAGGGGAGCTCCTGCAATGTGCATAGTACAGAGCTGTATTTCAGTTAGGACAGGGATGTTTGATAGGTTGTAATTTACTTTTATATTGCTCTGTATGTTGGCATGACAGCCACTCAACCTTAGGACACTTCAGCAGTTGCAGAGTGCTGGTGACCCAGTCTGCAAAGCCCCATCTGCCAGAAGAGTTGGGCTTGGTATTCCACACAGAAAGGTTTGGTGCTCATTAACACTTAAAGGATGACTTCAGCTTTATTTAAGATCCATTATTATGGCTATTGCAGCCCTTAAACTGATGAGAAAAAGTGATGTTGTGCCTTGTTCAGATAAGTAATGTTCCATTGTCATACATGCTGTTTATTAACCCAGCACAGGAATTATTAGGGCCCTGTCTATGTTCTTTCCATGAGCCAGGAAATTGTTCTACCCTGTTTGTATTGCAAGGAGAGGCAGAAACAAAATAATCCAATTGTCTCTTTAGTGCTTGCAGAAGCCAGATCTGAGCAGTGACACGAAGGACAAGGAGTACAAGCCCCACGACATCCCACAGCGACAGTCGGTGCCACCCTCGGAGAGCTGCCCGCCCGCCCGGCGCGCCAAGCGCCTGACCCCCGAGGTGAGCTGGGCACAGGGACCCTGTGTGAGTGTTTGTGTGCCTAGGAACAGGTGAGCTGGGACAGAGGGACCCTGTGTGAGTGTGTGTGTGTGTGTGTGTGCCTAGGAACAGGTGAGCTGGGCAGAGGGACCCTGTGTGAGTGTGTGTGTGCCTAGGAACAGGTGAGCTGGGGCAGAGGGACCCTGTGTGAGTGTTTGTGTGCCTAGGAACAGGTGAGCTGGGACAGAGGGACCCTGTGTGAGTGTGTGTGTGTGTGTGTGTGTGCCTAGGAACAGGTGAGCTGGGACAGAGGGACCCTGTGTGAGTGTGTGTGTGTGTGCCTAGGAACAGGTGAGCTGGGCAGAGGGACCCTGTGTGAGTGTGTGTGTGTGTGTGTGTGTGTGTGCCTAGGAACAGGTGAGCTGGGCAGAGGGACCCTGTGTGAGTGTGTGTGTGTGTGTGTGTGTGTGTGCCTAGGAACAGGTGAGCTGGGGCAGAGGGACCCTGTGTGAGTGTATGTGTGTGTGTGTGTGCCTAGGAACAGGTGAGCTGGGCAGAGGGACCCTGTGTGAGTGTGTGTGCCTAGGAACAGGTGAGCTGGGACAGAGGGACCCTGTGTGAGTGTGTGTGTGTGCCTAGGAACAGGTGAGCTGGGACAGAGGGACCCTGTGTGAGTGTGTGTGTGTGTGTGTGTGTGTGTTTGTGTGTGTGTGCCTAGGAACAGGTGAGCTGGGGCAGAGGGACCCTGTGTGAGTGTGTGTGTGTGTGTGTTTGTGTGTGTGTGCCTAGGAACAGGTGAGCTGGGGCAGAGGCACCCTGTGTGTGTGTGTGTGTTTGTGTGTGTGTGCCTAGGAACAGGTGAGCTGGGGCAGAGGGACCCTGAGCAGGGCACTCTGTGTGTGTGTGTGTGTTTGTGTCTAGGAACAGCTGCTTCACTGTGTCAGGGCTACCTAAACGTTCAGAAATGGTGAGAAACAACTGCTCACTTTGAAAGTTTAAAAAGGTTTATTAAACCTTAACAAAAATACAACATAAGAAAAAAGTCGCAGCGCTGGGAACTGCCCCTCGTGGGTACCGCGTGGCTGGTTCATCTGCAAGATGGATGCTCAGGCTTTTATACCCCTGGGGTTGCATCAGCCAGCCCTGGCCCCTCTCAAAGTTTGTCAGTCAGCTCTTCTTTGCCATTTATCAGTGCAGACTGCTTTGTAACTGGATTGGGGGTCAGGTGTTGCAATGCTGCACCCCGTAAGCACCCCCAAGCTTTTCCATTCCCAACTGCCCCATGCAAGGGACACCTGTGCAGCTTCTTTGTACCTGTCCTAGATAATCTAGGCTGTCTGATGGCAGCAATACAGGGGGGGAAAGGGAACTATGGGGAGAACAGAGGACATGTAGACTACAATAACATAACTGTACATCACTAAAGCTTTTCTTAATAGTCACACAATAATGATCCCTTAATTGTGAGAGCCAATCATCTCATTTTCCATCTATAACAGAAATCGTAAATAATGGGTAAGAATTGTCTGGTACTTTACCCAGTGTGTAACTGAAGTTTGGTGTTCTGGGAGGCTCTGCTGTGGGGACTGTTGGTGAGGCTGTACAGTAGGGTTATGCTTTCAGCATGATATAGATACTGTGGGGCTCTTAGATTAAAGTACAGGTGACAAATCCTGGAAGTGAAGCAGCTTTGATCTGTTGTTCCTTCTCCTTGTTCTCTAAATGTACCAGGAGGTTTCTGTACATATCTCATGAGCTGAAGCCAGCTATTAGGGTGGGGAAGATTTTGGTTATAACATCAGCATTGTTATAATTCATTTTTCACTCTTGAGTTCTATAAATTTGTGTTAATTTACCCTTGCAATATAAGGAAAAAATGCATACCATGAAGTCAGTGTGGTTTTCTATGATCTTACACGTCTCTGAGAAGCAGTGTTTGTTTGGATAAGCATGAAATGTATTGGTTATATCTCAGTATCTTCTGTGAAGACATATTTTAGGAGATCATGTGTCTCCTTTGTTGCTGGAAAACAGCAATACTTTGGCTCCAGCCTTTCCAGCCTGATGATCCTATCTCCAGAGAGTTCCTATTTCTTTTGTTTGAGCAGATGAAGAGTAGGGGAGGATATTCCCAGGAGAGGGTCTGATTAGTGGTGACATCATGAGTTAGGAAGGTCACAGTTTGTTTCAGACTCTTATTAACTCCCATTGTTCTGGTCTTGGTCTTTATTAGTGCTAATAGTACAGCATAGCTGTTGCAAATTCTGCTTGTAATTATGCTTGGTTAATGAGATACAATTAAGGGTTTCTAAAGCTTTTCCACTCAAATACCTGGTTACAAGTGGATTTATAATTCTGAGCAGACTTGAGTAGTTTGGGCTGAAACTTTCCATTTGAAGTATCTGCCTGTGGTTGAAGGATTCTTGTTCTCATGGATCCCTTAGGAATTTACAGCAGGACAAATATACACTAAAATTCCAGCTGTTTCTCTGGCAGTGGTCTCAGATGGCACTGACAGAGAGAGCACATTTTTGTCATTTTGTGGGAAACCAACTACACATCCTAAGCCAACAGACAAGGCTGCCCTCTCAGCTCTTGCCCCAAGCACCACTGATGTTGTGTACCTCATTTTTGCGGAAAGAAGATCCATAATTAAGAACATAACTGGAACACACAGCACTAAGGCTGAATTGAGCAACAGGGACTGGCTGGCTTAGCCAGGAGCTGTAGTGTTTTAAGACAGTAATTTCCTGAAATTAAGATTTGTTAATGTGAATTTAGCTGTTCCATATCAATGCAGTCAGAGGTGGTGATTAAATCCATTTTATTCAGCATTAGAGTTCTAAGCAGTTTGCATTTGCACTGACCTGGTTGCAAAAGAGAAATGTTTGGTTCATATCTCAATTTTTTGCTCTAATGCAATACACAACGATTTGTCAATGTCTTAAACTGTGAGTCTTAAATTCATTCTCATGTTTGCCAGTTTGATGTTTTCAGTTGTAAGACACCCACAGTTTTCCCTTGCCCTTTCCTACCTGGTGAGTAAACAGACAGGAGAAAATGTTCATAATGAGAAAGGAAAAGGGCAATGACTGTCTAGGCTGGCTTTGAAATGCAAAGGCTTTAAGTGCTTGATGTAGAGCAGTTCAGTGTGAAAGACCACAACAATGCAGGGGAGGTGAAAGTGAGATGACCTGATGCGATAAAAGGCTCAGGCCAGACCAAGAGCTGCTCTTGTGAAGATCAGTATCAGCTGAAGCACAAAAGGCACAGCTCAGAGGAGCTGAAGATGCAGAAACTGGGTGTCTATCCCTGCACTTGAGGCTCAGGGTATGCTGGCCCTGAGGCAGAACTGCTGCCCACAATGAACAACTTCTCTTGGTGCATTTCTTAAGCAGTGGGACCTCTGAGTGGTCTGATGGAGATATTTGAGCAAAGAGAACATGAAAAGTGATTAGGAAATATTGTCAAAACCAGCTCTGTAAAAATCAAAAAACCAAAACCCCCTAGATTGAACATCAGTTCCCACCCCATAGAGTACTTGGGGCTGTGTCCAGTCCTGCCTTAGACCTGACACACACATCCCATCTTCTGGGCTTCAGAGAGTGGCTGAGTGACTTGTTGCATGACCTCATTTCCTTAGAGTGTTGGAGAAACCTCTCGAAACACTGAGGGATTTGAGAATTGTTCTTCCACCATCTCAAAATTTCAGGGAAGAAATGTAAGCATTAAATGGAAGAGCATTATTCTGTGGTGAAAGTTCCAAGATGTACCAACAAAGGTCCCTGCTTTGAAGACTGAAGCATGTTCTGCTCCTTAGGAGTACAAGAAAATCTGTGAAGGCACCAAGTTCCTTGTGCTTTGCTTCTTAATGGGTCCCACTGAAAGCAAACCCAAATCCTGGTATCATTATTGGCATGGATATTTTGGAGGATTTACTTTCCAATCTTCCATGTTGTTCCCTGCATCATTTCTCTCTGAACTACTTGTAAATAATTGAAGACAAGTATTTCAGAACTCCAGGTGTCAGTTTAGATTTAGTGGTTTGTAAGTATCAGATGGTTCTGAGTTTAATTGAAGTCCCCATAGTGTCTCTCTGACTCTCACTGGAACAAGGCAGGTTACAAGTCTTGAACTTTTGTGATACTTCAGAGAGGTGTTTGTGTCTCACACCAATGCAATCCACATGGTTTGAACTGGAAGGGACTTTAGGAAATGTTTAGTTGGGACTCACAGAGCCAACCTTTCCCAGAGCCAGCTGGAGATTCCAGACTCATCTCTCTGTGCTTGGGCAAGCAGCCAGATCAGCTGGCACTGAACATCTTCCCAAACACAAGTGGCAAACCAGAGTCTTCCAGCTAAGGATGTTACTTAGGGGTTTTTCCTTGTTTTGTTTTTTTTTCCCTTTTTAAAGGCAACCAATGTTAAAAGTGAGACTGACCCTCCAGAAGCCAGAACTCACAATCTGAGACGCAGAATGGGCTGTGCCCCTCCAAAGAGTGAAGGTGGTGAGTGAAACACAGCAGAAATGCAGTTTCTGTTATTTTGCACAAATGTGTTTTAAGACCAAAACTAAAATTAGCATTTGGAACTATTCAAAGTATTTTATAAAAGAAACCAACTTTCACTTAATTTTAAAATAGGATTTTTTGATAAAAAGTTATTTTATGGATTTAAGTATTTTGGGGGAGGTTTCTTGTAAGTGGTTGAGTTTTCTTGAAGATGATGTTTTCATTTGAAAAAGACTTACACTTCTTTGAACTTGGGCGTCTCTTCTGGAACAATCAGAAATAAGATTGGAGCAATGGGGTTTTTTTCTATTTTAAATAATATCAGTCCATGAGCTTTAAATAGAAGAAACTCTTTTAAGAATGTGTCAGATATCAGACACTTTTTGGAAGGAATTTGGACTTAAAATCTGGAAATTTAACTAATGAAAGCAAAAGGTGGTCTGTTTTGAGCTTAATGATAAAGTTTCCATAATATTATTAAATTGCTGCTATCAGCAGACCTGAGTCTATTTTCTCCTTAAGAAATAATTATTTGAGACTAAGAAACAATATTTAATGCCATCAAACAGAAGAATAAGCTTGCTGATAAATAATTTATCCAAATAAATACAGGAACCATTTACAACTACTCAATAATTGAAATTACCTGAGCAATCTGTCAATCTCATTTGTTCCTTCAGAATCTTTTTTTCAATAATTTGTTTAGATTATGGTGTTTTGTAATTTGAATTTTTTTCTTCAAGGAGTCTCTAAGCACTAGCCTCCCTTCCCCAAGAGTAGAAGGAAAAAGCTCTTGACAACATTCTTCAACACCACGTGGAAAGAAAACCTTAGCTGATAAACCTGCTCATAATTCAATTAAAATGAATTAAAATGGCATATACTGAAAAACTGTGGGCTGTGATAGCCAGTGCTGGCTTGTGGGGGTTTGCTGGGATTTTTGGATAACACTGACTTCTGGAGGCGTTGCAGGAGTTCAAGTCTTGCCCTGTGCTGACTGAACCAAGTTTGGGGGATAACAATTCAGCAAACACCTTGGTGTGATGCAGTCTAACAAGCAATCAATAAAACAAATAATAACAAAGAATGCTAAGCATTGAAACATTTTGCAATACTCTCATTTTTTTTCCTTTGCCCAGACAAGGAAATGCGCAGTGTGGTGAAGCTCCCTGAGAAGAAAGAACTTTCTGGGGAGCCAGAGAAGGACAAATCCAAAGCCAGATCTAAAAAACCCACCAATGCTGTGAGTACCCCCTGCCTTCCTGCAGCTTTTACATGCATTTCTGGATTTCTCTAGGGTGTGTAGTAAAACCTGCTGTCACTTTGTGACCTGGAAGACTCCTGGCTGCTTCCTGGAGCCCCAGGCTGAAGCACAGCAGTGTTTGTGCCTGCTGGAATATCAACAGTGCCAAAGCTTCACAGAGCTGGGAATGGCAGGATGGTTAAGTTTCATTATCTATAACTAAAGTAACTTGTTTTCTGTCTCCAAAGTACAGTCTCAAAATAAGCATTTTGAAAGCATAGTGCAGTGGAAGTGATTGTGTGAGCTGATCCCTCCCCACAGCTCTGTAACCTCAGGAGAGCTCTGTGCAGGCTGTGGCACATGGCACTTCACAGACCTGCCCCTAATTCCACAATTTCAGCACTAAATTGGAAGCTTTGTTGTTCAAATGTATCTTAAAAAACCAACTCTCTTCCTGCTCCAGCTCTCCACATGCCACCAACTATCCCCAGAACCCCCTCCTGAAGGCAGTGGTAGTTGTCTCGCTTCTGAGAAGATAATGCTGAGATTCTTTCTGCCCATGCCACGAGTTAGGTCCCTCCTAAAACCAAACCTGTTCCCATTCAATCCACACCTGTAGCTGGTACCTGAGAATGAAGGGTGCAAATACCAGAACCCTGACTCCCTCACCCCCAAATGAAAAAAGAAGCTTGTGGGGAAGAACAGGAGATGCTGCTGCTTTTTTTTTTTTTTTTTTTTTTTTTTTAACAAGTTAAGGCAAGAGGTTCTGTCTGTCCTCTTGACTCTGTTCTGTGTTTGGGAAGAGCCTTCCAGGCTACTGCTGGTGAGAGTTGGGTGTAGGACAGGCAGCAGAGAGCTCATCCCAGGCTGGAGTGCTTGTGCCTGTTCCTTAGGGCTTGGGAGCTGCTCTGTCAGAATTAAGAGCTGCCCCCCTACCCAAAGCTCCTCTGGGAGGTTGGAGGCTTCTCTGGGGAAAATAAGGAACATCCCCAGCAACAGGAACTCCTTTCTCCAGATTTCTGTTTTCCAAGGCAATTGGTCTCAGAGGGGAATGAAACACCTGAGGCTGTACATGGAAAAGCCCATGCTGGGTTTGTGAGCCCCAGCAGGTGTGGGGGTATTCCTGCCCAGCCCCAGGTGTTGGGCTGCACCTGCCAAGGCCACAGTACTGCTGATCTGAGCTGTCCTGGCACTTGGGAAAAAAAATGCATGGAAGGGCTTGCAGCTCTTGTTTAATTACAGAGGGAGGTATTTAAACTTCTAAAAGAATATTCAGGGTGTGTTTGTCTCATTTCCATTGCAGAGATAAAGTAAGAATGAGCTTTGGGGAGTGTCACAGATGGGAGTTACCAAACTGCTTTCACCCTGAGTTACCTTCAGCTCTCCCATTGCTCCTGTGGGATTCTGTGTTGCAGGTGGATCTGTATGTGTGTCTCCTGTGTGGCAGTGGGAACGATGAGGACAGACTCCTGCTGTGTGATGGCTGTGATGACAGTTACCACACCTTCTGTTTAATTCCACCCCTCCATGATGTTCCCAAAGGGGACTGGAGGTGTCCCCAGTGTCTGGCTCAGGTAATCTGACAAATCACTGCAGTAAAGCCAAAGGCTAATTTGTATTTTGTGGGTTTTTTTAAACTGATCAGGAATAGAAAATACAATGAATTGCTATTTAAGGTTGTGCAAATAAGGTGATAGAGGTAAAGCTAAAATGAAGACTGGGAATGCTTCATATTGCAAAGCTGACACTTATTGTTTTCAGCCAAAAATTGGTATGTCTTTGAAGAACATTTTGGATTTTAACTGACACCTTTTCTCTGTACTTATAATTGGAGTCTCACTGGGTGCTTCAGTGTGATCATTTATGGATCTTATCCTGCTTAGCTCTACTAGAGTAAGGAGAAATTAGGCATATTAATTCATTAATGTTTATGCAGATTTATTTACAAATAAATTTTGTAATTTGGTGAACCAAGCAGAGTTTCTTCTTCTGTCTCTGCCTTTTGGAAGTGTTTTCATTTCAGTGGTGTCCTTCCTTCTTACCACTCAGAAGCTGTTCCAGGAGCCCATAGCCCATTTGTGTAAATCTGAGCACAGTGTTGTGTGAATGGGTTACAGAACCAATTTCCTTTTCCCTTGCAGGAGTGTAACAAGCCTCAGGAAGCCTTTGGGTTTGAGCAAGCAGCACGAGACTACACCCTGCGCACGTTCGGGGAAATGGCCGATGCCTTCAAGTCAGACTATTTTAACATGCCAGTACATGTATGTTCCTGCTTCATCCTCCTCTTGTGTACAGTTCATTTGTGTGGTTAGCTAAATTAGGTATATCTAGGGAGGGAGGAAAGGAGGGGTTCTGGGTTTGAATGGAATGAAATCCCAAATCAGAGGTTCTCATTTACATCAGCAAATCCTAGCTATTGCTGGTTCGTGGTTTCTTGTTCCACCAGCTGCTTGTGTTTTTATTTGGTCTTTTCCCACTTTAGAAGAAGTGTCTGTAGGCAAGAGAACAGTGACTGTCAGGCACTCCTGAGAGAGCAGGGCAGCAGCATCTCCTGGAGCCACATCTCTGCTGCAGTTGTTTTTCTCTTGTTGAAACAATTTTAAAATGGAGAAAAGCTTCAAGCTAATGGAGGTTCCTCCCTGAGACAGCTTTGATGCTCGTGCTCCTCATCTACTGATTCCTCAAACATACTCCCTTTTTTTCTCATACCTAGATGGTCCCCACTGAGCTGGTTGAAAAAGAATTTTGGAGACTTGTCAGTACCATTGAAGAGGATGTGACAGTGGAGTACGGAGCTGACATTGCTTCAAAGGAGTTTGGCAGTGGCTTCCCTGTTAGAGGTGGGAAGTTTAAAGTTAGACCAGAAGAAGAGGTAGGTCTTTGAGTTCACTGTGGTTGTTTTTATTGCAGTTTTTCATGGGATGGCTCTTCTTGGTTTAAAGCACAATAATTGAACTGGGTTGCCAAGAGTTTTGTGTATCTGGCAGAGTATTTAAGAGCAGAGCTACACTGGGATTTTGAATAAATAAAATTTGCTGTGATCAGCCATTCAAAGCCATAGGTTTATTCTAGTAGTTAATAAATAACTTCCAAACCAAATAAAACCAAATTAAAAAGGTGTCATTTTAACAAAACAGGGCAGGTCAGGATTGTGAAAGAGGCAAAGACAATGGAGGCTTTAGTCTTTGAGTCATTGATTTGTTTCTTGTATTCCTCAGTTGGGAAAAGTGCTTCTCTTCCATTGCTCTTGAGTAGATTTATTTTCTTGGGTTTTCTCCTCCTGTTGTATAAACCTGTGACTGTTCTGCTCCATTTTCAGGAATACCTTGATAGTGGCTGGAATTTAAACAACATGCCTGTGATGGAGCAGTCTGTGCTTGCTCACATCACTGCAGACATCTGTGGGATGAAACTGCCCTGGCTGTACGTAGGAATGTGCTTTTCCTCATTTTGTTGGCATATAGAAGACCATTGGAGCTATTCCATTAACTATCTGCATTGGTGAGTTTGAGGAATAAACCCAGTCTAGGAAACAATCTCCCTTTCCTTCCCTATTCTCCTTAATTAGTGGACTAAAAGCAGATTTGCAGAGCTCAGCCAGAGTAACCTGCTGTCCTGTTGCAGCAGGGTCAAATCTGACAGTGTAATTCCTACATTGATTTACTTCTGGACAAGAGGTCATGTTTTGGAAAGAGACATCCATTCCCAGTTTTAAAAAATCCATGAAAGATGCAGCAGATACTCCATCAAATGTTTTATTATATTCAATATAAACTAAAAACCATGCGAGTTTTCTTTTAACAATCATCCAACTTCAGCTTAGCAACTCAGTTCCGGCAGGTTTTGTCTGTTGGATGGATCATGCTGTCATAAATCCTCTCATCAAGCCAACACTTGTCAGCTGTAATCAGGACAGATCTTTACCATCTCTTTGATATTCTAAATAGACTGAACTCCTTGAACTTCTCACCTTACAACAGCTTTTCTAGAGTCTGGATTATGCTTGTCACTCTTCCTGAAACCTGTCAAGCTCTTTCTCTTTCCTAGTTCATACGAGTATTCAAGCAGAATGGTAAAACCAATGCCAGCTGCTGTTCAGTGGGTCCTTTTTTTGCTTGATTATTCAGTTGCTGCTCCTTGAAATAGCAGCTTCTGCAGTGCAGCCCAAGAGCCAGTGACTTAATTCACTTGTTTTCATGGTGCTTACTGTTAAAAAAACAAATGTTTGAGTGAAAATAAGCAAAGGAGTGACAGTATTACATGGTAAAAACAATCTATCTTGTCATGTGTTACTGCTTTTTTTTTTCCTCTTTGTCTGAGTCTTCAGTCAGACTGAAAACTGTGGGTGGAAGAGGAGATTGCAGCACAGATTTCATTCCTTCTAGGAGCATTTCCCTCACTGTTCATAGAATGTCCTCCATAGTGTGCCCCCAATTGCATTGTTGTCTGCAGATGGCCAGGAAGGTGTGGCAGTGCATATGAGTTCTTGTGCATACATGAGATACATCCAGACATAAAAAGTTACTTGACCTGCTTTCAATTTATTTATCCTCCATCTGAAAAGTCATTGATGTCCTTTCATTTGCAGATATCCTTCATTCCCCTTCCATGCAGGGGTTTAAATCTGCATTGGAGGGCAATGTGCATTAAGTTAAAGCTGTTCTTGGCCAGAGCACTCTGAACAACCTGCTTCTGCAGAGACAGTGCTCCAAACTGTGAATCAAAGACTCCAAAAAGCAGGACTGGTTCTTGGGAGAGTCCTAGGGATGGCATGTCCATCTTCAACATTCCCATGTGCCTTGTAGGGGCCTGTGTCCTGCCTGGTGCAGTGTTGTGAGCAGCTAACCCCAAGGGACCCAGGCTGCAGCAGCAGAGCTCTCCTAGGGTTGGAGGCAGTAGTAATCCTACAGAACTCTGAATTCTGTGTTGGTTCTAGAAATGGTAAAAGGGAAAAAAAAAAACTCAAACCTTTGCTCTAAAGATGCTTGGCAATAAATAAGATGTCAGTCCTGGACAGAGGAAGAATTGCCATCATTGCTTCTAGTATTTGTACAGGCAAGGATGTGGAGCAGTCAGGAAGCAGAGCAAAAAAACCTGTGACCTCCACTGCTGCTCCCTCAGGCTGCTGGCACCTCAACACCTGCATTAGAACTGTCTGTCACTTGTTCCCCTGAGTCCAGAGACCCCCAGTTCCAATATCTTGCTTCAAGTTTACACAGTTCATATCTGTTGTGTTACCCATTCCTCAGTGCTGGTATATGTGAGGGAGCAGAACTCTTGACTAGCCCAGTCCAGACACAGAATGGATTTCAGTTGCATCTGTGGCTGGTTTTCCTGGACTCCTAGAGTTGTCCCAGGATGATGGCCAGGCACAAGGCTGCAGAGTTGTCCCAGGATGATGGCCAGGCCCAAGGCTACAAAGTCATTTAATACTCTGTAACAACTCCTTGTGTGTAACTCCCTGTGTGTAGCTGCCCTTCCACAGTCCATCCTGCTGGCTCTCCTCTTCCCCTGACACAGGGGCTGTGTAAGCATAGGAATGAACTCCTAGGGATGAGAAGTAGACTTCTGGATTCACACTTCACTTTTATATTTTGGAATCCTCCCAATTACTTCATGATTGATGGAACTGACTGTTGGGTCAGTTTTAGTCTGCCAACTCTTCAGAAGTCTTGGAATAAGGTGATTTGTCTGTTTTCCTTTCTAAATACCTTTTCGAAGTTCATTCTTTCTAAGGCCCTGGAGGCATTTTTGTCTCAGTGCTGCAGTGAGCCAGTGTCAGTTAAGCTTGTAACAGTATCTGCTGGAACACATCTGCATCCCCTTAATTCTCTCAGCTGGCTTGCATCGAGTGCTGAAAGTTCTTTGTTTCTACTCTGGATGTGGATTTTTTTTCCCTTGAAGTCTTGCATAATTTGGAAGTTTAATTTTTACTTCCTATGTGTTGCTTTTATGGCAGCTATACATAAGACAGAAAGAACTGGCTTTGGTTGTTGGACCCAAGAGGGAGTTTGTGTTCATGAGAAAAGACAGGCAGCTTAGGTTTTGAAGTTGTGCTGGAATCAGCAGAATTTCACTGAGGACTTCTTCAGACTTTTTCTCCCTCCCCCACAATATTTGAAGTACCTGCTCAGAAGTGTAGGCAGTTAAAAACAGGTCTGGAGAAGAGGGACCTGTGTAAAATGTGAAGATTCAGGAATGTACAGCACCTTTGCATTCCTTCCTGGTGATATGCCCTTCCTTTGACATGGTGTATTTTAAAGCAGAAGACTAAAAATGTAACTTAAAGTTTGCTTATATTTAACTTTTTTTAATAATCTTGCAGGGGGGAGCCTAAAACGTGGTATGGAGCCCCAGGGTACGCAGCTGAGCAGCTGGAGGATGTAATGAAGAAACTTGCTCCAGAGCTATTTGAGTCCCAGCCAGATCTCTTGCACCAACTTGTCACCATAATGAACCCGAACACTTTGATGGCCCACGGGGTGCCTGTATGTGTCAGACTCCTGTGCTACTCCCCCAACCAACCCTCTTTGATTGGAACTCTACTTAAAGCTGATAATTGAAGCCACTTTTATTACAGAGGTGGTGTGGTGGTTTCCATGTGTGTTGCATCTTCCTTATCCACTAAAATGTGCCAGTGTGAACAGATGAGCAATGGAATTGTTGCCTTTGGAGTCAACTGGCAGACTCTTCTCTGGAGATCTATCTTGGATATTTCTATTTCTGTGTCTCAGCTGAAAGGTTTAGGCTTTACCTTTGGAACAATGGCAGGAGCTCTTGTATGTCTGTTCAATCAGACACAGTTTTTTTGGCATAGAGTTTCTGTCAAGGCCCCAAACCCTATTCTTCCTTTATTTTGTCATCCACATTCTCTTATTTTTCCTGGATAAGTCCTTAGGTATTTAAAAAACATTTTTTCATCAGATTTCATCTTATTCCATACTAGATTATTCATGGGAATTATGTCCCTTTACAACTTAATTGGCTTTTGATGGGCTGACCTTGGGACTTTAAGGAAAATCTGGAAAAAGTAGCAAAATTGTTTGTCTCCTATGGTAGCCTCCAAAATGGAAGAATGCAGGATGACTTGCCTGCTTTCATGCAGACTGTGTGGCCCCAACAGTCTTAGATGAACAATAATATGAATGTTAAGGTTCCCAATTTCTCTCCCCCTTCAGCTGCACATTGGAGAGAGCTGGATCTGTGTTGACCCTAACCCTGAGGTGTGAGGAGCACAAGGCCCAGGCAGCCAACCTAGAACTGTTCAGAGAGGGGTGTGGCTGAGTGGAACCCAGGCTTTCCATGGTTTTATGTGACACTTTATCAGCTGCCAGTTGTAATTCTTGGGCTTGTGATTTAAACTCTGGGAAGTCCTCACAGAAGTTACTGCGAGTTGGAAATCCATGTTCTCCTCCCCATCTGTGTTTGGGTGTGAGCTGACCCTGGCCTGTCTGTCCCTCCAGGTGTACAGAACCAACCAGTGTGCAGGGGAGTTTGTTATCACCTTTCCCAGAGCTTACCACAGCGGCTTCAACCAGGGCTTCAACTTTGCTGAAGCTGTGAACTTCTGCACCGTGGACTGGGTATGTTCCAAACCAGTTTTTCCCTAAGTGAGCAGTTCCAAAGCTGTTCCTAGCTGCTCTATAGCTCTGATTTATTGCTGAGGCACAAATCTAGGCCACAGATCAGAAGGAGCCTGTTACTGTGTTTGCTGAAGGTTTGTCATGCACTGAGCTGCAGGCTGCCTCTGGTTCTGAAGATTTAGTTTGGAATTATGTGTCAGGGCTGATGTAACTTTTGCAGCAGGAGGGAGGCACAGTTCTCTGCATGCCTGGAGTATGAGATGCACCAGTGTTGCTCATTTTTGTGTTCCCAAATTCCATCTCAAATCAAAAGCTGGAATGATAAAATTTCCTAGTTTATTGCACTGGGAATTCTCTAAGTGCTTTCTGCAGCTGGAAACCAAATCCAACTTGGACATCTTTTCTGCTTTAGCTTCTGTGATAAAGTTAGATAATACATGTAGCACATTACTAAAAGTTAAAGACATTGATAGTCCTCTTGTAGGGGAAAAAACAAGAATTGCATCTCATGTGAGAGCATCCTCTTAGGTAGCAGAGGTGCTCTAGGTTTTTAGGGAAAGACACCTTAATGGGAAGAGAGCAGAAAGTTCTGAAGTTCAGATAGAAGGTTTACAGAGCAGTGCATCATTCCTAGTGAGCTTCACTCAGCTCTCAGAACTGGCAGAGATGGGCACACATTACAGTTATTAGGTTAGAGTTATTGAGTAAGATCTTTGTCTTTTTAAAAATAAACACAAATGGAGGACAGTTGCTCCTAAGTTACAAGTAATTTTACCTTGATAGAAAGTGACTCAGATACAAAGTGCTGTCTGATCTCACAAAGGTTCTTCTAAGCTTCTGATATTTCAAATTACTTCTCTTGTGATTTTTTTTTCCCCCCAAAAAGGTCTTGGCTATTTGTTAAGTGTAGCCCAACTAAAACATTGCTAGGTGTAAAAAACATTAATTAGAAGAGAAAGATGACTAATATTGCAAGAAAGCTTTCTGCACTTGACTGTGCTTATATGTTAGTTGGTTTGGTTTGGTTTTTCCTCTTGCCCTTCCATGAGTTTCACACTGAACCCAGCACATAACCTCATTGTACTCTGAGCATCCCTGTTTGCCTGCTCCTAAAACAGAGCTGAGTGACCTGCCCAGCTCAGGATGAGCTGTGTGCTGTGCCTGCAGCCAGTCAGGGACATCAGTGCTCCCTGAGCCAGCAGTTTCTCATGCTGCAGTACAATTCCTGTCAGCCCAGGGTGCCCTGCACCTGCGTGGGATGGGGCATCCCTCGAGTGGTGGGTATAGGCCAGGCTTATGTACTTGTCCTTTTGATGCTTCCTTGGCGTCAGTGCATTTTTACCTTGGATCTTGCTGAGCCCACTGTGGTTTAGTGATTTAGTAGCCTTTAATTACAACCTCTGCAAGAGGGGGCATCTCCTTCAGCTCACACTGGGAAAGAACTATAAGCATTCCTGGCGCGCACAACTCGCGATCTTGATTTCTCTAGTTTTACACTGAAGTGTGAATGTTGTTGCTGAAGGATTTGTCTGGGGGCAGTTTCTGGGTAGTAGCATGCAGAGGGATTGCCTTGATCTCCTGTCCCAAGTGCACCCTGTGTCTGCCCCACAGCTGCCCCTGGGCCGGCAGTGCGTGGAGCATTACCGGCTGCTCAACCGCTACTGCGTCTTCTCCCACGACGAGATGATCTGTAAAATGGCTTCCAAAGCAGATGTCCTGGACGTTGTGGTGGCATCTACGGTCCAGAAAGACATGGCTATTATGATTGAAGAGGAGAAGAGGTTGCGTGAGAAGGTTGATAAACTGGTGAGTTGTAGGAAATGATGGCTTGGGTTGGAAGGGATTTCACTGGTTATCTCCTTCCATCCCCTGCCATGGGCAGGAACACTTTCCACTAGACCAGGTTGTTGCCAGCCCTATCCAACCTGGGCTTGAGCACTTGGAGGGATGGAATTCATTATAATAAATGCAGTAACAGTTGAAACAGTGATGTGAGAACATGCTGGTTCTTGTACTGGGGTGTCAGAGGCTTAGAGGTACTTAGTCCCTTCCTAAGTTGTGGATTTCAGAGGAGCACCTGGGTAAAGAATCATTGATCATGCACCTTATTTTAGTACCTGCCCTCTAATGTTGTTCAGAATGTCACTTTAAAGGTAATATTTGTACTTCCAGTCATTTGGTCAGGAAATGATTTTTTCATTAACCAAGATTTCTGCCTACCTGGGTTGAATATGTTATATCTAAACTTCATTATTCTTTTGATAAATTCACCTTTTGATGTTTTAGCTTGAAATAGCCTCCCCTTTGGAACAGTCACGTCTTCATTAGTCTTTGATGTGACACTCTTGCAGGGAGTGACTGACTCGGAGAGAGTGACGTTTGAGCTGTTCCCTGATGATGAGCGACAGTGCCTGAAGTGTAAAACCACCTGCTTCATGTCAGCAGTTTATTGTCCCTGCAAACCTGGGTTGTTGGTGTGCTTGTACCACGTTGAGGACCTCTGCTCCTGTCCCACCTACAAATACAAACTGGGGTAAGCTTGAGGTAGTAACTAACACCATGATCTGGAGATAGGATTGGGTGTGTAGGTACTGTGATTTGATAATCTCTGCTGCCAGTGGGGCTGCTCTGTTTCTGTTTCAGTCCTTTGCAAATCCAGTGCCCCCACAACAATGGGACTGTTTTGTGCTGACACACAAAGCCTCTTCAGCATTCAGCTCTTCTTCCTCTATAATGGCAAAAATTGCTGGCGAAGTTAGTTTGCATTTTTATTTATAGCAACCAGGTCATTGTCCCTTAGATCCAGTCCTTGCCAAGGAGTATTGTTTTGCTTTTTGGAGCTTTCCTTCCTGTTGTTAACTTTGCTGTGCTCTTTAGTACATCGTTTGTCCTACATGAATGTGGCTTGCTTTAAGACAGTGTCCAAACTCCTTAATTCTCCCATAGAAATTGCTTTTTGAAGCAATTACAACATTGAAATTATCTCAAAAGGAACATGGTGTGGTTGTAAGGTCTTCATTGTATAACCCTGAGCACACAGAAACTTATTTCTGTATTGTACTGACCAACACACTTTAGAATTACCAAACGATTTAGTCTGGAAGGGACCTTAAAGCTCATCTCATGCCATCCATGCCATGGGCAGGGGCGCCTTCCAGCAGTCCAGGCTGCTCTGAGCCCCACCCAGCCTGGGTCCTCGTGCTGGTGCCCTCGTTGTGCCCTCGTGCAGCCGCGGTGTTGCGGGGGGTTTGAGTCGTGTGCTGCCCGCAGGTACCGCTACACCCTGGAGGAGCTGTACCCGATGATGAACGCGCTCAAGATGCGCGCCGAGTCCTACAACGAGTGGGCTTCCAACGTCAACGAGGCCCTGGAGGCAAAGATCAACAACAAAAAAAGTGAGGATTTTACCTACTGCCTGTAGCACGTCATTTAAAAGGACTGTTTTTTCAGTGTTTAGTTTCCAAACTGTAGTAA
The DNA here is from genome assembly GCF_035770615.1 of Melospiza melodia melodia. NCBI lineage: Eukaryota > Metazoa > Chordata > Aves > Passeriformes > Passerellidae > Melospiza > Melospiza melodia. The sequence goes on along the minus strand of NC_086221.1, from coordinate 2,983,594 downwards.
CTTTTTTCTTATGCGATAATCAAAAGAAATCATTTATCACTTTGTGTTTTTAAGTAAATATTTTAGCTGTTACAGTCCCAGAAATGATGCTAAGCTGTCTCTGTGTGACAAGACCATAAATCATTTTGACACAAAGTGGAACTGAAGTAGAAATAGAAACACATTTCATGTGTTTTGTTTCTAAGCCTTACCATGGAAAACCCCTCACAAAGGGAGACTTCTTAACTTAATATCTTTCCCAACAGGTCTCATCAGTTTCAAGGCTTTGATAGAAGAATCAGAAATGAAAAAGTTTCCAGACAATGACCTGCTGCGACACCTCCGGCTGGTGACACAGGATGCAGACAAATGTGCCTCGGTGGCCCAGCAGCTGTTGAATGGCAAGAGACAGACCAGGTAAGTGCCACTCCATGTCTGCAGCAAAATTGGGCCACCAAAAATGGATGTCAGTGGCCAGTGATGGGTGCTAATGCTCTGCAAGATTTAAAAATTAAAAGAATCTTTGTCTCCTCCGCAGAGCAGAGCCATCTTTGACAGGGAGGTTCAGCTTTACTATATGTAATAAGTTAAACATCCTGAGTTTTCAAATCTCTTCTTCCTCTGTGTTTGACAGTTTGTAAATTCATTCCAATGTTCCCTGAAAAGAAAGAATGGTGTGGTATGTCTGACAAAGTAACACTCAGCAAGATACAGTCCCCTTGTCTTTGTGCTGTGGGCACTGTAAATCTGTCCACAGGCAGGTGTTGTTGTATTCATTACTCTCTGTGCTGTGGAAAAACAAAGTGCCTGAACTCCCTGAGCTGCTGCTAGTGGGAATGTTGTATGAGAGGTCTGAAAAAATACCTGCTTTTTACCTTAAATCTTTCAGACAGGTCATTTGCTCAAGGGATTTGAAGTGAGGCAGTGTTCTTTGTGAACTACCTATCTGGTCCTGCTGGCACTCCATGTCTGAAATGAGCTGAAAAGAGCCAGAACAGAAGGCTAAGGCTGGTTCTCTTCATTGCACAAGTCTAGTTGTGCCTGTATTGATGAAGAGCCTTTCTCTCAGGATTCACTAATTACCATCTTCTGTTGAGTCATTCTTCACCCATAGATCCCAGACTGGTGTGGGTTGGAAGGGACCTTAAAGCTCATCTCATTCCAGCCCCCTGCCATGGGCAGGGACACCTTCCACTATCCCAGGTTGCTCCAAACCCTGTCTAACCTGACCTTGGCCACTTCCAGGGATGGGGCAGCTGCAGCTTCTCTGGGCAACCTGTGCCAGGTTCTCACCGCCCTCACAGGGAACAATTCCTTCCCAATATCCCATCTATCCCTGCCCTCCTTCAACTTAAAGCCATTGATCAGGGCACTCAGACTCACCATGAGCACACTGAGCCTTGCAGGATGGTGATTTCTAAGAAAATGTTTGGTTTATGTATGTGGAGAACAGTATGATTCATGTCCACCAATCTTAAGTGTGATGTACTTCAGAAAAATTTGATTGTCATTTGTCCCATTTGGAGAATTTTCACCCATTTCTGCTGCTTTGAGCAACGTGGTGTTTATTGGAGCAGTTGCCTTTTGTGCTGGTAGAAGTGCACCTGTGGTTCCTGCATGGTGCCTCAGCAGGGGTCAGAGCTCCTCACTCCTGTGCTCTTGCAGTACCTTGAAGGCTTGGAAGGACTGGGGGGCAGAATGTTCTGTTACACTGTCTGTAGCTGAATATTGCTGTCACACTTAGATGTGATTCTTGTTTTCTTTCCTGCTGTTCCCTCTGTAAGCCTTTGTAGTAGCAACTTGATAAAAATTCACTTGTGCTGTCCTGCACACACAGGAGAATGAAGCCTCTGTCACAGCAACATGAAAATACTGCAACAAGGAATGAGAAATTCAGCATTCCCACAGGCATGACTTCTGCCAGATAGGGAACCTCCAACCTAGAGATTTTAGGCACCATCATCAAAGGACTTGTCCACTTCTGATCTCCTCCTTCATTTGGTGCTGAGCCATCTGGCATCCCCAGCCTGTGTTCTCCCATCCCTGGTGCTTGTTCAGGGCTCCCAGTGCTGAACTGGGAGCAGCAGCCAGGCCCTTCCCTGCTCCTCTGTGCCAGATGGGTCCCTCCTGCACTGACTTGTCCCTGACTTTGTTTGGACTGAGAAGAGCTGGGAGCAATTCTTATTTTCATCTCTTTGACTAGATCTGTTCTTTTGTCACCATGAGAGGCTCTCAGCCTTCCTCACAGCTGGGCCTGCCAGCTCCTGCAGCATCCCAGACTGTGACAAGTAATTGACCCTGTCCTGCTGCTGTACAGTGTTGAGGCAGTGCTTGCATTGAGATTCTTATTTGCTCTAGAAGAGGTTTTGTCCTTCTCTCACAATTTCTTCTTGAATCTTTTTTGGCATGTTTCTGGGAAAAGTCCAGTTTCATCATAATTTTTAATTGTTTTAGAACCTGTGTTACTTGATTATTTTTTTTCTCACAAGGTTGAAGTGGGGAATGCTCACAACTTTTGAAGGAAAATATAAAGAAGATAATTACCTTCTTAAAATCTTAATACATGTTACATCACATGCAGATTCATATGCCTGGAGGTCACATCTGCTTGACAACCTCCATCACACCCAGTGCCAGGTGTTGGATTCTGGATTCTGCCTAAAATTTGATTTGTGCTTTTGGCAAGCTTTCTATTGTGGACTGAGCATTTTGGTCTGATCCCGAGTTTGGAAGAGTCATGAAGGAGACTTGTTTCCTGTAGGAAGGTTGTCCCTATCAGTCACAGCAGTCAGTGACACTGGGGGATCTTCTCCAGTGCAGTAAACACAGCAGTTCATGGGGAGAAAACCAGGACAGGAGGTAATAAATCATAGTAAATCCTGTGACTCCTGCTCACCAGCTCCTCTGCAGTACCTGAAGGGATGCAAATGGGCTGTACATCCCTGTTTCCTCTGGTTCTCTTGGTGCTGGGGGTTAAACACTCACAGATGCAGGCTTGGAGATGTTCTGTGAGCATCTGAATGGGGCTGGAGCACAGTGTGGCCCTTGTTCTCCTGGCACTGGAAGGCAGCAGTGTTCCTGCCCTGCTGCCATGTTTTTCCTGTCTATCCCCTTCCTTCTCTAGGTCTCCTAAAGCGTGTTTTGTTCCTTAGAGTCTCTGAGGATTTGTGCTTGGAGACCTTTGTGATTATTAACCCTGGATGAACGAGGGTTTGGCTTCTGTCAATGGTTTTTCTTAGGCTCATGTAATTTCTGGTTTTCAAAAACATCTTGTGACAGCTTTGCCATTTAGATATGTGTATGTATATGTATATAAATATTTATGTATTTAAAAACTTGTGCTTTTCCTTGGAAGACACTGTGGAGCTTACTCAAAAACCAGTAGAACAAAGCAGCCTGTAAAGAAACCTGCGTTGTACCTGAGGCTTTGAATTCATTTTATTGTTCAGCTGACTGTGGGGTTTGGAACTCTCAATGTGATTCTGTGTATCCGTTAAAAATACCTATTTTTAACACAGAATGGTAAATGAAAATTTATTTTATAGAGTTCACATTCCAGTCATGCTGGCATATCCTGCTGGGCTGTTCTCCTCTTTTGTATAAATAACACACTGTGGATTCAACTGGAGCCAGCATTGTAAGGGATCTCTTTCCTTTTCTGTTCAGGGTTCTCAGACCTCATTAATACTGGCTTGAGTTTAGAGAGGCTTTTAATATTGGGCCATTTGTTAACACTTATAAGCCACTCATTTGCTACAAAGCTTTTAGATAAAAATAAAAATGCTGATTTCAGTGTAGAGAGGATTTTTCAGAAGTGCCTACACAACCTGTCAATATAAAACCCATTCAGAATTGGGATTTGTTCTCTTTTGGTGTGGACATGGGCAGAGCTGACTACAACAGCTACTGCAACATAACTGAATAGTTTATCCACAGTTGCTTTGTGTTCTGGAAAAAAAAGCTTAATTTTATTCCATAATAACCAGTGCCCTTCCAAGGCTGAGTCGTTGTTCCAGAATCCTGTTTAATATGAGTATTTCAACAATAGCTCGTTCTACAGTGGCAGACTGAGGTTTCCCATGTATGTGAGCCCTGGGCTGCTTGGATGCTTGTGAATATTCTGCTGTTCCTGAAGAAGGCCTGGCTGACATGAAATCATAAGCAGATGTCAGGGAATCAATAAATCACAGAATGGTTTGTGTGGGAAGGGACCTTAAAGCTCATCTTGTTCCACTCCCTGCAGGGACACCTTCCACTGGACCAGGTTGCTCCAAGCCCTGTCCAGCCTGGCCTCAGAGTTGATTTCTGGGGTTTATTTTCCTATTTAGTGGTAAGCTGAAGGCTGAATGTGTCGTTGCAGGTACCGCTCCGGGGGAGGGAAGTGCCAGAACCAGCTGACGGTGAACGAGCTGCGGCTCTTCGTGAGGCAGCTCTACGCCCTGCCCTGTGTCCTCAGCCAGACACCACTGCTGAAGGTAACTGGGGAAGCCTTGGGAGGGGAGCAGGAGCATTCACAGAGTGATGGGTTTGCACTGCATTCATCTCCCATCTCACTGTTTGCTCCAAGAGTTAATACTGGGCACTGCAGGCTGGGGTGACTCGTGCACATGGGATGCTGAAGAAAGGAGCTCTGACCAGCTGCTGTTTGTGGTCAGCAGAGTTTTATACTGCACATGTAATACAGCTCACAGGCTCAAATTCTCCTTATCAAAGGCGCTGTGGAGAATTTAACAATAGGAATGCTGACACAGCAGCAGATAAGTTCCTGAGCCCCTGACTCAGATCCAATCTTTATACCCTTTTAAGGAAAAAGCTTGTAACCCTTACCTGTTGGTCACTTTTTGGTCCCTCTAACCCTTTGCCATTGGTCAAGCTTGAATTCTGGCCAAGGCTATAAAAGTAGCATACTGTATCCCTACTAACTTAGAAGAAGAGGAGCTGAGACCCTTCACGGACTCCCCAAATAAAGCCATCTTCGTGGAATAGCCGGCGTCTTCTTCCTTCTCCTCTCTCAGTCTTCTGAAGCCTCCAGCCAAGGGCAAACTTACCCAGCAGCAAGCTGAAATCTTATGAGCTGGTTAATCACTGTAAGAGCTGAATATCACCCTGCTTGCTGGGGGTTTGAACTGCGGCTTCATGGTCTAAGTGAGCTGGCTTCTGGCACTCAACCCCCCTGGGGACAGAGATCCCAGGCTCATGCTCTGCTTATGATAAGGTCTGATAAGAGGTTATTATGCACAGGCAAATCAAACCATTCATGTTTGTGAAGGATTGTAGGAGAAGGAGCAGGATGACCTGGGTAACTACAGTTAAAAGTTTGGGGTTTCAGTTACCTGCTCTGCTGTAACGAGTAAAGCCAGGTTTACCTGAGAGCATTCAAACTCCCCAGTGCTCTGAGGGACAGCTCTGTCATCCTTTCCACTTTCCTTCTTTGTTAATCCAGAATCAGCTTTCTCAGTTTTGTAATTAGATCCCTCTTTGTGCTCTCTAACCACATTCCAGGAAACCCCACAGATAACTCCAGCCAAACCCAGCCCAGGCTGGCCAAATCCTCTCTCTAGCAGAGAACCTGCTGCTGCCTGGAGTCAGAGCACTTTGAATCCCACCACCACCAGCTGTGCTGGTTCTGTGCTCCCCACATGATGAGCCCTCAGGCAAACTGAAAGTAATTCAAGATCTTGTTTCAGAATTTGCCCAAATGTTACATATCACACTGAGGGGTAATTAAAAAAAATTCTGTGCAGCTGCAATTCCTGTCTTAAAGGAGAAGAGCTTTGCATATTTGTGACACTTGAAACCAGGAGAGGCCGTGTCCACTTCTTGAACTGTCCCTCAAGTATCCACCCAACACTGAGACACCAGATGGTGCCATGGAAATGAATGGGAACAAACCAGTTCTACTCAGCTTTGACTGCTGCTTTGGAAGCTTTATCTGCCCTGCAGTGTGTGGATCAGATTTGATGCAGTCCTATTTACAGTTATTTGTTTGTAGCACTGAAGCTGTGAAGTTTTCTTGCTGGTTGAAAAGCAGAAATTTGGAAATGCCAGACATGCAAACAGTTCCTCTCCATCTGGCATTCCTGAACAGGGGAATAACAAACACATATGGTCCGAGTGTTCCTTTGTGTCATCCTCAACAAGTCTCAATTATATGTCATTGTGCAAATTAGGCTGTTAATATCAATGACCAACATTACTGGAGATGGGTTCACAATTCAGTCTATCTCTAAAAAATGTTTGATTCCATGCTGGGGGAGGTTGCCCACCCTGGGAGACAGCCTCGCTGGCAAAATGCCAAGGTGTCAGCTGTGAAGAAAGAATTTCCTGCAGGAACAGCATTTCAGGCAGCACTGGGAGTACTGGGCAGGTTGCTTCATACAGAATAATCCCAGTCTTCACTGTGGGATTGCTCTGGATGACTGTCCTTTATCCTGAAGAAAGGGCAAACAGCCCCAGAAATACCTTTTGGGGTAATGAGCTGCTGAGTGCATGGAGAGAGAGAGGGTGTTGCCCTGCATGAGAGTAAAATGCCTGTGGCTCGCTGGGACTGTGGGGTGCAGCTCAAAAGCCAGTCCAGCAGAAATGAACTTCAGAAATTCTGTGCCCTTCCCAGTGTTTTGTTTCATATTCCTCACCTTGCTGTTCCTCAGCTGCCTGGACCATTCCAAAACAAAGCCAGGCAGCAACACCCATGGAATTCTTAATTTCCCTTTGCATCCTTTCTGTTCTTTGGAGCCCTCTTTCTGGCACCCTGTCAATGGGATTGCTTTGTTCTGGGGTACCCAAGCTTGTGGCCATGCTACACATGGGGAAGTGCTGGCCACACTGTGTGTTGAAGACACTATTGTAGTGTTTCAGCCCTCAGGATAACTTGCCATGTGCCATTTACAAAAAGCTCCTGGTACTTTTTCTAATGTTTCCACACCTCCTTTCTCTGGCACATAAGGTTTAATATAAGTTATTAATTACATCTAACCCCTCCCCTTATTATGGGGTGCTGGGGCTGGTTGTAGCAGCAGTTGCAGGGTGTGGCTGGCTGGTAAGCTTGGGGGTTTCCTTTGTGTCTTTGGTGCTTGTTATGGTTTATTTAGGGAGGATGTTTATTTAGGGAGTGTTTGTTTATTCAGTGTCATTGGTAGCACATCCTTTCCCAGAAGCCTGGGCCAACTGGGATGTTGTTGGTTATGGCCTTGGGATGGGGTTGGTTGTGGTGGTGGGGCTTGCTATAGGGGTGTGTTAGGGTTACTAGTGGATGAGGAGACAGTGAATAGTGGGGGGTCTGCTGCCAGTCTGATCAGATGGCACAGGGTACAGCACCTTGTACCAAAAACAAAAAAAAAGCAACACTATAACATTAGACTATCACAATGAAAACTCTTAAATCCTTCATAATTAAGGAAAGTTTCAGGAGCAAAAAACTTATACATCTTGGGAGGAGAAATGTAGGAAATAGGAGACATCCATCTGGATAATTTGCCATGTGCTCCGTGGCATTGCAGCAGGGGGTTTGCCAGGAGCCTGTGCTCCCATTGTTAACCCTGCGCTTCCACGGTCAAGCGACTTGGCAGAGACCTTTCATCTGATTCATTGTTGCATCTGTGTATTTCAGGATCTCCTTGACCGTGTGGAAGCTTTCCAACAGCAAAGCCAAAAGCTCCTTTCTGAAGAGATGCCCAGCGCTGCGGAGCTGCAGGAGCTGCTGGACGTCAGCTTTGACTTTGACGTGGAGCTGCCGCAGCTGCCGGAGCTGCGGGCGCGGCTGGAGCAGGCGCGCTGGCTGGAGGACGTGCAGCTGGCCTGCTCCGAGCACAGCTCCCTCACCCTGGATGACATGAGGCGCCTCATCGACTCCGGCGTGGGGCTCGCGCCCTACCCCGCTGTGGAGAAGGCCATGGCCAAGCTGCAGGAGCTCCTCACCGTGTCCGAGCACTGGGATGACAAAGCCAGGAACCTGATAAAGGCCAGGTAGAGCTAAATCTTGGTGTGGCATTTTGTAGTTCCATGAGTTGTTTCAGATGGAAGTGCCCTGACTCCTGGAGGGGCTCCCCGCTTTGTTCATCCAGTATGATGAAGGCAAAGTTTGTGCCAGCCAGAAGGGACAGGGCTGGAGGAGGGAGATGAGAGATGGAGCAGTTTCAGGTGTCAGAGTTGCCTCGCAGTGTTTGTGTTGCTCAACCATCTTGTGTAATTCTCCTTGTGCCACAGTGTCATGGTTTGATGCTACCACAATGCCAAAAAAGGTTATCAAACCAGGACACTCAGGAAAGGGGTTTAAGGTGCCTCTTCTTCTTTTCCACCTTCTCCCCTCCCCAGTTTCAGGCTGGAGAACACGTGTTCAGACCAAGCTCAGATAGGTACCACCAGCAGGTAAAATTTCATAGTCCACAGAGTCCATGTAGGACTATTTCTAACTAATAAGGAGGAGATTTTCCAGATTAATTGGTGCAGGGAAGAAGGAAATAAGCCAAGTATATCCTTACTAAGAAAAATTTTCTTGTGATTTTTACCTTCTGATTTATAAAATAAAACGGGAGAGGACAGTGTACTTAAAATTAGGAACGTGGCACAAACTTAAGTCCAGGTTTCTTCCCTCAAGATTGCTTTCTTTTTTTTATTTTGTCACACTTGAAGTATTGGAACATTTCTTACCCACTACTAACCAGTGTTTTAAGACAGCTTAAATAGCACATTAATGACTAAGCTTGGGTTCAACGTTCTATAGGGAGCTGTGTAGTGTTTGTACCTTTCTAAAACCTCAGAATCAAACTGGGAAATACAGAAAAGCCCATTTCAGGATTTTAACCTTTGAATGCAGAATCTCTCAGTTGGTGCTGGTCTGGGGTTTGGTGGATGTCTGTCATCCAAAAGTTAATAAAAGGTACATCTTCTTTAAGTCCAAATGTGAGAATATTTCTAGTTGGAGGCCAGAGTAAGCAAACACACATTTCTAAACCCCCATGCTCCTGACACCCTAGCTCTGCTGGGTGCAGCCAGTACTGAACATCATCAGTAACATCATCAGTTGGTGTGGCCCTCTGATTTAACAACCCAGGTGAGTGGAAGAGCCCCCCTGTAAGCAGCATCTCCCATCTGGGCTGTTGTGCTCCCCCAGGCCCCGGCAGTCCCTGAGCAGCCTGGCAGCAGCAGTGAAGGAGCTGGAGGAGATCCCAGCCTACCTCCCAAACGGAGCAGCACTGAAGGATGCAGTGCAGAAGGCCAAGGACTGGCTGCAGGAGGTGGAGGCTCTGCAGGTACGTGAGCCTGGCTGCTGGGCAGGGACAGTGACCCTGCTCATGTCACCAGAGCCACCCCACCCCCTGTGTGTGCTCCTGGGCTCTGGTGTCACTCTGAGCTCCCAGTCTGGGACATCATTGGTTACCTCAGCCATGGGGCAGCTGCACCCACTGCCCTGATTCTTGCTTCTGTTTCTGGTCTGTATTCCTTCACCTTTGCAACTAACTGCCTGCAATAAAATCTATAAAACAGCTATTAGCAAGAATTGAAAGTTAAAAAGTTGCTGCAGTATGGAACTTCACATTAAGGTCATTGTTTCTGAGTTGCTCAGTAACAACTCCTTGTTAATCACATTTTTGTGCTGCACTGAGGTACAGAGTGGTGCTACAGAAGTAGTTCCTGGCTCGGCCTTGCAAGTGCTCAAGCCAGGGGTCAGTGGGACTGCCCAGATCAGCCCAGAGTGGCACTGGGATAGCCCTGATTTCACATTTTGGTATAAATTGCCCAGTATTTTCATTTGTCCTGTTTTTGGTTTTTTTTTTTTTTTTTTTTGTTTTGTTTTGTTTTGGTTTTTTTCTATAAAGTGAGCTCTAATTTAACTTAGGGGTATTTTCAGGTCTGTCTGGCCTAAATTCAGCTTTCAATAAAAATTTAATTTGAGCTCATATTTAAAAAACTAATTTCCTTGGATTTAAATATTTTTAAGGAATAAAATTCATGTAATACTAACTTTCATTTGAGGGCTGTCTTGAAAGAATTTGAGTGGTTTTTTTTTTTTTCTTGGCACTTGCTAATCTCTTGGTCTGGACTCTGAAATTCTGCCTCTTGAATGTGGAAAACCAGTTCTGTCTGCACCAAAAATTTCTGCTTTGGTTCTGTGAAGGTTTTGTTAAATGCCTGCAGTCACTGTGACTTGCAGGAAGTTCTTGGCATCAGGACTTTGAAGTTGCTACAGGTGTTGGGGCTGTTTTGGTGAATATTTCTCCAGTCCTAAATCAACTGCCTGTTCTAGTAATTACCTCTGGAATTACTGAATTGTGCTGCTTTACCTCTGGGTGTGTGGTGCCTGCATTGCCTGAGGTGTGGGGTGCCAAGGGAATGGCCAGAGCTTGTTCCCAAATGGCACATGGGATACTGGGGGTGATTCTCATTCTTGGCCTGAGCCTGGGTTAAATTGTCTTCTGGTGCTGGAGCTCCCTGCAGTACCTGAAAGGAGGCTGGAGCCAGGGAATCAAGAGTTTCCTCCCAGGGAACAAGGGACAGGGTGAGAGGAAACTGCCTCAAGTTGCACCTGGGGAGGTTCAGGTTGGATGTTGGGGAAAGTTTCTTCACTGGAAGGAGTAATCAGGCCCTGGCACAGCCTGCCCAGGGTAGAGTCATCATCTCTGGAGGGATTTAAATGTGTGTGGATGTGACACTTGGGGACAAATGGTGGCTTTGGCAGTGCTGTGTTAATTGCTGAAATCGATCTTGGTGATCTTTTTTCAATGTTAATAACTGTATAATTTTATAATTTCAGAATTATTTTGATTTTCTGCTGTGAATGCACTGTGAGACTGGGAGACTTCTTATATTGTTGGCAGTCTCTGATTTTGTTCCGTTATCTTTTTAAAGGATCACTTGGTCACATCCCAGCCCCCAAATGTGTTGTTAGTTTTGTCTGGTAGTCAATGACTAAGTGCACAAGCAGCACAAATATTGGGCTGATAGTGCCAGTCACTGAGCTGTCTGAGCATTAAATTAATTTTTACAACTCTGCCCTGAACTTCTTGAGTGGCTGCTGTGACCTGGGCAGTGCTGTGTGCTGGGTGCATCCAGCATCTCCTCTTTTCCCCCTGGCAGGCTGGGGGCCGTGTGCCCGTGCTGGACACGCTGGTGGAGCTCGTCTCGAGGGGCCGCTCCCTCCCCGTGCACCTGGAGCACCTGCCCAGGCTGGAGGCCCTGGTGGCTGAAGTGCAGGCGTGGAAGGAGTGTGCAGCAAACACCTTCCTGTGTGAGAACTCTCCATATTCCCTTCTGGAGGTGAGGCCTGGCTGGGGATCAGCTCAGTCATGCATGTGCATTTGCTGCTCCCTCAGTGTTTGCCAGGAGGGAGCAGTAAATATTAAGTATATTTGCAGAATTGCTTTAGGATTACACAAACTGTTTTAATAAGAACTTTTGTTAGTGTCCTATAGCTCTAATAATAGTTTTAAACTTTTAAAATGCTTAAGATTTAGCTGTGTTTTCTCTATTCTTCTTAATCAGTGGCTAACAAGAGCAGGCAGTGCCAGTGTCTAACGTTTTCCATATGAATGTGGGAATAGTGACAAATCTGTGGCACTGGATTAACTCCAGTGCATCAGACCGAGCTGCAGGTGAGCAGGTTCTACCTGCTCCATCGTCCTCAGGTTCAGGTGTGCCAGGGCAAGGCTGGGGCTGTGTTTGCTGCCCCTCTGGAGCTGTGGCTGTGTCACACCTGCAGTCCATGAGCAATGTACACTCTGCCCAGCACTGAGGCTCTCTGAGCCCCCTCCTATTGGGACAGACAGGAATGTAGGGCAACCTCTGGAATCTCTGCTCTTTCCCAGGGTTTGCAGTTTCAGTCCCATGGAGGCTGTTCAGCATTTTGTCTCCCTCCCTCTCCCTCCCCCTCTCTCTCTCTCCCAGCAGTCTGGGTGAAACACAAGGGTTGTTTGGGTCTGGGCATTTTACAAAACTGAAGTTTGAATTTTCCAGCTCTCCCTGCCTTCCAGATAACCTCATCCTAATCCCTCAGATCTTTAATGGAATAACTACAGGAACCCTAGTTCTCAGTAGGTGCCTGTGGCTGCATCCAGGCAGGGAGGTGCATTAGGAACAGTGCAGGTGTAACACTGCTGCATGTGGGACACTGCTGTTCTGTCCCTCAGGTGTTGTGTCCCTGGTGTGACATTGGGATGCTCAGTCTGAAGAGGAAGCAGAAGAAGCTGAAGGAGCCAGTGCCAAGTGGCAAGAAGAAAAGCACTAAGCTGGAGACACTGAGTGACCTGGAGCGGGCACTCTCTGAAAGCAAGGACACTGCATCTGCAGTAAGTGCTCACATCTCTCCTAACTGGAATCTCTTCTGAGTTCCTTGAATCCTTCTTTCTGTTTGCCTCCTGTGCAGGAGTGTGGCTTCCACCCTGTTTTTGCTGTGCTGCTCTGCAGGATTTCTGAACTGCACTTTGCTGTGTTTGCTTCAGGCTTCCCAAAATTGCTTTCAGTGGAAACAACATGTGTTGCTTTGTGCATTAGGCAGCCTCACAGTTTGCTAGGCAATGCCTGTAGCTGAACAAAGCACAGGAAAACAAAAATGGAGACCTGTTTTCCCCTATCATACCTAAAGCTTATTAAAAATGGGATAGGGTTTGGCCAAGTCTGATCCTTTCAAAGAACACAATAATCCAGCACCATTTATAATTAAAACAAACATTCTAAATAATTAAAGAAAACCTCATGAGTTATGGAGGCCCTAAAACATTGCTCTGGGTGGACCAGACTCAGTTGCTGATGGGGAAGAGCTTCATTGCAGCAGATCTAGTGCACGGCCTCTGCCTGGGCCAGGTAATGATGTCTTGTGCAGTAGGGGCTCATTGGGTGGGGCTTGAATGTCATTTAATGTGGGACATTTAAATTTTAACCTATGGCAACTACTTGAAACTCGTACTTTCAGTGCTTTGGTGTTGGCATCTCTCGTCTGACCCCCAGAGCTGGAGCACTGTCCCTGTTGTGGCCCTGTGGGGACAGGCTGGGCCCTGGGTCACACTAAGCCCTTGGTGACTCCAGGACCCCTGGCCAAGGAGATGCAGGGCACCCCAGGGACTGCACCCAGGAGGGGGAGAGGTCATTCAGTGTGGCAGGGTTTGCTTCTGACACACGAGGGGAGCCAGAACCTTCCCACACTCCAACCCAGCTCAGCACCTGTGTGCACATCAGGATGTGCTGTGTCCCAGTCCCATGTCTGCCCAGCATGGACACAGCTATCTTAACTTTTCCAGAGCTGATTTTAGTCCAGGAATTATGCCTGAAAGCTATGGTGTGAGAAATAACCGCTTTGTATATATCTATAAACCCTTCTCAGTGTGTTCATATACATTATAAAATGCATAGAATTAATTAGTTGCAGCTGGTTTGCACAGCTTTTATGAAACTGAAATACATTGCTGGTTTTATAGGAGCTAGTGCTAAAGATTCCTGAAAAAAGGATCATGAGCATTTGCAGAGAGGGTAAACAGCACATCCAGGGTACACCTGAGCTTTGTCTGCTTTTCACAATCCCCAGAGCAAGTTTGTAGGTCAGGGCATGGCCCTGAGCACTGTTCAGCATGTGCAAAGTGAGGGTGAGAGGTACATTTGCATTTGTGCAAACTGCCCAGGAAGCTTTTCTGAGTATCCAGAGTCAGACAGCTGAGAGACATTCCCAGAGCAGTGTCTACAATCCATACTTGCACTTTTCAGGATTTCAGCTGCTTGAGGCAGACCATGGTTTTGTAGTACAAAACACAAAAACTTGGAAGAGAGAAGGGGTTAGGAGCTATTTTTTTATGAAGAGTTAAGCTTTTTCTCTCAGGGCCTCATGAGAAAATGGAAGGGAATTGAAGTCACACCACAGCACATTCCCAGTGCTGCCCCTCCAGTCCCATTTGCTGCCCCACTGCACATCCCCATCCTTGCTTCATTCCATCATTTAAAGCCCTGGAGACTGGTGTGTGTGCAGGGTGATGGAGCAGGGGGCACCCTGTTTGTAACAAGCAACTCCCTTGGGGGTGTCATCTGGGGGGTCCCAATTGCTGGGGTACTGGTCATCAGTTTCTCTGACTCTGGATTGAAGGCACTTGGGACAGTGGTTCGTGTTTGGACTCAGGTGTTCATTATTTCTTATCAGTAAAACAGTATCACTGCTGTGAGTTCTGCAGCTTTTCATTAGAAGGCACAAAATGGCCAACAATCTCTTGTTACAAGGTCTTTTAAGACTAAACTGTCCAATTAAGAACTGATACCTAGATTATTTTCCCTTTTAACCCAATAACTCATCCCACAGAGCCCACAATGCAGACTTTTCTGCCCAATTACAAAATGCCACCCAAACCCATGAAGAAGGATGAAGAAGCATGAAGAAGAAACCCAGGAGGACACCCTGTGCCCTCCATCTTGCTTCCATCCACAACACACTAAAAATCCCAAAACCTCAATTTCTCACCAAGTGATACACCTACACTACTCTCTATAATGTATTTCACACTTTAGGGGATTCTAGTCTGTCCTGAAGTCTAAGAAACTTTCTCCATGGATGAGGGTCAAAGTCAGTGCTCTGTTGTGGACCCCTGGGGGGGCATCTCCTAAGTTACACCCTATTGGCTCCTTCCCCTGTTCCTATGTCTGAACATGGGTGTTCCTGAGCCACTCCCTCCCGTCTCCCTGATTGCCCCTCACCTTTATCCTGCCCCAAGACCAGGGTCAGTCCCCGGAGGGGAGAAGGCTGGACCCAGAATGGGTGTATGGCTGGGACCTGAACATCTCACCGCGAGGCTGAATTAAACATCTATAGATATTGTGCAAAGGCCCTTTTTGCATCTTTACTTTGGACTTTACCAGCAGCAATTCAGGCTGCAACACTCCCCTGGGGGTCAGAGAAATATTCCCTGTGTGCCCTGGTTTTCCACAACCATCCTTTGCCTCCCTTTCAGATGGCCACGCTGGGAGAGGCGCGGCTGAGGGAGATGGAGGCGCTGCGTGCCCTGCGAGCAGCCAACGAGCTGAAGGTGCTGGCGAGCGAGGAGGACGCCGAGCTCAAGGTGTGTCTGTGCCAGAAGGAGCCGGCTGCTCCCATGATCCAGTGTGAGCTCTGCAGGGGTTTCTTCCACACGGGCTGCGTGCCCGGCGCCGCGCCGGGGCCGCGCGTGTGGCTGTGCCCGCAGTGCCGGCGCTCCGAGAAGCCGCCGCTGGAGAAGATCCTGCCGCTGCTGGCGTCCCTGCAGCGCATCCGCGTGCGGCTGCCCGAGGGCGACGCCCTGCGCTACATGATCGAGAGAACTGTGAACTGGCAGCACAGAGCACAACAAATGTTGTATTCAGGGAATCTAAAACGCATCCAGGACAAAGTTGGCTCAGGATTACTGTACAGCAGGTGGCAAGGCTCGGCAGGACAGCTGCCGGAGACAAACAAGGTGAGGCTGGGCTGGGGATGGGCTTTGACACTGGGAGCGTGGGGTCAGTGAGGACAGGGGGTGGTGCTGCTCTGGGTTCGGGTCTGCTGGAGCTCCCTACAAATCCCCACAAGGCAGAGGATTTGTTCCTGCTTTACAAAACCCAGAACCGGAGCTGGGCCCTGCTGTGCCCCTCAGCCAGGATGTGTGTGTGCCCCAGCAGCAGCTTCCTGCTCCCTTCTGCTGGAGTCCAGGAACGACAAATCCCGAAGAGCCTGATGTTCCCCTCTCCTCTTCTAGCTCTTGTGTTCTGCTGTGGCACCACTAATGACAGAGCTGCTGAGTTATTGTTTCTGGAGTGCATATTCTAGCCATGATATTTTCTGAAAAATCCTTTCCTTAGGATTTTTCCTCCTGAGAAGCTGAGAGGCCTCAGGAACAAAATGTAAACAATGGTTATCTGCTGCTGTGGAATGCAATAGGTGCATCTGGGATTGGTCTCATAGAGTTATTTCTAATTAATGGTAAATCACAGTCAGCTGGCTCAGACTCTGTCTGAGACACAAGCCTTTGTTATTCATTCCTTTTTTTTTCTATTCTTAGCTAGTCTTCTGATGAAATCATTTCTTCTATTCTTTTTAGTATAGTTTTATTGTAATATATATCATAAAATAATAAATCAGCCTTCTGAAATGTGGAATCAGATCCTCTTCTCTTCCCTCATCCTCAGACCCCTGTGAACACTGTAACACCTACTATTCAGTTGGTCTTTATATTCTGCTCCTACAAGTATTCAAATAAGTGTTGAGAATTACTGACAGAGGCACAAACTGCCCTGTGCATTACCAGCTTGGCTCTTAGGCAAAGCTGTTTTGAACAAAGTGTCTTCATTCTTTGCTGCCTCTCCTCACTTCCTCTAGACCTCCCAAGCTGAATATCCTGCTCATGTTGCTGGGTTCAGCCACAGCAGCTGTTTCAGGTGGGGCAGTGAGGGACTTGGTCTTTTTTCAGTGAAGATCTTACAGCAAAAAGCAGACATAAAGAAGGAAAAGAGGTAAAGAAGTTTCCTGAGAATAACAAATGCAGAAAAATAGCAGAGATCGAAGTTCTGTGCTATATGAAGAACATGAAACACCCCAAAATGGAATGTACTCTGTTGGTTTTACATTTTGAAATACCTTAATTTAGCTAGTCCAGTCCTGCTACAGTTAGGCTGTGTTTCTGTTTTCATGTTCACTTACATTAAAGCACAAACCATGCCACACCTGACAGGGTGTTGCAGCTGCTTCTCATTCACCCAGCTGTGCCAGTGGCTAGTGGACCAAATTTTTCAAACAGGCAAGTCAAGATCTAGAAATTAAAATATCTTTAGGTATTTAAGAGATTTTCTTCCGAGTCATTTAGGTCTGAAAGTATCATTTTGCTAAGTCAGCTAGTGTAGCTGAAAAGAACTGGCCACGATTTTGGAAACAGAAGTTGATGTTTCGGCCAGAAATTGAAACAGTTTCATTTTATTTGCCTAATGGTGTTAGCTCAGTGTGGAGCTGTGAGGTTCCTCCCACCTAGAGCAGTGTAGCCATTTCTGGGGGGTCTGGACCATAAGTCAGTAAACCTTCCAAATCAGATTATTTCTGACTGAGCTTGTCCAGGTCCTTGTGACAACATTTCCCTAGTCAGAGGTCCCTGGGAAGCTCAGTGGAAGAGCTTCTGACCAGCTTCCCCTGCCTGGGTCCCTCAGTGTGCCTGAGCCAGGCCCCAGTGCACCTTGGGGCAGGTGGGAGCTGAAACTTCAGCCTCCATGGGTTTGAGGTGGTTTTCTGGTGAATCCAGTTCTCACCATGGCTGTCCTGTCCTGTCCCAGTTCTGTTCTCCCTGTCATCTGGGCTAATTCAGCACTCACTTCCACACAAGGAGCTCTTCAGTAACCACTGGAGCTGGGCTGCTTTGACACTGGCCAAAGTGAGGAATGTGGGTGAGTTTGAAAATTCCCTTGAGAGCAGCAGTGGGGATTGAGGAGAGCCTTGTTCTGCAAGGGGCTGAGGCACTTGGGTTAGTGAGGCTGAGGGAGTTGTGGAAGGTTCCTGGTGAGATGCCCCTGGCAGTGTCAGGAGGTGCAGGGTTTGCTGTTGGTGTGTCCCTGCAGTCTTTTGGAGCAGATACAAGATTTCAGTAGCTGTAAGAGAAACAAGTGTTGATCCTATCACAGTTATTCTGCATTTCAAACTCCATGTTTAGTGAAACTATCTGTGTTTTGTTTTCTAGGTGTCACAGACAATTGGGGCAATGTCATTCTCCATGCCTCATGACTGGGATAACAGAACCATGTATTTGCATTCTCCATTCTCTACAGGACAGCACTGCATCCCACTTCATGGTTTGTAATCTTCACTTTGGTTTGGGAGGTTTCCCCCTGCCCCTTCCTTTTTTCCCCCGTGTTTGGTGGGACAGGGAGGGTGTCCTGGTCCCCAGGAAGTGGCTGAGCAGGCCTGTGACTGCACAGTCCTGGTGGTTGTTTCTCCATCTCCTCAGCATCTTTGGAGCTCAGTGCCCAGCTTTAGCAGAGGGGTGCATTGCTCAAGGACAGAAATTTCCCATGTGTGATGAAAATTGCATCAATGGGATGAGGAATCAGGAGAGCACAATGGGATGAGGAATCAGGAGAGCTGGCCCCTTCCCACCAGAACAGCTCCCCCATGCTGTGCCCCAGGAAGGGGGGAGGAAAGAGGAGAGGCCACTGGAAGTGTAGGAGGTGGATGGGAGCAGCAGGGATGTGGTGCTGGAGGCCATGGGATACTGAATGCACAGGACATGAGTCCATGTGAGCTTTGCTGCAGCACAACTGTGCAGCTGTCAGGGTCTGGGGCTGCTCTGCTCAGCACAGGCTCTGGGCCATCCTCACCTCAGACTCAGTGGGTTGGACTAAGAGACAAGCTGTGAATTGCATCATTTTATGACTGTGACAGAAATTAATTATCATTTCTTCCCTCCTCATGCATAATGCTCCAGGGACACAAGTCTAGACTTACCTTCATGTCTGTGCAACTCAGTCCATACCAGTGCTAGAAAAGCCATTTCAGTGGAATGTTACAGTTCACATCAAACAAGGCAGTTCTTTGTGTCACCAGGTTTATTTTTCATATTTTTGTTGTAGTGTATTAATAAGCTGTTATTTATACAAAGATTTTTGCCTCTCCAGCTGAGACTGTTTCAGAGCCCTGCATGAGCTTTGGAGCTTGGAGCCAGTAGCAGCAGAGGGCAGTGACCATGGAGCAGGACCTTGCATCAGGCTTATCCTCAGCCTTCCTTCCTCTCCTGTCTTGGCTCCCTGTACAGGCCTCACTCAGTCTGTTCATGTTAGCCACTTGTTGGGTAGTGAGGGGAGATTGTCACACTCCTGCAGCTCCCAAAGCAGGAGAATTTGCCAGGAATGATTGCAATGCCTTATCCTTGAACCAGCAGGGAATGGGAGCATGGCAGGGTGCTGAGCCACAGTGCAGGAGCTGCTGTGCAAGCCTTTGTCTTTCCTTTTAACACTGCTGTTAAAAATGAGCAGTTGAGAGGGAGCAGATAGGAACTAACTCATGCAGTTGCAGATTTAAAGTCTTTAAAGTATTTAACCTTTTTTTGTTGTGATTTTGTTGAGATTTTTCATTATGTGTGCAGTTGTTGTCACTGAAGAATTCCTGTGTGTCTCCTTGTGTTTCACACTAGTGGTTAGCACTGAGCTGGACGAGCTGATGATGGAAGCCCAGCTGCTGCAGGTTTCTCTGCCCGAGATCCAGGAGCTCTACCAGGCCCTGTTCACAAAGCAGAGCCCAGCCCTGCAGCCAGAGCAGAGGTCACCTAGCACAGCCACAGGAGACAAGGCAAGTGTCCAACAGCAGCCCTGAGCTGGGGCACCCTGGGGGAGGCTCTGCCTCAGCCCTTGGGCTTTACTGGGTTTTTTTTCATTTCACTTCCATGAAAATACATTTTCCTTGTACAAAAGGAGTCAAGAAGTCAGTAATAAATTAGTTACAAAATATTGAATACAATTTGTGGCCTAATACATTTTTGAAATTTAGATCTGTGTTTATGGTCAGTCCCTGTACTTGATGTACATCTGTCCTGACTTCACAGAATTGCAGAATCTCAGACTGGCTTGGGTTGGAAGGGACCTTAAAGCTCTTTTTGTTCCACCCCTTGCCATGGGCAGGGGCACCTTCCCCTCCAAGTCCCATCCTGGCCTTGAACACTTGACTCTTGTCCTGTGTTGAGGCTTTCCAGGGCAGCTGCTGTGGCAGCTGTGGGCTCAGAGGCAGGAAATGAGCATGGTTTTCTCTCTGAGTTCTGTCCCTGGTGCCTGACCCTGCCCTTGGCTTCTCTTGCACATCTCATAATACTGAAAGTGCAACATTGTCAAACACTGCACTTGTGCTTAAACCTATTCCTAAAGTCAGGGTGTGAAATAACAGGATAATGGGTGTTAGCTGCACACTTCCAACCCTGCCAAATGTGCTTCCCACAGAGCGAGTGCTGCCGAGGGAAGAAGGACGGCATGAGTTACATGGAGAGAAAGCTGAAGCGGCGTTTCGAGAGAGAGACCTTCTGTGGTGAGAAGAGAGCGAGAGTAAAAAAGATGAGAACACCCAAAAAGAAGAAACTGAAACTGAGTCACTCAAAGGATCTGTGCAGTAACAAACTGGAGCGAGAGCGGGAGCGGCTCCTGGAGCTGCAGCGTTGCAGTGACAGCCACCTGCTGCCCTCAGACACGTCCTTCTCAGAGCAGGAGGACTCTGAGGATGAGGATGCCATCTGCCCAGCTGTGAACTGCCTCCAGCCCGAGGGAGATGAGGTCAGGAGGGGCAGACTCACCCTGGTGTTCCCAGGGCTGGGGTCTGGGGCAGGGAGCTGCCCTGGGACTGTTTGACTGCAGAAAAGCTGTTCATGAGGGGGGTGAGAGGCCCTGGCTAACCCAGGGCTGGTGTCTGTGCAGCTGGGATGGGCAGGACTGACCCCACCTGCCCTGGGGCAGCTGTGTGACATCAGAACATCTGCACACCATGGGAGGGGGCAGCTGGGGCTGTGCAGACACTGTGTCCTGGCTGTGAGAGGCCCTGGCTAACCCAGGGCTGGTGTCTGTGCCGCTGGGATGGGCAGGACTGACCCCACCTGCCCTGGGGCAGCTGTGTCACATCAGAACATCTGCACACCATGGGAGGGGGCAGGTGGGGCTGTGCAGACACTGTGTCCTGGCTGTGAGAGGCCCTGGCTAACCCAGGGCTGGTGTCTGTGCAGCTGGGATGGGCAGGACTGACCCCACCTGCCCTGGGACACCCATGGGACATCAAAACCTCTACACACCATGAGAGGGAGCAGACAGACATGCAGACACTGTGTCCTGGCTGTGAGAGGCCCTGGCTAACCCGGTGTCTGTGCCGCTGGGATGGGCAGGACTGACCCCACCTGCCCTGGGGCAGCTGTGTCACATCAGAACATCTGCACACCATGGGAGGGGGCTGACAGACATGCAGACACTCTGTCCTGGCTGCTCTTGGGATCCAGGTGTGGATGGGCTCTGCTCAGGCCCATCCATGCTGGAAATGGAGAAGAGGGATGCTGAGTCTGTGATAGGTGGGAAAGCAGTGGGGAGATAAGGGAGGGTGTGCTCTGCCCACAGCCTGGGGGAGCAGGGAGCACAGTGAATATCCAGCATCAGCCAGCTGTGGATCAGACATTTCCAATAGACCAGGAGCCCCAGGATGACCCAGGAGTGTGGGACACCTGGCCTGGCCCTGCTCTGACCCCTGTGTCTGCTCTTCACCAGGTCGACTGGGTCCAGTGTGATGGCAGCTGCAACCAGTGGTTCCACCAGGTGTGTGTGGGCATCTCCCCCGAGATGGCAGAGAAGGAGGATTACATCTGTGCCAGCTGCGCCGGCAAGGACGCCCAGGGCCGCAAGTGAACCCCAGAAACCCTTCAGGACTTGAGTAAAGAAGGTTCCCAGTTTTCCAGTTAAGCCACAGGGGCTGGTTTAAGAACCAGATTGCAAATGGTGCTACTTCTATCCTTATGGGATCATTTTCCAGAACTCAGAACAATTTTTGACACTTTTGTATTTTCCCTTGATCTGTTTGTGGTTGTTGAGGTTTGAGATGCTGACTGTTTGCAGGGGTTTCCGCCGATTGGGAAGGCATTTGACAAATGCACCTTTATTGTACAGCATTCAGTTACCTCTGGGATTTACAGACATATTTAATTCAGCTTGGTTTGGGTGCAAAAACAAACAAACAAACAAACAAAAAAAACCCCTGCACCATGAATTTTCCAATAATCCTCTTTTGAGGAAATCCCTGTTTACTCTGTTAACTCTTTGGAGACTTTAGTTTTTTTCCACTTCGTTTTTCGTAGACTAGGTTTATTTATCTGAGCAATAACTTCTATGTCTGGTTTCAGTGACTGGAATGACAACTGAACAGCGTGTTGCTTCTAGCATTGGTTGATGTACAGACAGCAAATGTTAGATCCTAGTGTCACTGAGGGCCCTGTGATGTAGAAGACAGGAAAAAAAAATCTGTAAAGTAATTGCCACAGCTGTATTTTGGCTTTCTCCTTTTTTGGGTAGCTTGTATCAAATGTTGCAGTTTATATTGTGGAATAAACCCCTGGTTATGTTATAAAATTAAATGTTGGTGTTTTTAGAGAGTTTGAAATGCAGTTTTATTTCCCTCTGAATCCACACTGCATCGCTGGGTTCTCTTAGACAAGAAATAATCACCTTCCAAAGAAGCAATGCAGAAGCTGTGATGATTCTTGTCTGTTCAGATTTGGAAGGAGGAGGGAGGTCAAAATGTTACAACAAAAAGAACAAAAAAAAAGCTTTTCCAAGATTTTTGCAAAGCTTTTCCAAAGCTGAAATTATTTGCAGGTTGAATGTGTGAAGAATTGAAGGCACGATTTGGGACTTGGCAGGGGCAGGAATGGAGGATTTACATGTGGGGCAGCTTCTCCTGCCAGCCCTGCCCAGCTGCAGGAAAGCAGAGACCTTCCCTCACTGCCCAGGCTGTGGCCACAGCAAGCTCTGCTCTGCCTCTGGGTGGATCCCTTCAGCTGCTCCCACCTGCATTTAGCCCAGAAGCCTGAGGAATAAGGAGATTTCTGCTTCTCCCAAAGGCTGTTGAGGGCCTGTAGCTGGGGCACTGCAGATGTGGCTGCCGGAGGAGCCTGGGGCTCTGAGCAGCACAGCTTTGGGTGTCCAGGCCCACAGGGGGCTGCCCCAAAACCCCTTGGGGAGCAGCCACTGCTGCAGGGCACAGCTGGGAGGGCCCCATGGCAGGGATGTGGCTCCAAGGCCTGCCAGAGGTGGAACTGCAGGAGCCCCTGCAGACAGGAGGGCTGCAGATCTTTGTCCCAGGCACAGCACTCTCCAGGACAGCTTCTCCTCAGCAGAACCATGGTGGGCTTGGTGTTCCCTCCCCTCATCACCAGGAGGAATTTGCTGGTAAGTTTTTTCCCTGCTGGTTTTACCTCTTTTCCCATGGGCAGCAATGCACAGAGTCACTGGGGTAGGGCAGAGCCTTGGGGCATCTGTGGCTGATGGTGACAGGGAGGGTCTGTGAGTGGGATCAGAACTGTGCAGGAATTTGGTCCCACAGGGGTTTTGTTAGGTTTTTTTTTTTTTTTTTAAACATTAATTTTTGACTGTTAAAAGAATCTTCTGCCTGGCTCAAGTGATCTATCTGAAAGTGCTGAGGTAAGGGAGAGCCTTGAGCCTGTGTACAGGAGTTGTGTCTATGCTTCCATGGTATAACTGGTCCTTTTTATTTAAGTACCAAAAGGATGAGAAATTGGTTTTTTTTTCCTCTTTTTGCTTGGAAGAATTTTTGTGCAATGCTGGGGAAAAACACTGCTCTGTAATAACTTCCTTTCAGAGGGGACAGACAGACAGACTGGAGCTGGAAATGGAGCTGGCACAGTGTCTGATGCAGCTGAATCATTACAGATGTTTCTCTGTGTCCCCTTTATTTTTTCCATTGAAGAAATGGCTGTTTATCAAAAAGTGCCATAGGAAATGGGATGCACTTGAGTTCAGCATGGTGATTCCATACAGGACCAGCCATTGTCTGTTTGGGGGCTTGGGGGGTCAGAGGAGACTTCTGGAGTTCCAACAGCAGCATTTATTATCAGGATTATTGACTGAGTAGAATTGGAGTGCAACTTTTTGGAAATGACCACATTGTTGCTTGAAATTTTTCAAGAAATGGAGCCCCCAGTCCATGGGTGGCTGTGCCTGCAGCCCAGGACTGCTGCAGGATTTGTGTCTCATTTCTCTCATTTCCTGCTGGAGCTGTGGCCCCTGGACAGTGGCTGGAGGCTGGAAGAGGTGACAGTGCCTGCCATGCCACAGACCCACCCTTGGCTTTCATCCCCATGTGGATGCTCAGACTTGATGAAATTGGGGTTTGACTTCTGTGAAACAAAACAAGAGAGATTTGTTCACTTTGGGGTGGGCTCTGCTGTGTGCCCTTTGCACATTCCTCATCCTCAGGGAGGGTGACAAGGGCAGAACATGCTCAGAGTCTGGGAGGATGAGCTGCCCCTTTCACCTCTCCTTTTGTGCACCCCAGATTTCCAAAGACTAAGAGAGAACAGGAAACAGGTCTCTCTCACCTCATTCTGCTGCTTTTCTTTATTTAATTTATTTTTCTAATGTAGCAACCAAATACATCAAACCTCCCTGGAATGCTCAAGTCCTAACTCTTTATTTAATAAGAATAATCTATGATTTCTCCATTTGTTTAATCATAAAACAGGACAAAAATGAAATTAAGTAACCCTACTGTGGATTTCAGGCTGAAAACTCAGGTGTAAATCCTGCCTGTGCCGTGTGCCCAGACCCTGAGATTGTACCTGTTGTGCCACCTTTGGTCCATGGGATGTTCCTGTGTTGTGTGATACCCCAGGGGCATCAGAGCAGCCCAGGGTGCTCACACAGCACCTGTGACTCACCCAAGGAAGGCCCAGGGCTTTGATTCCACCCATTCATGTGCTGCTGAGATGCTCCAACACCCCAGGGAGGGCTGGGGGTGTTCATCTGGAGCAGAGAAGGCTCTGGAGAGACCTCAGAGCCCCTTCCAGTGCCCGAAGGGGCTCCAGGAGACTTGGAGAGGGACTTTGGACAAGGGATGGAGGGACAGGACACGGGGGAATGGCTTCCCACTGCCAGAGGGCAGGGATGGATGGGATATTGGGAAGGAATTCTTGACTGTGAGGGTGGGCAGGCCCTGGCACAGAGCCCAGAGCAGCTGTGGCTGCCCTGGATCCCTGGAAGTGTCCAAGGCCAGGTTGGACAGGGCTTGGAGCAGCCTGGGACAGTGGAAAGTGTTCCTACCATGGCAGGGGGTGGAACAGGATGAGCTTTAAGGTTCCTTCCAACCCAAACTAGCCTGGGATTCTGTGATTCCATGAGCTTATCCTTACAGAACACAGAATTCACTCGAAGACTCTCCATCACCCAGGCTTTATGGAAGATAAAACCAACATTGAGGAGCACTTGCTGAGTGCTTGGGCTGCTCCAGGGTCAGTGCAGCTCAGGGAACTGGGACTTCCAGCAGGGGTTCAGCTGCCAGGACCCTGCCAGGGCAGGATGCTTTGGCTGCAGGAGATAAGTCTGTAAGACACAACTGCACGTGTCACACGGGATTCAGGAAGGAATCATCTCCAGAATGCACACACAGCAACATAAGGAGCTGAGACAGCTCTTCTGTGAATCCAGAAATGAGTGTGCTGTTCTGAGAGTGGCTGAAGTACAGTCCTGACAAATGGCAACACACCTCATTTAGAAGGGAACAAATCTCATACTGAGAGCTCTCCTTGAGGATGGGAGCACCTCAGTCTGTGAGGAAACAGCTCCTCACCAAGAGCATCAATGGAGATAAAAGTCTGTCTGGAGGAGGAGATAAAACCGCCACGGGAGAAGAATGGAGCTGCAGGTTCAACTCTCAGCTGCTCTTAGAGCCAGACAAGACTGGGATCAGGGAGTAAAAGGAAAATCTGGGATCAAGGAAAAAGGCCTTGGGTAGAAGGAACAAATATTTTCTACTCAAAGGCCTTGGGTAGAAGGAACAAATTTTTGTCTTTTATGACAAAAAGAAAAGCCCACGTGAACATGTGATAGACTGCCAGGTCCAAAGTTCCACTTCTTTAGAGGAAGGTTTGCTGCAAGGTGGTTGAAAAGAAATAAAAGAAATAGTGAAGAAAGAAATTCAGAGGTGCAGCTTCGCAAAGGCTCCTTGTGCACCTCAGTTTTTCAAGTTCTAAAAAACTGCTTACAGTAATTTAGCTGTTTGTTTAATCA
Organism: Melospiza melodia melodia; assembly: GCF_035770615.1. NCBI lineage: Eukaryota > Metazoa > Chordata > Aves > Passeriformes > Passerellidae > Melospiza > Melospiza melodia. Next base: position 2,957,899 of record NC_086221.1, on the reverse strand, counting down.
TAATACTGATTAAACAATACTAAAATACAGATTTTTATATCTCTATATATAGATATATATTTTTTTTTTTTAATATTATATATTTATATATATGTAAAAGTGTGTGTGTCCTTGTTCATTGAAATCTGTGAGAGCTGAGCTTCTAAACATGTAAAGTAAAAGCAGCAGCCCTCTGCATAAAGCACATGGAATTCACTTCAACAGTCTCTCCATCATCCAGGCTTTATTGAAGATAAAACCAATATTGGAGAGTGTGAGTCAAGTGTTTGGGCTGCTTCGGTGTCTGTTGGGATTTTGGCATTTCATGTTTTTGTTACTGTCTGGAGTTAGATTTTAACCAAGCAGGGGACAGGCTGGGCTAGCACCTTCTAACCCAGCTGATCCTTTCCTGCTCCATGTGCTGCCCTGATATTTCTTGGGGGATTTTTGCTTGTTCCAATAGTCCCATGCCACCTTCCTGTGGAGCCTTCCTGGGGATGGAACTGCAGGGGGAGCTCAGAGCTGTGCTTTGAGCTGAAACAGCAAAGGCAGAAACAGGGAGTTCACCATAAAACACCTCTGCATGCCAAGAATGTCTTTTTGTGGTGAGGGAAGTGTCCTCCCAAAGAAGGGATGACAGCACTGGGGTTGGGCTTGGAGACCGAGCTTGTATTAGACCAGCAAGCTCTGAGAGCTGACTTTGCATGAGGGATCCTGCAGAAACCTGTGAAGAGCCTGTGCAATGCCCAGACAGGTGGGAATTCAAGCCTGGAAAAGCCTGGAAGATCCAAAGAAATGGAGTTTCTACAAATACAGAAAGATAAGTTGGCGCATTCAGGGTGGTTATGCATCACTTCAGCTAAAAGGAGCTCAGGCTAAGCTGGCATTGCTCTGGGATACCCCTCCTCTCACTAAACCTCATCCTCTTTTATTGAAATGTGTTTGTAAGGCAGAGGAAACTGATGCCATTGTGATAATGGTTGTTCCTTCCTAACAGATACTTGCAGAGATGTGTCAGATTTGGTGCTGGCACTGAGAGGCAGTGAGAGCCTGCTGTGAGGGGATCAGAGAACCACAGACTCAACAGGGCTGGAAAATCCCTCCAAGAGCATCAAATCCAACCATTCCCCCAGCTCTGCCATGTTCACCACTAAACCATGTCCCCAGGGCCACATCCACACATCCTCTGAACACTCCCAGGGATGGTGACCCCACCACTGGTCTGGGCAGCTGTGCCAGGGCCTGAGCACCCTTTTGGGAAGAAATTTTCCCTTATATCCAACCTGAACCTCCCCTGGAGCAACTCAAGGCTGCTGCTTCTTTTCCTATCCCTTGTTTCCTGGGAGAAGAGATCTGGAGCTCCTGCATCACTGATTGTGGTGCAGCAGCAGCTCACTTATGTTTTCCATTAAGCTGAAATCCTGACACAGTGCAGAGATGAGTGATGACCCTGAGCTTGCAGAAGTCACACGTAAAAATAGGTATTTATTCCTCCAGCAGAAGCAGCATTTTGGATTGAGGAGAACAAGAGAGAAAAATCAAACATTCCCCTTGCAAACACCTCTCTGGGGCCAGCAAGGACAGAGGAAGGGCAGGAGCCCCCTGGTTGCTCAGGGCAGGGCCCAGTCTGGGTGGGGCAGTGTGGCTGAAATGTGCCCTTCTCTTGCTAGGGAAAAATGTGCCCTTCTCTGCTACAAAAGTCCCAGCCTGTCCTGGTTGTGGCCATGCCTCTGGTTGGGAGTGGCCTCTCTGTGCAGTGCCAGGGAGAGCAGGTCTTGTCTGGGGTATGGCCCCTGCTCCTGTTTATCTGGGGGGAAAGAAGTTGGCCCAGCAGCCCAACTTCTGCAGAAGGAAATCTGACTTCATTCTTGGGAAGTTTGTGTGCGATGGGAATTGATTGCTCTCACCACAGCTGCCCAGGCTGTGTCTCAGGTGAGCACACAGGAGCTTCCAGAGGCACTTGGTGTCCCCTCTGCTGTCTTTGCTGATGTGAAGCTGCCCTTGCAGGAGCTGCCCAGGCCTGGAGAGCAGGCAGGAGGGTGAGGAGGGGACTCCAGGGGGGCTGGGGGCTGGTGCTGGGCACGTGGGTTCTGCCCTGTGGGTTCTGGTGCTGATGTGAGCTGGCAGAGCGGCAGGGCTGGAGCTGTGGGGCTGCAGGATGGGGGCAGCAGGACACTGAGCCTGCAGGGAGCTGAGCCCAGGCTTGGGTTTGTGTAGGATCCCAACTGCTCCTTCTGCTTTTACAGAAAATCTTCAATCCAGGTTGCAAAAGTTACATGGGTGGATTTGCAGAATTCCAGACTGGCTGGGGTTGGAAGGGACCTTAAAGCCCATCTTGTTCCACCCTGGGCTGTTGGAAAGGACACTTTAGATAAGATTATTCCAAGTCCCATCCTCGCCTTGAACATTTGTTATTAGCACAAGAACAAGAGTGAATCCCAAATTCTGCTGGTGGCAGAACATCAGTGACCAGGTGCTCACTTGATAAACTCCAGAGCTTTCAAACAGGAGGAGCTGTGGGCAAGGAGAGCCATCCCTCACCATGGAGTGGGATGTTGGTAGGCTCTCAGTGGAAAGAGGATTTCCCCCAGGATGGAGATGGTCTGAGTGCAAAGTGCATCTGCAGCAGCTCAGGGCTTGTTGGGCAGAGAGGCTGATGAAACAGTGCCAGGGGCTCCTGTTGGAGTCCTGTGCCTGGAGGTGTCCAGGGGATGACTGGACACAGCACTCAGTGCTCTGGGCTGGTGACGATGATGATCCTGGGGGGCTTTTCCAATCTGAGTGATTCTGTGACTCACTGAATGTGTCTGTAGACAAATCACTGTCACACTCCTGGGAACTCAGTGACCAAACCATTACTGGATACAGAAAACCTCACAGTGTTTTTCCTAGTGTGTGGGAACTGCTATCCCCATCCCAAACACAACTCCATCACCACCCCCAGGTAAGAAACCCACTTTGTATGGGTCAACACTGCTTTTTAATACTTGTAAATGCTTTGTAAAGTTGCTTATACTTCCTCAATAAACAGCTGCAGAGAACACAGGTGGGCTCTTCAAGACTCACACGGGGTGTTCACCACATCTGTGTGCTGGAAGAGAGGTTGTGAGGTGTTTCTTCCCTGTGCCTGGTGCCTGCACCCCGGGGCAGTCCCTGCTCTGGGGGCTCCATAGGACCCTGGGCACTGCCTCGGTCCCTGCTCCCCCTGTGGCATCCCACCCTTATGGGGGACAGAGCAGCCACGAGCCCTGGATGCTCCTGCTGGAATAGGACAAAAATCAGTCCACCAAAAATCAAAGCTTTATTAGTAAATTACACACTTGTCATAGAAATTGCTCTGTTATTCCCTGATCTACTCTATTAACCCATGGCAATGGGGTTTGGATAGAGGGGTAGGAGGAAAGGGAAGAAAGGAGGAGATTAATTAGAGAGGGAGAGAGAGAGAAATCAATCCATCAATCAATCAATCAATCAATCAATCAGCAATCCTGGCTCCAGCACGTTGATCCTGCTGTCCGCTCCACGGGGTGTGCAGGGTGCTGCCTGGGGGTTACATTTTCTGGGCAGGTTTCCGCAGGTCTCTTTCCATGCAACGAGACTTCTCCTGCAATGAGAGCTCTCCTGCAACGAGAGTTCTCCTGCAATGAGAGCTCTCCTGCAATGAGAGTTCTCCTGACAGCCCCTCCGTTCGGGCCCTCCTGAGCTGCCTCAGGGCCGTGAGGGCTCTGACCGTGCCCAGCCCAGCCCGGCCTGGGCCCAGCCGGGAGCTTTGTGCCAGGGGAGCGCTGCCCTGGCCCCGCAGGGTCCCCTGTCCCGCCCCTCCTGCCCGGGTCAGCCATTCCCGGCCCCTCCTGCCCGGGTCAGCCATTCCCGGCCCCTCCTGTCCGGGCTCGGCATTCCCAGCCCCTCCTGCCCGGGTCCGGCATTCCCAGCCCCTCCTGCCCGGGCTCTCGGCATTCCCGGCCCCTCCTGCCCGGGCTCTCGGCATTCCCGGCCCCTCCTGCCCGGGCTCTCAGCATTCCCAGCTTCTCCTGCCCGGGCTCTCGGCATTCCCAGCCCTTCCTTCCCGGGTCAGCCATTCCCGGCCCCTCCTGCCCGGGCTCTCGGCATTCCCGGCCCCTCCCGAGCCCGCCGCCATCCCCGCCCCGCCATGCCCGGGTCCGCCGCGCCGCCAGGGGGCGCAGTGCGCGGGCTCGGGCCCGGCCCCTCCCCCCGGCGCGCGGTGCGTTTGGCGCGCGCGGCCCGCGGAGGGGGCGGCGATGGCGGGAGGCGGCGGCGGGCCCGGAGCCGGGCCGGTGGCGCAGGGGCTGAAGGAGGCGCTGGTGGAGACGCTGACGGGGATCCTGTGCCCGGTGCAGGCGGTGCGAGCCGCTGCTGAGGAGCAGGTGAAGGTGCTGGAGGTGACGGAGGGTGAGTGAGGGCCGCGCTGAGGGGATGGGGGGACCCCAGGCCGCCGCCACAGCCATTCCCGGTACCGGCGCCTCATGGCTGCGCCCTGGCCTCGGCCGACACTTCCAGCCCCGTCGCTGGAGCCGGCGGGAGGAGGCGGCCGCGGCTGCTTTCCTGCCGGCTGTCGGTGTGTGCCCCATGTCTCTCCCGGAATCTCAGAACATTTGGGGTTGAGAGGGACCTTTGGAGATCATTCAGGCCAAGCCCCTGCCCAGGGAGGGTCACCTGGAGCAGGTGACACAGGGACACGTCCCGGGGGGTTCGGAATGTCTGCACAGAGCGACCTCCCTGGGGAGCTGTTCCAGCGCTCTGCCTCCCTCAATGTAAAGTTCTTCCTCATGTTGAGATAGAACTTCTTGTGGTTTAGTTTATGGCCATTGCTCCTTGTCCTGTCGCTGGACACTGCTGAGAAGAGTCTGGCACCAAGCTCTTGGCACCCGCCAAAGTGGAGGTGCTTGTGTGGATTGCTGAGATTTCCCTCTCAGTCTGCTCTAGACTAAACAAGCCCAGCTCCAGAGGCTCTGCTCACCAGAGGGATGCTCCAGACCCTTCATCATCCTTGTGGCCTCACTGGACCCGCTCCAGCAGCCCCGTGTCTCTCTCCGGAGCAGCCCCTGCCTGCAGCAGGGCTCGGGGCCGCGGGCACGGGCTGGGCCCAATGCAGCGGGGCACGGCGGGCTCTGCCCTGGCACGGGGGCAGCCGGGCTCTGCCCTGGGTGATCTGGGCTGCTGTGTGAGACCTGGGCACCAAGGAGCGCTCTGAGCTCACCAGGGTGGGCCCTGCAGGCTGTGGCTCTGGGTACCTTGGTCCACCTCAGCTGGAGCCCCCAGGATTGTCACAGGAGGGTCTCATGGAGAGCCCTTCCATCTGCAGACCCTGCCCTGCTCCCACAGGGATCGCCTTCACCTCCAGATGTCTGTCCTGGTGTGTGCCCATGTCCTGCAGGTTGTCATCTGTACATGGGGTGTTTGAGGCTGAGGGTGGCCAGGATGTAGCTGTGCCCTCACCCAGTGTGAAACTCCAGTGACAGAGCTGCACTGTCTGTCTCAAAGCTGAGGACAGTGGAGCTGGATAGCAACTGACCTATGGCTTTGGAAAGAGAGATTCTAAATGAGCAAACACCCCAAGTTCAAGCAGTGTCTCTAATCATTCCATTACTCTTTTGGCCTTTTTATGGTGGCACTAGGTCAGTTCATGCACTGGCTGCTTTTTCTGTGTGGAAGATACAGTTAAAAACCTATTAATGCCAACATTTTATTTTGCTTCAGCCCAAATCACTGGAGTTTGTAGAAATCAAGGGAAGATTTGCAGATGATCTGCTGTGACAGGAGCTGGAGAGTGCAGCACTGCAACCCCAGGCCTGAAGTTTTGCCTGTGGCCTGGCAGCTTCATGGGCTGGTTGTCTGTGGACCCTCCTGGAAGTTTTGCCTTCCCTTTAGTCTGATTGCACTGCTCTGAAGGTGTTTTGTGAGGCTCAGAAGTGTTACCAGAGGCAATTTGTGGTGCAAAGAGGGAAGGTGTAAGGGTGAGACAGGGTCAAGAGTGGTGTTGTGATTTTGCTGCTCTGGGAGTGAAGGCAGGCAGATTGTTTGATAAAATTTTGTTGTTGTACAACAAAATTTTTTTGTTGTTTGTTCCCTTAAAGTGCTTGTACCACACTCAGCTTGGCTCTTCCTGGCGTTAGCAGGAATTCTGTGTGTTGTCCCCACAGCTCTTGGAGTTTCATGGAGTGGTTTGATGCCATTGCAGCAGCACAAATCTGGAAGTTCTGGGAGCTTCACTGACCATGGAACAGCCACTACTTCAGTGGCAGCTTCTCCCCAAAGAGTGTGAACCTTTCCACAGGAATTTGGGTGACAGATTCCCAGAGAAGAATGTTTTCTGAGGGTTCTAGGCAATGGATGTCCCTGAAGTGCCTTTGAGAGCTCAGGATTGGAGAATTGCATGTAGTGGATGTTAGGGTAAGAGGAATGGAGTCATGTACCCTTCTGTTTTATCATGCTTTTACAAATCTGTTCAAGCTGCACGAGCAGCTTGCAGGTGGCACCAAACTGGAGGGAGGGAGTTGGTGTCCTGAGGGCCCTGCAGGAGCAGAGCCAGAGGAGTTCAGCAAGGACAGACAGACAGACAGACAGCAGGTTGTGCTCTGGGACAGGAGAAGGCACTGCTGGGACGTGGGTCAGGCTCTGCCTGGCCAGGAAATGCCAGTGCCTGCTGAGCTGGGCAGGGCCAGCACAGAGCCCTGAGCCCACCTGCCCCCGGGCTGTGAGCAGGGCCAGGCAGGCTCAGCCCTCTCCACCCAGGGCTCTTACACCACTCCTGGGCTTCCTGGGGGGTTTTGCTGCCAGCCCAGGATGAGCCACAGCAGCAGAGGGGCTGAGTGCAGCAAGGGGTGGGGGAATTGCAGCACTCACTGCATGAGGGGATGCTGGGCTTGAGGGGTTTGCCACTGGGGAAGCAGGAGGGTTTTGGGAGTGGGTCTGACAGCAGCTTCTGGTAACTATGAGGAGATTGTCAGGAACTGAGAGATGGGAGAGGATGAGGAATAAATGGGCACAAACCCAAAACAAGAGGTTGCAACTGGATATAAGGAATTTTTAAGCAGATTGTCTCTAAAAGCTGTGTTGTTTCCATCCTTGAGTATCTCCAAGACCTGCCTAGAAAATCTGAGCACCCTGATCTTATGCTGCAAATTCTGCTTTGATCATGGGGATTTGACTGGAAACCTCCCAAGGTTTTATTATTTTAAATTAAATTAAATATTTAATTATTTTGCACACCTTTGATTCCTGCTCTCTCGTACTAGTCAAGCAGCATGGGAGGAATAAGCCATATTCCCCTTTCTGTGTTGTCTTTGGCATGGAGAGCCTTGCAAAAACCAGAGGAGGAGCTGCAGGAATCTGGTGTGTCCCAGCACCATATTACTGAGGTAGAGAAATGTAGATCATGGGTGTCACAAGTTCTTTAAAAGACCAAAAAATTTATCATTAAGCAGCTTGAAGATGCTGAAATAGAAATGAAGAAATAGGAAAGAGTACAAGTGTTGGCACTTTTAATGCAAAGCAAAGGAAAGTAGGGCAAAAAGAGATTGAGGAACTAGTTAAAGTCATAAAAACTTAAAATGCTTTCAAATGTTGCAGAAGCAGAAAAGGTTTCAGAGGTGTTCAAAGCCAGTGACTGACTTGGGAAGGTACATTCAGTACAGAAGGACTGCAGAGGAGCCAAATTCCTTGTGCTGATGTTGACTTGCAACATTGAGGAGCCTCTACAGGAGACACATCAGGGAATCCACATCAGATTGAAGCCTGAGTAGGAGCAGTTCCATTTACCCGTGCTAAAGAATGGATCTCCCAGGGTTTAGAGGGACTCAAACATTTAATTACTGTGCAAATGTTGGGCTGTAAAACCTGCCACTTAGGGACCAGCTTCATACTTACTGGTAAACATGGGACAGCCTCAAGTGAGGGCTCCAAGGTGAAGAGCAGCAGGGCCTGGCACAGGGGAGTGGAGTGGGTTTTGCATTGTCTGTTATGGTTAAAATTCAGCAGCTGGAATGAGAAGAGACGGACACATGAAATTGTTGTGGCAGAAGAATTGTTTGAAGGAGTCCTGGGACTCCCACAAAGCTCTTAGAAAGTTCACTTGCTGAAACTTTTTTTGCAGAAACTGAGCTCCTGACCACAGCTCCTGACTGGCAGGGTCAGGAGTCCAGGAGAGGCTGAGCTGCTCAGCACATCTGTAAATGGTGGGGACAAAGTTGCTGATAGTGCTGCTCAGTCTGGCCAGAGTGAGAATCAGTGGCACAAATCACAAGATGATTTCACAAGGTGGGGTGAGTGCAGCCACAGAAGGTGTAGCTGGTCAGGGCTGGGCAGCGGAGCAGTGCTGGGGGAAGGGGAGCCAGTCCAGATAATGCCCTAAAAAGTTATGGGCGGTCCTAACCATTGTCCTGGGAAAAGAAATCCCATTGTGTGTGTGGAGAGGTCCCTGAAAACACCCAATCACTGCCCTGTCATGCTCCAGTGAGCCAAATGGACCGTTAAGGAGGGAACAGAGAACAAAGCCATCACAAATTCCTCATGCTTCCACAGCCAGTGCTGCATGCATTACTGCCTGCTGCTCCTGCAGGGACCAAGCAGGGCAGCAGAAAGGCAGCACAGACACTCACAGAAATGTGGAAAAGCTTCTGTTTTCAAAGACATAATTAATTGGCTTTTCTGCCTGGGAAAGGGTTAGCAGAGATAGAGGCCCTGAAATAATAAGCTACAGAGAAGGTGAGTGAGGAGGGATTGTTTGTGACTTTTCATGAAGCTGAGATCACAGAATCATGGAATATCCTGGGCTGTCAGGGGAAATGGATCTGAAACAGGCAGAGTTAGGCTGTTGCTGCAGTATGCAAACTGTGGAATTCATTGTTGCTGGATGTTAGAAGTAGAAATAGTTTTAAAATGATTTAACATTTGTGGAGGAACAACCTCCTCAAGAACCACTGAACACAGTGGTTGGATGTAACATCCACTTCAGGAGGTTCCTAATGCCAGCATTCCCTTGGGGGTGTTGGGGCAGCACTGCTCTGCCCCCACCTCTTTTCCTAAGCTGCTCATGCCTTGGGTTGTATGATGTGGTTGGGCCAATGCTGCTGTTGGCTCTCCTGTGTGGTGTGTGCTGCTCTCTCTTCCAGGCAGGTTTCAGCCAGGTGAGGATGGTGAGTGCGGAGGATGCAGCTGAGCTCCCTGCAGCAGGCTGGCAGTGAGTAGCAGTGCACAGCCAAACCTCTGGAACAGGCTGAACTGTTCAAGGGGACTGTCCTGACTCCATACACCTGCTCTGGAGGAATGTGGGATGTCTCCTCTGATTAAGGACATGGGAGCAGTTTCTTCCCACCATGTCACCCTTTGGCAGCTGCCTGATGTCCTCAGCAGCTCAGTCTCTCACCTGCTTCTGCATCTTCTGTCTGCTGAGGAAGCAGGCACCACGTGGCAGATTGGGGATGGGAGGTGCATCACTGTTGTCTCTGGAAAGAGGAGAGCTCACCTGGTGACCTTTGCTGGCTCTAGATTTTAGTGGAACATCAATAAAATAAAAGCAATGCTGAGACTGCAGGGGGAAGGCAGAGAAATGAGAGCTGCTGCTGTGTGTCTGTCTCCACTGTGGAATCAGAGTGTTGCTGGTGAAGTGGAGCTTCTGTTCCCTTTATCTGGTCCATCCAGGTGCATCACACACCACCCTGATGGTGTGCACTACTGCCAGTGTCATATCACCTGAGGATAGTTACCCAGGGTGGAAAAATGGTCTCTTCCTTTGGGTCTTACTGTATTGGAGAGCATGTGTGGAGCCCAGGTGATCTCCAGGAATGCCAGAGCAGGAACTCTGAGGAGTTCAGGTCCAGCAGGAGGGCTCAGACTGCTGGGAATCACAGACTTCTGAGTTGGAATGGACCCACAAGGGCCATCCAGTCCAACTCTGTTGAATGGCTTACACACTCTCTAAATTATGTGGGTAAGGAGGTTTAATGGCAGCTCCTCAGACAGCTGGAAAACACTGTTCCCTGCTTGCCGGGTTAGATTCCAAGTTTGATGCTTTATGATGACAGTATTTAGTTTCTGAACTCTTGTGCTCTGGAAATGTGGTGGTGAGAGATGAATGACTGCAGGCTGGAGAATTGCCTTTCTTTTGCCTGTTTTATGTGTTTCTGTGTGTCCTTTTTGCAGGTAGAAAGGCATCATAAGGCCATCTTCAGCATGGCTTATGTTGTGACACCCCGTGTGTGAAAAGGCACCTTCAGCTCAGTCCTTTACAAGGTTTTTTGCTGCCAGAAGCTGAGATGTGCAGGTGGCTGTGAAGATGGTGCTGACCCTGGCAGAATGACTCCTGTGTCAGTCTGGGCATGCTGACCCTCTTGCCCATCTTGTTTGAAACCAGTCCTGTCCAGGAGATAACCAGTGCTTTGACTTGGTGTGATTTCAGAATGGGAGATTTGCTTTATGGGTTTTGTAAATGTTCTTTCACCATCTCTTCTCCCAGAGCAGGTGGCTCAGCACATTCAGTTTGATGCTTTAGAACTTGTTGATTCCCTGATGTTGTTTTCATGATACAGTTTGTGTCAGTTTGTGCCAGAGCACCTACAGGTACCATAATGGCACAGAACACATTGCATCACTTGTGCTTCCCTGGTTCAGCACATTCCTGCTTGTGGTCAGCTCCTTCCCAGCAGATCTGCTCTAATATGGCTCAGGAGGGATTGCAGTGTGGCCTCAGGTACTCTGTGAGTCCATGATTTATGTGAGTCCATAAACCCAAGCATTGTTTGGAAGGAGAGATTCTAGAGAATATGAAGACATGACCACAACATGTGGTTTTGTGGTGCTTTTGTGGCTGTAGCTTCAATTGTGGTAGAGTGAGTGATGGGCAGAGATGAGTGAAAAGTCCTGTGGGTGTCTTGAGCTGAATTCTTGATGGAGTAAACTTTAACATTGAACTGATTTGTAGCAGGGAAGTTGAAACAAGAAATGGCCACATTGCAACATATGATGCTGCCTGTCAGTATCAAACACCACCCTGGTGTTTGCTCTGTGAAATGCTGCAGGTATGTTTGTAGAGAGAAGTTGTGAAGAAGGGTTTCAAAGGAGATACTTAAAACCAGCTCAGCTTCTGGAGAAGAGTGACCTCAATCTTTCTGTCTTTTGCTGAGAAATGAGGAAAATATGAATGCAGTTTTAGAGGTAGCTAACAAAAGGAATGCTTTCGGAGCAGTTCTTGAGCATCATGATGGAGGATGAAGAAGTTCCTCAAGGCAGCACATGTGTAGAGTGTCAGAACTCTGGCTCAGCATTAGATTCTTGCTTGGTGATTCCTCCTGACTGTCTGCAGGTCCTCATTTCATTCTGTGCTGGTCTGATCTCGTGGCTGGCCCTGCTTTGAGCAGGAGATTGGACTGGGTAACCTCTCAAGGTCCCTTTCAACACAAGTTTCTTTATGATGATGTTACTGAAAGCCAGTCCTGTGGAAAACATCTGTGCCTGTGTGGCTGAGGACCAGGATGCACAAAGGTGGGCAAGTATTGAGTAAAGGGAACTCAGTTTCTGGTGCTGCTGTGATGGTGGTGGTGAGATCCAGGCTCTGCAGACCAAGTGTTGCTTTAGTTTGGAGTGTCAGTGGCCATGGGATACCTGGATTCACCAGACTGCCCCACAGTCCTTTCTCCTGCTCACCCTGTCTCTGCTCCCAGCAGAGACAACCAAAGGGACCTCCAGCAGCTCCCGAGCACGTCCATGCTGAGCTGGACTTGGTCAGTGCTGACCCCTTTCAAGGTGCAAAGATTCACTAGAAACTTCTGCTCATTTATTCCTTCCTGCTTGCTTACAAGTAATTTTTGGTTTCATGTGGCTTTGTTTGGCAAAAATGTTGGGGGTGAAGAGGTTACATAAACTGGTTATGTGGTAGATAGAAGAGGAGGGTTTGATTTTATTAATATAGAGGTTAATGAGGAGGAGAAGCAGAGCCAGTAGAAAATGTGTTTGCCAAGTGCTGTCTATGCCAGAGCACTTAAATAAAGCTTCATTAAAAGCTTCTAATCTTTGAGGTTTACAGACTTTATCTTGGGGAGAAGACTTGGTCTTTCTGATATCTCAAATTTACAAAATATAAGTGGAGGAATCGCCTATCAGGGTCCATTTGAACTGCATTTACCCATGATATTTCCAGCCAGCTGGGAAAGATCCCAATAATAAACCATCCTTTGAGAAAAGAGGAGCCAGTGAGCTGTACAAGGATCAGTGTAATGTCAGTCCCTGGAAATATTCTTGGAGCAGCTCCTTAAACAGCTTGTCACTGTCTGTAACAATAGGATAAATAGCTGCTACACAACTAGTACTGTTTTATGTGATCTGTTCTTGATAAATCCCTCTGATTTTGGTTTGACAGGAGAGCTGGCTTATTCCTTAAACAAGTGCTGGGTGTGAGTGGTCTGAATTCAGCAGGATTCCTGATAGTAATTTGCCACAATGGTAATTTCTCAGTTAAGAAGGTGCAGTTTTGTCATATTTTTAAGCAGGACATCAGGCTGAAAGCCTGTGTGGATGCGGGGGTGTCAGTGGTTATTGTCAGACCCAAGGGGTTTGCAGGACAGAACTCTGGGTCACTGCACCTGTGAGTGGCTCTGGTGTCCCAACAATGGCACTGCAGTCTGCCTGGGGAGCAGAACTAAGGTGAAGGAAAATGGAGAAACTAAATATTGTAAATCACAGGCCATGATTAAACCTCCTCCTGCTGCCATCAAACCTCCTTACCACATAATTTGGAGGACTGTGTGCAGACACTGCTCCTCTCTGTAGGGTGTAAACCATTCGACAGAGCTGGACTGGATGATCCTTGTGGGTCCCTTCCAGCTTTGCAGTGTATGCAGAGAGAGTACATCAAATGCAAATATGTAAACAAATTCAGGATTGTGAACTAATATACTGAGTTGTAGCTGTGTGAAGCAGTTGCACTTACTCTGATTTCCTTTATATCTATTTCTACCCTTTTTAGCTTTCCATTTATACTCCTTATACCCTTCCAACTTACCCTTTAAAGATGGGGCTGAAATGCAATGCCACACTTGATCATGGAAATCACAGACAGCACACAGAATAATGACTGCTTCAGTTAAGAGAAGTATTATGTTAAGTACATCTTGGAATGAGGCTCCCTGCTTTCACAGCTGGGATAAGAGGGTTATTTTCCTCTTCCTTAAATGCATGATCTATGAAGGAAGGGTAAGGGAACTGGGTATGTTCAGTGTGTGCTGTGGAAAGTGAGAGGCAATTATCTCCCAGCCCAGAAAAGCCTCTTAGCAGTGAGGTGGGTATTAGGAGACACTCAGGCATTTGTGAAGCCCTCAGATGTGCTGCTGAGGGAACTCCTTTTAGAAGAATTTTCATTCTGTGTTTGTCAGGGGTGCTGTCAGCACGTTTAGCCTGTCTGCAGGAGGCAGGGTGTGCTGACAGGACCCCAGGGCATAACTGCTGCTCCACAACTTCTAAGAACTGAAACATCACAAATGTGTTTCTTAAGCAGACTGGTGAAATTAAATGAAGTATTTAGGCCAGTTAGCAGCTGCCTGTAACTTAAAATTGCAATTTTAAGCAAATTTATTGAGTTGTATGGATTTACCATATCAGAACAGCTGCTCTTCCAAGCTTTTATTTCCTGTGCTCAGCATCAACAGGATTGTTCCAAGTGTTTGAATTTTGCCTTTGCCTGGCAAGAAGCCGCAAGAAGCTCTGACTTTCTCTGGACAGATTCTTTGCAGGACAAGGTCCCACAGCCCTGGGGGCTGTCCAGGCAGTGCTGGTGTCGCTGTCCCAGGCAGGGATTGCTCAGGAAGGTGTTGCTGTGTCCTGGGCACTGGTGGGGTAGCACTGGCACAGCTGAAGTGATGCCTGCACATCCCTGTGGATGAACCCAGGGTGTCCACAGAGGCACTGCTGCCTGCCCTTCTGCTGCTGCCTTACTCCATCCTGCATCTTTTCCATGCATCTCTCCTGTAGAAACTTGAGTAGTGATTTTACATTATAGATAAGACTTTTATATATGCATTTAAGTAATTTGCTAGTTATTAGCCTGCAATGCAAAATTTTTTGCCCATGAAAAAAGAAAATAAGATGCCAAGACAATAAATGAAATTTTTGTGAAGAGCACAGGGGAGAAACAATGCTTATGATTTATTTGAGTAGCTGTGCTTTGGAATTGCCTTTTCCTTCTTGCATATGAGTCACTCAATTGGTATGATGTCCTTTTCCAAAAACCTTGATGACTTTTGCTGTGTGGCAATAAAAGTTACAATACCGATATTTGGTTTTTTTCCTTGCAGAATTTGGTGTTCATTTGGCAGAACTGACTGTGGACCCTCAGGGAGCTCTGGCCATCCGGCAGGTGAGTTTTCCTGGAACTGCAGAAAGAATTTAGGTGGAAATTTCCTTAGTTTTTAAAATATTCTTCCATGCTTTCAGGTGAAATATTGGAAATGGCATTCTGAGTCTTTCTTTCAACATTATTCTGGTGTTATACTTTAACATTTGTTGAATTTTTTTTTTTTTTTACTTAATAAACCTGGTGCTGAGACAATACTGTACTGGAAATGGACACAGCTTAGGAGGTGGGTGGTAGACATCAGCTAGCAGAAGTGTGGCTTCTCTTTGCAGAAACTTTTTCTGGAGGTGTTTTCCTCCTTGGAAAGGAAGTTTTTGTTCTATATTCCTTTAGTTACTTTGTGACCTGAATCTTGTGCCTTTCTAGAGCTGCTGCCCTGGGTCAGTGCTGTGCAGGCCATTGCTGCTCAGTGGATGCCCAGCAGTTCTTTTTACTGCAGTAACTCTGTGATCCATTTCATGGATTTTTAACATTTTTGGCAAGTCCTGCTGCCCCTCTAAAAGAAGCATGATGGGACAGGAGGCTGAGCAAATGGGTCAGGGGTGATCCTTGCAATGGTTGCAGGATGTGTCCCTGATTGCTGACCTCTCTCCTGCCACAGCTGGCGTCCGTTATTCTCAAGCAGTATGTGGAAACTCACTGGTGCTCTCAGTCTGACAAGTTTAGACCTCCAGAGACCACAGAAAGGGTAAGACTTGGTTTTACATTATCTGGTTTATCCATCAAGAATATGAACTCTTTAGACACTTAAAGAAGTACCAGCACCCATGTGTATTTTGAGGATTAATGGCTTCAGTGACGGTTTTTTGACAATTTGCACTTCAAAAATCTGTTTTTAGTCACCTAAAACAACTGGGCTTGAGAAGCTTGGGCTGCTTCCTGTAGGGAAAGCTCAGCCACAATGCTCCTGTTACTCTCATAACAAGACTAGAAGAAAAGCTGCTTCCTAAGTTTCACCAATACTGGTTCTGGCAGTCTTTTTTTTGGAGATTTGCTAAATCTTTTGTTGTACATCCTGGGACTTATTTTCCCATGACAAATTTTAGGTTAAAGCTGCTGTGTTTCATTGAGAATCTGCTCAGCAGGAGTATTTAACAGCTAAGATGGCCAGAGATTCCAGCCCTTTCCACTCTGACTGTTGACTGGAGCATCTTTCAAATCTAGAATATGATTCATCCCATCCAGAGATAATTGCTTGAATTGTGTCCCAGAAGTGGCTTTTGTTTTTTCCTGTCCCTTCAGGGCTGGCTGACTGTTCTTGTTTACTGAAATCTTCCAAAGTAAGCAAACACAGTCCCTGACACTGGAGCTGGGATTTATCTCAGCTAACTCTGGATGTTTTCCATGTAGATCTGTACATCCTGTGTAGTTGCAGCTGTGTGCTGTTTACTCTGTGCTTGTCTGATGCTGTGTGTGAGATGATGCTATGTTAAAACACACCATGAAGTTTTCTCTAAAAAATTACAGGGTGTGCAAGAGTGGTTTTGTCTGGAGTACTGCGGTAATTAGGACTGATCAGATGAATAGGGGGGTTGGTATTGTGAGAGGACAGGAGGTTTTGTATTGATTGCTGTTGTAATGAAGTTGATTGCTTCTAGGATTGAAGAGATACCAGCTAGGTGTAGGGAGAAGATCACGAGGTCGACTGAGGCTCCAGTGTGAGCTAGGTTGCTGGCCAGTGGAGGGTGCGCTGTTCAGCCTGTGCCAGCCCCTGCTTCGACTGTGGAAGATGCTGGGAGGAGAAGGAAGGATGGAGGAGTAGTCAGAAGCTTATGTTGTTGTGGGAATGCTATGTCTGGGGCTCCAGTTATTAGAGGAACTAGTCAGTTTCTGAACTCTCCAATTATAATTGGTATAACTATGAAGAAAATTATTACGAAAGCATGGGCTGTGACAACTACATTGTAGATTTGGCTGTCTCCTAGAAGGGCTCCAGGTGGGCCTAGTTCTGCTCAGGTGAGGAGGCTTAGGGCAGTACCTACTATTCCAGCTCATGCACCAAAAATTAGTTATAGGGTCCCAATATCTTTGTGGTTAGTTGAGAATAATCATCGGTTATTCATTTTGTAAAACAAAAATTCATTTTGATGAATTTTCCACGATGATTCATTTTGTATTGAATCAATATCAGGACGCAGCCATAGGTCTAGATTTTTAAAATGAGATCGTGCTGTGGCTCTGTTGTGAATGCTGTTGTTTCCCCAGGCCAAAGTGGCAATCAGGGAGCTGCTGCCCAGCGGGCTGCGCGAGTCCATCAGCAAAGTGCGCTCGAGCGTGGCCTACGCCGTGTCAGCCATCGCGCACTGGGACTGGCCCGAGGCCTGGCCCGAGCTCTTCAACCTGCTCATGGAGATGCTGGTCAGCGGCGATGTCAACGCGGTGCACGGAGCCATGAGGGTGCTCACAGGTCTGTGGCTGCCGTGCCTGGGCAGGGCTGCTCTAGGGAGCTCTTCGGGCTTTTCCTTGTGCCAGTATTGTGTCATGTTTCATCCAAATTGAAGAAGTTGGAATTGTCTTCCTCTCTTCCCCTGGTGCCTGTTGCTGGCTGTGGAGTTGTGCTCAGCAGGTGTCATGAGAGCTGGGGAAGGAGGTGCTGTGCTGCAGGTTGGAGCTCAGAAGGGACTTGGACTGTAACATCCTGCTTTCCAGATACCTGCACTTTTTAGTGTGATATTTTCTGCTTGCCTTTGAGGATTGCCTCAGGTAGATCAGATGACCCTAGTCTAGTGAAGTGCAAATCAGCATGTTTCACTTCTCTTAATTTTTCCCAATAGTTCTGTTGTTGGTGTTCTCTAGAAACATTTTTTGGATTGGATTTCTTATAAGATTTGGATTCTTATAAGATTGGATTTCTTATAAGAACTTCTCTTCTTTTTCCATTTTTTAGAATTTACCCGAGAAGTGACAGACATACAGATGCCACATGTAGCTCCAGTTATTCTTCCAGAGATGTACAAAATTTTCACAATGGCAGAGGTAGGATCTTCACAGTGAGGTTGGTATTGGTGGGAAATGAATTCCCATTGGTGGGAAATAATTCCCATTATTAAATTAGTGGGAATGTTTCTTGGAACAGAGAAACTTCAGATTTAATGGTTAAGTCATACAGCAGCATGAGTTAGACTTAAAGAATTTTCTTGATGATATGATAGTTGATGGCAGCTAATGTTTTAACAGAAGAGTTGAAGCCAATAATAAAATAAGAGAGTAAATCTAAAGCAAAAATGAAATACAATTAAAATATAATTAAAGGAAGTATTTTGTGTAAGAAGAATGTTGTGTTCCTGATGTTTAACTTCTGTCCAGGTGTATGGGATTCGCACGAGGTCACGTGCAGTGGAGATATTTACCACGTGTGCCCACATGATTTGTAACATGGAGGAGCTGGAAAAGGCAAGAATTTAACTTGACATACAAGATGCTTTGAATTCAAACTGAGTGAGGTTCTAAATAATTGTTAATATGGAAATGAAACACTGGAAAATTACATATTGTGTCAGCTGGAATTTGGGGGAAGAGGCTGTAATTTAATACATGTAAAGTAGCTGACTCCCTGCTTTACATGCATGCCTTGATAGTGGGACTTGGTTTCCATAATTAAGGTTAATTTATGGTTTATCAACAGACATGCTTGTAAGAGCTCAGGGAATGGGGAGTCAGCATGGGGAGGAGATGGAGTATCATCTCTTTGTTTATAAATCTGTAACTTGGCTTCCAGCCTTCAGCTGAGCCCTGTCCCAGTCACCTGCCAGGCCTTCGGTAACGAGGCACCCTTGGGCAAAGCTTTGGTTCCAAGCTCCTGGAGCTTCACCCTGTGCTTCAGGAGGTGCCTTGGCCTTGTTTCTGAAGGGGTGGGGGAAGCCAAACCCAGCCCAGTTTTGGAAGAATAGCTGTTAAGAAACAAACACAGCAGTCAAGCAGCTTTAGATGTGAGTCTGCTGTCTGGCTCTAACTGAGCACATCTGCATTGTAAAAGGCCTTTGACAAGTGGCTTTTCCAGCACTCCCAGACAATAAATGGTTATTTTTAACTTTTTGGGGTGTGAGGATAGGGAAGGGTGACTCTCAATCTAGAGGCTGTTCCCTCCCTGTTTGCACAGGGAGCTAGCAACCCAGTGCAGACTTTTGGAAAGTTCTGGTAATTACATTGTATCTGTACTGCCATGAGGAGGTTATTCATGCACTGTATCATGCAGCTGATACCAGTATCTAAGAGATAGTAGTAACTCCTCTGTCTTATTCTGGAGAAGGGCTGAAAGTGTCCGTTACATTGAATACTAAACCTTTTCTATGAAATTTGAACCTTTGAAATTTTATTAAAAAAAAAAATTGGAATCTTTTTATAAATGGCATTTCCTAATTGATTTAAACATAGGACTTGCGTGTCCTGGCTCTGGATTTATGAGGAATAATCTCAATAAAATTATTTTGGTCCTGTATTACTTGCTCTGCCAAGGACTGATTATGGAGTGCTCTGACATCTGGAAAAATACTTGTTGCATTTTCCTAGGAAGAATCATCCTGTTAATCTTCAGGCCAGCTGTTGATACTCAGCTTGTTTGGTTTGGGGGATGGAGGCTCTGCGGGGAGATAAATGCCAGCCACAGGGTTTGGGGTGATTGTGTGTGTGATGGAGCCACCCCAGGTTGGTTTTGAAGCCTGGGGGTGCTGGGGTGCAGGATTCAGCTCATCAGATGAAATGATGGGGTGAGCACTGCTCCTGGGGCTTTCCAGACTGGATTGACTGGATCTCTCCTGAGACTCCAAAGTGATAAGTTGGATGTGTGTGTGTTTTGTGGGAGCCTGTGCTGTGGGGTTCTGAAGAGTGGGATTCAGCTGAGCTTAGTTCCTTACCTAAAGAGAGAGCCCAAGTGATGTTTGAAGCAGCTTTCATGTGACTTTGCAATATTCTGCAGTAGCCATGAGTTTCTCTTCTATTTTTTACCAGCAAAGTGCATTTGCTGCTGCTTCTAGTGCTTTACCTGTCAGATGTGGGGGTTCTGTATCTGATATTCAGCTGTGCTTGCATTGTCTGTAACCAGGGTGCTGCCAAGGTCCTGATTTTCCCTGTGGTGCAGCAGTTCACAGAAGCCTTTGTCCAGGCCCTGCAGATGCCTGATGGACCAACATCAGACAGTGGCTTTAAGATGGAGGTTTTAAAGGTGAGTCACTTAGGGCTGGTTAAGTGGAGAAAGATCTGAATACCAACACACAGATGTGCTGGAAAACAAGCTCAAGTGGCAAATCTCCCAGTGTGCTCATGGGATGAACAGTGAAGGCTTTTGCCTCCCAGCACCATCAACAGTGAAACAAGTTGTTCACCTGTGCTGAAGATACCTATGATGAGATCCATGAAGATCTGTCTGTAAAATGATCCACAGGAATCTGGTCCATAGGACCATCTGTCTCTGTCATTTGCTGATCTGATGTATCTTGGATATGTCCTGGACATCATAATCTGTAGTTGTAGAATTCTGCAATAAGTTGTAAAAGCTTATTAAGTGCAGGTGCTTTTCTGGAACTTGCCTGCTCTTTAATGCTAAATGATCTCTGGGAAAGAGAGATGGAAAGTCCTTGTACTGTCCTGGTTTCCTGTAGAGAGGAGATTGTGTTGGAGAGCTCTGTGTGCATGGGGACAGGGACAGTGCAGACCCCTGTAAGAGCTCACAAAGCCCTGGAGCTGTAGGGTGTGTGCCTGCAGCATGGGAGAGCAAAGAGCCAAAAGCACCAGTTGCAGGACCAAATCCAAATCTTTCATTTCCCTGCCTGTGTGCTGGGGTGGGCAGCACTCAGGTCAGTGTACAGGTTTCTGAGGATGGGCACTGAGGCTCATTGAGTTCCATGAAGAAAGCAATAAGGAAATTACTTAAATAAGTGTCAAAAGTCAGGGTCACCAGCTTTGTGCTGAAGTGTCGGCGATGGAGAGAGACAGGGAGACTGACTCAGTGATCAGAATCCCATTTTATTGTGGGATACAAACACTTATATACTATTTCAGGGAGACTAGTAATGTGTACTACAATGATTAGGTTAAAATCACAAACACAAACTTATGCATATAACAACATCTCTTGCTTGCAGAGTTTAATGGGATTTTCTTTTTCTGGTAAACCTGTTTGATTTCATCTTCTTGCAATCCAGGTCCAATTTTCAAAGTTCCATTTGCTTTTGCCAAGGCATCCTGTTATCAAATTTCTTATGTTAACCAGTCCAAAGTCCCTCATCTGTCTTGTGTCCCCCAACATTCCAAGACTGAAGTAATGAAAATACCTGCTGGGAGGTGCTGTTGTGTTACACAAAGCAGCAGCTCCTGAGCTCTGTCCTGTGGAACTTGTCTCAGTTCAAGGCAGCAGTACTGGTCTGGGTATCCTGTGGCTTCTCAGTGAGGGCTGCATGTCTTGTACTCCAACAGCTGAGCTGTTCTTGCTGTGCAGCACTACTGGAAAGCAGTTTGGGGAAGGATGTTGGCAGTTTTTGTTGAGAGAATGTCTCTTGTGGGTTTTTTTTTCCTTTCCGTGCACTGGGATTTCTGGGGCAGTGATTTATAGGAACAGCAACATGAAAGGAGCACTGCAGGGTATCGTCTTAATTTGAACAGGCTGCAGCTCAAGAATATTTGGATCCCTTACTCCAGATACTCACATTTGGATTGTTAATGAGTAGTGGTATTTTTCAGCCTCCACAGAAAGCAGTTGTAACTGATGGCTTCAGTCTAAACCAGGCCAGGCCAGTTCTGTTCTCATTACATCCATGCATTCTGCAGCCTTTTCTGTTATTTAAGTAAGTGCTTGCTGGCATTGGGCTCTTTGCATGGGTGTGTCAGCACTGGTCCCACCAGGAGGTTCTTGAACAAGGTGACAGGCTGGGAAAGGCTCTGAGGAAATGTCACCTTGTTGCTGCTCTGCTCCTCAGCTGTGTGAGGGGCTCTGCCTGTGGCCTCTGCAGGGGAGGTGCAGCACAGGAGGATTTGGATCTGGATACACTGCTGTGTATTGGGTGGCATTGATGGCAGCAGAGAATAAATGTGCGTTTAAACAGAAAATTCAGGAGATCTCCTGCTCACAAGTGCTTTGTAGGAGGCTCTTTTTGAAGAGATGAGTGGTCTGGCTGTTGACTTAAGGCAGTTCATGGTTTTGTAACTTCAGGTTTCTAAGCTGATGATAGCAATTTTCTGAGGAAAAGGGGATTCAGGTGAATTGCCTTCACTTCCAGAGAAGTGGATTTTATAGTCATTGTAATGCAGAAGTAAGAAACCTTAGGGGATTATTTAAACCAGCTCTACAGATGAAGTCATTACAGGAACCCCTTGAAAAGCTGATGCAATGGAAGAGGGAATTGAGACTTTTTTATAGCACATTTTCAACCAGATGCAAACTCAATTCCATTTTCTTTTCCTTAATGAAGTGCTGTGCAGCAAATGATAGGAAAACTTTTTTTTCCCTTCCCTGTCACTTGAGAGCTTTGTACTCCAAGGCTCATGGAGTTTTTGATGGAAGTCAGAGGCAGTCCTGACCTAAACTGCTGTGCTGTCCATGTCAGAGTGTTCTGCAGGACAGTGGCAGAAGGTGTAAGGAATGAATGCTGTTGCAGTGTGCACCTCTGCCTGATTCATTGGGACATTTATCCTGGTTAGGGGAGTGAAAGGTTTGGATCACATCATGGGGAGCCACTGATGGTTAATGTGCCCCAAGTTGTTCCCAGAATAGTTACAAGCTTTTAAGCAGTTATCAGCAGAAAATCGGGGCCTTTTATCCTTGGAGGAGATGGGAAGTTTTGCCACAACAGAAATACCAAGTGTGAGGACTAGAAGGAAATAGCCATGGGGTAATTTATTGTTGTGTTTGATAGTTCAGCATGAATTAAATTGGGGTCTCTAAGGATGAATGAGCTGCAACTGTGCAATTCTTGAATCCTAATTCCAGTGTTGAGCATGCTACTATTGATTGTTTTGAGAGAAACAGACTGATTAAACATGTCAGGTGACAGATTTAAGGCAAATTTCACAATAATGGAATACAAATTGGAATACAGTGGTGTACTTAGTGTGTGGTAATATATCAGGAACACCAATTAATCAACAATCAAAGCATCTTGCAGTCTTGCTGTTGTGCTTCTTCATTTGTGCTTAGAAGCTGTTCAACACCTGTGGGTCAGAGAAGTTATGCTATGCTTACATTTTTCCTGACACTGGAACAAATAACTAGCTAGAAAAAATAATTAATCATAACCTCTTTGTTCTTGGATGGAAGATGAGGTGGGATCTGTGTCTTGGGACAAACTTCCCAATTTTATGAACAAGGTACTTCACCTGCTGCTTCTGAACTTTGACTGACAGTCAGCTTTAGCATACTCTCTAGTGTGTATTTTAAGCTTTTTATCCAAAAATGTGGGGATTTCTTCTCTGTTTAAAGATGCAGTCAGGAAGAGAAGCAATAAAAGGCTTTGGTAGAGTGACTTGAAGGAGCAGTGCTCTGAAGAGAGAAGGATAAAGGGTTTCTTGAAGGATTAATAGGTGGTGGAGCAATACATGGGGATTGGCAGGGGACTGTTCTCTGAGTTCAGACAAGCAGTGGGAATTGGCAGAATGAGGGGCCAGGGGTTGAAATACAACATCTGACAGGAGAGTGCTCTGTGTTTTAATGACTTGCTGTGCAGGGCTGTGGTGACCTTGCAAATGCAGCTTTCTATTGTTCCATCTGCAGAGCCATTGGGGAGCTCCCTTAGCACTCCAGCAGTGCTTCCTGCAGAGCTGGTTGGGTGTAGAGCTTGGAGACATTTACCCAGGGTTCATATGGAGTGGCATATGGAACAAGTGTGTTTGGATGCTCCTGTGGCCCTAGGCAGGGTGTTTGCAGCAGTCCTGAGGATCAGATTCACATCCTTTGCCAGCACCTGCATAATTTTTTCCCCGGAGATTTCAGCATTATTTTCTGTAATGCTTCCTTCCAGCACCTGCCAGACTCATTCCCAAACCCACATAACTGGGTTATTCCTGATGCCTGCTCATCTCCAATGCTGATATTAGATTGCTCTTGTTTTTCTGGAAGGTGAATTACTATTTTTTTTTTTTTTTTGTTTCTATTAATGTACCCAGTGCTGCAAACAAACCAACTGCACAGAGTGATTAGTATTGGGTGAGCACAAACAAACTGACACCTGTGTGTCTGGGAGCAGCCACCTCTCAGGCAGTTTGTGAGGGGCTGTACACTGTTCTGGAACAAGTGTAACACAGCTGGAGCTGTGCCCCTGGGGAGGAGAGGGGGGACTGAGAGCTCTCTCACTCCTGGAAGGTCCCAAAAGGCTTTTGGCAAGTGTCAGTGGAAGGGCTCCCCTAAGTCAGGATGATCAGCTTCATGAAAGTCCAGGCACAATCTCCTGTGGAGCTGCTGAGCTGCTCCCAGAGCAGCCCCTGTGCTGGGCTGGCACAGCCAAAATGGGAAGGGAATTGAACTGGGTGGGTGTTTGCTCCTCCAGCTGCTCCCTGGATGTGCAATGGATGTGTTGCTTGCATGAGTAGAAGTGTGGAAAGTGGGCAGTAGTCTGGATTTACATGACACTAGAGTTCTTTTTCTGGGACAAACACTTCCAGGATAATTGTATCCAGATACTGATGTGCTTTGGATTTGAGTCATTGTCTTACCACTGCATTGTGGCATTGTCTTCACTCCTGAGTGCCACATCGTGTCATCCCTTTGCTTCCCTGCCAAAGAGGAAACACCAAGAGAAGTGTGCTGGTGAGTGAGCAAGAGAAGGATTGTGTGCTCAGGAGTGAGAGGTGACCTTGGTGACAGGAAGCCTTTGGATGATCTCAGTTGTTAATGGAACAGCAGCCTGTGATTTGAGCGTGTTGATGGCTTTCCCAGTTTCACTTTTGACTGATATTCTTTTTGGTTCCAGGCTGTGACAGCACTTGTGAAAAACTACCCAAAGCACATGATTTCATCAATGCAGCAGATCCTGCCCATCGTCTGGAACACCCTGACAGAAAGTGCTGCTTTATATCCTTGCTAGTGAATGTGCTTACCTGGAATCAAATGAGACAAACTCAGTAATGACCTGACTGAGCAGGACAATTCATGGAGTGCTCTGCCCTGCCAGACAAAACAGGATCTTTCTGTTACTTCTGGAGGCTCCATTAAGTTTCTTTTTGCTTAAATGTGTGCTGATATGCATGTCCCCTGTAGAACTGCCATGAGCTCTGCATTGTTTCTGGTACTTTTTGGTAAAAATTGTCCTCTTAAAAAGGTGCTGGTCACAGTGTAAATACTTCAGGAGAGGGAGAACCAGCTGTTACCCTTGCTGCTGCAGAACTAATGACTGATTGCACTTGCTGCAGAAGCTGATTAACATTTGAATTTTCAGTCAGTGCTCACTGCACACCCAGCTGTGTCAGAGTGGTCTGTGGGTGCATTGCCCTGTGCTCGAAAACTGACAACTCAAATCTCTCCATATTGTTTTTTCAGACCCCTGTTTAAATACAGTGGAAGGTGTCCCTGCTTATGGCAGGGGGATTGGAGCTACATGGCCTTTAAGATCCCTTCCCACCCAAATAATTTTGTGAATCTGTGAAAATACAAGGAGCTGTTTGTAGGATTTCTGATGGTGTATTTCTCCCTCTCCTGTCCTGACTCCTACTACAGTCCTGTTGGTGTGGGCAAACAAAATGGGCTTTTGTTTGCAAAAGGGAGAGTCTTGTTCTTCCTTGCCTTGTGTGTGCTCTGGTACATGTTGGATCTTCAGTTCACCATCCACAAAGAAAACTCCTTCCTTTTTACCCCCAGGTTAATTTTCTGTCATTTTCCAGGGCTGGTGCTTGTGGAGAAGCTTGGTAGGGAGCAGAGCAAACCTAAGGTAGGATGTGGGAACATGGGGTGGTTCCTCACCCTTGGGCAGCAGTGAGGTGTTGAATTGGCTCACATCCCCTGGAAAGAATGAGTCTGGGTGGTTCTGTTCTGGCAAAGTTAACATAAATGAAATTTTAGGTTACCTTGGTGAGTTTGATCTAAGTTAATCAAATAATAACAAAGATGTACTGAAGTGATGTGTGAGTGGTCTGTGGAAAGTGGTCTTTGAACTTGGGCAGTGCACAAAGCCAGGAGCTCCTGGGGACGTTGTCTGTGTGTCCTGAAGCACAGGACTCTACACAAAATCAAAGGCTTTTAAAAGAATGAAAACTTCCCAAGTTATGAGCAATTTTAAGACAGGAACAGACTAATTCCAAAATAGATGTTGTTCTTTAGAAAAAAGCATTTCCTTAACTCCATCCACTTATGTGAGAACAGAAGTAAATTACACAGAAGAAGTGGAGGATCCTGTGGATTCTGATGGTAAGAACTTGCACTTCACTTTTACTATTTGAAGAGGAATGGAGTTACCTAAATATTGCTGTCAAAACAGTAACTGAAACACCATGGGAGATTGTGCTAAAGGTGCATTTACCATGTTAGAATGGTGTCCATCGCTTCTTTGCAAATTACTTGTGATTGTGTTCAATTGAAGGCACACAATAAAGTTTTCTAATGGCTCAAGGAGTGAGATTGGCAACAATTTTGAGGTAAAAGTAGTGGGACAAAAGAAAATCAAATAGGTTTTAGGTTGAGCTTGATAATTTTTAATGAGAGGTGTGTGGTGGGAAGAGAGCAGAAAGTGATGAGGTCTGAAATCCTCCTGGGGCTGCTGCTGCACTTGCTAGTCCAGGAGAAGGAATAAATATCTGCTCAGAGAAGCTAATAGTTTGTAATTATTTTCACATCCATTTGTACCTTTTTGTTTGTTGGCATATTCAGTCATGTTCTTTTTTGTTTTTCCCACTTTGTTCAGGTGAAGTTCTGGGCTTTGAAAATCTGGTGTTCAGCATATTTGAATTTGTACATGCCTTGTTGGAAAACAACAAATTTAAGAGCACGGTGAAGAAGGCTCTGCCAGACCTGATCTATTACATCCTGCTTTACATGCAGATCACAGAGGAGCAGGTGGGCATGTTTGTGTTGTGTAGGAAACAAAGGAAACAAGAGATTTAAACCAGCAAGTGTCCTGGGAAGAGTTTCAGTGTGTGGAAGCTGCTGTAATCTAACAGACTGTTCCATCACTTTGCTGTGGCAGCACTTAGAGGTTCCAGAATGGTACAAGGTGGACAGAAAATCACAGATCACAGAAGGGTTTGGGTCAGAAGGGACTTTAAAGCCCATCCTTTTCCACCCCCTGCCAGGAGCAGGGACACCTTCCACCATCCCAGGTTGCTCCAAGCCCCATCCAGCCTGGCCTTGGACACTTTCAGTGATGGGACATTCACAACTTCTCTGGGCAGCACACCCAGTGTCTCAGCACCCCCTTAGTTAGGAATTCCTTCTGTAATCCAAACCTACCGTCTTGCCCTTGTCCTGGGGCTCTGGTAAAAGGGCTTTATTTTTAAGGCACTTATAAGGTCCTCTAGGAATCTTCTCCAGGCTGAACAATCTCAGCTCTTTCAGGCTTTCTTCCTTCATTCTTCCATGTGCTGTGAAAATGAGGATTTTCATGCTGAAAGGAATAAACAGCTTTCTGTGAGAGCCAAAATATTGTGCTAGCAGGGTGAAATAATTTGTACTGAAATTCTGCATAGCTCCTGGCCTCTCAAGTGTCACAACCATCATCTTTTAGTTTAGGTAGGCATGCATAAAGACAAGCACTCTGTTAAAAGATTTATCTGCTACTCCCATTCCTCATCTAAAAATAAAGCTGCAGCATTGCTTCCAGGTCAGTCATTAGTTCTGTCAAACTCTGATCTCAAATGAGGGCCAGAAGAGCAAGATGAGCTCGGAACAGAGAGTTTCTTCTGTTCAAAGGTTTCTCCAATGGAATAGAAGTAAAATCAGTTGAGGATGAAGACTTCTTATGGCAGAGAAAAATTCTGAAAGTAGTTTTCCAAAACAGGTTGCAGAGAACAGAAAAGCTGCCTTTCACTGATGGTGTCCTGAATTCTCAGCTGTCCTGTCCTTTTTGTCTCCTCTAGATTAAGGTTTGGACTGCCAATCCACAGCAGTTTGTGGAGGATGAAGATGATGACACATTTTCCTACACAGTGAGAATTGCTGCTCAGGATCTCCTGCTGGTATGAAACATATCCCACATTTAGATACTGCAGTAGTAATAACAAGTATCAAACCTGCCCTCAGGAAGGGCATTTAGAGAAAAGGCCAACTTTTAACAGTCCATACAAATGAGTGTTCCCATTTCCTTGTGCACAGGCTGTGGCTGCTGATTTCCAGAACGAGAGTGCAACTGCTCTGGCTGCAGCAGCTACGAGGCATTTGCAGGAAGCTGAGCAGGCTAAAAACAGCGGGGCTGAGCACTGGTGAGGGGCTGGGCCGGGGAGGGGATGGCACTGGGGCGGGGAGGGGAGGGGACAGCGCTGGCTGGGAGGGGACAGTGCTGGGATGGGTGCTGACCTCTGGGTGCACCATGATTTAGTCACATTTCATTTGTGACAATGCAACTGAAGAGCAAGGATGGGGCTGGAGAGCTCTGATTAGAAGAAGAAAAAGAAAGTACAGCAGTTCTTGAGCCAGATGGTGAAATCTTCATGTGTAGGACTTTGGGCAGTTCCTAGCACAAGTTATCTGTGCCAAGGCTCCCTCCCTTCAGAGCTTGATGTTCCTTAAAACATCTCATGGGAAATGATTATTACTTATAGAAAATCAGAGGAGAAGTTTGCAATACTTCCTGCTCAGTAATTGGGATAAAATTTTCAGGAATATATATATATATATATATATATAATATTTATAATATTTATATGTGTATATATATATATAAAAATTTCCAGGAATATATATATTATATATATTTTATATTTATAATATTTATAATATTTATATGTATATATGTATATAAATTTCAGGAATATATATATGTTAAATATATATATATAAAACACACACACATATATATTATATATATTATATATATAATATATATAGTATATATATGTGTGTGTGTTTTAAACATACATATATATATTATATATATAATATATAACAAAATATTATATATTATGTTAAATATATATATATAAAACACATATAGATATATGTTAATTTTTTTTTTACTTGATGTCGAGTGGTGCTGTATGCAGATATATGTGTTCAATTTTAGAACTTCAGAGTTGCAGTTTTTAATGCTATTTGGGGATAGAAGAAGAAAACTCCACTGCAGGAGTACCTGGCTGCTGGTCCACAGAGATTCTCTCCTGGTTTTACAGGGCATTGGTTCAGTGCTTGTGTTTATTTTGAATTAGTGTCAGAGGAGCTCCTCTGATAATGAGCAGCAATGGAATGGCTGCACAATCAGACATTAGGTTCCCTAATTGTAAAGTAGGTTGGATTCACAAATATAACCAAGGAGAAGTGTGTTTGCACAGAGTTCTATATCATCATAATTAACAAAATGTTAATGCAAAATAAGATGTTCTCAAACCTTTAATGTACTGGGTATCCCAGTGCTTCTGCACATAAATTATGAAGGCATGGCTGGGACACAAGCTTTCATGGAAGAGGTTCTTTTTTATTATGAGGACAAAATTGGTACAAGTAAAAACTATTCCACCAATATTTTAGGGAGTGACTGAGAATGATGCCCATCCTGAGGGAGTTTCCAAGCCCCCATCTTGCAGTTTTTGAATGTTAATCTCTTTAAGGGCTTTTTTAAATTCTCTTTTGGGATCAAGGAAATAGTTGTCATAGCTTAGACCAGAAAATGACTTGTGACTTCACTTCAGAATATGTATTTATTTCTTGAGTGATGACAGGAAAAGTCTTAAGGCATCTGAACTGTTTTGCAGGTGGAAAATCCATGAAGCCTGTATGCTGGCCCTGGGCTCAGTCAAGTCTATAATTACAGACAGTGTGAAGAATGGGAGAATACACTTTGATATGCATGGCTTCCTGACAAATGTGGTCCTGGCAGACCTCAACCTTTCAGGTATGTGGGACCCTGCATGCATCCCTAGGAGTAACTGCTGGGAGTCTGATGAATCAATCAGGTTGATGTGTGCATGAGGGATTGGGAAATGCAATTGTGCATCTGCTCATGTGAAAAAAATAAATCTTGTGAGTTCCCAGGTGCTCCCAGTTCTACTCTAAGTCCCTTATATGTGGGACTGTGCTTTCAGCTGGATTTGATTGTTGGCTGGATGCATGAGGCTGGAGGAGCTGGGTGGAAAATTGCTGTTCTGATGTCTTGTGTCTGTTCCTGGGAAAGGCACCAGCTCTGTTTAACTGCCTTCAGAATTCCTGCTGCACCATGTCATCCCATTTGTTTTCTGCTGAGGCTGACACTAGTTGTCGCACATGAATTCAAATAATGCTCCTGGCTAAATGGGATTCTGTTCTTGAGAACTCAGCAGGATTTTGCTCTCTGTGTTATCTTACATCAGTGTGCAAGAAAATCAGAGGAACTGTTGAAAGTCAGACCTCAAAAGTCCTTGCAAATTAAAATTTTAGAAGTTTAAGGCATTAATGTGAGCATCATTGATGAGTCCACATTGAGTTGTCAGGGTAGAAACAACTGATTCCTGGGTTCCTTTTTCATCAAAGAAACACTTATTTAACCCCTTACAAAGAAGGGTTTTTTGTTCTCTTTGTGTTAACATTGGGTGAAGAGCTAGTGTGCAAAGTGCATAGTGTGCAATGCATGTAAGAAACCACCTCAGCAATTTACATATATTTACATTCATTTACATGTATGGCACTGGGTTGTAAATGAGCTGCTGTGCTCTAGAAGGGCTCCCACAGTCAGTGTGTTGATGGCTCTCCAAGGATATCCATTTAATGGTCAGTAATGGTACAAAGAAATGTTGTGTTTTATGATACTGACTTAAAAAACAAAGCTCTTCTCTTGCTGTACAGCTTGCACAGAGTGTTTTATGTCCTCATCTTAAAATTAGTACTTGCAGGAGCATAAATAATGGCAGTAAAGATGCTGAGGAACAGAGAGCATCATCACTTTGAGGCCAGCCTAGATAGGTAAGGAGATTATAGTCTGAAAAGGCAGCAGGAATAAGTGTGATAAAGATATATCATACCTTAGTGAGTGCAAGCAGGTGAGTGGATAATGAATGTCCACTGCTTCTGTGGTGCTGGTGAACCACAGAATTCCATTCTGTAACTGCAGGGTGATGGCTGCAAACTGTGAAGGGTCCCTGGGTATGAGCTCTTTTATTCTAATGCTTCTCCCTAAGATGCTGCTTTCTTCTGCTGGGGACAGAATATTGAACTGGATAAATGGGAATTGGTGGCAAAGCCTCTGTTCTCTTCCTTTACTGTTCAGTGATGAACAAATTCAAGTGTAAATAGTTTAAGGGAGGAGGCTTTTTAATAAATGAAAAATTATTCTTTGAAATAACTAAGAAAATAAACCGTGAGCAAAAATTCTTTGTATGTCTGCACACTTGTCCTGTGTGTCACATTTCAGTGTTTCCCTATTGGGATGACAAGACTGTAAATAATGGATGGAAGCAGCTTTATGATTTTAAACTCATAAAGCTCATTCTGAAACAACAGAGGTATTTTGTGTTGCTGCAGTGTCTCCTTTCCTCCTGGGCCGGGCCCTGTGGGCCGCCAGCCGTTTCACCGTGGCCATGTCCCCAGAGCTCATCCAGCAGTTCCTGCAGGCCACTGTCAGTGGGCTGCACGAAACCCAGCCCCCCTCTGTCAGGATCTCTGCAGTCAGAGCCATCTGGGGGTAAGCAAACCCTGGGACAGGGGTGGAAATCACACTGATAAACTGGTTCGTTAAAATAACATTTCTGTCTGGGCTGTGGGAGGTTTTGCTTTGAATGAAATAGATGTCAGCTTAAAAAGTGTAAGCAAACAGGTTCAAAATAGAATAACTCTAATGAGGAATGTGGAATTGAGATTCAGGGTTGGCTGCAGTAAAGTGTTGTGATGGATGTGGTCACAGGGAGGAGCAGCACTAGGTAGTGTTGGAAAGCACAGGGATGAAACCCAGATTATTCCTGTTTGGCCATAAAGGTGACTGACATCATCCAGGCCTATGGAGCCAATCACAGCCATAAGGAGTGTTTGGGGTTTGATTTTCTTACCCCATTTTTGTCAGAAGGCAGCTTTGCTGTACTTGATGAACATTAGTGTGAAATCAAAAAACCAGTCACAAAAAGATCTAAAACCTAACTGTTCACCACTTCCAAACAGAGCGCTTTGTCTTATTTGCACTGAAAGGTTAATGAATAAATGAAGTCAGAGATTTATGACTTAGTTATTCCTGAAATTGCTTTATCACACCCCAGCTCACTTGTAGAACATGGTAACAAAACACTTTGTAAGCAGTGTCTGTCCTGGACTTTTTTCCTTTTCTCCATCATTGGGCACTTCTTAGAAAAGATCTGTCACTGAGGGGCAGTAGAAGCCTCTAACATCACTCAGCTCAATTCTGCTTTGTGTGCAATGTGGAGGGAAGAATTCTGGTGAGAGCTTTCCTCCTCCTTCCTGCTGAGCTGCTGGGGAGGTCAAGCAGTAGAGGACTGAAGGAGAGAAATCCTAGAGGAGTGAACTTAAGGAATAACAATAGAGAGGATGGAACAACCCCTTATGTATTATACAGAATGGAATATATTTAAGTTACTTCAATAAATTAGGAATGTGTTTTTGTATCACAAATTTCTCATCTAGCTACTGTGACCAGCTGAAGATCTCTGAGAGCACCCACGTGTTGCAGCCTTTCCTCCCCAGCATTCTGGATGGCCTGATCCACTTGGCAACTCAGTTCAGCTCCGAGGTGCTGAACCTGGTGATGGAGACACTGTGCATTGTGTGCACAGTGGATGCAGCATTTACAGCCAGCATGGAGAACAAGATCTGCCCCTTCACCATTGCAATATTCCTCAAGTACAGTAATGGTATGCATCCACCTACATCCCTAAGCACACTTGGTTTTGCTGTTGAATCCTGCAGCTGAAAACTGAATCAGTGGTCATTGAATGAACACTGATTCCTGTGGTAGAGGGGAAACTTGCTGCCTTGCCCAGCCAAAATAGTGGTGGCAAAGATTGAGATGTGTGTGTGTTTTAGTAAATGATGCTTTCTCTCTCCAGATCCTGTTGTTGCTTCTCTTGCCCAGGATATTTTTAAGGAGCTAGCTCAAATAGAAGCCTGCCAGGGTCCAATGCAGATGAGGCTGATCCCAACCCTTGTCAGCATCATGCAGGCCCCAGCTGACAAGATCCCAGCAGGGCTGTGTGCAGTAAGTGCTTCACTGGGGCATGGCCTGGGCTGGAGCTGTTCCTGTTCTGTAACACTGGGCTGGCTGCTCTGCAAAGGGCAGAAAGGCTGCTGTGGGCATGCTCTGGAGCAATGGCTTCAGTCACTGGGGGAGGTTTCTCTGTGGAGGAGGCAAGCTGCAGGTGCAGGAGGATGCTTCCAAAAGTTTGCTTTAAACTGCTCCTCTGGCCTTCTTCCAGTCTCCACAGTATCAGTCATCCCCAGTCACTTTGCTGTGACATTGCCATCTTTCAGCAGGAACAGCCTCTTCTCCCAGCAGAGTACACAACTGTTCCTTGCATTTCTTCCTAAGGCTTTTTCTGATTTATGCATCACATATGTATGAATTTGAGATAAATTATACAGGTGCCTTAATAAAAGATGGAGCACTGACTGTGTAGATTGGTTGTGTGGAATTAAATCCATAAACATCTGCATCAATATGCATATAATCTCTTAATTGGTGTGACTGTAACAATTGCTTATGGGTAATTAAGATAAATTTCAATCAATATCATCAAAATGGAACAAGTCAGCTGGAGCAGTTCTCTGGCTGTTCTGATTAGCATGCATCTGTTTGCCCTGTTTGAGTGGTGACACTGCTCTTAATTTGGGAACTGTCCTGGGAACTTCTGCAGCTCACAGCAGTGATGCTTGGGTGTGTGACTCCAGGGTCCTTGCATTTAAAAATGATTCTAGGCTGTGAGTTCAGGGTGTGGTTGCAGCAGTGGCCACATCCCTGCAGTTCACACCTTTGATGTTTGCAGCAGGGGTGGGTAGTGCTGACTTCAAGTTCTGTGGCTGCTGCTGTGACAGTTTGTGCTTTCCTTTCAGACCTCTATTGATATACTGACCACAGTTGTGAGGAATACAAAGCCCCCTCTGTCCCAGCTCCTCATCTGCCAGGCATTCCCTGCAGTGGCACAGTGCAGCCTGAACACAGATGACAATGCTACAATGCAGGTACTGCTGTGGGGAGGGGGAGGCTGGTGACACTTGGGGAGGATTGCAGGGCTGTACCAGCCCAAGGGAGGTGACACAGCCTTTGAGGAAGCCCAGGCTGTGCTTGCCAGTTGCTGTATCAGCAGCCCCTCAGAGCCTCTGCCACCTCCAGTTTACCATGAAAGTCCTGTTGTTCAGGGCCTGCAGTGACTTCTCCTGATCATTCCTGAATGTGGAGAACTACAGTAGAAAGGCAGCAGCCTGGATGGTTTTTCTGTTTTAGTGCACTGGAGCATGTTAAAAAAACCTACCAACCGAAGCCCAACAACACAAAAAACAACTCCCAAAACCAAACAATCCTGTAATGACTTTCTGTCCCCAATAACATTTATCACACCTGGTAATGGCAGGGCCTATCTTCAGGAATATTCACAGGCATAGGACAGCAAAAACCCTCCTAGCCCTCCTAATCTAGCAGCTTTCTGCTGTACTCATTTATGGGAGAAGGGGAAGGCAAACTTCTTTTTGATTGAGCCAGGTGTGGGATGGAGGGAAAGTAGGGAATCATCTCCAGCATCAGCTGAGCTGTGCTTGCAGGCAGGATTGGCTATGGCCTGGTGTCTTTGGAGGATCTGGCAAGAAGGAAAAGGCATTAGAGGCTAGAAGTGCAGGGAGCCTTTTCATTCCAGCTTCTAACTGGCAAATGAGTAACAAGGGTGGTTTCATTCCTTATGTAAGGAGTTCCATAGTGGCAGCTGCTCTTTGCCATGTGAATACAGACCGTGGCAATGTGGTCTTTGCCTAAACAACAAACCAGTGAGAATAGGTGAGAGACCAGCAGGGAGAAATTGTAGACCTGCACATTGGTTGCTTTGCTGGATCTTTGTGCTAAGAAGAATTCAAAAGGACTGCAGCTTAGCTGCAGTTGTGTTTTGTTCATGTCACACTTCTCTGTCTTCACCTCTCACTTGTTAAAAACTTTTTGAATTTCTTTAGGTAGCAAGATTGGCACACAACTGCAGCTACTTGAGGTTGTTGTTGTATTTATTGTTAATATTTATTAGTTATCTTGATTGCTGCTGATTGGGCAGTGAGGAGTAGTGTATGTGTGAGTGAGCTGGAGTCTGTAGAACTTACCTGTGAATCTTACCAGGTGCCAGCAGTTTTCCCCTTGTTTTCATTGTAGTTCAGGGAGGTTCTGGGATGGTGAAGGGCATGTCTCCCCTGCCTGCCCATATTGAATGCAGGGTGACCCCAACATCTGGGAATGACTCCATGATTCAGAGGGCTGAACGATTGCTTTATTAAAACAATACTATATTATATTAATACTATATTATAATTATACTAAAGAGATACTAAAACGATACTATACAAAAGACACTAAAGAATACTTAAGAAAACCCATGACTGTCTGAGACAGGCAGGACACAGCTTTGACCCAATTGGCCAAGGAAACAAAACAACCCTCAGCAGAATCCAATTGACAAATCCCTTCAGGTAAACAATCTTCGTAACACATTCCATGTGCAAAAACAACAGGAGCAGCAAGTAGAGATAAGAATTGGTTTCTCTTCTTCTCTCTGTACTTCTCCAAGAAAAATCCTGGGAGAGAGAGAGTTATATTCAAAGAGTGTGTGAATGCCACATGCCCACTCCCTTATGTAGGAGTGCCAGGGGGTAGCATGGTGGGGATGGATGGAGATGAGAGATCTCTGCAGCCAGGGCTGGGAACTTGTGGGTTATTACAAAGGGCCTGGGTGCAGGGACATACCTGGAGATGCCAGCCACAGCTGGAGCAGGACTGAGAGAAGAGAGGAGGAGAGAGCATGAGAGGGTAAGGGAGTAAAAGGGTAAGAGAGTGAGGTTCCTGTTAGAATTCCATAAATCTTCTTCTGTATTGAATATTCTGATTCTCACTAACCAATCTAGTACAAGATACAAATCCTATAGCATTTACATACAGCCTGTAATAATCATTACATTACCATACTGTGTTATGAGAGGATGAGAGGGTAAGAGAGTAAGGGAGTAAAAGGGTAAGGAGAGTGAAGTTCCCATTACAATACCATGAAACTTCTTCTGTGTTGAATATTCTCATTCTCACTAACCAATCTAGTACAAGATACAAATCCTATAGCATTTACATACAGCCTATAGGAATCATTACATCACCACAATGTGTTACATTTTAAACCCTAAAAACTCCTCTTTGGGCCCCTTCTGCCAAGCTGTAGGGTCTGCTCTGACCCTTGGACTGTCTGCAAGCAGAGGGTGTTGTTCCATCAAAAGGGGATCACCTTCAGCTGGCCACACCATTGTTTTCCAGTTGTTCAGTAACTGAGGGATCTCAAAGCTTGCTTTCATTTCAATCTTGCTCATAGTTTCCATATTCTCAAAATCTTTTGCCAGACACTCATATTTACAAGGCTTTCCTGTTTCATTTCCCCAACCCCTTGCCCGTTGTGTCCCTAGAACGGTGGCGAGTGCCTGCGCGCGTACGTGTCGGTGGCGCTGGAGCAGATCGCGCAGTGGCACGACGAGCAGGGCCACAACGGGCTCTGGTACGTCATGCAGGTGGTGAGCCAGCTGCTGGACCCACGCACCTCGGAGTTCACCGCTGCCTTTGTGGGCAGACTGGTCTCCACTTTAATTTCAAAAGCCGGGAGTGAGCTGGGAGAGAATCTGGACCAGATCCTGAGAGCCATCCTGAGTAAAATGCAGCAAGCAGAGACGCTCAGTGTGATGCAGGTGAGCAGGTTTGGCACCCCGGAGAGTGAGGAGAAGCACCAGGAGAAGAAACTGTCGCCATTTCCTTTCATTTATTGCCTGTTATTTATGGCTCATACAATTGGTGGGTCTGTGTATCCTGTTATGCCTACTCTGATCAGAGAATCGTGGAATCTCCTGAGTTAGAAGGGACCCAAAAGAATCATTAAATCCAGCTCCTGGCCCTGGACAGGACACCCCAACAATCTCACTCTGTCCTAACATTCCTTGAGCTCTGGCAGCCTTGTGGGCATGATCATTCCCTGGGGAGTCTGTTCAGTGCTGACCACCCTTTGGGAGAAGAAACTTTTCCTGATACCCAGCCTGACCCTCCTGGGACACAGCTCCATGCTGTTCCTCAGGTCCAAAATTTTTTTTTGTCAGGTTACAGGGTAAGCAAGATTCTCCTGGATAAGCTGTAATGCACCTTCAGTAGTCCCTCATGCCCTTGTACTTGGAAGCCTTTTATGGAGAGATAGGAGTTGCCTCAGTAGGAACATCTTGGCAAAGGCAGCATGTGTTTTTGAGTGGATTTGTTCTGTGTTCCAAGGATAAATGCCTGGGACTTGAGACAAGATGAGCTTTTGGTGGATGGGAGACATAGTTGGCCTGAGTGAGCCCACTAAAGAGCATCACCATCTCTTCTAGCCTTGACCTACTTGTAGTGACACAGTTTTCTGGAGCGATTTTTTTCCCAGTGGTCTTCATTCTCTCTCCTGTCTTTTTTTGCCTGTGCCCTCAATGTAGAGCAGCTCATGCTGACTGCCCTGGTTCCTTGGTAGCAGCTGGGGGAGGACATTTTGCTGGCACTGCTGAGCAAGATCCCATCTCTGCCTCCAGTGCAGCACTCAGCTGATCTTCACTCTGCTCTAATCATTTTATCTTATTTCTCTGATTTTTGAAAGTGCATTTTTCAAGCTGGCATGTGGTGCCACAATGGCCATTTCAATGTCAGCAGATCTCACCTGCTTTAAGATTTTTTACCCCGGGGTATACTGATGATAATTGTTTGGAATGGCTCTCACTTTGCTTGGTTTTGGATTTAAAAGATACAGAAGTTTAAATCTGAAGCAGTCCCATGCAGCCCTTGTAGCCAGGCATTTTGCAATGCTGGATCTCTTCCCTGTGTTAGCCTGGAAGATGGTCCTCTGGAGATGGGCAGCTTTTTCCTGAGGAGGGCTGCAGAGATGCCTTCAAGATGGGAAAGTGACATTTAGACATACACAGGAAATGAGTTCTGATCTTTAGGAGTCTAAAACTTCATGTGGTAATGAACCTTTTCAGAAGTTGTAGTTCTTTCCCTAAAATCATGTTCAAAATGTATTCAGCATTGAGAAGGTGCCGCTGAGTGATGATGTGCTGGTGTTTATTTCCTGCATTTGTAGCACAGTGCTTTGCAGCTGGGTGTACTTTCCCTTCCTCCTGGGGTTGGTAAGCACAGCCTTCACTCCTGCAGGGAGCTTCAGCTTCCTTCAGCAAGCACAGCTTCATTCCAGCTCCTTAAATATTTGATAAAACATTTGCAGCTATTAAATTATGTACAGCTAACATTGCCTTTCTCCTCCTGCAGTCCCTGATCATGGTGTTTGCCCACTTGGTTCACTCACAACTGGAGCCCCTCCTGGAATTCCTGTGCAGCCTGCCTGGCCCCACTGGCAAGCCTGCCCTGGAGTTTGTGATGGCTGAGTGGATGAGCAGGCAGCACCTCTTCTATGGGCAGTATGAAGGCAAAGTCAGGTGGGAGCCACAGAGATTCCTGGTAGTGCCCTCATCCCTCTGCCTGTGAGTGCTGGCTCAGCTGGGAGCAGGGTGTGCCAGCATTGGGCAGAACTCCCTGCACTGCCAGTGGTGCTCAGCAGAGCTGGGGTAACTGGAACAAGCTCTGAGCTTCCCCAGCAGTGCTGCTGCTGCTCCTGTGATGGAACAGAGACAGGAGGGGGAAGGGGATAGGTCCTGCAAACACGGGGCTGCTTTTGGGATTGAATTTCCGTGAATGAGATGAGAAGAGCTTCCACACATGGCATTGCCTTTGTAGAGTTCTGGAGTGTTGTGAAGTATTTCCTAAGAGAATCTGGTGATTTCTTCTGGATTTATTGATCTAGTTAAAAGTTGATCAAGAAACCAATTACAACAGTGTTCTCTCCCTTTTGCTGTGGGACCATGTTTGTGTTCTGCTGGAGGCTGAGTGCTGTATTCCAAAGCATGGGATGCTCTGTGTTCATTTAAATTTTGTCACAGCTGCTGTATTAGATTTTTCTGGAATCATGAAGCCTCACAGACCACTCTTAGGGGTCTCACCAGCTGTTAAATCACTTATTAGTGTGTGTTGTTATGTCATTGTTATGGACTGTCAAATAGCCTGTGAAATAAATAATGGGAAAATGCAGGTTCAAAATGGAAGTTAGTAATAATCCCGAAGGACAAGGAGCAGATTTGGGTTTCCAGTGCTCTTTTGGCTCACATTTTGTTGGTTTCATCCCTAAGCCTGGTGGTTTATCCCCATTTTGACAGTGCAGGCCTGTCTGCAGGATCTCTTGAGGCTTATGGCACAGGGAAAAGCCAAGTATGACCAGGAGAAGAAGGTTAAGGGGATTGCTTAGAGTTGTATTGTCCAAAATGAGAAATGTTTGTGTACAGGTGATGTAACAGGGCTCCACACTGTATTAAACACTTGGATTTGGTTGGTTGTGGTGACATTTACCACATTAGTGAATGTTTGGAGTTTCTGTGTCCTGAGGAACAGCAGGGCCTGCCCTGAGGAGCCTCTTGTTCAGGGTTAGTAGAAGGACCCTGAAGGCAGCTGACACCTCCTGTGTGCACAGAAGTAGAAGCAGTTGGTAGAAGGACATCTCCTGTGTGCACAGTCCCAGCCACTGGGTTCAGGTTGAAGAAGTGGCTGTGGGGTTTTGATGAAATGATGGGAAAACTTTGGGCAGCTTGGGGCAGCAGGTAAGACCTGGGTCCAAACCAGCAGAAGTCAGAGCCATAGTGTGGGACAGAGAGAGAGGGTGAGAAGTGAAAGCACAAAAAGAGTTCCACAGAACTCCAAAACTTCAGTTTGAGATTCGTGGAGCCAGGAGAGAGAGATTTGGGGGTGCCAAGCAGAGATTGTCAGCCTTGACCTGTAGTCAGCATCATCCTCAGTGTGCTTGAAAACAGTGTGGAGCTGGAAAAGGTTGGAAGTGTGGAGTGGAAATGTGAGATCAGAGATGGAAAGAACATGTAAAGGGGAGGAGCAAGCTGGAAGGTCTGAGTGTGGCAGAGCCATGAAGGACCAGAAGTGAAAATCAGCATTGAGACTGGGGAAAGGGGGCAGATCATTGCTACAGATCAGCCAAATTACTGCTTTGCTGCCACTCCTGTTCTCTTAATTCCATCCTCGTGTGCACATGGTGCTGCAGGGGCACTTGAACCTGGTGGCCCTTCTGACCTGGAGAAACCTTTAATGTGTGTGTGGATGGATGTCTGTACTGCTGATGGTGCTAAATCCAAAGCTTGAGCAGTGCCCAGCTTGCTCCTTGTGCAGGTCAGGAGCTGAGTCCAGTTTCAGATGCTGACATAAAACAGGAGACATGGGGAGATTCTGTCATGCTTGTTCTTGGCAAAGATGGAGAAGAGAGAGCATCGGGGTTTTTGCTCTGGGTGTGTTCCCTGTTAGAGAGGTGCTGTGAAAGCCAGACAGTTCAGGGAAATTCTGATCTCTAATTTTCCTGTTCTCTGCTCCCAGCTCTGTAGCACTGTGCAAACTCCTGCAGTATGGCATCAACACAGATGACAAGAGACTCCAGGACATCAGGGTGAAGGGAGAAGAAATATTTAATATGGATGAGGGAATTCGGACACGATCCAAGTCGGCCAAAAGTGAGTGATCATTTTGCTGTGTTTAACAGAATGTTTTTTTCTGTAAGTAGATGCTATGAAAGGCCTTAAATAGGTCTGGCAGATCACACAGAGCTGTGGGAGATAGTTCCTGCAGAAGGCATGTGTTGGTTTTTAGTGCATTCATACATCATGTGCTTAAGATGTCTGTTTACCTGTATCTATTTACCTTAATTCTGCCAGAGACTTGGTTTGAAGGGCTCCTGATGTCTGATTTAATATAACTGGATGAGGCAATTATGGGATGGGGAGTTCTTCACTGCTGTTTTGCATCATGAGACAGAATTGATATTTCTGGATGCCTGGTAGCTTCTCTGAGAGAAAAGTGTCTTTAGTGCATGCAGAGATTTAAAACAAAGGGGTGTTTTTTTCAATGAGACATTTTCACAAAAAGCAGTGATTCAACAAGTTAGAGATTTCTTTTAAGGAAACTTGACCAGTCTCCCCTTAATACTTTTCTTATTTTTAATAGGTTAAACCCAAGGTCTTTGACTGGAGGTTGCTGTTGAGATTAATCTTTTAAATTAGTGCAGAGCCCTGGGCAGTATTTCCTGATTATTTCCAGGGGAGGAGGACACTCAGGGGCTGCTCAGCCATCAGTCAGACCTTGGCTGTGCCACTTGCTGTGCTAGAGCTCCTTGTGCCCAGTGGTGGATGGGATGTGGAGGCTGTACAGACCCAAACTGGGAGCCTCTCCAGGCACTCAGTGCTCCTTGAGCTGCCACAGGCCTGGGATCTGCAGGGATGCAGGGAAGGACTAAGGTGACAGCTAAGGAGATGAATGGGGCAAGCACTAGGGATTTTAAGAGGTGGGTGGTGGTCACAAATCACTTGCTACCTGATTATTCTTGGCTTAAAAAAACCAAACCAATGAAGGTCAGACAGCAAAACTGCCAGCATTTGAGTTAAACAAGGATTAATACTAGCATTGGTGAGACCTAAAACTAGTGCTCCCAGATTTTTTATTTGATAGGATCTTTACTTTTGTAGTTAAGGGCAAATACACTGTCTGGCTGCCCTGTGGAATAGTTAAGCCCTGCAGGAACACTAGTAAGGAAAAGTTGGAGCTTACAGTGCCTCAGAAGGGCAGAGCCATGCCTGGGAGCATGCACTGCTCATTTACATGAAAGCATTGGTGGATGTGCAAAGGGACTTCAGGAAAGAAAGAAGGTTGGCTCCAGCTGACTCTATTAAGCACCTGCAGGAGTAGAGTCACACTTTGATTCAGCTGTGAAGATTCTCCCCCTGCCTCCTCCTTGCTCAGAATGTGCAAGGTTGATACTGCATTGAGATCTTTGGGAATGTAGCTCTGAGGGTGTATGGAAAGAACCTTTGGGGTTTTTTTGTCAGTCGGTTTTCTCTCCCAACCTCCCTAATAAAAAAACCCCACCTCTACAAATAAGGGCCTGTTTTATAACTTTTTATTAAAAGCAATATGAATATGTGTATTTTTTTCTCTTACAGATCCTGAGCGCTGGACAAACATTCCTTTGTTAGTAAAAATCTTAAAATTAATAATAAATGAACTCTCTAATGCCATGGAAGCAAATGCATCTAGACAGTCAACTGCAGATTGGAGCCAAGGTAAAATACTGGGTTTGCTTTTACTCTTTGCATGGCTTAAAGCCACTTGATCTTCTCTTGAGAAGAATTTCTGGTATAGGGACTTTGTAGTTACAGGTACATGATTTAATGTCACAAAAGTTTGAATAGTGGTCCAGAGGATAAGCTCATAGAATCACAGAATCCCAGGATGGTTTGGGTTGGAAAGGACCTTAAAGCTCATCCTGTTCTACTCCCTGCTATGGTCATGGACCCCTTCCACTGCCCCAGGCTGCTCCAATCCCTGTCCAGCCTGGCCTTGGACACTCCCAGGGATCCAGAGGCAGCCACAGCTGCTCTGGGCAACCTGTGCCAGGGCCTGCCCACCCTCACAGCCAAAAATTCCTTCCCAGTATCCCATCTAACCCTGCCCTCTGGCAGTGGGAAGCCATTCCTTTTGTCAAAGTCCCTCTCCAGATCTCTTGTTTGGTTGTGCAGTTCATCATTAGGACAATATCTCTTCCTTCCCTGTGCTGTATTTAAGTGCTACCAATCTCTTCCAGGTAAAAATAAATAAAATGGGAGAATAAGATAAGTCAGTGTTGTGTATCCTTAGACCTAAAAATTCTTTTGGGCTAGTTTGGAAGATGGGATCTGACCATGTGCAAATAAAATTACCCTTTCATGGTGTATCTGGTTTGCCTTTCTTCCTACTTCAAATATCTGTTCTTGGTGTTGCCTTTTGCTTGGCTTCAGCTCTGGAATCATTCCAAAAGGATAAGGAGGATTGTAGGTGTTCTCTTCATCCACCCACACAGGCAGAGTTGTCTTTGCCTACAAACTCCAGTCCCCTATAGAGTGATCACAGACCTCTTGGACCTCTTGAATCTGGATCATTTCTAGAACTCTTTTTTCTAAACAGATGATTCAAATGATATGTGGGAGGATCAGGAGGAAGATGAGGATGAAGATGAAGGCTTAGCAGGACAGTTCTTGTCAGATATTCTTTCCACAAACAAGTATGGTGAGTAACAGCTTGAAAGTCCTTCTTCAAAGCAACAATCAAGTAGGTGACATCCTAGTCAAGGTTTTATTCCCTTGCCAGCAGCAGAACAAATTCTGCAGGCATTGGGAAGGAATTCTGCTCTGGATTGTGAATTAGGACTTTCTGGAGAAGCCATGGCTTTGAGCAACATGGGGATTAGATTGCAGCATTATAAATAACATCACCTGGGAGTTCACATCCTGCACAGGCTGCACACCTAAGAGGTTCCTGCAGGTATTTCTTCTAAAGAGAAAATTGTTGCTCAAGGTGTAGGTGTGACCTCAGCATGGTGCTGTCCTAGGGTGGATGAGTTGGTTTGTGCAGAGGCCTCGAGGAGCAAGTGCTGCATAAAGAGATGAGTGGGTGCATCATCCCTCAGGTTCTCGTGGCCTCAGAAGGGAGAACTCTACAGGCAAACAGTGAGGGATGCTGCTCACATTAGCTCAGAACTGGCAAAGTGTCACCCTCACGTGGGACTAAGGCAGAAGATCCTGGTGCCTGGAATTCCTAAACCTCTCATGTGTGCTTGGCTCACCTGTGTGTCCCTCAAGCCTCTGCTGACCCTGGTTCTGGGCTTCAGTGGTTTTTATCACATCACCTAAAGGAGAATATTCTGGATAAATTTTCTTTTTCCCAGCAGTGCTGAAACTATTTACTTTTGGATCCTTGGGTTTCAGTAGCTTAATAGAAAATTTCCTGAGATAGTCTGTTCTTTTTGATGTTAAAACCTGCTGATTTGCCTCTGACAGATGAAGATTACTATGAAGATGATGAAGAGGATGATCCAGATGCATTAAAGGACCCTCTTTACCAAATAGATCTCCAGGTGATGCTCTAGAATGAGGGATTTTATCAGAATCCAGTCATTCTCTATAAACTTTAATTTTTTAAATGTTGTACTTTAACAAATATGTTAGCACTGGAAACAGCAGTTACTAACAGAAGGCACTCTGTTAATTGAAATTACTTTGGAAAGGGCCAGGTGTCCTAAGAACTTCTGGAGCTATTTTTCATCAATAGTAGTAGTAGTTATATTATATTATATTATATTATATTATATTATATTATATTATATTATATTATATTATATTATATTATATTATATTATATTATATTATATTATATTATATTATATTATATTATATTATATTATATTATATTATATTA
Organism: Melospiza melodia melodia; assembly: GCF_035770615.1. Taxonomy (NCBI): domain Eukaryota; kingdom Metazoa; phylum Chordata; class Aves; order Passeriformes; family Passerellidae; genus Melospiza; species Melospiza melodia. The sequence goes on along the minus strand of NC_086221.1, from coordinate 2,913,961 downwards.
TATTATATTATATTATATTATATTATATTATTTCCATTCACGTGGAAATGTGAATGAACAAAACTCTTTGAACAGAGGGAGATGAGACTTTTGTACCTGTGAGCTTCACAGCTACAGGCAAAAGTCAGGAGTAGGTTGGAGAGTGAATGTGACAGAATTTTATACTCCACTTGGAGATGCTCCCACCCCATCAGCCCCTGTGTTACCCTTTGCTCCTGCTTTTCCCAACACCTGCAGCTGTTAATGGGCCCTTCCATCTGCTCCCACCCTTTTTCTCTGCTCCAACCTTTCCCTCTGATTCCAGTCCTCCTCCTGCACGCTCCTTTCTGTTCCCTCCAATCCCGGGGTGTTACGTGGTGCATGTTGGGCTGTGTGTGCTGCCAGGTGGAAGCAGCAGGATTTCCCAGGAGGGTGGTGCTGACAGGCTGTTTCTGTCCCTCCCAGGCCTATCTCACCGATTTCCTGTGCCAGTTTGCACAGCAGCCCTGCTATGCCATGTTCTCTGACCACCTCAACGACAACGAGAAGCGAGTGCTGCAGGCCATCGGGATATAGAGCCACTCCAGAGACCACACCTGCCAGATCTGAACAACAGGTTATTTTTGGCTAATACCACGTTTTATGATAGGACATAAAACATTTTCCAGTGTCTGCCTGCCTTGTTCCAGGTCGACAGTGTCCTCCTTGTTTTGAGCCTCATCTTAACGCACATCTAAGAATGCTAAGGAGAGGAATCCTGAGAAAGCAGCAAGGACATTGCACATGGGTCTCACCACAGGAGCACTTTCATTTTCCACAGTAACTTTCCAGGAAGTTCTTAAAGATAAAAAATAATGTGTCCTTAATATTTTTAAAAGGAAATGTCTCTACCTGTGAAGAGGCACTTTTAGTTTCCCACAGCACAGCTGGACAGAGAAAGGACCCGGGTCACTTACGGATTGCCTGAGAAGTGGGAAGGTTGTTCCTCTTGGCTGTTGTTCCTCCTCACAAAACACAGGGTAAATATCTTGATCCTACAACGTGACTTCTTTTATAGAACCACAGACTCTTTTCAGAGCTGCCTGGATGGGATGGAGCCAGTTCACAGGAGTTTGGAGGGAAGCTGAGACAATGAACCTGAGTGCGTTTCTTCTTTCCTGGTGTGGATGGGGCTCTGCTGCTCACATCTCCCATGGGAGCAGTTCTTCACTAACACTTGTGTGTGCACATGCTCAGAGGAAGCCATCACTTACATTTCTGTTCCTGTGGCATGTGGCTATGAAAGACTGGTTTTCTGGAACACAAGGAGCCACAGTTTTTAGGGGAAAAAAAAGAACTGATTGTATTTAACAGATTTGCTCCATGACAGCCACTCTGAACTACTTTGCTTTTTTCACACTCCTGTGTGTATTTTTATAGAGTGGTAAAATAACATTTGCAAATTGATTTCCCCATGAGAACAGTGTGATGTATCTCACAACACCTCTCTGCCTTTGGTTCCCTTTTGGGGAAAATGAAATAAAACTATTAAAATGTACATTGGTATCCTTCTTATAAAACAGATTTAAAAGGAACTTGTTCTTGTTTCCTGAAGTCACTTTTTATAAAGACATATTTCTCCTTAGGACACGTTGTGTATGTGCTGCCTGAGGATGTTTGGGTGTTTCATGGGAGCCACCTGGACAGAAAGGGAGCCCTGTGCTGTCTGTATCTGCTGCTTAAAATGGGCTGAGCCATTACAGTTTCCTTTTAAGAAAGGCACTTGCTGTTCCTTTGTGGAATCATTTGCTTTGACACTGTATCAAAACCCCCATAACCTGGACTCCTTCTGTCTCTCACTGGTCTCAGGTTGTGCCTGAGAGTGGGCAGAGCCAGGGAGGAAACCCCATCCCCTGCAGACTCCTCTGAGCCATTCTCAATTTTTTGAGTGCCTAACTAACTATGAGAAGCAGAGTTTGAAGCCTGATTTTTATATGTCTAATAAGGTACAAGCTCTTCCCATGCCATTGAGTCTCAGTGTCTTTCTTCCCTGGGGATTCTCTGGTCTATAAGAACGTGTAACAAAAGGGGTGCCCTGGCCCTCCTGTCATACAGTCCAGTAGGAGTTTTGTTCTCAGGCCTTTGTCTCTCAGCTTCCACTGAAAGGGCCAACAGGTTAAACCTAACAGTGCAGCTTTGAAAACCCACCAAGAAGAACAAGGCACAAACCCAGGCATCCATACTTGGACAAAAGTGAATGCCAAACATCTGCAAGCACCAAGGTGTGTTCAGGGTGTCGGGAGCAGTCAGCACACTGAACTGAAGGCTGCTTAGACTGGGCTCACAGAGGAGATGCTGCTTGGGTCTGTGTGTGCTCCAGTGGGAGCTGGAATCCTGTGCCTCACGGGGGCTTCAGCCAGGTCAGAGGGTGCATTTAATCCATGAAAATATGCATGAACATTTGCACATGCAAATAATCCATGAAAAATGAGGCTGACATTAGTACTGGCACTGAACTGAAACATCTAAAGGTGTCTGTGGCATTGTAAGTGCCAAAAGATGGATGGGTCAGTGCCATGTTCCTGCTGGAGCTCATCTGTGGTTTGGGTAAAACCAGCTTTGATTTGCAGTTATCAGTGCTTTTTCAAGGAATGTGAGAAGGGAAGGATGGGATGATAAGTGGCATTGTCTCTTATGTGTAGAGATTTTCTTACCTGAGTTTCCCACAGCACAGATGGACAGAAAAAAGGCTGTGTGTCCCTTACAGATTGCTTGGGAAGCGGGAAGGTTGTTCCTCTTGGCTTGAACTGGTGCTCTGCACTCTCCCTGATTCATCCTCAGCTCGGATGCAGCCTGAGCTGGCTGGGCATGGTGCTGCTGCATGGCAGCTGGAGCCTGGGACCAGCCCGAGGGGCAGGACTGGCACAGGGGTGGTGTGGTTGTGCAGCAGCATTGCCAGCACCCTCACCGTGTGCAGGGGGTCTGGGCAAGAAATACTGATTGAAGGAATCCCTAGGAAGAGGCTGGAGAGGATCTAAGAGTGCACAAGGGAGATGGTTTGAGGGACCTCAGCAAAGTCCTGCTGGTGCTCATGACTTCGTTGCTTTTCTGCTTAACCACTGTCATCTTTCCTAATAAAATTCTGAAGGCTCGCTCTGTGGTGTGTCTTTATAGAAGGATTGTGTTTGCTGCAGGAATTGTGCCAAAAACCTCTGACCGGTCACACAGTGATTGCTCAGCATGGAAACTGCTGGACTCTAAAGCAGCATCTGAGCTCTGGTTTTGAGGTGCAGCACCACTTGTGTTCTCTGCTGTTGTGAAGAAACTAAACTAATGGTCACAGAGGTGACTGGCACCATGTTAGGAAACATAAACTAAGGAAAAGCAAAGGATGGGCTGTGGGGGACTGCACAGCCGAGGGCACATCCATCGCTGCCGTGGTGCCTGGCACGCGTATCCCCCTCAGGACTCTGTGGGGATGAACTAACTGGCCACATTCGCTTCCGAATGTGGCCAGTTAGTTCATCCCCACAGAGTCCTGAGGGGGCTGGCCCCCTCGGGACCGCGTTTGACCAGCTCAGCTCAGACCCTGGAATGAGACTTTATGCATATTCATCAGTATTGTTCTGTTTCTGAATGAACAAATAAACCCTAGTAATGTAGCATCCCGTCTGGCTTCCCCGTCTTTACCCGGGCAGCGCCGGTACCGGCTCGGCCCGAGGAGCTCGGTCCCCGCCCAGCCTCGAACGCGGCACCTCGGGCTCCACAGCGGCGTTCGGGCCCCCGCCCCTCTAGCGGTGCATGCTGGGGGCTGTAGTCCAGGGATTAGCGGCTGTAAGGCCGGCACCCCGGGCGCGATGCACGCCGGGAGTTGTGGTCTGACGGCTGGACCTCAGGCGCGCCGGAAAGCGGGCGCGCTTGGCGGGGCACGCTGGGAGCTGTAGTCCAAGAGGGCAGGCGTGGGCCATGGCGGCGGCCGCGGCCCCGGCGGGTGGCGCGGGGCGCTCGAAGGTGGCCCCGAGCGTGGACTTCGACCACAGCTGCTCGGACAGCGTCGAGTACCTCACCCTCAACTTCGGGCCCTTCGAGACCGTGCACCGCTGGCGCCGCCTCCCACCCTGCGACGAGTTCGTGGGGGCCCGGTGAGCTAGGGAGCGGACGGGATGGTTGGAGGGGGGCTCCCGGCGCCGCTGACCTGTCCGTGCCGCCCGCAGGCGCAGCAAACACACTGTGGTGGCTTATCGGGATGCGATCTACGTGTTCGGCGGGGACAACGGGTAAGGGGAGCCGGGAACGCCGGGGCTGAGAGAGATGGGTGTGAGGGGAGATGGGTTTGAGGGGAGATGGGTTTGAGGGGAGATGGGTTTGAGGGGAGATGGGTGTGAGGGGTACGGGATGCAAAGGGAGATGGGTGTGAGGAGAGGTGGGTATGAGGGGAGATGGGTTTGAGGGGAGATGGGTGTGAGGGGAAGGGGGCGTGAGGGGAGGTGGGTGTGAGGGGAAGGGGGTGTGAGGGGAGGTGGGTGTGAGGGGAAGGGGGTGTGAGGGGAGGTAGGTTAGAGGGGAGATGGATGTAAGGGGACATGGGTGTGAGGGTGTGAGGGGAGCAGGGCTGAGGGTCCGTGGCCGCCCCTGTCCTACCCCCGGCCTGGCTCAGCCGCTTCTCCCGTCCCTCCCCGCAGGAAGACGATGCTGAACGATCTCCTGCGCTTCGACGTGAAGGACTGCTCGTGGTGCAGGTGGGCAGTGCAGCCCCTCGCCATCCCTGGTCGCTGGCAGGGCCGGGACATGCCGCAGCTTCTGTCAGCACCTCGGGCTGGGTGTAGAAGTTTGTGGCACCACCTGAGTACCCGAGAGGAAGTGTCACCTCCGCTCAGCGCTGTCACAGCTGCTCCCTGCCAGCCTGCTGTGTGCTGGGCTATCGGGTTTATGGATCCTGCCCGAGGGAGGGAGAGGACCAGAGTCACCTCTGTTCCTGCAGCCTGTGGGAGTGCAGAGGGACTGAGTGTGCTGCACCCCTCGGGCCAGGGAAGGTGCCAGGGCTCCTCACACATTTCTTGGCTCCTTTGCTCTGCAGTAGGTGCTCTGTCTTATCTCACCTGTGTCTCACTTTCCAGCTCTGCCAAATAGATTTCAGCAGCAGCATGTTTGTAACCATCTACACTATATTGCTGTTCCATAAAATCTTAGTGCAATCAACTATCCAAAACCAAGGAAACACTCGAGCAAAAGAATAACTTCTAACAGTTGTTTCTTTTCTGAGTCTGCACAGTAGCTCTGGGTGCCCAAGGTACAACCGGAGTGTTTGACTGGTGCTGTTGTAACCCGTGCAGGGCTTTCACGACGGGGACGCCGCCGGCGCCACGGTACCACCACTCGGCCGTGGTCTACGGGAGCAGCATGTTCGTTTTTGGTAAGGCAGCAGCAGGTTGTACTGCAGGGTGGGGATGTGCTGCTGTACTGGTTTGGAAAAAGACTGAGAGATCTTTAGGAGGTGTCAAAGGTCTCATTCAGTAGCAAATGCAGTATTTTTCATGGCTGTGATTTCAACTTTAGTTTGGAAAGATGGCACTGTTTTGTTTAAAGACAACTTGAAGCTCATTACCATAATGATTTTTTAGGAGAAGGAGTGAAAGAGAAGTCTCCTTCTGTAGTAGTCCATTAGCCAAACATTTTATGCAATCTAAAATTTCTCCTAATGCAGTGCCTGGGAGCGTGTGTGCTCCATAGCCTGGGAGTCTAATGAAATTCTTGTTGTCCAGGTGGTTACACTGGAGATATCTATTCCAATTCTAACCTGAAGAATAAAAATGACCTCTTTGAGTATAAGTTTGCAACCGGGCAGTGGACAGAGTGGAAGACTGAGGGAAGGTAAGATTTGGTATCATGCTTGGGGGGAGTGAGGGTAGCTTGGCATCATTTCACATGGCACAGTCAGACCTAGGTACAGTGCTGATGTTAGGGCTGCAGCATGACTGCTGCTCTGCTTTCTCAATTAACTTTTTTTGGTTCTACAGGAGTTTTTTTGGAAGGCCTCTTTCCAGAATGCACTATAGTAGAAATTTGTCCAAAATCCCCTCTTCATGTTTCAGGTCCATGACAGAAGGAATGGGAGCATAGGGAGCTGGGTTTTTTTTCTGAATTGTTTCAGTTTCAAGGTTAGCTTGTAAATTGTGGATCCCTTATGAAGAAAAGGGCTCCTGAGATTCAGTGTTCAAGGAAAATCAAAATCACTAATACATTCCTAAAGTTGGCTCTGTGCACATTTCAGAATGCCATCTCTGACAGTGATTGTGATCCAATTCTTAGTGTTTTTTACAAAGGGCTGAAGAGGATAAGAGGGAATGGCCTCATACTGGCAGAGCAGGGTTAGATGGGATATTGGGAGGGAAGTCTTGGCTGTGTGGTTGGTGAGGCCCTGGTGCAGGGTGCCCAGAGCAGCTGTGGCTGCCCCATCCCTGGCAGTGTCCAAGGCCAGGTTAGATGGGGCTTGGAGTAACCTGGGCAAGTGGAAGGTGTCCCTGCCATGGCAGGGGATGGCACTGGATGGGCTTTAAGGTCTCTTTCTGCCCCAAACATTTCTGTGTTTACCACTCTCCAGTAAGGGTTGTGTGGTGTCTTTACCTGCAGTCTCATATGCTACTAAAGCCTCTGGAATGCTGGTTTCAGTTGGTAGAGGGAAGGGAACATTTGAACATTTGTTATTTTGATTTGTGGAGAGGGATGAGGAATGTCCCATCCATTCTTGTGTTACTGTTGCTCACCTCTGATGAGCACGTTGTGTTTCTGAACAGAGACTGTATTAGTCATTTCTGTCTCTGGTTAATTCTGGTAACTTGGGACATTTTGGAGAGCAATTCTTACTTAGTTTACAAACTCACATTTTGCTTGTTGTTCCCCAGAGTTAGTGTTCATGGTACACAGTGACCTCAGACAAGCCAACAGATGCCTTGTGGCATCACAGGTTTGTTCAACCTGGCTGATTTAGTTAAAACAACAAAGATTGTGGAAGAGGAATCATAAGTTTGATCTTTCATTGTGGGCACTACATCTTGGGAACAAGCCTGAGTGATTCCAAATGAGCATCCTGAGCTCTGTCCTGGTGTCATTTCTGTGTTTCTCCTGCTTAGTTGTGGGAACTCGTGTGGGATGTTCAGAGCCAGAATTGATTGCCACCTCACTCTACCAGTGGTGCTATGAATTTTCCCATTATTAACTACTTTATGCAAAATACTCTGAGAGTATTTGGGTCCTGACAAGGAATTAGTTGGGATTTTTTTCTTTTTTTTTTTTTTTTTTTTTTTTTTTTTTTTTTTTTTTTCCTGTCTGCATTAAGGCAGTTTGTCTCCATTAAAGACAGCAGAGTGAAAACTAATACATGCCTTCAGAGGCTCACTCAGTGTTTGGAGGGCACATGGCAGAAACAATTTTGTGCAGGGGACTTTCTTCTTCTTTTTACATGTGCATTTTAGCTCTTAGATCCTTCTGCAGATTGTTGTGTGCATTTTCTTCCTTGCAGGTTGCCAGTGGCCAGGTCAGCTCATGGTGCAACAGTGTACAGTGACAAGCTGTGGATCTTTGCTGGATATGATGGCAATGCACGGTATGGGGCACTGTCACCCTCTCCTTGACTGCTTTTGGGAAATCCCAGCCCCTCAGTTTCCACCTTTGTAGAGACATTTCCACGTTCCAAGAGATTTAAACACTCAGCTGGAGCTTTGCAAACCCAGTCTGTTGTTGAGCATTGCCTTTTGCAGTTCACTGGTTCATGTTCACATGAGTGTGTGCTTAAAGCCTCAAGATCTGGTTACTCAGAGTGGCTGTGGATGTGTAATTTGACAGCATGCTTGGTTGTAAGGCTGCAAAATGATCTTTGGAATTTGGCAAATGCACATTTCTTGAAAGATCCCCAGCACAGGCCAGCTGATGTTGCTGAATACTTAGAGAGCAGAGCCTGGATTTGCTATGAAATCATCTGACACAACTAAGAGCAATGTGTCAGTTTTTTCTCAGAAATCTCTGGAAATATGTAATATTTGGGTTGAAGGGAGAATGGATTTTGTGTGGGGAAAGACTGGAAAGGAGTGGTGCTGAGATGTGAGAGGGAGCCTGGTGCTTGGTCTCACAGTGGCTCCTTGCATTTGCTGTTGGTCTGTTAGGAAACAGTCAATTCTGGACATGCCATTTTTTTTCTGTTATGATGAACTTGAGTAGTAATTTATGTTGGTGTACAATATTTGCATCATGGGAGAACACAGAGATTTTCACAAATGAGGAGCTGAATTGCCTCCTCTTTTGAGAAGAATCTTCAGAAACAGCTGAAGCTTTGTGTCCAGCTCCACAAAGTCTCCAGGAGAACTGCTGATAACCAGGAATTCAGATGGGATGTCTTTGTTATCTCTGGAGGAGGAATTGGTATAGGATGCATGACTGTGGGATTTTTCAGTGCCAGCTTAGGGAGTCCCCCCAGGCCTTGAGTAGCTGTAAGGAAAGGAGTAGGTGAGAGGAGCTGTCTGATTTATGTTAAATATGTCAAATCACTTTAAAAAATTGTCTTTTTATGGAACTTGAGCCTCCAGGCAGATTTGAACAAAGGAAACATCTGTAATTATTGTGAGTAATTCATTCTGGGAACAGCACAGAGATGTGTCAGGTTACCTGCTTTGTCCTCTTCTGTATTTAAGGAAGGATTCAGCCATGTAAATAATTGTTGTGGTCAGTCTCAGTAGTTAACAGGGATGAGCAGGGTAAAAAAGGGTATTTTGTAAAAATCCTGAAGATTAGATAGCTCAAATCCTTAAGCTCCAGACTGTAGCTGTTAACTGCAGGGTACTTGTAACTAGAAAGATGCTAAAGCAAGCTGGGGTGGGGCTGTAAGATTTAGGTATAGAACAAAGGGATTTTAAGAATTGTTTTTCTATCAGTGGAAGTAGGAGTCTCTTCCTGTGCAGGAGGAATGTTGATGAAATAGGATTTCTGCCCTTTCAACACTGTTGCAAAAAATGAATTGTTTCAAATCAAGCATTTTTTGTGTTATGGCACAGATTAAATGACATGTGGACAATAGGCCTGCAGGACAGAGAGCTGACCTGCTGGGAAGAGGTAAGAAGCTTTAATTTCAACTAACACATAAAATTCTCTTTTTTGGTTTTAATGCATAATTATTTAAAATTTCCCATACTAGACTGCACTGCTCTTTCTCCAGAATGTGTTTTTGATCCACAGTGAAAAGAAGCAGTTCAAATTTGATTTGGTTTGGGTATTTGGAAAACCAAATGTGTATGAAAGGGTGATATTTTTGCTTGTGAATCTGTGAACTGGACTTGGACTTCCCATGGGGGATTTGCTGTGCTGGGACTGCATTCCCACTCTGACCACTGCATTCCCACTCAGAGCACTGACACAGACTGGGAGCTTTGCTGGCCAGCTGACCAAAGTCCTGATCCTTGCAGTACTGGGAGCTTTCAAAACATGGCCTCCCAGTCTTTTTATCCAGGGAAAAATCAGACATGTAAGCACAGCAGGAGTTGATTACCTGTTGATTACCAGATTTACAGGGCCCATGCCATGTGCTCACCCTGGCTGCACCTGTGTGAGCATGGCCTGCAGCATCCTCAGCATGTGGAGTTGTGCACTGTAACAATACATTTCTCATTCTGAACTTAATTACCTTTCAGATTGAACAAAGCGGTGAAATTCCTCCTTCCTGCTGTAATTTTCCCGTGGCGGTTTGCAAAGACAAGATGTTTGTTTTCTCTGGCCAGAGTGGAGCAAAGATTACCAATAATCTCTTCCAGTTTGAATTCAAGGAAAAGATGTAAGTGTAGACAGTTAAGTCGTGCAAAATCCACATAATCCTTGACTGCCTGAGTTGTGCAATGTAATACTTGAGGGCAGTGAGGGAGAACACTCTGTGTCCTGGTGATGAAGTGTAGGAGTGACGGGGGTGGGACGGTGGGGACGGACAGAGATGAGAGATTTCTGAAGCCAGGTCAGGAACTTGTGGGTTATTGCAAAGGGCCTGGGTGCAGGGCCCTGCTGGGAGCTGCCAGCCACAGCTGGAGCAGGACTGAGAGAAGAGAGGGGCAGAGAGGATGAGAGGGTAAGAGAGTAAAAGAGTAAGGAGTAAAAGCATAAGAGCGTAGAATGGTAAGAGAGTGAGGTTCCCATTACAATACAATAAATCTTCTTCTGTGCTGAATATTCTCATTCTCACTAACCAATCTCATACTGTGGGAACTCAGCACATCACTCTGGATGTCCAGAGTTACTGAGAGAACCCTTGGGGGGCTCGGAAATCCTGGAATGTTGCCAGGAGCGCCTGGTGGCTTGACTTCGATCCCTCTAGGGATGTGCCACCTTTTTGAGGACATGAGAGTCACTTGGGAATTAATGGTGCAAGAGTGATGTATTTACAGGGTGAAATATAGATTTTAAGGTTTTGGTACAGGGAGGTTATGGAGACAAGATGGAGGGATCGGGGTGTGTCTTGTCCTTCTTCTTTCTTCTTCTTGTCATCCATTTTCTGTGGTGATGTTGGCGCCTTGGGATTGGTCCATGGTGAAGGTGCACTTGCTAATATGGGTTAAAGGCATTGGGAAATAAAGGTAAATATGATGTACGTAGTTTTTAGTATAAAAAGAGACTAATGCCCAGTAGGAGGGCAGAGTGCCCTTGGCTGCTTTGCTGGTCAGACCTCTGTTGGGCAGAAAGAAAATTCTGTAGATAAGAAACAATAAACAGTCTGAAGACTGAAAATCTGAAGAGTCCAGACTCATCCTTTGAAGTGTGGGCTGCCCCAGAGCCATCCTACACGTGTCTGGGCAGAGACAGACAGCCGACTGAACATAGGACAAGATACAAATCTTGTACTGGGCTGTAAGCATTTACATACAGCCTGTAAGAATCATGACATTACCATACTGTGTTACATTTTAAACTCTAAAAACTCTTCTTTGGACCCTTCTGCCAAGCTGGCAGGGTCTGCTGTGCCTCTTGGACTGTCTGTAGGCAGAGGGTGTTGTTCCATCAAAAGGGAATTACCTTCAGCTGGCCACACCATTGTTTTCCAGTAGTTCAATAACTGAGGTATCTCAGAGCTTGCTTTCATTTCAATCTCACTTACAGGCAATCATATTTATAAGGCTTTCCTGTTTCATCCTCCCCAACAACAAAGCACAGAGTTAGAAAATTTAAAGCATTGTAAAAAGCCCCGTGTTTGCTGTTTGCTGTGGCAGCTGGACCCGCATCCCCACGGAGCACCTGCTGCGGGGCTCGCCGCCCCCGCCCCAGCGCCGCTACGGGCACACCATGGTGGCCTTCGACCGGCACCTCTACGTGTTCGGCGGTGCTGCTGACAACACCCTGCCCAACGAGCTGCACTGCTATGATGTGGACTCCCAGACATGGGAGGTCATCCAGCCCAGCCCAGACAGTGAGGTAAAACTTTCAGCTTGTGGTTTTTCCTTTGCGCTCCTTCTTTTTTTGCCTCATCTTTGCCGTGGATGCTTTTTGACGAGAGAATTGGGTTTTAGCTGAATAGTAACAACTCCTTCCCACTGATGGTTAATCAGCTCAAATATTGTGGGTAGCAGTCCTTAAAAATTAGTCAGTGTTGACACATCTAAAACTTCTCTTAACACGTTTTGTAAAGAAATACCATGAAACACTTTGATATGCATTTCAATCATTTGTTCAGTCAAAAGCTGGACAATTAATTCAGTGTGTACCAGTGGTTCTTTGGTTGGCTGTGTGATCCTCTTGAAGCAGAATTCACAACTAGACAAGGTTTGATTTGAAGGACACTGTAGTGCCCATGTGCATAAAATCTTATAAATTCTGATTATGCATAGAGGTGTGGGTGGCAAATAGTAATATGGAGGCTCAGAAAGGGCTGTTTTAACATACTTTCATTAATAAGAGATACAAATTTTAAAATGTCTGTTTTTACATGGACATCAAAAGGCTGTAGACCACCAAGTGCCAAGGAAACACTCCAAATGAGACAATATTTAAAAGAAAGAAAGATGAACATATCAATCTGTTTCTTTTGCTACTTGCTACTCATGCAAGGCAGTGGTTGTGTGATAAAATGTCTGTTTTTTTCTCAAAGCACACTCACAGATCCTGTCTGGGATCACCTTGTATTCCAGGCAGAAGTGCCAAGGGCTCACCTGGTTTCAGTGCATATTTCAGGTCATGTAAGTGAGGATCATTTCATCCCAGAATGCACAAACAGTTGTTCCCTGAAGCCCATGCCAGTGTGTGTAATGCCTGGCTTTGGAAAAGCAGCATTCATTGTGTTTATTAATGTGACTAGATTTTACCTTAAGCCATGTTAAGGGACTGCAGCTGAGGTCACAGTGGGTGTAGGGTATGAGCTGCTCTGCAGGAGGAGATGCTGAGTGTGTGTGTGTGTGCTCTGTACACAACTGCACAGCCTGAGGCTACACCTCAGACACTGAGTGTTGCAGGCATTGGGATCAGGTGCAGAGTTACTGATTTAGCAGCACAGGTGTGACAGGGCTCAGCCCCAGAGCTGTGTGGGGAGTTTGGTGGGTTTGTGTTTGCAGACACAGCCCTGGATGAGCTGGAGAATCCTCCACACACAGAGCTCAAAATTAACCATGCACTTGGGCCTCCTTGGGAACTGTTATTTGACCAAAGGATTTCACAGCAGCCTATTTAATGCTTTACAAAGCTGATTTATTGTCACATGAAATTAATAAAGCTGCTTCTTCAACTTTTTAAAGCCACAGTTGCCATCAGGACTGTAGAACCTGTTCTGTTCCTGCCACTGTCATCATTTGACATGTGAGGCTTCAGCAGGCATTGGTTCTTTGGGACACAGTTGCTTATTGCTTCCAGGAGCAGACCTGCTCCTGGCAGTGTTGTAAACCAGCATTATTCCCTGAGTTATCCCCTGCTAAATTTCATTTCAGATTTCAAAGCTCTTTTCTTCGTCTGTCTGTAATCCCAGGTTAGTTGTCCATGTTTCCCATGTTGTATTTTGTAGTTTCTTTCTCTGGTACAGCATCTAGAAGCTGATTTGGTAGAAATGGGAGGTGAAACTGGTGCTGTTGAAACACATGATAGTAAAATTTCCTGGAAGACTGATTAACTGCAGACTTTTGGTGTTTCAAGTAAGTTTTAAATTGTTTTGTGTCTTCTGGAGTCATAACTAGGTAATTTCTCAGAATAATTTTCTTAAAGTTTCCATGAGCTTTCGGCAAAGACTTCTAAAGGTAGCAATGAATCTCTAATACCATTCTGTTCCCTGGACACTCTGAACTTGGATTTTCCTTTTTTATCCATCTCTGTGAATAAAATTACTCATGTTAATTTGAAACAAAGTAGAAGTCAATAAGTGCAATGCTGTCTCAGCACTTGAGGGTTTCTGCTGTGTGTGAAGTGACAGTGACCTCTGTTATTGTGCAGCAGAATGACCTACCTTGACTTTTAGAGTTGGGTTTTTTCCTTTCCACTTGATGGATAGTAGGATTTACCTTCTGCTGGCTCTGTATTATGTGGTATGATCTTAGAAATGCTGCATTACAACATTGCTTGACCACACTGTGGTGAGGTTACTTTCTTACTTATGGTCATGTGATGCATATCCTTAATTCTTTCTTCTTTTGGATGTTTAGCATGGAGTGAGTAAAGCTTCTGGAGTCCAAAATAAGGTTTGGTGCTGATTAAGCTATAAATTCAGTGGTGATTGTTACAGTGCTTGGCAAAAGAGATTACAGAAGAGATTGCTTATGCTGAAGGAGAGTCATTACTGCCATTCCAGTCTTGTTCTCTGAACTTAGGCTGCCCTGAGGAGCTTCTCAGGGTGATCAGGGAGTGATTTGGACTTTTCAGACCTGTTAGTGCCAGTAGCAGGAACAGGTGTCAGGTGGAACTTGTATGTCCTTGCTACCCTGTTATGGCTGACACAGAAGGTGACAAGTCACACAAGGCTGAAGAATCTTGGGACTGTTTTCTGGAAAAAGGGGGCACAGTTTGGGCATTAATTACAGCAAAGTGGAGTGAGTACTAGGAAGATCCTAGAGACACTTCCTGACCACAGACAGCAGTTGTGTGTCAGGTGCTGCAGGTGCCCTGAGACAGTCTGGCATTTTCTGCATTTTGAGTAAACAGGGAGAACAAACCTGGGAATAGATCTGGCAATGGACCTGTTGTAGTTCTCTGCCCAGAGTGCTCAGAATTCCTGGTAGTGCCTCACTGTGGGATGGAGGATGGGAAATGGCTTATTGAGAAGAAGAGGGCAGACTGAGATGGAACAGGTCAGTACTTCAAAAATAAACCAGGAGCTGCCATTTTATGCTTTAGGATGTCTCCAGAGTGGATAACAGGACATCCTTGCTGAGCTACACAGTTGCAGTCTGTAGCTCCTCAAAGCTATATATAACACATGTACATACATAGTGTACAGAGCACGCAGAGCTATTCCCCATCCTTGCTGAGATGATCTTCACAGCTGCAGGTTCCCCTTTTCTAAGGCAGCCACAGGAATGTCTTGTCTGAGTCCTTGCCTGCCTGCATACACTGCCAAGGCTTCCTGGCATGCTGGATTTTCTTTCTACAGGGCTACTGAAAGGTGTCAAAAACAAGAAATAGACTTTTTTGTTTCCTCAAGTTTTTCTATTAAACTCAAAATATCTTTTACTTTCTGAAGGAGGTTGGAGCAGCATAAAAAATCAGCAGGCAGTAAGAGGAAAAGTGCCCTGTGTTGCACAGGTGACAAACACATGTGCACGTGGCAGTCATGGCTTGTGCTACAGAGAGGAGTGTTCTGCAGGGAATGACAGGAGCTCTGGGTCTGGCAGGGAGCACAGCCCACAGAATCCAAGGTGATGTTTGGAGCAGCCCCTGCCTTCATAGAGGCAGGGTGTTATTATGTCAGGAAGAAGAAAATTCTCCCTCCTCATAGTTCCATCATCTCCCTGGGGCTGCAGGGACTGGCAAGTCATCCATCTCTCCTGAAGTTATGAGGGAAATCTCTAAAACTTGTTCTGGGAAACATTTCAGTCTCACAATTAGGGCTTTCAAAGCCAAGAGCAGTAAAAATCTCCAATTTTCAAAGCTCTTAATTTTTCTTTTAATAAGCCAAAAGGGAGGTTAATGTGCTGGTAACCTTCTTGGGCTTACTTGGAGGCTCAGTTTTGGAGGTTTTTCAGACAGATTACAGTGACGTGGTTTGTGGGCAGCTGAGGAAGATTAGAAGGACTTACTTAGTCATCCTCCTGGGGATGAGTCTGCCCCAGTCCCCTGTGCAGGGATTAGTTACACCCCTTGAGGTACCTTCAGGCAAGAGAAACACATTGCTGTGTGCACAATGCCCCAATTCCTGCAGTGAGCCCCCTAACAGGATCTGCCTCACACGTGGGCAGGGTGGTTATCAAGGTATCATGTTCTGCTGGGAGAGATAAAACTGAGCATTTCACAATCCAGAGGGAAGACTGATACTTTAGGTGTTTATAAATAATGTGCAGTGCTCAGGCTTGCATCCTTTTTTAAAAATGTAGGAGCTTCATACCAGTGCCCTTTGCAGGTCTGTGCTCAGTGAACTGGAGAGAGACATCTTGAAAATGTTTGTGTTTATAAGAATCTGCACATCAGGGTACCTGCAGGTAATACTATTGTACAGCTCCACTTCTGTTTGTCAGTTCTGTGTTCGTATCCTTTCTGAGGGGTGTTCATTATTACATCCTTTTACAGTATTCTCCCAGAGAAAGCAAAATGCAAATGATGTGGATGATAGGCAGAAGGAATATTTCTGTAACTCACTCACTGGTGAGGAATTGTAACAAGACAGATTTAATGTGACCTGCATTAAGGTGGTATAAAATTGAGTAACAGAAGGAGTTGAAATATGCTTTTTGATTGAGGAGCAGTTATTCTGGATAAACTTATGCCACCAACCTTGAAAGACAATAGAAAATCACAGCTTTCCTCCAATATTTGCTAATTGTCCAGAATTTTGCCAATTACTGGTTATAATAACAGTCCACTCAGGGATTTGATTTCTTCTTAAGGTGGGTGCAAACAGTCCAAGTTTCAGTTTGGCTGTAGGATACATTTATGAGCAGAGTGTGTGGTCTGGGCTCCATGGTTTCCCTTACAGCATCCCTGGAAACAATCACTTAAATTCCCAGTTCTTGTGGGGAGGTGAGAGAGCTCCTGGTGGTCTGAAATGGCTGCAAGTGCTGTGATATTCTTCATTCTACACACAGTGTAGTGCCATTAAGTAACATAAATACATGATCCTTGTGTATATATCCAGTATAATATCTCCCCACGTTGTGTTTGCAAACAGGGAGGATGTTCAGAGAAGAATGATTGAAGATGGGAAGCCCAGTGTGACCAACTATGAATTGAAGTCTCTTTGAGGTGTAGGAAATTAAATCTTCCCTGGCTTACCTGGGGAACAGAGGGTTTTTAATCTGTCAGTGAAAGATAAAACAAGATCCAGCCACTTCAATTTGAAACTAGAAATATCCAGACTGAAAAAGAAAGGAAAATAAATGTTTACAAATTCTAAAGAATGAAAGTAATTATTTACTGGAACATTTTATCCGGTTTTTTTTGGTTTTTTGTTTTTTTTTTGTTTTTTTTTTGTAAAGTCATTACACTTAAACCAGGATTTGATATTTTTTAAAAGGAATGTTTTCCTCAAAACAATTTAAATTTCAGTACCTCTTCACAGAAGTTTGGTAGGTTGGTGTATCCAGGAAGTCAAACTAAGATCCCAAAAGTGCTATTGTGGTTATTGGATTTTTGAATGCATGCCACATGCCAAAGAGAAGCAAATGGTTGGTCACTGGATTTCTGTCAGCTGTTGTCAGATTTCAATATAGGATCTTTTGTGATGTGTTCATTGGATTTGGCTGGAGTTTGCCTTGTTCTTCAAGCTGCCTCATCCCCTCTGATGAATTATACATTAAAATTGCTCTTTAAATTTGCAACTGATATGTACTAAAACAATTTTAAAGGAAATAACATTTACTATTATTACAGCTGTAAATAAATTACAGGCAGCCTCATACCCTGACCTTTGTGGTTATGCTGCCACGTGTTTGGATGTCATTGTTAATAGATTTACCTTCCTGTTTCCATTCTGTGCTCTCCAGTGAATGCCAGATGGAAAAAGCTCATCCTCAGTGTGGAGCACAATTGCAAAGGATGTCTCTGTTGCATCCCCTGTCACTTATCATAACCACAGCTGATAATGGTACAAGCTTTTGTTATTATGACTTTTCTTCTGTGTGTGTTGATTTAACCCAGACCCCCCTGTGCTGGGCTGATCCCCCAGGGGGCAGCAGGGCAGGGGGGGATTCTGCCCCTGTGCCCTGCTCAGGTGAGGCCCCACCTGCAGAGCTGCCCCAGCCCTGGGCCCAGCACAGGAAGGAGCTGGAGCTGCTGGAGAGAGCCCAGAGGAGGCCACGGAGCCGCCCCAAGGCCTGGAGCCCCTCTGGGAGAGCTGGGGATGCTCATCCTGGAGAAGGGAAAGCTCTGGGGAGACCTCAGAGCCCCTTCCAGTGCCTAAAGGGGCTCCAGGAGAGCTGGAGAAGGATTTTGGACAAAGACCTGGAGGGACAGCACAAGGAGGGAATGGCTTCCCACTGCCAGAGGTCAGGGTTAGATGGGATACTGGGAAGGAATTTTTGGCTTTGGGGTGGGCAGGCCCTGGCACAGGGTGCCCAGAGCAGCTGTGGCTGCCCCTGGATCCCTGGAAGTGTC
This sequence comes from Melospiza melodia melodia, assembly GCF_035770615.1. NCBI lineage: Eukaryota > Metazoa > Chordata > Aves > Passeriformes > Passerellidae > Melospiza > Melospiza melodia. The sequence continues at coordinate 2,896,258 of NC_086221.1, read as the reverse complement.
CAAGGCCAGGCTGGACAGGGCTTGGAGCAACCTGGGACAGTGGAAGGTGTCCCTGCCATGCAGGGATTGGAACAAGATGAGCTTTAAGGTCCCTTCCCACCCAAACCATCCTGTGATTCTGTGCTTTTGCTAAGTTGTAGGTTTCTTTCTATCTTCTTTCTTCAATCCCTGACAGTCTCTTTCTGTATTAATGGCTCCATATTAGGAAGTGGTGCTTACAGAGGTGATCCTCTGCTTTTCATCATTCTTAAGCTGCAATAGATCCATTTATGTTGACCATGTAGTTATGGCAATCTCAATAAATAAACTGCAGACAAAATATTTTTGGCTTTCTGGCATTAGTGTAGTGTTGAAGATTTCATGAGATGTCTTGAGTAGTCTACCAGAAGAAATCTCTAAGAACAGGGTGGAATTTTTTTCTCTCAGAAACAGAATAAGTATTGTTGACCCTGTGTGGGGCAAAGGAATGGAAATAACCTTTGAAGAGGTTCATTCTGTGTGTCTGGGATGGAGCTTTTATTCCCTGTTTTTTTGTCTGTACCACCAAAGAGGAAAAGTAAAAGCTAAGTTTCCATCTTGGATGTGAATTAAATTTCTGTTGTAACAAGAGCACAGCTGAGCTCCCAGCCCTGCAACATGTTAAACAACAGGATGAAGTCTTAGAATCACAAAAGCAAGTGGATTGGAAGGACTTCCAAGGTTTTGAATCCAACCTCATGCTCAGAGCAGGTCTGGTTGAGGAAGGCTGCTCAGGGCATTGTCCATCCCATTCCATCCCATCCCATCCCATCCCATCTCATCCCATCCCATCCTATCCCATCCCATTCCATCCCATCCCATTCCCATCCCATTCCCATCCCATTCCCATCCCATTCCCATCCCATCCCATCCCATCCCATCCCAGGGTATCTCCCAGCTTAGATATCCAGCAGCTTCTCCTGGCTTCCCACTATCATGGGAAGCCATCTCCTAGTGCTTGTCCACTCTCATGATCAAAGACATTTTCCTCTCACACTAAGAAAGAGCTTCCTGTGCTGATTTGAGTCTGCTGGCTCCTCTCTCCCCACTGGACAGCTCTGAAGAGCAGCTCTGAGTTCCCTGCAGGAAGGTGCCTCCTTTGCCTTCTCTCCTCTCATCATGCTGTGCTCCAGCCCTTGATCACAACCCTGATGTTGGTGTCCCTCCTCTGGACTTACATAGGCCAATGCCTCTCTGTACTGGGGATCCCAGAGTGCTTCAGCTGGGGATTACAAAGGGTGAGTAGAGGAGGACAAGTCCCATCCCTGAGCCTGCTGGAGCAGCTGAGGGGCTGCTGGCTGTGCTGCCAGAGGATGCTGCTGAACCTCTGCAGCTCCCTGTCCACCACATCTGGTGTTCTGGACAGCCATTCCCCAGCCTGTACCATTGCAAGGAATGACTCTCCTGGGGACAGCACTTGGCAGAACTTCCTGAGGTGCCCATCAGCCCATTTCCCAGCCTGGCTAAGTCCTTTGGAATATCAGCCTCCAGCATTTCAACTGCTCCAGACAATTTGCTATCAAGCATAGACTTGCTGAGAATGCAGTGCCCTCCTATAACCCATGAAGCATTTTGAAGGGTCTGATCAGGTTAGTCAGGAAAAATTTGCCCTTGGTAACTCCTTGCTGACTCGTACCAGTCACCTCTTTCATGTGGTGCAAGTAGCTTCCAGGAAGAGTTTCTCTATAACTTTCTTGGGACAGCAGTGCAGTTGCCTGGCTCATGGTTAGCTGTGTTCCCAAAGTTCACACCAGGCCAGATTTTTTAAATTAATAAGGTACTTCTTAGGTTATAAACTTTGGTTACTCTTGAGTACCTGCAGTGATAAACTGAATGACTCTGTTGCCATAATCTGAAAGGAATGACAGCCCAAGGAAAGGCCCAATAAAGGAACAACAGCCTATGGAAAGGTTCAGTAAAATCCTTCAGCATTTGCCTGCTTCCCTTCATTTGTAGAGCTGCATGTCTTGAAGTTCACTCTAACATGTGTCTGTTCCAGTTTTGTCTGAAAGCAGAGATTGTCTGCACCCAGCATGGGAAAACATTTTAAATCCTTAAACCTCCTTGAACCTAAAGACAATCCAAAGCTCTGTCTGTCCATCTGTTTGAGTTTGATGCTGTTGCCTGGTGTAACAGTGTGAAAACATCTCAGGTATCAACAGCTCCCAATCTCCCAGTGGTGACAGCTCATTTGGACCTTTTGTAGCTTGGTTTTCTTCCAGTTTCAGAGAAATATAGATAATTCTTTTACCTCTTAGTTTATGTTGGTTCACCAGGTTGGTTTGTTGATGGCTTTAGGTCTTATTTCATTTTGGCTTTGAGCTTTTAATGATACTGAAGGATAGAGAAGCTCATTGATATTCCTAGGTTGGGAAAGAAATCTGAGCTCACCATTACTGCCTTTTGAGTTCAGTGCAACAATTTCCTTCCATAATACCTGCTCATTCATAGCTGAGTGTGAGGAAAATTAACATTTACACAGTTATAAATCTATTCTGTAAATGTAAGAGGGCTTCTGAGGAGCTAAAAGTAAGAAAGGAGAACCTTTAAACAGTTGCAGAGGATTTGATTTTAGCAATGTCCTAGTATTGCCCATAATGTTGAAATTTCACCAAAAGCACTGAAGCACATTAAAATGTTCTGAGAAAGGAGTCAGAGAGAGAAGATAAGCACTGCAACAGCACAAGCAGTCACAGCCTGCAATAATAGCATAGTTAATGCATTCCTCACAGCCAAGAGAGTGAATCTCACTACAAGGAGGTTGAATTTTGTCCCTGACCCAGTTCTGCTGGCTGTCCAGAAGAGCTGAGCGAGCCATGGCTCTGTGTGTGCTCCCAATCTGCCAGCTGAGAAAGGGCTTTACTTCATCCTCTTCCAGTGTGTCAGTCAGCTTTGACATAAAACACAGGTTGTCACTTTGGGGTGATCCATCTGGCCTGTTTTTTCATCAAGACAAAATGTGGGAAGGCTGTCTCAGATTTAGGAATAGCTGATGGATCTTCCCTCTTCACCATCTTAGCTTGTGATCTGTGTTTTGCCTGTGAGCAAACCCCTCAGCTCCTCATCCTCATCCCTGGAAGTGTCCATGGCCAGGCTGGACAGGGCTTGGAGCAGCCTGGACTGGGAAAGTGTCTCTGTCCATGGCAGGGGTGGAACAAGGTGAGCTTTAAGGTCCCTTCCAGCCTGAGCCAGTCTCAGATTCTGTGATTTGTGAAGAGCCATTGGGAGGAAGAGGGCAGACAAAAGCAGCTAATGCAAAAGATTTCATTGCTGTGTGTCTCTGTCATTGCACAAACATTGAGGAAGCCACACAGCTAAAATGTTAATGGTTCAATCACAGTGGTGGGCTCCAAACAGGACCAGAGAGCTTTCTGTGGACTGACCCTGAATGTTCTGGGTACACAGGGATGATCTTCTGGAGCTTCAGCTGCAGAGGACTGCTGCCCCATGTCCAGTCTCTCATGCTTTCCATTTATACTTTTACACACTTTTGTTTTCAAACCTTGTAACCAGGTGTCCTACCCAGCAGTGTATGAGAGGGTTTCTGCCCCAGAGCAAGCTCCCACTGTGCCCTCGAGAGAATGGGGTTTAAAATAACCTTGGGATGTATTTGGTTGAGATTTCAGCATAGCAACAGTAAAACAAAGACCTACAGCAGACTCAGAGGTAAATAAAGAAACACCTGAAAGTGAAAAAGACTTTAAAAATGGAAATTAAACCTATTATAGGAGAGAGAAATTCCACTTTCATATATGCCTTTTCTTCTCCACTCCTTTTTTCCCCCTTTGCAATTTCTCATGAGCTATTTAACTTAAGCCGTAATCCAAGAACCATTTAAGCCTTGGCTCTGCATGTGCAAGTTCTAAATTGCACAGAGCAGGCTACTATTGACCCCTGAGTGGAAATGATTCATTTTACTTCTTTCACTATTTAATTTGACTTTACATTGCTTCAACTTAATTTATTAAGGACTTCAAGCTAAGCTGAATATATTCCTGGTGAGATCAAAATTTCAATCAATGAGTTTATGAAGGGGTTTGCACAGGTATTACTGAGTTTATTTTAAAGTATATGTGCTCAGGCCCAGAGGTGATGCTCAGAGCTGTAATCTCACCTATTTGAATGATTGCTGGGTGCTCTGGCACAGGGAGAGGCAACTTTAATGCACAGCTTTGGGAGTCAAATTAGAAGCCTGATGAGCAGCACAGGACAAACTCCATTTGTGCTGTCTGGACAGGCTACAGTGTGAGTCTGAGCACAAGAAATGAGAGGAAAAAAGACTTGTGAAATACTTTTATTTTGAAAATGATGGCTTGAGTCATGCCTGCAGTGTGGAAGGGTGTACTGAAAGGGAAGCAAAGGTGACCAATGAGCTCTGCTTTTGAAAGCAAAGATTCCAGCTTGTGAAGTTCCTCAGATGCAAATCTCATTAACCTTAAATACGGAAACCACTCCAGCAGATGAAACAGGGTGATGTGCCAGACCCCATCATTGGAAGTGTCAGGATTGAATCCAGAATTTCTTTTGTCAGGCAGTGTTAATAAAGTAAGAAGATCACATGGATGGATAGGTAAGTACAGGATCTAGAGCTGACAAATACAGTCAGATTGGCAGTGCCTCTTTGTCTGTGATTTTTAGCATTCCTGTATGTAACAGGAATGAGAAAGACAAATCCCTTTGGATTCACACAGGACCATCTGGACTTGTGCCAGCAGATGAAGTTAGAGTCATAGAATTACAGAACTGGTAGGGTTGGAAAAGACCTTCAAGATAATCAAGTCCAGTCATTCATCCAGCACTGCCACATTCACCTCTAATCCATATCCCCAAGTGCCATGCACCTTTTGAGCACTTCCAGGGATGGTAACTCTGTCACTGCCCTGAGCAGCCTGTGCTAATGCCTTTAAGCAGAAAATGTTTTCTAATATCCAACCTAAACCTCCCTGCTGCAATTTGAGCCATTTCCTCTCATCCTTTCTGAGCATCCTGGCTAGCAAAGTAGAAGGTATTTTGTAGCTGTTTCTTACAAATTCTACCTGGGTTGAGTGTATTCAGCAGCTGGATTTGGCAGCCTGGGAGATCTCCCAGTGAAAAATCCAAGACAAGGGCAGGGTTTGGGTGTCTGGTGTTGGTGGATGAGGATGGGGACCAGAATGTCTCAACAGCTGTTTGTGCTCCTGAGCTCTGTTAACCTGCCTTTCCTCCTGAATCTTTTCTTGAGGGCCCAGCTTTCCTTCCTTGCACTGGAACAAAGCTGCTGTGGCCAAACCCTTGCTCCTGGGAGGGCTGAGCATTGTTCCCCATGCAGGTGGCACCAAAATGTCACTTGCAACGTTGTCATCTCCACGTGGGGGTTTCTGCTGGCCTGAATTCTGCTCTGATTCAGTAAAACAAACACCCTGAAACTCTCAGCTGCACAATGTTTTGAGAACTGGACATGGCCTTTTCTGTTCCAAGCTGTCATTCCATGTTTAACATTTCTGTCTTTAAAAATGTGGTCTGTGTATTTAGAAAGTAAAGTTGTTTGATTACTTAAGTTATTAGTAACTGCAGAGCTCTGGTTCCTTGGCCAGTACCAACCATTACAGAAGAAAAATCATCATTACAGCATTCCATAGAGATTGTTGGAGTTGAATATGATGTGACTGGCAAGTACATCTTACTTAGTTAAATATTCAGGTGGTTCATGTTTGCTTTCTGGCACCAGTTGTTTCAAAGATGTAAGGCTTTTTGATTAAAAAAAAAAAAAAGTGATTGTTAAATTCAATGGCATCTTAAAAAACTAAATATTAGAGAATTTTGAGAATTGTTTCAATTAAAAGCAATACTAAAATACTATTTATTTTTTAAAAAGTGGAAAATTATGTGAATAAGTAAAGCAGGTGGGCTGCATTTGAGCTCTGCTAGAACAGTTCTTTTTGTTTGGTTTTGGTTGCAGTCAGTTGTGAGGAAGATGTTACAGTACAGCTAACACCAGCCTGCCTAGCTGTGTGGGAATGGGTCTTGGCAAGCAAACTGGTTACTTTGGGATGAGGTTGGAGCTCCCGTTGATGAGGGTGACAGATGTATTTTTAACCCATTATAATATGGTTGATTATTTCAATCAGTACATCTTATTTGGTTAATGAGATTATTGCTAAGAACAAGCAGAGGCCATAATAGATGATATTTGACAGTAATCTCATCCACTTTCAGAGAGGTATGGAACTGGGTCCAGGCAGGAATGTACTGACAGATCAGTGTTATTCCATAACCCATCACAGTATTTATTAGAGCTAACTCTGCAGTTTCCTTGATAAAGTAACCATGAAACATGCTGGATACAGAAGGCACCTTGTTTATCCAGAGGAATCCAGAGGGTTTGTTAAACTGGCACAGGCAAATGTGCCTTTTCAGGTGAGCAAGCCTGTGGTTTGTACATCTGAGAAAAATACCCATGTCCTAGTTACTGACTGGGGGATTGTCTCCTTAAAAGCTGTAGTTTGAGGAGAAGAACAAGTCATGGAAAGTGTGGTGAGTAACAGGCTAAATGAGGCTCTTGTGTGATACTGTGGTGAGAGGGGTGAGTTGGTGGGAATGGGAACTGCCAGTCAGCATGCTTTCCTGGAAAATCTGCCTTTCCAGATAAACATAATCTTGTTTCATGTTTGACTTTACTTGAGTGGTGTCTATAAATATGTACAAGAAGCCAAGATTTCTTATACCAGAGGGCTTTTTATTTTGTAGGCAAAGATTTAATGAGATTTACTGCCTGGAAGACGAAAAGCCTGATCAAGCTAGAGGGAAAAAAAGAAGTTTCTCTCACCACTTGAAGGCTTTCTGTGAGCTCTCAGTGAGATATGCTGATGTGTTCACACACCTTTGTGTAGCCTCAGAAGAAATGAGTAAAAATGCTGCAGTCTGTGTTCTGCAGGAGGGTCATGGTGGCTTTGGCTTGTAGTGACTCTTCAAAAATCACCCAAAGCTGCAGCTCTGAGGTGGGATTTGTTGCAGGGATGGTGTGATCCCTCAGCCCTATAAATAGCTGCAGTGTGGGGGGCTTTTCTTTCTGTGGAGGTGGCAGGATGGAGAGCAGAGCTGTGGCTCTGAGGTGCCAGCTCTGCCAACAGCACTGGGCATTCCTGGGGCCTTAGCCAGATGGTTCAGCCCTTCAAGCTGTGGGGGAGGTGGGCACTCACAGGCCTGGGGCTCAGTCCTGCTGAGGTAGATGATCACTCACCTTTCAAGTTCTGACAGCATTTGGAATAAGCTGACACCATTTGGAATAAGCACAGTGCTCACATTTGCAGAATCTGCTTATTTCTAGAAGTATGTGTGGGGTTTATGTGGAAAATGGCATTGGCTTTAATTTTGTAAATGATACATTTTGTAACTGCCATGATAGTTAGACCTGTGTAGGTACCACTGTGGTTAGAAGGTGCAGTGAATGCAGTTCTTAAATGTGACTGGACAATATGTTCTAGACATGCTAGGAAACAGCAAATGTCAGTCATGGGATGCAAGTGTGTGAGTGTGTGTGTGTTTGAGTGTGTGTGAGTGTCTGAGCGTGCTTCTGTGTGTGCATGTCTGAGTGTGTGTGTAACTATGAGCGTGTGTGAGTGTGAGTGTGCATGTGGGTGTCTGTGAATGTGCATGCCAGTGTGTCTGAGTGCATGTGTGAATGTGTGTGTGTATGAGTGTGTGTGTGTGTTTGTGAGTGTGTGTGTATATGAGTGTGTGTGTGTGTGCGTGTGTCTGTTCATGTGTGTGTTTGTGAGTGTGTGTGTGTATGAGTGTGTGTGTATGTTTGTGAGTGTGTGTGTGTATGAGTGTGTGTGTGTGTGTGTGTGTGTTTGTGAGTGTGTGTGTGTATGAGTGTGTGACCCTGGGCTGCATTGGTTTGTCCTTGTAATGCCAGGGTTGCAGGTTCAATCCCCAAGCACTTTAACAGTTGGACTCGACAATCCCTGTGTGTTCCTTCCAATTCAGATATTCTGTGATTTTCCCTTTTCACTGTTGATCTGTTAATAGCAGATCCTTTTCTTGGCAGAAGAATAGGTTTTTATTTATTACCTTGCCTTTTTTGTCCTTTTCTTTCTGCTTATTCCCTATTTTCTCTCCCCAGTTACCCAGTGGGAGACTCTTCCATGCAGCAGCGGTTATCTCAGATGCTATGTACATCTTTGGTGGCACAGTGGACAATAACATCAGAAGTGGAGAGATGTACAGGTTCCAGGTAATTTGCTGATAAACTTACTCACTTCCACACCAATTCCATGAGTCCTGTTTGTGGAGTGTGGTTGAGCTCACCATGAGCTCCATGGCATTTAGTCCATGTCCTTCTTGCAGGCAGCCCCTGTATTTCAGATTCAGCTTTCAAAGGTCAATGTCTGTCTTTAAAATCTTTTGAGAAATGTTATTTGGACAGATATTTTGGTAAGGTCAAGCGCTCTACTGCCTTCTGAAGTCGTACAGAGATCATGACAATTTTGAGAAATTATTGAAAAGTGTAGCAGATGGAATTTGAAATATTATTTCATTAAAATTGGCTGTTCCTCTTCATGTCCTGTCCTGTTCAGGGCTCTGGGGCAGTTTTGTATTGTGCTTTTATCTCCATGCAGCTCTCCCATTCCCATCTGACATAGCTATGGGAATTGAAATTTTTAAATTCAGGATACTCATACTAGATTAAATCCCACATACAGTCAAGTCTATTTTTATTGCATGGCACCCTCAGACAAGTCCTGAGAGCAGGTGAGACTCCCAGCCTCCAAATCCTCATATCTGAAAGTTGTGATGAGGCACCATTCTTCAGTGTTACACTGTGTTATTTGTCCTTAACCTCACCCTGGGGGAAGCCCTTGCATGTATTTGGTTTGCTTGTGACATTCTACTTTATGTGCTACACTGAGGCTGAGTTGGGAACAAAATCCAGAGATTGTAGATGTAACCTTGGCCCTTCTGGTTATAGAATCATAGAATCAGGAATGTCCTGAGCTGGGAGGACCCACAAGGACCATCCAGTCCAGCCCCTGCCCTGCACAGACACCCCCAAGTCCCACCCTGGGCATCCCTGGCAGCGCTGCCCAAACACTCCTGGAACATCCCCATGACACAGCTCCAGCCTTTCCTTGGTCCTGTCCCTGCTCAGATTGAGCAGAGGTTGAAGCTGTCCCTCCACTGCCCCTTGTGAGGAAGCTGCAGACCCTGAGGGGATCTGACCTCAGGCTCCTCTGCTTCCAAGTGATGTGAGATTTGAAGTTTATGTAGCCACTGAAATTAATTCTGTCTTCTGTGGGGTTTTATTTTTTTAGTTTTCTTGTTACCCTAAATGCACTCTCCATGAAGACTATGGAAGGCTGTGGGAAAACAGACAGTTCAGTGACTTGGAGTTTGTTTTGGGAGAGGTGAGTAGAATTTATTGGAGAGGTGCCAATGGGGGTGTTACTGTGTGTGTGGTGTGTTTGCTGGGAAAAAGCAAATTGTGCAGTGGTTGTGCCAGAAACCCTGGGAATGAATCACTGGTGAACTGTCTGCCTGGTTTATTAAGTTTCACTGATCCAGATAAATTTTTAAAGCTGCAATGGAGAAGAAACTTTTTAACTGAGAAGATCTGTTACTGACTTAACCTGAATTTATCAAAGCATTTTATACAGAGTTGCAATGTGAAAATTTACCAATGACCTCTGCACTCCCAGGTCCCAGTTGCCTCCTAGGAAGGCAGGTCAGTGTTTTGCAAACCCACTATCATTTCAAGAGCCATTTTTAATTACTGAAATAAAAGAGAATGAGAAAAAGCAGTACAGGGGAATGGTTCTCTAGTAATGCAAACAGTTAAAACATTTAACAGAGAACAGGTTTCCTGAAAATAAACATGAGAAATTTGAATTTACCCGCATTCCTTTTGCAAAAAGGAAAAGTCAGAAAAAGCTTTGCAAAGCTTGGAGAACAGATCCTCAACAACAGGTGAAATAAATTATGACAAACAATAGCAAAAAACCATGCTGTTATTTTGAAAAGGGAAAATTAAACAGAAGATCAGATGTAAGAATAAAAAGCAGTATAAGTGACACAGCAGCTTCCACTCAGTGGATGTGACCCAGGCTCTTTCCCAAATGGTGTTTGCCATCAGCCTTTGGGGAAATGGGCCTTGAATTTCATCTGCATGTGCAGAGCAGATGTAAGGCTGCCTTTAACTTGAAATGTATCATAACCTGGGGTTCAGCCCAGGTTTCTGTGACTTCTGCCATCTGCCATCACCGTGTGATTTAGAAGCTGAATGTGATTTCTGCCTTTGCCTTTGGCAGAAGGAGGAGCGAGTCCGAGGGCACACTGCCATCGTCACCGCTCGCTGCAAGTGGCTGAAAAAGAAAATCATGCAGGCCAGGGAGAGGGTGAAACAGGTGAGTGTTTTGGAAAAGTAGCCTTGTAGCAAGGTGAGGCTTATTGTGCCCAGGTTTGGGAATAAGGTTGTCAGGAGAAAAGTAATATCTGTTGAGACAGCTGGAGGACAGGAGCAGTGTCTGATGCTAAGGTGCTCTTGAGCAAGTAAAATAAAGATCATTAGTATTAACTAAGACTACTGGAGGTGTATCAGGAGTGTAACATGGAGGAGCCAGAGTTAATCCAGTTATCTGGATTTGACAGTGTGGTTCTTGGAAGCTCTTGTAGCTGTCTGAGGTCTAATCTTGTGGAATGCCCCAGAGAGGCGTGTGTACCCTTCTCTGTGGGGGTGGTAGAGCTGTGTCATGGGGATGGCCCACAAGATCAGACAGATTAGAGGGAAGAAAGGCAATGCTAAAGGTTTCAGCTGCCTCTCTTCCCTTAACTGTTGTATTTTTTACTTTTTCCAGAGGTGAAAGTCTGGTGCCTTCTAATCATTGTCATTTAATTTTGACTACTTCCATCTTTTCAGCAGCAAACATTTAATGGCTTTTGGGGAGGTAGTAGCACACAATCTGCAGTAAGATGTGGATGCCTCACTGCCTCCCAATTAATTGTTTTGCCACTGGAAAGGCTGTGGGAAAAGGCTGTCAAAGTGAAACTTGAAGTAACAGAGTGCTTTAAAATACTTTTGTGCAGCACTTTGTGCTGTGCCTTTGCAGGGCAGGATTTGTGGAATCTACTCCCACCTGTCCCTCCTTCACAGAGTGGGGCAGAAATGTGAATTCAGTGCAGTTCATTCCTCCCTTGCTCTGATGTCCTGCTTCTGACCTGTATCCAGGAACTTCCTTGTATTCTCATCCATGTGTGTCCCAGGATATGGAACAGTAAGTCTAAGACATGAATTCCTTGTTATCTCCAAGATAATCCTGAAGCTAAAGAGATCCTGACTCTTGGAGAATGTGGAGTAAGGAGAAGGATCCTCTGGTTTGGTGGTAACTTGTGTGAACTGGCACAGGCTTGTGCCATGTTTGGGTGCTTTTTCTGTTTCACTAGAAATCAAAGCAGGACGTAGAAGAGGAGGGACACAGCACGTGCCAGAGGGATGGCACTGGTGGCAATGTCAAGCTGTGCCGGCTGCAGCCGCTGCTGGAGGTGCCCATCCGAGAGGCCGAGGCGCAGCCCTTCGAGGTGCTCATGCAGTTCCTGTACACTGATAAGATCAAGTACCCCCGCAAAGGTAGGGAGCAGGGGGAGCTAACGCTGCCCTGGGGAGGGGAGGGGCCAAATGTGTTCAGAAACAGCAGGATGCAGCATTTGCAGGTGATCAGTCCTTGCTGAGCACTTCATTACTAACTTGAGATTAAACAAAAAGCAGATTTTTATCAGAGAGTACTAACTATGCTTTTTTTCCCCCTAATTCTTTTCAAATATCAAGGAAGAACAAGTTATTGATCATTCCAAAAGGTGTAAAAAACCCTAACAAACAAAAATATTGTGGTATTTTGAACATCACAGCATCCTGCTTGGAAGGACCATGTATCTTATCCTGGCTTGGCTAATTTCCTTTTTCTGATACTGTTTTGATCCATTTTAAACTGAGCCCACACAGAAAGGTGTGCAAGCCAGTATTTATCACCTGTTAAAAATCCAATCTGAAGTAATGCCTCAAGAAAGGAAAAAATCCTTTTGGTGCATTCATTGAAGTTCTAGGAGTTAAAAACACTTGTGGGTGAGGAATTAACAGCCAGAAATCTCACAGCTTCCACACAGGGAATCCAGCTCCTGGCTGTGTGAGTGGTGAGGGCCGTGGGCAATGGGAGAGGGGATGGATACAACTGGATACAGCAGGAACTCCAGCTTCTGGGGCTGGGGAAGCTGCAGCCACGGGGGCTGGTGAAGTACAGAGAGGTACAGCTGTCCTAGCACTGAATTTTGCTTCAGCTTCACTCTGAGAGCTTTGCTTTCTGCAAAGATAATTCTCAGGAAAAAAGTGATACATGTCCATTTGGTCCAAGGCTCTCCCTGTGAGGAGGCCTGTCTGAGAATGATCCCACTGGCTGGGGGTGAGGGAACTGCTCCTGGATTCTGCTGACATTGCCAGATCCTGCTCCCAGCCATTCACTGATCTCAGAACCTTCAGACAGCCTCAGGCCAAGGGAAGGCTTGGACCCCTGAGCTCTTCCATTGTTACAGGCTTCCCAGGCAGCCTGCCCTCTTCCCCAGCCCATGAGGGGCTCTCCCTGGTGCTCCCCCTTCTGCTGGGATCCTCCATGGGCCCTGCCCTGCCCATTTGTATTCCTAGTGGCTCCTCTGAGCTCAGAGAGCAGCACCCTGGGGAGCCATCCCGAGGCTGAGCTAATGGAATTGGGCATGCTCATCAAATGGGATTTTCCAATTAGCCACAGGGAAGGCACGTGACATGTGAGAGGGCTTTTCTCTATTAAAAAGTAGTTAGGGCAGATGGGCAGAGATCTCCTGTGAGGAAAGCAAAGGCCATGGGGGATTATTCCTTGAGTTGGTGTCCCAGTAGCCCCATTGCAGTGCCTATAAGGGTCTCCTCCGCCCTCTCTCACTTTAGCCCCTCTAGACCAGGTCTATGCAGGCTGAAGCATGGAGTGAAAGCACAGAGTACCTTCATCAGGGTCTGTCAGAATCAGGGAGCTGATTGTTAATCCTGTGTAAACCCCAAGGACTCTGGCAGGGCTGTTGGCAGCTGGGCACTGAGTCATTGGGCTGCAAGCTCTGGGCCTTGACAGGGATTTTAGAGAATCAGTTCACTTTCTTTGGAGGGTTTCAAAAAATTGTGATCCAGATTGTCACAAAATCTTGATCTTTTGCATGCTTCAAATTTGAACCTCATCTTCTAGTATTGATTCAGATTTTATCTAACCAGGAATGGAATTCTTTTCTCTATAAAAATCCTCCAGCCAGTGCCTGTTCTGCTATTCCAATTGCTCCAGGTGATTTAAAAAATACTTTCAGAAGGGTTCATCTCTGTTTTGTGGGCCCTCCAGCAGTTTTCCCTCTTGCAATTTCAGGTCATGTGCAAGATGTGTTACTCATTATGGATGTGTACAAGCTGGCCTTAAACTTCAAGCTCTCTCGGCTGGAACAGCTCTGCCTTCAGTACATTGAAGCATCTGTGGATCTGCAGAATGTGCTCATTGTGTGTGAGAATGCTAACAAGCTTCAGCTGGATCAGCTAAAGGTAATCACATTCTGCATACAAAGTAACTGATAAGACATTTTAAAAAAGGAAATTATGTAATTAACATTTGGCCAAAGGTATCAGCTTTGCAAATTCATCATTCCTTTAATTACAGTTGCTTGAGTATATTTAGCATGGGGTGTCCTACAGTGGCTTGTGATATTATGTAGGCTTTTTCAATACATGCTCAGTATTTTTGCATATCTGCTTTGTAGAATGTCAAGGGCAGAGTGACTTTGGCTCCTCATCAGTTCACTCTTGCTGCAGCAAGATGGAACCAGTGCATTTCCTGCTCTTGCTGTGTTACATATACTGACACTGCAGATAGGTTCTTTCATTTGCTAGAATGAAAAACTAAACTCTGTTCTCAGGCCTTTGCACTGAAAAACAAAATGTGCCAGTGATTCTGTTGCTGTGGTGGGTGAGAGGCTTTGGGGTGCTGGGTGACAATCAGGGTGGAGCTGACCCCTGGCTGCAGGCCAAGAGGTGCTGGCTGTGCTGACCCAGAGCAGTGCCCAGAGCCAGCTCTGCTGAGCCTGCAGGGAAGCAGCTCCTGCCCCCAGTCCCAGAGGCAGAGCAGGGCTGTGCAGTGCTTGCTGAGGATGTTCAGCCTGTGCACAGCAGTGACTGCATTGCTGGTGGCTGCAAGCACAGAGGCTGCAGAAAGCAGTGTGCAGCACTTCCTCACACTGTGTGTGCTCTGGATTTGGGAGAGGAAATGCCTCCAGGAGGAAGCAGCAGGGCCAGCAGCACTCTGTAAATGCTGACACAGCCTTTGGTGCCATCAGCTGCCCAGAAGCTCAAGCATTGGTGGATCTGGTGCCCCCACCTGCCCTGGCCACCTCTGGAGTGACAGAAGCTCTTGCACATGGCTCCAGTTGGGCAGGATCACCCTGAGCTGGCATCCTGTCTGCTCAGGTGCTCATTAGTCCTCATGGGTGGGTCCTCTGTAGAAAGCTGTCCTTTCTGGAATCCCAGTCATGGTTTAAAATGTTTTACAGGTGAGTCCTGACAGGTACATTTGGATCCCAGGTGGAATAAACTGCCAGAAACAGGCAGTAGTAATGATTCTTTGGGTGAACTTGTACCCACCTTATGGTGAGCTGGTGTAGATTGTATTTATTGCTTATAAAAGTGGAATGAGGGGAAGCTTTGGTTCATACTGGGAAATAAAGTGCCCTTTTTTGGTCTCTAACTGTTTAGCATTAGGTCTGGTTCATTTGTTACCTTTTCACCACACTGATTTTTGTAAGAAGTTTATTACACAAGAGCCTTCTGGAGCTCTTGAACTCTTTGCTGCTTTTATGGACCTTTATGAGCTTTATGCCTTTATGAACCTTTCCTTTTATGGAAAAGGTTCAGGCAAAACCCATACAATGAATCCTGTAAGCTCTTTGGACCCTTGATGGAGAGTGTCAAGAGTTAAGATCTCTTCACCCTTTTAATTAAATTTTGGCATCTAATTATGTTAAAAGTTATTATGAGGTAGCAACCAATCTTCATTATCTCCGTGAAGTTTTCAGTATCTCCTGAGATTGCTGTTTTAGAAAGCTTTGGAGCAGCTCAATGGGCAGTTAATCTCTTCCCTGTTAATATTTCTAGTCAAATTTTTCTAGATGCTTAGAATCGTCCTGAATTTTCTGTTCAAGGAGGAGCCTAAAAGGTCTTTTAGGAAGGATGAGGATATCACTGTTGGATAATTCCAGCTGCAGGATCCCTGTGGAGGTTCAAAGGGAAGGATGGTTGATGGCATATGCAACATGTAAGATTTATGGGATGCTCTAAGATGACTTCAAACAATAAACCATCGATTTCTTAATTAATATTGGTGTATTTTTAAGGAACACTGCCTGAACTTTGTGGTGAAGGAATCCCATTTTAATCAAGTCATAATGATGAAGGAGTTTGAGCATCTTTCTTCATCCCTGATCGTGGAGATTGTGCGGAGGAAGCAGCAGCCTCCTGTCCGAACCCACTCTGACCAGCCCCTGGACATAGGTAACCTCCCAACAGCCTCAGGGGCTCACTCCAGCTGCTGCTGGGGCTTTGCTCATGGCTTCTTCAGCCTGGGGAGGAGTGTGGCAAGCAGCCCCTGCAGCCCAGCAGTTCCCAGTTGGGATAAGTGCTCAGGCTCTCTCCTGAGAGCACAACAGTTCTGTTCCCAGTGAGGTTCAGTCAAAACAGTGTCCCATCAATGCACATGGGATTGTGTTCTTGCAATAAACCATCCTGATCCTGTTCAGAGACACGAGAGAAGGAGCAGAAGGGTGTAAAGAATGATCCAAAAAAAGGCAGTGGACAGTCACTGTAAGTGGCTGAAGGGTGACAGAGCTGAGCAGGGAAACAGGCTGCTTGAAGGTGTTCACCAGGAGGAGGGAGGAGGATCTTGTGAATGAGGCACTGCTCTGTGTGCCCGTGTGAAATGAACAGGAGATATGGAGGAGAAGAGAAAGACATGATTTACAGCTTTATTGTGAAATTCATCAGGAGCTGATTTGGGACTAGTCTTACTCAACATTTTAACATCCTGACACACAACACAAGGAATGTAATAATGAAATTTTCTAAGGCCACAAAGTTCAGAGGCATTGGCAGTGTTGGTGTGGAGTGCTGCACAAAAATAACTGGGAACTGAAGAGAAAGAGAAGGAAGCTTGTCCTGGAAGGTCAAGCACAAAGGCTTTGTCTGGCATTTATCCCAGGGGGGTGAGGTGCACTGGCTGGGAAGGTGGCACAGCCAGTTCTGTATCCAGAGCTGGAATGGTGTGAGACCCAAATATTGAAAACTGAAAGATGAACTTTGAAAATATGAGTGAGTATGGAGCAGACTTGGATGTGCTCTATTTCTCAGTTGTGTATTTACAAAGGTTGATTAAAATATTGGATAAAAGAAGCCTTTGTTGCTGATTTGGGAAGATTTTTCACTAAGACACAAAATGTTATATTCCTTGTGGTTGGAAATAGTGCAAAGGGAGGGGGAAAATCAGCTTTCATATCTATAGAGAGCATCTGTCAGTGTGGCCACAGCTGCAGTTTGCTGTCAGTGCAGAAAGCAGAGCTGACAGGTTTGGTTCTGGGAGGGGCAGTGGGGAATCAGCTGTGGTGGGGAAGGATGAAGCTCATTTTGCTCCAAGATTGTGAGGCAGGACTGGACTCAAATTCACAGTGAGACTCCCAAAGGAAAGAGGGGCTGGAGCTTGGCTTGGCCATGTGTTAGCTGGTTAGTACCTGGTCAGCTGGAACTATCATGTCTTCATTTCATGATGTTTCATTTCAGGAACATCTTTAATTCAGGACATGAAGGCTTACCTGGAAGGAGCTGGGACTGAATTCTGTGATATCATCCTGCTGCTGGACGGGCACCCCCGGCCAGCCCACAAAGCCATCCTGGCAGCTCGCTCCAGGTGAGCCCTGCACCAGGGGTGGGTGTGCAGGGCTGGGCAGGGCTGGGCAGCCTGGGCTCAGCTGCCTTGCTTCACAACACAGGGAGGAACTTAAATCTGCATGAAGTGTTAAGATGCAGCTTTGCTCAATGAGTGTAATAAGCCTTTAAGCAGCAGTGATTAATTTTTTTTTTTTTCCATTTGATACCCAGCAGGGAAAGATAGGGAGAAATTAGAACTGCAGAGATTCTGCAGAGGGTGTGTGAGAAGCTGCACTGCAAGACAAAGCATCTGTAAAATCACAGGAAGGGAAAAAGGGTGGAAAACATGAGGTGGTTTCAGTGAAGTGGAAAGCAACAGATGTCCACTGAGGTCAGAAGGAGCCTTCTGACAGTGAACAATTCCTATTTTATCATGTGGAACTTGATTTTCTTTCTCACTTTCTGATATTTAAGACTGGTTATGAATAAACATAATGAAAAATGGTGCATGACAGAGCCTGGAGTGTTCTCATGCTTTATGCAGAGAAAGGAGTCCACCCTGCTGATGGTGGGACTGTTCTCCCTCCTCAGGGCATGGGTGAAGTGGATTTGTCCTGCACTTGTGTGTTCTGTGGACCTGCACCTTATGTTCCACCAGACATTAAGTGTTCATATAAAATTTTTATTTCAAATACCATCACCATTTTTCCCAGAAAAAAAGCCCTAACAATATTCAGTATTACTTACTGTGGTATTTTACCAGAAGCATTTCACAGCTCTTAAAACAGCCCTGATGATTGGCAGCCTGTAGATACCAAGGAAATTCATAATGCTTTAAGCTCTCTGCTGGCTCTTATGCAAATTAGAGAAAAAATCAAAGCACCATGTGTCCTAATTTTCAAGAAACAGACAAATTTCAGGTAGTTCTGATGGTAATTAGGGGGATTATATTTGGAGTTTCACTGGCAGACATACATGAAAAAATAAATGAGCAGTGTTTTTGCCCAGGTTGTCACTTGAATTTGTTGCTTTGGAAGCTGCAGTTCTGAATAGCAGCCTTTGAACAATACTGGGTTAAACCATCTGTCTGCAGAATGTGTTCTATCAGTTTTATTTCCCTTTGCAGTTACTTTGAAGCCATGTTCCGTTCATTCATGCCAGAAGATGGGCAGGTGAACATTTCCATAGGTGAAATGGTTCCCAGCAAGCAAGCATTCGAGTCCATGCTTAGATACATCTACTATGGAGAAGTGAACATGCCTCCTGAGGACTCCCTGTATCCTTACATTCCAAGGAGCTGGGGGATGTGTCTGAGTGCATGCCCAGCAGGTCACCTTCCTTTTGGGAGGGTCTGTTGTGGGGCAGCAGCAGGCTCTGCACTCCCATCCCCACAGGGCTTTGTTTGCCATCAGTGCTCTCACCTTCCCTTTCTGCTTTATTCCTCAATGCAATGAACAGATACCTCTTTGCAGCCCCTTACTATTATGGCTTCTACAACAACAGGCTCCAGGCCTACTGTAAGCAGAACCTGGAAATGAATGTCACAGTGGAGAATGTGCTCCAGGTAATTGTCCCCAAGCCCTTCAGTTAGTCACTTAGAGGAAAAGGGGGCTGGTCAGGTGGGTACCCCCAGTGCCAGGTCACTGAGGCTGCCCAGGCCCTTCCAGGGGCAGTGGCCCTGTGTGATGACACGTGTGGGAGCCCAGCATTGTTCCTTACCTGTACTGTGGCACCTCTGTTCCTGTGCTGCAGGGTTCAGCAGGTGCTGCTCACCTGGCTCCTCCTGAGCTCTCATCCCCTGTTACAGAACTGTGTCCCTAAAGGTCTTCTTAAGATGACCACGTGCTCAGCACTTCACTGTAAACCCTTTTTGGCAGACATTTGTTCCAGGACAAAGGGTGGTCTGCAGGTGACAGACTTGAGTCTTGTTTTATCAGTGATACTGACAGGATTTTGCAGTGGAGTTTGAGCTAACAAATGATATTTTGTGGTAAGAAAGCCAGTGCTGGCTCCCAGGCAGGCAGCCTGAACCTCTGCAGCACAAGCAGAAGCAAGTCCTGCTGATTAACTCTTGAGGACTCCATACATTTTAAATCCAAAGCTTAATTTTGAATAGTTCAGAAAATATTCCATTTGTAATGCAAAGTGGAGATGTTCCCTAGATAAGAGGAGTTACTGCTCTGGGTCAGGACTGTTTGTGCACCTGAGCTGTGCAGAAAGGAAATCACATTTTTGCTCCTGCTCTAGATTTTAGAGGCAGCTGACAAGACCCAGGCCCTGGACATGAAGAGGCACTGCCTGCACATCATTGTTCACCAGTTCACCAAGGTTGGTTGCATCTTTTCTGTGGCTTTGGAGAGCTGCTGTCCTCTGTCACTGCCCTGGTTAAAGACATGTTCATAAAGAAATCAGTTTAATTCTTCCTCTTGTGAGACAGCTGAGAGCTGGCTGCCTGTTCCTGACACTCACTGACAGGACTGCTAGGCACGTTGCTCACTCCAAAGTAAATTAAAGAGTAGAACAAGCTAGTCTAGAAATGTGAAGCCCTTCCAAGCAGAAGTTAGCCAAAATTGCTTCCATTCCCAGTTATTCCAACTGTTAATTTTGTGCCATGCAAAGCAGGGTAAGCTTGTTGTATATTGAGGGCACAATCTCTCCCTCACTAGCAGTTGCCAGTGTGCTCCTCACACTCCCCTTGAAGTATTCTCTGTCATACATGTTTTGTTGTCATGTGCTCTAAAACAAATTACCATGTCCTGGCTGGGCTCTCTGTGATTTCCATGTTCAACAGTTGGACTCTATGGTCTTAGAGGTCCTTTCCAATCTTAAAAATTCTCTGGGTCTGTTTTGATGGGATTATGCATTCGTGGCAGGAAAGGTCAAGAGCCCAATGTGCTGATACTCCTGTCCTCACTTGAGAGAATAAGGATATTGTCATTTAATTGTTCCTTTGAGATGTGATCCCTCCATTAGAGTTCCCCAGCATGTCATCAGTTCATTGCTCAGCTTATTAGCATTGCTGAAATAGGTAGATAAATCACAGGAATTGGGATTTCTGGATGCTACACACATACTGATAATAATTCCCTAGTTAATATTCAAGTAGCTCTCTCTGCTTTGTATATTTAAACTCACAATCCTCCTGGGGAAGAAGAGCACTGCTATGTCCCATTAGTGTCTGGAGAGGAGACAGGATGGTGTTCAGGCTCTTCATTAAATGCCAAAGTTGCTGGAGCATGACACATTTTACATTCAGAAATAACTGAAATTGCATAAAAAGCATTGAGAGTGGAGCCAGCATCCAGAAATCACTCCCAGAGGAGAGTCCACAGCGTGAGGTTGCATCCCCTGCCTTCATTCATCCTGTTTTCCTCTGGCCCCCTGAGTCCTGTGGAGCAGCCCAGTTCAGCAGGGGTGGGGAATGGTCCCACTGGGCAGGACAGGACATGGACAGCACATCCCTGGGGTTGGGGTCAGTGCCTTGCAGCCACTGAGGGCTGAAATATCACAGGATCACTTCCCAGTGGAGGCCACAGGAAGACAAAGAGCTGTGATTGTGCCCAGAATGCACAGGGGGAAATGGACATTACAACTCTGGGAGGCAGCAAGGGGAGCTGGAGGGCGTTCCTCAGCTGTACTTCCTCACCAGGATGTGGGGAAATGTTTTATATTTAAACTGTTGACTGCTAGAACAGTGTTCATCAAAACGTGGCTGGAAGACTGTCAAGCAGATGTGCACAGAGAAATCTCAATTATGCAATGTTTTCCCTGGGCCTGAGAGGCCTCAGTGTGTGATTCTTGGCCTGGGCTGGGTGACTCAGTGTGGCTGGGCACAGACACTCTCTGCTTGCTCCTGGGCCAGCCCTGGGCTCTGAGGGGGATTTGTTCTCAGGCACAAGCCCTGTGGGTCACTGCAGCTCAGGCAGGCTGGCTCCCTGGCTCAGGCATCTCCTGTTCTTCCAGTTACTTAATGCTGTTCTGGATTTGGACTGTTAAGGAGTTTTCCCCACAGCAGGAGCATTTCTGAAGAGCTGTTCCCAGAGGTTCCCTGCTTTGGGCAATGTGTTTTCAGGCTCTTGTGTGTCAGTGTTGTGCAAAAGCCCTAATAAACCTGCTGTTGTGCTGTGTTTGCAGTGACACCCTGATCTGTTCTGCAGTGTGTGCCTTGGGTGGGGGCACATCCCACCAGTGCTCAGGGGGTCTCTGGCAGATCTCAGACTGGGATGTTGCTACAAGCACATCCTGAGCTCTTCTGAGAGCACCCTCAGCCATTTCCCTCCTGGCCCTCAAAGGTTGCTCAGGACATCTTTACTCTTTACCCCAGTGCAGCTCCCAGGGTGAGGTGATAATGTCAGCTCAGGTGAGGAGGGTGAGTGAGTGCTGGGGCACAGCCTGCCTGCAGCTGGCTCTGTGTCAGTGCCTCGGGACAGAGGCATTGCTGGCTCCTTGCCACGAGGCTGAGGACAAGGAAGGAATGTGAAGAGCTCCTTTTTGCAAACAGTTGAGCTTCTGAACAGTCCAAAAGCATAAAGTTTGCTGTAGATTCTCATCTATCTGATGTGGTGGGGGTTTTTGTTGGCAAGTGCTCCAGTGACCTGCTTTGACTGCAGGAAGAATGCCAGCAGAACCAGCATGGATACTGAGAAGAGCTTTTCCTCAGGAGCACAGCAGCAAAGGGATCAAGCCCTGAGTCACATTTTCAGTGCAAAACCACAGATCTCAGAGCTCAGGCTCTCTTAGGAGAGTGCTCAGTCAGTGTTTGTAGCAGTGGGGCTGTCAGTACCCACAGGGCAGCTCTGGGCCAGGTTCCTGCTGCTCCCCACTCCCAGCAGTCTGAATTTGGTTCTAAGCCCTGACTGGAGCCCTGTGGTCTGTTCCCTGCAGCCCAGCCCCACAGCTGGGATCTCTTGCACCATCTGTGCCCAGCTGGACTTGCTGTGGGGTGCCAAGGGTAAAAGGGTAATAACATGAGCTGTGATTTGGGGAGGGTTTTAATTTCTTCCTGTTTTTTCTGTTTTGTTTTCCTTGAAGGTCTCCAAGTTGCCAAATCTCCGCTCGCTCAGTCAGCTCCTCCTCCTTGACATCATAGATTCCTTAGCTACCCACATCTCAGACAAGCAGTGTGCAGAGCTGAGTGCAGACATATGACATGCCTTGGGAAACCACCTTCTCATTTGTTCCTGAAAAACACTGGCACTTTAGAGCTGGCTCTGGTTTACTGCTGTGTATGGAGCAGCTCAGTGTCTGCACACTACAGCAGCCCTGGAGGAGCAGGGACAGCTGAGGTGCTCTCTGGATTTGCTGGGTTTGTACCTTTGTGCAGCACTTGGACTTTGTTACATTTGTTACCCAAATGCAGACTTGAAATCATTGCAGGCCTGAATTAATTCCACATGGTTTGGGAAGTTACTGAGTTCATAATCAAGCCCATTATTACTTTCATACTGTAAAATCAAGCAGTCATGAGTAAGAGTCACTAATCCTTTGAAATACAATATTTAAAGAATACTATTTAAAGAGCTTCAGCTGACCCAGCCTGAGAGCTGTGAGGGGAAGTCAGAATGAAACTGGGAACAAGAGCACGTGGTGTTCACAGGGAGACTGGCCCTTGGACCAGAATGTGGTGACTTTTCAGAGACTCCATGGTGTGGATTAACAGATAAGCCCCTGTGCAGCTGCCTGGATTGGTGGGCTGCAGGAATCCAGACCTATGCTCTGCAGCAGGTCAGACTGGAAGATTACAGCAGTCCTCTCTGACCACCAAATCCATTAATCCTGTCTTGCTAAGCCTTACTAAATCTATTTATTAATAAAGAATTAACATCTTCTCCTGGCATTTCATGATTGACTTGGATTTCATTCTGGAAAAAAATTAAGCAAAAAACGTTCTGTGCTTGATGAAGGTCACATTGTTAAAAATAAGTGTGTTACATCTTGTTACTAATTTTATATTGAAGTGTCTCTGTGAGCCCTTGCCTTTGCAGGAGGTGAATGAAGGCAGAATGCCATTTCCAGCCCCTTGCACCCCCAGCTCTGTGCTGGATGTTTCCCACCTCTCCTCACAGCTGGATGGTGTTGGTGAAGTGTCTGGTGGTGGAACTGTCCCAGCCCTGCCCAGAGCCCTTGGGGCTGCCCTGGCAGGGAGTGACAAGCTGGGAATCAAAACCTTGTCCTGCTCCAGCTGCAGGGGCTGCTCTCTGCTTGTCTGGGGCTGGAGTGGTGCAGGATCCCTGAGGAGACTTGCAGCCCCCAGCCCTCACACTCCACCTGTGCAGCCATGATCTTCATTCACTGAAGTGTTCCTGGAGCAGCAGTTGTGAGCTCCTCATCAGCATCCCACAGCCTGGCACACCTGCACGTGCCAGGAGCATTGCAGGCTGGGCAATGGGGAGCACATCTCAGGTTTGATCCAAGGGAACTGCTCTAGGGACCACCCCTCTGTCTCCCTGGTGGCCTGCTCAGGTGAGTCACACCAGAGGTGACAGCTGCTTCTGAGAGCCAAGGGCACCTTCTGATCCTCAGGGATTGTTTCCAGATGCCTCATAGATAGTGGAGTCCCTTACCAGAGGTCATGATAATTGTCCTGACAGGCTCTGTGTTCCCTGGGAAACCAGGCTGGCAGCTAGAGAGGTTCTGCACTGCAACTTGTAACAACACTACAGTCTATTTCCAGTAATGCTGATCCACTAGAGGACACCCACTGCCCAGGGAAGCCTCATTCTCTCAGGCTGAACCTGCCATAACCAGCCTTGTGTAAATCCTGAGCCCACTTGTGAGGAAATGCACAACCTCTGCACCCTCTGAGCAGGCACTGTGGGGTCTTGGCTTTGGGGGGGCTCTGGGCTCAGTCACTGCTGTAGGGACCACAGTGCTGGGTCACATTTACTGTGAACACTTGTAGCCCATTGGGATTGGCCTCTGGGCTGCTGTTGTGCAAGTGCCAGGACTGCAGCTGAGAGGACACCCCGAGTTTCCTGGGAGATCACAGGATGGGAGGTGTTGTAGGGGCCACACACACAGACTGTGGGGTACACATGAGCTTCCCAGGGCAGTTAGGTGCTCTTGTTATCATCACCTTGTTATCAGTAGGGCCAGCAGGCTCTCAGGTTACTGATGCTCCTGCAGCCTTGGGCAGTTCTGTACTGGAATTTGTGCAGTCACATCCCTGAATCTGATAAGGAATAAAGAACACTGTGGCTGTCCAGCTCTGTCTTATTCCAACAGTCTCTGCCACATGCAGGCCCCACTGGCTATTTAAAGCCCTTGGGAGAGCAGGAGCACCCCTTTCCTCCAACCCAGGGTGAGCCCCAGCGTGGTGACAAAAGGCAGAGAAGCAATCCCCAACTCCTCTGGAGCAGCAGAGGCTTTGCCACACTGCAGCAGCTCCCCATGTCCCCACTGTCACACCTGTGGCAGCTGGGCAGGAGCCCAGCAAGGAGCAGTGTGGGACAGGGCCAGGAGCTGCTGCAGCCCTGCAGGCACTGAGGCCAAGCCCATCCCTCCCGTGCCAGCAGCACCCAGAGCAGGGCTGGCAATAGGGCAGGGAGTCACTCTGAGGTGGCCCGCGGCTCACTGGGAACAGGAAGAACACTGAGAAAAAATCCCACATTTTAATAAGGAAACGTGAGAGGGAGGCACTGAGGTCCTGCCAGCAGGAGCACCGGCGGAGGGCAGAGCCCGGGCTGCCTCAGGCCTCGGCCAGGCCCAGGATCTTCTTGACGTAGTTCTGCACGTTGACGTGGAGCTGCGGGGCCGTGGCAGAGAAGGTCTCCATGGCCAGGGCCCGCGCGGCCTCGGAGCCGCCCCACATGGCGCGGTAGAGCGGCAGCGTGTACTTCTGCTTGCCCTGCGGGGACAGCGCAGTGACAGCCCCGCCCCGGACAGCCCCGGGCCCCTGTCCCTGCTCTGGGCGAGGCACTGAGCTCACAGCAAATGGCACAGGGTGGGAATGCTGCCGTGGGCAGCCCTTGGCACCGCAGCACCTGGAGAGGGGAGGGCACCTGAACCTTGGAGAAGGAGCAGACCCTGAGAAACTCAACAAGGCCAAGTGCAGGGTCCTGCACTGGCTCAGGACAGGATGGATGGAGGGATGGAGAGCAGCCCTTCAGAGAAGGACCTGGGTGACAAATTGGGTGTGACCTGGCCATGTGCTCTCCCAGCCTGGAAAGCCAGCTGTGTCCTGGGCCCATCCCCAGCAGCAGGTGAGGGGGAAATTCTGCCCTCTCATAACACCCCAACACTGGAGCACTGCATCCAGCTCTGGAGTCTCCAGCACAAGGCACACAGGGACAGAGCAGGTCCAGAGGAGTCCATGGAGCTGCTCCAGGGCTGGAGCCCCTCTGCTCTGGGGCCAGGCTGGGAGAGCTGGGGATGTTCACCTGGAGAAGAGAAGGCTCCAGGGAAACCCCAGAGCCCCTTCCAGTGCCAAGAGAGCTGGAAAGGGACTTTGGAGTGACAGGACAAGGGGAAATGGCTTCCCACTGCCAGAGGACAGGGTTAGATGGGATATTGGGAAGGAATTCTTCCCTGTGAGGGTGGTGGGGCCCTGGCACAGCTCTGGAAGTATCCAAGGCTAGGTGGGATGCAGCTTGGAGCAACCTGGTCTAGTGGGAGGTGTCTCTGCCCATGGAGTGGGGTGGAATAAGATGAACTTTAAGGTCCCTTCCAACCCAAACCATCCTGTGGGACTATCAAAAGTGAGAGCCAACCCCTTGTCTCTCTGGCACTGAAGGCTTTGTACCCCATGCCCATCTCTCCCACTGGCATGCTGCTGGGCACTGCCACCAGTGCCCAGGGACAAACCTGGCTGTGCAGGAAGTCCTTGACTTTGCTGTACTCAGCCTCCAGGTTGTTCTTGAGGACAATCTGGCACCAGCGCAGCCGCAGCTCAGCGTTCTGGGCCTTGGAGATCTTGGGGTACATCTTGCTCAGCCTTTTCACATTTCCTGTGAGAGGGGAGCAGTCACCATCCCCAGGGAGCTCTGACCCAGCTCCCAGTGAACCCTGTCAGTGCATCCCAGCTGTGCAGTGAATTCTCTGGGATCCTCCCAGCCCTGGCCCCTGGCCAAGTGCCCCCAGCCCCAGCTCTGGAGCACCCCAGGCTCTTGCTGGCCCTGGGCAGGATGGTGCCCTTGTTGGGTGTACCAGGCTGGGCAGCCCTGCAGGGCCATGTGCTGGTGCCTTGGGGTGCCAGCACAAAGTAGGGGGAGATTCCTCAGCAAAGAGGGCAAGGAGAGTTGCAGTGACATGGGGACACAGCCCAGCAGAGCCAGCATGGGGACAGCAGGACTGCACATGTCCCATAAATCCAGAGACAGGCTTCCCCTGGCATCCTCCACCACACCAACCGAGGCTTCCCTGGAACCAGGACTCAGAGCAGTTGGACAGGAGCTGATGGCCACACACCAGAGTGTCCCCCCACTGTGCCCTCTGCATGGACTTGGGCACATCACCCTGTGTCTCCTCTGGGCACCAGAGCCCTGGCAGTGCCCTGGCACTCACCTTCAGGCAGGGGGGACTTCTGCAGGATCTGATCCAGGAAATAGACCAGCTGGTATGTCCTCCAGCCCATGATGTCCACGGCTTCAATGGCCTCCATGTTCAAGCTGTCGGCTGCCCAGAGCTCTGCCAGCTCCTCCGCCGGCCTCATCAGCTGCTGCCCCGGGGACAGGTCAGGCAGGTAGGGCGGCCAGCCCGGCGTGTGCAGCCAGCGGTCAAACTCAAACCCTGCAGCAGGGCAGGAGGGAGAGCTGGGAACAGAGCCCTGAGCCCCCACCAGCTGCTGCTGCCCAGAGCCCCCCACCTTCCCCCAGTGCCACCAAACCTGCCCGAGGATGGTGACCACCACAAACTAAAGAGGTGAGGCCATCAGACACATGGGCTCAGGGTGTGCTTGTGGGTATCAGCCCAGCACCAGCAGCTCCAGCTCCTGCCAAGCCTGGATCTCCAGCAAGGCTGAGCCAAGCCCAGAGTGCTGGCTGGGCCTGATCCCAGTGCTCACCTGACTCACCAGGCTGAGTCACGGACACCCCATGAAACAGCACCCAAGTGCAGAGCAGGGACTGGGTTTGAATGGAAAAAACTCAGGCTGAGCTGGCACATGGCCAAGCCTGGGCCTGATCCCAGCTGGCCAGTGCCACCCGTGCCTGCTCTGACAGAGCCAGGCTGGCAGCAGCAGCATCTCCAGTAAAACACACAATGTGCAAAGGCTCTGGGGGACATGGGCTGCTCTGACACCCACGGGAGTGGGGCTGAGAAGTGGCAGCCCCTGTTCCCTGGCCAGGATGGTGCTGTGCTGACCTGGGATGGAGTCCACGCCTTTCTCCTTCAGCTCTGGGAAGTACTCCAGGAAGAACCCGAGGGTGTCGTCCGCAGTGATGCTCTGGAACTTGAACCGGTTCACGTAGGCCTGTGGGGACAGATGGGGCTGATGCCAGACTCTGTCACCCAGCAGTGCTGCCCAGGCCTCTGTGTGCTCCACCTCATGGGGGAACCCCTTCCAGCCCCTGTTCCCTCCAGGGGCTCCCAGCCCCTGCATCCCCAGGGATACCCCTCAACATTCCCAGCACCTGCTGCAAGCACAAGGCGAGGCTCTGCCTTCATCTTATTCCCCTATTCACATTCCCATTCCCCACCTCTTCTCCCTCTCCCCAGCCACCCTCTCAGCCCATCCTTCCCAGGCTCCTGCTGTGCCCTGGCCTCCTGCTGTGGCATTTTGACTTTGCAGCTCACACCCACCTGGAGGAAGGCATCAAACTTGCTCTGGTTGCCCACAAGATGGGCCAAGTAGCTAACGAAGCAGTACCCCTTCTCATAGGGTGTTTCATTGTATGTGTCATCTGGATTGACACCTAGAAAAAGGCAAAACAGTCAGAAATCCTCTGCCCAGCTGCAAAACAACACAGCCCTCACACGCACCAAGATTCCCCCATCCGTGCTGGGTGCAGCCTATCCCATCCCTCCTGCAGCCACCAGGTCCCATCACCCGTGCTGGTGTTACTGCCAGCCATGGAACAGGCTGGCCCCAGCCCACCTGTCCTTGTCTCACTCCCTCAGAGCCCAGAGACACCAGGGACGCCCAGGGACACCCAGGGACACCCAGGGACACCCAGGGATGCCCAGGGACACTCAGGGACACCCAGGGACGCCCAGAGACACCCAGGGACGCCCAGGGACACTCAGGGACGCCCAGGGACACCCAGGGACGCCCAGGGACACCCAGGGACACCCAGGGACACCCAGGGACGCCCAGGGACACTCAGGGACACCCAGGGACACCCAGGGACGCCCAGGGACACTCAGGGACACTCAGGGACACCCAGGGACGCCCAGGGACGCCCAGGGACACTCAGGGACACTCAGGGACACTCAGGGACGCCCAGGGACACCCAGGGACGCCCAGGGACACTCAGGGACACCCAGGGACGCCCAGGGACGCCCAGGGACACTCAGGGACACCCAGGGACACCCAGGGACGCCCAGGGACGCCCGGGCTCACAGACCTGGCTCGATCACCACCCGCAGCTTGTTGAGGGGATGGTCCTCCCCCGTGGCATCCATGTGCTGGCGCAGGAGGGCCCTTCCCGTGGCAGCCTCCAGGCAGGTGTAGGGCAAACCTGGGCAGAGACAAGCGGAGGCGTTCGGGGAGCCCGGGCAGACCCCTGCGCGCTGCGGGCACAGCGGGCGCTGCGGCGGGAGAGGAACACATCAGTGCACGAGCTGGGACAGCAGGAACCCACACATGAGGAGCTGGGATGGCAGAGCTGCAGGGGGCATGGGGCAACCCAGCCCCAGGCAGTGAGAGATTTTTTGAGATGCTTAAATTCATGTGGATACAGCAAATTGTGCTGGGAGAGCACAAGGTTCTGGACAGGACTGTGTGTCCAAGGGGGAGCTCAGGACAGCTGGCGTGAGCTCCACATGGAAGCTGCAGGAGGATGAGGAAGGTGAGGCAAGGACACAGTGCCCACATTCCTGGCAGGGGTTGCAGGGAACTGTCCATCTCAGAGCAAAGGCTACCAGAAATCACAGACATTAAAGATCATCTTGTTCCACCCTCTGCCATGGGCAGGGACACCTTCCACTAGACCAGGTGGCTCCAAGCCCCTTCCAACCTGGCCTTGGACACTTCCAGGGATGGGGCAGCCAAAGCTTCTCTGGGCCACCTGTGCCAGTGCCTCCCCAAACTCCCAATATCTAATCTAAACCTACTCCTTTGCAGTTTACAAACCCCACAGGGCCTTGCAGCTACCGCCCTTCACCTCTTCTGAGATGCAGCGTGGGCTCCATCCCCAGGGGCACTCGGAGGGATGCCCTGAGCTGTGGGGCAGAGCCCAGACCCCCAGGGCTCAGCACCCCCCAGGCAGGGCCACGCACCGTAGACCTCGGTGGAGATGCGCCTCTGGGCGTACATGGTGAAGCCCTCGTTGAGCCAGAACTCTCCCCACGAGGCGTTGGTGACCAGGTTGCCAAACCAGCTGTGGGAGATCTCGTGGATGATGACGTCTGCCAAGGAGCGGTCCCCGGCCAGCAGGCACGGCGTGACAAAGGTCAGGCAGGGGTTCTCCATGCCACCAAAGGGGAAGGAGGGCGGCATGAACAGGATGTCATACCTGCCAGGGAAGGGAAGGCCGGGCTCAGACCCCTCTCCTCCTGAAAACGGGGCTGGGGACAGAAGGAAACTCTCTCCCTGTCCCCGAGGAACCAGGTGCTTCAGGAACCTTCCAGCCATACCTGCCCCAAACATAAGGTCCAAAGAGTTTCTCTCCAACCACCAGGAACTCCTCAATCACCCCATCATATTCCTTCTTGGCAGCCTCGATCAGGCAGGGCTCGGCCCAGACACGGCTCCTGCCAAGTGCAGAGAAGAGGAAGTTTAACCATTAGGGAACTTTCACCTTGTTGCTTCATCAGACAGAAACTGCACAGGTTTATTCCAAAGAAAACAAAACCCTGCTGATAAAGGCATCTAAAGATGCCAATAGTGCAAATTGCTGTGATTTCTTTCCTTGTCTGAATGTCAAAGGGCTTTTATATGGCTGCAGTGGCAGCCAAGAACTCAAGAAAGCACCAGCCTGTGAGGAAATGTGGGATTCTTCGTGCATGGGACCCACTGCCTTCATTCATGTGCAGGGACCCTCCTGAAGGTGAGGGGACACAGCATCAAGGCTTCTTTTGACACTCAGTTTGAGAAGGACCCTCATCCCATCTGGTGACACAGACAGGGACTGACTGTGCCATGCTCATGGCCAGTGTCTGCTCTCCAGAGCCCCGTGGAGCAGGGAGAAGCAGAAAGTGGCTGCCACAGGAGCCTCAGTGTGCAGCTGCCACAGCTCTGGAGCCCTCCTGAGCCCCTTACCTCGGGCCAACATCAGCAGACACGATGTCCCCAACAACCAGAGCGATCAGGTAGGAGGGGATTGGCTGGGACATCTTGAACACAAAGGTGTTGTCCTTCTGCTTCTCCCAGCTCGTGGCACTCATCACAGCCGTGAAGCCCTCGGGGACCTGACCATGGGGACAGAGCCACCCATGAGATTCACAGCACACACAGTGGCAGGCCAGCTAAGCCAGCTGGGACACCACAGTGTCTGATGGCAAATGTGTCCCAGCCTGAAGGTGCCGGGGCCAGGGGCACTGCAGGCTTTGGGGAGCAGAGCAGGAACACCCCAAGCTCCCACTGAGGATCCCAGCTGCATCCCTGCCGTGCTGGAGTAGCTGGAGCTGCCCCAGGTGGCCCTGGAGCTAGCAGGAGATAAGGAAATGCTGGAGCTGCAGGTGTGAAAGGGCAGAGGATGCAGATCCCTCAGAACTCCCCTCCCAGTTCTTGCACAACAACTCATTTTTCCTGTTTCCTGTTTCCAAGCCAGTGTAGAACCCATGGCAAATCCACCAGCCTGGGCTGAGCCCAGGAACACTGATGCCGTGTGCCCCAGCCCAAGCAGGGGGTGAGTCCATGGTGCACAGGGATACAGAGCTCACACCTTGGTACAGAGCTCACACCAGAGCTCAGCAACAGCCCCACGCTCACCCTGTGGCACCAGAGGGGCTCTGCCCTGGGACAGCAAAATAAATCAATCCTGGCAT
This sequence comes from Melospiza melodia melodia, assembly GCF_035770615.1. Taxonomy (NCBI): domain Eukaryota; kingdom Metazoa; phylum Chordata; class Aves; order Passeriformes; family Passerellidae; genus Melospiza; species Melospiza melodia. Next base: position 2,865,219 of record NC_086221.1, on the reverse strand, counting down.
CAGCAGCTGATGCCACCACACGTCATTGGCATGGATGGTGTCACACCATGAGGCATTCCCCTTGCCCACAGCAGGATGGCACGCGTGGCAGCCCCGTGCCAGTGTCACCACATGCCCACACAGACAAGGGGGGAATCTGGATTTAGTGCCATCTTTGGGGAACAGCAGCTGCTCGCTCCTGGAAGTCTGGTAGCCCCAGAACTGCCACCAGGACCCAGCATGGCCCAGCACCACCACCCTCCTTCAGCTGCTTCCCCAAACTCAGCCCCTCCTGCTACAGATGCCAGGGCAGCACAGCCAGGCCAGCACATGCACCCACTCCTGGGCACCAGCACTGCACCTGGGGAGAGGCAGCAGCGCCCTGGGGCTGCTTGTCTCCATCCAAAAGGGCATCTAAGAGAAAAACAGCCCAAGTACAGGTGAGTGATTTCACAGCTGGGGCCTGAGGAGGAGGGTTGAAGCAGTGTCCCTGCTGTGATGCCCCAGGGCTTTGGCACATTCCCTGCAAGGGACCCCACAGCTCAGACAGTTTAAGCTGGAAGGGACATTAAAGATCATCTTGTCTCACCCCTGCCATGGCAGGGACACCTTCACTATCCCAGGCTGTCCCAAACTCCATCCAACCTGGCCACGGACACTTCCAGGGATCCAGGGGCAGCTACAGCTGCTCTGGGCTCTGTGCCAGGGCTTCACCATCCTCACAGCCAAGAATTCCTTCCCATTATCCCATCTAACCTTGCCCTCTGGCAGTGGGAGCCATTCCCCCTTGTCCTGGAACTTAGATCCTTGTCCCAAGTCCCTCTGCAGCTCTCCTGGAGCCTCTTTAGGCCCTGGAAGGGGCTCTTGGGTCTCCTCAGAGCCTTCTCTTCTGCAGGTGAACAGCCTGGCTCGCAGGAGGCTGAAATCCCAGCTCTCCCAGCCTAGCTCCACAGCAGAGGTGTTCCAGCCCTTGGATCATCTCCATGGCTTCCTTTGGACTTTCTTCCCCAGCAAACTTTGCACTCATGGAGGGTTTTGCTGCTGCTGGGTGTCAGGGAAGGGCTGGGGCTGCTCCTGGGGCTCCACTTACCTTCACGGTGGCTGAATAGGTGAACTTGACTGAGGGGGTGTCAAAGCAGGGGAAGAAGGACCTGTTGAGCACAGCCTGGCCCTGGGTGTACATGTAGGGCTTCTGCTTCCCTGCCGTCTGCTCAGGGGACAGCCAGCACACCTGAGGGGGACCAAGAGCCCGGTGAGGGGTGGCTCGACCACGGCTGCTCCCTGTGGAGGGAGCGGGGAAGGGGCTCCTCACCCAGGGGGGCTCTGCCCACCCCAGGCCTGGTGTCCCCTGGACCATCCCCCAGCTCCCCTCAGGTCTGGCGGCCCCCAGTCCACACCCAGCGTTCTCCCGGTCCCTGTGGGCCTGGGTGTCCCACGGGGCTCGGCGTCCCTTCCATCCAACACATCACCTGTTGGGCTCGGTACCTCCTCGTCCCACCCTGCTCATCCCGGGCCCGGTGTTCCCCTCCCGACCCCGGGCTCGGTGTTCCCCGCTGTCCCCCTGCTCATCCCGGGTCCGGTGTTCCCCGGCGTCCCCCTGCTCATCCCGGGTCCGGTGTTCCCCGGTGTCCCCCTGCTCTCTCTAGGCCCGGTGTTCCCCGGCGTCCCCCTGCTCTCTCTAGGCCCGGTGTTCCCCGGTGTCCCCCTGCTCATCCCAGGCGCGGTGTCCCCGCTGTCCTCCCGCCCCCCCGGTGTCCCCGCGCTCACCCCGGGCCCCTCGCCCGCCTCGTAGTCGATGACGAGGGTGAGCAGCTGCCCGGCGCGGGGGGCCTGGGGCAGGGTGACGTGCAGGGCGCTGCCGTAGCTGGTGAAGGGCCGGCTCTCCACGGGCAGCGCCTGCCCGGCCGCGTCCCCGGGCCCGCCCGGCGGCGGCAGGAGCGCGGCGCGGCTCACGGCCAGAGCGGGGTGCGCGTCCAGCCGCAGCTCGGGGCAGCCCGCGCCGTCCCGCTCGCAGCGCAGCTCCAGCCGCGCCCGCCCCTGCAGCCGCCCCGCGCCCGCGGCCGCGAAGGACACGCGCAGGTCCAGGTGCAGGTGCAGCAGCGACCACGGGCCCGCGCTGCTGGCGGAGGCCGCGTCCCGCACCGGGGCCCGGGCCCGCACCGCGGCCACGTCCGGTGCCGGGGCCGCCATCGCCGCGCCGGGACCGCGACCGCGCCGGGGCGGGGCCGCCTGAGGGGCGCGGGGGCGGGGCCGGGGGCGGGAGCGGAGGCGGGAGCGGGGCGGGGCCGGGGCGGGGAATCCATGGAGCCGGATGGAGGGGAGCCGCGGGGACCCCGGGGGAATCCGTGGAGCGGGGATGGAGGGGAGCCAGGGGGGATCCGTGGGTGGGGGATGGAGGAGACCCATCCATGGGTGGGGGATGGAGGGGACCCCTGGGGAGTTCCCTCGGGGCTCCACGAATGGGGGATGGAGAGAAATCTATGGGTAGGATCCATCGGGGATCCATGGGTAGAAATTGGAGGGGACCCATGGTGGAATCCATCAGGGATCCATGAGTGGGAATTGGAGGGGACTCATAGGGAGATTCCCTTGGGATTCCATGAGTGGGGGATGAAGAGAAATCTATGGGTGGGGTATAGGTGGGTGGGATATAGGTGGATGGGATCCATTGGGGATCCATGGGTGGGAATTGGAGGGACATCTATAGGGTGGATGCATGGGTGGGGGATCCATGAGGGGGGATGGAGGGGACGTGGGGTGAGATCCATGCTACAGGGATGTAGGGGGATCTGTGAGGGACCTATGGGCGTTCCAGAGAGAATTCAGGAGAAGGGGGAATCTATGGGTTGGGCAGAATCGAGCGATGTCTGGGGGAAATTGGGATGGGAGGAATTCGTTGGGGCAAGAAATCTAGGAGGATCTATGGGTGGGGATCCATGGAGGTGCGGGGGGCAGCAAAATTCAGAGGCTGGGAATCCATGGATCAAGGGAATTCCTGGCAGGGCACCCCTGGACAGGGGGGTCTGTAGGGATCCAAAATGGGATCCTTTGCAGGGCTCGTGTTGGGCTCCATGGAGAGAGGATGGGGAGGACCCAGCACAGGGGTCTGTGGGAAGATCCTGGGGGACCTCGAGGAAGGATAGAGATATAGATACAGGTCTGGGGGAAGAGCGAGTGCAGGCAGGTGTGTCCCGGGGTGGGGGATCCATGTGGGATACGGGGAAATATAGGGGGACCCAGAGTAGGTCAGAATCCATGAGGAGGAGATCCAGAGCTGGGGATCAGGTGGGGCGAGATCCAGCGAGGGCATCGGGGAGGGACAGAGGGAAAATCCTTGGCGGAGGATCCGGGGAAGAGGAGGGTGGGGGTGGAAGGGGCCGGGATCCATAAGAAATTCGCCGGGGGGGTCCATGGGGGATCCGGAGCGTGCTTTTCGGGGACAGTGTCAGCATCCATGGGGAAGGGATGGAGGGATGACCCACGGGGGGGCTCGTGGGAACATCCGGGGAGAGTCGAGAGGGATCCGTGGGGGATCCACGGGATCAGGGCAGCCGTGTGGGATCCATGAGAAATCCGAGGAGGGGATGTTCCGGGCGGGACCGGGGGGGTCCATGGGGTTTCCCCGGCTCAGGCTCTGCTGCCGGTTCCAGGCGCCGCGTCTCGGCAGCGCAGCGGCACCGGGGGCGGCGGGGACCGGGCGGGACCGTCCCCAGGCAGCGAGCGGGGCACGGGCGGCCCCGCACCCGCCCCTGCGGGCCGGGGATCGGCAACCGGGACCGGGGGCCGGGGCGGGCACGGCCGGAGCGGCGGGGCCGGGCCCGGGCCTGCGCGACTCCTCCCCCGGCCCGGCCCGGCCCGCGCGGGTCCCCGGCCGCTGTCACTCCGCCACCGGCGGCTGCGGGCGCTGCGGGCCGGGGCGGCGAGCGGTGAGCGGGGCACGGGCTGGGACTGGGGCGCTTCCCCGGGGAGCGGGGACACTCGGGACACCCCGGTGGGAGCGCGGGTGTGGGGACACCCTGCGCGGCCCCGGAAGGCAGGGACAGCCCGGGGGAGACCGGCTCTGGTGCGGAACACCCCGACGGGACTGGCGGTGACGGTCGGGGACGCAGCGGCCGGGTCATCCTGCGGGGACAGCGGGGGTGATGGGGACACCCCATCGGGGACTGGCTGGCCACGGTGAGGGCGGCACATGATGGGGAACACCCTGTTGAGGTGATGGGGTCATGCTGCGGGGAACAGCGGTGACACGAGGGATGCTGGCAGGGACCGGGGAGCTGTCGGGGTGGCACAGCGTGACACTCGGGGCAGCCCCCGCGTCCCCTCTCCTGTGCCCCACGATGTCCCCACCTCTCCACAGAGACCCTGTTTCAGCAGTGGGAGCTGCAGCGTGACCGGGCTGGCAAATCCCCGTGTCCCAGTGCCTTCGGTGTCCCCTGGACACCCCCAATTCCTGTCCCCGGCAGAGGGGGACTGCAGGAGAACGCTGTGGTGCCTCCCCAGTTCAGTCCTGGGGAGCACGAAATGGCCAGCAAAGGGTGACGGGGGAAACTGAAGCACGGGGACTGTAAAAATGTGTGTCCTGCTGCCCCACATCTCCTTTCCACGGGCAGAGCAGGTCAGTGCTGGCAGGTCATGGTGTCTGCCCTCATTTTTGGCATGGGAAGGTGTTTCTGGGCTGTAGGCATCGATGTGTGCTTCCCGTGGGGATCCTCCAGCGCTGGGGTGAAGCGGCCATCCCCACACTCCTGGGAGCCGGGAGTGTTCAGCCAAACCGGGATCGCACAGGACAGAGGGAAAACTTTGGGATGACTTCATCCCAGACCGTGCCCCTTGAGGCACGGAGGTGCCGTCACCCTGTGGAGGGAAGCGGTGAGGACCCGCCGAGTGCCGGGAGGACTCTTTTCCCGGATTTCACCTAGGAAAAAAACAACTGGGAGGGGAGCCAGGGATCTGGGTGTGCCGGGATGCCAGGCCCGCTGCTGCACAGCCGCCACTGCCCGGAGCGGGCGAGACCCCGTGCGGGCAGGGCTGGCCCGTGGGGTTTTGGGGCGCTGCCTGTGCTCCCCGAGGCTTTGCCACGGCTGCCGTGCCTTTCTCCGGTGCCAGAGAAGGTCCGAGTGCTCCCGAGGGGGTGACAGGATGGGGAGCTCCCTGCTCCCCGCAGCAGCGTGTGTTGGTGTCGGTGCTGTTGGAAGGAGGGGCTGGACCCCCCCAGTTTCACAGCCGGGGGAGCTGAGTCAGGAAATCCCGGCTGGCCCGGCCGGATCCCGGCTGAGTCATTTGGCGGCGCTGAGTAAGTGCCCGTGCCGGGGCAGCGGGGCTCCGTGCCCGGGGATGGACGGGGCAGCAGGGGCTCCGTGCCCGGGGATGGACGGGGCAGCGGGGGCTCCGTGCCCGGGGATGGACGGGGCAGCAGGGGCTCCGTGCCCGGGGATAGATGGGGGAGCAGGGGCTGTCATCCCGCACATGCCCCGCAGTGCCCCCCTGGCCTCGGGCACTGCCAGCCCCGCCTGCCCCGTGCCTCAGTTTCCCCCCGACATTTTCCTAGGACTGGATGAGACAGAAGGCTCCTGGGACGTGGACATATCACACATCCCAGCACGGGAGAGGGGAGACAGGTTGGGATGGGGACTCTGGGACAGGTCTGATGCTCACTGGGAAGAGAATGGTATCCCCAAAGCAAGATTTGGGATCCTCCTTCCAGTAAAGGGGGTCTCCAGTCTGGCTGTGTTGGTAGGCGGGTGGCATTGAGGGGAGTAATGGGGGTGAAGAAAGGATGGGGATGAGAACTGGGATGGGAAATAAGATTAGAATGGGGACAGGGATGGGGATAGGGAAGGGGTGGGGATGAGATGAGATATGAGGTGTGATGATGAGATGAGATATGAGATGAGATGTGTTGGGGATGGGATAAGGATAGGGGTGGGGTGGAGATGGGGACAGGATGGGATGAGATGGGGGTGAGGACAAGAATAGGATGGGGACAGGAATGAGGCTGACAGGGCTGGAGCAGGGCTTGGGGTGCATGTGGGGACGTGGAGGGAATCAGGCTGGCCCTACTGGCAGCAGGATGTAAATAACCTGCCGGGACACGAGGTTTTTTCCTGCTGCCCCCCCATGCAGCCCCACGGACAGGAAAAAGGTGTTTCCGGCTGCGGATGGGAGCGGGGCCAGCCCTGCAGCGGGGTGTGGGGCCTGGGACACGGACAGGGGGAGCAGGGGACCCCCTCGGGCTGGATTTTGGGGTGCAGCCCCTGATCCCATGGCCGATGGGACCCCTGACCTCAGTGGGGCCACTGCAGCCCCTGGGCCCTGGCCGGGCTGGTGGCAGGAGCTCGGTGCAGGCTGGCACCGCTGTGGGGATAGGATGTGGTGCCACCAGGCTGGGCACCCTGTCCTGTCCCCAGTGCCACCAGCTGGGGCAGCCACCAGGAGAGAACCCTGGGGACATGTTCCTCCTTTCTGGCTGGAGCAGGATCCGTGTGCAGCTGGAAGGGGCACTGTGTGAGCAGAATGTCTGTCCTGTGCAGAGCCACTCCTGCCCACTGCCCATGTCCCCTCAGCTGCCTGTGCTCCCTGGGGAGGTCTGGAATGTTCCACCACAAAGTGCCTGGTCACCAGCCTGGGCTGGGGACATCAGTCTGGAATGGGGACACCAGGATGGGATTGGGACATCAGTATTGCATGGAAGTCTTCAGCATTTGTCCCCACCACCCTGTGACCCCCCTTCACTTTGCTGCTGGCAAATGGGTGACAGTGTCCCCTCACCATTCATTTAGTGGCAGTCAAGACAGGTACAGCACCCTCTGTCCTCCCACAGCCTTTTGTGCCCTGTGCAGTGGGAAAAACAGCAGTGACAGGGAGGGAGCAGCTGGGACCACACTGCCTCTGGCCTGTGTGTCCTCAGGATGTCTCATCTCATCTCATGTCACTGGCCTGTCCTGGCTGGGCAGGATCGGTCCCTAAGCCCTAACCAAGGAGTGCCAGTCCCAGGAATGCTCTGCAGGGAGCCAGGACCTGCTGGGGCAGTCAGTGGCACTGGCGGTGACGAGGCTGGTGGCAGTGCATGGTGAAACTGAGGCACAGGCTGCAGGCAGGTGGCACATTGCCAACACCTCGGGAACTCCTCGAATGCTCCAGGTGACAGATCAGCCACCAACCTGTCCCAGCAGGCTCTGGTGGCTTCCCTGGTGCTGGCACAGCCTGAGTCTTGCTCATTAGCAAGTGACTGTAACGAGCTTTGCTGGGTTGTGCTGCAGGGTCTGGGCAGTGCTATGGACACTGGGCACTGCTGTGGATTGAGTGCCTGGATCAGGAGACACTCATTGGGAGAGGGGCTGGAGGTTGCTCTGGCATGTGGCACCCACGACCACCCTGACAGGAAGTGACAATAACTGGGGGGAGCAGGATTTCCATTAACCAGGGTGGGGAGAGGTCCTGCACGAGCGGCCCAGGGAGGGTTTGCAGCTCTGCTCTGTCCCCGGGGTCTGGCCGGGTGGGAGCTGGGGTGAGGCCGTGTCTGGCTGTGGGACTTGGTCCCCCTGCACTGCTCTGAGCTTGTCTGGCCCCATCCCGGCCCCAAATCCCCTGTGGCACCACCGCTGCCCTCGGGACTTTTATGGGGGACTCTGGGTCACCCCATCTCGGTGCCGGGCTGCCCTGAGCTTCACTGTGGGATCACATCCTGCGAGTTCCCTTCCACGAGCCGTTCCCTTCCCTTCCAGCAGCCGGTGTCGGTGCCACCCTGCCCCTGCCCTGCTGCCACCCTGCCGGCACCGCGGAGCGGAGCATGCGGAGGGAACAGGCGGGGACAACGTGCCCAGGGCCGGCTGGGGCAGTGGGATGCTGTCCTGGCATCCGCCCCCGGAGCGGGGAATGGGGCTCCGGAGGGGGAATGGGGCTTCGGAGCGAGGAATGGGGCTCCGGAGCGGGGAATGGGGCTCCGGAGGGGGGAATGGGGCTCCGGAGAGGGGATTGGGGCTCCGGAGGTCTCGGCTGTGCTGCGGGTTGGGAGCGGGAGCCGGGGCTCGAGTTAACGCATCCCACTGTTTGCCTGAGTTCCCTGGGTCCCTGCTCGCATGGAGGAGCGGAGGTGGGAGCTGGGGGAGCTGGGGGAGCGGGGGGAGCTGGGTTCGTGCTCATTCTCCGCTCCCATCCGCACACCGCATCGGTGCGGATGCGGCCGGGCGGCGCCGCCTCCGGCAGCGGAAACTCCCCCTGGGCAGGGCAGGGCGCTCAGTCACGGTTCTCCTCCATCCCTGCTCCCCCGCCTTCCCTCCTCGCCCCTCCGGCCTCGGCAGCCCCTCCTTGCTCCCTGCCGGGCCGTCCGTACCCAGGATGTGCAGCGCGGCCATCCTGGCACGGGCAGGGAGGGTGCCAAAGGGACATTGAGGGATGCTGAAGGGACATTGAGGGATGCTGAAGGGACATTGAGGGATGCTGAAGGGATGCTTGAGGGATGCTTGGTCTCCCCTCTGGGAAACTCAGGCAACTTTCAGATGTGACAGCCTCATGCTGACTCTGTTGGCTGCATCCTTTGGAGGGAGGAGGTTTAATTTTACGTGTAAGAGGGTCACAGAACTAGAGCTGTGCTGGGCTGGTGAGGGGTATTGGGGCCAGGCATTGTCAGCCCCTGCCAACCTCTTCCAGCCTCATCTATTAAATGACAGTGCTCAACTCCCTTGGGATGTTGGCATCATGAACACGCTTGGAGTTGTTGTGATAAACCCTGGGGATGTGGATCCCTCTGGAGTGGTGACTGTTGCAACACACACACACACACACACACACCCGGAGCCAGCAGGGAGGTGTTTGCCAGCAGCCACTGAGGATTTATCAGCTTACTGGAAAATCCACTCATCCCATTAAGGGCTCCCTGTGGCTTTTGCTTTCCATTGCAAATACCTGGTTATCCCGAGGGAAACCCCTTTGGTGCCAGTGGGTGTGTGGGGCTCTCGGGGCAAACCCCACAGAAGAGTCCAGGCTGTGCTTCATTTATTACAGGACAGATCAAGGGAGACCTGACTCACTTGGCCAGGTAAGACCAGACAGGGCAGTTTAGCTCATGGGAGGAATGGTCTGTGATGGGAATAGCCCATACTGGGGCAGGGATCGAGGGGCTCAGTTTGGAATCAGATCCATGGGTTCATTTTCATTCACTCAGTTCCTCACCCAAAGTAGGTTCAGCATCTAAAACCACCCCAATGTGGAGCTCGGCTGTGATGATGGCACATCCTCAGCCCTGTGTCTCTGCTCTTGGGGCTTAATCTCCCACTTGGCTGGCACACCCTGTTGCTGTGTCCCTAGAGATAACTCTCCCATGTTCCCAGTGGCATTTTTAAATCCTTAACCTGCTTTAGGGGGGAAAAAAATGCCTTTTTGGGTACACCCACGACTCTGCTCTGCCTGTTGTGTGTTGAGAGAGCCGAGTGTTGAAAGGAGCAGACAGGCATTGAGGGTCTCAGCAGGGGCACTGGGGGTGCTGGGGATGCATTGCCAGTGCCAGGATGGGGGGGACAAGCCCAGCTGCCCCCTCGACCATCCTGACCACCCAGAGCTCACATATGCCTGCAAAGGTGACAGCATCTGCTGAGCTAATGTGTTTTGCAGCCCTCCTGTGCAGCTGCCTCTCCCTGCCAGCCCAGCAGCCAAGCCAAAATCCATCAGGCCCTTCCAGGATTCATGGGTCGAGGACTGGGGGGGGCCGTTTCCATACACAGACACTGTGACATCTGGTCTTGCTCAAAATTCTCAGGAGCAAAGGGCCAGGTGTGGGATGCTGCAGGAACCCAGGGCTGAATAAAGGATGCAACTGGTTCCGTGGAGTTTTGGCCCAGACAAGTTTAGCTGAATGTCACCAGAGCTGTGGGACGGCTCCTGGCCCGGGTCTCGATCCGGCACTGGGAGCCCCTTGGCCCCATGGCAGCACTGAGGCTCTGGAAGGATTTGGGGTGGTGTTGGGAAGGTTTTGAAGCCCTCAGGATGTGCAATAGGAGATGTTGTATTTTGGCTGCGGTGCTGGATGCCAGAGGGACCCCAGGCTCTGTGGTGTCCATGGTGGCTCCTGTGATGGAGGAGGCACCTGCAGGGCTACCGAGGGCTTATGGCTCTGCTTGCCACACAGCACGGGAAGAGCGGGGGGCCGAGGAGAGTGGGAGAGCCTTGGGCACAACCCAGACCTTCCCAGGTGACACTGTAGGGGCATCTGGAGAGGGTTCAGTGAGGTGTGACCCCATGGACAGACAGCCCATGGAGAGACAGCCCCTGGAGGGACAGCCCAACCCTTTTCCCTGTGGGTGTTGGGACACCAGGACATAACAGGCAGCGCTGCTGGGGACAGATGGCACCAGGCACCGGACAGATGGCTCCGTCCCAGACAGGCAGCTGAGGGGCCGGGCCGGGGGCTCCCTGGGGACTCCCTCTGCCGGCCCCCGGCTGGTGGTGTGGCCCGAGGGGGACAGTGACACCACCGACAGCGGCCCGTGTGGCACCACCGGCCACAGGCGGTGCGGGCGCTGCCGGCCCGGCGGGCACCGGGCTGGGGAGGGGACACGGGCTCGAGGACGAGACGCTCGTCCCGGGGGGGCTGCACCGGCTGGGGAGGCGGTACCGGACCGAGGAGAGTGAGGCCGGTTCGGGGGAAAGGGTGACATCTGCTCAGGGGGTGGCAGCCGGCGGAGGGGAGGGGAGGGTGACACCGGCTCGGGATGCGATAGCGGGTGGAGGTGACACCGGCCCGGGGGCGGTACCGGGGGCGGTGCCCCGGGCGGAGCTGTCCAGCACCGGCGGCTCCTGAACGGCCGCAGCGCCGGGCCCGGGATGTCCCCGCTGCCCCCGCCCCCGCCGGGCACTGCCCACGCCCACCGGCCCGGGAGGAACCAGGGCTGTGACAGAGAGGGGTGGGCACGGGCTGGGGGAACACGCGGGGGCCGAGGCGAACCGGGCACTGTGTGGCCGGGATAGCCCCGGGGAGAAGCCTTGGGCATGGACGACCCTTGCCCAGCCTTTCACACCGTCCCCACCGTCCCAGATCCTCCCACAGCCCTTGCACAGACCCCGCACAGCCCCCAGGCTCTGCCCCAGCCCCAGCCCCAGCCCATCCACCCAGGATTTGTGCCGGGCACGGCTCAACCCGAGCAGGGCTCGCTCTCCTGGGTACCCGCGGCTCGGTGACAGCGGCTGCCTCAGCAGGTCCAGCCCAGAGCTCGGCTTTGCTCAGAGCCGGTTTTATTGAAATGGGTTAAGTGCCTAATGGGATTGCTGCTGAGGGGCTTAGGCAGGGATTAGTGCTGTGGCTACGGGCTGGGCATCTCTGAAAATGTTCCAAGAACGTGTGGATGTGGCACTTGGGGACGTGGTTAATGATGGGTATGGCAGTGCTGGGTTAGCAGCTGGACTTGATGATCTTGGAGGGCTTTTCCAACCTGACAATTCTGTGATTTCTCTCTGATCTCTGCTTGGACAACAGCTGATTTCTGTCCTTCAGTGCCTGCCCTCCCCATCTCCCAGAGCTCCCAGCATGGTGCTAGGGGGAACAAACATCCAGGACAGGCAGAGCTGGCTCTGGTTGCCCTCCAGTTCTACCTGCCTGCCCCCAGGAGAAGCACCTGCCTGCACCCAGCCCGACATTGCCCTCCGGAGGGGCAGGAGAGGGGAGCAGTGGCACCTCCCTGGGGAAGGACCCAGCCTGGTGCCCCGGTGACACGGGTGGTGACAGTGTTCCAGGCAGTGACACCGGCTGGTGGGCAGGCCAGGTCCTGCCCGGGGCACGGGGGCTGGAGGGCTGGGCCTGGTGTCTGAATCGGCAGCTTGTTCTCCTCTGAAGGGCCCTTTCTGCCCCGGCTCCCTCTGTTTCTCTTTGGAAAGTTTTATGTTCCTTGTGTCACAAGGAGCCTTTTCTTTGTCGCCCTTGCCGAGCGTGCCAGGGAGAAGGCTGTGCTGGAGCATGGCCATCCCTGATGGCAGCTCGAGGCTGGATGCTGCACAGCGCTGCAAGGTGCAGGCAGCAGCCTTTGGGGGCAGCTGTTTCACAGCACCAGGACCTGTCCTTGGCAGGGGCTCAGCTCCTCCTGTCTCTCACACCCTGGGGTTCACCCCTGGGCTGCCCCCTCCACCCTCACCCATAAAAAGGAAGGATGCTTTGAAGCCCCTGAGCATCTCTGTGGGGACACCTGGCACAGTGCTGCAGCCCCTGGTGTTCCTGTGCTGCCAGTCCCAAGGGTGTCTCAAGGATGATTCCCAATTTACAGAGCTGTTCTGCATCCCAGCACACACAGGAAAGGATCCATCCTCCCTCTTTCCTATTCACCAGCCTGGTTTCAGCTCTCTTACCCCTTCCAGAGGCTGTGTCAGGGTGGGGAAACAGGCACAGAACAGCAGCAAGGTGCCAGCAGAGGCTGAAGGGTTGAACACATTTTCTGTCCCTCAGTGTCCATGCTCAGACTCCTGCCAGATTTATCCTGGGATATGGGACAGCATGTCATTCCTGACAGGGATCTAAGCTGTGATAAGAGACAAGCAAATTTTATCTCACTCATAAAAGTCACCCCAAAATGCTACAAAATAAAGAACAAAATGCTTGCAGAGCCATTCACTGTTCTCTTGGAAACGTGGGACCCCTGTGGCTGGACCCCTCCAAGGCACAGAGGTGGGGCCAGGGGTTCAGCCACTCATTGTAGCCCCTGCAGGGCTGGAGGCTGCTCCCAGCTCGGCTCAGGTGATGGATGGCTCCAAAGCAGATCTGCTTCAGTGCTGGGAATGCTCCAGTGACCCCTCTAGGTCATGGAAATGGGGACATGAAAGGAGATCAGGCTCCAGGTCCCTGTTCATTTCTGGCTGCTAAAATCACACGTGTGAGATGGATTTGGACACGAGGCTGGGGAAGTAGTTCAAGCTCCGGGCACAACAGATTCCTCTTTGAAGGAGATGCCTTCAGGGATGTGCTGGCTTGTGTCTCTCCTGGGATGAAGGACACAGCTCAGCCAAGGCTTTCCTTCAATGTGAACACTCGTAACTCTGCATATGGCATTGTCCAAAGGGATCAAATCCACCTCACCTCTGGGGTTAAAAACTCAAGTTCACCTCCAGACCTGAGTTCTGGGGACACCTGGAATGAGTATCCTCTGTTTGGCTGGGAGACAAACAGCTCTGGCTGCCCAGGAGGCTCTGCCCTGATGCCCAGGCACAGCTCTGCTGCCCACAGTGCTGCTGCGGCTGCTCCAGAATATCCCCTTGTGCTGAAACACCTCGTGTGTGCCTGCTGCTTTCCACTACCACGGGACCCAGTGATCCCAAACTGGTACCCGGGGAAGTGATTGGGCCAAAACCTCACCCAGCAGCTGGAAGTCCCCATATTAAATCAGGTGCAAGTTCCCAGGGCTCACGTTACCCAGAGGGGGAGCAGCAGCCTGTTCCTGAGAGCTGTTCCTGGGCTGAAGGAGAAAGTTGTTTCCTTTTTGAGCTAATTGCAAAGGAGCTGCTGAGTCTATCTGGGTCAGGCCATGACCTGCTTTAGCCAGGCAGAGGCAGCAGGATGCCAGCGTGACACAGCGTGACACAGCATGACACAGCGTGACATAGGGTGACACAGCATGACACAGTGTGACATAGGGTGACAGAGCACGATGGGTGCCCTGCCACCATCATGGGGCACATGCCAGGGACACCCAGTCCTAGATAGGGTAAAATCAGTCTGGAGGCAAAGGAAGAATTCCTTGGGAACAAGGACAGACTGAATCTTTCCCAGGAATGGTTTTGGTTCATGGTGGTTGATGCTGGATGTGAAAGGGGCTTCTGGGCAAAGGGTGGCTCCTCCTGGAGCTGCTGGGGGCAACAGGGGCTTGGCAGGAGCTGCTTTGGTTCATCCCTTTGACGGCATCCCCGGGTGTGGGACCCCAGCATGAGGGTCCAGGTGGTGTCACAGGCTGGGGGAGCGGGGCCACATCCACATCATCCCTCTCCATCCCCCAGGAAGCCTGGGGAGGGGTCAGTAGTGCTGAACCACGCACAGTGGAATCCTTGGAGGCACCTGAGGTGTGTGTGGTGGGAAAAGGAGTGCTCTGAGCCCGGCTCCCAGCAGGCATTGGCATCTCCTGAGAAGCCTCAGCCCTGTGAGCACAAGAGAAGGATTGATTTTCTTGTGGCCAGCGCGGCAGCTTTGGCTTCTGCTGCAGCTGTGGCATCGCTGGTGGGCTCAGAGGGGGAGAAATGGAAGTTGTGTCCACAAGAGAGAGATCCAGAGTGGAAAAGAAATCTACAAAACCTGGTTACAGCCCTGATGCCACATGCCCAGGGAGCAGGCAGGGCTGGAGAAGTGCTGCATGCTGGTGGTGCTCACTGGGTGCTGGGGAAGGTAAAGTCACAGCATAAATTTAGATAAAAATTTTGCCTCTGAGTTGGTTGAGGATGAGCTTGGGACAGATTTTACAGAGTGAGGGGCAAATTATCTTCCTCTGTGTTAGGAGAAAACCCACCACAGCCAGCTGCTGGGCTGCAGGTGTTTGTGTGAGGGACCTCAGGGTGAAATGGGTAATTGCAACTGCTGGTTTCATCATCCTTGCACCTATGGGAAGGAAGGTTCCCTTATCCTTGGAAGTGTCCAAGGCCAGGTTGGACAGGGCTTGGAGCAACCTGGGCTAGTGGAAGGTGTCCCTGCCTTGGCATGGGGTTGGAATGAGATGATGTTTGTAAGGTCCCTTCCAGCCCAAACTGTTCTGTAGTTCTGTGAAGGTCAATTTTGTGTTTGCACAAGATGCTTTGCAGCTCAAGGCTGTGAACTGCTGTCCCCAGGCACAGCACTCTTGGGGCAGGGGCTGACTTAAAGAGAGGGGGGAAAAGTGTAGAATTGGGGTTGGTAGGTGTGAGTTGTGTGGCACAGCCTGGGAACAGATGGGGGGACAGAGGGGAGCTGCTCTCTGCTGATTTCACAGCTGGTTTGGGAACTTTAGGCCCCCAAAATGAGCTGGTGTCCAGCTGGGTGCTGAGCCCTGGCCTCTCCACACTCCCAGGAGTGACCTTTGTAGGTTTGGGAAATCCTGCTGGCACAGGGACAGCCCTGCCTGGCTCCTGCTGCCCACGTTGCAGCACCCCTGGGTGCAGAATGGGGCCAGCACACCCTGGGGCTGTGGCTGCCCCCTGAGCTGGGTCTGTGTGCCCACAGGAGTGCAGAGCCCCGTGCTCCATCCCACCTCCCACAGTGACTCGAGGATGGATCTGGGGGTTCCAGAGCCCCCCGTGCCTGTCCCAGCACTGCCTCCCCCAGCTCTGCTGTGGCTCAGGGCCAGAGACAGCTCAGCCAGGATGTGGGGAGACATCTTCTGCAACATGCCAATGTTTCAGAGGCTTCGGGGAGAGCAAGCCCAGGGCTGTGTGTGTCAGGTTCCTCTGCCCCTTAATCCAAATTGCCTTGGAAGGAGCTCTGCAGCTCCCAGCTGGCGCTGGAATTGGCGCTGCAATTCCTTGATCTCATCTGCTGCATCAGCCCTTCTCCCCGTGACCCACGGCTCCATGATCAAATGATCCAGCTCATGTGGGTCTGGGAAAAGGGAATTTCAGTGCTGCCTGTGGCAGGGACATGGTCATCCCAGGGTGGGGAGAATGTGGGGCATGGTTTGGTCCTTGCAGACCCCCAGAAGCCTGGGGGGAGCAGGGTGCAGGGCAGCTCAGGATGGGGAAGAGGCAGAGCAGGACAGTTTGGGACATTTTTGGACTTTGTTCATGTAATACCCTCTGCTTGGGAATGCAGTGGATGCAGGTCTGAGGCTGGGCTGCTGTTCCCAGCAGGGTGAAGGAGCCCTCTCCCTGCACCCCCAGCTGCTCTGCAGCTCTGGAGAAGCTCTGTCCTGGCTGGGTGGTTTGAAAGAGGAGGTTTGTGTGTGTGTGTGTGGGAGGGGGTACCTGGAAGGTGCATTCCCCAGCCCACCAGGGACAGCCTCAGTGCACACCCTCCAATGCACTCACTGCACCCACACATGTAGAGGAACCCTTACCATGGGTGGCCAGCCTGGAGCTGATGGTCCCCACAGAATGCTCTGGGACCCCAAAATGCTTCTCCTCCTCAGAGGTTTTCCTTCAAGGAGGCTGAGTGCAACCATGCTGGAGCAACCTGTGGAATGTGTGTCCTGGGAGATTTGTGGCACCTCGTGTCTGAGGGACCACAGCTCCACATCTTTCTAGAGATCATTTCTTCCTCTGGAGAGAACCTTTTTCTTTGAGTTTTGATATTTTTTCCTGAAGAGCTGCAGGTGAGATGGAGCTCACCTGGGAAATTGTTCCTGGCTGGTTTCCTTGCTGAGCTCTGCTCTGCCTGCCTGGGCAAATCCTTTGGGCATGAGGAGTGATCAGCTTCTCCCCTCACTGGGACTGTGCTGTGACATCCCTGTCACTGGTGGTGGCAAGGATGGCCCTGCTTGTGGGTGTTTTGGGTGGCATGAGACCACACCCTTATCACATGGAGAAAAACACCAAGGCAAGGGGAGGGGGGACACAGGGCATTGTCTGAGGGGTGACATGAAAGTCACCATGGGGCAAGCAAGATGAGAGCAGGAGTGTGGAGAGATGTGGCAGGTGGCACCATGTGGGGGGACATCAGGGCTGAGGAGGACACTCCAGTGTGGGGATGGGACTCAGACACCAATAGATGGGGTCACAGAGCTGGTCCTCCTGCCTAGAAGAGCAGGAGGTGCTCTTGGGTGACAGGAGATTGTTTCAGGTGACAAGGAGTTGGTCTTAGATGACCAGAAGATGGTTTTAGGTGGGCAGGAGATGGCCTCAGGTGTCTGGGAGGTGGTCTTGGTTGATTGGGAGGTGGTTTTAGGGACCAGGAAAGAGTTTCGAGCGGCCAAGAGGGCCCCATCCTGCCTGTGGTGCAGCCCTAACTGGTGAGGGTCTGTGCCCAACTGTCCTTGCTGCAGGGACCTGGGGACACAGGGGTGGGGCTGCACAGCCTCCCTAGGGGGAGGACATCACATAGGCCCTGGTCCTGTGATCCCTGTCAGGGGACATCGTGTGTGTCCTCACTGTGGGGTGTGGGGTGCAGTGGCCTTCTCCCAGCATGGGGACATTGAGCACCCATGGCCAGTGGGAACAAAGACCGAGATCTGGTGCAGCTGAGGGGCTGTGGGTGCCCCCTCTGTGCTGGACTGTAACAAACCCTCCTCTTCCTCCACAGCCTTGCCAGCAGCTGCCTCACCAGGATGAAGGGGACAGCCAATGTCAACTCCACCGGCCGCAGCCCCTTCCAGTCTGCCATCCCAGTGCCCCGTGCCATAGCCCATGGCAAACTGCACCCCACAGCCCCTCTGAGCACCCCGGGGTCCCCTGTCCTCCACAGGGCTCCGTCCCCTCGGCCAGGGAAGCTGCCAGCCCCCAGTCCCAAGACTCTCAAGCCCAAAGCCACTGGCAAAGCTGCTGGCCATGAGCTGGCCGAGGGCAGGGAGGGAAGCCCCGGTGTCCCTGCTCAGGGAGGGCAGAAAGCCCCGTCAAGATCCCTGGTGTCCCCTGGGAAATGGCCAGAGGCAGTGGGCAGTGGGAGGAGAGGGGCAGGCAGGGTGGGGGAGCTCACTGAGCTGTGCAAAGCCCCCCTGGCACAGGGCAGGGGTGGGGGGCGGCTGGGAGGGTCCCCTGGGAAGGGCAGGGGAGCAGCCCCAGCAGGGACAGAGGATGAGTCTCATGGTGGCTCACAGGGGAGGGGACCTGTGTTTGGGTCAGGGGCCATCACTTTCTCCTCAGGGCCCCCACACAGCCACCCCATCACTGCCACTGTGGCACCCTTCCAGTACCGGTGAGTCCCTGGGGATGGGGGGCACGGGATGGGGGTGCCTTGGGACGTGGGGCTGTGGGGGGCATGGGGACAGGGGGCTGGGGGGGACATGGGGACAGGGGGCTGGGGGGGACATGGGGACAGGGGGCTGGGGGTGCGTAGGACATGGGGCTGTGGGGGGCATGGGGACAGGGGGCTGGGGGGAACATGGGGACAGGGGGATGGGGGGGACATGGGGACAGGGGGCTGGGGGTGCGTAGGACATGGGGCTGTGGGGGGCATGGGGACAGGGGGCTGGGGGGAACATGGGGACAGGGGGATGGGGGGGACATGGGGACAGGGGGATGGGGGTGCCTAGGGACGTGGGGCTGGGGGTGCCTAGGGACGTGGGGCTGGGGGTGCCTTGGGACATGGGGCTGGGGGGGACATGGGGACAGGGGGCTGGGGGGGACATGGGGACAGGGGGCTGGGGGTGCCTTGGGACATGGGGCTGTGGGGGACATGGGGACAGGGGGATGGGGGGGACATGGGGACAGGGGACTGGGGGTGCCTTGGGACATGGGGCTGTGGGGGACATGGGGACAGGGGGCTGGGGGTGCCTTGGGACATGGGGCTGTGGGGGGCATGGGGACATGGGGCTGTGGGGGGCATGGGGACAGGGGGAGGCAGGCAGGCCCAGCAGGGGTGGCCATGGGAAATGGTGGGGTTGGGTCAGGGGGCTCTGTGCCAAAAGGAGGTTCCCACTGGATTTGGGGTGCTGGGGCTCCTAAGTCACCCATGGGAGATTGATGTGGGGCAGGGGATGGACTCATTGGGGAATAGGGTGCCCTGGGACCCCTTGCCATGAGACCAGTGTTCCCAGACCATGGCAGAGCCTATAGCTCCAGGTTCTCATCTCCTGGGGCCAGTGTCCCTGATCACCCACCCTTACCCCCTCTGCCCACAGGCTGCAGGAGGACCGGGAGCATGAGAGGGCCACGTCCCCGGGTGATGAGTGCTCCAGTCCTGAGAAGGGATCTGACCCCAAGCCCAGAGGCCTGAGTGAGTCCAGAGGGGTTGGTCAGCAGTGTGGGTGTCCTGCTGGGGGGCTCCCGTGACAGGGCCAGGGGACAGAGGCTTGTGCTGGAACGGGAGGAGCCAGGGCTGGAGGGCAGTGGGGTGTGGGGGAACCCTCACACTGGAGGTGCCCCAACTCCCCTGGGAAAGGCTCGTCTGCAGTTCCTGCATCAGGTGACCTCCGTGGCCAAATCCCTACACTGTGAGGAGCACAGGGGACTGACCCCTCTGGGGACGGTGCCAGGACATCACCCCTGCTGGCTCCTTTCCCTCCGCAGTTTCCCGGCGAGCTCCAGGAATGACCCATTTCCAAGGAGCGGCGCGGAGGGACCGGGGGCTGCCCACACCCACCACCGGGTCACCCCTTTCTCGAGGGCTGGATCCCAACTCCTCGCCGCAATGCCGAGGCCACCCCGGTCCCCTCTGGCGCTTGCTTTAGGGGAGATTTTGGGGAGGCGGGTCCAGGGGGGATGCTGGGGCGGCGGTTGCCAGGGCAGCGGCAGCGAAGGATGGCGGGATGCTCCAGAGATGTGCAGAGAAGGGGAAAAAGAGCCGGGAGCTTCACCGGGTGATTTGAAGGGACAGAAGTCGGTCAGATCCACGGTGGCTCCTGGCAGAGCCCGACTCTGACCTGGGGTCCCAGTACTTCAATCAGAGAATAACAGCGCTGAGCCCCGATTTGGAAAGTGCTGAAGGCAGCGGGAAGCGGGAGGGTGTTCCAGGAGGAAGCAGGAGGGAGCGAGCGGGGCTGGCATGCGCTCAGCGCAGCTGCCCTGCTCCTTGGGGAGCTTTTGGGACAAAGCCGAGCGGGTTCGGCCCCGGGGAAGGGGCCGGATCCTTTCCCTCCCTCCGTGCCTGCTCCAGCTTCCCCTGCCCGCGGCACCTCCCACGGCTCGGCTGGGCCCAGAGGGAACAGGGGACATTGGGAGAGCCCAAGAATCACCTCAGCAGCCCCAAAACGACACAACACCCGCAGATCTGCCCCCAACAACAGGCCCTGCAGCCAACAGCCCTCCCCCGAACCCCGAGTGGCTTTGGGGTGCAGCCTGTGCACCCACCCTGCCCCAGCAGCACCTCTTAGGGCAAATCACCCTATTTTGGGGCACCCTTTACTGTCCCAGCCGGGTGGAGTTATTTTGGGACTCTTCAGCACTACCATTGACCGAGCCCGGGGTGGGCTGGGGGCTCGCACCACCCCCGCTGCTCCCGGCCTTATCTCGGCAGCAGCGATGGGGTCTAATGCAATATTTCCCGGCGGTTGCCATGGCAGCCCGCGTGAGGTCACCAAATAGACTTAATTCAGCCCTCCCAAGGGACGGGTAATTAATGAAAAATGATGATAACCAGATCCCACTCCCCTCCTGCCCCCCGCCTTTAATTCCCTAGGATCAGTGGAGAGGCCCTGCTGGGTTTGGGGGCCACAGTGTCCCTCCCGGGATTCCTGATGCCACCCTGGGCTCTCGCTGCACAGTTTGGGGAGAAACGGGGATGTTTTGGCCCCCCTGGGAATGGGTGCGCAGTGTCTAGATGGGTGTGGGGTCCGTGGCGGGCGGGACAGGAGTGTGGGGGTCCCTTCAGCGCAGGGTGCTGGGGCGTGGGGCCCCCGCGCTGGCTTCATCCGCCTCCCACCCAGCCCCCAGCACGTCCCTGCCTGCGAGGGGCCGTGGTCGCGGGGCCATGGCCGGTCCCGCGCTCGCCCCTCACGCCGCCCCGAGCGCGCTCCCGGGGTCCCGCGCGCTCCCTCCGCCCCGAGCCCGCCGCGCGCGCCCCCGCCCGGCCCCGCCCCGCCGCGCGCGCCCCCTCCCCTCCCTGCCCCCCTCGGGCGCGCGCGCCGCGCCCCGCCCCCTGGCCGCGCCAGAGGAGGGCGGGCCCTTTTTGTTCGCCCCTGACATTCCGCTGGTTCGCAGTGTCCTGCCGGCGGTGGAGCGGCGAGGTGGGGCCGTGCCGCTCGCCCCCCTCTCCCCGCAACCCAGCTCCCCGCCCGCGCCATCCCCTCCCCGCTCCGCCCCGGCCGGTGGGACGGGCGCTGACGGCGCCTCTCCCTCTGTCTCGCTCGGTGTGTCCTCGGTGCCGCAGCAACAGCAGCAGCGCCTGGCGGGTTAAATGGTTGCAGCGCGGGGATGCTGGGGAGCAACCTCAAGAGCCTTCCCGACGTGGAGCTGGGCGAGGAGGAGCGCGGCTTTCGGCGGGGCCCCGACGGCAGCACCGTGATGCCGAAGCGGGCGAAGGCGGCGGCGGCGGCGCCCGCGGGGCCGCGGGGCGCGGAGCTGCGCGTCTTCAAGGCGAGCAGCGCCGAGGGGCGGCTGCCGGCCGGCTCCAACCTGCGCAAGCAGAAGTCGCTCACCAACCTCGCCTTCCTCACCGACGCCGAGAAGAAGCGGCAGCTCTATGAGCCTCGCTGGAGCGACGACATGGCCAAGGCGGCAGCGCCGGGGGCGGCGGCGGCGGGGGGCGGCGGGCGCGGCGGCCCCCGCGGGCGGGACGCGCCCGCCATGTCGCGGAGCCTGTCCCGCTCCGAGCACTCGCTGCTGTCGCCGCGCCCCGCCGGCCCGGCCAAGCCGCCGCCCGCCGGGAAGCCGAGCCGCATCCCCCGCGGGCCCTACGCCGAGGTGAAGCCCCTCAGCAAGGCCCCCGAGGCGGGCGGCGGCGGCAAGTGCGATGACGAGTTGCTGGGCGGCAAGGCGCCGGCGGTGGCGGCGGGCACCGAGGAGAAGCCGTACCTGAAGGTGGACCCCGAGCTGGTGGTGACGGTGCTGGGCGACCTGGAGCAGCTGCTCTTCAGCCAAATGCTGGGTGAGTGCGGCCGGCGCGACCGCCGGGCTCGACGTCGAGATGGGAATGGCCAGAGGTGGCAGCTGGAGGCAGCTGGGCTCCTGGCACTCCGTGAGGACCCGCTGAGGGCGACCTCAGGGTCTTGAAGTGAAGGCAGGCTGAGGGGAAAGGAGTTATCAGCCTCGGTGTCCCCAGTCACTTAGAATCACAGAATGGTTTGGGTTGGAAGAGACATCAAAGCTCATCCTGTTCCACTCCCTGCCATGGGCAAGGACACCTTCCACTAGCCCTGGTTGTTCCCAGCCCTGTCCAACCTGGCCCTGGCCACTGCTGGGCATGGCACAGCCACAGCTTCTCTGGGGACCCTGTGCCAGAGCCTTCCCACTCTCAAAGGGAGAATTTCTTCCCAATATCCCATTTACGCCTGCCCTCTGCCAGTGGAAAGCCATTCCCCCTTGTCCTGAAGTTCCGCTCCATCTCTCCTGGAGCCCCTTTGGGCACTGAAATGGGCTTTAAGGTCCCCCCAGAGCTTTCTCCAGGCTGAACATCCCCAGGTCTCCCAGCCTGTCTTGAGAGCAGAGGGGCTCCAGCCCTCAGTGCATCTCCAAGGCATGCTTGAGGGAAGGTGCTGTCAGCTGCCTCTTGCTTGGAGGAAAGGCAGTTCCTCCTCACAAGGAGCAGTGGCAGGTGGTGGTGGAGCTTGTCCTCCCCCACGTGTCTTGTCGGCCATCCCTTGTCTCAACACCCACCAAACACGATGGAGGCTGCACAGCCGGGTGCCACAGCTGCTCCCCACCATCAGCGTGGCTCGCCCTGGGGGTGACCTTGGGAAGCTGCTGCTGGAGGTGCTGTGCGAGGGGCTCATGCTGCTGCTCCATTTTGGGCAGATCCAGAGCTCCACTGAGGTCTGGGTCTCCGGCAGAGGAGGGTCTCCAAGGATGCTGCTACAGGGTTTGTGTGAGCTGATTTCGGGCTGTGGCTGCCTGAAACCTGCTTTGCTATCCCTGTGGGTTTGATCCCTGGCTTGCTGTGTGCATTGTGTGGGTTTCCATGAGAACAACGAGCACTGGCCCAGAGCTGGCTGTGCCCCAGACCTGGGGACCCAGTGCCCCATCATGGGCTGCAGTGCTGGGTCTCGGTGCAGGTGAGCCCAGCCCTTGCCATTCTCTGGTGCTGCATGCTGGTCTCTAGGAATTGTGGCTGCCTCGGCAGCCCTCTGTTTCCCACTGACACCTCATCTCCCCTGCATCCCCCAGCAGTGCCTGGGTCTTGGCTGGGCAATGACTGTGGGGGCTTCTGGCTCTGAAGAGCTGTGCTTGGTCTGGCAAACTGGCATGAGAAGGTGGCAAGGGAGCCGTGCAAACTGGCATGAGAGAGTGGCAAGAGAGCTGTGCACAGCCATCATGGTGCTCACGGTGCTCAAGCTGGCTGGCTGGAAAGCCCTGGTGCTTGGTGGTGGTGGGGGAGCAGCAGTACAGGCAGGACTGGTGTGTCCAGTCCTTTCAAGTTCCCTGCCTGGACCTCTTTTTAGGGGGTCGGGAGTTTCTCTGGTGCTTGAGCTGGCTTGAGATGCCTTGTCCTTGCTGTGTGATGAAGAGAAAGGGGAGAGATTTGCTGTGGCTGGGCCCTGAGGGAGGTGGTTTGGAGATGTGGAGCTGGAGTGTGTGCTGGAGCCAGGCACCTGGAAAGCCACATTTGCAGATTCCACTTCCCTGCATACCCCTGGCTGCTTCAGGAGCCTTTGGGGTGTCACAGCCCCAGCTCCAGCAGGGCTCTGGCACAGTGTGCACCAGTGTGTGCTGGCACAGAGGCATGGAGCCTCCCAGAGCATTGCCCTTGGCCCCCAGCCACAGGGCCAGCAGCAGTGCTGTCCTTGGCAGGGTCTGCCCTCATGCTGGGGCATCCCAGGGCTCACAAATGGAAGCCACAGGGTGAGCTCTGGGCCTGGGCAGGCAGGCTGTGGGGATAAGCAGGGGGGATGCAGGAGGTCAGGCTGGCTGTGGGGGCTCAGGCTGCCCCAGTGGTCCCACAGCTGGGTGTACAGCCATCCATCCTCAGGCCTAATGCTGTGGCAGCACCAGATGCCATGGGAGCAGGGCAGGATTGCAGGAGGATTTGTCACTTAGGGGACTAACAGACTGCCACTCCCTGATTTGGGATGCCTGGGGGAATCTCAGTGTCCCCCCATGATGCTCTGCTCTTAGGTGGGAGTTTCCTCAGCATTCCCAAGAGAAATCCTTGTGGGACTGGCCCACGTGGGAGTGACTCCCAGTTTGTGGTACTCTGGAGTACCAGAGATCCAAGAAGGATCTTGTGCACACACTGAGAAAGATCATGGTTGTGGAAGTGCCCCCAGTAACTGATTTGGTTTCTGGGGTGTTGCCAAACCTCCACCTGTATCAGTCAGGGCTGACTTTGACCTTGGGAGGTGTTGAACATCCTTTTGGACTGCACTTAGCATCTGAAGGCTTGGTCAGCTGGTCTGTGAGGCCCAAACTCTGCCAGATCTGTCCTTTGTGTATTGCCAATAATTTTCCAAGACATTTGAACTGGCAGGCTTCCTGCAGGGGGGATCGAGGGCTGTGTCCAGAGTTGGATGGGGAGAGCATCTGGGGTGGACAGAGCAGGAGCTTCACCCTGCTGAAACTCCCCTTCTATGGGGCTGTACTTGCCACATTCGTGGGAGTTGTGATGTTGAATCACACCTACTTAGCCAAGCCAGCCATGACCTGGCACACCCATGCCAGCCTGTGTGGTGGGGATGCCACCAGGAGCCTGGGATGATGAGAGGAGGGAGCTGTGTGACAGTGGTGCTGGCACAACCACAACTCGAGGTTGTGTAGACGCACGCTGAGCCTCCAGACCCCTTTGCTTGCAATCCAGGCAGATGAAGTCTTCCTCAATGGTGATGGTGCCTTCCACAACCTGACTTCCCCAGGAAAAGGTGGTTCCTGTGGTGGAGATGGACCCAGAGGGAATGGGATCCCAGGAGAGCTGGATTCAGGAGAGTGGGCTTCACACCCTGCCAGGGTTGGTGAGGAGCACCAGGAGAGGGGCTTTCTCCTGGTTGCTACAGGAGATGCTGTGGAGGGAGGAAAGGAAGGTCTTTGCTGTTTTCATCAGTCCCTTTGGCAAACAAAACATCAGCCTGAGCTGTTTGGCAATGTCTGCTGAAGGACACCCTATCCAGAATGGCATGGAAAGAGCCACAAGCTTGGTTTGTGCTGGGAAGAGAGAGGAAATTGCGGGGACTTCCAGCCTCTGCAGATATACATGGTTGTCCTTGAACTGCTGACCTGTGTTGAGAAGCCCATGAGCTCCTGGCCCTGCCAGCCACAGTGGCTTCCAGAGACCTTGTGTGTTCAGTCTCCACACCTGAATTCTCATCTCTGCCTCACACTTCTCCTGCCAGAAGCATTCCCCAGCCTCTTGGCCAAAAATACAGTTTATTCAGTCGTGGCCAAATGTTACCTCTCATTCAGTCACTGCCTCTGCCTCATGTGTTTGATGCCACTGAAGCCTTTGTAGCTGAACCACGTTTAAAGAGCAGCCTGCGCAAGCCAGGAGAGGTCACGGGCGCACAGCAACCACATGTGCTTTGTAGAGGCTATTTCCATCATCCAAATTACACGTTTTGCATCAACCAAAGGCTGAGGCTTCTCATCAAAACTGCCTGGCAGCTGGGGCTGCTAATTACACCAGTGCCCAGCCACAGGATGAAGGGGACAGAGGGCACGTGGCCAGCGTGGTGGAAGAGCTGGCTGTGCAGAGCTCACCCTGCTCGTGTCCACGTGTGATGGACTGGGCTCATCAGGTGCAGGGGCATTTGTGTACAGGCTGTGCCTGTGGTGCCCGGTGTGATGGTTGCACTTACCTAGAGCTCCCCAGGGCACCTCTGAGATGCTGCAGCTGCTTTCTGCAGCCATTTCCTTGTCCATCTCTTGCTGGATGTGGTGCCTCTTAAGTGGCTGCTAATTCACATCAACAAATAAGTGGTCAGTGTTGTGTGGGCCAGAGCCCAGGTGGACACACGTGAGGTCCCAGTGGAGATGGTGTTCCCCGAAATGCTCTCTGCAGGAGTCTGCAGCCCTGCCAAACTCTTCAGTTGCAGCATCTCAGTCCTGCAGCCCCCAAGTGGGCCATGCTGCCCTTCCCCAGCAGGGATGTCCTTGCTGGGCAGTACAAAGCCATGGGGAGTTGTAGCTTTGTGGTGCCAACACCCAGGCAGGACAGAGCCCGCTGTGCTCAGGCTGGTGCTGGGTGGGCACTGGGTGCCAGCAGCCCCTCAGTGGTGGGGAGGAGAGCCAAGGGCTGGAATGGGCAGATGGGCTCTGTGACAGGCGGGAGCTGTGTGTTGCATCTGACTCTGGTTTAAAAAGTGAACCACAGTGCAGAAAGGACTGGCATCTGACATGTCCCATGCAAGGACATTCCTGACCCTGATGGAGATGGGAGCCAAGTTACTCCTTTTTGATTGCTATCCTTGCTGGGAAACACACAAGGGGGGATCAAGGAAGCACTTCCGCCCCATGGCATTCCTCCCTCTGCCCCACGTTGTTCCTGCTGGTTTAATTAAGCACTAATGTGCCCCTGGCAGCACTGGGCAGCAGTAGCCAGGCTCCCTGGCAGGAGACCATGAGGAGGTCAGAGACCAAGTAGCTCTTCACAGCAATGAGAGCGGGTTATTGCCTCATAAAGTGCTGCGGCTGTCCTGACACCACTAATGATATTCCTCTCTTAAGGTCCCTGTGTGACAGCATCTGAGTGACGAGGTCATTGGGATGGGGATTGATTTCCCTTTGCCCACAGAGCTGGACTCCTGCCTTTGGGGTAATAGTGAGGAGGAAGGGGAGTGGTACACAGTTGTATTGCTACTTCCAGCCTGCTCTCAGGAGCTGACAGCAAGTAGTAGATGTCTGCTTTCTCCAGCTGAGATGGCTGCAGTGACTGGGGAGAAGATCTGGAAATGGGATCCAAGGGCCGCCCCAGAGCTTCTGCTGAAGCTGTTTGGGATGTGCTCTGTTCCCAGTGATTATGGCAGTGTGGAAAAGGGGCTGAGAAAAAAATAAATCCAGATTTGTCTTTCAAAATTTCCTATGGAAAGGTAGCAGAGCAAACACTTGAAAACAAACATATTTGTGGATGCACTACTGAAAGAAAGTTCTCCCCAAAGAGCCTGAAAATCCCTGATCAAATGGGGCTTTCACAGTGACTGCCTATATCTCGCCCCCAAATCCAACATGGCTAAAAAGAAAATATGCAAATAAATAGAAAATTGTGGAAATTCTGGAAGTGCTATTTGGGTTCTGCTGATGGGATATGACCACAGTGGGACCTGGGTGATGCCTCCTCAAGGCTTTAAAATCCCATGGCTGTGACTGCTGAGTGCTGCTGGGATGACCCAGTCCACCCATGGCTCCTGCCTGGTCCTGGTGCCTCATGAGCAGCTTGCTTCTGTGTGAGGGGCACTTGGAGAATCGTGGGCAGTTCTGGGTCCTTCTGGAGACCGTCCTCCACATGCCTCTGTTCCCTATTTTGTGTATTTGGCTGCTCATGCTGTGGCATGTATCTCTGTGCCCACAGCACTCCCTTGTCACAAGTCCCCCCACCATCAATGTCCATTTAGGTTCCCAGCTCTTTGTCTTCCTGTGCAGCTTCTCATGGTGCCAGCAAACAATGTCCCTGGTCCCTTCTACCTGCAGACCCCCCTGCCCACTCTCACTTGAGCATCTGAGGGCAGCCCTTGGCTGATGCTTGTGCCCATTGCATGGGGGAGGATTTGTTCCAGCTCAGCACAGAATCAGAGCCTGCACACCCTCTGAGGTGTGTAAGCTGTGAGTGATGCCAGTGACAGCCTGTTTGCCATGGCCAGCATGTGCCTCCTGGCCTCCCTGGCTCAGCTGTGGCTGTGACAGGGCAGTTTGCTGTAGGGCTGCAGTCTTGGGATCAGGATTGCCTGGCTGTGTGCTGTCAGGTGGACCCACTGGCACATCCTCTGAATCAGTCACTTGTCTGGTCCAGAGTGTGTTTTGTGGCACTGTGCTTGTGGCTTTTGGTGTCCTGAACATACAGTCAGTGTCCTGCACACAATGTGCATGTGTGGTGTTCCTAGTCCTGGTGACTGCAGTGTCCTGGGCTGTGTGTGTGTGGTGTTCCTGGTACCTGTGACAGTGGTGTCCTGGGCTCTGTGTGTGGTGTTCCTGGTACTGGTGACAGTGGTGTCCCATGGCCATGTGTGTGTGCTGTTCCTGGTATCAGTGACAGTGGTGTCCTGGGCTCTGTGTGTGGTGTTCCTGGTACCTGTGACAGTGGTGTCCTGTGCTCTGTGTGTGTGGTGTTCCTGGTATCAGTGACAGTGGTGTCCTGGGCTGTTTTAATGACAGCTGTGCAGTGAGCTCTGGGTGTGTGGTGTTCCTGGTACCTGTGATAGCAGTGTCCCATGGCCAGGTGTGTGGTGTTCCTGGTACCTGTGACAGTGGTGTCCTGGGCTCTGTGTGTGCAGTGTTCCTGGTACCTGTGATAGCAGTGTCCCATGGCCATGTGTGTGCTGTTCCTGGTACCTGTGACAGTGGTGTCCTGGGCTCTGTGTGTGCAGTGTTCCTGGTACTGGTGGCAATGGTGAAGCTGCTGAGCCTGGATCAACACCCTGGGTGGAGTGAGGATGGCTGCATCCCTCTGTGGTATCTGAGTCCTTGTCCTCTCCAGGCTTCACACCTTGGCTGTGTCTCCTGCAGAGCTGTGGGGACACAGGGGAGCAGATTATGGTGCTGTTCTGCCATATCCCCCACCCTGCAGAGTCACGTCCTCCTCCAGACACACCGAGCAGCTCTCCCGGGGGAGCCAGGGAAGGGGTTGCCAGTTCCCTGCCTGGAAAGCAGTGAGCTTGGGAGGGTAGAGGATGTGTGAGGCTCACAGCTCGGCTGAGAGGCTCAGTGTTGCCTCGTGGTGGGGTGGAGGGGCAAAAGGGAGAGCAGGGCTTGCCCAGGCTGCTGCATTGCAGCTCGGAGCACGGAGCTGAGCAGGAGGGGAGCTGGGAAGGCAGGGATGCTGCAGCCGTGAAGCTGGGAAGTCAGGGGATGCTGCATTGCAGAGCTGAGATTAGAAGCTGTGCAAATGGAGATGTGCTTGTGTCAGGGTGGGTGTGACACTGAGGTGCCCAGTGCCCACTGATTTGCTGGTCCTGCCTCTAATCCAGTTCTTCCACATTTTGTTTCACGCCAGCATTTCTCTCATTCCTTGTGCTGGTATTTGTCTTGTTCAATTGAGGGCATAATGTATTTTTTATTACTTCAGGAGGAGGACTGAGATTCATCTCCCACTGAAGGACCTGCTGGAATCCACACAGGGAAGCTGAGCAGAAGCTCAGCATGTTTGGTGAGGACATTTTCCCTGCTCCTGGGAGCAGCCATGGATCGGGGAGGTGGCTCCAGAGCCTTGTGGCCCTGGCACAGCATGGCATGTGAGCTCCCTGGAGGGGGGACCTGGGCAGACCTTGGGCACACACATGCTCCCATGCTGCCCAGTGAAATGCAGATGTGTCCCGCAGCTGGACATGTGCCTCCACCACTGTGAACATGTGAGCATGCCAGCACGTTGGGAGCACAGGATTTTCCACCTGGCATAGGTATCAGTGATTCTTAATCACTCCACATTGCTCTGGTGTTGTGTCAGCCTTGTTATCTCTCTTCTTAGCAGTCCTGCTTATCCAGAGGTGGGCACTTTGCAGTCCTCCTCTGTACCTGTGAGGGTCTGGCCTCAAGCATCCCTGTGAAATTACAGAAAGATTTTGGCAAATCCAGAAATTAGTGTCTGAAGATGTAAGGTAGGGCTGCTCTGCCTTCCCCTCAGGCTGGATCTTGCCCGGTGGGCAGGGAGGGGATGGTGAGCTGGCTAGGAGGGACCCAGGAGGCGCCTTTCAGTGGGGAACTGAAATTGAGGGTTTGAGCTGTGCTCTCGGAGCTGTGGTTCCCCGGCAGGTTGGGAGCTGACTCGCAGCCACAGGTGACGCAGCGGGAGCGCCGGGCACTGCGCCAGCTCCCTGGCTCCCCCGCCCTCGGCTGGCTTCGGCTCTGGGATCACAACCTCTCGTGCTTGGTGAGCTGGAAGGATGGCATCAGATCCTTGCTGAAGCTGCTGGAGGTTCTGGTTGTTTTCATGTAAGCCAGAAAAACGGGCTGAGCTGTGCTGTGGGTGCTGCAGCCTGTGCTGTGGGAACTGGAGGGGAAATTATAGAACCATAGGATGGTCTGGGTTAAACCATTAGAGATCATCTTGTTCCAATCCCTGCCACTGGCCAGGACACACTTTGACTAGCCCAGGTTGCTCTAAGTCCCATTGAATGTGACCTTGAGCATTTCCAGGGATGGGGCAGCCACTGCTTCTCTGGGCAACCTGTGGCAGGGCCTCACCACCCTCACAGGGAAGAATTTCTTCCTAATCTCTAGTCCATCTCTAGTCTCCATTCAATATAAAACTGTTCCTCCTAACTGCAGCATGGCAGATGGGTAGTACCATATCTTTAGCACTGGAGAAATGTAGAACCACCTTTATTTCTCATGTCAGCCCTGCTGGCTCCCACCCTACATGCTTGGTGTCTGGAGAAGCTGCATATCCCACCTCTGTTCATCTTATGCAAGGTTGTGTCATCAAGAGTGACAAAGCTGGCAGTGAGACCCTGTAACCAGAGAAGCTTTTTCAAGAGCACCCAGTCATGGCCAAACCTGGCCCTTACTGGTTCTGTTGGGAGCCCAGACTGCCTGAAGCTCACACCTCTGCTTTGTCATGGGCCTCAAGCGTCCCTGGCACTGGCTCTGCCCCAGCCTGGCACTCCCAGTTCCACGAGCTGGCTTGAGGCACGTTCTGAGCTGTGGTGCAGGTACAACTCTGTTGCTGGCTATTTATAGTGTGTGAGCTTCAGCACTGCTGTGCACTGAGAATAACTCACTGAGGAGACACTTCTCAAAATCACACGTCCGTCGCCCATGCGCAGCGTCATCGTCTCAGCTTCCCACATGGCAGCTTGGGGCTTGTCTTGGTGCTATGCCAGCCCAGTTTGATACTAAAAGGGGTTCACCCTGGTGTTTTTCTGGCCTGGAGATTCAGCTAGTTAATTATGGCAGGGTTTTCTTGTCAGGACATCATCAGCTTTTGCAGGGAGTGTGGTGAGGGGCAGTTTGGGCTCTGTAAAACCCATCTGACAGAGAGCAGCCCTTTCACAGCCCAGCGTGTGAGATGCAGGCACTGGCAGGGAGGGATGTGCATGGGGAATGCAGGAACCCGCTCTTCGGGCTGGAACCTGTGATGATGAAACCCATCAGCTGAATGAACCCCTCGGGCTGGAAGTGTTAGGCCTGCCGGGGTATTTCCAGTTCACTTTATCTCTGGCCTGGTGTTAAATTTCCAAGCTGATGCAAACAAGTGGAAGAGCAGATAGCGGCTAATTCACATTGATCCCTGGATGCCGGAGCTCCCGAGGTGAGCTGGGGCTGGCAGGAAATGTGCTGTGGGCCATTCCATGGGGCCAGCACGTCCCTCCCCGGCTGTTTCCCGGTGTGCTGCCGCAGGGCACACGTGTTCAGCCTCGTGGATGCTTGCTCCCACATCCCGAGGTTTCTCCCAGCTTTGGTGGTTCAGAGCCTGAGGCAGCAGTGCCAGGGTGGGTGCAGAGTCATGGGCTAGGCTGGCAGTGGTGAAATCAGCTAAGGCAGGGTTGTTTTGGCAGGCTCCAAGGTGGGAGCACTGCTTTGTGGGAGGGGAGACAACAAAGTTCCCCTCATCTTAAAAGCAGGAGGAAAGGCATTTGACAGATTCTGGCTGGAAACTGGGACAGTCCAGCCCTGCCAGGGCAGGGCCAACATGGAGCCAAGCATGCTGAGGCCACCATTGGCACAGGACCCCTGGGCACCCAGCTGTGGCCTTTCACAGCCACCTTGCATTGCCCTTCACTGCACCAAGGGAGTGACGAGGAGATGGCTCCAAACCCCCAACAGGCAGTGCAGAAGCAAGGGAAATAATGAAGTTCAGCTTCCTCATCTCAGCAGGGAGGACAGACAGATGATGTCCTGCAAACTTCTGCTGCCGTGAGCCCAGAGGAGCGTGTGCTGAATCCTGAGGAGCTGGACTTGCACTGCAGCTGAACTGTGCAGGGCTTGAGGTTTGTGCAGACTAAAGGATGGGAGGAAATTGAGTCTGGCTCTGTTTGGCTTGGTGCTTTCTGTCCTGCTGGATCAGGGCAGGGTTGCTGGAGGGAAACAGCTGTGGAGAGTCAGTGGGGACAGCCCAGGGCTTTTCTCTGGGGCTGCCCCATTCCCTGGGTATGCTGAAAGGTGGCTGCCCTGCATCCTGCCTCTCCCAGACCCCAGATTCATTTAAAAATGTAACAAAACCCTTCCAGGGAATCGGAGTCACCCGGTACAGGCTGTGCATTGCACATCAGGGTGGGCAATGAGGAGAGGACCTGGGGGCAGAGGTGCCAGTTGGCACCTGTTGGCTCCTGGTGGTTTCTCTCCCAGACAATGTGTACATAGGCTCAGTGGGGTTAAAATCCATCCTGGCCTGGAGAAGTGTGATTGCTGGCCAAGGGGAAGTACTAGCATTTGCCTGACTCTGAGCAGGCCTGAATCTTCTCTGCCTCGGGCTGTACATTGCCTGGAGCTCACAGCTCATCAGTTTAAGGTCCTTTGGTAAATTCCATTTTGGTGTCTCATCCTGGGTTGTGTGAGGCTGGATTTATCACTGTCTGGACTCCTGTCTCCTACTGTGGTGGTTGGATGCATCAAAAGCTGACTGTATCCTGACCCTGTGGGGAGGAGCAGTGCCCAGGACCTACCCCAGGCCTCTTGCTCCTCAGCTCTGTGCCAGCAGTGCCATGGGCATGGCTGGGGTGGGGCGGTGAGGGGCCTGCCCTACATGGTCCCTCACCTTTCTCCCCAGGGCTCTGCCCTGTGCCCCAGCAGTGGCAGGGATTGCTGTCAGGCCAAAGCTGGTGTCCTTCAACACTCCAGGCTGAGTACAGCAGCTGTTTGGGGGCTCATTCACCAGCAGACCAGGACCCTCCCTCCTTACAGGCTGGATCATCTGGAGGAGGGCAGACTGTCCAGCAGCAGCACCTCCAGCCATCTCATTTCCATTTCCCTGAGCCCTTTTAGCTGTGTTTTTGCTGTGCTGTGCCAAACAGCGTCCCAGGACTGCTGAAGCACTAATATCCATCATCTGGCCGCGGTCTGTAGAGCACTCAGAAATCTGGTGATATTTTCAGTGAAGTTTTCCAAGCTGAGCTTATTGGCTCATGGGCATCTGCTCCCAGATGTAGAACATGTGGCTGATTTCTGCAAGGGGAGGGGAATGGCCCCACTCATAAAGCAGCATGGGGGATGAGTGAGGGAATCTCATCCTGGAGCCTGTGAGATGCTTTCAGGACTGTGCAGAGTCGGGCCTGGAGGTTGGGCTTTTAAAGCTGCTCCTCTGAAAGCAGAATCTGCAGTGAGAGGTCACTCATCAGATGTTATGGTGGGGAAAATACAGTAACCTGGAGGCAGGATTTGATCTCAGCTCAGCTGCTGTTTGCACCACTGGGCACTTCCCACCCTGTTCACTCTCACAAATGAACAGCAGGTAACTGGTGCAAACAGTCCCTGTGCTAAAATCAAAACGGGTGAAACTCTGGGGGTTCCTGCAAACCTCCCTGCCTGGAACTGAGAAAGGAGCACTGGCTAAATGTAATGGCACATGAACCCTGAGCTCCAAATCAAAAGTAAATTTACAAAGCAGCTTTTCCTGCCTCACATTCCCAGGTGGAACAGGGTAATGTGTTTCCAAGCCCAGCTGCTCTGTGCTGCAGCAGTGACCAGCAGAGCTCTCTTTGCTCTATTCCCCATTTGTCCATTGCTGCCTTCCAGGGGCAGAGGTGTGGGTTTATTTTGTGGCTGAGATTCTCATTCCCTTTGTGGGAATAAAGCAAATTGTGTTTGGTTGACATTCTCTGTAACTTCAAAGTCAAATAAAATCTGGGTTGCCAGCTTCTTTTTGTGTTTCAGGAGATGCCTGTTTTCCATCCCAAACCTTCCATGTTTTGCAGCTCAATAGCACATCCCAGACAATGGCTTTAGAAATCAGACGCCTGCATTTTGGGCCCACAGTGCTGAGGCAACGCCAAGTGGTGCATGGGGTGCCAGAATTTGTGCACATGGGGAGAGAGAAGGAGGAGGACAAAAAACTTGCTCTGATGGGATGTTTCCACAGAGATCATGGTAATGATCTTCCATTTCCATATAGCTTTTCATCCTCTGGCACAGTGTGCTCACTCGTAAGCCGATGCTGCTGCACACATCCTGTGTGGAGAGTGCAGCAGCTGTCCTCAAAAATCATGTTGTAAGAGGGAAGCTCTGGAACAGCAGAGAGGGATCTGCCTGGGGGTGAGAGTGACTGCAGAGATGCAGGAAGGATGTTAGGAAGAAATGCATTACTGTAAGTGTGGTCAGGCCCTGGCACAGGTTGCCCAGAGAAGCTGTGGCTGTGCCAGCCCTGGAAGTGTTCAGGGTCAGGGTGGATGGGGCTTGGAGGAGCCTGGTTGGGTAGGAGGTGTTAGGTCGAGATGGACTTTAAGGTCCCTTCCAACCTGAACTGTTCTGTGGTGATTCTGTGTCCCTGCACTGGGCAGGGCAGCACCCTTGCTGCTGTGCAAACACCATCTTAGTCCTTCCCCAGCTCAGCATCCCCTGTGGGGTGTGCCTCACATCAGCCAGAGTCCAGCTCTGAGCTGTGCCATGGCCAGACACGAGCTGGCACTTGTCTTTGTGGAGTGAGAGCCCTGTCAGGAGCTGGGAGCAGCAGCTGGGGTTTGTGGTCAGTGCAGGCTGCATCCCACACCGACACCCAGGGTTCTTTTCCTGCCTCATCCATCCCTCCTTCCCCTGGTTGCCATGCTAGAGGAGCTGTTAGGCCATGGAGGATCACAGAACTCTGAGGAGGGTCAGTGAGGCCGTGTCTGCTGCTGGAGTGTGCAGGAGGTTGGTTAATATTCAGTATTCCCTTGTCCTTCCAAGTGCCTCTCGCTTTCCAAGAGCAGGGAGGTGAGTCTGGAAGCTCTTCTTCTCCCCTGTGCTGAGATAGGTTTGTAAAAGCTACAGTTTCTTCTGCTTTTTTTTTTTTTTTTTCCCACCCTCTTTTCCTGCCCAGGCATTTTTCCCTGACCTGATGAATTTTTAAACAAAAACATGGTGAGGAGAGAACAGGAGAGAGGGGAGAAAACCCAGGAGAGGATATGAGGAAAAAATTCTGGTTTCCAAATCAGAGTGATTGCAAGTGGAAGTTTAGGTTGTGTTTTTAATTTGAAAGTTCCAACAAATTTTAAGTCACTTTATTGACAGGAGAAAATACCTTTCCTAATACTCTTTTTAACAAACTCCTGTTTTACAAGTAGAAATAATA
Organism: Melospiza melodia melodia; assembly: GCF_035770615.1. NCBI lineage: Eukaryota > Metazoa > Chordata > Aves > Passeriformes > Passerellidae > Melospiza > Melospiza melodia. The sequence continues at coordinate 2,830,226 of NC_086221.1, read as the reverse complement.
GTAGTTGGTTGAAAAATGCCATGAAATTATGGAAGTAAAAGGCAGCTGCTGTGCTCTGTAATTCCCCCTGGCTGTGCTGGGGGTCAGTGCTCCCTGGAGGTGGGGGACTGAGGAGTGGGTGAGACAGACCCCCCTGCAGATGCCTCTGGATGCTTGTCTGCCTTTGCACAGGGATTGCAGGGTTGATCACCCACACGTGGTCACTTTGCACAGGGCAGAATGTGGACAGCTGTGGTTCCTTGCCTGGTGGTGCAGGGCACTGAGCAGATGCAGGACTTTGGGTGCAATGGGTCAGAATTTGGTCCAAATCCAAATTCTTCCAGCTGAAGAACTGCCTGGTTAGCGCTGGAGAAAGTGGAAGAAGGCAAGAGGGAGCACAAGGATGGAGGGGAGAGGTGGAGATAGGAGGGGAGGTTGGCACACCAGGGAGCCCAAATCCCATCACCAGGAGAGCTTGTCCTGCTCCATAAGCCAAGCTCTGACCTGCGAAAGTTTGAATCACCAATGAAGTTGTGAGATATCATGGACTCCTTTTTGTGCCATGCCTTGTCCCTCCAACATGTCCCACTGACACCAAGGCCAGGGCCCAGCCCTGGGACCAGCCACCAGTCAGGCCAGGCTGGTTTCTCACAGCTTTCACCTTGGCAGGTAGATTGAGTGTTGTTGGAAAACCAGCTGGTTGCTGGAAATCCACTGCTGTCACACTGTGCAGAGCAGAGAGGGCTCCTTGCAGATCTCATTGTATTTCAGGCTGGAAAAGAAAAAGAAACACTTTGTGGTAATTTTTTCAATGACTTTCCAATTTTTTTTTCTTGGTAAGCTGTCTGCAATCACTTACAGTGTTCCTGAAGGGATTAATTACTCACTGGAGCTCATTGTGCGTATTTCATATTCTGAACTGTTGGATGTGGTGTCTGCCTTGGATCGAGCGAGGGGTCACATGGCATTTCTTTTTCTATCCTTTTTCCCCTATTCTGTTCTATCTGTCAGGCTCCTGGTGTGAACGCTCCCCATTGCTGCTGCGGTGGGTGCTCGGTCAGCGCGCCGCACGTGATCCTGATTTCCCTGCTCTGAGCTGCTTTTTTCAAGGGAGTGCAGCCAGAATAAGACAAATTGCTTCCTTGTTTGAGTGACTTTTGGCTGATGCTTTCCCCCCAAGCTGTAGTGTTGGCTCGGTTCTCTTGCAGCAGTTGTGGCTCTGGGCTGTGCATCGTCAGTGCTTGGACAGGCCCCCAGAGCAAATTTGGGGGGAAGAGCTCAAAGCACATTGCAGAGCTGCTTCCCACGGCGAAGAGGGCTTGTGCTGTGCAGGCAGCCATTGCACGGAGCTGAGATATTCTTAGAGAAGATAAATCCCAGCTGCAGTGCTGCCAGGGACCCCTCTGCGCCATCCCTGAAGCGTGGCACTCCCAGGAGGGCCTGCCTGTGGGACGGTGTGCGCTGGCTCTGTGACAGCTCAGGGAATGGCATTGTCTCGAGCTTGGCTGGGGATCCCCGCTGCCCAAGTTGGGGCTGTAACTCCCTGTGCTCTCAGCATGCTTAAAGGGATCCTGCAGCCTGCAGGGGATGGGGCTTGTGTGTGTGTGGGGTCCAGAGGTGAGTGGCTGCTCTCCCATTGTGCCTGGAGGCTCATGGCTGCTGTCATCACATGTCACTCAGCCCCTGGTGTTGGCAGGTGCATTGTGAGGGCAGCCACAGGAGCTGCACAGGGGAAAGTCCAGAGGCTACACTGAAATCCCTTTGATTGGCACTGGTGTCTGACTGGGAGCATTTTCCACCCTGTCCATCCCACATACTGCCAGGCCCCCAGTAAAATCTGGAGTTGTAGGTGGAACAGCAGCTCTTTGCATAGAACAGTAGGGTGTGTCAGCATCCCTTCACTCACTAACACAGGTGGGGGAGGTACAGCACGCTGCCTCCATGCCAGCCCCTAGCCCCTGGGCAAGGACCAAGTGGTGGCTCCCACAAAGCTTTCTGGCCCCTTCCCTCCTGTGGCACAAATAGATTTCCTGAAGGAGACAGGACCTTCCTTCTCTGCAAATCACCTTTAGTGGGAAAAGCACAAGTGCTGCTCAAGAAAACCTTTCCCTGGTGGTAGGGACTCTCCCACCAGGAGTGTGCCTTGGGAGAGGGAGCAGGTCTGGAAGCAGTTGGAGGATGGTGTGGGCCGGCACCAGGAGTGGGCAACCATCAGTGCTAAGAATAGAGAGTTTATCTGCATCCCTCCCCCTGTGAAGGATGCTCGAGGCACTGTGCAGCAATTAACACAAGTTTGTAATAACACTGCTGGCAGATTGGCTGTGCAGCCTTTGGAGCTGGTGTCGAATTTGGCTGAGTGTGGATGCAGAGACTGCTGCTGCTGAGCTCCCCAGCACACACCCAGCATGTCCCTGGCACAGGGGTGGGAGGCACCGTTGTGGGGCAGCAGGATGCAGTCCTGGGTGCTGGGTGTGGAGCCCCAGGATGGGGAGAGATGTGGGGCTGGTGCTGCTCCTGGCTCCAGTGGGTCAGGTACCTTTCCCAGGGAAGTTTGGAGGAGCAGGTAACAAGGCCAGCAGAGGTAATGGCAGTGTTGGTGGGGAGGGGAGCAAGCTGAGGGCTGTGGCAGGGCATGATGCTCTGTACCCACTGACTGCAGTGAGGGTGTCCCTGGGGAGCTGGCACAGCAGGCCGGGGAGACCATCTGCACCGATCAGGATCACCCCATGCTCCCAACTCAGGTAGCAGGGTGCCTCATCCTGCCTCTGGGCAGGGGGCATGGGAGACCTGGGGAGTGCAGGAGGTCACTGTGTTGCTGTAAGAGCCATGGCACTCTCTTCAAGCAATCCTTCTGCCACTCACCATGCACAGCTCCATCTTTGGGAGGGTATGGGGGGTTTGATTTGGGGTGAGCATCACCTGATGCTGCAGACTGAAGGGACCCCAAAATCCATGATATGCATGTTGGTCTGCAGCCCTGCCTGGGCTGCTCTTGCAGATGCTGCCATGATTTTCAGGGTGAGCCTTGCCCAGTGCCTGGTACGATGACCAGCATCCCTGGGCACCCCAGCAGTGCTCACCCACCCCGCTGCCGGGGTGCAGGTGCGGGGACAGCCCGAGCTGTGCGGGGTCCTGGGGATCATGTGTGTAGCAGGCTTGTTTCCGGCTCCCTGCAGGCTGCTGCTTCTGGTGCCAGAGTGAATTTGGCACCTGGCCCTCCTGCGAGGCTGGCGAGGGGGAGAAGAAAGGCCAAGCCCTCCTCGCCGCAGGCAGGAGATTCAATTCTCCCTGGGTGTGCACAAAGAGCGTTTATCTGCGGAGCAAAGCCCTGGAAACCACGGGCAGAGCGTGAAGGGCTGATTAGGGGCTGCTGAGGAGGGGTGCTGGGGTCGCGTGCAGGCACTTCCCTTCCCATTTCCAGGGCTTTCCATGGTAATGGCTCCTGTTCTCCTCTGTTGTTAGGACGTCACTCACACGCAGCTCCAACGACATCTGTCAAAACACGTCTCCCTCTGTCCTTGGCGCTCCCAGGGAAGAGAGATCCGCTGGCCCCATAATGAGCCTGACATCAATTAATCATCAGCCTTAAAAATTAGCATCGTGGCAGTATATGTTGGAGGAAAACGATTCCCCAGATGGAAGCAAAAATAGCCTGTGTTATCTCCCTCCTCCCGCGGGATGTGGTAACAATAGATCTACTAACGAGCCTGGAACTCGTTAAGCTGGGTTTGCCCCCCGAGGTGCTCTGCCTGCTGCCCGGTCTCTTCTCTCGACGGGGCTATGAGGGACCCTCTGGTGCAAGGGCTGATGACCTACCCTGGGGTCTGACCCTGCTGTCAGCTGGGCCCTCATGTGCACATCCCCCAGGCTTTGCAGAGAGCCCAGGATGTGCTTGCAATGCTGAGCCCCTTCCTGAAGCTGAATGTTTGGAGGGGAGCAGCTGTTCCAGGATCTCCCTCTTCTGGAGTGGAGGATGCTCATCCCTGAGTGGTGCTGCTGAGCTGAGATGGGGGTTCAGCTGGTGCCTCAAGGACATGTCCCACACTAGGAGAGCAGTCTCTTGTCCCTCTCCAGAGCGAGAGCTCTGAGGACTGCTGGTGCTCACAGCTTAGTGAGTGCCAGCTCCGATATTCAGGAGCTTGGCAGTGAGCTGGAGGCTTCCAGAGATGCCCTCTCTGGGGAGTGGCTGGGGCACCTTCTCTGGAGGCTCACGATGAGCTGCTCTTTGTGCCTGTGCCATGCTGGGATTTTCCATGCTTGGAGCTGCTCTTCCTTGTATCCAGGCCAGCTGTAGCCCCAGAGAGCAGCTCTGCTGCCTGTGGCTGTCTGCCACTCTGGTTGCTCACCCCAGGTACTTGGGAGATGAAGAACCCCCATCACCAGCTGTGTTTTGGGTCCATTTGAGTGTCTCTGATCTTTCAGTGTGGAGCAGCTCCACAGGCTGCCAGGGAAGCTGGGGAGGACATTTTGCATTCCTGCTGGAGACACATGAGGACTCTTGGGCTGATCTGGTGATGGACAGACAGACCAAGTGTCTACCAGAGCCCAGCTGAGGCCAGGGAGAATTATGTTTGCAACGCATTGCTCTGCACAAAGCTCTCAGTCACAAGGCAAGGGGGACAAAAGGCTCCCTGTTCACTCTGTCCCAGTGGGTGCAATTCCAACAGTTAAAAAGCAAATGTGAGTTGTTTGTCTCTGTGAATATAAAGCTTCCCCAAGCATGGCCGTATTCTGGCTGGGAATGGGAAATTTGGCTCTGCTAATGACTGTTCTACAAAACAGAGCCAACTCGAGCTAAGAGCTGCCCAGTCTGGCCCTTCTCTGCTGGCCCTGGTGCAGCGATGCAGGCAGAGCCTCTGGGGCCTGATAAATGCCCTTTTAGCCAGACCTGGGCACCCAGAGCAGAGGGATGAGTGTGAGGATCTTGGCCTCTTGTACACAGGGGTGACTGCCACCCATGAGCACCCTGCCAGTGCCTAGAACCTTCTCCTGTGCCCAAGGGATTCATTATCATCGACAGCAGGGAGCCCCAGGCAGGGGGACATCACATCAACTCATTTGGGGCATCTGACTGAGAGTCCAATGGCTGCTGTCACAGGGGCCTGGGGTGAGGGTGGGTCTGGGAGGAATGACTGCATCACATGCTGCACCTGGGCTTGGGGTGTGGACACATCCACACCATCTCCATGGATGATCCCCAGCAGTGATGGGGCTGTTGGGATGGCTTTGGTGCTGATGAGGAGCGTACCCTGTGTCTGCCTGCATGGGGCTGCCCTGGGGGTGCTTGACCCCCATGTCCATGACAGCCAAGCCATTCTGAGCACAGCCCATGGCATCTCCTCCTCCTTAGCTGCTCCTGCATTTCCCCATCCTCCCCTTGGCTCTTTGGGTCACAGGGCCTTTGGAGAAGGGCTGTGCAGGGTGAGGGAGGGTCCTTACGGGGTTAGGACATGGCTGTCACCTGCACAGGCCGTGCAGGGAGCCCAGATTGGTCCTGGATACTCTGTAAGCAGGGGGTGCAGGGTTCCCCATGCACCCACATCCCCCCTCCTCCACCAGGCAAAGCCTGGAGCGAGAGCTGGCGATGTCCCCAGATGCAGGGCACATCTGGAGGGCACCAAAGCAGTTAAGTGAAGGGCTGATTTGTGCTATAGAAACCCGCAGTTCCTTCCTTTGATCCTCTGAATCAGCCCATTGCCTTCCTCATATAAAGCCCCATTTATCTCTGCTCTTCCCAGTAAGTTTGAAGGCGGTCTCGGCTCGTGGCTCCTCGGCAGCAGCGAGCAGCCCGGCTTTCTCTTCCGCTGAAGCAGAATCAGGTGAAATCTCTATGGCAACTGGCAGATGACAGGGAGTCTTGTTGCCTTGGAAATGAGGCAAGGCAAAAAAAAAAAAAAACCCACCCAAAAAGAGCCATCTGGAATTTTGAATTTCCACAATGTCCAACCTGCGTCTGGTGATGCGTGGGGAGTGTGAACCCGCTGCTGCCGGCTGCTCCGGGGCCTCTGTGCTGGGGCCTGCCTGTGCTGCTCTGCCTCACCCTGGGGAATTAGGCCTTTTTTCCATTTCTTCCCCACTTTTTGGCTTTTTTTTGCTCAGGGTCTGCAGCATTGCCCTGGCCATCTGCTGGTGGCTGTGGGAAAGGTGTTGTGTTTGGGGTGCTGAAACCAGGCTGGACACAGCTGTGCTGTGTTGGGAGCCAGCAGGGCACTAGCACACCTTGGTAATGCAGAACTGTGAGGGCAATGGCAGCAGGCTCCAGGGCAAACTGAGGCATGGAGTGCTGCGTGACCAGTCTGACCCTCCTCTGTCAGCTCAGCACAGATCCCAGGTGCAGTGAGCACTGGTGACACTGTCTCCGTGTTCCCAAAGCCCTGGGGCTGTCAGCAGGGAGTTAGTGTCACTGTGTGTGGCTGCTGCTGTGAGTGCCAGTGGCCAGAGGCTCGGGGCATCCCTTGGAGCATGGATTTGGCCTGTTAACCTACCATCCCCCTCCTTCCCAAGCTGCACAAGTGTCTGCATGGGTTATTTTGGAGACCCGTGGTGCTGGGGACAGGGGTGTTGGGATGCTCCCAGCTCCTCTGGTGCTCTCAGGAGCAGCTCTGGAGGCAGGTGTGGCTCTGGGGTGAGTAGTGCCTTGTGCAGAAGCAGAGTCTGTCCCAAAACATGGGACTTTGGGCTCCCCCAGCTCATCAGCACAGAGGAGCACAGAGGTGAAATGCCTGGACATGGAGCAGCTAGAGGCTCTGGATCTGGAAAAGGAACTGTGGTTTGGATGTGCAGGTGGGGTGGTTTGGGGCCAAGCACAGCATCCATTGAAAGAATAACCCACAAATGGGCTGGAGGCCCAGTCTGGATCTCTCCAGTGGATTCACTTGGAAACTTGTGTATGGGAGAGACCCAATTAAGTAGATTTATGGCTGCTCTAGCCTGAGAAAGTCTGAATCCCTTTTAAAAGCTTGGCTCACTGGAGCCAGACGGGGTCCAGGCTCCAGGTCTCTCAGCCCTGCCCTTGTTATGAGCAGTGATTCTCAAGGCTTAGCAGCCACGATCGCCCCTAAAGTGCTGATTCGGCTCCAGTCCCAGCCTGTCATTGCTGCACAGCTGCTTATTGTCTGCTCTCACCTGCCTGCAGGGAGGTGGTGGCCCCCTCCCACGGCGTGGGGCTGCCCCTGCCTGCGCTGGTGGCAGTGGTGGGGATGGTGGTGGCGATGGAGATGTTGGCAGCAGTGATGACTGCAGTGGTGGGCATGGTGGTGGTGATAGGGATGGTGGTGGTGATGATGCCTGCAGTGGTGGGGGTGTTGGCAGGGGTGGGGATGGTGGTGGTGATGATGGCTGCAGTGGTGGGGACGGTGGTGGTGATGATGGCTGCAGTGGTGGGGTGCAATGATAGAGTCAGTGAGTGCAGGTAGGGAATTGGTTTCCTCCCCCTCTGCAGCCACTGTTGGAGCCTCCTGCAGAGCCATGGCATTTTGAAGAAGGGTCCACCAACATGTGAGACGTGGGGTGGCTGTGCCAAACCAGAGCCCTGTCACCTCTCTGGCTCCTCAGGGGCTGGTGCTTCTTGGGGGATTTGGGCTCTGCAGGACACATGCTGCCCCCACAGTGCTGCCTGCTGGAACCCCATTGTCTCCCCCAAGACTTGCTGCTGGCCTCTCTTCCCTCAGCCAAGGGCAAGTGCAGAACGTGCTGGGCCGTGTCCAACCTCCTCCCGCAGCCTTGCAGGGCCACGTGCAGAGCAGCACCGTGTGCAGAGGCCAGCCTGCTTTGCTGGAGTCACAGGTGGGCCCTCAGGTATCTGCAGCTTCCCCTGCACCTCACCATCACCGATGGCAGGAGGCTGTGCTCCATGTCCATGGGGAACAGCACCTCCAGCTCCACCAGCTGAGGGGCTGCTGCTGTCTTTCAGGGAATGGTGGCCAGGCTTTCCCCATCCATCTGCCTGGGGGCAGCAGAACACCAGCCAGCTGTCCAAGTACCCCAGTCCCCCATTACCAGGGTGCTGGCTGGCCCTGTCCCCGCCCATCAGGGAGCAGGACCCTCTCCTGACACTGCAGCAGAGGATGCAGGGCTGGCAGCTAGCCCTGCTCACACCAATGAAAGTAATAAAACCAGGAGTGCTAATGTACCTGCTGCCTTCTGGGTGGGGCAGCAGGTTTGCAGGAGAGTGTGGTGCTTTCCCAGGGCACTGAGCAAGTGTGGAAGACGCTGTGCCCAGCTTGTGTGCCCTGGGACATCTCCAGAGAGAGAGGGCTGATTTTGGTACATCCTTGGTGAAAGCATGTAGGAGTTGCAGGGATGGGGCTTGAGCTGGAGAACAAGGCCAACACTGCAGAATGGCAGTCACCCCACAGAGCCCTGTTAGCCATCTCCACTGCTCATTCTGCCTGTTTGGGAGCTGTTGGGGAGAAAAGACAGTTAAGCCCCAAAGAGAAGGATTGCAGGTTGCAATCATCCCCCTGCCCAGCCATCCAGGATGGGAATCAGAGCTGGATGTAATAATGCAAGGTGAAGCCATTTACTCCATTCAGGAAGACTGCAGGTGGCACACCCGGATGCTGGTGAGAGTCACAGGCTGCAAGGTGTGAGTGAGGAACCCACAGGGCTCAGTGAGGTTCATATTGGGCTCAGGCTGTTGGGTTTCCCTTGGGTGGTCTCCAAGTGCCAGGGTGGAAGGTTTTCAAGAAAAATACCAACAAAACAGTGCCTGTGCTGATTCATTCATAAACAGGACTGGGGGCAGGGCCTGGGGCAGATGGAGGGAGCAGTGTGAGCCTGCTCGAGGGTTTGTGGAGCCAGGGAGTGCAGCGAGGCTGGAGGAGGCTCACAGCCCCGTGAGAATGGGTTTTATTGCAGAGTTTATTAGTGGATTTTTCAATGCACTGGAAGGAATTGAGCAAGCAGTTAGAAATGTTTTCCAGCCTGGGGAAATTCGTTACAGCTACTGTGTAATAGGGGCCCACCGGAATGACTCAGGAACACCACGCAGCCTTTCCCGGTGAATTCCTGCTTGCTGTTGAAATCTTTACTGGGCCAACTGGAGTCCTTTCCCAGTTGGATCCTCTGAAATGAGACCAGTTGGGTCACAGGGCACAAGAAAACACAGGTGTGAGTGCCATGCTCATGCTGAGTGCAGACGGTGCACCCTTGCAAGCCTGGCACCCTTGTGCCAGGGTTGGTGTCGTGTCCTGCACTGCCTGCATATGGACACGTGGGCACATGTGCAAGGTCACAGGCATAGGTGATACTCCTGCACAAATGCATCTTTCTGCAGGCTATTGCTGCCATGTGGCCCCCACATGAATGATGCAAACACACACACACACACATGCACACACACACACACACACACACACACACACGAGAGTTTCTGTGCTAAGGCACATGGGGCACACGTGTCCCACGCATGCAGCCCTGCCTCGCCCCAGCAGGAGCTGGTGGCCACATGCTTCTTTGAAATGAGCTGTCAGAGCCATTTGGAGTTGATTATTTCCTCATTCTTTGACGTACTTGGCCACGTCGGCAGCACCCGGCTGCGGGGCCGGGGCTGCACCCCGACACACGGACAAAGGAACTGCTGCTGCTTGCTCTGGGAGGGGCAGGGAGAGCTGGACATGAGCACAGCCTGGAGCTCCCAGCCTTGTCCAGCCATGGTGCTGTGCTGCCCATCAGTCAGACTCACAGCAAACAGTGCTGTGCCCTGAGCCAGCCATTCCAGCACAGCTCTCTCCTTCTTCCTCCTCCTGCTCTTCTTCCTCCTTGGCTGTCTCTATATGCCACCCTGCAGATGCTCCTTCTTGTGGTGGTGGTACCTGCTGCTGCCCCACCTTGGCAGGCAGGAGATGGGGCGATGGGCACTGTGTGGGTCGGGGCCAGGTGCCCACAGTGCCAGGTTGCTGAGTGTGTGTAATGTGGTGGTCAGTGCTGGAAGCCATGCCAGGGAGTGCTGCAGGTCAGGGGGTGGTTGGGGCTGGGCTGAGGCTTCCTCCCTCAGTTTCCTCAAGTGCAAGTGGAGCTGTGTCATATTTGCTGATGTTGAAGGGCTCAGTTGAGAAAGGAGTGTTGAGTGGGAGCTCTCAGCTGAGCGAGAGTTGCTCAAGCACAGCAGAGAGTATAGGCAAATGAGAGCCAGCCTGGCACAGGGACAAGTGATTTGGGCAAAGGGCTCTGGTGACCTCCCAGTGCAGGGCCTGGGACAGTGGCTGCATCTCATGGCTGCCCTGTGCATGGTGAGAACGGGAGGCAAAGGGCCAGAGGCAGCACTGCCTTCCCCTGTAACAGCAGGATGGTCAGAGCCTGTGAGAGCAGTGGGATTTGCTGAGGGGGTGCAGGCCAGCCTGGGGCTGAGGCAGGGAGACATCAGTCCCTGAGCCTGCAGCTCCAGAGGAGTGGGGAGTGCTGCAGAACACATCCCAGCCATGGCTGCTGGGAAACTGAGCCTGGCCTAGGCTGAGTGTCTGACTGACCCTGCCACGGCATGGGCTGAGCCCTCTCTGCTGTCCATGCTCCAGCAGCTGGAAACATCTGGCTGCACAAGCTTGCTAAATCGATGTGGGGAGGAATCCAGCGCTCTCCTGCTGTTCCCACACTTCAGCCTCTCCCAGTGGCTCCGGTTTCGACTCAACTCTGGCACGCGGTGACTCTGTGAGCTCCGAGCCAGCCCCTGGGCCCTCGCTGCCCCTGGGGAGGAGGGAGCTGCAGGAGTCCCTGTGTCACCACCAGGACAGCACCGTGGGGGCAGATGGTGGCACTTCAGTGCTAGCAGCAGGGCGTGTGCCAGAGGTGGGTGAGCAGCTCTTCCAGTCCCAATTTGGCCCTTTCCAGGGTGAGAGCTGCTGCTTTTCCTGGAGTCTAGAGTGACCTGGACTGTCACCCAAGAACTGGGGTGATCTCATCCAGGCATGGATGACGAATGGGGCAATGGTTGAAGCTGGGGATGTGGGTCGGTGTCATTGCCCCGGAACTCCTGTCCCTGATGCTGCTAATTGCCACTGGTGGCCCAGCAGCAGAGCAGTGCAGGGAGGTGGTGTCCCTGTGCTGGCCCCTCAGCCAGGGCAGCTGGGGACACAGGCAGGCTCGCCCCGCTGCTCCTGGGGCTGGCACGGCCGGAGCAGCCCCGCTGGCAGCGGCGCCCGGGGAGGAGGCAGCGCCAGGCCCGCGCTGGCTCTGTGCCCGGGCAGTGGCTGCGGGTGGCCCTGGGGGAGGCAGACGGGGCTCTGGGAGGGAGCCATGCCCGGGAGGAGCACGCTGCCCGGCTGGCAGGGGGGGAGCCCTGCCGGCGCCAGGGGACAACAGTGACTCTCCATCCTGTCCCGCTCTGTCCTGGCCCAGCACGCAGGGATGTGGCACTGCCAGGGTGTGTGTGCCACCTTCTCTGGCTGCAGGGGCCGGGTGTGGGTGACAGCACCCACTGAATGGGGCCAGGGTGAAGGAGCTGAAGGTGCCAAGTCCTTTCGTGCATGGAGACCCACCTGGGGACACTGGTGGGTTTTGTATTGCTGTTCCCTGAGGTTCAAGGGCCCGAATCTCCCATTGCCCTACACACTGCAGTGTGACAGCCAGGGACCTGGCCACAGCTTCCTGCCCTGCCGTGTCAAGCCTGAAAATCCATCTTTGCAGGCAACTTGAGGGCAGGACCTTGCAGCTTTGAGGTGCCAACACAATCCTTTCTTGCCCCACCAGACAGGCATGGTGTCCCCTTGTCCCTGGCTGCAGAGCAAGGTGGGTGCCACTCTTCAGCACTTAGGGCCTCTCAAGCCTCTCCTGCACCCTGGTTCCCTGTGTGCAGCCACCTCAGCTACATTCCTCTCCTGTACAGCCTGTGCATCCCCATCCTGTGGCTCTGGGGACCACTTGGAGTTTCTGTGCCTTTGATTAATTCCTCCACGGGGGCAATGGATGAAGCTGAGGATGTGGGTCAGTGCCATTGGAACATGCACTTGGAGCTTCTGTGCCTTTGATTAACTCCTCCAATCTCCTCAATGGAGATTTAATAATGAGTTAATAATGACTGGTATCCTGCTGAGCCAGGTTCTGGGAGCTGGACTGGGGTGATTGGACACATGCAGGGATGGGTGTCCTGTGCTCTGATGTGGCTGGCCACACTGGGTGCCCTGTGGGCGCACCAGCCCTTTTACCTCATCTACAACTGACTTTAACCTGCTTCATTGAACCCGTCTCATCGGGCTGTTCCTGCCTGTCACCCCCTTCATGCACGAATCAGGGCTGCTTCACTGGTCTGAGGTGCTCCTGCCCAGGCAGGGGGGCAAGGGGAGCCTGGGGACGGGGCAGAACCTGTGGGTGCTGCCTGAGGTGTGGCCAGAGCGTGATGGGGGCAAGGAACACACAAGGAGCCCTGCTCGAGCACTGGCATGTGGCTGTGCCTTGATGGGGAGCTGCTGAGATGAGGGCTGGTGGTGTCCCCCATCCTCATGTCCCTACACTGGGCTGTGTGCTGGCAGTGTCCCCCATCTCCCATCCCTGGGCTGTGTGCTGGCAGTGTCCCCCATCTCCCATCCCTGCACTGGGGTGTGTGCTGGCAGTGTCCCCCATCTCCCATCCCTGGGCTGTGTGCTGGCAGTGTCCCCCATCTCCCTGTCCCTGCACTGGGCTGTGTGCTGGCAGTGTCCCCCATCTCCCATCCCTGGGCTGTGTGCTGGCAGTGTCCCCCATCTCCCTGTCCCTGCACTGGGCTGTGTGCTGGCAGTGTCCCTCATCTCCCTGTCCCTGCACTGGGCTGTGTGCTGGCAGTGTCCCCCATCTCCCATCCCTGGGCTGTGTGCTGGCAGTGTCCCCCATCTCCCTGTGCCTGCAGTTCACATGGTGCCGGTGCCGTTGCAAATCCTGAAGCGCTGGTTGCCACGTTACATTAGGAGGAGCCACATCCCAGGTCCCTGACGCCTGCTGTCACTGCAGATCCGTGGCAGGCTGCAGCTGAAATGCTGAAATCAGGGATCAAAGCCACAGTGGCACGGCTGTTGGTGCCCGGGGTGCACGTGCACAGGACAGGGACCTGGGGCTGGAGCCATGGCCCTGAGCCCATAGCACTGCTGGGGCTGTGCCAGGAGTGACCCCTGCTCTGTGCAGGTGTCTGTGTTCTCACTCATCTGTGCGGGTGTCTCTGGGCAGGGTGCACACCTCTGTGTGTGCAGATGGATGTACGTGTTTGTGGAGGTGCCTGTGTATATCTGCCCATGTGCACAAGTGGTTGTGATGTGGGCAGATGCATGTGCTCATGTGCATGGCTCTGTGTGTGTGTGTGTGTGTGTGTGTGTACACACCCATGGCATGGGTGTGTGTGTACACCTGGAGAGGTCCCAGGGCAGACAGAGCTTGGGGATCCTCAGCTCTGCGCTGTGCCTGTGGGGGCTGCAGCTGCTCCAGCCCTGCACAGAAGCAGCCACTCCTTCATGAGTGAGGCTCAGTGTCCTTCCCCCCCCGACATCCCCATTGCCTGCACACCAAGTGATGCTGCTCCAGCACTCATGTTCCCAAGCTGGAGCACCCCTGGGGCCTGAGGGATGCAGGGCAGGTTTGGGGACATTATTCTAGCACTGCTGATCCTGTCACCTATGTGGGTCCTGTGGCCCCACTTTGTCTCTGCCAGCTCATCCTTTCTGGACTGGATATCACCATTCCAGCTGCATGCTTGGGAGTGGCATTTCGGGGTGGTGCAGCTCCAGCCTGTGCCAGACTTGCCCTGTTCCTTCCTGATGGGCAGAGCCAGGGCTGTTAGTCATGGCCACGGGCAGGGGGGTGCTCCATCCATCCATCCATCCATCCATCCATCCATCCATCCATCCATCCATCCATCCATCCATCCATCCATCCATCCATCCTTTTAAAGCCTTCACTTTGTCTCTCCACAGACCCCGAGTCCCAGAGGAAGAGGACAGTGCAGAATGTGCTGGACCTGCGTCAGAACCTGGAGGAGACCATGTCCAGCCTAAGGGGCTCTCAGGTGTCTCACAGGTGAGGGCCCAGCACCAGACCCCCCCAGCCCCTTCAGTCAGTGTCCTTCCTGGGGCAGATGGGAAGCAGCTCTGCTCCTGGTGAGGGCCGTGTGGGTGGGAGGGAATCACCAGTGCTTTGTGACCTGGGGACCCTGTGCATGGAGGCTTGGAGAGAAGCCCCCAAACCCGTGGGGTGTCGTGTGGGGCTGCAGCAGAGTCCTGTCCCCTAAAGTGCTCTGGGACAGTAAAGGCTGGGGAGTGCTGGCAGTGAGGGGAGCTGACAGAGCAGAGAGAGGGGGTGAGGTCTGTTCCCAGTGGTCAGGTGACCCTGAATGGACCACCAGAGGTCAGTATGTCACCTGTACCCACCCCAGTTTGCACCAGAGGCTCCATCCCTGTCTGTGACTTAGTTTTTCTGCTCTGTGTAGGGTGATGATGGAGGAACTCTCAGCCAGAGCCCAGGAGCAGAGGTGGGGATGCCCTGGGGTGCCCTGCCCAGGCTGGAGCGAGGGAATGGTGGGGATGGGGACAGGGTGAGCACTGCATGGACAACCAGGGTACAGTGTCTGTGTTTAGGGGGCTCTGCCACACGTCTGGGACTGCCTGTGTCCCCCTGGGTCACTCACTTGAGATCTTGCATGGTTTCTGCTTCACTCTGGATTTGCAAGGTTGTGTGGGGGTTTGCCGGGAGCATCCTTCTTCTGGAGTGTGTTGCCACCTCGTGGTCTCTCTCGATCCTGCTTTATGTCTTGGAAGGGACAAAAAGCAGCAGCTTCCTCCCACCTTTCACCCACCATTCACCATTACAGACCTTCCCATGTCAGCCCTCAAGCAGCCTTGTCCATGATGAAGCAGCCCTTTGATCTCCCTCTTCATCACCTGAAATTTCTAGACCTTGGAGACCCAGCTCACCCTTGCTGCTGTTCCTGGATGTTTTCCAAGCCAGGAGCAGCAGAGAGCTGTGGCAGTGGGATTTGCATGGGGCCATGGCAATATTTTCTGAGCTGGCCATTTCCTGAAATGATCCATTACAGCTCTGCCATCCCTTTGCTCGGTGCAGGAGCTGGGTCAGAGCCCAGCACTGCTCATGCCAAGCCAGGGCTGCAGTTGTGTTAATTTTGCTTTCATCAAATGAGAAGTGTCAAACTCCACCCCCCTCCTCACCCCAGCACTCAGCTCCTTCAGAAATCCTTCTCAGCTCAGGTCTTAGGAAAATAGGGCGAGGACATTAAGGGTGATTAAATTAGCATTGCTGGTGGGATTTGACTGTTCACTATCACTTCCTTTCCTTGATGAGCTGTGAGTATATCACATGGTGGATGCCTCAGCTGCATTCCTGCCGTGGAGAAAAATGGCTATGGATAGCCCAGGGATCCCTACCCCTCCTCTCTGTCCCTTTCAGCAGGACTTAAACATGTGAAGCTCTTCCCTCTTATCCCACGACAGCTGAATTTATTTGGAAGCTTTTTTTATTCCAGTAGCCCAGAGCAGCCTCGGCAGCTCCCTGCATCCCTCCAGGAGCTCCTCTGCGGCTGTGAGCCAGATTTTCCTTTCCCAAAGCTGTGTCAGCTCTTCCCTGCTACGTTGTAATTACACACGTACCCACTCATTCTGCTCTTGGGAACACTTCCTACAAGTCTGCCCAATGCAGATGTCATCTGCAAGTCCTCTGGATGTGCCTGCATTGCTGGTGTCCTGTAGCTGCTTTGGGCTCTCTCTTTATTCGTTCCACAAACTATTCCTCAAATTTCTCTTGTTACCCTCACTGTGTTCTTCCATCCAGTGGCTGAGGGCTCAGTCTTTGCTGTTCCCTTGTTAGAGCACAGTGTTATTCCTGAAAGATGTCACCATACTCCTGGCAGCAGGGCTGCATGAATATCCTTGGGGCTTAGAGAATCATGAAATCACAGAGTCACTGAGGATACTCGGTGGACACTTGGAGGACACTTGGAGAAAGTTTCTAAGATCATCAAGTCCAACCATTTCCCCAGCATGCCATGTTCACCATTACACCATGTTCCCAGGAGCCACATCCACACGTTTTTTAAACACTTCCAAGGATGCCAAGGATGGTAACTCCACCACTGCCCTGGGCAGCCTGTGCCAGTGCCTCACCACCCTTTCAGGAAAGAAATTTTCTCCAATATTCAACCTAAATCTCCCCTGGCACAACTTGAGGCTGTTTCCTCTTTTCCTGTCCCTGTTCCCAGGGAGCAGAGCCCAACTCCTCCCCAGCTCCCCCCTCCTGTCAGAGAGTTGTGGAGAGCCAGAAAGTCCCTCCTGAGCCTTCTTTTCTCCAGGCTGAGCCCCCCAGCTCCCTCAGCTGCTCCTGGTGCTCCAGACACTTTCCCAGCCCTGTTGCCCTTTGCTGGACATGCTCCAGCCCCTCAATGTCTTTCTTGTCATGAGGGGCCCAGAACTGAACCCAGGATTTGAGGTGAAGCTTCTGTTCCTCCTGCTCAGAGACATGGTTGGCATCTGCTCTGAGCTGCTGGGAGCACATCCTCAAACAGCCTTTGTGCTGCTGACAAAAACAAAACCCTTTTAGTTCTGCTTTAACAAACTTCCTCGTTTTTTTAAATGTAGTTCCCTGTTTTAGATTCAATGCTGCAGCCTGGGTTTGGCTTTGGGTGCTCCTGCAGGAACCTTTAATCCAAGCTAGGGAATAATTTACTGATAGTAGTGTTTGGAGCCAATTTGAGGGCTGTGGGTTCCCAAGGAGCTGCTCCAAGAAGTAATAGTTTCTCGTGGCTAAATTTAGTTTTAGAATCACTGTTTGCCCAAAATACACCCTGAGAGGCACAGGGAGTGATGGAACTCCCCATTTCTGAAGTGCTTGTGGGCTCTGGGCTGGCTGCAGAGCACTGTGCTTGTGAGCAGCCCTCTCTTGGGGTCATCTTTCCTGCCCCAGATGCTGGGGGTTCAGTCTGCAGGGGTTCAGTGTGACGTGCTGCTGCAGGGACTGGTCCCAGGTCTGTCCCTCAGCATCCTTTCACTCACAGCCTCCACTCCCTGGCATGGCCCACTGTCACATTCTCTGGGATTGGTGCCACCACCCCAGCTTGTCCTGCCCTGGGTCTGGTGTGATCTTGTGGTGCAGATGTTGAAGTGCTGGGGGGGAAGGGGCTGAGCAGAAGCAGCTCAGACACAGGGGAGCATGTTCAGGCTTTCCACTAAAGGTGCCCTATTTGATGAGCTCAGCACAGCCAGATTTTGGGGCTGGAGCCAGTCTCCAGAATGGTGCTGATCCCTTTCCCAGGTGTGTTTGCCACCAGTCCCTGCTCTGAGGTGGGTGGACAGGGCTGTGGTAGAGTGTTGCTTTTGTAGATTGACTTGAGCACAGAGCCCCCATCATATCCCATGTCCTATTCCACCGTCCTTGGGGAGACATGGGCATCACTGAACACCATGGTGTGCATGGTGTCCTGGACTGTGGGACACTGGGGTGGCACTGGGCAGGGAAGGAGGGGACTGTCCCTTGCTGTCTGGGATGGAGATGGTCCAGGACAGACAGTGTCCCTGCAGCCACAATCCTGGGAGCCTCTGGCCTTGCCTGGCTGCCTCAAAATGGGCAGTTTTGGTATGTTAGCACTGGCAGACCCAGTTCTGGGGGGTGAGGCAGGGCACAGATCTCCCCTGCCCCCTGTGCCCTGCCTTGACTCCCTGCCTGCCTGTCCTTGCAGCTCCCTGGAGATGACGTGCTATGACAGCGACGAAGCCAACGCGCGGAGCGTCTCCAGCCTGTCCAACCGCTCGTCGCCTCTGTCGTGGCGCTACGGGCAGTCCAGCCCGCGGCTGCAGGCCGGGGACGCGCCCTCGGTGGGGGGCACGTGCCGCTCCGAGGGCACCCCCGGCTGGTACGCGCACGGCGAGCGCGCGCACTACTCGCACACCATGCCCATGCGCAGCCCCAGCAAGCTCAGCCACATCTCCCGCCTGGAGCTGGTCGAGGCGCTGGACAGCGACGACGTGGAGCTGAAATCGGGGTACATGAGTGACAGTGACCTGATGGGCAAGACGCTGACGGAGGACGACGACATCACCACGGGGTACGTGCCTGTGAGGGGAGTCCTGCCCAAACTGGGGCTCTGCAGGAGTTTCACCTGCTCCCGTTCACCTGGCACGGTGCGGGTGGATGGAGTGGAACGTGGGTTACCCCCAGTCTGGTTAGCATTGGATCATGTCCCCACATCCCAGGAGATGCTTCCCTGCTAGCAGTGCTGGTGGTGCTGGGCCAGATGGGTTTTCTTTGGGCATTCTGAGAGAATGAGCTGCTTTCCCAGCATGTGGGAAGTGTCCAGCTTGATCTGGGTGTTCCTGGAGCAGGGAGCTGAGAAAAGTGCATGGTCTGTAACTGCAGAGGCCCTGAGCCACAGTCCTGCTGCTTTCAGAAGTGCTCTTCAGTTTACACCAGTCAGTCTGAGCGGCTTCCTGTGACCCAGGCACTGTGGGGACACCCTGTGAGACTCCTGGTGGTCCATGGTGGGACAGGCTGGGTCAGATCTCAGCACCCCAGTGAGAACTGGGCACTGAGGTGTCATTGCTGATGGATGACTCCACATGGAGCAGGGTGTGCTGCTGAGCAGAGTCCCTCCTTGTGGGACTCCCATCAGCCCCTGTCCCTCCACCCATGGGGCCAGGGACATCTCCTGCCAGATGGGCACAACCCAGCACTCCCAGGGCTCACGTTTTCTTGCCAGATGTGTCCAGCTCCTGCTGCACTGTTGAGGTGCCCCTGACTTTGGCAAGGGTCCAGGGTTTGAACATGTTGGAGGTTTCCTGTTTCAGCACAGCAGAAAATAAATAACTTGGGCGTTTGAGCTGTCCCAGAGCCCGATGAGGTATTTGGCCTCCTGACAGTGCTGCTTTGGCCTTCCTAGGGTGGCTGTAGTCACATCAGTTTGGTGCAGGATAGAGCACAGTCTGTGGTTTCACACCCATCCTGGGGCCAGTGCTCTGTAGGTATGGCCTGTAGGTGCTTGTTGCAGTTGCAGGGGACACACCTTTGGCTATCTGCTGGCTTCTGCCCCTGCCTTACTCCAGCTGTGGGCTGAGAGTGTGTGGCACTGTGGGTGTCAGACCCATCCTCCCCATGGGCACTGACCTTGGGGGCTGCTCTGTGCTTGTGAATGAGGGAGCCTTGTGCTGCTTCCACACGGACCCTGCTGTAGATCTTAACCTATTGCTTGGCAGCCAGAGGTCCCATGTCACCACGTTCTGCCACTGGCCACTGGACAGTGAGATGTGACTGGCAGTGGGGTGGATTTGGGCTGCCCTGGATGGCTGAGGCTGCATCAGGGCTGGCTGTGGCGATGAAGGGTGCACTGCTCCCCATCTCCCTCCTTGTCTCACCTTGGTGCTGCTCATGCAGGCAGATAACCTTGGGGTGCCCTTGGCTTCAGAGGCAGTGGAGCAACACTTCGTATTCATCAGTCACAGAGCAGAGGGAGTGTGGGCAGGGTCAGAGACCCAGGACAGCTCAGCCCTGCACTGCTATGAGCAGGATTTACTTCTCCTTCAGGAAGGTGCAAGCTTTGGGGATGGATCCCTGCATGGCTGAGCCTCTGTGAGGCCCTGGCAGTGCACAATCCCTGGTGTGGGTGAGGCTGTCAGTGCTGTGGTGAGCTGGGCTGTGGGCAGGTGCCACAGTCCTGTTCCTGTGCAGAGTCCCCAGCATGGAGACTCTTGGATGTGCCTGGAGTTCTCTGCCATGCCAGAGACAGACTGGGTGCTCTGCACTGGGTACCCTCCCCAAGGAATGGTGCAGGAGTGAGCCAGGGCAGCACAGGACTCCCTTATCCTCAGGGGCATCTCCTGGGGATCAGCCATTTCACCGGGGTTGTTGCGGGCACATGTAATGAGTGACCTACACAGCTTCACAGCTTCATCCCCCATGGCCCCACAGCAGGACCTGGGGGGGTCTCCCAGAGCGGGCAGCATGGCAGGGTCTCTGTCCCAGAGCATGCCTTTGGCTGGGTGCTGGGGTACACTGAGGTGCCCTGTCCAGGAGCCTGCACAGTCTGGGTTCAGAGCCCGGGAAGCAGAGGAGGAGCATTCCATCCAGAGAGCCAGATAGGACAAGGAGCTGGCCAGGACCACCCGTCCAGCACAGCCCCTCATGCAGACCCCACTCAGCCAGCATAGCCCTTCACCCAGTGCAGCCCCTCATCCAGCCTCCATCATCCAGCACAGCCTTGTATCCAGCACAGCCCCTCACTCAGCACAGCCCCTCACCCAGTGCAGCCCCTCATCCAGCCTCCTGGCATCCAGCACAGCCTCTTATTCAGCACAACCCCTCACCCCGTGCAGTCCCTCATCCAGTGCAGCCCCTCATGCAGTGCAGCCCCTCATGCACAGCCCCTCACCCACACAGCCCCTCACCCAGCACAGCCCCCCTCACCCACACAGCCTCTCACACAGCGCTGCCCCCTCACCCATTGCAGCCCCTCACCCAGCCTCCTCGCTGGCTCTGACCTAGAAAGCGGCACCGCCGCAGGCCCCATCTCGCGGTGCTGCTAATGCACCGGGCAGGAGCGGCTGCTGCAGATGGGGCCGGCAGCCCCAGCCCGGGCCGCGGGGCAGCGTCCCCCGCTTCGCGCCGGCGCACGGCCCCGCTTGTAGGGCAGTAGGTCAGAGACGGCTCGGAGGACGCATTGACACGTCCCTGTCCCTGTCCCCGTCCCTGTGGGACACACAGACGTGTGGGGCTGTGGGATGTGCCCAGGCATGCCCGTGGCTCGGCGGGGGAGCAGGCTGGAAGGAGCGAGGGCTGAGGTAGGTGAGACACGGCTGGGGCAAGGGGACTGCCCGCAAGGTATGGAGGTGGATTCAGCTGGGTGGAGGTTGGGGTGAGCCCAGCCAAGGAGGCTGTGAGGGACTTGAGGCCCAGCTCAGAGAGGGAGTGGATGGTCAGGTCTGAGCAGGGATTGGCTGGGGACACCCGAGACCCAGCAGCATTTCTGTGTTAGCCAAATGCCCCGGCATCCTGGCTCCTCACCCAGCTGTGCCTGCATCCATCGGCATAACATTTGCCACTCCTCTCTACCTGCTGCTGGTTTCAGGGTCTGGAAAGCTCTTGTTTTTGCCCCCTATTTGGCAGCACATACCTTTTGTTCCCAATGTCACTATATCCTCCTTGTGCACTGCATCAGGGCAGGGACCTGGCACAGGGAGCACCCACCAGGATGTCTGGGATGACTGAAGGGATGGAAGGAATGGTGCTGCTCTCCTGCCCTGACCTGCCTGTCCCTGGGGCCCTAGGCAGGGCATGTGCACCCAGTCTTGGTGTGTTTCTCCAACACTAAAACATATTTACTCCCTTCCTTGGTCAACTCTGGTTCCCATCTGCCAGTATTCAGTGGCCACTTGCTGTTCCCTGCCCTGTGGCCAGTTCCAGGAAGGGTGCAGTGCCACCTCTGACGCTTTCCCACTCATCCAGGCTGGGGTTGTTTGCTGAACTCTGGAGGTCACCCCACCAAGGTCACTCCACTGGGAGCTTCCCCAGGGACATCTCTGCATAATGTGGGTGCCTTTGTGTGCAGACCTGCATGTGAACCAGGCAGTGGTGAGGAGCAGGATGTGCAAGCCAGGTTTGGCCTAGTTTTGTTCTGGCCATGTCCTGCATGTCTGAGCAGTGCCACCACAGTGTGGCCACGTGTTGGTGTGCCTGCCCCTGTGCCGTGTGTGCCCAGAGCCTGACCTGATGTGGTGTGTCCTGAGTAGTGGCTCAGCACCGTCCCTGGGTGTTTCCTAGGGCCAGTGGTGTCGCGGTGGGAGTGAGTGGGATGCTGCAAGGCTTTGCTGCAGTCAGGAGCTCATGGGGTACAGAAGGAGCTGGAGGGGCTGGCTGCTGAGTCAGCATCTTCTGCTGCGATGGCTGCAGGAGCAGTGATGATGGTCTGTGTGTGCTGCAGTGCTGTGCTGTGGAGGTGTAGCTCTGGAGCCAGTCCCCAGGGCTCTGCATGTTCCTTGGGGCTTACAGAGCACTGGGGGAATGTTTGTGTGACCCTGGGACTGCTGTGATTTCAGGATGTCCTTTTGCATCTCGTTTGTCGGAGGCGGAAAGGGAGGCAGCATTGCATCCCACCGCAGCAGTGGCAGCATCTGCACCCTCATGAGCTGGGTACTGCCCTGACTCTTCTTGTGGACATGAAATGGAGCTGAGGCAGCAGCTTTTGGAATTGGGAGTGCAGGGCACGCTGCTGGCCCACAGCACACCCCAGGCACCGTCCCAGGTCACTGTGGGGGTGCTGCTGACAGCCAAGCACTGCAGAGCCTGTGGTCCCCTCCAGCAGGGCTGGGGGCTGCCAGCAGCATCCTCCCAGGAGGGATGCTCTGGAGCTGACACCCGCTGTGCTCTGGCTGGCCTGGCTCCGGCTTCCTCGCATCTCCTCGGGCTCGGCACAGCCGTAGGCGGGAGCAGATGTTTGGCTCAGCTCCCCAGGAGCAGCAGGGGAGCGGCCTCCCCCTGCTCCGAGCAGGACTGGCGCTGGAGCCTGCTCCCTTCCCTCAAACGCCCCTTGCTCCGCTTTGGCTAGTCCAGCATGACCCCATGTCCTGTCCCAGTGAGCCCATGAAGTCATTCCTCATCAGGGACACCCCGTGGGGCATGGCCGTGGCCCTGCACGTGGCCTGGCGTGTGTGTGGGACCCTGGCTGGCCAGGGAGCAATGTTGTATAAATATTTGCTGGGCTGTGCTGTGTGCTGGGCTTGGCGAGTTCCTCCCGCCAGCTGGGTACAGGGGACGCTCCCAGAAAGGGCCCCAGGCCCCCCTGGGCATCAGCACCTTCCTGTGCGCTGCTTTCTAGCAATTCCATCCTTTGGGATTTGGGCTGAGGCACCCAGTGCTGATCCCTGGTCCCTGGGGATGTGACAGTGTCTGCATGAGGCATGTTTTGGGAAGGGAATCCTGGGGTTGTGAGGCTTGGGGATACAGGGCACCTGGGGGTCAGTGATGCCCAAGATGCAGGAAGCTGCTGGCCCCTGCAGCTTGCTGATGAGGCTGGATACCGACACAGGGCAGAGCCAAGTGCAGGGTTGGACCTCACATACCCATGTGCCCTGGGGAAAGCTGCTGGGGAGAATCTGACCCAAACCCACCTGCCTCTCTGCATGCCACCTGGGCACCTCGAGACCTGGCTTTACCATGTGCCACCCTGCTGCCTGTGGAGGAGCTGGCCACTCTGGACTGAGGTGTCCGAGGTCACCAGCTCGTCCAGACAACAGGAAAAATAGGAATTTCACAACCGAGCTGAGTCACGCTGCTCCCCACCCCGGCACTGCCCTGGGACTCTCTGAGCATTGCACGTGGCCTCTGCAGCCCCGGGTGCCGCCGTGGCCCGGGTGAGGCTCCACACGTCACCAAAACTGCCAGTGGAGATCCCCACACCAGGACACAGTTCCTCCAGGGTTTCCACCACCTGGGGGGGAGCAGAGGGGTGACCAGAGGTGAGCTCTCAGCCTGGAGTGTGGTTGGGGTCCATGGCTGATGTCACTGCAGCAGGCAGTGAGTGCTGGCTGACCCCCCCATGGCCTTGGCCTCACTGCTGCGGGTAAATCAGACCCCACTGTTACTGAGGTTGGTGGTGCAGAGCTGGGATGGAGGCACAGCCTGGTCCCCCTTGCAGGGACCACGCTCAAGGCTCCTGTGGCAGAGTCCTCTGCACCCCTCAGGGTTCTGGGGGGCCAGAGACCAGAGGCGGTGCCTCGAGAATGGAGTCCTGAATCAAATGCAGAATGTAATGTTGATTCTCTTCTGCTGCGGAAGCTCAGGCAAGTCAGATCCCCCTTCCCTACCTCAGTTTCCCCATCTGCCAAAACTCTGCAGACCCATGTTCCTCTGAGTGCAGCTTCGGAGAAAGGTGCCAGATCACAGTACCCAAAATGCAAGCAGGAGACACCTGGGGTCAAGGTAGCCTGACTCTCTGTAGGGCTGGAGTTCTCTGAGGGGGTACCTGGGGAGCTGGGGGGCATCCTGGAGGGTACAGAGGGGTTTACAGGGCTGTGGAGATCAGGGTAGTCAGGGAGTGTTGTTACACTCTGATTCCTGATGTGGATGTGAGGGAGATGCAGAGCCCCGCCCTGCCCACATCCATGGGGAGCTCCCAACCCCCTCAACGGGATTTATGAAGCTAATTGTTTTTTCTGCCCCATTAAGTGGAGGAGAGGGGGAGGGTGTGAAGAGCCCGGCTGTGCCTGTGCCTTCCTCACTGCTCCTATCTCAAGTCACAGCATGAGCTGGGCCTGGGAGCACCAGTGCCACAGAGCCCCCTCAATGCCGGTGATCTGGTGATGTGTGGGACACCCTCAGTGCGCACCCTGCATTTCCTCCCCTGCCACGGGAGGAAGGGGCCCGGGCAGACCAGGACTTGCTTCCATGCAGGGTGGGCTTCATGGCAGGATGGCAGTGGGGATCTGGCTGGACCAGCCTGGCAGGGACATGAGTGTCCCTGGCTGGTGCCAGTGGGTCTGGATGCTACATGGGCAGGTGTCTGTGCTGGTGTGAGACAGGTGAAGCAAGGAGAGTTCAAAACCATCCAGATCCTCTGCTGAGAAATGTGCTGGGGGTACTCCTCTGTATGGGGCTCAGTGCCTGTGCTGGTGCCCAAGGGTCTGCTGTGACCAGCAGCAATTCTCTGCCATTATCTCACAGCAGGCCCGTGGCTCTGGCACGGTCAAAGCTGCCTTTCTGCGGGGCTGCAGAGCTGGGCTGTGCCAGGCTGGCTCCCCTGCCACCCGGGATGCCCGGATTTGTGCCCAGCAGAAGCTGCTCTGAGCACTGCCTGAGCCGGCTGTGGCGGGGCTGAGGCAGGCAGGCAGGAGAAGAGGAGGGAAGGGACAGCATCGGGCACGGTGCCAGGCCGGAGGGACCCGGGGGATGCGGTGCTGGCCGGGCTGTGCCGCCGCACCCGCTGGCACACGCGGCCGTGGCGCCGTACCCGCACCTCGGGCTGGCTGCACCACCAGCCCCGCCACGAGCTCCTGCCAGGGCTTGCTGGGTGTGGGCACGAGCTGGTCACTGGGGACAGGGATGGTCAGGCACCCCTGTCCTGCCGTGTCAGGCTGGGACAAGCCCTGTGTGGTGAGTGATGGGACAGTGGGGAAGGAGCCAAGAGGCGTTGCCGTTGCTTCAAGGAAGGAATTACTTATTTCCCAGCCTGCAGGGTCTGGTGTGTCTTGCCAAGGCTGCAGTTAACTCTCTCTGCCCTACGTGGCTGGGCTGGTGAAATTGTCCCTGGTGCCACCATCCCGCTGAGGACCCTACCCTGCAGCATGGCTCTTGATGTGATGGAAGAGAGAGAGGAAAAAAGGGACAAAAGTTGGGGTTTTGGTCAATGAAAGGCAGAGCGGGGAAGGCATGGATGTCCTTTCTGGGGATGAGTGCCGAGGTTTCTGGGATCAGCTGTCCCAGCACCCCACAGTGTGACCCACATCGAGGAGGTTCCTTTGGGACAGAGAACAGGGTGGTTTGGGGGGCACTGAGTCCAGGCCCAGTGCTGAGGAATGCCCTCTGTTATCACTTTGTGGGCTGGACTGGGGATCACTGGTGCTGTGTTTGGGGATATGAATCGTGGTTTGGGGGCTCTGCGGGCATTTGGGGGGACGCTGGGGAACACCAGGGACAGGGTTCGGGGCCGTGGGCTGCGGGGCAGAATTCGGAGACACGGTCGTGGAGCTGAGGCGGGCGAGGCATGGAGCCGGGAGCCCGGTGCCGTCCCGGCGGGGACGGGGAGGGGCCGATGGACGGCGGAGGGGTCCTGTGCCGCTGTCGCTTTAAGGCGCGGGCAGCGGGGCGGTCCCGCCGCCCCCCGCCCCTCTCTCTCGGCCGGCGGGGCCGCGCCGCGCCGCGGGCAGCACGATGCTGCGGGCGGGGAGGCCGCGCCGCGCCCCGCGCCTCGCCAGCAGGTACGGAGCGGGCACGGAGCGGGCACCGCGGCGGGCGGGGGCGCGGCCCGAGCTCGGCGCCGGCAGACAAAGCCCCGCGCCCCGGGGCCGCTCCGCGGGCGGTGCTTTGTCTCGGCCGCGCTGGGGGTGTGAAAGGGGGGTCGGGGCAGCGCGGCCGCGCCCGCACCGCGGCACCGGGGCATCGGGGCGGCTCCCGCTGCCTTCCCATCCTCCGCCCCGGCACCCCCATCCTCCGCCCCGGCCCGCGCCCCGCACCTGCACTACGGCCGGGCCTGTCCTCCGCGGGGCTCCCGGGGGCTCCCGGGGCTCTGGTGCCTCCGCACGCCGGGTCTGACCCCGGGACTGCCGAGCGCGGGGCTTCGAATCGGGGTGCGGCCGGGGCGGGGCGGAGCATCCCCGCGCACCGCGCCGCGCTCCCGCTCCATCCTCCGCTCCCTGCCGGTGCAGCCGCCTCCCCGCGCCGGGCTGGGGCCGGCTGCTCATCCCCGAGGCCGTGCGGGACCATCCCGCCCTCAGCGGGACCATCCCGCCCTCAGCGGGTCCCGTCCGCCCGCCGGCGCCGCGGAGCGCGGCAGGACGGACGCGCTGCCCTTGAGCATCCCCGCTCCTGGGAGCTGCCGCGGGGCTGCTGGCGGGTAGGTTCGGTGCGGGATCGTCTGCAGGAGCTGGGAATGGCTGTGGATAAGATGGAGGGGATGGAGCACAAAGCAGAGGGTCAGTTTTGCCCCGGAGTGACAGTCAGATACGGCTGCCCCTCGTTTGAGGGTTCTGAGGGGCAGTGGAGGTGCCAGGGCTCAGCCGTGCTCCGGGAGTTTGTACTTGCTGCAGGGCCAGTGGGGCTGCGGTTGAGGCTTTCCTTGCTGTGCTGCCTACGACATACACATATCAGCTAGGGGGATCCCTCTGTGCATCAGCTGTGTGCCCATAAGAGAGTCAGGGACACCCTCACAGTGTGCAGCTGGCTCCCCAGCCTCATGACATGGTTTTAGTGATTTTGGGATGTGACCTTGCTTGTTGTCTTTTCTTGGCACAGGGTTGTCAAGGAGGATTTGGAGTCACCTCCTGCCTTGGCCAAACCTCTGACCCTCTGTCCCTTTCTCAGTGGCTCTCTGGATGCCCAGGGCAGTGGGGGTGTTGCATGCATGGCTGGGAGAGTGTTTGGGGTTTCCCTGTCTGGCCCCAAAAGCCAGACTGAGATGCCCAGCACCACATGTGGCCTCAGCTGTGTTGCCATAGGACACAGTCCTATGAAGCCTGGCCTCACTCCTGGCACTGCCCACTGCCAGGTGATGCCAGGCTGGGAGACCCTGGGGTCAGGATTTCCATCCCAGTGGGAACTCACCCTAGGCATAGGGCTGGTGGTGAGACATGATGGCTTGGAGCTGTGGAGCTCAGCAGCACATCCTATTGAAATCCCTTGATGGGCAGCAGCGCCTGCTGCCTCTGTCCCAGAAGCTGCTGTGGGGGCACAGGGGGCTGTGTCCATCCTGGCTTTGGCCAGTCTCTGATGAACTCCTCCCCTATGGAAAGAGCAGGACACACAGTGCAGGTGTTACGGTGCCGGAGCTGCCTCTGTTGCTCCTTCTGGAGCCTTGAGTATCTGATGGGGATGCTGGTGGCTGTTGCTTTTGCTCTGCCACTGCTCTTGGGGCTCTGCTGTTTGCTGGGCTTCACTTGCACCTCTGTGGCCCCAGTGCAGATAAACAGGCATCTCTCTTGCAGGGACTGGGGCTGGCTACAGCTCCCAGCTCTGCTCTGCACTCCTGTGCTACAGCTTGTCACAGAATCATGGCATGGTGTGTGTTGGAAGGGACCTTAAAATTCATCTTGTGCCACTCCCTGCCATGGCCAAGGGCACCTTTCAGTAGGTCAGGTTGCTCCAAGCCCCATCCAACCTGACCTTGAACATTTCATTGATGGGGCAGTCACAGCTTCTCTGTGCAGCCTGTTTCAGTGTTGCCTCCCCCAGCCCCTCACAGGCCCTGGGGGGCAGCGAGGCTTCACTGACCTACTCAGCTGCTGACCTGAAAGGTGCTGTGCTCATCCTGCTGGAAGGTGCTCCGTGCCTGCCTGTGCCAGATCAACATGGGCACAGCCCAGTGCTGTGGAACCCGCTGTGCCCTTGGGGCACCCAGGCAGCTGCTGCCCCACTGTGATGCTGACTGATGGCCCTGCAGATGGGCTTCTGCACACTTGGCTGAGCCCCAACATGGAGCAGCCACCTTGGCACAGCAGCAGATCCCAGACTTGCTGCCTCTGGCTGCTGGGGGCTGGAGAGGGGCAGTAGGGTGCAGTGGGTGGGGATCACCCCGGGAATGATGGATGCTGCGGGGTGGTTGGTTTGTTTATTCCAGCAGTCCTGTCCTTTCTGGCAATCCCAACCTGCCTCCAGGGTCAGAGCAGGTTGCTGGGGGCTTGTTGCCAGCTGTGGATGTCCCTCCATCCCCCCAAAGCTCCACCGAGCCTTAATGGGGAGAAGCAGGGTCACTGAGGCTTGTGTGCCACAGGAACACAAGTCAATGCCAGGCTGGGCTGGAGCCAGCCATGGGCCCTGCATGCCGTGTCCTTGTCATGGGCACTACCAGGAGCTGGATTTTGCCCCAGCAGCCCCTGGAACAGGAAGATCCTGCGGGTGGTGGGACCCATTGGTCTGGGCAGGGGTCTGATGCTGTCTCTCCCTCACAGCTGGGATGAGAGCAGCTCCATCAGCAGCGGCCTCAGCGATGCCTCAGACAACCTCAGCTCAGAGGAGTTCAATGCCAGCTCCTCGCTCAACTCCCTGCCCTCCACCCCCACGGCCTCGCGCAGGAACTCAGCCATAGCGGTAGGTGCCAGGGGCACCCGGACCCTTTCCAGCACCTGTCCCAGCCTTCCTGGCACACCTCAAAGGGACAGAGGGCATGGAGGGTGCCAGTGAGAGGAAACAAGGATGGCACAGGGTGTCTGCTGCATCCTTCTCCCAGCTGGCTGACGTTCTCTGGGGATGGGTTTGGGGTGGGTGCCAGGAGTGCCCCTGACTCTGCTCTGCCCCCAGCTGCGCACGGATTCGGAGAAGCGCTCACTGGCAGAGAGCGGCCTGAGCTGGTACGGGGAGGGCGACGAGAAGGCACCCAAGAAGCTGGACTACGACAGCAGCAGCCTCAAGATGGAGCATGGCTCCTCCAAGTGGCGGCGGGAGCCCTCAGAGGGTGGAGAGGAGGGGCCCAAGGGTGGTGAGCTGAAGAAGCCTGTCAGCCTGGGCACCCCGGGCTCCCTCAAGAAGGGCAAGACTCCTCCAGTGGCTGTGACCTCCCCCATCACCCACATGGCCCAGAGCACCCTCAAAGTGGCAGGTAAAAACCAGTTTGGGCAGGGTCCAGCTCCTTTGATGGAGAGAAGGTTGGTTGCTGTCTTTGTGTGCTTTCCCCAGGCATGTGGGCCATGGGATGGCCTATGGCTGTGCTCAGACCCAGGGGCTGGGTGTGGGCTGGAAGGGGAGGCAGGGCTGTGTTGTGGGCTGCAGGCAATCTGGGGTTCTGTGCCTGCCCCATGGTCTCATGTCCACACACCAGGCTGGGGAACCATTGAGTGCCCCAAGGGTCTGGCATGTCCCTTCTCCGTCACATCCCTGCATCTCTGGTGCCCATATCCTGTGTGGGCTTGTTCACTTCCAAATGTTCTCAAAGTCTCCAGGGACACTAACCTGTCCTTTCTTGCCACCAGGCAAGCCAGAGACCAAAGCCACCGACAAGAGCAAGCTGTCAGTGAAGAACACAGGACTGCAGCGCTCCTCGTCCGATGCCGGCCGTGACCGCACCGCTGACGCCAAGAAGCCGCCGTCAGGGCTCACACGTCCCTCATCCTCCAGCTCCTTTGGCTACAAGAAACCAGCTCCTGCCACTGGCATGGCCACTGTCATGCAGGCTGGGGGCTCAGCCACTCTTGGCAAGATCCAGAAGAGCTCTGGCATCCCTGTTAAGCCAGTCAGTGGGAGGAAGACAAGCCTCGATGTCTCCAACGCACCTGAGCCCGGGTTCCTGGCACCAGGAGCTCGCTCCAACATCCAGTACCGCAGCCTGCCCCGGCCGGCCAAGTCCAGCTCCATGAGTGTGACCGGGGGCCGCAGCGCAGCCCGGCCGGTCAGCAGCAGCATTGACCCCAGCCTGCTGAGCACCAAGCCGGGCGGCATCTCGGTGTCGCGGCTCAAGGAGCCCTCCAAGGTTGGCACTGGCCGTGGCACACCGGCCCCTGTGAACCAGACAGACCGTGAGAAGGAGAAGGCCAAGGCCAAGGCAGTGGCACTTGACTCTGAGTGCAGCACCCTGAAGAGTGCCAGCTCACCTGAGAGCACCCCAAAAGCCCAGGCCAGCCTCCCGCCAGCAGCCAAGGTGGCTGAGCTGCCCCCTACACCTCTCAGGTATGGTCCTTCCACCTTCGAGGGCAGCAGGTGCCTGGCACAGCTGTGCCTGGCACCAGTACCTGAGTCTCACCTCTCCTTACCCATTTCCCCCTCCAGAGCACCTGCCAAGACCTACGTGAAGCCTCCCTCGCTGGCCAACTTGGACAAGGTCAACTCCAACAGCTTGGACTTGCCCTCCTCCAGCGAGCTGCACACCCCACACACTGCCAAGCTCCAGGACCTGCACCCGGCTGGTGGGCACCTTGCGCCCTGCTTCAGCCCCAGCCCTGCCCCCATCCTCAACATCAACTCGGCGAGCTTCTCCCAGGGCCTGGAGCTCATGGGTGGCTTCAGTGTCCCCAAGGAGGGCAGGATGTACCCCAAGCTCTCCGGCCTTCACCGCAGCATGGAATCCCTGCAGATGCCCATGAGCCTGCCCAGTGCCTTTTCAGGGGGCAGCACCACCACCCCCGCCCCTGCTGCTGCACCCCCTGCCAGCACAGAGGAAGAAGAGGAAGAAGAAGAGGCAGGAGAGCTGGGCTGGAGTGGGAGCCCCCGGCTCACACATCTGGACAGGTATGGCTGGAAGGAGGTGGGTGGGTTGCTGCAGCACCTTCATGGGCACACATTGCTCCCTGCTGTTCTGCCATGTCCTTTGCCTGCTTCAGAGTCTCTTCCTGCTACATTTCTAGGGAAAAGCTCCCTGTTCCTACAATTCAATCCCCATGGTTCCTTCCCTAGTCTGTGCAGGGATGTCACTGATCTTTCCTTCCCTTCCAGTGCCAACCGCGACAGGAACACACTGCCCAAGAAGGGGTTGAGGTAAAAGAGCCCAAATGATTTTTGTGTGGTGCTGGGGTGGGAAGGGGAGGCTTTCCAGGCCAGTGCCCCTGAGCCAGGGAAGCTGGGCTGCAGTGCAGTGGGCAGGAGCTGGACGGTGCTGGTCGATCTTACCGTGCCTGTCTGCGGCTCCCCAGGTACCAGCTCCACTCCCAGGAGGAGGCCAAGGAGCGGCGCCACTCCCACGCGGTCAGCAGCCTGCCCGAGCCGGACGAGCAGCAGGAGCTGCCCTCGCCCCCCGCCCTCCCCATGGCGCTGGTGGGGAAGGGCCCGCTCACCAGCATTGGTCAGTGCCCTCGCTGCCAGCCCCTTCCCTCCTGCTGCCCCTGCTCCCTGCTCCCCTGGGCGCTGCTTGTCTCCCTGACACCACCAACACCAGCACCTGGTGCTTCGGGTGCTGGACTGGGACCAGGGCTGTCCATCACCTCTGCTTCAGGGCATCTCATCCACCTTTGGGCCTCAGGCCATAACTGCTCCTCTGGGGGTGCCTGGCAGGGCAAGGGGTAAGCCTTGTCCTGATCTGACCAGGACCTGAATGTTCCTGGTAAGCCTTGCCCTTATCTGACCAGGACCTGAATGTTCCTGGAGGGTTTGGGGGGGTCCAGGCAGACAAGTTGGGGCAGCAGGCTCCACTCCTGCACCTGCAGGTGTTGGGCTGTGGCATAGTGGTACCCACTTGGCCCTGGGACAATGGATTTATTTTTCAGCCCTGTGATTACCTTGGTGCTGGTGTCCAGGTCTTCCCAGCATCAACCTGCCTTTTAGCTTTCCCCAGCCCCTCCCTGCTTTGGGACCACAATCCCTGCTTCCTCACTGCATCACAGCTCTCGTGGATCGCTCCCAGTCCTGCTTCCCCATCCTGATGGCAGGTCCCCAGTGTGGCTCTGACCCTGCCTCCTCCCTGCTTTTTCCTTGCAGTGAGCCCCACTGCCACCACAGCCCCGCGGATCACCCGCTCCAACAGCATCCCCACCCACGACTCCACCTTCGAGCTGTACAGCACCTCCCAGATGGGCAGCACCCTCTCCCTGGCCGACAAGTCCAAGGGCATGATCCGCTCGGGCTCTTTCCGGGACCCTGTGGACGATGGTGAGAGAGTGCTGTGCTCCTGCCCGGGCAGAGGAGGCTGCACAGGGTTGGTGGGGCTCCCTGCACCCTTGTCTCTTCCTACTGGTGCTGCCATGGCATTGTTGGATGGGTGGCTGTGTCCCATTCTTGGCATCAGAGGAGGGACAGCAACGCTGAGGGCTCTGTTAGACTCTGTGCTGGCATCAGCCCTGGGTCTGCCCTGACCCCCATGGGTACTCAGTTGCCCCCAGGGTGCTGTGACACTGGGGAGGAGGGGATCCAAGCAGACAGGGAGGGCAGCAGAGCCCCCGGGTTCCCCAGAGAGGAGGGTGCAGATGGAGAGCACATACAGAGAAACGGGCAGTGCTGAGCAGCTGCCATTCCACCCTGTACCTCCCCCAGGCACCCCTGAGAGCCCAGTCAGTAGGTGTGCCCTGTCCTGTAGCCCTGGGTGCTGCTCTCCAGGGCACCCTGACAAAAAAGCTCGGGTTTTCCTGTGTTGCAGTTCACGGATCGGTGCTGTCCCTGGCCTCCAGCGCGTCCTCCACCTACTCCTCCGTAAGAGCCGCCTCCGTGCTGCTGTGCTGCTTTGTGCATGGCTGGGGGATCCGGGTGGGGCTGGGGGGGCTCTGTGCATGCCTCTGCCTGCTGCTGAGCCTGTCTGTGCCTCGCTGCCCCCCTGACTGCCTGCCTCTGTCTGTCTGTCCCTCTCTGCTCTCACGCTGCCAGGCTGAGGAGAAGATGCAGTCTGAGGTGAGCCCACACCCTTTGCTCACGCCTGCCCCTGCCCCCAGTGAGGGCAGTGCCTGGCCCCTCTCATCTCCCCTCTCTCCCCACAGCAAATCCGCAAGCTGCGCCGCGAGCTGGAGTCCTCGCAGGAGAAGGTGGCTACACTGACGTCCCAGCTGTCTGCTAACGTGAGTCCCCATGGAGCCCCTGTGGGGCACCCCACTCCATCCCTGCAGGGCGTAGGGCTGGTGCTGGATGTGCCCATGGAAGCCCTGATTTCCCTTCAGCCTTTTGCATCCCACACCTGGCGGTGGGTGCTCACCTGTCCGTGGGTTTTTGCCCAGATGTTGGGGCTCACCTGTTTCTCCACTTCTCCCAGGCCAACCTGGTGGCAGCCTTTGAGCAGAGCCTGGTGAGCATGACGTCCCGCCTGCGGCACCTGGCTGAGACTGCCGAGGAGAAGGTGGGTGTGTCCTGGGGCTGGTGTGTGCTGGACTTGGGAGGTTGCCCCAAGGATGCTCTTGGGTGGGCTCTCCACCATCGGGATGCACTCCATGGCTCCCAACTCTGCTGCCCCAGGACACGGAGCTGCTGGACCTGCGAGAGACCATTGACTTCCTGAAGAAGAAGAACTCAGAGGCCCAGGCTGTGATCCAGGGTGCTCTAAATGGCACTGATGTCACCCCCAAAGGTAAGGCATGATGCTGCAGCCCTTCCTGAGCTGGGATGCTCCTGCTGAGACTGGCACAGGCCCCAGGGCACACTTTCTCATGGGGGAAGTTCATCTGGAGACAGGATGCCCCAGGCAGCAGTTTTTCCCCACCTGGGATCCTTGACCATCTGAAACCAGGAATGGACAGCCAGAGCTGTCACCATGGGAGGTCACAGTGCTGGCATGTAGAGGAATGGTTGTTTGTCAGTCTTGGGAGACTTCCTTGCCAGGCCCTTTGCCAACAGCCAGTTTTGCCTGCTGCTCTTGACTTTGTTCCCATAAGTGCTGTTTGTAGCCCCAAAACCCCAGTGTGAGTGCAAGAAGCTGTCAGGGAGATGGCCTGGGACAGCAGCAGGGTGATATGTGCCCTGGGCATCTCTCACCAGGTGGTGTCTGAGTCCCATGTCATTGTTACAAGGTGGCTTCAAGAGCTCAGAAGGTGTTGGGTGGGAGGAGGGACCATAGGGTGCTCTGGTTTTGGGACAGTTGCAGGTAACTGATCCCTCCTTTCCCAATCTCTCCTGCTTCTCTGGTGGACCCCAGAGCTGCGCATCAAGCGGCAGAACTCCTCTGACAGCATCTCCAGCCTCAACAGCATCACCAGCCACTCCAGCATCGGCAGCAGCAAGGATGCTGACGCCAAGAAGAAGAAGAAGAAGAGCTGGGTGGGTTGGATGGGGCACTGGCAGGAGATCTGGGGCTTGGGGAGCCACTGGCAGGGTCTGCTCAAGGTCAACCCCGCAAACCAGCTGCTCTCAGTCTGCCTTGGCTTTGGGGTGTTGGTGTTCCCTGTCCTCTGAGGACAGCAGTAGTGAGGAGAGTGTAACTGCCATGGATTTGTGTCTTGAATTGTTGGCTGGGACTTCTCCAGCCCCTTCAGGAGTTTCCCAGCCCTGGCCCTGCATGCCTGCTTCCTTGTGTATTCCCCCATGTCTCCCTCCTGCGCACGCAGGCTCTGACAGTGTGGAGGGCTGGCACCTCAGCTGGGCAGCTCCTTCCCTGCACCAGGCAGCTCTGAGCTGGATGTGCAATTAAGTCTTGCTTTGTTTTGTTTCTCTTCCCCTATGCTGACCTCAACCCTTTTTTTCCAGGTGTATGAGGTAAGTCCCACGCTGTCCAATCCACCCGTGCCCAGCCAGGGCCTTTGCTCCATTTCATGGATGGTGCTCATACACTCCCCATCCCATCCATCCCACTGGCACTAACCCCAGCACAGGCCATCCTGGGTCCCCAGCCAGGCTGTGCCCACCTTGGCTGCTTCCTTTGATGTTAAGGACAAATATGCACCCACAAGGAGGGGCTTGAACTGCCATAGATAGACAGCAGGAAAGGCTCACATGGGGCCTGCCCCATGGATGGGAACAGTCCCCTTCTTGCCTAGGGAAGGCAGGCACTCTCCTGATTTCCTGTAACTGCATCTTTTGGGGTGGAGGCCTTGGTGCAGCCCTGCCAGTGTCACTGAGGGCACTAGAGTGCCCATCTCTGCCTCTCCAGGGCTGCCTGATGTGGTCTCAAGTGGCTCTGTCTCTGCCAGCACCCATGTAGGTCTCAGTGTTTCCCTGCTCCCACCATCAGCAGAGCTGGATACCTACTTTGTTTACACTGAAATGCAATGCTTTTTGTTTTGAGAACACCCTAGAGCAGTCTGCTAGTGCCTGTGGGGATTGGGACAGATCCAGTGTGCTCTCCATCCCTTCCTTCTCCTACCTTCCCTTGGAGCAGGCCCTGGCAGTCCAGGGCACATGTTGTGAGCCCAGGGTGCTCGTCCTGCTGCTCTCCTACCAGCTGGTGGGACCCAGTTTGGGTCTAGTTTGTGCAGTGTCCATCCCCCTCCCTGGCCCCAGCGCGCTGCTCACCCACCACTGCTCTGTGTGTGCTGTGTGCATGCTGCATGCTCAGGTGAGACACCTGCATGCTCTGTGGAGGGCTGGCTGCCCCTCTGTGCTTCCAGCAGGATCCACGGGGCAGAGGGAGGTGTGGGGCAGGACTCTGGCTCTGCAGTGGCTGGAGCAAGGGACATCCCTGAAATAAATGCCTCTTGCTGAAATGGCTGTGGTGGGGTGAATGTGGGGGTGGATTGGCCCTTCTCGATGGACCAGGGTGTTGGTGCCATGCCTGAACAGCCTGGTGTAGGTGCTGGTGGGGAGCAGGGCTGGGAGACATCATGACCAGGACATGGGTCCCACTCTGTGGGGCTCTGGTGCCATCCAGGCTGGGGTGAGTGTTGCCCAAAGGGCTGTGCACCCCATCCATTGGCAGTGCCAGCAGAGGGGCTCAGGCTGCAGCCTTCCCCAGCATGGTGGAGGTGCTGCCTCTGTGGTGGGTGTGGTTGTACTGGTCCCAGCTCAGGCTGTCTGTGGGTCCTGGACAGACACAGCAGGACCAGGCCAGGTCTCTGCTTATGAGGCTGCACTTTGGACTGCCTCTAACAAGTTTTCCTTCTCCTGTAGCTACGCAGCTCCTTCAATAAGGCCTTCAGCATCAAGAAGGGCCCCAAGTCGGCTTCGTCCTACTCTGACATAGAGGAGATCGCCACGCCAGACTCATCAGCCCCCTCCTCCCCCAAGCTGCAGCATGGCCCCACAGAGACTGCCTCGCCCTCCATCAAGTCCTCCACATCCTCCTCCGTGGGCATTGACACGGCTGAGTACGTGGGGCCAGGGAGGGCCAGTGGCAGGGGCAGCAGGCTCCTGCCAGAGACACGTGTGAGACCTGGTCTCTCCCTTGGCCTAGGCTCTTCCAGGCCCACAGTGAGGGCGAGCCCGAGAAGAAGGAGGTGTCAGAGCTGCGGTCAGAGCTGTGGGAGAAGGAGATGAAGCTGACAGACATCCGCCTGGAGGCCCTTAACTCAGCCCACCAGCTGGAGCAGCTGCGGGAGACCATGCACAACATGCAGGTGAGGACCCCTGCCCGCAGCCTGGCTGCTCTCAGTACCAAGGTGCCCTCAGTCCCTGCATTCTCACCACTGTGCTGCACCCCAGAGTGCTGCTGCTGTACAGCTCCTTACCCTGTGCCCTGCCTTGTTGTGTCCCAGCTGGAGGTGGATCTCCTGAAGGCTGAGAATGACCGTCTCAAGGTGGCCCCTGGGCCTTCAGCAGTGCTAGGTGCCGTTCCCAGCCACATCACGAGCACATCGGCCTCCTCTTCACCACGGCGCTCCTTGGGTCTCACCATTGGTCACGCCTTCAGCCCCAGCCCGGGGGATGCAGGTAGGGGTGATAGAGCTGCTGGCAGATGGGGAAGGGCTGAGATAGGGAGTGTGTGTGGTGGCAACGTGCTGCTGCTCACCTGGAGTGAACAGGGCATCTGTCGTGCTGCTGGTTCTGCTGTTGGCCACAGCGGGATTTGCCTCTGGCTGGGCACAGCCAGGCCTGGTGGCTCAGCTCTGGCCACACAGCCTCACTGCTCCATCCCCAGACATGTCCCCCATGGATGCTGTCAGCGCTGGCACCCAGAAGGATGAGCTGACACTGCGGATTGTGGTGCGCATGCCGCCCCAGCACATCATCAAGGGGGTGAGTGTGGGCTCTGTGGGGAGCCTGACCTCTCACCATGTCATGGCCCTGACAAAGGGGAAAGGATGCCTCCCAGGGCTAGATATGGTGCTGCAGCACTGCACACTTCTGCCTTGGCTCCTAGGACCTCAAGCAGCAGGAGTTCTTCTTGGGCTGGACCAAGGTGAGCGGGAAGGTAGACTGGAAGATGCTGGATGAGGCTGTCTGCCAGGTCTTCAAGGTAGGAGCAAAAAGAGCACTCTTTAGAGCACCATCCTTTGACACTGCTCCACCAGGCCTGCTATTCCTGGCCCAGGTCCTCTCCAAGCTCTCTTGGAGCTGCTCTCTGACAGCTCTGTCCTTCTCCATGTAGGATTACATCACTAAGATGGATCCTGCATCCACGCTGGGGCTCAGCACCGAGTCCATCTACGGCTACAGCATCAGCCACATCAAGCGGGTGCTGGACACAGAGCCACCGGAGCTGCCCCTGTGCCGCCGGGGCCTGACCAGCGTTGTCGTCACACTCAAAGGTCAGTGTGGCAGAGGGGCTCTGTGGCTGTGCCATGTCCCTGCTGTTTGGGGCTGTTAGAGGGTGGGAGTGGACCCTCAGCCCTCCCCTGCCCACAGGCTTGAAAGAGAAGTGCGTGGACAGCCTGGTGTTCGAAACACTCATCCCCAAGCCCATGATGCAGCACTACATCAGCCTCCTGCTGAAGCACCGCCGCCTCATCCTCTCGGGGCCCAGTGGCACCGGCAAGACCTACCTGACCAACCGCCTGGCCGAGTACCTGGTGGAGCGCTCGGGTCGGGACGTCACCGAGGGCATCGTCAGCACCTTCAACATGCACCAGCAGTCCTGCAAGGTGAGGACACACAGCAGTGTCCCTGTGGGCTCTGGTGCCATGGTCCTCATGGCAGTCATGCCATGGCCCCACACGTGACACCCAACCTGTTTGTTCCAGGATCTTCAGCTGTACCTGTCCAATCTGGCCAACCAGATCGACCGGGAGACGGGCACAGCGGACGTGCCGCTGGTGATCCTGCTGGACGACCTCAGCGAGGCGGGCTCCATCAGCGAGCTCGTCAACGGGGCGCTCACCTGCAAGTACCACAAATGGTGAGAGCCCCCCTGCATCCCTCCAGTGCAGCCCCATGGCACACACATGCTCCCCGCTGCTCTCACCGTGGTCACTGGGCTGTGGGAATGAGGCTGCACATGTCTGCTGTGCCCAGATCAGCTCTGCCTTGGGCAGGGGTGACTCAGAGGTTTTTCTCATTAATCTTGTCTCTCTGTCACTCACTCAGTCCGTATATCATTGGCACTACCAACCAGCCTGTGAAGATGACCCCAAACCATGGCCTCCATCTCAGCTTCAGGTAGGAATTGTACATCCCTGGGGATCATCCTTGTGGGGTTGTGGGGGACAGAAGCCATCACTTCCACCTGGGTGTTTCTGTGGTCATGTCCTATGGCTGAGGACCCTGATTAAGATTGAGCCCCCAGGCCTGTCCCTGCCATCCCAGAAGGACCTGATATTCCCCAGCCTGAGGCAAATGCAGGGTGGGGATGCAAGGAGGGCCTCAGGAGTGCTGGGGAGCAGGGCAGCTTGTGTGGAGACCCAGCCCTGACCACTGGAGTCCTTCCCCAGGATGCTGACCTTCTCCAACAACGTGGAGCCGGCCAACGGCTTCCTGGTGCGCTACCTGCGGCGGAAGCTGCTGGAGTCGGACACGGACATCAACGCCAACAAGGAGGAGCTGCTGCGGGTGCTGGACTGGGTGCCCAAGCTCTGGTACCATTTGCACACCTTCCTGGAAAAACACAGCACATCTGACTTCCTCATCGGTACGGCCCTGCCTCACCTTCCTCCTCTGCCCCAGGCTGTGAGGAGCCCTGGGGACTGGGACCAAACCCTCCCTGGGGACTGGGACCAAACCCTCCCTGGGGACTGGGACCAAACCCTCCCTGGGGACTGGGACCAAAACCTCCCTGGGGACTGGGACCAAACCCTCTCTGGGGATTGGGACCAAACCCTCCCTGGGGACTGGGACCAAACCCTCCCTGGGGACTGGGACCAAACCTCCCTGGGGACTGGGACCAAACCCTCCCTGGGGATTGGGACCAAAACCTCCCTGGGAACTGGGACCAAACCCTCCCTGGGGACTGGGACCAAAACCTCCCTGGGGACTGGGACCAAACCCTCTCTGGGGATTGGGACCAAACCCTCCCTGGGGACTGGGACCAAACCCTCCCTGGGGACTGGGACCAAAACCTCCCTGGGGACTGGGACCAAACCCTCTCTGGGGATTGGGACCAAACCCTCCCTGGGGACTGGGACCAAACCCTCCCTGGGGTCTGAGACCAAACCCTCCCTGGGGACTGGGACCAAACCCTCCCTGGGGACTGGGACCAAACCCTCCCTGGGGACTGGGACCAAACCCTCTCTGGGGACTGGGACTAAAGCCTCCCTGGGTTCTGGGACCAAATCCTCTCTGGGGATTGGGACCAAACCCTCCCTGGGGACTGGGACCAAACCTCCCTGGGGACTGGGACCAAACCCTCCCTGGGGATTGGGACCAAAACCTCCCTGGGAACTGGGACCAAACCCTCCCTGGGGACTGGGACCAAAACCTCCCTGGGGACTGGGACCAAACCCTCTCTGGGGATTGGGACCAAACCCTCCCTGGGGACTGGGACCAAACCCTCCCTGGGGACTGGGACCAAAACCTCCCTGGGGACTGGGACCAAACCCTCTCTGGGGATTGGGACCAAACCCTCCCTGGGGACTGGGACCAAACCCTCCCTGGGGTCTGAGACCAAACCCTCCCTGGGGACTGGGACCAAACCCTCCCTGGGGACTGGGACCAAACCCTCCCTGGGGACTGGGACCAAACCCTCTCTGGGGACTGGGACTAAAGCCTCCCTGGGTTCTGGGACCAAATCCTCTCTGGGGATTGGGACCAAAACCTCCCTGGGGACTGGGACCAAACCATCCCTGGGGACTGGGACCAAACCCTCCCAGAGGAGCTTGGGGGGGTTGATGTGTTCCCTGTGTCTCCCAGTCCCACAAATCACAGCTGCTGAGTGATGCACACAAGCATTGCTCTTCCCTGGGTGCTCTTTGTTCCTTTGGGAGCTGTCACTAGGGGTGTCAGCCAAGGCTCCCAGTACCCTTCCCTGGGCATGGAGAAGCTGTCTTCTCCCAGGTGAACCCCCTATGCCTCACCAGGCTTTTGGGGGATAGATTGAACTTGGCAGCCCCCTTCCTTGTCTGGGAGATGCTGCCTGTCTGCTGTACAGGTGGATGGTGCCTAGTCACTGTTCCCAAGGGCCCCGTTCCAGCCAGGTGTGCCCACCTCAGTGCTGTGACTGGAGGAGGGGCACCCAGCTCCCATTTCCACTGTCTGCCTTTCCCCCACAGGTCCCTGCTTCTTTCTGTCCTGCCCTATTGGAATTGAGGATTTCCGGACCTGGTTCATCGACCTGTGGAACAATTCCATCATCCCTTACCTGCAGGAGGGGGCAAAAGATGGGCTCAAGGTAGCCAGTGTTGCTGGCACATGAGAACACAAACCAGGGCAGGGACACACTGATACAGCCATCCTGGGTGGGGGCAGAGGGGAGGCACTGGGATGGTGGGTGTAAATCTCCCTCAGTCCCTGTACCTTGTGGCTGCTGTGGCACATGGCGCTGTCCTGGGGGGCTCAGCGTGCCACCCTGCTGGCTCTGGCATGTACTGAGGGCATGGCTGCCACTTGCTCCCTGCCGCAGGTGCATGGGCAGAAGGCAGCCTGGGAGGACCCCGTGGAGTGGGTGCGGGACACCCTGCCCTGGCCGTCAGCGCAG
The DNA here is from genome assembly GCF_035770615.1 of Melospiza melodia melodia. Lineage (NCBI taxonomy): Eukaryota > Metazoa > Chordata > Aves > Passeriformes > Passerellidae > Melospiza > Melospiza melodia. Next base: position 2,789,317 of record NC_086221.1, on the reverse strand, counting down.
CAGGACCAGTCCAAGCTGTACCACCTGCCCCCGCCCACCATGGGGCCCCAGAGCGCCGTGTCCCCGCCCGAGGAGCGCACCGCGAAGGACACCACGCCCAGCTCGCTGGACTCGGACCCGCTGGTAGGCTGGCCAGCAGGAGGGGCTGGGAGGAGCTGGTGGCAGAGCAGGGCGGAGCTTTGCTTTCCCAGTTAATTCTCAGTGTAAAACGCCTGATCTGGGGTGCAGAAACACTGCGTGCTCCCTGGAGGAGCAGTGGGTGAGGGGTGGTGGCACTGGCAAGTGGGCTGCACACGAGGACACATGGTGACGTGCCAGTGAAAGGGCACGACATGACACTCCACGAGGCATCATGTCCACATGCAGAGCCACAGACAGGCACACGTGCTCCTACACGTCCTGATGTGTCACCTGGAGAGCTGCTGGCTCCAGATGATGCCAGCTGTCACCTGGAGAGGCTGCTGGCTCCACAGGTGATGCCAGCTGATGCTGCTTTGGCACACTGAGTCTTGAGCATTCCAGCTGTGCCTGAGGCTGGATCCTGGCACAAAAGAGGGATTTTGCAGCATCTCTGGCACTTGCTTTATCCTCTAAGGAGCTTTCCAGCAAGGCTGGTTTGGGAGGGCAAGAGGGCCAAGTGGCCTCCCCAGTCACCTCTGGGCCTCGTGTCCCCCTCGGGCTCCTGCCATGCTCCTGTCCCCACAGATGGCCATGCTGCTGAAGCTCCAGGAAGCTGCCAACTACATTGAGTCTCCAGACCGTGAGACCATGGTGGACCCCGACCTGCAGTCGACTCTGTGAGGCCCAGATGTGCCAGCCCAGGTGGAGGGGAGCTGCTGCTGGGCTGCTCTCCTTTTCCTTTGGCATCCAGGAGCGTGGGGCTGGCGAGCAAGTGGAGAGGAGAAGAGCAGGGCTCTGGCGTGTCCTGGTGGAGCCTGGGGAAACTCAGCTCATCCGTGAAAGAGCACGAGCTACCATCTCCCCTCCCAGCCCTGGGGGTAGGAGAATCCTGGTTTCTCTTCTTGGTTTTTTCTGTCTCTATTGCAAACTCTTGGGCTTTGGGACCAAGGTGATCCTGAGGCTGAGCCCCGCTCCCGGGAGCTGCAGGAAGGCCCCTGCGAGGGGCAGGGACCCTGCAGGAGCCACCTGGGCCACAGCTGGGGAGGAGCTGGGGCTGCAGGATGAGCACGTGGGCACGAGGGGCTCTGGCTCCCTCTGTGCCCGCTGGGCCAAGCCACGGGAACCTCCACTGTGGGAGCACGGCCCTGGCTGCTCTCTGTGCATTCCCTGTTCCACCTGCAGCTGCTGTGACCAGGACAGCCCAAAAACCCTGCTTTTCTTATTTTATTTTGTTTCCCCCTTCCCCTTTTCCTTTGGCCGAGTCCAGACTTTGCTTTGATCCCTTTTTTTGTTCTGGTACTTTGCTCTCCTGGCCTGGAGCCTGTGGCCTGGTGCCTACTACTTCCCTGGCAGCAGTGTCCTTCCCTTTTGGTTTCTTTTGCAGCTGTTGGTTTCACCACTCAAACCACCTCTGTCACAAAACTGGTGCTTACTGGACGATCTCCAGTCCCTGAACCCACCTCCTGGGCCTGCACAGGTTGGCTGAGGTGGGACTTGGAGGCAGTGTGGAGGCAGGTGGCAGCAGGAGGCTCCCAGAGCAGCCCCTCGCACGGCAACTCCCTCCTCCCCCAAGGCACAGGGCACTGGGATGGTGTCTCCCACCAGGCTGGGATGCCACAGAGCATCCCCTCCCTGAGCTACTGGGGCATGGGGAGGCTGCTACTGCTGCCCCATCCCTGGGCAGCTGGATGCCATCCCTATCCCCTTGGTGGAGGGGGGCCCAACCAGCCTCTCATCCCCTTGGTGCTGCCAGGCCTGGGGCTGTGGGTCAATGAGCCTGGGGTTGCTTCCCATGCTGCCTGCTCCCCCTGGCCCTGTGCCTTCCTGTAGCCTGCCAGGGTCTGTGTTGGTGCTCTGGGGGCACCTGGGGCTGCCATGTGTCCTCCTGGCCTTATCCTGCATTGTCAAAAGGCCAGACTCCATGGAGAGGGTCGGCCCCGGTGCTGCCGCGGTGCCTTAATCTCTGGCCATGCGGGAAGGGGGAAAGGGGGCTTGGGACAGTGCTGTCACAGCCTGCTCCAGCATCTCTGTCCTCAAAGCCAGCTTGGCTGGATGGAATGAAGGTGCTGGGACTGCTGCCTGCAGCACCCTCGCTGGCCTGTCCCCAGCCATGGCTGTGGGATGCCCTGCAGGTCTGCACTCCCATCCTGTGCCCACTTGGGCTCTGGGGGCCCTCTCCTCCCTGCTGCCCTCCAGCTCAGCCCCCACATCCTTCTGGGGCCCTGGAGAGACACATGAGGAGAGCTGACCCCAGGGCCAGATCACCTGAGCCCACCCTGTCCCCAAGCTCTGCCAGGCTGGGGACTGGGCAGCCTCAGCCCCCTGTGCTGCAGCTGGTGTGGCCTTCAGGGACCCCTCAGAGCCCTCTGGAACGGGCAGTGCCCCCGGAGGCTGCCGGCCCCTCTGCCCTCGGTGCTCCCGGCCGGTGTGTCCCGCCCCGCCGCCCCATGGTGCTCACTCCTCCCACTGTCCGTCTGTCCGACAGCCTCCTGCTGCCTCCGGGCCCGCCAGCCCGGCCCCTCCCCGCGGGCATCTCCGCGATCTCCTCCCCACGCTGGCTTGGGCGTTAGGGCTTTCTGTTCGCCTTCTCTTCTGTCGAGGACTCGCTGTAAATAGATCCGTCGTGGAACGCCCTGTGTGGGTTGGGGGGGCCCGGCCCTGCGCCTTGTCCCTGGTTTTGGGTTTTTTTTGTACTCTGTGATGACTGTGCTGTGCTGACTTCTTTTCTGATTGTATGAGACTCCGGCCCAGCAGCCGCTCGAGGTCTGCAATGGGGATGCAGCCGTTCCCTCCAGCCCCTCACACCCTCCTTGGGACTCAGGTGCCCAGGCAGGGAAGGGACTGATGCACCTTTGGGGGCTGCCCTGTGCCCAGGTGCCCTGAGGAGTCCTGTGGGAGGAGGGGCAGCCTTGCCTGAGCTTTCTTTTGTGACTCCTCCAGGAGCCACCCAAACCTGGACCAAACCTGTAGCCGTCCCCCACTGCTGAGCCTGCCCTGGCCTGTGTCCTGCAGGTTTGCCCCATCCCTCCCCAGGCTGGGGCTGCCCCTTGTGCCATCCCCTCAGCCCCAGCAGCTGGAGGTGAGCAGCCTGTGGGGTGTGATCCGGGAGGAATCTCCAGGGGAAGGGGAAGGGCTGTGCCAGCAGCCCCCGGGATCAGCTGGTGGGGGGCTTGGCTGGGGTTACCTGGCAGGAGGGGCCAGGTCCTGGTGCATTCCTCCTGGCTTACACCAAGCACCTCCTGTCCCCAAGGCTGGCAGCTGTCTGGGCCAACCCCTGGCTGTGGGCTGAGCCCCTCCGTCCCCAGGGAAAGGCTCCAAGGATTGCTTTAACTCATCCTCCTGCCACCTCCAAGGGTGCCCACCACTCCCAAAGGTGCCTGCTGTCCCCAAAGGTGCCTGCTGTCCCCAAAGGTGCCCATCGCCCCACAAGGTGATATCTGCCACCTCCAGAGGGCAAGTTGCCCCCAAAGGTGCCCATGGTCCCTGGGAGTCCCCCTGAGGGGCTGGAGGTGGGTGATGCCAGTGCCTCACCCTCCTGCCCCCTCGAGCTGCTGCTGCCTGGTGGCCTGAACCTTACAATTTTAGCTTTTTTCTAATAAACACAAACAACCTTTTTTTAATTAAATAAAAGATGAAATGGACAAATTCCTGTTCTAGATTATCTGTGTAATTGACTGGGTTTTGTGTTTCTTAACTGCATGGTATTCCTGCCGAGGGGTTTTATAGCACTTTTTAAATTTCTCTTTAAGATTTTGGTCCAGATTTCTACTCACGCCTGTCTGTTTTTGCTTTTTCCTTGCACCCTCCACGTTTGTAAACTCGCTCCATTTTATACCTGATGTTGAGACCCAGCCCCACATTGTATATAGCTGCGGGAACAATCATAGGGAACAAACAAACACCATCTGGACTCTTTCCACGATTAGTTGTTTTTACTTCAAAGAAATTTTAAAGGAAACATAAAAGGAAGCCAGGAAAAGGCTTGAGGATATTCTGAAAAGACAGAAACAAATCCAGCCCTGCACCAAGTCAGCTCCTGCTGCCCACACTGCCCGCACCAACTGGCATGTCTCTTCTCAGTCGTCTGTCTAACACCATTGGATTCAATAAAGTGATCTCCTGTACTCTCGGCTCCTGGTCCTGTGTCTGTGGCTCTGGCCCTGTGTGGCAGAGGGGAGGGCAGTTGTACACATCACAGAATTGTGGTGGTTTGGGAAGGGACCTTAAACCTCATCTCAGTGGAAGGGACACCTTGCACTATCCCAGGTTGCTCCAAGTCCCCGGCCTTGAGCATTTTCAGGGATGGGGTGGCCACAGCTTCTCTGGGCAGCCTGAGCCAGGGCCTCACCTCCCTCACAGCCAAGAATTCCTTCCCAATATCCCATCTAACCCTGCCCTTTGGCAGATTGAAGCCGTTCCCCCTTGTCCTGTCCCTCCAGGCCCTTGTCCAAAATCCCTCTCCAGCTCTCTTGGAAGGGAGAGGGACTGGAAGGGGCTCTAAGTTCTCCCCAGGGCCTTCTCTCCAGGCTGAGTGTCCCCCACCTCTCCTAGCCTGTCTCCAGAGCAGAGGGGCTCAAGCCCTCAAAGCATCTTCCCCTGTCCTTGGTAGTTGCCTGCCTGCAAAATGTGAAGGGAGCCTGAGTAGAAACACTCCTGGGTTGGAATCTTGGCTGTTTTCAGGATGCTGGGAGCAGTTTTAGGGATTGAGGACCTCTCTCCCGAGGTTACTCTCCTGTAGTCTGGGGTGGGCAGAAACTCCTGATTTGGAATCTTGGTAGTTCAGGACATGGAAAGCAGGAGGTCCCTTTCCTGGGGCAGGAGAGACAGGTCCTGCCTGAGGTGAGCAGGAGGAGGAGGGCTCGGGGTAGGTGGGCATTCCCAGGGCCCCTTTTGCCTCCCCAGGTCTGATCTGATCTCCCATTTGAAAGGACACGATGGTGGCAGGTGCCACATCAGCGCAGGGGGACAGAGCTGGGACAGTGTCCCTTGTGCAAATCCGGTTTCTCTGCCTGCAGCAGAGCACGGCTGGAGGCTGGAGCAGGCAGGGAGAGCCCGCTCTTCCCGCGGCGCCTCCAAATCTGTTTTCTCCCCTCCGGAGAGCGATGCTGCAGCAGGGACAGATGCTTCAGGAGCCGCTAATTAATGACGGGATGGCGATGAGCTGTAAGAGGCTGCAGTGGCGGATCCAGGGCCAGGAGAGGGCTCTTCCCATCGCCACCGCTCCTCCCGCAGAGCGAGTTCACACGAGTTCCGCACGTTGGGTGCGGTCCCGGACACGGAGTGGGACCGGTTTGGGTGACACCCGGCCCCTCGTCCGCAGAGATGTGCCCAGTGCGTGCCCCCGACCTGTGCTGGCTCCGAGCCCTGTGCAGGCAGCAGAGCGGGCGGGACAGGAGGCAGGGGAGCGGCAGAAGGGTCCCACACATCGTGACTGCGGGAATTGCCACGGCGCAGAGCCAGAGCAATCGGTCCGAGCCGTGGAGGGTGGGGGGGATGCGGAGGGACCACACGAAGCTGATGCTGACACTTTAATTTCAGACGGATCCAGCGTTTGGGAACACTCAGCCTCCCTTTCCAAGAGTGACAGGCAGGGTTCGGTTCCGGCAACCAGCACCCCTGGGTGCTGCAGTGGGGATATGGCCCATGCAGGGCCCTTCCCCTGCCCCGGCATCCGCTGGGAGCTCCTGCCTGGCTCTGTGGTGTTGTCGGGGGCTGGTGCAAGGCTGGGAGGGGGTTTTGCTGCAGCAAAACTGGGGTGTGCAGAGGTTTTGGGCGATGCAGCTCCCAGCTGGGCAGGGACCCCGGGATGCTCCCCCTGCTCCAGGCACCACCTCTCCTGGAGCAGCCGGCCCCTCCCTGTGTAGTTCAGATGCTCTGGCTGCGACACTGGGACCTGGGGCTGCTGGAATGGAGGTGGCAGACCCTCAGCTGGGGTGGTTTGGGGTGAACCCACAGGGCCCCTGTCCCTGGCTCATGTATGGGGAGTAAGGAGTGTCCAAGGGCTCCCTTTTCCCATTGGAGACTCCGTTGATGGGAAGGGGATCCCACAGCACAGCAGGGGCAAAACTGTCCCCACACTGCTCTCTCCTCCCCACCCGGGATCCTCGTTTGTATCCCATCAACTTTTTCCTGATGTTTTGACTCTAAAACAAAACCTGGGTTCTCAGGAGCCCTCTGGATGTAGGGAGAGGCACGATGGAGGTGCCACCACCACAGCTGCCTTCAGCGCCTCTGTCCTGTGGCCGCAGCAGGACCTGGCAGGTCCGTGTGGTGGTGGCGGTGGCAGTGGTGGCAGTGGTGGCAGTGGTGGCAGCGGTGGCAGCGGTGGCAGTGGTGGCAGTGGTGGCAGTGGTGTGTGACTGGCGGGTGGTGATCTGGGCGAGGTCACTGGTGAGGAGGGACCAGCGTGCGTGACCAGTGCGAGGTGATGGACGTGAAGTGTTTGGTGCTGGTGCCCAGTATCAGTGCCCGGTGTGAGGTGCCTGCTGGCAGTCCCTGGTGTCAGTGCCAGGTGCCAGCACTGTGTGCGAGGTGACCTCGAGGCGAGGTGACTGTGCCCCGTGCCCGTGCTCGGTGCTGATGTGAAGAGCCCGGTGTGAGGTGACCCCAGTGGGGTTTTCCCAGTGCCCGGTGCCCCGTGTGAGGTGACCCCACGGAGTGCCCGGTGACAGGAATGAGGTGACCCCATGTGGTGCCCGGTGCCGATGCCGGCGGGGGTTTCCCGGTGCCCGGTGCCCAGTGTGAGGTGACCCAATGGGGTACCTGGTGCCAGATATGAGGCGGCCCCATGCGGTGCCCGGTGCCGGTGGGGGTTTCCCGGTGCCCGGTGCCCGGTATGAGGCGGCCCCATGCGGTGCCCGGTGCCGGTGCCGGTGGGGGTTTCCCGGTGCCCGGTGCCCGGTATGAGGCGGCCCCATGCGGTGCCCGGTGCCGGTGGGGGTTTCCCGGTGCCCGGTGCCCGGTATGAGGCGGCCCCATGCGGTGCCCGGTGCCGGTGGGGGTTTCCCGGTGCCCGGTGCCCGGTATGAGGCGGCCCCATGCGGTGCCCGGTGCCGCTCCCGCTCGAGCCCCGGTGCGCGCCGGGGGGGCCGGGCGGGCCGAGGTGCGGGCGGGGCCGCGGGCGGGGCCTCCCGGTGGCGGGAGGAGCCTCGCGGAGCCGCCGCACGCGAGCCCGGAGGGGCCGGGGCTGCCGCAGCGCCGCGCAGGTCCCGCCGCCCGCCCGGCACCGACCGCGCCGACCGCTCCCCTCCCGCCCGCCGCCGCCGAGCGGGCTGACCCGGACCGGACCGGACCGGACCGAGCGCACAGCACCGACCGCACCGCTCCGCTCCCGCCCCGGCCGGTAAGTGCCCGCCCGCACTCCCGCCGAAGTTTCCCCGGTGCCGCAGCGGCGCGGACCGTGCGGGACGGGGCTGCCCGAGCTCTCGCCGAGCCCGTCCCGGCGCCGCCACCCGAGGCGCGATCGTCCCCCGTGGGGTGGGATGGAGTACTCGCCGTGGGCACCGGGTAGTGCCGCTCGATTGTCCCGGTGCCGGGAGCAGGGCAGGGACCCGCGCTTTTCCCGGGAACCCATCCCGGGACACGGGTCCCAGAGCTGCCCGTGCGGGGCTGCGCCCGGAAGGCGGCTGGGGACGGAGCGTGGAGGGATGGGGAGGGGGCGGCGAGTGGTGCAGGAGGCTGCGGAGCTGGCGGGGAGCGCCCAGGGGCGTGGGGACCCTCCCGAAAGCGTGAGACCCCCTGGGAATGCGGGGCTGCCCCGAGGATGCCGCGCGGTGCCGCCGGGTCAGAGGTGCCCTCTGGGCGCTGCGGGAAGCTCCAGCTCCTGTCATCCCTGCGGTGCCCCACAGTGGGTGCCCTTGGGGTGCTGGAGTGGCGGGGGCGCGGGGCTGTTCCCGCAGCATTGCGGGGAACCCACCCTGGTGCTGGGAGCGGCGTGGCCCCAGCGTGGGCAGCACAAGCCCCGCTGCACTGACGGCTTCTTTGTAGCGGCCTGGCCCGGAGCCAGCTCCAGGCAGACCCTCCGTCTGGGTTCCCCCGCCGTGGCTGCACCATCTCCGGGATCCTCCAGCACTCCCAGGCTGGCTGGGTGCCCTCAGGGTGCAGCCCTGCACAGGAGGGGTTCGGGATGTCTCACTGGGGTGCCGCAGCCCTTGCTGCGCTCAGCACATCGCTGCTCCCCTCAGCCTAGTTTTAAAGAGTGATCCCAAAGGAGCTCTGCAAATTGCGCAGGGGACAGGCAGCGTTGCAAGGTGACTGTGGCACAGAGGGGGGGGGACACAAGTCTGTGTCACCCATTGCTTTGTGGTCTCCAACTGTACCAGCGCCTCTGTGTTTCTGTCCGCACGGGCGCTCCTTGGCGCAGCGCTCTTCTGTACTCGAGAGAGAGCGGCCGGGGTGCTGCGGGTGTCACCCACTGCAGAGTGTCCGACAGCACAGCCTCCTGCGCTGTGGAGCTGCAGGGCGCTGCTGGACTCCCCGCCTGCTCCTCTGCTGCAGCAAAACTTCAGTCCTGAGCGCAGGCTGGCTGGTACGGGAGCTGCTGCTGCTGCAGCGGGGTTACTCCTGCACGCACCGAGCGGCAGCGCAGCCACCGGCAGGAGTCTCCAGCCTGCTGCATTATTGCTCGCTAGCACAGAGCCTCGCCGCACGCTGCCGGGGCTGCCGGACCCCCGGGGCACCCCTGGGGCATCCCCGGCGCTCTTCGGCCTCGCTGCGCTGCGTGCGGTGCTTTTGGCCGCAGGGTTTGCGTGGGAGAAAGTGCGGTTTGCGGTGGTCTGTGTGCAGGTGGAGTGAGACATCAAGGGGGAGGTGATACACCCAAGGTCATTGAGGCCAGCAGTGGCAGCGGGAGTCACCTGTGCTGCACAGCCCAGCACAGCCCAGCGCAGCACCCCCGTGCCCCCAAACCCGAGCGCCTCTCGGGGTGATGCCATGTCTCCTCCTTGCTTATGGGTGTAGTGCAGGAGTGGGTCTGACCTTGCCCGATCCCCTGGCACCTTGCCCGGCCTCCCCTGGTGAGCACCCCTGCCCTGCTTGCCGGGAGCCAGCCTGGAGCCCTGGTGCCCCGGATTCTGCAGGGCGAGGACGCGTCCCTGGCTGCCTGAGCCCGGGTGGCAGCGGCGCTGAGCAGCACCCGCGGCGCTGTGTGCTGCCTCTGCACCCAGGGCCCGAGGAGGGAGGACACACAAATCCAGTCATACAGACCCTGTATGTACATGTACATAGATATATATGATATATCCATGCCAGGGGGATTTCCAAACACAGCCGCTGTGGAATTGCTGCTGACTGCTCCCGTGGGAGCTGCCTCCTGCTCCATAAGCCCCAGGGATGGTCACTAGGCTGGAGCTCGAGGCCACTGAAGTGAGCTGGGACTCCCACTCCCCCGCAGGCCCTTCCTCCAGTTCACCACTGTTTTGGCAAAGTCCCAGCTCTGGGAGCCGGATGACTGCGGCTCCTCATTACGACTGGAATTTCTCCTTCCCCGGGCTGCGCAGAGAGCTGCGAGCTGGCAGCCGTGATGTCCTCCAGCAGGATCAATGCCCAGTGTACAGATGGGACCCAGTGCCCACTGGTTTAAAATCCTGGATTTTTTAATTCCCTACTCCCGGCAGTGCAGCTCGGCACTGTGCCCGGCTGTGCTCCTCCTCAGCCTGGTGGCCACCAGCACCTTCCCTGTGCCAGTTATCTGGAGCTGCTGGGAAGTGCAATCAGCAAAAAGCTTTTGCCCTTGGCTGTGCTCGGCCTTTCCCTCCTGGGTGAGCACCCAGCTCCTGCCCTCAGCTCAGCTCCTGCCTGAGCCTGCGCTCCCCAAAGCGCTCTTTGATTATTAGCCCTAATAATTGTGTTATCGCATTGACTGAACTGTTTCAGATGCCAAAGCTAATTTTGCTCTTCAAGCCTTCCTTCATCAGTAATGGGATTTTGATAACATCACGCGTCCAAAAGTATTGGATAAACTTGGCATAATTCCCCATTTATTAATTAAACCGTAAATTAGGCAGCGTGTGTCTGGAACCTGAATGCCCCACTCTGGTGTAATCCTGCTGCTGCTGGGGATGGTGCTGGCCCATTCCTGTCAGCCCTGGGCTGTGGGATCCTGGTGTCTCCTGCTGAGTTTGGGGGCTGCCCCATTCCAGTGGGACCACCTGCTCCATTGCTTCCTGCCTGCTGGAAGTTGTGATGCTTCATCAGATCTGGTGTTTGGAGTAGGAATTGTGTTGTCCCTGAATTTCGCTGCTGGTCAGCAGAGTCTGGCAGAGCTCCCTGTTCCCCCAGGGTGGTTCTGCTGCTGCTGGTGCTTTGGGAGGGGTGACTGCAGCCAGCTCTGGCAGTGCTGGGCTGTGCCAAATTCCTGCTGTCTGGAGCCACATCCCACTCACCCACACAGGAATTTGTCTGACTGTTGCACCAAACCCATCCCCACTGGCCTGGAAGGTACTTGTGGCACAGACAGGCTGTCCTTCTCCATGTGCATCTTAAGGAAAGCTGGTGTGTTTTAGTTAATCCGGGGTGTTTCATGCTCCCCAGCCTTTCCCAGCCCTGCAGGGTGCAGCAGATGTGGACTCTGGGCTTGTGCATCCCTGTGGATGTGGGGAGACCAGGAGCAAAGTGGGTGCTTGTGGCATGAGGTGTAGGTGGGGGCTGTGGGATGTGATGGGGTAGTCCAAGCCCTGAGTCTGGGCTGAGCTGGAGGTGGCCTGGGGGGTCTGTCCTGCTGCCAGGGACCTGGGGAGCTGCTCTGGGGCCAGGCCATGGGCATTGGGGTGTCTGTGAGCAGCAGAGAGTGTGACATGCCTGTCTGCCAGGCTGCTTTGGGCTCAGCAGAGATGATCTGGCAGCTGATATTCATTCTGGCAGTGCTGGCATGGGATGAGGCATCCCTGACTCCTGTGAGCCTCATGTGGTGCCTCACACCACAGCAATTCCACCAAAACAGCCCCCAAACTGCTCAGCATTGTCCCAGGGAGATGCCTCCTACCTTCTCCTGGAGGACACAGGGTGTTTCTGGGGACATGCTGGGACTGAGGGCTGCTGGTTCTGGGGAACCCCAAGTGGCATCACAGCTCCCAGCAGCCTCAAGCAGAGGATTCAGGGAAGAAAACAACCCCAAATTTCAGAGCCATGCATGGATTTACAAGCTCCCTGTGGGCTCTGTTGCTGTCATGCTCTGTTCCCAGGGGAGTCCCAGAGTTTCCTCCAGGAGCTGAGGCCTGGCAGGGCTGGGTTAGTGCCTGGATGCCCACTCTGCCCATGCAGCATGGTGGCACCAGTGCCAGCAGCCTGGCAGAGCCCCTGCCTGGTGCTGTGTGGGGCTGTGCCAGCTCAGCCTCTGCTCTGTGCCACGGGAGGGCCCAGCAGAGACCTCCTGGTGGAGTGGTGTGGGCCTGGCCATGGGGGACCCTTGGAAGGGATGGTGGCCACCAACACCAGTTCAGGAACCAGGGTGCTTTGCATTTGGTTTTTCCAGGAGAGGAAGACCTGGAAAACCTTTTCCAGGATGCACTGGTGGAGCAGCTCTTCTGTGCAGCCCTGAAAGTGTGTGCTGCTGTGCTGACAAAACACTTGGAGTCACACAGGGATGCAGTCCAGAGGGGCTGGGCAGGGACAGGTGATCCCTCTGTGGTGTTCAGGGGCTGTGCTCACCACCCCAGCCGTGCCCCAGCTCTCCCAGTGACATTTCTCCACCTGCACAAGGTTTTTTCATGGACCTCAGCCCTGTGTCCTGGCCTTGGTGGGGCTTTGTGCCTCAACAAAATCCCCTGGGCTGCTGTGGTGCCGTGTCCTTGCTGATCCCATCATTGTGCTTCCTCCATTCCCTTTGCCACCCCAAATGCCACAAGGCTTGGGGGCACTGGGGACACAGAGCTCTGCCCTGCCCCTGGGCTGGGCAAGCAGCACCAGCATTGCTCCCACAGGATCCAGTCCTGGGGGACCAAGCCCAGGCTGACAGGGGGAGGGGGATGAGCATTGCTGGGAGCTCCCCAGGGATGGGAGATGCTTTCCTGGATTCTAACACCAGCCCATCACAACCTCGTGCTTGGCTGGGAGCTGTGGAGATCTCCCTGGAGCCTCCCGCTGGAAATGGCCCCTGGTGGCTTGTGCCTGCTGGTTCAGCCGTGCTCTGAGCCGGGAGCACACGGGGCGTGCCCTCCCTGCTCCGTCTGGGATCGATCCCCGCGTCTCGCCCTGCTCCTGGAGCCGCTCCTGGCTCTTCCCCAGGAGCTGACCTGGCTCCTTTGCTCTCCTCCCTGCTGATCTGGAGCCATCAGCGTGGCACCGAGCCATGGCCGGGAGTGCTGGCAGCGTGGCCGTGGTGCCAACAGCATGGTGCCCACCCGGGAGGGCAGAACTTGGAGCTCTTGGCTCTGTGGTGGCTCCAGAGTGCCAGGGCAGCTCAGCCCATCACCATCTGGTGCCCTATTTAGCTGCTCTCGTGTTGCCTTCGGAGCAAGGCACTGCTGCTGTGGCATCACAGAGCTGGGGGTGGGCTGGGCTGTGCCACCACCTAGAACCTGTTTCTGGGAGGCTTCTTTGGCCCTTCGTGGCTCTGTGTGCCAAGGGTGGACTGAGTGAGCTGCTGGGGTTGGGGTGAGCCTGGTGGCTGCCTGTGGCAGTGGTCAGTGCCATGTGAGATGTTCCACATGCCCTGCTGGCCTTGGCCACAGCTGTGTCCCCACAGCTCAGGATGAGGTGTCCAGCATCCCCAGCTGCCTTTTCTGCCTGTGGCACATGGCATGAGCCAAAACCCTCTGGAGGAAGTGCTGGTGGTGAATGGTGCCTGAGCCTCTGCAGCATTCCTGTGGGATGAGAGAGCAGTGCAGCAGTGATGGGAGACAGTGGGAAGCAGAGAGCCACAGTGGAGAGGGGGACAAGGTGCTCATCAGTCCCTTGGTACCCAAATTTCAGGTGGCAGTGGCTGTGGCACCAGTCCCCAGCTCAGCTCCCTCCTGCCCTTCCTTCCTGGGGCAGCTGCAAAGCAGAGCCAGGGCCTGATCCCTCTAGAAAAAGTGAGCTTTGAGGGATCAGCACCTCTGGGTGCCAGGCAGGGCTCTGAGTGCCCAGCAGTGGGTCCTTCTCTCCTCTGATGTGGGTGTTGGCATTGTGGGCTGTCACTGCCCTCGTCCCCCATTTCTCCTCGTTCTGTTCTGATTTTAGAGGCAAAGGCACAGAAAATCCCTGAGCTGCCTCACTGGGCACCCCGGTGCTGGTGGGTGCCAGCAGTGGTCCCCATGCAGGGAGGTGTCCCTGGGTAGGGACAAACCTGCCATCTCCTGAGTCACAATGCTCTGGGGGGCCCTGCCATTGCTGAGAAGCTCCCCAATACCTGCTGGGTGTTGGCTGGGGGTTCTTTGCAGGAGGAGATGCACAGGAGCGAGCAGGGCAGGGTGGGATCATCCCTTCCCCACACTGACCTTCAGGTGTCCATCCAGTGGGAGAGTCCTGGCAGCAGGAGCTGATGGTTTGGCTTGGGAACACCAGCAGCCATCAATCTGGAGCCCAGATGATGGACACAGGCTGCCTTAAGGCTGCATTTACTGCCAGACCTCACTTGGGTTTGCTTTGAGTAACACAGATCCTCTCTCACAGGCAAGCTCTGGCTACAAAACCACCATCAGTTTTTTGTTTTTTTTTTTTTTATTTTACAAGCTCCCCCTCATGAGGCAGGGGCTGAGTTAATTCTTCCTTGAGGCCAGGGGCTCCATGATGAGGAGCCCAGATTCCAGCTGTGGTCAGTGAGGCAGGAGCTGCTCCTGAGCTGGGCCGTGGGGTGCCCTCCTCGGATTCCTCATCCCTGGGGAAGAGCCTGGGGCTGCTGAAGCCCAGCAAGTCGTTAGTTTTAATTAGAGAGCTGATGAGGCCAGGAGTGGAGTGTGCCCTGCTGGGAGGAGGGTGCTGCCAGCTCTGGTCCCATCCAGAGATGCTGCTGGAGCCTGCAGGATGGGGAGCAGTGCTGGGGGTCCCAGTGAGGTCTGGTGGCTGTCACTGGCCCACTCAGAGCTGGGGGAATGCTGAGCTTCAACCCTGCTCATGGATTTCCTCTCCCAGGATGCTGCTTCTCATGCTGTGCCTCAGTTTCCCTTGGAGAGTGGGGGTGTCTGGCCAGCAGCTCCTACATGGGTTTGGGGACAGGAACATGTGTCCCTGAGAGGGTGATGTCTCAGCAGCTCAGGTCCTCTGGTGCCACTTGCTACTGGAATATCCTCACCCCATCACACCCCTGAGCTGCAGGAATACCCTCCCCTGAAAAATGTGGAGCAGGGGGAGCAGAGACTGCCCCTGCCCTCAGCACAGTGGATCAGGGTGGGAACATGGGGGGATCCTGGGGGAAAGTGCTCCCCAAGCCCTGGGAGCTGCTCCACCGTGCTGGGAGCTGAGGGTCTGATGTGGCGCTGCTGATGCAGCTGCTGTGGTGCTGTGCTGGGCAAGGGGAGCAGGGATGGATTCCACAGCTCGCTGGGCTGTTCAGAGTCCCTTTGCAGCAGGGTCCTGCAGCATCTCCCCACCAGCACCCCCTCCCCTCCCTCCCCCCTGATCCTTTGGTCTGGTGCCTTCACACATCCCTTGCCCGGGATTGCTCTGTTAATTAAATGACCATTAGAAGCCAAGTCATGTTTTTGCCTTAATTAGAGTCTCCTGTCTCACTGCTGTGAGCTGAACCTCGGGCTCAGCGTGTCCCCTCTGTGTCCCACTGAGGCTGGGGGAGCGCTGGGGAGCGGCTGTGCCCGCCCAGGGATGCCCGGGCACTGTGGGGGATGCCCGGGCACTGTGGGGAGCGGCTGTGCCCGCCCAGGGATGCCCGGGCACTGTGGGGGATGCCCGGGCACTGTGGGGAGCGGCTGTGCCCGCCCAGGGATGCCCGGGCACTGTGGGGGATGCCCGGGCACTGTGGGGAGCGGCTGTGCCCACCCAGGGATGCCCGGGCACTGTGGGGGATGCCCGGGCACTGTGGGGAGCGGCTGTGCCTGCCCAGGGATGCCCGGGCACTGTGGGGAGCGGCTGTACCCGCCCAGGGGTGCCCGGCTGTGTCTGCCCAGGGATGCCTGGGCACTGTGCCGCGGCTCCAGCAGGGATGGGATCTCCCCCTCCAGCTCCTGACCCCGAAACAAAGCACCTGCTGGCATCGGAATCCAGATGGGGCACTGCCAGGTATCCCAGCTGTACTCTGGGATCCCTGCTTGCCCCCGGGCTGCACTGCAGGGTTGTGCAGGCTCTGTAGGGCCCAGGCTTCCCGCTGGCTTTGGGGTGGGAGAGGTCTTACCTTGAAACTGGCTCGGGATTTTCATTCATGACCACCCAAGCCCAAGCCCTGGCACATTGCAGCACAGTTTAAGGGTCAGCTCCTCGTTCGTGGAGGTCTGAGGGGTTCCCACATCCCTGTCCCAGCAGGACAGCTCAGACCTGGCTTTGCCATCCCCTAAAGGAGCAGTAACTCATCCCACTGGGCCCATGGCTGCCCTTCCTTAGCTAACGAGCCCCCCGCAGGTCGGGGTCTCCCTGGGACACTTCATCCCTCTGGGCTGGGGGGGCCAGAGCTGGGACACCCCCGTGCCTGCCCACACCCAGCCCATGCTGGGTCAGCACCGCTGCTGCTAATTGCTGCCTCAGCCTCATTAATCCTCATTTGTTGCCGTTCCTGCTCTCCATCATCCCCGCGGCCTTCACCTTCCTGATGGGGAGAGTTCCTGCTGCTGGAGGGGAGGTTCTGCTGCCCCTGCAGAGGAGCAGCTGGATTCCCCCAAGGCCTCACCCTGATGGGGACTGAGCTGTCCAGGGACATCCCGGTCCTTCTGTGCAACCCCAGATTCTCACCCCGGGTCTGGTCCTTGGCAGAACATCCTGGCTGATGAGAGATCCTCAAAGCCCCCCAGCCAGTGACTCCCCCCTGCATCCTTCCATCCCACCCAGACAGGGAGCTGCTGCTGGGGCAGGGGATAGCCATGATAACCAGCTCTGCAGAAACCCCAAATCCCCTTTTTAGTGCCAGGTGCTGGAGCAGCAGGGGGGTGATCTCTGGGATCTTTGATGGAGGAAGAGGGATGAAGGCCTCAGGAAGGGGATTTTTCAGTGTCTAAATTGCTTTTCTGTACACTGGGGATGCCCTGGGGATGGATGGGGATGGGATCGCCGGCTCCAGCCTGGGATTTGCATCCCTCCAGACCTTGGGATGGTGCCGGCAAACAGAATGCAGCAAATGGAATGCGTGCGCCACCCCCACCCCCTCTGCTCCCCAAAACCATCGATGGAGCCCGGGAGGTTTACACCAGGAAGGGCTGGGTTGGAGCTCAGTGCAGCTTCTCGGGGTTCAGCATCAGCTTCACCGCGGGGAGGGGGGATGGAAACCTGGGGCAGTCTGGAGCCTGGAGGGAGCTCGCTGGATCCAGCCCCAGGGTGTCCTAGGCCAGATGTTTGCAGCTGGGGAACACTGCCTGAGGGGTCCCGGGTAACACAGTGTGGGGTACAGAAGGGCTTTAGGGGCTCTGAGGGTGGTGCAGCATGCAAGGAATGGGGCTGGGGTGATAGATCAGGGGATCTGGGAAGTGCTGCAGGCACAGGATATGGGATGTGCTCTGGGGGTGGGGGTGCTGCAGTGGTGGATTTGGGGTGCCGCACTGAGGGGTGCAGGATGAGGCATTGGGGGCTGCAGGGAGGTGCATTAGAGGAGAAGTGCACTGTGAGAGTGATGGGTTAGTGGGGTTCAGGGTTACACACTGGGGGATTGGAGCAACACGGAGCAAGATAAAGCCCTGTGGGGGCAGAGGTGGCAGCTGGGGAGCTGTGGGGACCCCACACCTCGGGGACAGTGTAATGGATGTGCGTGGGCGATGTGCCACCCTCCCCACCCGCTGCCCCTGTGGGTCTCTGCAGCAGCTGCCGAGCAGAAGCCTGTCCTGCTCCATGGGGAGCTCCTGTGGGGTTTATTTTGTGGGAGGAGGGGTGCAGTGCATTCCCATTGGGTGCATTCCCATCACCCTCCCCTGATGGATGCTGCACCCCACAGAGGGGCTGGGGCATCCCCAGGGACCAGCAAGGCAGCAAGGGGCCCCTTCCTAGCCAGAATTTATTCATCATGCCTTAACCCATGCTCGTTCTTCGGCCAAGGACTGATAGAAATGGTTAATTATAACCCTCATATTTTCTTTGTCCCTAACCTGCGATCTTGGCTGGGGGGGATGGGAGCAGTGGGGGTTGGCAGGGAACAACTCCAAACCAGAATAAAGAGGAATAAAGAGGAAACTTGAAGAACGGCAGCGAGTGCTCGGCAGGGGCGGCCCAGCGGGGTTCGGGGTGCGGTGGGGATGGCGGGGGCCGAGCTCCCTTCCCGCCCGCACCGCCGGCCCTCGGCTCCTCGCCAGCGGCTGCCGCAACTTGCAAAGAGGAGGGAAAAAAATTGCAAAAGGAATGGAAAAAAAAAAAAAAAAAAAAACCAAGCAGGCAGCGGAGCCGGAGCAGGACTGCAATGCAGTGCCGCAGCCGTGCCCGCACGGCCCCCGCCCGCTGCCGGGGAAGGGGCCGGGACTGGGACAGGCGGCCGGGACGGGCCCCACCCCTGAGAATCCGAGCCCAGGGCTGGCAGCAGCTCTGCCCCCGCAGCTGAGGGCTTGGGCTGCCCGCCTGTGCCTGCTGGGGACACGGGGCGTGCCCGGGGACACCCAGGGAGGCACCGCGGGGATGGGACCTGGAGCTGAGGGGACATCCCCGAGATCACAGTGCTCCGCTGGCTGCTCTCCGTGCCCCACAGAGTGCCCCCCTCCGTGCCCTCCCAGCCTCCCGTCCCTTCCCGGCTGCCCCACGGCGCTGCCCTGCCCATGCCAGGGGCAGATCAAAGCCTGGTGCCCCGCCTGAGGGCAGGATCAGCCCCCGCCCCATGGCAGGGCCTGTGGGGCCCTCGGCTGAGGGGAGCAGCAACAGGGCCTCCATTGCCTGGCTCCCGCAGGCATCCCCGGCCTCAGCTCTGCCAGCGCCCGCTGAGCACCACACGGGAGCAATTAGTGATGCTAATTAGGTTGCCCGGTTCAAAAGCAGCCCCTCCAGCGAGGCCTGATGCTGCCTGCAGCCCCCAGCCCCGGGCAGCCCCGCAGAGCTCCCGCAGCAGCCCCTGAAGCAGTAGTTCCGTGGATAAGGGTCTGGGCTGCATCTGTGCCCCACAGGCCCCTGGCACCCAGCTGGCACTCGGGGCTGTGCGGGGGTGTGCAAACCTTGCACAGGCTGCGGCACCCGCACACACACGGCTGGGTGCTGGCACAGCCACCCGGGCCCTGCCTGAGGGGACAGGTGACACAGCCTGGGCGGGTGTGCACCGCCCAGGGTACCCGGGACAGCCCCGGGCACACACTGCCTGTATGTGCACTCACACACAGCCCCGGGCACACACTGCCTGTGTGTGCACAGCCCCGGGCACACACTGCCTGTATGTGCACTCACACACAGCCCCGGGCACACACTGCCTGTATGTGCACAGCCCTGGGCACACACTGCCTGTGTGTACACTCACACACGGCCCCGGGCACACACTGCCTGTGTGTGCACTCACACACAGCCCCGGGCACACACTGCCTGTATGTGCACAGCCCCGGGCACACACTGCCTGCGTGTACACTCACACACGGCCCCGGGCACACACTGCCTGTATGTGCACTCACACACAGCCCCGGGCACACACTGCCTGTGTGTGCACTCACACACAGCCCTGGGCACTCACACATGGCCCCGGGCAGCTGTGCTCGCACCTGTGCATAGCTAGGGGCACACGCCCGAGCATGAGCATTCACACACACACACACACACACACACACACACATACACACACATACACACACACCCACACATCCCCATGCCCTGTGCACGTTCACACACACACACCCATATCCTGTGCACATTTGCACATGCGCACACACACACACCCACACATCCTGTGGATACACCTTGCACAAGTGTTCACACCTTCACACATCCGCATGTCCCACGCACGCCTGTTTGCACAAGTGCATGGCCACACCTGGAGCTCCATTTCCCCCGGTGTGCAGACACACAGACACTCTCTGTGCACACACACAGACACTCCCCATGCACATGCACAGACGCTCCCTCTGCACGCACACAGACACTCTCTGTACACACGCACACATACACTCCTCCCCCCCACATTCCCCACACACACACACACACTCCCCGTGCACACACACAGACGCTCCCCACGCGCACACACGCACACACACACTCCCCATGCACACACACAGACACTCCCCATGCACACACACACACACACACACTCCCCATGCACACGCACAGACACTCCCTGTGCACACAGACACTGTGCACACACACACACTCCTCATGCACATGCACACACACACTCCCCGTGCACACACACAGCCACTCCCCACGCACACACACACTCCCTGTGCACGCACACAGCCACTCCCCACGCACACACACACACACTCCCTGTGCACACACACAGCCACTCCCCACATGCACACACACACACACACACACACACACACACACTCCCCGTGCACACACACACTCCCCGTGCACACACACAGCCACTCCCCACGCACACACACACACACACACACACTCCCTGTGCACGCACACAGACACTCCTCACGCGCGCACACACACACACACTCCTCACGCGCGCGCACACACACACACACACACACACTCCCTGTGCACACACACACACTCCCTGTGCACACACACAGCCACTCCCCACACACACACACACACACACACACACACACACACACACACACACACTCCCCGTGCACACACACAGACACTCCACACACACACACACACACACACACACACACACACACACACACACACACTCTCCCCATGCACACGCACCGGCCCTTGCCGCTGTGCCCATGCCCGCCTGTGGTACCCTGAGATCATTCTGTCCCGGATGGCAGCAGGGCTCTGCTGGATGCCCCCAGGCAGTGCTGGCCTGAGCGCCCAGGGGAGGAGAGACAGCTCAGCCAGGTGCCCCCTCTGGGTGCTGCCCGCCTTGTGTGGCAGGGCGGGTGCCTTGGGGTTTGTTGTGCTGGGGGGCAGCCCTGGGGTCCCCCACCTCCTGTTTTCTGGGGAGCTTGCAGGCTGTCAGTGGCCTGGACCCCTCCCCTTTGTCCCTGGCTTCCAAATCCTGGCTCTTCTCCCACCACCCTGGTGCACATGGGTAGTGATGGGGACAAACCCCTGGAGTGGTGGGGACAGACCCACACACACATCCAGGGCTCCTCAGCTGCTGGAAGCTTTGGGGAACCTTCGAGGCCTTCAAGATCAAATAACCCTCAGCTGGGTAGGGGAGTAGGAGCTACAGGAGATACGAGAGTCGGGACGGACGGAGAGGAGAGATCTCTGCAGCCAGGGCTTGGAACTTGTGGGTTATTGCAAAGGGCCTGGGTGCAGGGCCCTGCTGGGAGCTGCCAGCCACAGCTGGGGCAGGACTGAGAGAAGAGAGGGGGAGAGAGCGTGAGAGAGAGAAGATGAGAGGGTAAGAGAGTAAGAGAGCGAGGTTCCCGTTACAATACCATAAATCTTCTTCTGGGCTGAATATTCTAATTCTCACCAACCAATCTAGTACAAGATACAAATCCTATAGCATTTACACACAGCCTATAAGAATTATTACATTACCACACTGTGTTACATTTTAAACCCTAAAAACTCCTCTTTGGGCCCCTGTTGCCAAGCTGGCAGGGTCTGCTCTGACCCTTGGGCCTGTCTGCAAGCAGAGGGTGTTGTTCCATCAAAAGGGGATCACCTTCAGCTGGCCACACCATTGTTTTCCAGTTGTTCAGTAACTGAGGGATCTCAGAGCTTGCTTTCATTTCAATCTCGCTTATAGTTTCCATATTCTCAAAATCTTTTGCCAGGCAATCATATTTATAAGGGTTTCCTGTTTGATCTTTCCCAATGTAGGGGTTAAATGCAGCAGCTCCTGGCTCATCCCAATAAGGATGTGGGGGTTGTGGGGGACTCCAGCCTCCTGCTGCAGCCCCCCAGTGCCAGGTTTCAGGGCCAGGTGATGCTCATGCTGGTGTTTGGGCTGTGACAGTCCCTCAGTGGGGTGGGAAGGTGACTGTGGCCAAGGGTGACAAAGCTGCAGCAGGGACCTTGTCTAGGTGGGAGTCACATAATCACATTTTGTTGTGTGAACGACTGTCTCTGCCTCATGGGGGGTTCCCCTAGGTCCCCACACCACGTTCCCCCGGAGCAGGGGTGCAGGAGGAAGGTGTCCAGGGGTGGAGCCACACTCTGGGTAATTCAGTGCTTGATTCACCTGCGAGGTGGCTGGAGACACAAGGCAGTGTCACTTTGGGGCAGCAACACCCCCAGGTCTCTCTGGCTGCCTTTTCTGAGGTGAGAACACTCCTTTCTGAGTTCTGCAGGAAAGGAGAGGAGCACCTGGCCCCAGGGGATGATGCTCTGGCTGAGAGGCTTCTTGAGTGTGAGGAGGAAAAAAGAGATGCAGCTTCCTTCACTCAAGCCACAGCTCAGCTGCCCCCAGGAACTCCTGCCTGGGTTATCTGTGATCCTGCTGTCTCTGCTTCCCCTGCTGCAGAGCCTGGTGTTCTCCTGAACCCCACTGGCACTGTGCATTCCCTGGCATTGTTCCCTGCTTTGCTCTTCTCTTGCAAGCTGCTTTCTGATGGGGTTGTGGAGGCCCTTTGGGGCTGGAGCTGGGGTTCTGGGGGTACTCTGTACCAGGTTTTCCTGCAGGAGTCAAAACCACATTTACAGGACGATAGCTGTGCCCATCCTTGGTGGGTGCTCAGACCCAGCTGGGCTGGGGAGGGGGTGCAGAGCCTGTGGGGCTGTTTGTGACCTGAACCCCTTCCCTGGCTCCATGGAGGAGCAGAGCTGGCCAGGGGAGCCCTGTGGGGCTGGGAGGTGTGACACCCAGGACATGGTACCTGTGACATGTGGGTGGACCCACTGACCTGCACACTGAACCTGCCACTGCTGTGTAGAGCCAGCTCTTCCCTGCTTCCATCCATCCTCAAAATGTGCCCTGCCAAAGCTCCCTGGGGGCTGGCAGGAGAGCAGGTTTGCTGCTGTTCCCAGAGTTAGAAGCTACCCTGGGACTGGGAACAAGTCCTAAGGTGCCACAGCAGTGCTGGGTCCCTGTGGGTGCCCCATGCCTGGGGTCCCTGCCTGAGAGAAGGAGGAGACGGGAGGGCTGGATTTGTCCCAGCTGATCTCATTCTTCTCTCCTGGGGATGCAGACCCCCTCCCCTCATCCCAAGGGGCTTTGCCAGGTGAACTTCTCCCAGGAGTGTCCCCATTGTCCCCAGGAGGCTCAGAGCTGGCACCATCATTGATGCAGGGCTGGGTGATGCTCCTAGTGGCTTTGGAGGTGTCAAGGACCAGGAAACCCAGAGGCCAGCTGGGCTTCCCATGGCTTGTGGGGGATCCAGGTGACCTCTCACAGCCATTGGGTCTGTGCCCCTCTAGCAGAAGATGAGGTGTCCTGGTGCAGCCCTGCTGCAGGCGCTGTCCTGGGGACCCTGGGCAGGAGTGGGGGCAGCAGGGCTGTGTGACCATGGGAGATGTGTTCCAGGGAGCCCCTGGCCCACCATGACCTTCAAGCAAGCGTCCATGATGGCCCCGGAGGCCACGGCCAGCACGCTGCCCATGAGCACCATGGAGAACTCCACGGAGGCTGCGGGGCCGGGCGAGAGCAAGGAGGACATGTTCACCAAGCTGAGGGACAAGTTCATGAATGAGCTCAACAAGATCCCCTGTGAGTAGCTCCTTTCCAGGTGTTACCCTCCTGATGGCCTCCCCACCGCACTGGTCCCAGCAGAAGCTGTGGAACCAGGTTTTGGTGGCTGGCAGGAGCTGCAGGGCTGACCAGGACGTGGCCTTTGCCCACAGTGCCACCCTGGGCCCTCATCGCCATCGCTGTTGTGGCCGGACTCCTCATCCTCACCTGCTGCTTCTGCATCTGCAAGAAGTGCTGCTGCAAGAAGAAGAAGAACAAGAAGGAGAAGGGCAAGGGCATGAAGAATGCCATGAACATGAAGGACATGAAGTCAGGCAACCAGGTGATGTCCTCCTGGGCTGCTTGGCCAACAGCCCCTCTGGCTGAGTTATGGGCCGTGTCAGGGCACTCATAGACCAGGCAGCAGATTGGGATGGAGCCACCAGGACCCCGGGATGGAGCCAGGACCTGGGACAGCAGCACTGTCCTCTTCCAGTGTCTGGTGGCCCAGATGGACCAGGCTCAAGCTGGCCTGGACATGCCAATGCTCCACCTGAGCCAGGAAATGTTGATTTAATCCTACCTCCCTCTGGGTCAGACTCATTTCTCTGAGCCTTTAGCTGAGAGGGGAGGCCCACCAGGCCAGAACACCGGGCAGTTTGGGATCCCCAGAATGTCTGTGGTGAAGTGGCAGGTGCTGGTAACTCATCCTGGTGGCCAGCCCAGGGCAGGCTCTGCTACCACAGGCTTGGGGCCACCCCAGCCTTTTCAATGGCTGTGACCCATGGCCATTTGGAGGGGGTGGGAGAATTTGGGTATCTGTTCCTGCTTTTCAGAACCATGTGGGCACTGTGGGCATGCAGACAGGGCTGGAGCAGGAGTGGGGGCAGATGTGAGGTGGGATTCCCCAGGTGGCACAAGCCCTGATCCCCCCCCTGCCAGATCTCTCAGTGTAACTCAGTGTTGGTGTAACTCAGTGTCTGTGTAACTCAGTGTTGGTGTAACTCAGTGTTGGTGTAACTCAGTGTCTGTGTCTCTCTTTGCCCACGGTGCCCTGGCTGTCCTGCCCTGGCTGCCTCTGCTTGGGGACACCCTCCATGTAAGTGTCACCATGAGCCTCCTTCATCATCTGCTTCTGGGTGGGACGGGGGACTGGGGACATATCAAAGAGAGGGCAAGGAGCTGGGGCTCCCACCCCATGGACTGTGCTTGGAGAGGCAGCAAGAGGGGTGGATTTCCTGGGGACAATCTATTTCTGAGCCTACAAAGCCTGGAAATGGCCCTGACAAGCCCTTAGCTCTGGCTGCAGTGCTCCTCCAAGCATGGGCTGGGGGCACAGGACCCACCAGCTGCAAGCACCAAACCTCCCTCCACTGCAGTCAATCCCTTGTCCTGGCACCCCTGGCAGCCCCCCTGTCATTTTGGCTGGACCAGCACTGGGGCCTCCCTGGCAGCTGTGTGGCTGTGGCACAGCCAGTGCCACCCCCAGTGCCACCCCCAGTGCCATCCCAGTGCCACCCCCTGCTCTGTCCGTGCCTCCTGTCCCCAGCAGGTGGGTCCCCCTCCCTCTGGTGGGGAAATCCAGGCTCTTGGGACACCGGGAGGGTTGGGTTGGGTTGCTGAGGTGCCCAGGGCTGTGGGGCTCTGTCTGTCCTGCTGAGCTGGACCTGGCTGCCATTGCAGGACCAACAGGACGACGATGACGCAGAGACGGGTCTGACAGAGGGGGAAGGTGAGGAAGAGGAGAAGGAGCCAGAGAACCTGGGCAAGCTGCAGTTCTCACTGGACTATGATTTCCAGGCAAACCAGGTGATGGAGGGGCTGGGGCTCAGCTGAGGAGTGGGCTTTGCCTGGGGGGAGTTGAGAGGAGGACAGGTCTGTGCTGGGCCTGGGGGGCTCACGAGGGGAGGAGGAGCTGGGTGCTGTGTCAGAGGAAATCCTGCCCCATGCTGGACTGGAGATGAGCCCTTGGCAGCTGCAGGGCATGGCTGGGCTGTCTCACTGAGAACTCCTCTGCCCTTCCAGCTCACAGTGGGGATCCTCCAAGCTGCTGAACTGCCAGCTTTGGACATGGGTGGCACCTCAGACCCTTATGTCAAGGTGTTCCTGCTCCCTGACAAGAAGAAAAAATATGAGACCAAAGTGCAGAAGAAGACCCTCAACCCTGCCTTCAATGAGACCTTCACCTTCAAGGTGAGCCCTGCATCCATAACAAGGACCTTGTCTCCCCCTCCAGTCCTTCCCCCTGGCTGGAGCAGCCCCGTGTGCTGACTCTCCCTTCCAGGAGAGGTGGTCCTGGCTCTGGGTCCCCCTTGCAGCCTGGTTGCTGTCCCTTTGTGCAGGTGCCCTACCAGGAGCTGGGTGGGAAGACGCTGGTGATGGCCATCTACGACTTCGACCGCTTCTCCAAGCACGACATCATCGGGGAGGTGAAGGTGCCCATGAACACAGTGGACCTGGGCCAGCCCATCGAGGAGTGGCGGGACCTGCAGAGTGGAGAGAAGGAGGAGGTGAGAGCAGCCCACGGCTGAGCCCTGGCTGGGGCCTGGCATGGGGCTGGCCATGGGTGAGCTCTGCTTCCAGGGCCATCCCACAGCTCGGGGTCCCACTCACTGTGGGGTCCCACCAGGGCACCAGGAGCATCCTGGCAGTCATTACTGGGATCTGACCTGTGGTTCCTCTCTGTGAAAATGCTTCTATAACAAAAAAAATCAAGACTATAAAATGTCTTGAGTGCTGTGCAGGGCCTACCTTGTCCTGGACCCGGTGATCAAACCCTTGTGTTGGTGCACAGGGTGCCAGCTTGTGCCTGGGCTGAGCAGGGTCTGGGGGGACCTGCATGTGTGATTGTGTCCAACCACTGGAGTCTCAGGCACTGGTGAGGCTCTGATCTCCCCTCCTTGCTGTGCTTGGCAGCCAGAGAAGCTGGGAGACATCTGCATCTCCCTGCGGTACGTGCCCACGGCCGGGAAGCTCACTGTCTGCATCCTGGAAGCCAAGAACCTGAAGAAGATGGATGTTGGGGGCCTCTCAGGTGGGTCTTGCTCAGGGGCAGCCTCCCCCTGCCCTGCTGGGGGCTCTCAGCATCCTCTGTGGGAAAGGACTCTGGGGCCTCCTGTCTGGCAGAGCTTGGGAGAGCCCCCAGGGCCTCCTCGTGCCTTGGAGGCAGCCCCAGGTCTGGCTGGGGATGAGGGGAGATGGGCATGGGATGCATCCCTGACTCTTGGGAAGGAACCTTCAAACATGGCCCCCAGGATGCTGCAGGACCTGGGTGGTGAAAGTGTCCTCTGCCATTTGCTCCTGCTCCTCCTTGACCTCGTGGCCGGGGACATTGGTTGCCAGCATGTTTTGTGCCTGAAGTGTCTTCCCAGCCCCATCCTGGGGCTCAGCTCTGTGCCCAGGGGTCCTCAGCTCTCTCCAGATGTGCTTTAACCACGACAAGAGCAGTACCTGCATGGCTGGAAGGATTCAGCTTTATTGTGGGCTTTCCTGCTCCAGAAACAGGGGTCAGGCCAGAGCCCACCCAGTGTCACTCACCTGACAGGCCAGTTGTCACTCTGCTGTCCCTGCCTTCCTACAGGGGGCCCACGGCACAGAATCCCAGAATCATTACTGTTGGAAAAAACCTCCAGGACCATCCAGTTCAACTTGAGCCTGGTCCCCACCTTGTCACCCAGACCAGAGCACTGAGTGCCATGTCCAGGCACTGCAAGGATGGGCACCCCACCACCTCTCTGGGCAATTCCAATACCTGACCATCCTTTCCATAAACAAATTCTTCCTGATGTCCAACCTGAACCTCCCCTGTCTCAGCTTGAGGCTGTTTCCTCTTTTCCTGTCCCTTGTTCCATGGGAGCAAAGCCCAACCCCCCCCAGCTGCCTCCTCCTGTCACGGTGTTGTGGAGAATGAGAGGGTCCCCCTGAGCCTCCTTTTCTCCAGGCTGAGCTCCCCAGCTCCTTCAGCCTCTCCTCACTCTCCTGACTCTCCAGACCTTTCCCCAGTTCTGCTGGTTCCATCCCTTGAACACTTGCTCCCACAAATCTTCTCCAGCCCAACCGTTTTGTCTTTGGCATCCATCCACAAAGCTCAGACCATCTTTACTCAGGGCAGTCTCTCCCTCACCCTGGGTTGTGATGTCTCCTGGGAGCAGGAGGTGTCCCAGGGGTATCCCCAGGGCACCTCAGCCCTGGCTAATGCCCCATCCTGACCCCCAGATCCCTACGTGAAGATCCACCTGCTGCAGAATGGCAAGAGGTTGAAGAAGAAGAAGACCACAGTCAAGAAGAAGACCCTGAACCCCTACTTCAATGAGTCCTTCAGCTTTGAGATCCCCTTTGAGCAGATACAGGTTTGTCTGATGCCTCCCCTGGGGTGGAAGATGTCCTAAAGGTGCCTGAGTCCTCATCCCAGCCCTCCAGCAGCCTGGGCTGCTCCTGCTGAGCTCCTGGTCTGGTCACCCAGGAGATTCTTCCAGTCTCATCTGGGACCTGGGCTGATGCTGAGGGCAGCTGGTGTGGGGGCAGAGGTGGGAGGCTGGGCAGCACCCATGGGAGATGAACCCCAACCCAGATCACAGCTGAAATTGGGCTTTCCTCTGCTCCTGATCCTACAGTGCTCACCCTAAGCATAACAGGATGGTCCTGGGGGCATTTTGGACTCTTGGCCCCTGCCTTCTGCCCCTCCATGTCCTGTGCAAGTCCTGCATGTGCCCCTTGGTCCTGCCCAGTAGCCCACAGCTCTTGCCCAGCCCCACACCACAGCTTGGTGACCTTTCCCAGGTGAATCAGCTCAGGAGGAGCTGGGCCCCCACTGGGCTCTGCACTCCTCAGAGAAGGACATGAAGGAAGCAGGGAGGGGGCCTTGCCCCCAAAATGGGCCAAATGTAGTTATAGTAAAATCTGATACAAGAAAACTGAGATTTTCTCAGATACAACATCCAGCAGCAGTTTGGATCCTAAAAGGGGATCGTTCACTATCTTAAAAAGATGATTTAAGAATGTTTTCTTCACATTTGTTAGAGATTTTCATTGCTTCTTCTTGGGGCTCATCCTCGGGGGATCCCCGGGCCTATGGAGCTGTCATGGCCACCGCACCTTCCCACCCCTCTAAACAAGGTTTCCTCCTTTAGAAAGTGCAAGTGGTCATCACAGTGCTGGACTACGACAAGCTGGGGAAGAACGAGGCCATCGGCAAGATCTTCACGGGCCTGAACTCGACGGGCACGGAGCTGCGGCACTGGTCCGACATGCTGGCCAACCCGCGGCGGCCCATCGCGCAGTGGCACTCGCTCAAGCCCGAGGAGGAGGTGGATGCGGCTCTCGGCAAGAACAAATAGTCCGCGGACAGCTCACCCAGAGCTCTGATACCTCAGTTCTGCACCCTTCCTTTTGGTTTTTGTTCTGTTCCAAGCTGAAATGCCCTTCGATGCCTCTGGAAGGGTATCCAGGCAGTCCCAATCGCTTCCAGGGGAAGAGGTTAAAGACATGGATGGTTCTTTTTGTTCTTCGGCATCGCTCCCTTCTGCTGCATGTCCCATTGCCTCTGCTCGCCATCCCTTCCCAGAGCAAAGCCAGCAGCACAGCTGGGACCTTCCCCAGCAGCTGTGTCACCAGCCTGCAGCATTGCTGCCACCATCCTGCCCTTGGGATCACGTGGGGAACTGTGGAATGTTGTGTGGAGGTGATGCTGGAGCCTGATGGTGTGAGATGACCAGTCCCACTGTGCTTGGTTGGGGCATGACCAGCAGTGAGACAGAAAAATGGTGCAAAGATCCTCTGAAGAGACCCAGGTGCCTCCCCCTGGCCCTCCCCAAGGAAGGCTGAGGGCCCCTGGCCAGCTCCAGGCTTGGGTTCTCTGAGGAGAGGCTTGCAGGGGCCATGGATCCTGCTGTGCTGGTGGGGTGCCAGCGGGAGCTGTGGAGGCCAGGCTGGGCACAGGGAGCCTCAGGAGGGCTGCTCCAAGGAGACACAGGGTGAAACGTGGATGCACCAGCAGCACTGTGTGGATCACCACCACCAGCAGCACCACAAGCTCTGTTTTGTCCCCAGAGGGGCAGCGCTGGGTGATTTGCATCTGTGTCCCACCATGGCTGGTGAATCCCATAGATCAAAATGCTTCCATGAGGCAGATTTACAATGAGAGGTCTCCAGATGGGATGGGGGCAGCTCCCCACAGCTGCACCAGGTGTCTCCCCAGGGACTGTCCATCACATGTCCCATCATTGCTGTGGGCACCCCAGCCTCAGGGCAGCCAGGGGGCCATGGGGAGCTCCAGCCCCACCTGCTGTGGGTGGGGATGGCAAGAGCAAGCCTGGGGCCGACCAGGGACCACAGCCCCCGACCCCCATGAGCTACTGCTCCCCACCAGGCCATTGGCTGTTAAAGCCACCCCATCCTGCTCCCCTTGGGGGAATAAGCCATATCCATGACCCTGACAGTGGCTAAGAGCTTCTCTAGGCTACTTCTCGTACTGTCCCAGAAAAGGCCCCGAGCCAGAAAGCCAACACAGTTCTCTGCAGCTGGGAGAGGGTCCAGCAGCCCTGCCCAGTCTGTACTGGAGCACTGATGTTAGCTCGTGTCCCTGTCCCAGCTCCAGCCCCACAGCAGCCTCAGACTCTGCTCCCTTTGGTGTCCCTGGGCTCAGTGCTGGGGGTTCCAGCCCTGCAGCAGTGAAGGATTGAGCCCCAGGGATGTGCTGGCACTGGGGACGCTGCTCTGGGGGTTCAACAGCTGGGCTGGGACCGAGGCCCAGGGACACAGTGCCAAAACTGAGCTCATCCCAGAGCTGTTGGATGCTTTAGCAGCTCCCACAGCTCTGACTTCCCAAAGGGCATCCTGGCCCTCCCCAGAGGTGGGGAGATGATGGGACACTTGGTGGCAGTCACCAGGTTTGAAACTTGGCTCAAGGGGTTCAAATGTACACAGGGACCAGCCCCCATCCCTGGAGGGTTGTGCAGCTCTGGGACAGGTCCCCAGGGCAGGACATCTCCATCTGTGGCAGGTTTGGGGCTCGGGTGGCCGAGCTGCAGTGTGGGAAGGGGATGTTGGGCAGGGACCTCCAATGACCACCTCCACCACCACTGCAGCTGCACTTGGCCATGCCCTGGTGAAGGGGGCACTGGGGCCACGCTGGGTCTGCAGGGGTCATGCAGCCAGTGCTCTCTCAGGGCCATCTCCAGCTTTAATTAGTCCCTTTTCCTAATGGATGTGTCAGTGTCAACAGATGGGGTCCTGTCCTGCCCCTGTAGCCAAAGGGAGAAGAGGTCTTGGGATGCTTTTAATAATGGGGAGCTGGAAGGGGGCTGATCCCCCATGGTCAGGAGCACTGGTAAGACTCAGTCTCATTTTGGGGTCCATCCAGGCATTGGGGGAGAGAGAGTGTGGGGGCATTTGCCTTACATGGAATGGGTTAAAAGAGGAGTAATTAGAAAAAGCACTGAAATCCTTGTTTGCAGCCAGCGAATGTGCATGGCCCTGCAGCCTTCCCAGGGAAGCAGGTAGAGATGTGTTCACCTGCACACCTGTACACCTGCACACCTGCACATCACACCTGTACACCTGCACACCTGCACACCTGCACATCTGCACATCACACCTGCACACCCCAGGTGCACCCCCTCCTGTGCTCCCCCCTGCCCCCAGACCCACCGCATCGGCCGGGCTCCGGGGATCCGGGCCAGGAGTGCCGATCCCACCTGGCTGCTTTCCATTCAGACTCTCTAAGCCTTTGGGGAGGGGGAAGACTGTGACTTTAATACATGATTTAATTTTTTTTTTTAAATAAAAAAGGGAAAACCAACCAACATCCTGAAGCCATCTGCGCTGCCTCTGACCCGCCCCTTAGCTGTGTGTAGGTAAATTATATGGAGACATAGCTGTATATACCACGAGCAGTGCATGTGATGCAGCCACGTAGCAGCAGCAGCAGCAGCAGCAGCAGCAGCATGGCCCCATCTCCGGCTCCCCCACGGAGGAGGCGACGACCAAACCCCATCGCTCGAGAGCTCTCCACCGCCCTGATTCTTTTCCCCCCAATTAAAATGAAAATCCCCGATTAAATCATATAAAAGAAGAAAATAATGCCAAGAAGCAAAGCATGCCAAGCCCGACCCGCCAGCGGAGAGTGAGCTATCACCGCCGCGGCCGTGGCGTCCATGTGTGTCGTGTTCCTGTGTCTTGTCGCGTTTGTCCCATGGCCGGGTAGCAGCAACATCGTGGCTTCGGTGTCCTGTGTCGCGTTGGTGCATTTCACCGTCAGAGCAACTTTAGAAGCCATATTAGAGCACGGTGCAGCGGGACCCCGCGGGGCCAGCCCGCGCTGAGCCGTGACCCCCTTCCCCGTGTGTCCCCCGGCCCGCGGGGCTCGGGCTCGCTGCCCTGGGGTGCCGCTGTCACCCGGGCCAGGGACGGCACAACGCTGGGCACAGATGTGGGGCTCGACCTGCCGGCGGTGAAAAGGCTTTTCGGAGCAATTTGGGTTATTTCTGCCATGCCCAGCCGGCGGTTTCTGTTTTGGGGACGAGGGCTGGCACTTCCCTCTCCTGGCGGCCCCGCGGAGCAAACCCGGCCGTGCCACGGAGATGCTCCCGGAGGTACCAAAGGAAAATGAATCCATGAGTCTTAGAAACAGGCTCGGGCTCCTTTTCCTTTTTTTCTGCCGGTCTGGGAGGGAGGAGCCGGCTCCTCTGGAGTCGCAGGCTCGGCCACCCTTGGGGCGGCGGTGCCGGCCCCGCTCGGGCCGCGCCAGCCCCGCAGCGCTCGGCTCCGGCGGAAGCTGCTTTTAATGCCCCTTCCCCTCGTGTGGACTCTGTCGTTCCGTCTCTGATCGTTTGATGGTTATTTTGTAATGATTTACGTCTCCTTATTAAAGAAACGAGCTGAAAGGAGCTGTCTCCCTTCTGGTGTTGCTGCTGGGGCTCACAGGGCATGAGGGGCAAGAGCCAGGACAGTGATCCCAGGGACAATGGAGGGATGGAGGTGTGGGTGGAACCCCACAAGGGCCCAAGTCCCCCAAAACACGGAATCATGAAATGAATACTTTGGAAAGGCCCTCTAAGATCGTGGAGTTCAACCACTAACCCAGCACTGCCATGTTTACCACTGAACCACATCCCAGGTGTCACATTCACAACCATTTGAACACTTCCAGGGACGGCGACTTCGCTGCTGCCCTGGGCAGCTGTGCCAGGCCCTGACAACCTTTTCAGGGAAGAATTTCTCCCCAATATCCAACCTAAACCTCCCCTGGCACAACCTGAGGCCATTTCCTCTTGTCCTGTCCCTGTTCCCAAGGAGCAGAGCCCAACATCTCCCAGCTGTCCCCTCCTGTCAGGAGTTGTGCAGAGCCAGAAGGTCCCCTCTGAGCCTCCTTTTCTCCAGGCTGAGCCCCTCAGCTCCCTCTGACTTGTGCTCTGGGCAACCTCAAACCCCAGCTGAGCAAGGCTGGACCAGACCTGGGGCACAGGTGGGAAATACCAAAGGCCCCACAGAATTCTTCACCCCCAGCACACTGAGCCTGGCCCACAGTCACATCCTGCTCCACCAGCCCTAAGGGAAGGACTCAACCTGCACCAACCACCTCTGAACACTGGAACACATGGAGATTCCAGCAGCCTCACCCAAGACAGAGGTTCCCAGATGTGACACCACCTCCTGCCTGTGCCACACTTTGTGCTGACCAAACTTGTGAGCAGAGCAAAACCAGGGCTTGCCACCAGAGTGGGAAGCGGGCCTGATCCCCAGTGTGATGTTGTGGAGGAGATGGGACCCTCTCCTGTTTTCCCTTCCCACTGGTGGGTGCTTTTCAGGGATGTGCATCCCAGTTCCTTCATTTCAGCTTCCCCTGAAAAGGCGCCTGTGTTGTAGCTGCAAAACTTTTGTGCTTTTATGGATGATGGACGTTGTTATGTCACAAGAATTTTGGGAGAAACAGGGAATTTTAGCACAAACAACTTGTAATTCCAGAAAGATGGAAGCAAAGTCAAAGCTTCTATTTTATCAACTCTTACTTTATTCATTTATAAATACTGTTGTGTTTACAAGCATCATAGCTGTGAATATTATTCCCAAACTTTCAAACACATAATACTTATAATACTATATAACAACAACCAGTAAAACAAATCATTCATCTCAGGGTTTGAAAGGCCACTCAAAAGTTGCATAAAAATACATTCTCTCCCCATCTCATCAGCCAGTCCTGCTTCTCCAAGGACTTTATTTACAAAGAGCCATCACCAAACTTGCAGCCACAACAGGTGGGTTCACCCCAAGCGATAAAAATTAACTCACCCCAAGCAATTGCTTAGAAAAAAAAGCTCATGTTCCCCGAGGGAGACCACGTCTGGCAAATGCTCTGGTTCCAAGAGGGATCAATTTTAAAAACCTATTTGCTCTGCACCTTGTGCCAAGCACAGGGTTTGAGGTGTCCTGTTTGTCACCTCCTCAGTGCACTGGTTATGTCAGGCATGAAGTGAGACAAAGAAAATCCATTCTCAAGAATATGATTTGCAGTTGCGCCGTCAGCACGGGACGCTCACAGCTTTGGCTGATCAGGGCCACTGAGCTGAGGGGCCCAGGGCTCAGAGAATCCAGTGCTCAGCAGCCACTGCAGCTGCAGTGGTTTGGCTTTGCAAGGT
Organism: Melospiza melodia melodia; assembly: GCF_035770615.1. Classification (NCBI taxonomy): domain Eukaryota; kingdom Metazoa; phylum Chordata; class Aves; order Passeriformes; family Passerellidae; genus Melospiza; species Melospiza melodia. The sequence goes on along the minus strand of NC_086221.1, from coordinate 2,755,840 downwards.
GCCACTCAGAACGAGCCCCCACAGCCTTTCCACTCTGCCCCTTGGGAAAAAGGCAGCGAGTGTCCTGGAAGAAGGGGCAAAACATCAGTGCAGGATGGATTTGTCAGATTGGGTTGAACCCTCTCCCTGAAACAGACACCAGGCTTCTTCCTGCTGCCAGGAACCTGTGAGAAGGACAGGATCTTGATTCTGAACTCTCCTCCTCATCCTGCCAGGATGCACGGCCTGAGGCTCCAGCCCAGCTGGGGAGCACCTCCTGCTGCATGGGCACACAAGGGACAGAGCTCCTGATCCTTGGGCACAGAGGGGACAGAGCTCCTGATCCTTGGGCACACAGGGGACAGAGCTCCTGATCCTTGGGCACAGAGGGGACAGGGCTCCTGATCCTTGGGCACAGAGGAACAGAGCTCCTGATCCTTGAGCCCAGAGGGGACAGAGCTCCTGATCCTTGGGCACACAAGGGACAGAGCTCCTGATCCTTGGGCACAGAGGAACAGAGCTCCTGATCCTTGGGCACAGAGGGGACAGGGCTCCTGATCCTTGGGCACAGAGGGGACAGGGCTCCTGATCCTCAGCACAGAGGGGACAGAGCTCCTGATCCTCAGCACAGAAGGGACAGGGCTCCTGATCCTCAGCACAGAGGGGACAGAGCTCCTGATCCTTGGGCACAGAAGAACAGAGCTCCTGATCCTTGGGCACACAAGGGACAGGGCTCCTGACCCCTGAGCACAGAAGGGACAGAGCTCCTGAGCCCTGAGCAGAGCAGAGCCTGAGGTTGAAGTGAGGAGTGGTCACCAAGAGAGAAAACACCAAGAACAGCAGAAGGACTCACAGAAAGAGTGCACCAGGAGGGGACGGCGTGCAGGGCAAGCACTGACTGGATCTCAAGACTTAAAGCCATTAAATAGAGCAGGGTTAAAATCAAGGAATATAAAAAGGATGCCTGGCTTAGGCAGTGCTCTGCAGAAACCCTGATGCCTTTACCAGCTTTGGTCTCTTCCTCCCAAAGCTCAGCAGCAGAGGCAGGGCCTCAGTGTACCAGGAGAAACGGTGCCTCAGCTGCACAATGGCTCCACCAGCTGAAGAGCAACTTGTGGTCAGAGCTGCCTGGGGAGAACTGGCAGCTCCAGGAAGAGCAAGAGAGGTGGAAACAGGCAGGACAGGGAGGGGAAGGGGGGAAAATGGAGAATTAGGGGGGTGAAAAAGAGAGAAAACCCCAGAGAGAGGAAAACAGAGATGCTTTCTGAGGCAATAACCAGCAAAAGGTTTGAAAAAGCCCAGGATTGCCTGACAGAGAAGTTTTACCCTGCTGAGCAAGCTCAAGTATTGTGCTCATGTTCAAGTATCTCATCTCTCTGGTAGTGGAGAGTCCCCCCAGCCAGAGCTGCTCAGGAACGTGGCAGAGCTGCCCCACGGCCACCCCCAGGTTCAGGGACCAAGAACTGCTGCCCTTGGCCAGAGAGAGCCTGGGGAGTTGAAGGACAAAGGGGATGAAAGGATGAAAATATGGAAGGATGTAGGTGGGAGAATTTTTGGATACAGCAGGACATCTCTGGGAGGGAAGGTTCTGTTGGAGAGGAGTCTGTTAAAGGGAAGCTGACAGAACTGCTGACGTCCCACAGCATGGAGAGAGGAGCCAATGTCTGAATGCCCATGGGAGAGAACAATTCCAAACTGTTTAGAGTGCATGTAACATTAAAGAGGAATAATTCTGGGGGATTCCTTCAAGGTCTAAGCTTATCACAAATTTCTGACAGGTCAGAAGACTTTAATTTACCATGATTCAGTTACCAGCAGCTCCCTGTCCCTCTGACACCGACACACCCTGGCCTCTCCAAGGTGTGTGGGACAGGATGCTGGTACTCTCTGTCTATAAATCCTGCTGCAAATCAAAGGGAGGGTACCTGAAATACCAGACCAGGCTCTGCTATGGGCTCTGCCTTCAGGGAGGCAGCGGGAGAAGGTCCCAGATGGCTTTTGGGAAGGGGAGCCTGGTTTCTGGCATGGGCACAGCTCCCTGCAAGGTGATTCAGGCTCACACACAGGTGAGAGCAGCAGAGGGTCTGTAGGGGTTCAAGTTTGTCCTTCAGAAAGCTCAGCAAGTGCCTGGGATATATCCTGTCCCAAGGAACAAGAGTCCAGGTGGCAACTGGATGCTGCCAACCACAGAGACAGGAGCCCTGGAAGGACACAAAGTGACACAGGATCACCCAGGCTGGGGGGAAAGGGAGGCTGAGGGACAAGGGTCTGACACTGAGCATCAGCACAGCACTGATGGTACTGAACAGGTTCAAAGTCTTATCTAAAATAAAAGACTCAGTCTGCTGGGGCAAGAGGAGAAGGTGTCTGTGCAAAACAGCTCATCAGCCTGTGACAAACATGTGCTCTGGTGGCTTTCACAGCATCACATTTAACCAGAGTCCCACATCTCTGTGGGCTGATGTGCATCCTCAGAGTCCCAGCCCAGGTTCACATTTCCCACCTGTAAAGGGCTTGGACATGCTGGGTTAGTTCTTCAGATGTCACTTTTTACAGTAGGAGCTTCCCACTCCAGGTCAGAGTCCAAAACCAAACTGAGCTTTTGGAAGAAGTTTTGGCAGCTCAAACCCAGTCCTCACGTTTCTCCCTTGAGTAAAATGTCCGAGATACCACAACATGCATCAATTAAAAAAAAAATAAAATGGCAGGGGGTGTGTTGGGGGGAAATAGGGCTAGAAAGGGAATGTACAGCAAAGGGCAGGGCAAGGCAGGTGTGACATTGATCCCACAGCTGAAACACTTGCTGTACTGACGGGAAGGAAGGGCTAGGGCTGGGTGGTGGGGTTGGCAGCTGGTGTAGGACACCCCTCCTTGTCCTCCCTTTGCTCTGATTCCTATTTGGAGAGTTTGCTGATGACTCGAATGAGGGCTCCGTTCTCATCCTTCAGCCTTTGGTTGTCCGACTTCAGCTCTGTCAAAATCTGTGGAGACACAGAGACAAGGTGGGATCAGAGGGGCTGGGGGGCCAGGGGGACCCTGCCCCCTCCAGCAGCACCTCCCATGGCTCTGCAGCATCCCCAGGGCTCTCACAAGCTGGGTGAGAGCCAGGGGTGAGGGGCCTCGAGCACAGCACTGAGCAGGGAGCCCTGGTGCAAAGCAAGGCCTCAGCCCCAGCAGCAGGGCAGGACCAGACCAGCAGGGCAGGAACCATTTCTGAGCTGCTTCAGCCCAAACCTGCGCCCAGAGGCCAAATACAGCTCAGCAGACAAGGAAAGCTGGTGTTCCTGATATGCTTTTCCATTTTGGCAGGACTGGAAGGGAAACCAAAGGCCTGGAATCTTCATTTAGGACTGGACCTTGCCAAATCTCTTTAGAATACCCCCAAATCTCCTTGGGACCCTGCAGATGTGTGATACAGCCCCAAGTGCTGAGGCCAGAGGACTGGTAGAACACACTGACACTGGAGGTACCTCCTGGGTGCTCAGCTGAGGTTGCAACAGAAAAAAGCATTTGGAAACAGAGAAGAAATGGCTTCAACAAGACCCTTCCAGCATTTCCCATGGGCACAAACCCTGCTGGCTTCCTGTGCTGCAGACAGTGACTTTCCCTGGGCTGTTCCCAACCAGAGGGAGACCCAGCTCCTGTCTGGGGGTGGCACACAGGGGGTCACTGCCACCACATGTGACCAGGGCTGCAGGGACACCCAGGGCAGAGGGGGGTCACACACATGGCACCTGTATGAGCTCAGCCACAACTTCTGTCTGCCAAGTGCATCTTGGAGGAATTCCCTCAAATGAAAAATCTGCACTAAATCTCCTTCCTCCTAACCTGGTGTTTCAGCTTTGACCACAATGTTCTGCCCCCTCCACCTGGAGTCCCTCCCTGCTCACCAGCTCTGAGTGGGGGCAGCTCTTGGGGCAGTTCCAGCTCCCACCAGAGCAATTCCCTTCTTACAAGGTCGGGCCAAGCCCCAACACCCCCAGCTCCATCCCTGTGGGCACTGCTGAGGGAGGTTCCAGCTGGGAGGGAGGAGGGGCTGCTGCTGCGTGGTGGGACATTGTGGGAAGGATAAATCCACGTGCTGCTGTGACACCGTGGGGACAGAACAGCACTCGTGGCTCCTTGTGCCATCTCTCATGGCCAAACAAGAGGCAGTGCCATCACCACCACCCAAGGATCGGGAGCTCAGAGACACAGCAGAGCTCCTGCTATCTCTGCACTCCTCTGTCTCCTCCTGGGCTCCACCTGCCACACTCACACTGGCGCCTCCCAGTGCCTGCAGGAGCCCCTCCAGACACTGGGCAGCTCCTCATGGGGGGCTTCGTGCGACCTGTGTCACTTATTTGAAAATGCAGGAGTGTGAAATAAGTGCCTCTGGACACGTTTCCTGGTCACAACCCAGCTCCACAGTGCCCACTGAGGCCTCCTGACAGCTGCATATCAGCCTGAGACAACACAAGCCCAGGGTGTTCCTCCCTTGGAAGCAGAGTAGCCTCAAGTCAGGTGAAATGAACCCCAAGGGAACCCCTGGGGTTCCAAGGCTGGAAGCGCTGGAGTGTCCAGGAATGGTGAGCAGGGATGTGGCCCAGCCCCAGGGAAGGGCAGGGCTGGCCATGAGGCAGTGCTGGTGTCACCTGGCTTTGGGCAGAGCAGCAGGGCTGTGTGCCACCTGGGACATGGGAACACAGCTCCTCAGAACTCATGTGCCTGCAGGAAAATGAGATTCACTGAGAAGCTGTGCTGCCAGAGCGTGGGACAGCTGGCACAGCCTAACCCAGGGACAGCTCTGCACAGCTGTGATGTGCACAGACACCACTGAGGCAGAGTTCACACACAGCAGCAGCAGCAGCCTGTGTCAGACCTACTCAAAGAGCTGGAACTAAAGCAGCAGAGCTCACAGCCCATGGCTGTGCCCAGTGTGGCACTGGCAGGGAACTGCAGACCTGTGAGTGAGTGAGTGAGTGAGTGAGTGAGTGAGTGAGTGAGTGAGTGAGTGAGTGAGTGAGTGAGGAGGGCAGTGAGAGCCTCAGAGCACAGGGGATGCAGGGCAGTCAGCACATGGGCATGTCCTGGGAGGAGGAGAGGGCACTTGCAGGTTGTGGAACATCAGCTCTTTGAGTCTGGAAAGAATTTTGCCCAATTTTCCCTCTCAGATCTCAAAGCATGTGGGGAAGGGGAATGACTTCAACTCACAGTTTGTGAGAAGAAATGAGGCAGGGTCAGGCTGGAGGATAGTTCCACAGATTAAACCCAGAAAGGCTGTGAGATCATTTCAGCTGACCACCTGCACAATCCAGGGCACACAATAAAACCCCTGACTCTCCTGGCCCTGGTGACACACATGTGGGCTTGAGCTGACACTCCTGGAAAGGGGAAGCCACAATTCCCCTGATTAGTTTGTTTCTATGGTTAATCAGCCTTGGTATAATTTGTGTGCTAAGAATAGATTTTTTTATTCTGTGGTGCCACTTCCAGCCCACAAGAGCACACAACTTCTTGTGTCCCAAGGGATGTGAATATTCCTACTAACCTGCAAAGGACAGGCAGGGCCCCCTGAAATGAGCACTTACAGCTTTATTTTAGCATTGAACCAATGAAGTAGCAGGAAGAGATGTAATTTAACAGTGTGATGTGTGAAGGCAAAGCTTAGGGAAGACTCATCCTTCTGTTTCCATCACTAATTGTCCAGCACTGGATTTAAAACAGGAGATGAAAACACAGAGTGCTCCTGGTCTGGCTCCTGCTGCATCCCTGCATCCCCCATCCAGCCCACAGGAGGCAGGGGTGCTGAGCCTATAGACTCACACTCAAAAATTTCAATTTAAAATAAGGAAAGAAGCTTGTCCCTTTTGTTCAAGTGACCAAGAAAACCTGCTGAGGACAGTTCACTTTGTAGTTTTTCTAAAAATACCCTTTCTGTCTATAATGATTGCTTTTCACAACATCCCTGAAAATTTCCTGACTCTGGATAATCTGATTTGCTGAGTGCCAGCTTCTCCCTGAACTAAGTCCAATTAAAAAAGAATTCTATTCTAAGCAGACATGTGCATAAACCACTTATTTTCAAGTGTCCAAAGCCAGGCTGGATGGGGCTTGGACCAACCTGGTCTAGTGGAAAGTGTAGGGGGTGGAACGAGATGAACTTCAACTTAACCCCTTCCAACCCAAACCATTCTGTGGGTCTGTTTGAAGGCCAAGTACCAGGCAAGGAGCTGCTGGCACTGCCAAGCCACCCCAAAGCCATTCCCAGGGCTAAGCTGGCAAGGGCAGCAGCATCTGCCAAGCAGAGCAGGAGCCAGGGGGAGCAGAGCTCCAGCAAAGCCCTGCCACGGCAGCAGCACCATGCTCTGGGAATGCAGAGATGCTGAGCCACAAGCTCTGAGCCACAAGGCAGCCTGGGGAGCAGAGCAGAGCCGAGACCTGCCTGGAGGAGAGGAAGAGGAGGCAAGATGAGCCCGAGGGAAAGCAGCTACAGCTCCTCTGATTCCTTGGGCTTGGAGGGCAGAGAGAGTCTGGCTACAACCCGGGTCAGAGCCCTGTTCTCAGCCAGCAGCTGCTCATTCATCTGCCTCAGAGTGTGAATCTGTTTGAGCTGGTGGAGATTCTGCAGAGAGTGAGAGGAGTGGACAGAGAAATACAGAGAGAACATCATGGAAATGAAAAGGCACAGAAATGGGAGTTTAGTCCACAGGCAGTGAAAGAAAAAAAGAGAATAAAAGAAATTAGTAGCAGTGAGTGCTGGATGGGGAAAGCCTGACAACACACCAAGGATATTTTGGGAATCAGCCCTTTCTCCAGGGGCCCCCAAAATCTTAAAAAAGGTCAAATACAAGGATTTCCACCACAAAGCAGGATTATATTCAAGTTTACCCAGACAGCCCTGGGACCTGGGAACTGCTGTGAGACCTAGCACCAGTGACTTAACACCTAGACAGGCTCTAAAAGCACTGCTGGGAACTGATAACTCCTTTAAAACTCCTTTTCTTCATGTATCTCTAAAAGCCAAAGCAGCTGTCTGGAACAAAGAGGAATCAGAGCTTCCTGAAGATCCCAAAGGCAGAGACTGAAGCACCTGAAAGTGTCACTGTCCCACAGCAGATCACCAGGACAAGTATTGTGTCTGTTTGTGTCCCTCATCCCTGAGTGATGCTCCTGGCTCTGCCCAGGCCAGTCCTGCCAAAACCTCTGGGGTTTGGTTTCTCATCCATGCCCAGATTCAACTCTTCTCTGTCTCAGGGCTCAATTTATCCGACCTTCAGAAGGGACAAGTCTGAACCTTAAACTGTTCATTCTAGGAACAGGAGTCTGAATGAGAGAATCTCCCACAGTGGGGATGTGCCAGGAGGGCATTCCTGGTGACAAAGGCAATGAGGGGCACAGGACAGGGCAGAGACAAAGCCCCACACTGGGACTGGCACAGGAACCAACTGGACATGGGTAAAACTGTGTGTGGGTACAATCTGGGGCTTGCACAAATACAAACTGGGCACAGGAACAAACTGGACACGGGTACAAACTGGGGCTTGCACAGGCACAAACTGGGCACAGGAACCAACTGGACATGGGTAAAACTGTGTGTGGGTACAAACTGGGGCTTGCATAAATACAAACTGGGCACAGGAACCAACTGGACATGGGTACAAACTGGACATGGGTACAAACTGGGGCTTGCACAGGGTTCAGCAGCAGAGGGAGGTCAGGAACAGAAGAGCCATGAGGAAGCAGAACAGGGAAATGGTCCAAGCCATGCAGACATCTCAGTGCCACAAGGATGACACTGTTCCCAGTAATGCCAAAGTGAATTCACGTGCTGGACATTTACACAACTGCAGGGGCCAGGAGATGCCAAGAGCTGTGGAGCTGCTTCCTGAGCAGCATCCCTGCCCTCCTTCCCCCTGAGAGGTTGGGCAGCTGGGCCACAAGACAACAAGAACCCCTCCTGAGCAAGAACCCATCCTGCATGAGGGAAGGAGCCCCAGCACTGGGCAGGGGCAGGCAGGAAACATCCACAAGAAGAGTTGTAAATTCAAGTGGCAAATTCCCAGTCCCAAACCAAAGCAGTCCCACAAAGCACCATATTCCTCCCCATGTCCACTTAGTGGCAGAAGAAAACAGAGGGAAGGGTTTATGAGGAAGAGGGTTCCTTTCTACCATTTCATTAGCAAAAAAACACTCAAAGGGAGGTGCTGCCTGTCCTGAACAAGGAGCACCATGAAAGAATCTACTGTGACACAAAGACAGTGACCATCCACCCAACCTGCACTACTCAGGGTGCCCAGAGAAGCTGTGGATGCTCCATCCCTGGCAATGTTCAAGGCCAGGTTGGACAGGTCTTGGAGCAGCCTGGGATGGTGGAAGGGTCTCTGCACATGGCAAGAGATGGAATGAGAAGGGCACCTTCAAACCCAAGCCACTGGAATTCTCTATGACCCAGAGCTGACTGCAGCTGGCAAGGAATCTGCTGTGTCCCAGGGCATTCTGTCCAAGGGCTCATTCCTGCACAAAACTGAGGCACTCTGTGCACCCCCAACCATCAGCTCTGTTCTTAGCTGCCCAAAAGCCCTACATTTACTCTCCATGACAGAATGAAGATACCTCTTTGGAAAGCTTTGCAAAACCAAGGTAAGCAAGACAGGAAGGCAGGGAGCCAGCACAGGATGGGGTTTGAGCCCCTGAGATAATCAAACTGACAGAGCAGCTCCTGGGACACACAAACACAGTTCTGACACTGGATAAATCAACAGATCCCAAAACAGAACTACAGCAAACAACTGCAGGAAAGCTGCAGTGACACCACAGCAGTGAGATCCCTGCTCACCATATTCCATCCATCATCCATCCATCCATCCATCCATCCATCCATCCATCCATCCATCCATCCATCCATCCATCCATCCACCATCCACCATCCATCCATCATCCATCCATCCATCCATCCATCCATCCATCCATCCATCCATCCATCCATCCATCATCCATCCATCCATCCATCATCCATCCATCCATCCACCATCCATCCATCCACCATCCATCCATCATCCATCCATCCATCATCCATCCACCATCCATCAATCATCCATCCATCCATCCATCCATCCATCCATCATCCATCCATCCATCCATCATCCATCCATCCATCCACCATCCATCAATCATCCATCCATCCATCCATCCATCCATCCATCCATCCATCCATCCATCCATCCATCCACCATCCATCCATCATCCATCCATCCATCATCCATCCACCATCCATCCATCAATCATCCATCCATCATCCATCCATCCATCCATCCATCCATCCATCCATCCATCAATCATCCATCCATCCATCCATCCATCATCATCATCCATCATCCATCCATCCATCCATCCATCCATCCATCCATCCATCATCCATCCATCCATCCATCATCCATCCATCATCCATCCATCCATCCATCCATCATCCATCCATCATCCATCCATCATCCATCCATCCATCCATCCATCCCTCATCCATCCATCCATCCATCCATCATCCATCCATCCCCCATCCATCCATCCATCCATCCATCCATCCATCCATCCATCCATCCATCCATCATCCATCCATCCATCCATCCATCATCCATCCATCATCCATCCATCCATCCATCCATCCATCCATCCCCTATCCATCCATCATCCATCCATCATCCATCCATCCATCCATCCATCCATCCATCCATCCATCCATCCATCCATCATCCATCCATCCATCATCCATCCATCCATCCATCCATCATCCATCCATCCATCCATCCATCCATCCATCCCCCATCCATCCATCCATCCATCCCCCAACCATCCATTCATCATCCATCCATCCATCCATCCATCCATCCCCTATCCATCCATCATCCATCCATCCATCCATCCATCCATCCATCCATCCATCCATCCATCCATCCATCCATCCATCCATCATCCATCCATCCATCCATCCATCATCCATCCATCATCCATCCATCCATCCATCCATCCATCCCCTATCCATCCATCATCCATCCATCCATCATCCATCCATCCATCCATCCATCCATCCATCCATCCATCCATCCATCATCCATCCATCCATCATCCATCCATCCATCCATCCATCCATCCATCCATCCATCCATCCATCCATCCATCCATCCACCATCCACCATCCATCCATCATCCATCCATCCATCCATCCATCCATCCATCCATCCATCCACCATCCATCCATCATCCATCCATCCATCCATCCATCCATCCATCCATCCATCCATCCATCCATCCATCCCTCATCCATCCATCATCCATCCATCCATCCATCCATCCCTCATCCATCCATCATCCATCCATCCATCCATCATCCATCCATCCATCATCCATCATCCATCCATCATCCATCCATCCATCCATCCATCCATCCATCCATCCATCCATCCATCCATCCATCCATCCATCCATCCATCATCCATCCATCCATCCATCCATCCATCCATCCATCCATCCATCCATCCATCCATCCATCCATCCATCCATCCCTTCACAGTCCAAGATTTGCTGGCTGCCACTGTGCTCAGTGAGGACAGACAGACAGACAGACATGGCACAGTGTCCCGTGACACATCACACCAGGAGCTGCTGTTAGGTGGCTGTACTGGAATAGTCCCTTTTGATAGTACCAAAACCAGCTGAGGATACTTGGTCTGTTCACCCTGGAGGAGCCTGAGGTCAGAGCCCACTGGGGGCTGCAGCTCAGGAAAGGCTCTTCCCCAGAGGGTGCTGGCACTGCCCAGGCTCCCCAGGGAATGGGCACAGCCCCGAGGCTGCCAGAGCTCCAGGAGGGTTTGGACAATGCTCTCAGGGGTGCCCAGGGTGGGATTGTCGGGGGTCTGTGCAGGGCAGGGGTTGGGCTGTGGGTCCCTTTCCATTCAGGCTACTCCCTGATTTTATGATACACAGATAATAAAGCCCCTCTGTTTTATAACATGGCTCACAGCTGGCAGAAAGCATCAAACACGCACAGCAGGGGCATGGTGCTGTGTGAGGTGGAAAGGACTGTGACCATTTCAGAGACCACCTTTGTTTTTCCACACCAGCACAGCACAGAACCTCAGCATGGTCCCATCAGCCCCTGCTCAGCCTCCACACCTGCACAGCCCTCAGAAAGGATCATTTATGTAAAAATGTCTGTGTGCTGCAGGTAGGCCAGGCTCCTGTTTATGCACCAAATCCAGCAAGGGCTGGGAGGCTGGGACTGAAGCCAAGGGCAAAGAGCAGGATCTGGATGATACCGCTGTGATTGCTTATCACTCTGCTTGATACTTGGCTTAGCAAAAGCAGGTTTCTCAGTTCTCTGTACCTGCCTTCAATTAACAGATTTTGTGCCTGCAACACTAAATAAAAACGCCCAGAGCCTGCACGATGCTGCAGCATTGCCATGGAATAAAGGAGCTTCTGTGACCTTCAAGAACAATTGCTGTGTTAAGTTGGGACCTCAGGCACTTGGCATTGAGTTCAGCTCAGTGCAAATGTTAATTTTCTTTCTCGTGCCTCAGCCAAGGTTCTGGATCTCCAGTTGAGTTGTGCAGTCACTCAGGGAATGCTGAGTGTCTGTCAACTTTGCAAGAGCAGCTCTGAGGAGCAGCTCTGCCACCAAGGTTCTTGAAGTTACCAAGCCTGTCTTGCTCCTCTTCACTTCTCTATGGCTTTGGTAGCAGGGGTCACACTCCAGACAGGAACAAAGCTCACTCCCTCAAACACAGGAGGCTGAAGTATTGCACATTTCTGCCACCTCTGCCTCCTCTTCCTCAGAAGTCAGCTGCAAGGAGAGGACAGCCCTGGCCAGGACATCTCATGTGCACAACTGGACATAGACATAGCCGGATGTGAGTCTTGCTGGATTCAAAGACTAGTGGGAAGAATTCCCCAAAACAGCCTGAGACCTCATCACCTGACAGGTTTGTTGTTTCCACATGAAAGGAAATTGGTGGATTTGCCTTTTCCTTCATGACTCCTTCCTTATTCTGACTCTCCACAACAGCTACTCAGGTAGTACAAGGAGCAAGAATGAAAGCCCAGCCAGAATTTGCAGATTTTCCTGGCTCAACTCCCACAGAAGTGACTGACAGGGATGCTCTGCAGAGGTTATCTCCCTCCAGGCAAACACAGCAGGGCTGCTTCTCCCGCTTCAAGGCATCATGAAAGTGGACACAACAGTTTCCCTTCGGAAAGGTCCAGTTCAATGCTTCTTTCTTAAGGGATTTTATATTCCTTTTTCTTGAGTAGATGTCAAACAAGACATGTCACAGTGCCCTCAGGTACTCACTGCATGCTTAAGGTTTTACAAAAATTAGTAAAAATGTAGTAGCACCTCAGAAGAGAGATTTTCCAAATCCTTGGCTATTTGTTCTAGTAACAAAAGGCCACTGTGGTTTTCCAATGCAGCAAGAAGAGACAGAGCAGAGTCAGCACCACTCTCAAGGAGCTGAAGCTCATTTTCAGCTCGAGCACAGGTTCCTTCAGCTCTTGAGGCAGTGAGAGAACACGTCCAACCTCCAGCAATGCTTCTCCTTCTGCCCTCCCTTGGCTTCCATGGCTCTGCAGCTCCACCTGAGCTGGAGGTGCTCTGGCTGTGTCCCACAGACCCTGCAGGAACCTTCCCTCATTACTTCTTCCAGAGCAGCATGTTTCCAAACTGAGGCCACTAGAGGCCACCACCTTGTCTTCTTACTCCACGGGCTGAAGCTGCAGGTTTGCAGTGATCTGCAGAGCTGAAGGACCAACACAAACTGCTCATGCCTGTATCTCTCTTGAAGACCACAGTGCTGTAATTACAGGAAAGTCTCTGTGCAGTTGAAGGTTCCTACCTGCTCACTGAACAAAGAGTTTGGAATTTAGACATATTCAATCCTTTCTCCTTCTCCTCCTGGCTCACACATTCACGCTTATTTTCCCCTCTCTGAGAGAACAAGAGCCTTACAGCAAGAATCCACCATATTGTTGTGCTACTTATTGCAGCAGAAGATGCAGCACAGGCCTTTCAGAGTTATGTGCTTGGTAGAAACAAAAGCTCCAAACAGAAACAGAGCTGGAGCCTCCTCCAGGGTGGCAGAAGTCATTTCTGTCAGTGCAGGGAGAGCTCTCAGGTGGGTCCTTCCTTCTGTCTGAGAGCAGCTTGGTCCCACCTGCTGATGTTGAAAGGGAAGGAAAGCAGGGGCAGAGCAGAGGGGCACCCACTCTGTGAACACAGCACTGACATCCAGCAGAACTGCAGTGCTGCTGAGCTGGGTGAGGCTGTGGGGGTGTGAGGGCAGCCAGACACTGCTGGGCCCTGCAGGGGTCCCCTCATGGCCACAGCCATCCTGGAAGCCACACCACGGGAGCAAGAACGTGCCACAGCCCCAGTGGCCATGGCTGGTGACAGCAAGCCATGCTGCACATCCCATCAGGAAGCAAATACCTCTCTGCTGGAATTATCCATCCCAGGCTGCTGTGGCCTCCCAGTGACATGCTGTGGGGAAGGGAGCACAGGAACACAACCACTCTGTGTTTTCTCCTGGCCAGTGTGCGTGAGCTCAAAGCCAGCTTTGTCTTCTTACCCATCCGGAGAGAACCTCAGAGCCTTTACTCGGGCTGCAGACTAGTCAGAGCACAGGGGGTCAGCACACTGGAACTCAGCGATGCCACAGAAAGTTAGTTGGGGAAGGCATTTAAGGAGAACAGCTTTCACCATTCTCAGATTAAACAGCAGAACAAATCAAACATAGGAGCAATCAAATGAATAAGAACCAGGACAGTTTATTAGCATTTCATGTTTGGAGAACAGGGCCATTAAAGCAAGTTCTGACTGCAGAAAGGAAAATGAGATCCTTCCCATGGACACCTTTAACATCCTCCTCCTGGGTGACAGTCCCCAAAGACATGAATACAAAGCATATAAAATGGCATAGACACAGTGAAGATTATTTCTTACCTTCATTTCCTCCTCCATTTCAGAGAGTTTCCGCTCCAGGGCTCGCTTCTCCTGTTTACAAGGATTCACAACAAAGAAGGTCACAAGGATTTGGAAGAAAAATTTACAGTATATTTTCTTTTAAAGAAAAATAGAAATCTTGTGTTTCTGTAGCAGCATTCCCTGAAGAGGGGAATGCAAGGCAGAGGTTACAGCCAGGAGCTGATCAGATGGGAGAGGGCAGCTGGCAAACCAGCAGGGATATAAGCTGGGCCTGTTTGGGCAGAGCACAAGCTCTATTCATACCCCTAATGAAATTATTCCCCATTTTCAGTGATCCCAGTTCTCAGGAGCTGCTGATATAATGTGATTTTGAGCTCTGTAGGTGAAGCCACGGAGTTACTTATACTCCACTGAAGGTGGCAATGAGAAAAGTCCCTGAGCCGCTCAAATAGGAAACAGAACATGGAAATTCCCTGCCTGGAAATCCTGTTCCTCCCAGATAATCCAGGGCTGCAGAGCTGACTGCTTTCAGTGCATTTCAGAAAGTGAGGATTAGACTCTGCTGTGTGAGTGGCCTCAGCTACACCTGTGCCAAGCTGAGGAGAAGTGCACTACTCAGTGACCTTCCCAACATGAAGGGGCTCAAACTGCTCCAGGGACATGCCCTGAGAAGGGGGAAGTGGGAAACATGCATCAAGAACAAGATTTACACACTCTGCCCGGCTCCTTTGCCCTGTGCAAAGAGCCATGAGGCCAGGAGAGTGAGGAAAAGGCAGCTTCTGAGTGTGCTGTGGATGATGAGTTCTGGGGCACTTTTTGCCCACAGCACAGTTCACCCAGGGATTCATCAGTGCAAAATGCATGAGCTGTCCTGGAAACAGTTAATGCATTTTTGCTGAGAACAGCGGGACATGTTTTCACTTTCTAACTCAGAATTTGTGGCTGTTGTGATCCTAATTCAACAGAAGTTATACAGCATGTTGCCCTGACTCCAACAAGGCCAAGTTCAAGGTCCTGCCCCTGGGTTGGGGCAATCCTTGGTACCAACCCAGGCTGGGGAAAGAAGGGATTGAGAGCAGCCCTTCCAGGATTCTGCCTTGCTCCTCTACCACCCCAAACCAGCCTTTATTTGTAAGGATCAAGAATGTTTCAAAGCATAATGGACCAACAGTCTGCCAGTGTGATACAATCCTTTGGTCCTCAGCTGCTTAGAACCAAAGAGAGGAATCAGAATAAGCTGAGAGCAGCAGAGTCTCAGGCCCTGCAAAGGTCAGAACACAATTATCATTGTGCACTGCTCCTCAAGGCAAAAATACAACTTATCTTTAATTAACACTTCCCTTCTAGAAATGACTGCCCTGCACGAGGCACGGCTGTGACTCAGAAGAAAGCAGAGACACATACCCTCTTCTCCATCTCCAGCATGCTGGACCGGTCAGAAGTTTTCTCCTGTTTCTGCTATGGAAATTAAAAATAGAAAGTGATTAAACCCGAGAGCTCTCACAGGGTGCTGCACAAAGGCCAAGACAAGCAAGATGCTCTTGCTTGGGATGCAACATGTTGATTTACAAAATTACTTGTTTATTTCTGTTTCCTCTATGGCACCTTCCCTCCCTTTCCCATTCTGGAACAAGTGTTGCTTTGTCATGGCCAGTGCTCAGTTTCTCCAGTCAGGACCTGGATTTTCCCTTACCTGGGCTGCTTTTTCCAACTTTGCTTTGATATCAGCCAGCTCAAGCTGGGCTTCTTGCAGCTTTGACTTCAGCTTTTGATTTTCAGACAGGGCACTCTCGTATAACTGAAATGCAAAACAAGAGCTCAATTAACCAGGCTGCTCCTGATTAATTAACCCCATCCTGCCAGGCTGAGCAGACACTGCCCTCAGCACTGAGCTGAGGGGTTCCTTTTGCTCCCACATGTCAACAGATGAGAAGGGAAAACAAAACCAACTTGGATGCTTTACTTATGTTTTCATAATTCATTAATTAGAAATAAGAAAACAGCTGTTGAATTTTGTAGGGAGTTTAAACACAGCCAAGAGGGGACAGTTTTAATTTAGGTAATTCTTTACTCACAGGGTGGTCAAGCCCTGGCAGAGGGTGCCCAGAGAAGCTGTGGCTGCCTCTGGATCCCTGGAAGTGTCCAGGTCCAGGAGTGTGAGAATTGGTTACTCACTTTTCATAGTTTAGGAAGGTCCATTAAACCTCATCAAAAATACGACAGAAGACTGAATAGAGAAAAAAGGTTACAGTGCAGGGAGCAAAGGATTTTCCCCACCATGTGCTCTCTCTCCCACACAATGGACCCTTTTTAACCCTTTAACCCCTCCCAAAGTTCTGTCCATCAACCCCTTCTTTGCTGTCCAGTGGTGGAGATCTCTTCTTCAAATCCAGATTGGAGGTCAGGTGTTCCATAGTGACAAGACAGCCCTCCCAGATGTCCCAACCCCAGCTGTCCTTCGATAACCACGTGAGGGGGTAAAACATAACTATAAATCTGTAAAACTTTTCTTAACCTATATACATGATATTTGTCTGTTAATTGTGAGAGTCAATCACCACATTATTCATCTATCACAGTGTCCCAGATTGCAAGGCAAGATGTATTCTATTTGCCATCTGCATGGCAGTTGTATTCAGTTCAGTGGGCAGTTTTCCTTATCTCTTCCACAACTACTCCTTCCTTTGGGGGCCATCTGCTGATAACAGCTACTGAATGTCACTGCATGGCTGATAAGAACTACAGCATCCTATTGGAAGATGTGAGCCCAGAGGGAGGAGCCAAGCATTCCTACCCGGATAGAATCTGGAGATTCTGGAACACCAGCACAGCTTCTGCACTGGATTGCCCAGAGGAACAGCAGCTGCCTCTTCTTCCCCTGGATCTTCAGAGGCAGAGACTGCACCTTTCTCCAGGATCCCTGCTCCAGCAGAACCAGCCCTGACACTGCAGGAGGGCTGAGCCACAATTCCAATGGGACTGCTGCCAGCACCCTGACCCACAGGGTGTCAGGCTGTGTTCTGACTCTGGCAGTGTTGCTTTGATTCACTGCATTGTTTATTTTATCCTTTGATTTTCTTCCCTAGTAAAGAACTGTTATTTCCTGCTCCCATATTTTATGCCCGAGAGTCCCTTAATTTAAAATTTACAGCAATGTGGGGCGAGGGGGTGGTTTACACTCTCCATTTCAGGGGAGACTCCTGCCTTTCAAACCAAGACATACAGGAGCAACCCGGGATAGTGCAAGGTGTCCCTGCCCATGACAGCGGTGGAATGGGATGAACTTTAAGGTGTCTTCCAACTTGAACCATTGGATTCTTTGAAACAGAGAAAATGAAAATAAACATCTTCTCCTTCTTCCCGCTGATTCTTGGGGCTGGTTTCTGCAGAACAGGCAGGCTCTGCAGTGTGTGCAATGACAAGAATCAGTTTAAAGCCCTACTTTCTTGTAGTCCCTGTTGCTCTCCTCCTCGGCGCGGCTGCTGAGCGCGGCGAGCCGGTTCTCCCTGCGGCTGTAGGCGCTGGAGCGGCCGGAGGCGCGCTCGCCGTACGACGAGTCGCTCGTGCTGGGGTTCGTAGCTGCCTCCAACCTGAAACACGAGCAACATCCAGCACTGTGGAGCTGTGGGAACTTGTAACAGCCAGCACAGAGCCCAGCTGGTTGGGACTGCAGGGAGGGCAGACCCGGCTGAGCCAGTGGGAGCACCCTCTGCTTGGCCCTGGGCATCGCTGCTCAAAACCTGGCAGCCGCCACCACTACAACACCTGAAAAAATCCCAGGGTACCAGCCCAGCCTCCCATGGGCACTGACTTCCCACAAACCTCTCATCTCCAGGGTGGGAACCAGCTCCATTTTTAAGAGGGCACTGAGGTTAACCATTTGGGGAGTTAAAGTTCCACAGCTTAGCTGTGGCACCAGAAGCAAACTGGTGCCACAGCTAAGCTCAGGAAAGGACCAAATAGCCAGTACCAGACTGGATTTGAAGCACAGGGAATCCTCAAAGGCATACAAAAACATGCTGCCAATAAATATTACACAGAAAAAAAAAGAAAGAAAAAAATAAAATTCTTACCTGGAAAGTCTTTCATGCTGAAGGAAAAAAAAAAAAAAAAAAGAAAGGAAAAGGTAATTAATAATGAGAATGAAACATTCAATTCAAAACTGCAGAGCTTCCAGGCATCAGCAATTTCCCACCTCAGATATTAGCACCCAGCTCAGGCCAGGCTACACAGTGATCTCCCAGCCCAAACTGGGAATCTCCAATCTCTGCCTGAATCTTCAACTGCTTCAGCTCCTCTGAAGCACTTATTTCACTCACCTAAGAAATCCTGAACATTGCTGTTCAAATTCTCATTTCCAGAACTGAAACACCTTCCCTGGAATCCAAACTAATCTACTGTTTCCCTTTTCCAGTGAAGTTATTCTTCCTGACTATGATCACTGTGCTGAGTGATGTGGGTGAGGGAGATGAACAGACACAGGCATCTCCCAGTGTTTGTGCTGAACTTGAGAAAATCATAAACATTCTTCTCTCCATGGGCAAGCAGCTCCCCATGGAGAAAAGCTTCACTGTGGCAGACAGAGACACAACAGCAGCTGCAGGAGGGAGGGAGAAGATCCTTACACCAGGGTGGTTGGAGTCTCTGCTGGGTTCTTCTTTCCCCATCAACCCAAACCTCTGCTGTGCTGTCCTGGATTGCCTTTGGACATTGAGGGGCTGGAGCATGTCCAGAGAGGGGAATGGAGCTGAGGAAGGGTCTGGAGCGCCAGGAGCAGCTGAGGGAGCTGGGGAAGGGGCTCAGCCTGTACAAGGGGGGACCTGGGTCTGGGCCCAGGGAACAAGGGACAGGACATGAGGAAGGGCCTCAAGTGATGTCAGGGAGGTTCAGGCTAGCTGCGTATCAGGGAAAATTTCCTCCTTGAAAGGGTGGTCAGGCCCTGGCACAGGTTGCCCAGGGCAACAGTGGTCACACTCCCCAGAAATATTCAGAAAATATACAGATGTGATATCTGGGGTCATGGTTTAATGGTGAACTTGGCAATGCTGGGAAGTTTGGGCTCAATGATTTTAGAGGGCTTCCCCAACTCAATAATGATTCTATGAATATCCAACAGAGGCTTAATGTAGTAAACCACCATTTCAATGACATTTCTGGATCGAATAGTTCCTTCCTACAGTTGCATAAATCCAGTGGTGACAGCATCACTATCCTGTGGGACATGCTACACTGACAGTCACCTCCTCTGACAGACATTTACTCAAATTCCAGGTGCATTCCAACTCTTTATCCTCCCTTGAACTGGAAGTTGAGCCCAGTATTCCTCTGTTGTTTTATCAGTAGCATCACTGTTCTGAGGGAGCACAAACCCCCCACAGGCACTTCCAGCCAATTCCCTCAGCTCTTTTTAACAGAGTCAACACAAAGGACATCAGAGCAGATGAAAGGTCAGGCTTTTTGTGCCCAGACATGCTTGCAGTGCTGTGCTGTCAGCTACACCAGTAAATCCAGTGCTAAGGCCTCACTGGGAGGCAGATGTGCTGCCTGTCTGGCGCCCACTCCTGCCTGGCACACAGACAATGCCTGCCTCTGATCATGGGCAGGGATCTGGGAGTACACCCCATGGAGAGAGGGATTAAGTCACCCAGTGGACAAGTGACCCAGCCACCCCTCCACTGCAAGCCTGAGGAGCAGGGGGCAGCTCCCAGAGCATCCTGCCCAGTGCCCAGCCCTGCCTGCTGCTTGCCAGGACACAGCAACCCATCACCTGCACCTGGCTGCTGAGGTTTGAACTCATCCCAGCCTAATGTGACCCTGATCTGGCATCCTGAATCAGGACAGGAAGGTGCCTAGGGAGTCTGCAAAGCGTGGGCTCTGCAGCACAGCCTCTGACATGCTGTGTTGTGAGCACCAGCACCAGGAAAATGAACTGCTGGACCCTGCACGTGGAGCCTCGAGGATGGACCACAGCTCAGGCAAAGCTGCTACCTGCAGATCAATCAAAAGGACAAGCAAACCCTGCTATGGATTAGCACATTCTCCCTCCAGCTGTGCCCACAGGGCCATCCTTAGCCAGGCTCTTGGGCAGGTCTAGTGCCTGTCTTAGGTTGCAAGATGCAGCTGGGGGTGCAACTGGGCATTCTATCCCCATCTGTCAGAGCTGGGGCAGTTCTCTGCTTTTCATGGGGCAGTTTTCTTTATCTCTGCCACAGCCAACCCTCCCTCCAGGAGATCTCTGCTGTTACTGGGCCATTAATTATCAATTATCTTCTGCTGTCCATGGCCACTGAGTGTCCCTGCAGGGCTGATCCAATCACAGCATCCCGTGGGAGATGCTCCGCCCAGGGGAGGAGCCAAGCATTCCTGCCTGGATGCAATCTGAGCCTGGCACAGCACAGCAGCCTTTGCCCCCTGCACTGCCAGAGGAGCAGCTTTCTGCTGCCCTGCATGGCCAGAGGGAGCCCAGGCCCATCTGCAGCAGCCCTGGAGCTGCAGAGGAAAACTCCCCCCTTGTGCAGGATCCCTGCTGCAGCAGAGCCACAGCTGGCACTGCAGGAGGGCTGAGCCCCCATGGCATGGGGCTGGGACACCCCCTGGCACACAGGGGGCAGGGCATGTTCTCACTCTTTCAGTGGTTTGTTTTGGTACTATTGCATTTGTATTTTTAATTTTCCTATAAAAGAACTGTTATTCCTATTCCCATATCTTTGCCTGAGAGCCCCTTAATTTCAAAATTATAACAATTCAGAGGGAGGGGGTTTATATTTTCCATTTCACAGAAGGCTCCTGCCTTCCTTAACAGACATTTGACTTTCCAAACCAAGACACAGCCCCACCCTGTAGGTACCACACCCAAAGCTCCAGGAGGCCCCAAGCTACAGCCCTGAGCCACAGCAGCGGGTCCAGCCTGGCACTATTTTATTTGCTCTAATAAATTCTCTTTCTTCTTTTCATCTTAGAGGTGAGAAACCTTCCAAGGAAGACAGCAGATGCATTTCCACCCTGGCTAAGCCCTGCTGCACCTCCACAAGCCATGCTGGATGCTGTCTGGGAAGCATTTCATGCCACTCAATGTTGTGACAGGGACACAGCCCTCTTGTCCAAAGAGCCCTGGCTCAGGCCATGCTCTGTGTGACACCTGAAGGCAGCAAGCTGGGACAGTTTCTGTACAGATGGCTACTGCAGAGGGCTGTTAGAATGACAGACCACAAATCCAACCACGTCCTGGGCTCATGCAGGGGAAGGGGAATTCTGCCCCTGTGCCCAGCTCAGGTGAGGCCCCACCTGCAGAGCTGCCCCAGCCCTGGCTTCCAGCACAGGAAGGAGCTGCAGCTGCTGAAGTGATTCCAGAGGAAGCCACAGAGATGCTCAGAGGGCTGGAGCCCCCCTGCTCTGGAGCCAGGCTGGGAGAGCTGGGGATGCTCACCTGGAGAAGAGAAGGCTCTGGGGAGATCTCAGAGTCCCCTCCTGTGCCTAAAAGGGCTTCAGAAGAGCTGGAGAGGGCAAGGATCTGGAGTGACAGGACAAGGGGGAATGGCTTCCACTGCCAGAGGGCAGGGTGACTTGTGATATTGGGAAGAAATTCTTCCCCGTGAGGGTGGTGAGGTCCTGGCACAGCTGCCCTTGCATCCCTGGCAGTGTCCAAGGCCAGGCTGGACAGGGCTTGGAGCACCCTGGGCTGGTGGAAGGTGATCCTGCCCATGGCAGGGCTGGGAGGGGATCACCTTTGATGGTCCCTGTAACGGACAGCCCTGTTCACTAAACCCCGATATAGACAATCATGTGATTGAGAAATACATGGTCAGCCCCGTATGATTGTGATTAAGAGATACATGGTCAACCATATGATTAAGAAATACATAACCGCATAACCTAAAAATAATATATATATCAAGTTACTAATGTTTGCTAAATTCAACCATGTATTGCGCAAATACAAACCATGCGAAAGGCTAAGGTTTTAGGAACTAAGAAGAGCTAGCAGAGAAACAGAAACTAGCCAAACACCACCCCATATAAGGAAGGCAAGAGCTCTGAGGTCACGAGTACAGGCCTGAGGAAGACTTCAAGCCTTCATCCAGCGACCACCAGAGGGTAGAAGACGACCCCCTAGCAACAAGTGGAGCATGCGCCAAGGGAAGAACACGTCTACGGAAATGGACTAGTATAAAAAGGGAACTTGTGAGATACTGGGTGCGGCAGTTGGTGGAGTTGGACTCCCCTGTCGCCCAGCGCTGTTTTGCTTATTACCTATGCTTGCTTTAATTAATAAATTCTAATTGGGCAACTTAACTCGTTGCGGAGTTCCATTTATGACAGTCCCTTCCCACCCAAACCAGTCTGGCATTCTAGGATTCTACAAAGGGTTTCCCATTTTCAGCCACACACGCTGATCTCTCCATGGTGCTTTGTGAGCTGAGCTTTCAACATTTGTTTCCTAAACCCCTCGACAGCCTGAGAGCTCCTTTTGAATCCTCCCAACCTCCCCTGAAGAGCTGGAGAAGGGAATTACACTGATGAACAAGGCTCTTGTTGAAAGTTTTTTGTGCACTTCATGCTAATCCCCTTCAGCGATGACTTTTGATACGATGACAAATGGCTGGGCAAGTAATCCACTCCCTAGCAAGCCTGAGTTACTGCAGCAAATGCAGGTACTAAAGGATTTGAACAATGCTGGGAAACACCCCGTGGCTGGGCAAGGTGACATGGAATCCAGGCAATGAACCCAGTCAGGTCCCTGAGCCAGCCAAGGCACTTGCAGCAAGAGGAAAAACCATTTCTGTCCTTTTTCCCTCTAAGAAATGAGAATTTCCATATGCAGGGGGAGCAGGGGCATGCTTCCACAAACGAAGGCTGGGGTAAGAAGGAATCATTTTAAACATACACAGCAAAAAGGGGGAAACCCCTCAGGTTTATTGTATTTATGACTTTGCTGTGATGGATACTGCAATGGCTTGGTTCAGACTGTGACTGTCTCTGTGTGTTTAAAGAAAAGCAAAGTGCCAGATGAGAGGGGAGGCATTGCTGCTGCTGTCAGCACTGAGACAGCCACCCTGCAGTAACCTGGAACCATGGAATGACAGCACCATTAAGGATGAAAAAGCCCTCTAAGAGAAGAACAGTGAAGTTGGGAAAGGGGCTCAGCCTGGAGAAAAGGAGGTTCAGGGGGCCCTTCTGGCTCTGCACAACTCCTGACAGGAGGGGCAGCCAGGGTGGGGGTCAGGCTGTGCTCCAGGGAACAGGGACAGGACGAGAGGGAACGGCATCAAGGGAAGGGTCAGGTTGGATAACCGGGAAAACTTCTTCCCTGAAGGGCTGGTCAGGCCCTGGCACAGCTGCCCAGGGCAGTGGTGGAGTCAGCAACCCTTTAAAAGTCTTTCAAAAACATGTGGATGTGGCACTTGGGACATGGGCTAGCAGGGAACATGGCAGTGTTCACTCAAAGATCTTAGAGGGCTTTTCCAACCTCACTGACTCTGTGATTCCATGATTCTGTGGAACACTGGAGGAGGTGTTTAACTGAGACATCTCTGCCATTTGTTCAGAGAGAGACAAATGTCTTCAGAGGCCACTGGGATGTCTCACTGGAGACAGTTTCAGCAGAGAACAGCTGCATTCCTGCACAGTTCTGCCCAGTGCTTGACCACAGCATCTTTGGAACCCTCTCCGTGTGCTTCCAGCTGCACATGCTCCATCAGAGCAGCCCCCACTGGCCCTGCCTGCACTGCCCTGTCCTGTCAAACAGCCCCAAATATTCACTGGAATTCCTGCAGCACTGGCTGGCTCCCTGTGCTGCCCATGGCAGTGAGGAAGGAGGTTGTTTGCTCAGAGAGGAAATTCCAAGGTGAGAGTGAGAAGGTGAAGGACAAAACTCTTCTTCCTTCATTGCTGGGAACGAACAGAGGGAATGAAGAGCTGAGGCATCACACGTGCACCTGACTGAGCTGGTGCAAGAAGGGTTTTTTCCTTCCTGACTTTCCTGAAGGGAATTGTTAGGGTTTCTGAGGGGATGCTGAGAAACTGCTGTATCTACTCCAGTCATTATCAATAAATGCACTGGAGGCTTTTTTCCTTCCCTGGCAAATTTGGAGCAGCACTGCAGTTTTGCCCAGATTCATTTATTTCCCCTGGGATCAAAATTCAACTAAAAACATCAAGAGCCAGGGAAGCATCGAGTTGTGAAATTATCCTTCCATAATCTAAAGAGGGTCAGAGCACTGCAGGGGTTGGGATGGGGGAACAGGCTGTCCTGGTTCAGAATCCAGCTGAGCTGAGCCTGGCTGCTGCTGCCCACACACCCATGGGGGGGACTTCCAAAGGAAAACAAAAGCATGGAGCACTTGCAGACTTGCTGCTCCAGATTGCAAGGCAAGATGTATTCTGTTACCATCTGTATGGCAGTTGTCTTTTGTTAAGTGGGCAGTTTGCCTTATCTCTCTCTGAGTGATCATAATCACACCTCCCTCGGGGGAGGACACCTGCTGATAACAGCTACTGAATGTCACTGCATGGCTGATAAGAACTACAGCATCCCATTGGGAGATGTGAGCCCAGAGGGAGGAGCCAAGCATTCCTACATGGATAGAATCTGGAGATTCTGGAACACCAGCACAGCTTCTGCACTGGATTGCCCAGAGGAACAGCAGCTGCCTCTTCTTCCCCTGGATCTTCAGAGGCAGAGACTGCACCTTTCTCCAGGATCCCTGCTCCAGCAGAACCAGCCCTGACACTGCAGGAGGGCTGAGCCACAATTCCAATGGGACTGCTGCCAGCACCCTGACCCACAGGGTGTCAGGCTGGGTTCTGACTCTGGCAGTGTTGCTTTGATTCACTGCATTGTTTATTTTATCCTTTGATTTTCTTCCCTAGTAAAGAACTGTTATTTCCTGCTCCCATATTTTTGCCTGAGAGCCCCTTAATATAAAAATTTATAGCAATTCAGAGGGGTGGGAGGGCTTACATTCTCCATTTCAGGGGAGGCTCCTGCCTTCCTTGGCAGACTCCTGTCTTTCCAAACCAAGACACATGCTCACAAGCTTCTGGTAATCCTCAGGTGTTAGAGCTCTCACCACAGAGATCCCATCACCTTCCCTCCCATTCATCTCATGGTGGGCAGCACATCCAGGTAGGGCTGAGGTGGTGGAGGACACTGAAGGGGGTCAGCCCATTTTGCTAGCTCAGAGATCATCCAACCCAGGAGGGCTGGAAAATCAGCAAGATCTGAGATGGGACCCAAGAAAAAGGGCGAAGAACACCACAGAACCATGGAATCACAGGATGGTTTGGGGTGGAAGGGACCCCAATGCTCATCCTGCTCCACCCTCTGCCATGGGCAGGGACACTTTGCACAATCCCAGGTTGCTCCAAGCCCTGCCCAACCTGGCCTGGGGCACTGCCAGAGATTCTCAGGGTGCTGACATTGGTCAGTCTGAGGGAAAGGCACAGCTGGGTACTGGCTGTGGCTCCACCTGCCCAGGTGCTGGGATGCTGCCTTGTGCCAGGAATACCATCCAGGACTGATTTTACAAATGTACTTGGACTGTGGAGGGCAGGAGCCTTCCCTCAAAAACCAGAAAATCTTGCAGCTGTTGGGAGTTCAGTGATGAATAATTTAAACCAAATTCCTCATGGAAGGTTTCAATAAAATACAGCCCTGAACTGCAGTGACAAAAGGGGGATTGGCTGCTGCTTTTGCCAAGGCAGAAACTGCCCTAATTGCTTCCAATTGCATTCTGTGGCTGAGGTTGGAGCCAGTGAAGGCACAATTCCCTACTATTTACATTTTTTCAAGAAAAAAGAAAAAAAAAACCAACAAGGAAGAAAAGGAAACAAAATAGATGCTTTGGGAACATTTTATACTTCTCTATATCCAACTGGCCAATCTCAGGACTGTGTACACTATTTTAAGAGAGCTGTCAAGGAATTTATTTTGGTGTGTTTTCTCTCAGAAATCCTGATCAATGCCAATGATTAATTAACCACCATGTAATGAGATGCAGGGGCACAGCTCCAGCTCTGTCCTTCTTTAAGCAACAGGGGAAGTTTTAGAAACCCCTCAAATTATATTCTTCTGCTGGCAAATATCCTCTTGATGAGCTGTGTTTATTTTAGAAAGTAAATGTAAAATAAAGCCAGCTGGTTTTGGGGTTCTTTCCCTTTTATAAGCAGAAGTCACTATGTTCCTGCAGTTACGTAGCTCAGCTGCCCCTACATGAGCTCCAGGCTGATGTGTGTTCCAAAGGACACCCTCCCCCTCTTAGGAGCATCAAATCCTGAGCAGGAAGGGGTCCATGAGGATCCAGCTCACCTCCTGGCCCTGCACAGACACCCCAGCAATCCCACCCTGGGCATCCCTGGCAGCGCTGCCCAAGCACTCCTGGAGCTCTGGCAGCCTCGGGGCCGTGCCCATTCCCTGGGGAGCCTGGGCAGTGCCAGCACCCTCTGGGGCAGAACCTTTCCTGAGATCCAGCCTGACCCTCCCCTGGCCCAGCTCCAGCTGCTCCCAGGGGTCCTGTCCCTGTCATACAGAGCAGAGATCAGAGCTGCACCCTCAGGCCTCAGGGTGAACAGACCAAGTGCCCTCAGCTGCTCCTCATGTGGCCCCTTCAGACCCTTCCCTATTTCTGTGTCCCTCTTTTGGACACTCTCCAACAACTTCAGATCCTTCTTACATTGCAGTGCCCAAAACTGTCCCCAGAACTGAGGTGAGGCTGCACCAGGGCAGAGCAGGACACTGCTGAGGATAGGAATCCTCCAGGAGCCAGTGCAGCCAGAGCTGAGCTGGAAGGAAGAGAAGGCAGGAGGAGGCTGCCTGGGACACCTCAGACCATCCCCAGTGGGTACAGCTCAGGTCGGTGTTCCCCTCCAGCTGCATTTGTCACTCCAAGCAGGAATGGCTGGGATCAAGTTTAGTTTTTTAGTGGGCGCAGAATAATTCGAAGGTCTGGCTGAACTCTACTTTTGAGAGTTATTTTGAGGTCATTGCCTCCCTCAGAAAGCTGCTCCTCTGACCTGAGAGTTGTGGTTTGTGCAGCATCCTGTTAGCTCCACTGGAGTGATGGATGTGCTGCTTCCAGCTCGAGCCTGCAAGCGTGCAAATGCAAGGATTCCAAAATCCTTGGATATGATTAATAATCCAGTGCAGCCAAACCACCTCCATGTAACCTCCAACTCCCCAAAGCCTGATGCAAAATATGTTTTCTCAAACTATAAATCAATAAACTTTGCTTAAGAAAAACTGCTTTTACTGAAGCATAACATTAAAAGCTTCTCCAAGATGGAATAGTGGCTTTGGCAGCTGGCTGCAGCAGATCCCATCGTTTTCAGTACAAACAGCACATATTTAATCAGAAACAAACATCCAGGGCTGTGAGGGACTGATGGCCACATCTCCTGCCATCACAAACAAACTACAGTTGGAACAGTTGTCATGTGTACCATGGCCAGCCTGTGGCTCTGTGCTCCAAAACTCTCTCATGGACCATGGGCTTTCCAGCAGCTGCAGTTTATTCCCATTGTCTCTTGGGGATAAAACTCACCGTGTAAAACATCAGGCTGGATAGTATTTTAATTTAGGAAAGGCCATAGTTCTGAAACCCAGGGTTCATTGCCCTTTTTCCCTTCTTTTCTAAGGGATCAAATTTTATTGGTGAAAAATTTAATTTCGCAAAGCGACGTGATCTTAGACAAAACTCTCCAGACGTGTGGAAATAAAAACCGAGCGGCCAAGTGACATGAGAGGAAAAGATTTCTACTCCTAAATTTCTTCCAGATGAGAATGCCATAGGTCTGCAGGAACCCCTTCCCTGCCCTGAAAACCTCTGGCAGGATGTTCTCAGATGTTTCATTAGGGATTTGAATACTCCTGAAGCAGCAGTGAGGGAGAGAGCTGCCAGAGCCAACCAGCAACTTTTCAGTATGAAGTTCACTCCAAGATTCAGTGAACAGCTCCTGAGGCAGCAGCCACATTCCCACAACAGCACTGTGGGCACAGGCAGCACATGGAGCAAGACTGAAATCAGGGAATCACAGAACTCTGAAGACTGGAAAAGCCTCTAAGACCATCAAATCCAAATGCTACCCCAGCACTGCCACATTCACCACTAACTCATGTCCCCAGGTGTGATATCCCTGGTGCCACATCCACATGTTTTCTGAGCACTTCCTGGGATGGTGACTCCATCTCT
Source organism: Melospiza melodia melodia (assembly GCF_035770615.1). Taxonomy (NCBI): domain Eukaryota; kingdom Metazoa; phylum Chordata; class Aves; order Passeriformes; family Passerellidae; genus Melospiza; species Melospiza melodia. The sequence goes on along the minus strand of NC_086221.1, from coordinate 2,727,721 downwards.
GCCCAGGGCAGCCTAAGCCAGTGCCTGACCACCTTTTCATGGAAGTCTTCCTCAATATCCAACCTGGACCTCCCTCAGCACAACTTGAGGCCATTTCGTCTTGTCCTGCTGCTTTTCACTTGGGAGCAGAGAATGATGCCCACCCAGCAGTGCTGGGTTAATGTCTGGACTCAGTGATCTTAGAGCGCTTTTCCAACCTTAATGATTCCATGATTATGATTCTGTGCACCACCGCCTATGAAGAGCACAAGTAGAGCAGCCAGTACAGAGGGAAATGGATGAACTGGGCTCTGTGTCTCTTCCAGCCCTATTTTTGATGGGTTTGTGTTCATTTTATGAAAACCAGAACTCTAGTGGGCCCCTGCAGGGAAGCAGACACTGGTTTCCAGCTCAGCAGGATGAAGTGGTTTGCTCTCACAGAGGTTCCACCCACTCTCCCCATCACTCCTGTGGCTGCTCATTCCCATCCTGCAGCACTTCCCCCTTTCTCTGTCCCTGGTTTTGTGGCTGTACCATTAACTGACTCAAATTAAGGGCATTGTTTTTCTCCTCCTCCCTTCATCCCTTTCAAAGTCCCAACTGATTCCCAGCTCTGGTGGAACCTCAGGCTGCCCCTGACCTTGTGACCTCCTGCAATGAGCCGTGGTTCCAAGGCTGAGCTATCCTGAGGGATTGCTCTCCAACTGCTTAACCAGCTTCTCCAAAGGCAACACCTCTGAGCAGGCAGCTGAGGGTCAAACAGGAGCTGTAAATGAGGCTGAGGTGTTACATCAGGTCCTTTCCAAATCATCCATGACCCTCAGAGCCTTTAACAGTTAACAGCCTCCCTGCTCCAGCTTTGGCTTGGATCAATTCTGCTGCTGGGGAGGGAGGAGAGCTGAAGGAACTTCAGCCTCAGGGACAGAGGCTGTTCAGCCCACGGGTCACAGCAATGCCCTGACCATCTTGTTTATTCATCCAGATGCAGGAGCATCGTCTGGCTACTGAGTCACAGCAGGGAACATCTCATGGGTGGTGCCCTGGGAATTACCACAAGTTCCCAATATGTTTCCAGATATGGACATTTACAGAGGAGAACTCAAAAAAAAAAAACAACCCCAAGGACAAACAAGGGAGAAGGATTTCATCCTGATACCCATCTGAGAAACACTGTGCTGGAGGAATAACCAGAGACAGAACAAAGCAGGGTGCTGGAGAACACAGACAAAGGTTAATTGCCTGAAAGTTCAAGTATCAGTATCCCACATTTTTTGCTGGCTGCTGGGAGAGAAGGGAATCATTTCCACAAACACTGTGTAACTAGTCAGCAATCCAGAAATGAGACAGAAACTGTCATGACACAACTTAAATTTGATCCTCTTTCAATTTATGCGGCATCACTTTTATCACAACCAAACGGGTCCAAGCCACTAAATGGAAACCCAGGAAGGTAAAGGTTCATGGAAAAATATTTTCATAACACTTTCTATTCTGTAATACACTGGCAGTGGCAGCACAGCAAGTTCAATGATTCATAGCAGAAAACCTCATGTGAGAATAAACCTGTGACCAGGAATATCTGAAAGGGATGGAACCTGTTGCAAAAACACCACAGAGCAAAAACTGACCCTCTGACACATTTCTGTTCCAAACTGGAGGAAGGCTATAATCCTAGCAGGCGTTTGTAATGACCTCCCAGCACTCTGGGACATTGACTTTTTACATGAGCAAGTGACAGGACAAGTGGGGGGAACAGTTTTAAAGTAAGAGAGGAAAGATTTACATCAGATATCGGGAAGAAATTCTTCCTGCCCCATGCCTGGAAGTGTCCAAGGCCAGGCTGGATGGGGCTTGGAGCAACCTGGGCTAGTGGGAGGTGTCCCTCCCCATGGCAGGGGGTGATGAGATGAGCTTTAAGGTCCCTTTAAACCAAATAATTCTGGGATTCCGTGATTCTATGATCACTGAAACATTAACACCAACCCTGTCAGTGTGATTTGCATGCTGAGCACCTGCAGCTCAGCCACTCACTCACATTTCAGTGCATTAGCTTTTCCTTTTGCTGCAAGATTGGCTTTGCCTTCCCGCCGTGTGTGTGCACAGGAGCGTGGCAGCCTCGGTGCATTTGCTGCCATGGCAATCAGTGCTCAGAGCCCTGCTCAGAGCAGCTCAGGCTCGTGTGGGGCTCCTTAACACAGACACTGCTTTGGGAATGGCTGCTTTTTATACTCAAGCATTGCTATCAAGTGACTCGCTGCAAACATACGGCCCTTAAAAGGTGATGCTCCTACATCCCATATTTCACCCAGCACGGCTCCTTCAGATGCTCCAATGAAAGGCTGAATAGAATAAATCAGTGCAGACCACTGCATACACTTAGAGCTTTATTGCTGAGCTCTTCCTGAGAAAATTCAGCTGGAAAGCTCAGGTAATGTACTCTGAAGGTGGCTTAACAAGGGAGGGGTCTAACATCAGAGGGAAGAGCCTTGCAGTGAAAGTGTGAGCATGGACAGAACAAGGAGAATTGTACAGTCTCTCTTGAGGAGTGAGTAACAACCATCAAGCAGCTACTTCACAACTGAGCTGGGCAGAGAACGGAGAGAGCAGCCCTGGGGGGAAGGACATGGGGTGTTGGTGGATGAGAAGGACATGGGGGTGTTGGTGGATGAGAAGGACATGGGGTGTTGGTGGATGAGAAGGACATGGGGGTGCTGGTGGATGAGAAGGACATGGGGGTGCTGGTGGATGAGAAGGACACGGGGGTGCTGGTGGATCAGAAGGACATGGGGGTGTTGGTGCATCAGAAGCTCAGCCCCAGCCCCGTGCTCTGGCCCCCCAGACCCCCCTGTGCTGGGCTGATCCCCCAGGGGGCAGCAGGGCAGGGGGGGATTCTGCCCCTGTGCCCTGCTCAGGTGAGGCCCCACCTGCAGAGCTGCCCCAGCCCTGGGCCCAGCACAGGAAGGAGCTGGAGCTGCTGGAGAGAGCCCAGAGGAGGCCACGGAGCTGCTCTGAGGCCTGGAGCCCCTCTGGGAGAGCGGGGGATGCTTATCTGGAGAAGGTTCCAGAGAGTCCTCAGAGCCCTTTCCAGTGCCTAAAGGGGCTTCAGGAGAGCTGGAGAAGGACTTTGGACAAGGGCTGGAGGGACAGATCAAGAGGAAATGGTTTCCCATTGCCAGAGGTCAGGGTTAGATGGGTTATTGGGAAGGAATTTTTGGCTGTGAGGGTGGGCAGGCCCTGGCACAGGGTGCCCAGAGCAGCTGTGGCTGCCCCTGGATCCCTGGAAGTGTCCAAGGCCAGGCTGGACAGGGCTTGGAGCAACCTGGGACAGTGGAAGGGGTCCCTACCATGGGACAATGTGGGCTTTAAGATTTCTTCCAACCCAAACTATTCTGGGATTCTAAGTGATAACAGCCACTACTGAAACAGCAGCCCACACACATCAATGACAATTTTAAATCTTGATGGTCTTTTTTACAGCAAAAAAATATCAGCTAATAAATCAAGAAGGAGCAGTTTATATAAAAGCGGAAGGTTTGACAAAGAGATGGAAAACAAATAAAAAGCTGCAATTGGAATCTCTGCAGAAAGTTAGGAGCATTCATTCTCCTTAACCTTCGTTTTCCCACCTAACCAATAGCTGTGGAGAAGAACAAGGGTTACAAAGTACCACCAGAAACAGATGGATAATCTAAACACAAACTACACCGTACTTTCTTTCATATGAACAAAATGACCAGCCCAGCAGTAATAGGAATGAAAAAAAAAAAATAAAAATTCAGTCCTTGACATCACTCTCACCCTTCCAGTCTGTCATTTATTTGCTTAAATGCACACAACAGGTTTCATGCCACTGGATGCCTATTACATTCTTGGAAGTGAAAATTATTTTTTTTCAGGAGGAGAAACCTCAAGCTAAATCACTATGGTGCAAAACATGATGACAAGGTACCCACTGCCAAACACTTGAAGCTTGTGCCAAATATTGGGACCATCTGAACTGATTTCAAAGGGGTTTGGGTTTCCTCTTTTGAGGAACATCCTCATTAAAGCAACACTTAGCCTGGGGGATTGAACAGGATTTGTGTATTTTAGTTTGTGGTGGTCCCAGGGCTATGGGACAGTGCTGCCCTGGCACAGGGACCCCATCCCACTGTCACCAGAAGCTCCTGTGCAGGGATATTCCCTCTCATGGATTGCATGAGTTCACTGCAGAGTGCTCCCTTCCTTAGCTGTGCATTTGGGGACTTCCCATCAATCAAAGGAGGAAAAAGCCCAGGCAACATTATCCTAACTCCTAAGGAGGGGCATTCCTAAGGAAGCAGCAGTGCAGGTGCAGAGGGGATGCCACAGGAAACTGCTGGGCAAATGACATCTAATGGAGCTTTTGGCAGTGACACCTTGACCAGTCAAACCTCCTTTGCTTCTGCAGGAGTTTTCTCCCTGTGTGCACCATGTGTGAGGCTCCTGCCTGCCTGTGTGAGCTCACAGCCCTGCTCAGAGCCCACAGCTCTGCTAGTGTCAATGGACTGCATGGAAAGATAAAAGACCCCAAGATATCACATTCCTACCTGCTTTATGAAGGGTGGTGGCTCCTCGTGGCACAGGCCTGTGACTGTGGGCATGGGGCAGTGGGTGGGGAGGAACAAACACATGGGAGAAACCCAGAGTAAACCAAACTCCCTTCTCTTGCTCATGGCAAAATTACATTGTCTTGGAGAAAGAGTTAACTCAGATCCTTATTTTAGCCTGAAGTCACTCCTGCCCTAATCAGCCTTTTAAGGCATGGGCTATTTCCATAACCCAGATAGCACCAGGGCTGTTTCCTACCCTGACTGAGTCCATGCTGCTGCCTTCCCCACCTGGTTTTTCCCTGCAGATGCTGTGGAGTCACAGCTGGCACTGCCTTACCACTGCAAGGATTTCTGTGCTTGTGTGTTGGCTCTCATCAAAACCTCACTAACAAGCAGCTCTTCTCCAGGCCCTCATTCCCACCTGGCACCTTTCTGTAACCACCTGAGAACTCCCACCTCCTTCTCCGATACCCACAGCTCCCCAGGAGCCTGCAAATCTCATTGTGGTGATGGAGAGAGAAACGAGCACCTCCTCCACCCACCTGAGAGTTCCCAGCACTTTCTCCAACACTCAGGGACCCTCAGGAGCTCTGCAGTCCCCCCATGGCTCTGGACAGAGAAACCAGCCCCTCCTGTCATCTGCTCCAGGCACAGCTCAGGGCTCTTGTGAGATGTTTGTCACTCACTCATGTGCCCAGATGCATAAGAGGGAGAAATGAGTCAGTCTGAACATGCCTGACCTTAAAAACTTGAGGTTTGAAAGAAATGAAACCATTTCCAGCACACTGGGATGGTTCCCCACCTGTTACCAGGCTGGTGATCAGCAGTGCAGCCCTTTAGGGAGGAGTGGTAAGCACAGAGCTTAAACTGATGAGGGAAGCCCAGCCAAGCCCATGGGGGAGAATTTTAGATTATCTGAACCATCCCAAAGCCACTACAGCTGCAGAAGGAAGGAACCACCTGCTCCTGATTGCAGTTAACAGCCCAGGGCAACCAACAGCCACAGAAGCCTTGAGGCTGAAGTTCCCTAGGTCAGGAACTGCTTCCATTAATGCCACAGCAGTGAGTTAAAAATCAAGTATTTCGGGCAATACTTTTTCCAGACCAAGATCTGTCTCTTCCAACAGAGCAGGCAATGCATATCTGATTTGAGCAAATACCAGTGCTGGAATTAATTTAATGCTCCCGTCTAAAATTAGCCTGGCTGTTAAAAACTAATTCCTCCAGGCTTTGACTCCAGCATGATAATATTTCTTGATGGCGAAGAGGCTGCCTGCACAATGATACAGACCCAGAGGCTTTGTGACAGCTTCTCCCATGACAGGAGTTAGCAGCAGCATTGCTGGGAAGCATTCCCAACTTTCCAACACCTTGGGAGAGGAAGATACAGCTCTGGTGTGGGGAATACAGGTAACTACCTTGACTTGCCTCCTGCTACAGGTGGTCTTACTCAATTTTTTTGTGGTGTTGAAATTACTGAACTACAGCACCGGCCAGCTCAGCCCCAGGGGTGAAAGCTGAACATAAACCTTGTTTCACCAGCAATATCAAAGTGTTTATGGAAAAAGTGCAGTTTAACAAGCTGGTCAGGTTCTGCCTCGTTTTTACCAGGGAGGTTTTCATCCAGCAACAGCCTACCAGGCGAGCCACGTTCCAGGATAGGTGGAAACTACCATCCCAGCAATTCCCTCCACAACTAACACAGCTAATCCCAGTGCAGGGACTCTGGCAGCTGCTTAAAACCTGTTGCTGCAGAGGCACCATCCAAAGTTTCATTTAAACCATCCTCTTTCCAAAGGAAACCACAGGCACAGGTCTCCAAGGGTAAGACAACAAACCGCCAGCACTGGGCTGTGCCCAGAGCATGTGCTGAGCAGGGAATACAGAAAGGAAAAAGCTGCTTACTCTGAGAGTCTTTGCGATCGGGGAAGGAGAGGACGGGGGAGAGTCTGACTGAGACTTCCTGCTGCGAGTGTAATCCTTACTCCTGCTGTACAGGGACGACATGGCCTCGCAGGCTCTGAGCTGCAACACCAGGCGTGCTCTCCTGTCGCTCTACGGCGCTGGGCAGGTCCTTCTTCCAAGGTCAGAACAAACTAATTAAACTATTCACAGCTCTGGTAATTAAACCCTCCTGTTTAGGGTGTATAATTTTAGGCATTAATCTGCTGCAGGAAGACCTGAGGCTCCACAAGGTTTCTTGTCCGAGCAGAAGCAGAGAAGGTGTCAAGGACTCGCTGTGCTCCAGTGCCGGGCGCTGCTCTGTGCCAGCCTCACTGCCTGGGCCCCGTCCCGGCTTCTCCGCAAAAGGACATTTCCCCTGCCTCGGGCCCAGGAGGATCAACCTCTCCCCAGAAGTGCAGGAGGCAGAACTCCCGGCTCAAGGAGAGAGCTGGAAACTGGCTGGGTATATCTACACACGAAGCTTTTGCCAAAATAAGCTAAAAAAAGGAAAGGAAAAGCAAACCCCGATTTACTCCGGAGCGCGGCCGCAAGCTCTGCCCCTGCTGCATGGAGCCGCACGTTTTAAGTGAAACACAAAAGCATAAATCAGGAACAAACGCTGGTTTGGAAAGGGGCAGTCCAGCTGAAGTTGGGTTTTGTTCCATCCTCCTTCTCCTCCTCCTCCTCCTCCTCCCCCCTCCGGCGCCCTTACCCACGCACAGGCTTCTCCCGTCCCTTCCCTCCCGCCGCTGCCTCCTGACATTCTGACATTCCAGATCCTGACTCGCTCCAAGAGGAATGCTGGAGGGCAGCCAGCAGCAGCGATTCACTTTCAGCTTGGGATTTGGGCTGCCAAATTGGGTTTGGGATTGGTTTTGGGATTTGGGCAGGAAAAAAAATGAAAAAAAAAATGGAAGGGAGAGAAGAGAAAATCCCTCTCGAGCTTCTGAGGCCTGGTGGGCTGTGAGTGGGATGTTGGAGGTGAGCTGAGAGCACTTTGCTGAGGCTAAATTCCAGAAGTTCTGTGTGGCTGCAACAAAGGGAGATGATTTAAAGGCCACGGAGCAGCTCATGCCATGAAAGGGAGGACACACTTGGACAGCACAACAAGATTTCTGTTGTTTGCTCACAAGCCTGTTTGAGCTGTGCAAGGGCGGCAGAGCTTGTGTAATGTACCCTGGTTCAAGGGAGCCTTTCAAGGAGGAGGGAGAGGAGCTCGGGTGAAAGGACAGAGGGTGTGGGGAGCACGTGCCTCTCCCAGACTCCCCTCTCTCTGCCCAGCTCTGCCCAAGCTCACTGGAAGGGGTGAGATGGCTCCCTGCAAAGGTGGCCGTGTGTCCCTCGTGTCCCACTGCAATGGGCCCATGGGATGCTCGCCTGAAAAATGCCTCAAACCAGCTCACATAACCACAGAGAACCACAGAATGGCTGGGGTTGGGAGGCACCTCTGGAGATCATCCAGTCCAACCCCCCTGTCAAGGCCGGGTCCCTTAGAGCAGGTGCCTGTCCTGTCCTGCATCAGCAGCATCTGTCCTGCTCCAGCTTCACATCTGCTTAATATCAAACATTTCCTACCAAGGCCAGGCTGGAAGGGGCTTGGAGCAACCTAGGACAGTGCAAAGTGTCCCTATCATGGCAGTGGAGTGGAGTGAGATGAGCTTTAAGGTCTTTTCCCATTCAAACTATTCTGTGAAGTGCAGAATAGTATCTATATTAAAGTATTTTAAGAGTATTATCCCACTCTGCATTGCTCTGAAATCTTGCTCCTTTCTGCACCCTGCTTGGCACCTGAGTAATTTAACTGGCACAGAGCTGGGGAAGGGACTTGGAATGGCAGCTACAGTAATTCCTCCTGCCATCCAGCATCTTCACTTTTCAGGGGCAAAGCAGCATCACTGTGTAACCAGGGAGAGCAGGAGTGGGGCTGCCAGATTTTCCTGCTCTAAGAAAGTCACAGTGATATCAGGTTTCTCTGTACCTCTTCACAAGGAGGGAGGGGACTAATCATCCACTGACTGCAGGAGAGGGGAAAAGGGGTTAGGAGAGGTCTAATTCTGCCTGGTAATATCTCTGCATTCCCCTTTCAAGGTAAGGAAATGAAGTCCAGACACACGAGCAGGCAGTGAGAGGCACCCCACTGCTCCAGAGGGCTGGGGCAGGACCTGGATCTTTCCAGCCTCCATCTGCTGCACTCATCACACCCCTGCCTGTACCTGGAGCCCAACTCTGCTGTACAACGAGGTAATTCAGATGCTTCAGAGGCATATTTATAGCCCCTGCACACAGGGTGATCCTTTCACAGCAGTCTCAGTTTCTGGAGTTTCAAAACAGTGTAAGCGAAACTGGGCAAACTGGCTGGCGGTGCACTGGAGTGTCCCAATCCCAGCTCCAGGGCTGACAAAGCCCAGCTTAATCACCAAGGTGGAGCTACACAGCTCTCAATTGCAGTGTTTGGCTTCTCCTCCCATCCAGTCCCAAATAAACCACTCTCCCATCCCTCCACAGTCACGTTTCTGCTGAGGAGGGGCAGGAAAGCTCCAAAATCAACATTTTGGTACAGAACTCACAGCCCAAATCCAAAATACACCCTGAGCCATTCCACACTAATTATTTAGTGACCCAGTGTAGATCTCACCCAGACTGATTAATACAGCTTGGTGGACAGTAACTCAATTTAGAGAGAGGGGGAGGCTTGATTAGCCAGGACACAGAGAGCAGCAAGAGATGCAATATGGCAAAACACACCAGGTTTCAGCATTATTCCAACAAATGCCTGATTTAGGGATTTCTTCCTGCTGGTTTGTACAGTTTACTTTCAAGTAGTCCCCAGTGGAATTATGAAACATGACTCTCCTTCACAGTGCTGCTATTCCTCACAGCCTCAGCTCTGTCATGTTCAAGGTCATTGTTTAGATCTGACTGTTCCTGTCTGTTCAGGAGATTCCTCAGTCAGTACCAGGCTGGTCCATGCTTTAGCTGTGCTGCTGTATACTTCATAAGGAATATTTATACAACTTTCAGAAAGACATGCACAAAAATCATCTTCCATGAGCATTTCCACAACCACTGCACACAATCCCCCGAGGCTGTCTGAATGCTGACCTCATGCTCTGGCCTATTTCTGGACAAAATCACCTTAAAGTTTCTTCTCACCTTGGACTATAGCAGCACAACTATACTACAGCATTGTGTCTTTCCCATATTCATAGGAAAAAGTGTTTTCCCATAGTTAAGAGTTTGGCCTTGGCTATGATCACTCTTCATACACCTTCACCCAAAAATTGGTCAGGTTCTTCCCCCAGAGGGTGCTGGCACTGCCCAGGCTCCCCAGGGAATGGGCACGGCCCCGAGGCTGCCAGAGCTCCAGGAGTGTTTGGGCAGGGATGCCAGGGTGGGATTGTTGGGGGGTCTGTGCAGGGCAGGGGTTGGGCTGGATGGTCCCTGTGGGTTCCTTCCAGCTCAGCAGATTCTGTTACTTCCTTTTCCATTCAGATGTGTGTCCTCTCCGTTCCTCTGGTGATGATGCCTGTGTTTGTACTCCACTTTTAAAATTAGTTAGACAGGAGAATTCATATGCAGGAAGATGATGTAGCAGAAATAGGATGAAACCCTGAGCTGAATTTTTGAGAGGAAAACACACACCCTCTTTTTATCTGTGTTGAAAATCTTCACCTACAGAACATGATGCTGGTAAAACAAATGTCAGCAGTGCTGCAACATTCCAACCTGCAGCAGACAAAAATGGGAAACAAATCTGGGAGTTGAAGCCAGAGCTGCAGTGATGCTCAGGGATGATGCAAGCCCACAGCACATTCCCTGAGTGCAGAGGAGAGAAGCCCTCTGGGGAGAGCAGAACTCTAACACAACTTGAAGAATGAGAGTAGTTGGTATTTTTGGAACAAATGATCCCAAAACTATCTCCTGAAAGTCCTAGCTGTCATTTTTCACACCAGGCTTACCATGTACCTCACTGAATTCCTTCTCATCCAGCTGAGCTCTTTCATCTGCAGCCAAACCTCCTCTATATCTCCAGATGCAGGCATATCCCAGGGAGCACAGTGGTGTCTCCAGCTACACAGGGCTCAGCTGGGGCAGAAAACACAAACTGGGCCCACACAGCACCAGGACATTCTCAGCACTGTGGCCTTCCCCCAGGGCCTCCCTGCCTACATCTGCTAAACTAACCACAGCCAGGGACCCCCAGCACACAACCCTGTGATCACTGAGCAGGGGGAAGGTCTCTGGCACCATCTTGTCTTTGGCCAATGAGGGCTAATCTGGGAACCATTGGGCACTCTGGGTACCACTGGGCACTCTGGGAACCACTGGGCACTATGGGAACCACTGGGCACTATGGTACCACTGAGCTCCTCTGGGTACCACTGGGCACTCTGGGAACCACTGAGCTCCTCTGGGTACCATTGGGCACTCTGGGTACCACTGGGCACTCTGGGAACCACTGGGCACTCTGGGTACCACTGAGCTCCTCTGGGTACCACTGGGCACTCTGGGAACCACTGGGCACTATGGGAACCACTGGGCACTCTGGGTTCCACTGAGCTCCTCTGGGTACCACTGAGCTCCTCTGGGTACCACTGGGCACTATGGGTACCACTGAGCTCCTCTGGGTACCACTGAGCTCCTCTGGGTACCTCTGGGCACTCTGGGTACCTCTGGGCACTCCTAGGCACCATTCCCAGCAGGCCCCTTGGACCCTGATCTGCAGGCTGGGAGGATTCAGTCTCTTCCTTCCCAGCTGGCCTCAGGGCTAGCAGCAGGTTGATGGGTCCTGAGCCTTTGAGGCTGGGCTCTCACAGCCCCTGCTGTAACCCCCTCCTGTGATAAAAGAACATGGGGCAGCACAGCTCCCTGTGAGCTACAACCCAGCTGGAGGGGCAGAACAGGGAGAGGCAGGCAGCAGGCTTCATGTTTTCCTTTGAACCTGTCACAGAATCACTGAGGCTGGAAAAGATCTTTGAGTCCAACCATTCCCCCTCCACTGCCGTGTTTACCACTAAACCATGCCCCCAAGAGCCACATCCACACATATTTTGAACATTTCCAGGAATGCTGATTCTACCATTGCCCTTGGCAGTCTGTGCCAGGGCCTGACCACCCCTTCAGAGAAGAAATTTTCCCCAGTTTTCAACCTGAATCTTCTCTGGCACAACTTGATGCCGTTCCCTCTCCTCCCGTTCCTGTTCCCTGGGAGCAGAGCCTGACCCCCACCTGGCTGCCCCTCCTGTCAGGAGTTGTGCAGAGCCAGAAGGTTCCCCTGAGCCTCCTTTCCTTCAGCCCCTTCCCAGCCCATCACTGAGCCCACTTTGCTCACTCTTCTTTGAGAAGCAGAGACCCTCCATAATTGCTTCATGCCACTCCTGACACTTCTGATACCTGCTGGCACCTCCTTCTACAGAGTTCAGCTGTTTGCTCTTCAAGTAAACAAATCTTCCCAATCCTCCCCTTCTGCGTTTCCCACTGCAGGAGCAGAATGTGCTGTTTGTCTGTGGAGTCATGTGCTGGTCCAGGGAATCACTGAAATTCGTGATTTTATGCAGTACCTAAATCAACTGTAACACTGCATTTATTCTCATGCCACTTCTCTGGAGAAATGGAACAAAATAATCTGGCAGTTGTTTCCAAGAGTCAGGCTACAAAGTCATTATATGTCCAGAAAATAATGTTTCTAGGTATAAAGCAGTTTTGTAAAATATCCAGAAAAAAAGGAGAACCTTGGAATGGTTTGGGTGGGAAAGGACCTTAAAGCTCATCTTGTTCCAAGCCCTGACATGGTCGGGGTCACCTTCCACCAGATTGCTCCAGCTTGGCCTTGAACACTTCCAGGGATGAGGCAGCCACAGCTTCTCTGGGCAATCTGTGCAGGAAACTCAGTTTAAACATAAAAAACCATTTACCATTGAACCACCCTCATGGGTTCTAGAGAGCAGAGTCAGAATTTGATTTTCTACTGCTTTTCTATCACTGGACTGGCCCACAAAACTGAAATCCATACTGCCACAATCCTGCACCTCCCCTTTGCAACAGTGGGCAAAGATGAACGATCCTGTGATTGGCATCATCTCAGGGTGTCCTATATTGGTGCTTCCTTCAGCCCAAACCAGCAGCCATCCTTTGTGTCCCCCTTGTCCCCACCTCTGTCCTGGAACAGGAACCTCCTCCCCTTACACCCAGAGCAGAGCAAGAGCTGGAATATGCCAAGGACGAGCCATGACCAGCCCAAGGGTGGCTCCAACAGCCAGGAACAGCTCTGGTTTAGCACTCAGGGCTGCACAGCCAGAGAAGGGGTCACACCCAGGGGGCCATTGCACCAGGGAACCAGTCACTGCTCTTTCCATATGGGATCTTGTAGTAAAATGTCCCTATCCTATCCTATCCTATCCTATCCTATCCTATCCTATCCTATCCTATCCTATCCTATCCTATCCTATCCTATCCTATCCTATCCTATCCTATCCTATCCTATCCTATCCTATCCTATCCTATCCTATCCTATCCTATCCTATCCTATCCTATCCTATCCCATCCTATCCCATCCCATCCCAAACATTGGGAAAGGAGCTCATTGGAAGGAAAAGGTTGAGCCTTGTTAAGCCTCCTGCTCTCACCTCTTCATTCACTGCACCCATCCCATTCTGTGCAAAGAAATTCTGGAGAGAAACTGCCCATTCTGGTGCATAATGAGTGAATTTGGAATTGGCAGCACAGTCACTTGTCCCAGGGGATGGGACCAAAAGCCAATCTTCAAAAGTGACCACAGAACCCAGAAAATCAGTGTTGTTAAGTGTGGAAAATATCACAAGTCTTCTCACCTATTCTGTGTTCTGGGTGGTGTTTGTGGGTTTTTCCTGACAAGGATTTTCTGCTTTGGTTATTGAGATACTTACAGAGCAGGAGAAGGACTGGACTCCAGCTCAGGGGTTGATGGCACTGGTTGGTTGCTTGTTTTCTGTGTTTAATTGGTCTTTCTAACCTAAAAAATGTAACTCAGCTCCACTCTTCCCCTCTGCATTGCTTATTAACAGTGATGTTCTCATGACACTGGGGAACCTGAGCAGGTAATTTTGACCAAGTATGTATTTGAACAGTGAGAGAACTAAAACTGGCTCCAAAATACAGATTTTTATTCCTGGGGTATAGTCATGGGCAGCTGAGGAGCTGCTGGATTATAGAAATTAATGTGCTATACAGCAAGTATAGCCAAGGAACTGTGTGTACAGAAGAGCCAAGGAACTGTCTGTATATAGATGTATAAACACACATATATGAATTCCTTTAGCACTTACAAGGCCAACACATATCACCTTTAAAATAAGTTATTAAAACATGACTCGTAATCTAGTCTACAATTTGTACTTCTGGGCATTTGATTTAGTTTATTTAATGGAACTTTGTATCTCAAGATTTAATAATTCAAATTATTAATATTATTATTATTACTACTGCTACTGCTACACAACAACTGTACATGATATATAAACCCTACTGTAAATAAATTACTTTTAAATCAACCTCAAGCTTCACCAGGGTCAAACAGAGCTTGCAGGGTTTATTTAGCACTGCAGAAGCAGTCAGGGTTATGCTGGGCTGGGCTGCAGGACTGGAGCAAAGCAACATGGTCAGGCAGAAGCTGCTCTGTAAATGGGACGTGCAGGCTCTGCTGGAGTTTTCCATAAATGGAATCTGAACTGGAGGAGGGAACACTTCCATCTGCAGGGCCCAGGCCAGGGTTCCCAAGAGCACATCTGCCAGGGTGCCACGCAGATAGGGAGAAGAAGGAAAGGGTCTTCCTCTCCTCCAGGCACACACAGCAGCTGAGAGTCTGTAACTGCATCTACAGCATCATTCTTCTCCCACTTTTTATTCCCATCTCAAAATTTATCACAAAAAAGCTGGAAGCACCATGCATTAGGCAGATCTGGATTAGCACTGAGCAGCACATGCAGATCATTTAGTGGGGGCTGAGAATAGCACATTTTAAATGTAAAATTTCAGTTTTTTTATTTTTCCTTTCTTATAAATACAGGCAATGAAGAGCAAGGGTGAAGACAGTTCAAAAAGCAGCATTCTCAGCAGGGAAACATCACTTTAGCACCTGCAAGTGCCCCATTCTGCATGCAGGAGAAACATCTTCCAGCAGTTCTATGGAGCAAAGTTGAGTTTTTGGAAGAAAAGGTGTCTTAGACACTCAAATCCAGCAGGCAGAGCAGGATGAGAAGCTGGGCTGTTCACTGACCCCTCTGGGGACATCCCTAATTGCAGAGGGGAGAACTGGATCTAAAGCAAAGGCTGCAGAGAGGGAGATGTTTCACTGTCTTGAGTTCATCATCATTTGAAGATAATGCTCAGGACAAGCCCAGTAAACCAATCTACATTTGCACTTGTACAGCAAAGGCAAGGGAACCTGAGACAGGGCCTGGAGGGGGCAGACAAACCCACAGTTCGAGAGTATCAAAGGCAGAAATGCTTCTGAGAGAGCCCACAGATGTTCATGTTCCCCCTCTGAATGTGTCATTAAACTGTATTTCAGGGAATCCCAGAATATCCTGAGTCAGAAGTGACCCACAGGGACCATCCAGTCCAACCCCTGCTCTGCACAGACACCCCAACAATCCCACCCTGGGCATCCCTGGCAGCGCTGCCCAAACACTCCTGGAGCTCTGGCAGCCTCGGGGCTGTGCCCATTCCCTGGGAGCCTGGGCAGTGCCAGCACCCTCTGGGGAAGAGCCTTTCCTGATACCCAGCCTGACCCTGCCCTGGCACAGGCTGATGGTGAGAGGTTACAGAAATGGGTGGCCACAGTGGCAATAACCAGAAACAACAAACCAGCACCACAAAGGGCTGAAGGGGACAGATGTGTCAGATTTGCAAAATAGAAATGTTTCTAAGATCACAGACAGGATTCCATTCAGGCTGTAAATGTAGCCATGGGCACAACCCTGAGGCAACCCCAGCACTGCCTATTGTCATGTCATAATCTTGGCCAGGTCTGTACACCAGAGACTGGCCTGGTGGCTATGAAGAGGTTGCTTCATGTCCACACAAAACCTGGCCCTTTCCTGAACTCAGTATTGTGCTTCGTTCAAAAAAAGCATCACAATAAAATCAGAGAATCACAGGATCAAAACCAATGAGCCCAACTGTTCCCCCACCACTGCCATGTTTACCACTAAACCATGTCCCAGGTGCTATACCCACATGTTCTG
The DNA here is from genome assembly GCF_035770615.1 of Melospiza melodia melodia. NCBI lineage: Eukaryota > Metazoa > Chordata > Aves > Passeriformes > Passerellidae > Melospiza > Melospiza melodia. The sequence goes on along the minus strand of NC_086221.1, from coordinate 2,712,003 downwards.
TGAACACTCCCAGGGATGGCCACTCCACCACTGCCCTGGGCAGCTGTGCCAGGGCCTGACCAGACCTTTCAGGAAGAAATTTTTCCTAATAACCAACCTGAATTTCCCCTGTCTCAACTTGAGGCCATTCCCTCTTGTCCTGTTTCCTGGGAGCAGAGCCCAACTCCCCCTGGCTGCCCCTCCTGTCAGGAGCTGTGCAGAGCCAGAAGGGCCCCCTGAGCCTCCTTTTCTCCAGGCTGAGCCCCTCCAGCTCCCTCAGCTGCTCCTCATCAGAACTGTGCTCCAGATTCTGCTCCAGCTCTGCTGCCCTTCTCTGGACAGGCTTCAGCAAACCCAGGGAGATGCTTTGCTCTGTCCACTCACAAGTCCAGTTTGAGCACTGTTCATGCAAAAAATCAATTGATTTCATCCAGTTCCAACCATTAAAGGATAAAGTAGTGCTGGAACATATTATTTCCCAGGGGAAGCTGTCTGGCAGTTGCACTCAGCAAGTGTTTCCTGACAGGTTCCCTCTACCCACCCAGGTTCCTTACAAGGAGGAACACAAGAATTTGCACAGCTATGAACAGGCCATGCCAGAGAAGCTGAGAAAGCAAACAGCAGTACAAGAACCAGATGGAAACAGCTATTTCAAGCTAAGGGACTTTCCAAAATATGACATAGAGAAATAAAAATCTCAGGGCCCTCACAATAGTCATGATGCATTCTGCTCTTTATCTGCATTGATCAGATTCTCTGTACCCATGGCTGTAAAACCTGTCTGCCAGCTCAGCTGTGGAAGTGAGTGGCTGGCACACAACAATGTCCCAGTGCCACTGGCCAGGCAAATCTGTAACTTCAGCACACTGTCACCTAACTGTGCTTCAGCCCATTTCTGACCAGCCCTCAGCAGCAGCACGCTGTGGTGCAGAGGGTCACGTCCACTGCCAAGGATGAAATCTAAGATCAATGAAAAGTTAACAAATATGATAAAACAGCCACTCAAACCCAGCCAGCACTGGGTACCTGGTAGGTATCTACTACAGAATCACAATGGCCTGGGAAGGGGCCTTTGCAGGGACCTCAAAGTCCATCCTGTTCCACTCCTGCCATGGCAGGGTCACCTCCCACTATTCCACAAGCCCCAATGTCCAGCCTGGCCTTGGGCACTGCCAGGGATGGCCAGCCACAGCTGCTCTGGGCACCTGTGCCAGGGGCTCCCCACCCTCACAGGGGAGAATTTCTTACAAGACCTGATCTAAACCTCTCCTCTGACAGTGGGAAGCTGTTTCACCTTGTCCTGTCACTACATGCTCTTGTAAAAAGTCTTTCTCCATCTTTCTTTTGGTTCCTTATAATGAGCAATGAGGTGTAAATTAACCAGAGCAGGTGGGAAATTCCTGCCAGAAGAAGTTTTGCAGCTTAAGGATTCAACAACTTGACACACCAAACAATGGAGCAGCTTATGCCACATAATGTTACTTTTCATGGGGGAAGTCCATGTCCAAGAGCACAAAACGAACAATGACTTTCCAAACATGGGGGTTTTTCTGAAGAGAGGCATGTGAGAGAATATAAACTCTGAACAAAAAGTGACCTTTTAGAGACACAAGGGACAAACCACATCACCACTTATATCACAGCAACATACCATTTGTCCTACAGTGGTTGTTTCCAAATGATATATTATTGCCAAAGAATTTGACTCCAATTTTCCAAACAAATTTAGATTAATCCTTAGTTCTCTGCTAGCCATGAGGCAATACAGTTTCTGCTTTTTGTTCCTTCTGGACATGTCTGGGAGATAAATAATTGACTACATAAATGTGTGATGGCACCAGCCTGCAGGAGATGGCACCAGGATGGCAGGAGATGAGGACAACCAGCTTCTGGCTTTGCCAGAGAGAAACATCCACAGAATGCTGGAGTCACAGAATGGTTTGTGTTGGAAGGGACCTTAAAGCTCATCTCATCCCAGCCCTGCCATGACAGTGACACCTTCCACTGTCCCAGGTTGTTCCAAGCCCCATCCAACCTGGCCATGGACACTTCCAGGGATCCCGGGGCAGCAACAGCTGCTCTGGGCACCTGTGCCAGGGCCTGCCCACCCTGACAGGGAACAATTCCCAATATCCCATCTATCCCTGCTCTCTGGCAGTGGGAAGCCACTTCCCCTTGTCCTGTCATGCTATGCCTCATCCAAAGTCCCTCTGCAGCTCTCCTGGAGCCCCTTTAGGCCCTGGCAGGGGCTCTGAGCTCTTCCTGGAGCCTCTCCGGGTGAACACCCCCAGCTCTCCCGGCCTGGCTCCAGAGCAGGGGGGCTCCAGCCTTCAGAGCAGCTCCATGGGCTCCTCTGGACTCATTCCAGCAGTTCCACATCCCTCCTGTGCTGAGACCCCAGAACTGGATGCAGATTCTGACACTGGGGAGAAGGGCCAGCAGAGCCTGGGCATGGCACATCCCAGTTCCATGTGCTGTGATATGAGGTCTCCTCAAGCCAGGTCCTATGAGCCCTTGGAGATCTATGTCACACCTGAGATAGCTCAGCCACCTCAGATGGCACAAAATCAGCAGGATGGCTTCTGTGCTGGAAGTGTTGGAAACAGAAAAGTTTTAATAAAAGGCAAAATAACAAAGCTCTTTACAGAGAAAAACTGAGCCAGGACAAGAGGTTCTTGCTCCTGGTAAAACACCCCACAAAAGCAATTAGTTTATTTTTCTAGTAAATTGTTTAGGCAGAACCTTTTGGCTCCTGTCCAGTTGGCTATCCTTAAGGTGGTTATCCTTGAGGTGAAGCCCCCGAGGTCCTATGAGGTGTCTTTTTACCTAATTGAGGAGAGAAACTTCTGGGCTTTTCTCCCTTTTTAGGAGACAAAGGATAATTTGGTCACTCTGTAAACAGGGGGTACATTCCTACAGTGCTGCAGCCCCCCCACTGTCCCCAATCCCCTTCTCCAGGGCAGACCCTGTGTCACCACGACACAGCCCACCCAGATATCCACTGCTCCAGGCAGGAATTTTAATTCAGCAGATCAGATTTTTTGGAGGATGACTTCAATCGTGTCAGGAGAGACATCCTCCCCCAGCCCAGTGGATGACTGACACTGAGGGGGGATCATCAGCTCCCAGAGGGGCTCAGAACCTGCTCCAAGCAGCTCAGCAGTCACAGACTCCTTTCCATAGCTCTGAACATGTCACAAGGAGACAGATTTTGACAGTTTCCCACAAAAAGTGGTGGGATGCTCTGTTACATGTATAACCACACAATGTTAACCTATAAAAAGTCAAAAATTACAAACAGACATAAAACAATGGTGAGATTTATTCTGTCTCTGGGATATGGGGCAGGAGCAATGCTGCTCCTCAGGCTGGTGGTTCTGGGGTAACATTCACCCTGGAGTGAGCACTCCCATTTCCTGCAGTGGCTCTGCTGTGTGCACACAGCACTGGAGAGAAGCACACACGTGTCATGGATCCGGTTATCACCCTGTCCATCACACTGCTCCCAGCTCCTTCTGGGAAGAAAGCAGGAGAATCCCAGGACCCTGTGCAACAGCTGCCATGGGTGCAAAGGAAAAGGAGCCTGGGCTGAGCTGGGATCAGCTGAACTGACTGCCCAGGCCTCCCAGCAATGCCAGCAGCAGCCAAGGGAGCTGTGGGTGGCTGCTGCAGGGCCAACCCCAGCCCCATGGCTGCAGGGGAATGACTTACCAACAACTGAGAAGGATCAATCACCTCAGACTGCACCACAAGGCTGACAGCAATCTTCTAACAAGATGCTACAGCATAAAGTTACCTTAAATAGTTATGAGTTTGTGACCTTGGGAATCACTCCTGGAGGACTGGCTGTTTTGCTTCATCTTCCCAGGACTCACAGATTGGCTTTGAGCTGGTTTTGTGTTACCCATCCCCATCTTCATCACTGCTTCACATTACGCCTTCCTAATTCAGCAACTTGGTGAGTTAGAGGAATTCACCTGAAGGCATTTAGCTGTAACCCTGTAGTCACATAACCCACTTGGGTCACTTGGCTTTAGGCACAAACAATGTTTTCCCAGAGCTGTAAACTGGTGCTCAGAGCCAGGCTGAGGAGTGAAGTGCTGTACCAGCACGGAGAGCAGCCACCCAGGCTGGTGCCCTTCTCCACATACTGAGGTTAAGAAAAACCAACACAAGCACACCAGGCTGGAGACTCACAAGGCAAATCCTCTGTGCAGATGCGAAGCATTTTTGTAGGAATATTTGCAGAATGAATTTTAATTTCTGTGCTGTCTGCCCCCTTCACCTCCCAGAGCACCCAGGGCACTCTGAACACACTGAGGACGTTCTTCACCACGTCCAACTCCATGGCAAAGCCTCAGCTCCTGCTCCTTCCTGCAGCACTTTGCTGCTATTTCATATTGCTATACATATTAAAGATCTTTCCTTGCAGCATACACAGCCCATTAGAGCAATTTGTTTATAAACAGGACTAAACAGAGCCAATCTCTGCCAGCCTTATGTTACACAGAATTAAATGCTCTCCAATTTAACTACATGATGCAAGTGACGCATAGTGCCATCTACGTGCCCTTGGACAGGAGCCAGATGGTTTCCTTCCCACATCACACCACATCTCTTCTAGAAATAAACATTCAAGGGTAAAACCAGGGGAAAATACTCATATCCTTCATCCCCAGAAGGGACCCCGGGCCTGCAGCAATGAGGCAGAGGATGAGCACCACCATACAGCACTGTCTGGATTGAAAGGGTTTCAGTTTCTTATCAGCTGGCCAGAAGTTCACCTATTTTGCTCCTTTACTGGTCAACTTTCCCTCGTATCCCAGCGAAACAGCTCAGCTCCTGCAGACATACCTTACCATATTAGGCAATGTGAGCCCTGAAAGTGGAGGACTCTGAGCCTTCCTTGGCTCCCAAACACAGTGAACAGGCACAGGGATGGCTGCATGGCACTGGGAAAGGGGCAGCAATGACTGGGGACTCCCAGTACACCCAGTCTGGCTACCACAGCACATTCACAAAGCACTTAACAAAAGCTATTCCTGATCTTCATCACATCCATCTTTCACAGAAAGGCAAACAGCATGGTGACAAAAGCTGAACTGAAGCCTCTGTGGAAGGATAAAGTGGAACTAAAAGCAAAAATACAGGTGAAAAATAGGGCACACCAAAATCAGGACTCCCAGGTCATAGCTCTGAATCAGCAATAACATTAAGACATTGAGTTTGTATAACGAATTTTCCAGTTCATTGGTCCTCCCTTAGAACTTGTGGAATTAAGCTTGGAAATTCAGCCCTTCTAAGACAGAAATTTAATTTATATTGGTATCCAGTTGCATCTGGTGATTTGATGGTACCAGTACGAGTAGGCAGAACACTTATTTACAAACCAGAGTGAGCCTGGTTCATTCCATAAATCAAAGCACAGGGAGACAGGAATGGAGCCTATTTAATCCACTTACTGCAATTGTAATTCACAATCAAACGTTTCAGTGCTATTCCTCCATAAAACTTAATTCCATTAGTGTGTCTGGGGTTTATACTGGGCCATACAGACTGTCCTGAAGGCAGTTCATGACAACAGACATTTTGTTTGATACTTTTACTGCTCAGAAATTGTTATTTTACGAACACAACACTCAGTGTCTTCCTCTGAATTTAAAGTTTTCCTTTGACAAACTCTCCTGTGGGTGAGGCACATCTGTAATGCTCCAGCAGAGAACTGCAAGGAGAAACAATCCTTTAAATGATTATAAACATTTTCTCTTTGTTCTCTATGCTCTGTCATTTAAAATATACTTTATGTTTCTAATTGTTCCTGCTGTGCAACAGCCATGGCAGAGGTTCCCCAGAGCAGCTGTGGCTGCCCCTGGATCCCTGGCAGTGCCCAAGGCCAGGCTGGACTGGGCTTGGAGCCCCCTGGGGTAGTGGGGGTGTCCCTGCCATGGCAGGGGTGGGACTGGATGGGCTCTAAGGTCCCTTCCAATCCAAACCAGTCTGTAATGGATTCCATTATTTTAAGTCAGGGCCAAGTCAAAGCCAGCAGTCAGGGATAAAGAAAACCTGCTCTGAAATGGAACACCGGAACATTCTCTTTATTCTTCACCACCATCATCCTCCTGCTGCATCCCAGACGAGCCCATTGATCCCTGCCCACACTGGCTCTGCTGCATTTGGCCTCACCAAGGAATTCCCACTGGCATTCTGCAGTCAGTGGCTTGAGGGAACAGGGAAGGTTTCCCAGCTCCAGCCTCCCCCCAGCTCAGTCTGGGTACAACATGAGCTTTTGACTCTCCCAATTTTTATTTTCTGAGAAACAGAGACAAGACTGTGGCCAAGCTTCTCCCTCACCTCTGTTTTGAGCTCAGGTCTCCCCAGACCACACAAAAACTCCTTCCTTTGCAGCTCCTTCCCACTGGAATCATGGAAAAACTTCTCCTAACGCTGCTTCCCCAGAGGCTTTTTCCAGCTGAAGTCCTTGTACCCTTGAACATTTATTCCACAATAAAACCTTGTCTGCTCTTCCAACTTTCCACAGTGCATCCAGGCAGTCTGTGTCCCAAGGAGGGAGCTGGGGTGGGAGCAGAACACATGGAGGACACTGACACATCCCACTACGAGACCTCTCAGTTGCTAAAGCTCAGCCAAAGTGTCTGGGCTGCTTTCCCACTCTGGTGCTCATGAGCTCAGCCAAAATAATTCATCCACTTCTGAGAATTAGAACAACATGTATTTGCTCCTTTTTTTTCTTCCCAAAACTGCCTTTACCTTTTCTGTGTTAGTCTCCTGCACTGCAGAGCTCGGAGGAAGGATTTCAAGCAAGTTCTTTTTTTGGCTTCCATGAAAATCATCTTGCTATCAGCCAAGATATAAATACTGGAGGAAAAATGCAACTGTTCCCACAAAATCAGATTCTTTGGGGTTCTGATACTAAAATGGGACACTCCAGACTTCAAGTTCACAACCTGCTGACATTTGGCACCTGCCATTCCAGAACTATAGTTACTGAAGAATTAAGGATTATTAACTGTACTTTCTTATTGGCACTAGAACTGAAACCAGAGAGCTGTTCCATGATTCCTGCCGAAGTGATGGCCAGTTAGGACAGAAATCTCTGATTTGGATCTCAAATAAACCAGGGAAGACTGACCAAGTGACATGATGCTGGAGGCATGCATTCAAGAAAATAAACTGGGAACTGGATAAAAACAAGAGGACTGGGAAAATGGGAAAACCAGCTCTAGCAGAGTAGGAGGAGAGTCTGACCCAGGTTTAAGATATGTTGGGTGCATAAGAAACCATGGTACTGGTGCCATGAAGCACCTGCACAAAGGGGATGATGGAACTGAAAGGAAGTTCCTCTGCTTTTAGATGGATGCCACAAGAAAATCACATGAAGTGTTAGGCAAAAGGAATCCTTGCTGTTAATTCGGGGAAAACCAGCATTATTCATTGTAAGAGACTGGGTGACCTTGACTATTTGGGCAGCTGGGTTCTCCTGAAGTGCAGCTTGTCCATTTACATGAGCAGTGAGGACTGTGCTCAATAAAATCCTCAGCAATTTTAGAACTAGACTCCAGGAAGCCTCCAAACCTGCAGCCTCAGCTACTCTTTTGTCTTAATTTAGGTAATCTGGGACAACTTCTCAGAAGAACAAGACATTCCCAGCGAGTCCCAAACATGCCTGCTGGAAACAAGGTGTCCCTATTACGATTATTACTTTTACACATTACAAAACTCCCCTCCTTCAGTCTTACTGTGAGGCAGCAGAAATGTCAAAACAATTTTAATGACGATAAATGGCCGAGTCTTTGCTGCAGGGTTCAGTGAGGATTTCAGGAAGCTCTGCACTGTGATGAGCAGAAACTCCTGTGGGAAGAGTTGGCCTCCTTGAAGCAGGTGATGCTTCTGTGAGCAGGAATACCTCACATTTCAAGTGGAGTAAAGTGCAACGTAAGCACTGGGAAAGCAAGGGCTGGCATGGAAAGATAAGCACATGCTAAACACCATCCCAGCACCACGTGAGGCTCTGGGCCCAGCAAGGCTCGCCGTGACTTTGCCGCATTCTGACTGAATATTGCAAGAATGAAAACAAAAACACAGTCTGAAGAGTGTTATTGCCAAATTTCAGCAAAGAACCAGTTAATTCCAACTAAATGATGCTTCAAGCACTCTACTGCATTGCAAAGTACAGGGAAAGGCTCCTCCATATTCAACATTTCCCAGCAAAAGTGGAACATCCCATAAGCAGGCTGACCCCTAGGCAACCTTACATTTGCTACTTCTCCCAGGTCTTCCACACTGCACTTTAATAGCTTGGAAATGTATTTAGCTTTGACATTGTCAGAGTCAGTCATGCTGTCAGGCTCAAATGTGTTTCAGACAAAGACAAACAAAACCAAAGGAAACCAAGGCAATTTGGAAAGACTCAGTAATTATTATAAAATGAAAGAAAGGGCCTCAAAGGATGAGACTACTGCAAAAACAGGGGAACACTGAACAACCTCTGACTTGCTGCTTGCAAAGACCATTTCCCACAAGAAAACAAATCCAAGAGACAGGAGAGCAGATTCCAGAAATACAAAACATCCTGTCCAAAATAGCAGTGATTCCAAGATCCAGGGTCACACCTTCCCCAGGACACTTGGGATCCCACTGCCCCAGCACTGCAGCCCCACTGCTGCATTCCCTCCGGGCTCCACAACTCCTGTGCAGCTCCCCAGGAGCCAACACTGAGCTCAGGCCACTCTGCAGATACACCTCATCTTTCACAAGAGAAATCAGTAAGGAAATTGCTGCTTGGAGCTACTTGCCTGTTCATACTCCTGAGCAGGGCCTGAACTCTCTTACAGACAAGAGTGAAAGGCACAGAACACTCTGCCACCAACACCCAAGGGTGACACATCAGTGATTCAGATACATGGTCTCACTTACCCGAGTTTCCTTCACTTCCTCGTTTCCATCAACTTCATCTTCATCCTAGGAGGAAAGGCAAACAATAAAATTAGGCAGCTCTCGAGACAACAAAACTTTATCCCAATAAGATAATGTATTGTTTATAGAATCACAGAATCATTAAGGTTGGAAAAGACCTCCAAGACCAACAAGTCCAACCTTTGAACACACCATGTCAACTCCACCACAGCACAAAGTGCCATGTCTGTGTGTGTTTTGAACCCTACCAGGAATGGTGACTCCACCACTGCTCTGGGCAGCTTGTGCCAGTCCCCAAAACCCTTTCAGTGAAAAAATTATTTGATGCTAATGTTAGGAAAACTTCTGTGAAAGGAAATGCCTGTCCAAATGCTTTTGGCTAATTATCAGATCCGGTCTGGTGTCCTAATGGCCATTTAGAAGATCTTGGTATTGAGGACAGAATCACTCTCTTGAGATGGCTCCTGCCATTCCAAAGCCCTGAGGAGCTGGGAGGAAGTCCCTATTACACTGATGGAAAAAAACTTGGAAAAACTGCACATCTGAAACACTGTCACAGTACTGACTTCCTGTCATAATATTGACTTCCAAAAGTATCTCCAGCTCAGTTAGACTCCAGGTGGAAGGACTCATCATCCCAGGTATCTTACACTTGCATAGCCTCTCTAAGCCACTGCCCTTTGAAACTGCTCCAGGATTTCACAGAGCAAATGTGAGCTACCATGGCATCCCAGCTGACTCCGGACTCAACTCATTAACCATAATTTCATAATTCTTATTCTCTCCTGGAAAAGGTGATCTATTTTCCTAGCTGAGGCTCTAACCAAAGTTTGGAGGGTAGGATTTCTTCCCTCAGACTGAAGAAATCCTCTGAAACCAGGACTAAGAGAAGTGACCATGACACAGACAGCTCTTCTGCACTTATGCTGTGAGTGTTCCCTGGTGCTGCAAGGGGACCCAGACACAAGTTTTCTTCCTATTGTCTTTCTTTCAGGGGGCCTAAAAAGCAGACAAATTTGGGCTTGAAGAAATTTGAAAATACTTCAGGTGGCTTGTGACGTCCTTCCAAAGGAATCAGACAGTGAATCTCTCCTCTCCCACGTGGCCCTTCCCCAGTTCTGCAGGGTTCCATAATATAACTCAGGAAAAGGCTGCCCAGAGCTGCTTGGTCTGACAGAGCCCAAACAGGGATGTGAGACCTTTGGATAGGCCAGTCTGAAAGAGAGCTGGAGAGGGAAGAACTAAGGGGAAATCAATGGACTGGGCAGAAAATCCTGAAGCTTGGAATGGGAAGAAAATTGACCCTGGAGTTTCTCTTTCTAAGGAACTCAAACTCACATCTTGTGTGGAGAAGATGATGCCGGTGCCTCTCCGTCTCTCCTTTGGCCGTCGCCGCTCTCGGATCGACTGTTTGTTCAGGGATCTGTCGTCTGAATCCTGATCTTCACACTCTGGCCAGGCAAAGAAAGACTGCTTTGGTTTCAGTGATTTACATCTGTGCTTTTTGCTAAGGTTCCGGGGTTCTTTTCAAGCTGATCAAGGTCACCTTGCCTTGTGTTATATTATACAAAGGAGTTATTAAATGAAATGAAATGGAATCTCAGTGTCCTATTACAGCTGGATACTGTATATATACACTCCTTCCCTCATCAGAGCCAGGAAAGTTACCCCAGATGCCAGCTCTCCCCAAGTCATCCTGACTTACTCCTCAACCTGTACTAGGGGAACCTCTTTCCCCAGCTCCAATAGCTAAATGCTCCCTGATCGCAGTCTCATTTCTTTATCCAAAATGAAAAATATCCTTTTATCCCTCTGTTACAAGCAATAGGAATTTGTTTAACTTCATTTAAACAAATAACATTTGTTTTATGACATGGCAGCTTCCCTCAGAGTAACAGGTAAACATGTTCTCTCCATCTGTAAAGATGGAAGTTCTAAACCACAAGAAAACCCCTGAGCTTTGCCTGTTCTTCACTCTCCTGGTACGTACCATTTTTCTCCATCTCTGTGCCTGATGCTCTGAAATCTGCTGGATTCACAGAGTCCAGCCCTAGGTATTTATTTGTTCGAGTCAGGTATGAGCTGGTATAGAGCAGAGGTGCTGCTGTGGAAGGAGACACGGGCGTTGTGGGTTTATCAGGCTGTGCTGGGCCCCTCAGCCGCCGATAGATGGTCTAGAAACAAAGAGCCATGACAGAAAAATAGCACAATGAAAAGGAAGTACCAAATTCTGGATTTCAAGGAATGCAGTAATTTTTCAGAGTGCAATGTTTTCTTCACTGCTGCTGGAAGTGATCACCTGCACTTGCCAGATCAGGTCCATTCTATCAAATAAGGATGGATGTTAAAGTCATTGCACAGCTACAGTGTAAAAGCATCCTCCACAGCAGGGAGATCTGGGATCAATCCCTTTGTTCCTACAGCTCATGGGAGGAGACACAAGTTATCTAATAGAAAGATATGATTTAGAGTGAAAAAAACAGAGGTGGTGGCAGGGGCAGAAAACTGGTCTCTCCAGCTTTCCATTACACATTGAACATCTGTGGAAAAATGTGAACACAAAGGCTCTGCCTAGACTGCACAGCAGGATGGATCCAGGCCACATTTCTATCATTAGCCTTCTCATTACACTTTCTGGGATTTACACTGTTTTATTTTCTGGCAAGAGACAGAAAGGTGAAATTCCCAGAGGAGAGCAAAGGCAGAGCTAAGCTCCAGCCCCTCCACGTGCACCTCCCTCCCACTGAACTGCTGCTCCTCAGCCAGCAGCGCCTCTTTCCAGCCAGGCTGTCCCCCTCAGAATAAAAAGAAAACTGCCAAGGAATATCTCCTGGTGTCAGCTCTCCTAAAGGGTTTTGGCAGCTCTCAGGCAGGGGGTGCACAAGGATCACCTCGTCGTCCGCGCTCCGTGCCCAGCGCGCAGCTCTGTCCCCGCTGTCCTCGGCTCTGTCGCTCGGCGGTTCCTGCGCCTGGCGCTCTGCGCGCGAGCGGCTGAACGTGCACTCGGCCTCCTGCAGGTCCGTCAGGGTCACTCCCTGCAGGGAAACAGCAGCTCCACTCGTGCACACAATCACACAACCCCACACTGCTTTGGCTTGGAAGGGACCTTAAAGCTCATCTCGTCTCACCCCCACCAAGGGCAGGGACACCTTCCACCAGGCCAGGCTGCTCCAAGCCCCATTCAGTCTGGCCTTGGATACTTCCAGGGATCCAGGGACAGCCACAGCTGCTCTGGGCACCCTGTGCAGGGCCAGCCCACCCTCACAGCCAAGAATTCCTTCCTAATATCCCACCTAACCCTGCCCTCTGGCAATGGCAAGCTATTCCCCCTTGTCCTGTCCCTTCAGGTCCTTGTTCAAAGTCCCTCTCCATCTCTCTTGGAGCCCCTTTAGGCACTGGAAGGGTCTCTACAGTCTCCTTGGAGACTTCTCCAGCCTGAAATTACATTTTCAGTCTTCCAGGTCAGTTTAAAATGCCACAGACTCACATCTGGTCAGGCTCATGTTTCATCCCTATGGTAAGAGAAAGGGAAGAATTCTCTTGCCTTTACTCTATTTCTCAGCCTACTGACAATATCACTGACTCAAAGCAACCCAAATACATGTGATCACACTACAAACTAAGAGGCAGGTACATTGCAGAAAGCAAAGCTTGGAAATCTAATTCATGTATGTCTGTGGGAGGGTTTTGTAATAACTGCTTGAAGGAAATTTTGCCAGAACCTCTCTAAAACAGTGTGAGTGCAGACAAGTCCCTTGTCCTAAGAAATAACATAACATAAAAGAAAATGCTGCCTCTTTACAGAATCATGGAATGGTTTGGATTAGAAGGGACCTTAAAGCTCATCCTATTCCACCCCCTGCCATGGCAGGGACTCCCCCCACTATCCCAGGTTGCTCCAAGCCCTGTCCAACCTGGCCTTGGACACTTCCAGGGATGGGGCACTCACAGCTTTTCTGGGCAAGCAATTAAGCAGCTCTCCTCATCCCACACATGAATGTGAACATTTCCATTCTGTACCTGGGTAGACCTGCGAGTCTGCCGGGCCTGTCTGGATCGTGCCTTCCTCAGTGACTCTGCTTCCTCATCCCGCACTGGAGTCAGATATGACCTGGAAAAAAAGAAGGTGCAGAAGAGGTTAAACTAAAAGCAGATGATCTGCCTTCCTCTCTCTGTAGACTCCTGAGCTATTATTCTCTTTCTCATGGACAAAAATTAATTTTAGCTTCATCTGCTATTGCTGTTTCTTTGGGACAACTTCCCCATGAGCACACAATACACACATGTTCACAGCACGATTTCCCCACAGCCTCTCAATAAACCCTTTAGTTCTGTTTAAAAGGTGCACCTATTGCCTAGATTATTTGCTCCATTCCAAATCATTGCATCATTAGGAAAAGAACCCCACTCCTCATAAACACCCTCTCACTCAGACAAAAATCTCAGAACAGAAATCCTGTGCTGGTGCATTCCTCAGACCCTCCTTCCTGTCATTACAGTCACGATCATATTCCTGCAATCTGCTGCCTTCATCAATATGAAACCCATCACGCTGGGAGCCACTGAACTGCAGGCAGCACACAGACACACCTTGGAAAAAGCCATGGAAATAAAGAAATGACCTTCACACTCTGTGTAAACCAAGATCCTTAACACTGAAAAACCCACAGCTAAACACAGACCTGGGCACAACTAGATTTCATCACAGCTGGGAGAATTCGAAAGAATTATTCTCATGAGAAAACATAAACTGCAGCCTCTGCCCTGGCATTCACTGGGAGGAACTGGTGAGGAATTGAGCAGTGCTTTGAGTCAAGGAGTGCACAGCAGTAAATGATTTCCATGCTGGAGGAGAGGCTTCAGTCTTATGAACAGTTAATTAAACTTTACTCTCAGCCTGGTTAATATGGAATGATTACTGTACAGGGAGGAGGGAGCAGGAATGCTCTTTGCAGGTCTATCACTGCCAGGTTCACACTGTACCAGAGGTCTGCATGTGTTCAAAGGGCAGGGAGCTAAGTGAGGGGTGAAGGTGAATACACTTCCTGTGTCCTTGGACTCTTTTCCCTGTTTTAGTCCACCACCTTCATGGGAAAGATAATGGGCTGAAGAGGATTTGCATCTGATCCAATATGTTAAGATATTTATTAGAAAGTTCACTAAACTGCTGCATGTGACAAAACCACAGAGAATCTGGAAACTTGGATCATTCTACAATAATCTGCCATGGTGGGTTTTATCCACCCTCAGGACTGTGTTCAGTGCTGGTTCAGCTGTGCAGCAAAAGCAGCATGGCCTCCAGAGAGGAATCCCCTTTACAGGGTTTCTTGGCTTGTGGGAGGTACAGACAGACACCTCCCAGCTCCTCAGGTGTTGTGGGCTCATGTGAGAGCCTTCTCACCTGAAACTGGTGCAAGGATTGACCTGACAGATAATGTGCTGAACATCCCTGATCTCCAGAGGCCAAGGAAAGTGCAAAGGACTGAGTCTGTGCCAGGGATGCTGCACTGGAGCCTCCTGGAGGGGCAGGCACTGATCTGTGCTCTCTGTGACCAGGCACAGACCTGGAGGAATGACATGAAGCTGTGCCAGGGGAGGGTCAGGATATTGTGAAAAAGGCTCTTCCCCAGAGGGTGCTGGCACTGCCCAGGCTCCCCAGGGAATGGGCACAGCCCCGAGGCTGCCAGAGCTCCAGGAGTGTTTGGATGATGCTCTCGGGAACAGACTGGGGCTGTTGGGGTGTCTGTGTACAGCCAGGGGTTGGACTCAATGATCCCTGAGATCCTTTCCCACTCAGGAGATTCTGTGATTCCTTGAACTGTGCCCTGGGAGCTGCCTGCAATGGAGATGAGAGGCCTTGCAGAGCTGCACTGCCAGGGTGTGATTTATCACCTTCACAAGGAGCCTCCAGCACAAGGCATGTGCATGCACTGCAGAGGAGCTCATTTCTTGCCATTCATTATCCAGACAGACACAGGAGCTGTGATGGATATGCCAACACGGGAAGCGCCTACACTCCAGAGGGATGACTGTCTCTCAAGGACCTGCTGTTTCATGAACAAAAAAAGCTGCTGTTTGATGCCTGAAAGCTGTGCAACTCCTAATATTGCAGAGCAGGAGCTCTCCTGCTCTCTCTGCTGCAGTGTGTGCACTGTCCACATAATGGCACATTAAGGAAACAATAAGCATTTTCTGCAGCTTTTGACACAAGCAGAATCACTGCTGTTTGCCCAGCAGTCAGAAGCAATAAGCCACCTACAGGAAGAAGGCACTTGCAAAATATACTGCAAATGAAGTTCAGAGCAGTAGTAAAATAAGATAAATTCCTGAAATGTATAAACCAAGTAAATTTATAGCTCAGTACAGCAGGCACTTTGCTGCAATGGCTTTGAATCAGTGGAATTTAAATCAGTGGAATTTACTCTGCAATGAACACACAGGTATGTAGGAGCTACAGGTACAGAGAGGACAGAACAGGTTTGCAAATGAGCTTCAGGAATGGTTTGGCAAATCTGTGGGGACCAGGTCAGCCCCAGGCATGGGGAGGGGCTCTGCAGAAGGGGCAGCCCAGGCATTTGCAGGAGGCTGCTGCGTTCCCTTGGTGCAGTTCAGCCACAGCTTTGCTTTGGGTATGGCAAGAGAAAAAACATTTTGGGTCTTTTACCCATCATCCTCCCAGGCTTTTTCCCCTCTGCTCCCCCAGAATCTATATAAAAATACAGACATCTTACAGCATCATCAGCCATTCTGGGAGTCCAACCTGTAAGAGGGACTTGATGTTCAGCTGAGCACATCCTGCAGGTCAGCACGGCTCAGCCTGGGCCACAGCCGCAGTCATTCGCCAACTTTTGGGTTCTTTCCATTTACACAATTCATCCCTTCCTGGAGCTCACCCAAAGCCATTTACAGCATGAGATAACTGAATTTTCTGAGGCAAGTCAGCAGAGCCACTGCACAGTGACAGAGCTGGTTTGTGCAAGGGAGCAGCCACAGCCTGCTCCATGTGCCAAAGGAGGGGCTCTGCTGTCAGTACCTGAAACTGCAACAGCAGCCTGGCAGTGCAGGCCAGGTGTGTCCTGCTTGGGACCCTGTGTGCTTTGCTTTTTAATTCTGGGGGAAGGCAGAGAAAAGACAGATTTTTCAATGTGTCACTTTGCTTACAAACTGAATTTTGAGAGACCTGAGCGTGCTAAATGGGCAGGAAGAGTGAGAGAGAACAAATGCACAGGAAGGAGACAGCGAGTTGGGTGCAGCTCAGGGCTGGGCTGGATGGCACAGGCAGAGCAGCACGCTGCTCTCCAGAGCACAAACACTGCAGAGCACAGCAGGCTGCAGGGCACAAGCACCAATGGGGTGTGAGGCAGCCTCTGAACAAGTCACAGAGTTTTTAATTATGTTTTAAAGGAACATGCTGCTGCCTCAAGTGCAGAGCCTGTGTCACCATCTTAATTCAAGCAAATATCTCAGGGTCCAAGCAGATCTTCAAAGGAAAGGCCCTGTGTGCTGTGTTTCCTTGCAATAAGCTTTCTCTGAGAAATACTTGCAGTAAGAGCAGCCATCACACCAAGCTCAAGGCATGTATAAAGCAGAACAGATTTTTACCAGAGTTTTGGCTGTAAGTTCAAGGAGAAGAATACAAATTGTTCAAGATGTGTGTGTGAGAGTCAGCAAAACAACTGCAGAGGTTTACAACTCCCATAGACAGAGAAAAGTGTGTCCCGCTGCCCTGAGAGAGCTACAGGCTTCTGGTTTGTGTATTACCAAGGAAAAAACCTGGAAACTGACTGATGAACCTGGCTTCAACTTAATTCTGCCTGTTTTCAAGAAAACACCTATTTTCATCCGTCAATTCTTTCATCAAGGACAGTGTAAAACTCAAAAGGATCCCAACTACTCATGACCACATCAAGGCCAAAGGAGCTGCAATACAATAGTAATAGAAGGGGAAATTCAACCCAGGAAATAGGAAGGCTGGGTATACAGGCTGGCAAACCAGGAATACACGAGCAATCTGTATGTTAGAGAATGCTGGCCAGCAGGAAAGAAAATATTGTGAGGAGAAACTCCTCCCAAGTCAAGGGTGAATGATGCAGAAAAGAGAGGTACAATGCTCTGTTGGGTGGTGCATGGGTAACAAGAACAGAAGATTAATTTCTCCAAGAAACATAGAGTCATCTGATAATCCTTTTATAACACTGGTCTCCATCCTGCCATCCTGAGCTCCTTCAGGCACTCAGAGCTTTAAGTGTTTCTGTCAAACACCATTCACCACCATGGAGTCCTTTGGCAGAACATCACCAAGTCCCAGAAGAAACAGCAAGAATGTGCAAAACTTGGAGTTTTACACCATCTACATGTGGCAGAGCAGCTGTGGCTGCCCCATCCCTGGAAGTGTTCAAGGGCAGGTTGGACAGGGCTTGGAGTCACCTGGTCTAGTGGAAGGTGTCCCTGCCCACAGCAGGGGATGGAATTAGATAAGCTGTAAATTCCCTTCCAACTCAAACCTTTCTGACATTCTATGAACACCTGGCAACAAATTTGGAAGCTAAACATCCACCAAATTCTACAGCTGCTCTCTTCTCAGAATTTCTTCAAGGAATTTCATTCTGCTGTCAGGACTGAAAATTGAGATACACCCCCAACATGAGCTGCATTGGGCCATGACAAGTTCCCTCCATCCATGTCAGGTCCTTCTCCAATAAATCCAGGTCCTGCAGCACAGTAAGAACATGAACTGCACACAGTAACTGGTTCACTATCACAGTTTGCCCCAGTCTGTGGCAATGAGACTCTGCTGGTTGTGAATTGGAGCTGGGCTTGATGGGCTCTTCTGGAGGAAAGCTCTCCCTAGGCCAGTCCAAATCCTCTCACCTCTTTCTAGTTTAGAAATGACTCTGAACTACACTCACTAGACTGGAACCAACAGTGACAGTTTTCCTGGAAGCCAGGACAGACTTTTGGCTCTTCCAAATCCAGGTAACACAGGTACAGCTCAGGGGAGCCAGGCACAGGTTTGGCTCCCTGTGCACAAGGAGGTGTGTTCACCACATGGAAAGCTATGTGGATACTCAGACTTAACATGTGTGAAATTTCTCTTCTTAAGAAGAGTACAGTATCCCTATTCCAAACACTGGAGTGATTTAAAATGTCTTTGTCACACACGAATCTATTTCTCAAGCATACACACACACACATATATATGTTTGTATATACATGTATGTGTATTAAAAATTCACATGCACTGTGAAAAAAGGAAGATAAAAATAAAAGTCAGCAAAAGTCTCAAGTACAGATACTGTTCTCTGGAAACAACTGGAAAAGTACAGCATCCCAGCAATGCACTCCTCCCAACTGGAGAGTTGCCATTAGCAAATAACTATCAGTAAGCTGGAGGAGGGAGGAGAAGCAAGTGCAAGTTCTGCAAGCAACAATGCTGACAGCAGTTCCCAAAATACAATTCCTTAAGTTAGAAAATGAACTATGCCCCCAGCAGCAAGTCAATCATTGGCAGCTACATGGAAACAGTCAGAAAAAGAAACTTTCCTGCTCTCTTATCCAAGCAACAGGTTTTGGTTCTTCCCTGAATTTATCCCTATGCTGACATGTTCTGCCCATCAGCCCTCTGCAACTGGAAATAGTCATTAGAGAAACTGCCAGAAGCTGGATGTGCTCTGAGAGACCCTTCCAGGCAGGAGACAAGGACAACACATCAGACTGTGAGTGCTGGAGCTCAGAATGAGGGGGGAGACAGCCTGACAATGCTGAGTTATTTAATAAGCTGATGACAGAAGGATAACAAGATCACAGTCCTAAACCTTTCACAGCTGGCTCGAAAAGGCTTGGCTGAGAATTCTCCATTTTCAGGCTCTTGCTGCTGGGAGCTGTTGTGTTTCAATCTGGACAATGAATTGTCAGCTCCTGCAAGTTTCAATGTCTGAAACTTTGGTTGCAGGTTGATTAGCAGGTTCACTAGCAGCAGATTAACTTCTTTATTTCCCACAGCACTGCTTTGCTCAACATGTTCAGGTGCTGATCCAAGAGATTAAGAGATTGTGATCTTTGCCACTTTAATCAGGACAACCAGGTCCCTTTGTACCTGCAGAACTCCTCCTTCCATGGGACACTTACAAGGGGGTGAGGTTAAATGTGTGACAGCTGAGGCTACAAGAACATTTCCCATCAGGAAGTTCTGAACAATTCTGGTCCTTTCCCATGCCCCATCCCTGGAAGTGCTCCAGGCCAGGCTGGATGGGGCTTGAAGGCACCTGGTCTAGTGGAAGGCATCCTTATGATGAGATGAGCAGATCCTGACCAACCTCCCAACCCAAACCAAAGCGTTCCATGGTTCCATGTTCAGTTCTGTGTGTGCCCCTCACACAGCAGAGCTGCTCCTTCTGTGTTGTGCCCCCAGAGCAGCTCCTGGTGCCTCCCTGGCAGCCTGGATGGCTCCAATACGAGCTGAGGAGTGCTCAGGTTGCAGATGCAGCTGGGAACACAGCCCTGCAATCCCTCTGCCAGAGGAATAAAACACAGCATTGGTGCTCCTCAGAGCTCACCAAGTTTGGGGCTGGGGCAGTCAGCACATACATGAGAAGTTTTAATGACCTATGTAATCCCTTCACATTAATTAATGTCACTCAGCATGATGGTGAAGAGTGAAAAGGCAACAAACATCACAGTGATCACATTCCCTAAAGTGGCTGCAGCAACCATTGCTGTGAACTCAGACCTTTAAACTTCTGCCAGAAGAGGAGAACACTTACTTTTCTAAAAACCAAAAACAATCCAGGAATTCTTTCTGTAAGAGAAAAGCAAAGAGTGCTGCAACCCCAGAGCAGAGACAGCCAACACCACCTGAGCTGGCAGCATGACCCTGTCACTGAACATGGCAGCTGTGACCATCACCAGCACAAAGCTCACCAGGATGGAACATTTTGGAATTGTTTGTGTTCAGCACAGGACTCCAGGTGTCAATACACAGCACTGAGTGGGTTATCACTGTGATAGGGAACAAGGTGCACTGTCTGCAGTTCTCAGGAGCTGCATCCTTGCATTAAAAATGTGCTGCAGGAATTGGAACAGGATGGAACTTCCTGACACTGACAGAGGAAACCAATGTCCTGCCCCTGCCAGCATCCCTCTCATTTGCAACTTAACCAACACAATTTGACATTTTCAACACCTTTAAGCAGACCTGTTAGAGCTTTCCCAAAAGCTAGTTTGCAGTCTGAAACAGGAAATTTTCCAGGGCAGAAAATCCCTGGGGAAACAAAAAAAAATTACTGGGCAAAACTCGGAGTGTTTGGTAAATTGTCTTCTGCAACTAAAAAATAAAGTAAAATCAAAACTTGATGGTGATCAAATTCAGCTGCTGAACCAAATAAGCCCGAGGAGCAGTGTTTGCCTGGCAGTGCATCCCAGCAGCCTCCCACTGCCACCTTGTGGGAGCAGGAGATGCTTGAGCAGCTCCAAGGAACAGATCACAGACCAGCCCCAGCTGAATTATGCAAAATATCACTGAATATTAATAATGTATCAAAGATTTCCATTTCCTACTGAGCTCACACTGCAATTTCTTAGCCAGTGGCTTTGGTTCAATTTTCAGTGTCTGCTGTTCTCGGGTACAGAAAATTAAGCCTGCACAAAAACTTCTCAAATAGAAATGCCAGGGAGGTTACTTGGCTTCTTTGGCTCCTCCAACTGTCACATCTCCAGGTCAATATCGTGGAGCACAGAATTTAAATCAGACTAGCTGATTTAGTGCTGAATTAGCTCTCAGCTGTAGTGACACATAGGATCTCTGTAAATATTTCAGGTACATCCTTGGCTTTAACAGCCATTTTGGGCCCAGAGAAGTAGCTGAATTTGTCAAAGTTAGTAAAGCCTAGCCCCAGAACACCCAGGCAGTGGCACTGGGATGGCACTGGAGCCAGAAGGTGCCATCATTGCTGTCAGACCCAGGGGGAAGCAGGTGCAGCAGGGCAGTGGTTCCCATTAGTAAGCCAAGAGGAATAATTGCACACACACTGGGCATGGACAGGGCTGGGGAAGAGGCAGTTTTACCTGCTGCTTGCTCCACGCTGCCAAGCTGCAGTTCTTTTACAATGCTTAGCTCAAGTGGTCCCTGCTTCCTTTCCTTGGCCATTCCTGAGGGATCCTGCATGGATTCCTGCTTTTGTTAGCAGGGCCAGCCTACAGCCTGGGCTCCCCCGCTGAAAGCAAATGCCAAAATATCCACCCCCCTTCCCTGAGGCCTGGCTGGACAGAGCCCTGCTGGCTGAGCATGCAGCACACACCTGCTCACCACCCCTACAGGAAACAGACTGACCCCAGCCCACACCTCGACCTCACTCAAAATAAAAATGCAGCCTGAATTCTGATCCAGCAGGAGCAACCTCGCCTCTTCCCAACATGGACAATCCCAGGCCAGCAGAATTCCTGCCCTCCCACGTCATCTGTACCAGCAGCCTTTGAAAAAAGGGACAGCTTTATCTGAAGGTGATTAAGTGCAGAGGCAGAGGCAGTGGCAGGGAAATGCTGTCGCAGCAGGTGCCAGATGATCATTCAGCTCTTCACAGGAGAGAGAAACTTCTTAACTTCTTGTTGTCCAGTGTGTGGTGTGGACAGGAATCCTTCCCTTGCCTTGCAGCAGCTCCTTGCATGAGCATCCCACTGCTCTGCTTCCCAGGGACCTTTCCCAGGAGATTAAGACCACTCATCTTTACATCAGCCAGTGATAAGGATTATAGAGTCAAATGCTATTAAAAATATGGCAGCAGTGAACTATTGCTCACAGCCCTTTGTGCCAGCTCCTCTCAAGTGAAATTTAAACACTCCTTGAATGCAAATTTCATAGTTTAGCTTTCACAGAGGTCAGGGTCCTTTATTTCATCAGATCATAAGGGTTAAAGGACATATCAGGTGACACATCCATGCTCTTCCTAGAGGAGAAACACTCAGAATGCCCAGAGGACAAGAACCACGAGGTAAAAGGACTTGCCAAAAATTGTTCATCTAGCAGTACTGGTGGAGGAGGACTCAGTTATTAATGTATTAATAATATATGCCACTATAATTAGCAGCTGGATCCTTAGAATGAAAAATAAATTCCTCTTGGGAATGAAGCAGGAAACAGAAATGTTTGTCAAACACAGTTACCTGGCAGGTCAGTGAATTTCCTTCAGCTGAAAAGTATTTCTAGGGGAGACTTCAGAGGGCAAGAAGGCTGAGCAGAGCCACCAGCCCCAAAGCTGCCCAGAAAACAAGTCCACCTCACTCCTGCTCTGGATTTGTCATGGAATCATGGAATGGTTTGGTTTGGAAGGGACCTTAAAGCTTATCTAGTTCCACCCCTGCCATGGGCAGGGCAGCTTCCACTCCACCAGGTTGTTGAAAGCCCTGTCCAACCTGGCCTTGGACACTTCCAGGGATTGGGCAGTTATGTGAGAAACTGGTGAGAATAAGTGAAAAAGTAAGGAGAGAGATGAGTTTCCTGTCTCTAGGAGCATGTCTGATGGCAAGTGCTGGAACCTTCTGAGGAACAGGAAGAACATACACAACAGCAGAATTCACTAGTATAAACACAATGGTGGTGGGGGGGTTAAAAAAAATAAATCCTAATTCTTGGCAAACCAGGAGAGATTTCAAATTCAAGAGTCCTTTCAAACTGGCCACATAGCTGAGAGCACAGACTTGCCTTTCAGAAGTTCTCAGGCAAAGTGTGTCTCACCCCACATGCCAGCTGTGGGCTGCACGGTCACATTTCCAGCTGTTCTGGGATGTAAAAGTTCCATAAGAAGAGTATGAAAAGCTTCAGCCAGATCTCCCAGACTTTCTTTCCAGCACAGATATCTCATGGCTCAAGTGACATTCCAGTCACTTGGGTGGAATTCCAGCATGGCAGGATCTCCTGCAGCCCCTTCCTATGCCCAGGGGACAGAGCCCTGAGCAGTCCAGGCCTGTGACACCAGGAATACTCTGCTGGGGGCAGCAGTGCAGGACCTGCACTGAACCTGCACAGACAGGATGCAGAGAACTTGGGTAGGAAGCTTTTGGTGGCACTAGAGGCCGCTGTCACCCTGGATGAAGGTGGAAAATCCAGCACTGGGCTCCAACCAACAGGAATCCCCATTCCCCACCATCTACAGGCACCCAGCAGAAATGAGGAAGCTGTTAGTTCTGCCCTAGGAAGAGCTGGGTCTGTGTGAGGTACTGCAGGCACTACATCCACACAGCTGAAATCCACCCTCAGCAGAGCCAGGGCTGTTTGAGTCCAGTGGACAAACACACTGACAACGGGACACAATTTGCTTTTGGCAGGAGATCATTCAAATGGCCAGACCACACTGATCATCAGCAGCTCCAAAATTCCCAGAAAAAGGCCAAAAGAAACTGCCTGGCACAAGGAGTGACTGTGGGAGATGGCACATTTCCAGCTCACAGCATCAGCACACTGCAGTGCTGCAGAGGAGCACCGGGAGCCTGGGATGTGCAGCAGGACACACAGAACACATGTGGCAGGACACACAGAACACGTGGCAGGACACACAGAGCACATGTGGTCAGGAGGCTGAGATGTGCAGCAGGACAGACAGAAGGCTGGATATACAGCAGGACACACAGAACACATGTGGCAGTGACAGGAGGCTGGCATGTGCAGCAGGACACACAGAACACATGTGGCAGTGACAGGAGGCTGGCATGTGCAGCAGGACACACAGAACACACATGGCAGCAGCCAGGCCCCAGCCCTGACCGGGCACAGCTGGCACCATGTAGCATCACACACCCCAAACAGATCTCTGCTCCACTGCCTCTCTGCTGTTTGTTCCTTCCTCCCTCTGTAATTTACACCATTTTCCAGCATTTACTGGAGCCTGACCAATTCAGCTGGAAAACAAGGAGCAGGTGAATCACCATGGGTCACACTGTGGTGGGGCAGGGTAAGGCTTATTGGCCACCACAGGATGCAAACCAGCACCCCAGAGCACTCTGCCAGTCGTTCATTCCCAGCCCTAAGCTGCCTCTTCTGCTTTAACCTTTTGGCTTCACACAGATAATTTTAAGGCCACAAGCTCGGAGATATCCCTGTGATCTAAAATTAGATGATCAGGCTGTTTATGTTTTTGTTGCTAAGAGCAAGCTGGTGCTTTGGAAACACCGAAGCAGCCCAAGCACTCCTGCAACAGCTGCCACTGGGAACTGAAATCCATACAGCACTGCCCTGACAACTGTTTGCCATTTGCCTTTTTATTTTACTGGAATTGGTCTCCTTCCCTACTAAGCTTTTCCTGTTCAGGTGACTTCTCCTGTCTCCCTGGGTCCCTGTGTCCTGGTTCCAATGTGCAGTCACTTCATCCCACCGTGAGGACATACATTCATCAGTAAGGTTTCCTCCCCCACGAGCACAATGGATAATTTCTGGGCTTTTTTCCTTCTCAGTAGTTTCAAAGCATCAATTAAAGGTGGGAGGAATTTTCTGGTGTTTTCTCTTTACATTACCATAATTCACAGGAGATGGTTCTCTAATAAAAATGCAGGAGACAAAGAGATCTTCTGTATTATTTATAGAAACAGATTTGGCAGCAAATGCCAATGCAGTAATAGTAATGGATGCTTTTTTGGACATCTCCAAGTCACTAGCCCAGTCCAGTTCTTTATCTGCAGATAGTGCCAGAAGTCTGGGGGGACTGTGAGCAGTCCACTTCTGCAGGGAGAAATCTGCTTCTGCAACTTGATTCTGGGCTTGCTAAAATGGAGAGACCATTGTGAAAGGTCTTTAGTGCGAACTGAGAGCACAATACTCACTCTGTCCTCTTGCACAACCTCAGTGGGCACTGGCAGTATCTTTTGGCAGCTCATCTCAATTCAATTGCAAATGACCCCAAGCCAAGTGACCTCCAGGTACACAACAGGAGCACACAGAGGCACTTCCAGGGCTAACCCAAATGTTTAACACCAAAGATACCCTGCAGTGGCTAGTGCAAACTGTCCCTGCACACAAAGCTGATGAACGTGGCTCCTCATGAATGTTTTAATACCTTCCAAGTGTTCCCTGTGCAAGCTCTGGGAAAAAAAAAATCCCAAGCAGCATTACAAGTTTGAGTATTTTCCAACAGCACAGCCCACCTTACTTGGATGTGCTGCAGGTGAAGCTGAGCAGCAGCTCAGCCCCACCACCTTTAGCCCTGTAAGCTGATAATTCCCATTATTGCTTTTGCCATCCTTCAGCCTCAGGCCATTTAAGATGTGTCAGAGCACTATCTGCACTCAGGAAGGGTTGGATTTCAATAAATCACTATGACAGTTTGGAAGAATCCAAGCACTGGGTACTCTGCATGAAGTCACTGCTGGTTAGAAACACCCAGTTCATCACTGCATTTTGTTTATTACTATTTGCTTTCACTGATGCCATTAGAAGAGACAGGTTTTGGAAAAGTTAACCTGTTTGCAGGAAGAATATATGGATCATTTCATACTCTGCAATTAATGCATAGGGTAGTGTTCCTTTGAAAAGAGCTCTGTCTCCCCAGGTTTGTATTTCCCCAGTCTTAAAATAGCACCATGTGATAAGAAAGAGATACCACCAGCTGGAGTCAGAGTCTTTCCCACTGCTGCTACTGCTGGAACAGCCTCAGCTGCACATGGCAGTCTCCTACCTCTGGCCTGTCCAGTCAACCAAAGCTACACCTGCTGCTGGAGTCCATCTCCTACTGTGTCACACACCTACACACCCCAGGAATGTGTCTTTTCTCCCAGTAACTGTAAAGGGAATCTGGGGGACCTGTGCAGCACAGACATCTCCATCAGGGCATGAGTAAACACAGCTGAGCTGAATCAAAGGGACAGATTTTATCTGACTGTATCTCAGTGCAACGTTCTTTTTAGGATGGAATTCATTTTACAGAAATCACTGTGAGTGGACAAACTCTGCTATGTGTCCCTGCAAACACACTGGGATGGGCTGAGATTAGGAGCTGAGATTAGTACTGAAGAAAAAGGCTGAGATGCTGAAGAGACAAGTAGAAAATTATGAAACTAAATTTAACCTACGAGCCAGTGACGATTCCTTCAGACAGAGTAGGGACAGCAGCCTGGGAACTTCATGGAACTAAATTATGAACTAAATTTAATTATGAAACTAAATTTAACCTACAAGCCAGTGACGATTCAGTTCAAAACCTTCGACAGAGTAGGGACAGCACCCTGGGAACTTCATGGAACACCTAAAAACCAGTCCTTACACCCCCACCATCACCACCACGTGAGAGCTGCCCACACAGAGGGCCAGCAGAGCCCAGTCCTCACTGACCTTCTGCGCTCCCTGGCCTCCTCAGCCGAGAGGTCCTTCCCCGGGCAGGCAGCCCCGGCATTCGCGGCGCCGTTGGCAGCGCCGAGCACAGCATGGTTTGTGATTACACCTAGAGGGGTGCTGCCACTGCTGCCCTCTGTGTTTTTCTCTACAGCAGAATCACTTTGTTGCCTGAAAGGGGCTCTGAAATAGAGAAGACATATGGAAAGCAAAGCAAGTGAACTCCAGTGCTGACCAAGCCCAACCTCCTCGACGGAGCATGGACGGTTCATCCTCCTCGCTTTACGCTCATGTGCTTGTAGACAACAGCCACAGCAAAATGAATTTTACAAAACTTGGAGAAGAATGAGCCGGAGGAATTATTAGCCTTCACATCCCTGTTAGTAGCAAAAATGATCAGAAAGTGTACCTGGAGAAAAAGCAGAAGGAAGGAACTCCAAGAGCTTGTACACTGAGCACCCGAGGGCAGCCTGGGCACGCGCTGTGTCACAGAGGGCACAAGGGACACACTGAGGGCTGTCACCTGCCTGCCAGCCACACCCACCATGGGACTGTCCAACACCACCATCCTGGGATTGCTTATCACTGTGGAATTGCTTATCAGCACGTCCCATGTGGAAGCACACCTCCAATCCCTAATCCACTCCAGAATTCCAACCCAAATGCTGATTTTTGGAGCGGTGTCTCTGGGAGCCATTACCTGGTGCTGTGGAGGGCTGGAGCAGGAGTGTTCACACCGAGAGAGGTGGGGCAGCAAGAGACAGGATGCCACGGGGTGCCCAGGGAGGTAGATGAGCCAATGGCACTGGGTGAGGTAGCTAGAGATGGACTGGCTGAAATGTAGGGACCGCTCAGGTCACTACTTCTACCAAAGGAAGCACTGTAAAACATCACAAAACCACGTCCTTCAGAGCACAGCAAATACTCAACAGCACATCCCACAGCTGGGCTGGCAGCTGGGAAGGGAGCAGGTACCACAGGGCAGCAAAAGCTGTGCAAGGAGATCAGAGAGCAGAGGGGCTGCTGCTGGTTGCCCACACAGGCCAGTGCCTGCAGAGCCCTGCTTAGCCAAGCCCAGCTCAGTTCCAGCAAGAGAAAAATGGCATGGGGGTGAGCTGGAAGGATCAGGGAAGGAAAAAGCCCTGCTGCAGTGAAAGCAGGGCATATGGAGCACCCTGTGCCCTGGGGAAAGGCAGGGGCAAGGATGAGGATGCTTGAAGCAGGAAAGGAGAATGACAAAAGCTGGGCTGGCTGCATGACCCCTGAGGATGCCCAGGACTTCCAGTTTTAAGAACTTATTTCCAGTGGCTTAAAGTTTTGGCAAAGATGATCAGTTCAGACTTTAATTCTCTTTAAGACATGTTTGGCACAAACTGTATTTCTGGAAAATAACTAGCACAGCTGTCCAAAAATATTCAAGAATGAGCAAGGGAAATAATATTTTGCCAGTTTAAAGCAAGCCCTGAAAACCAATCTTACTGAAAAGCTGTGTTTGTGTTCATATTTTGGAGAAGATGGAGGAGGAAAGAAAAAGGGCTCTTATACAAGGATGGACCCTTTCACTTTTTCAAAGAAAATCCACCCTAATGGGACAGAAAATCCATTCTAGTGGGAAAAGCTGCATATCTCTGAAAACAGACTTGATGAAGTCTGGCAGAATCTCCTTCTCACACACATCCAAGCCCTGCACACAAGCTGCTCCCTGCCTGCACAGAGCAATCCAGGGCTCCTAGGGCCCTGCCACACCTTTCCCAGCACCTGGCATGCCTAGTTGCTACTGGTCAGACTGGACTGTCTGAAGGATCAAAGCCTAGCAAGGCTGGCTCTCACCTTCTGCTCCTAATGGCTCCCAGGGCAGGGCACATGCACCCAAGTGGTTGCACAGGAATAAAAGCTGACCTAGAGGAAAGAAGCAGGCCTGGACAGAGCTGCAGGTTTTAGGGAAAGCCAGGGAATGAAACTGGAAGTCAACTCTAGAGTAAGAATCCAGAGAGCAGCCCAAGGCTGACACAGCACTGGGAAGGGGCAGGAGCACAGCCAGGGACAGGAGGCCAGAGAAAGGATCCAGTCCTGCTCACCCAGGCACCAATTTACAAGCCAGTTTTACATGCCAAGGCCCCCAGCAAGCCCAGCATGAGCAGCTGGTCCCTGGGGAGCCAAAGGGGACAACAGAGCATCCTGGAGGGCCTCCACAGGGAGGAACCTCCCATTTGGGCTCCTCAGTTGATGGCTGCCTGCCATATCCAGGTCACACAGGAACAAGCAAGTCATTGTCACCAGGCAGCCACCTCTGCCAGACCCTAAAGAGAGCTTTCTCTGGAATGCTCCATGCCTGGAGCATGCAGGAGCAGCAATTCCTTCCCTTCTTGGCTCTCTGCTCCAGAGGGAAAAGCCAAGGCCTGGAGATGGGCTGGGAGGAGGGGGGCAGTGGGAAGAGGAGCCTGGCTGGGGTGGGTGTGTGGAGCAAGGGTGGTGGAGCTGCATGAATGAGTGTTGTGAGGAGAGGAGGGCACAGGAGCCTGTGTCTGGGGAGGGGAGGAGAGGATCAGCAGGGGAAAAGGTGATGGCAGCCCTGGGGGAACAGAGCTGGTGTGGCACCATCCTAGGAGAGCCCAAGGCAGAGAGGCTGGGGCACAAGGGTGGCTGCAAGGTCAGGAAGGGAGGATGCAGGAGGGTTACCAAAAAAGCCCTGCCAAGGATTGTTTTTCAGAAGGGAAAGGCAATGGGTGAGGAGGATGGAAGCAACACCAGGTGCCTGGGAGAGCAGTGATGTGGGGGATAAGAGGAAAGGAGGAGGAGGAATGGAAGAAGAGGGCGCAGGGATGGCATTGTGCCAGCTCCAACACACATGGGCAGAGAAATGTGGTGCTGGGGCAGCAGGAACAGCCTCCTGCTCCAAAGGCAGCCAAGGCACTGCCACCTCTGTGGGAATCCCCCTCCCAGCCTGTCCCCTGCATGGGTGGCACTGCACAGTGGGAGGAGCACTCCAAGGCATTTACTCCATTGTTCACATGTGATCTGAGCTGGACCAGAAAATTGCAATATAAAGGTTAGCCAGGGAATCCTGTTAATTAACAGCTGTATCCATAGGAGTCTGTGAAAGGGAGGACTATGAAATTATGCTGAATAATTCAATGTCAGAAATAAAAAAAGGCACTGACACAATGCTCTTCATTCTCTAACATTATCACAACAGAACCATCAGGGAATGAGCAATGAAATGTAAAGCAACATTTCAAAGCAATAAAGAAAAAACTACTTCTGACTTTAAGAAATACTTTGAAGGCATTAAAAACTTTTACTTAAGAACCTTCACACTCTTAAAAAGCTTCCACATGTGGCAATAAAAAAGGTTTGCACAAAGCACATAACTATTCTTTAAACACACTGCCATGGGGTGTTGCAGAGATCAAACTGGGATTTGGGTATGGAAGCTGGCTGCAGTGGTGGCTATTAAGAACAATGGTTAAATATAACCCCTGGCTCCTCAATTCCTGATTGCTGGAAGCAAGGAGAGTGTGGGAGGTAGCAAACTGCTCTGAAGTTATCCTGGCTCTTGCAACTTCTCCTTCAAAGCCAGCTGCTGTCAGCAACAGTCTGGGCTGCAGGGACTGCTGTCCTGGCTCACAGCAATGGCTTTTATGTGACCAGAACCAGCAAGGAGGTATTTGCAGAAATGTGAAATGAAGGCAAATCTGTGTGGCTGAAGGATTTCATTCCAGTGTGAGCCCTTCCTGGGAGGCAGCACTTCTGGCTGATGTCAAAGGCAGGATGCTGAACTAACCCAACCTGCTTTGCCAGTTTTCCTCCACATCCCTTCATTTACAGTGCAAGTGACCTGGATTTTTGAAGGCCAGTACACACTAAAATGGACACCAGGATATTAGAGCAGGGTTCTGTAGATTTCTGGGCCAGTGGCACACAGAGAGAAAGCAGGACAACTGCCAGTACCACAACAGAGACAGCATCAATATATGCTTCAACTAAAGCTGAAGAACATTTGTAACATTGCTGCAAGTTATTTTATTCCCTTTTATTTAAAAAATGGAAAAAAAAAAAGGAAAAACCCAGCTTTTTCCCCATCTTAAGATGACCTGCTGCTGTTGTTCATTCTGTTTGGGGTGTCACATAAAACACTTAAAGAACGTAACTAAGGATATTGGGAAGGAAATGTTCCCTGTGAGGGTGGTGAGGCCCTGGCACAGGGTGCCCAAAGCAGCTGTGGCTGCCCCATGCCTGGAGGTGTCCAGGCCAGGTTTGTGGAAGGTGTCCCTGCCCATAGCAGGGGGTGGAAGGAGATGGGATTTAAGGTCCCTTCCAACCCAAAGTCTGTGATCTTTATGGAGATCAGTCAAATGCTGAAGCAAAGGGGAGCTGCAGATGTGTACAGTTATCCCCTCAGTGACATCCAAGCATGTCATAATCCCTTGAATTCCTCCTGTCTAAGAAGAAGTTTTCACATTTTGGAGCTGGGTTGAGAGTTTTGCTAATACCTGGAAATGACAAAATGCTTATGTCTAACAAGGTCCTTTCCTCATCTTAGGGGTGGATGCACAAGGCTGGAGAAATCAAAAGTTCAATACAATTGTATTCAATTCCTCTGTGCTCTCCTACAGAATGCTATATGGGACAAAGGTCTAATTGATCATGGTTTTACTGTTTGTATATGAAATGCAAATCAAACCATTGATCTCTCCTTTAAAAGTATATTTACTCCTACCTGACAAAGCTATTCTCTGTACCTGCATGTGAACCTGTCACTCCCTTATGAAAGGGCAGAATTCAGCCTTTATAACAAGAACTCATTATTAGTGACCTCCCAGTGCAGTCTAAACCTTCCCCACTCTCTGTACAGTTTAACCAAGGAAATACAGTACAACTGTGTGAGTGCAACACTAAATCTGGTGCAGGATTAGCTGGGATAAACCAGCAATGTTTGTAAGATTGCCTGGGGGTGACTGGGCTGTCCCCCAGCTCAGGGAGCAGCACAGGTGTGCCAGCTGCAAGGGACAAGTTTTCCAATGTAATCAGCTGCAGCTTGTCAGCCCAGCTTCAGAGAGAGACAAGCCATGGAGGCTGGGCTGTCATCACGTCCCAGGATAGCTGTGAAGTCACCAGAATGGAGCAGCAGAGCAGAAGCTCCTGCTTGAAGGGGATGCTTCACCTTTTGTGGCAATGGATCTGTATGTGCTCAGCAATTGGCCACACACACCCTTGAGCACCACTTACCTCTACAGAAACAGCACAAACACTGGAACAAACTGCCTCTTCCCAAGTATCTCAGGCAGTTGTTCTGACTTCAGGACAGTTATTTAGTTCAGGGTGTAGAATCTCATGAAACTCAATCTAGAACCTTAGGCTATTGCTGCTGTTGTCCTTAAGCAGAAATACAATGGCTTTGCAGTGTGACATGTTTATTACAGGCTGTTCTGATGGTCTTCAGTATCAGCTGAAATAAAGGTGAGGTGCTGGCACTGCTGATCCTCCTGCTCACATGAGAACCCAGCAATGCACTGTTTGCTCACCAGAGCAGGGCATGGCTCCAGCTCACTCAGAGAGCCCTGAGGTTGCACCTCAAGGACACCGAGGCCCTGCCTCCCAAGGGGCTCCAGGCCACTGCAGGTACAGGAGTTCTGCCTGGAATTGCCTTCCTGCTTCTGCCTGGCTCCTTTACCAATAATCAAATAATCCGCCTCTACAACTTCACACACACTGTGAACAAACTGCTTCCTCTCTGCCTTACAAATCAATGGTGGAAGCATCAATTTCACTCCTTAGCAAGTGCTGTGCATCATGCACAAGAGCACTGCCACTTTCTGATAATACTATAAACATGGACTAATATAAGCCAAAATTAGAGATAAGCTATAAATTACTCACCAAGAGCTATCTGAACAACGCTTTTGGACTCTTATTACATTAATCTGTTTTATGATCAATTTTGGTGTTATTTTCTAACCATAACACCAGCATTAAACAGAGAAAACTTTGCATTTGAATTATGTGAAGAAGAGTATTTAAATTCAGTGCAGCAATTTGCAAATTAATAAAAATTATATCCTTTAAAACCATTATTTAGCATGACAAATCTAATAAATCTTTTCTTTCCTGCTCTCAGCAGAAGAGGGTCCCAAGGCCAGTTACAAGATGCAGGAGGCAACAAGCAGGAGGCTGAGGTGTGGGAGGCATGTTAAGAGTGTTCTGACTGCCTGAGAGCCCATGGAAGGCAGAGCATACCTTTTCAAGTAGGTGGATACGTAGGTAGTGGGTGCCCCAGAGTGGGGAGCTTCGTTTCCCTTTGGCTCGTCCCTCCAGGGCTGTCGGGTGTAGGAGCCACTCCTCACCAGGTTCACAGCAGATTCCCTGCAGCAGCACAGAAAAGCTTAGAAAAACCTCTGGAGTCTGCTTTTGGTTCCTTCAGTTTCACAACACAGATCCTTCCCTTACACCTACGTGCTCCATTGTTCAGGTGACACAGCTCAGAGAAACACCTGCTCTGGCCTTAACATCAGCTCCTGCTCCTGCCAGCTCACTCAAGAACCACAGATGATGTAATGTTTTGCATAAAGAGGAACAAGATCCTTTACAGTCAGAAAACTTGCAAATGAAATTCAGATTGTCCATAAAAGTAATTTAACATATTAAATAGTGTCATTTAATATTCTCACTGCTGTCTGTATCAAACAATAAGGTATAAATGGGCAGATATTGGAAGTGTAGGGAAGCTTTTATTCTTCAAGTTATCCAGGCAAAAACAAAAGCAACTCAGCACAGCAA
This sequence comes from Melospiza melodia melodia, assembly GCF_035770615.1. Taxonomy (NCBI): domain Eukaryota; kingdom Metazoa; phylum Chordata; class Aves; order Passeriformes; family Passerellidae; genus Melospiza; species Melospiza melodia. The sequence goes on along the minus strand of NC_086221.1, from coordinate 2,679,002 downwards.
AGCCTTTCACAAAATCATTAGGCTTGGAGAAGTTCTCTAAAATCATTGAGTCCAACAATTAACCCAGCACTACCACATCAACCACAAAATCATGAAGCAGAAAACAACAAACAAAATGTTTATAGCATCTAAAGCTACTTGACAAGTTATCAAGAAATTCCTAGTAGTCCTGTTTACCCTGATTATCTGAAAACAGGGCTCTTTCCCCAATGCTAATACACACTCTGGCAGTGCATCCTGCTCTCTGCTGGTGCAGGACAGCACCTGGAGCTTGCAATGCAGCACTAATCCATTCCCCTATCAGAAAGTAATTATTTCTCACTTCCAGTTGTCATGCCTAGACTGATGCTCTATCAAGACACCTGTGGGTTCCAGAAAGGAAAACCCAAATGTTTTGAAAGGAAAGAATATTAGGAAAAAATCTGTACTACACAGCATGCCTGGGCACCATCTGTTCCTGAAGGCCAGTACTGCTCAGGCAGTCCCAACTCCACCCAGAAAAGGACACTGAGCTCCTACAGCAGGATGTGCCACTCACAGCAACCTCTGCCAAAGCTTCTTGAGCTGATCAACAGACACAAACTGTCTGTAAAACTCTGGATCTCAGAGACTGCTTGAGAGTGAACAAGAACACAGCAGGGAGGTTCCAGCAAAAGATCAGCAAAGATTCTCAAGCTGTGCTGAAATTCTCTCAGGGTGTCATCTGCCACAGCTCCTGCCCAACAATTACAGCCCACAGCCACTGCTCTGCATGTGCCTTTCCTCCTTTGTTGGGGAAGTAGCTGGAATTGAGGCTAAAGTCAAATTTTACTCCTTCTAGTACAAACTGAATCATAGAATGGCTAGGGTTGGAAGGGACCTTAAAGCTCATCCTGTCCTTCTACCTGCCCAGGCAAAGTCACCTTCCACCTGCGCAGGTTGCTCCAAGCCCCATCCAACCTGGCCTTGGACATTTAAAGGCTTGGGGCAGCCACTGCTGCTCTGGGCAACCTGTAACAGGGCCTGGCCACCCTCTCAGCCAAGAATTCCTCCCCATTTTCCCATCTAACCCTGCCCTCTGGCAGTGGGAAGCCATTCCCCTGTGTTCTGCCACTCCAGGACCTTGTCCCAAGTTCCTCTCCAGCTCTCTGGGAGCCCCTTTAGGCACTGGAAGGCCCCTGAAGAAGCTGCTAGAAGAGGGCAGCTCCTCAAATACATCTGGAATTCCTGGACATAAACACACCATTTACACCATGGTTAGGACCAGGGGCATTTACACACACTGACTGTAAAAACAGCCATGCAAGGAATGAGTTCCTACATGGCAGAGTTCACAAGCTCGAGTGAATCTCAAGTGACAGAGGTGTGAACAAAGGGATTGAAGGTGACTGCTGAGCAAGTGACAACTACAAGTGCAGGTGGCAGCTACAAAATGAGGCACTTGCATATTAAAAGGAAAAAGGATCCATAAATCTGATTGCCTGGATGGAGCCTGTGCCTGTGTGAGTACAGGGTGGAGGAACCAATCTGCTGATTCCTGCTCACCTAAATGAAAACCAACGTACCAGAACTTTTACAGACAGAGCTGGCTCTTGATGTTGTGAATTCCTGTGTACTTGAGACTGCTAAGAAAATATACAGAGCATGACTACAGAAAAATTATATTCCAGAAGTACTATTGACAGAAGGGAAGCTGAGCATTAACTTCAGCCAGTCTCACCTGTTTTCTTTTTCTTCTGTATCACTCGTACTGCTCAGTCTTCTGGGGACTATGGTGGCAAGATAACTCTTGTTGTCTCTGTCCTGGTGAAGCAAAAGAGGAACTTCAGCTACACATCTCTTACCCTTACAGCACATACAGTAGTAAATAAATTCATGTTCAAATTTCTTCAACTAAGAAAGCATTCTCCTACCAGCCGGTTTAAAGCAACTTCTTGCGTCTCTAATGTTGCTTAAAGCAACATACCACAGCATAGAAATATCAGTTCTGAAAGGGATTTCCTGATGACCAGTGAATAAAAGCATCTTCTAACTTAGAGAATAACTTGTCAATCACAGAATCAGAGAACTGGTTTGGGGTGGAAGGGATCTTTAGTCCACTGCAGCAGAGCTCCACCCAAGGTGGCCATGAATGCCTCCAGGGATAAGGCATCTACCCATGGGCAGAAAAGTTACAGTTACTGAATACATGGCATGGGATTTACAAATGCAGCTGGTAGACAGAGGAGAAATTCATATAAATGATGGAGAAGGCCAATCTCCACTGCAGGTATGTGCTGTTGTCTGGATTGGACATTTTCTGGTAAAGAACAGGCTGTGCCAGATTGGCAGCCCCTGTTTAGTGGCAGCCCAGTCCAAACTGAGTAGGAATTGGGCCAAAGGGGCACCAAACTCCAGTTCTGGCGAAACAACTGACAGGAGGAAAATATTTTTCAAAAGAAAAAGGAGATAAGAATGAAAGAGACTCTTGTTTGTTATGGATACAAACCCCAGCAATAACTCAAAGGGAAAAGGGTTTACACCTTTGGGGTGAAGTGGATACACTGAAATATCCTTGCTGAAAGCCAAACCTTTTCCTTGTTGTCCAAGAGTGCAGAAATGCGAGGGCTGGACGAGGAGCGATAGATGGAAGAAGTTTTATCCCTCTGTGCCTCACGAGTGGCAGAGACCTCACTCAGCATGTTGTGGCTGCCAGTCTTCCTCAGGCCCAGCCGCCACGACGAAGGCGACTCGTCCTTCTGCTCGTCTGACTTGCTGAGCCAACTGAACTGTGGAGGAGCAAATGAACATTTGGAAAAAGGAAGAGCACTGCAAGGCACACTCTAAGTTGACAAAGTGCTTCAAAAAGCTCCAGTTTTTGCTGGGCTAGACTTGTAAGGTAGAATGACTTATTTCCTGCTTCACTTTAATTACAGGACTGAGCTCAAGGTGAACTCACAGGGATGCAAACTGCTGTGGTGCCTCATCTCCAAGGACAGAGGATGAAAGGAATCTTCTGTCACTGTGCAGGTCTTTGCCTACACAATGTCCTCCTCCAGCTTTGAGGAAAGAATATATGGAACAATGAAGCTTTTATTATCACCCATTTAGGAAAGGGGGATTATTCAGTGAAAGCAGAATTCCTAAAACAAATACTCAGGTCTTATGGAGCTAGCTGCAAATAAACCCCTCACACCAGTGGAGTCCAGAAGATACCATTGAGATCACCAGGGAGCTGTAGCCAACAACACTGTAAAGGAAGAAACTGAGGCAATCTGGATTGTTCAACATGGAAAAGAGAAGGCAAAGATAGGATTTAGTTGCTCTGCTACCTGGGAGTGGGTTTACAGAGGACATGGAACCAGACTTCTCTACAGCCTATAGTGAAAGGAGGGCAACAGACAAGTTTCCACTTGGGAAATCCCAGCTGACATGGAAATGTAACTCCCGGCAGGATCAGAGCTGCACTGGGACAGAGAGTAAGGGAGTAGAGCACCTCCATCCTCAGAGACATTTCAATACTCAGCTGAGCTCAGATAGGACAAAGCAACATGACAAAAGGTTAATCCTGCTTTGAGCAGGACGCTGGATTTCAGCCTCACTAAGGCCCCTTCCATGGGCAGGTAAATGCACAGCACAGAATGGGCTTCGTGCTTTTTGTTACATGAGGCGCTTGTGACCTGCCTGCATTAGTCCTTAAATGTACAACTGCTTCAATGTACAACTGCTTCCATGTACAACTGCTTCAATATAACTGCTTCAATGTAGAACTGCTTCAATATAACTGCTTCAATATAACTGCTTCAATGTAGAACTGCTTCAATGTAGAACTGCTTCAATGCACAACTGCTTCCATGTACAGCTGCTTCCATGTACAGCTGCTTCAATGTGCAACTGCTTCAATGTGCAACTGCTTCCATGTACATCTGCTTCAATGCACAACTGCTTCCATGTACAACTGCTTCAATGCACAACTGCTTCAATGCACAACTGCTTCAGTGCACAACTGCTTCAATGCACAACTGCTTCCATGCACAACTGCTTCAATATAACTGCTTCAGTGCACAACTGCTTCAATGTACAACTGCTTCAATGCACAACTGCTTCCATGTACAACTGCTTCAATATAACTGCTCCAATGTAGAACTGCTTCAATGTAGAACTGCTTCAATGCACAACTGCTTCCATGTACAGCTGCTTCAACGTGCAACTGCCTCAATGTGCAACTGCTTCAATGTGCAACTGCTTCAATGCACAACTGCCTCAATGTACAACTGCCTCAATGCACAACTGCCTCAATGTACAACTTCAATGTACAACTGCTTCAATGTAACTGCCTCAATGTACAACTGCCCCAATGTGCAACTGCCTCAATGTACAACTGCTTCAATGCACAACTGCTTCAGTGCACAACTGCTTCAATATAACTGCTTCAATGTAGAACTGCTTCAATGCACAACTGCTTCCATGTACAACTGGCTCAATGCACAACTGCCTCAATGCTCAACTGCTTCAATATACAACTGCTTCCATGCACAACTGCCTCAATGCTCAACTGCTTCAATATGCAACTGCTTCCATGTACAACTGCCTCAATTTACAACTGCTTCCATGCACAACTGCTTCAATGCACAACTATAGCTACAGTGATCAAGTCTTTCAAAAGGCTGCACACTGCCATTCAAGAATGAAGCCTGAGCATCACAAGAGACACTTGTGCAGGGCTAAGCACCAACTTGTACAGGAATAAAGCAAATAAATTAGGAATTTTTGGCAAAGTACAGAATACAAACCACACAACCACTGTGGCTGTGTTACTGCAGGGTACAATCACACCTTTGGTACCACACACAGCTCAGCTCCAGCAATCAGCAGCAGTTGACAAGAAGGGAAGAGTTCAGGGAAAGGCAGCAAGAATGAGAAGAGCAAGAGAGGTTGTGCATGAGGAGATATTCAGTATTTCAGTAGTCTCCAGGCTGAGATATGACCAAGGGACATGAAACCCTCAGTGGAACACAGAAGAGTGAGTAAGGAACAATTATTCCTTGGTCCTCCCCATAAAGGAATGAGGGACAGCAAACAAACCCTGTGTGTGGTTGGTTAATGGGACAGGGAGCTTTGTAGAGTTTTGAACTAAGCTGAAGGACTGGACATTAGAGGATCCCAATTAAAAAGTGAGTGCATAAAGGAAAAGTCCAACAGGGGCTACTGAAGACCGAAAATACACCAGGTTCAGTAAGTCCCTGAAATGCCAACTGCTGGGCTGTGGGAGGGAATTCCTACAAGACTGTGCTCTCCAGTAGCTTCTGATGGCCACTGTTGGGCAGGACAGTGGGCAGACAAGGGTTTTGATCAAAGCTGATCTAAGCATTATTATACCATATTCTACCTGACACTATTCAGAATAAATGGAGCTACTGGAGAGCTCTGCCCTCAGACTCACTGTCTGAAGACTGCCAAGCTGAAATTATCCCTCCAGTATTTGAGCAATGTTTTCAGCTCATGTCATTTCAATGCAGATGCAAAGGGTTAATCTGTACTCCACCATTTCCAGCACTGCCAGTCTACTGAGCTACACAGCTCTAACATTTTCATGTAGTTTTGATGCTTTCCTCAGAGAATGCTCAAAACCACAGCAAAAGCTGCCACCTGTAAATTCTGAACAACACAGGAACAGCACATACTAGTAACTCCCCTCATAGAGGGCAACACTATCTAAAGCCCAGTCTGTCAAAGAGAACTACAGAAAAAACAAACAGGTGAGAGAAGGTAAAGAAGCTGATCTTAAGTCACTGAGGTCAAATCAATAATTCCTCCACTCACAGGTCAGCTCCTACATCCTAACACCCTTATTCTGTGTTCAACAGCTCAAAGGAGTGTGAGACCAAACCTCAGCAACTGGGAAAAGGTTAACTGAAGTACTCACACTTCCCAGCATCCTTCTCCCTCTAAGTTCCCCTGCTAAGCCAGCCTGAGCTGAACAATGCCCAGAGGAGCTCATTTTCATTTGATCTTGGTTATGCTCTGTTACATGTGAAAAATAAAAAATTGTGACTAAGCAAGAAACACTTCCCCCTGACAAGCACCAAGAGCTTCAGCCCTGGGCCAGGTTTCTGTGTTGTTTTCTCCACAGTCTGGTGCAAAAAGAAAGCAGCAGCACACAACAGAAGTCCTGTGCAGAGCAGAGTCTCCTGGTGCCATCTAGCTGAGTGATCTGAGAGCTGGAGGGTTCAATCACACAAGATTTCAGTGACCACTTCACCTTTCAAAGCTCTCATAGCCCAGCTGGCCAGCCACATGCAAACCACCCTCTGCTTGCTGGGCAGTAACAGCACACCACTGACTCAGCTGGCTTTGGCAAGTCAGAGGCACTTTATATGATGGTGCTGAACTCACCACAGGCACACAGGCAGAAATCAGCTCTGGTGACAGATCTGCTGAGAAGACATTGGCACCAGCCCCCTGAGAACTGAGCACACAGAACATGTGCTCTAGGCTGGCTTTCTTCACCACAATTGCCTTTGGAGGTCAGAGATTCAAGAGGAACCATATTGTCCCTACACTGCTGTTAACACACATCTTTATCAGAATTTCATACTACCAGGCTTTTCTAAATTCAAGTCTTTAAGTGCTCTGAAGACTGGTTTCAGAGCATCCACCTCCCAGTAACACCTCCTGCTTCTGAGCACTCCTGGGGTGCCCAGGGATCCACATTCACTTACTCTTCTGGCAGATGCAGTGAAGGAGTTGGGCTCAGGTGCTGGCTCAGGGATGCTGGGCCTGGATTCCCGGTTCGAGTGGTTGGCAAAGGGCTCTTCCTTCCTCTCTACAATTTTAAACAAGAAGAGAAACCAAATGTTTCAGTATTGCACTTCTGAGGCCCTTCCTTACACAGAGTGTGGTCTGCACTCCAGTTGAGGGCTGTGTGACCTCCCTGGATCACAGATGTCAGTGCCCTCTGCACTGGCAGTGCCAGGGCTTTCTGCAAGGAGCTTCCATTCCTAAAGAACAGCATGGACACGTTTGCCAGGCAAAGCTTTTGTACTTTATCCTCACAGACAAGCAAAATCTTTGCAGAAAGCACCATAAAGAGGACACATAGGTTTTTGTTTTTCACAATTTTGTTTCCTGTATGGGAATTTCTTCCCTGGTAAATCTTGGGATGAAAAGGGGCACATGCTGCTCCTCCTTCCTGTACACAAGTGTGGTACAGCCCACAGCCCTGAGTGCCCAGTGCTGTTTCACTGCACAGTTCTCTGCATTTGCTTGTGCTGCTGGGCAGAATTTCTGATCTTCTGCAGCAAAACCCATTTTCTACAGGAAGTCAAGATTGCTGCCCAACAAAAAGCCTTACTTGGGCTCCAAGCAAGCTAAGCAACCCTTGTCCAAGCTCACAGCTGGCTCCCTGCTTGTTAGATAAGAGCAGCTGTCCAGTATCACATTTATTTTTTGTATCTATGCACATTCTTGACAAAAGAACATTCAGCAGACATTACCAGGGGGAGAGTAAGCAGAAAGTGTGACTCAGGCAGCAGGTTCACTTGACAGGAGAGCACAGGCTGGAGACAGACTATTCATCATAAACCCAGGCACATGGAACCTGCCTGAGAAATGATGTACCCACACTCACCAATATAGGCTTTCCTTATAGCTACGAGTGCTCACACAGTCATGGCTTGGAAAAAATAAAGCAATTTTAAGCATAAGCATCCCAACAGTCCTAGCAAATAACCTATGTGCAAGGAATAAAAATCTGCTGTTCCATATTTGGAGTTGTTTGGAATGGAGCATCTGGAGGATGGCACCTTGGAGTGTCAAGATCAATCTTTCTGTAACAAATATTCTCAGTACGAGAAAAATAAGGATTCAAAGGGCACAAAAAACCAGAAAAGAGCAAGGCAAAAGAAACATTTTAAAATAGCAGGAAGTTACCAGGATTGACAGAGCCTGAACTAAAGAGACAATGACAGAATAAGGAATCTCCTGAGCTGGAAAGGACCCACAAGGACCATCCAGCCCAACCCCTGCCCTGTACAGAGACCCAACAATCCCACCCTGGGCATCCCTGCCCAAACACTCCTGGAGCTCTGGCAGCCTCGGGGCTGTGCCCATTCCCTGGGGAGCCTGGGCAGTGCCAGCACCCTCTGGGGGAAGAGCCTTTCCTGATACCCAGCCTGACCCTGCCCTGGCCCAGCTCCAGCTGCTCCTGTGGGTCTCCAGAAGAATGGATTCCCAGCCACTTTCCCTCTCTGTGAAACAGAAATGTCAGTTCTGGAGCAGAGCTTTCACCCAGCCTCCCTCACTCCTCCCTGCAGGCCCTGCCTGCCACCTGGGCATCCAAGAGCATGGAAATGCCCATTTTGTGCCAGCTGCTCTCTGCTGTGACTGAGGCTGTACCACAGAGCACTGCAGGCAGGGAGGGTGGCAGCAGCTCCCCAGGCTGGGCTGGATGGGCACTGGGAGCCTGCTCTGCAGTTCACAGCACACAGGAAGCTTTTAAGGTCAAGCCTAATTAGAAGGGCACAGGCTAAAGTGGTAATGACAGCTTGGGAAGGACTAACTGTGAGCAATGTGACTGGGACATTGTGGGACATCTTCTGTCACTGCAGAAAGGGACAAGCAGAGGGACTCTGTGCTGGCAGGGCTGGCTTTGGGCAGGATCCCACATTTTATTCTACCAAAATTTCAGTCATAAACATTATGAATTCCAGACAAGAAAAACTGGAGCGGATTAGTTCAATCTCCTCAAAACAAATTTGTAAGAGTAAAAATTTAGGTTTCTAATTCCTTTTCTGTAAGGGTTTTTGGATAAGGGTTTTTGCTTGATTGCTTTCTAAACAAAACAACATTAAAAGCTTCCTTGGCCTGCTTTAATTCCCAATAATTACATATTGTAATAGTTCCCAGCACAGATAATCACCACAGAATTTGACACTGATCTTTCTCTTTTTTACAAGAGTTCAATGCCAAATTAACTGTCTTCAAAATGAATAAAGTGACATGAATGCTCTTAGCTTCCTTTGTCTGAAGAACAAAAACTTCTTACACATTATAAGAAACATACTACTCTGAAACCCTCCAACAATTGCACTGCTTCCCTCATCCAATTTCTTCCTCTCACTCTGCAAATTCAACAAATTAATTGCAACCTGAGACTCTTCAAAACACACCTCAAAATAAACTTGTGTGTTACACTGCCAGCTTCTACATGTCCTGCTGTATGCTCAGCTACCAAAGGAGTTGGGATTTTTAGCTTTAAAAAGACCACTAGGAATTTTTTTTTCATCTGGACTTTGAACACTTCAGAACAACAGCCATAATCTATGTGTCCAGAACTGCTCAGAATGATAAAGGTATGGGAATATTACAGAAAAAGAAGAGGAATAAAGGAATAATAATCATGTGTTCATACCCCTGCCTCCTGTAGAATACAAGCATGTAAAATGCTGACCAAATAAACACAGAACCACAGAATCCCAGACTGGTTTGAACCAAAAGGAACCTTAAAGCCCATCTCATTCCACCCACTGCCATGGCAGGGACACTTTCATCTATCCCAAGCTGCTCCAACCTGGCCTTGGCCACCTCCTGGGATCCAGGGGCAGCCACAGCTTCTCTGGGCACCCTGTGCCAGGGCCTCCCCACCTCACAGGGAGGAATTTTTTCCTATTATCCTATCCAAACCTACTCTCTGTCAGTCTGAAGCCATTCCCCTTTGTCCTGTCACTCCAGGCCCTTGTCAGCAGTCTCTCTTCATCTTCCTTGCAGGCTCCCTTCAGGTCCTGGGAGGTCACAATGAGGTCACCCCAAACTCCTCTTCTCCAGGCTGAGGAATCCAAATTCTCCCAGCATTTCCTCCCAGCAGAGCTGCTCCATCCCTCTGATCCCCCTGGTCCCTGCTCTGGGCTCTCTCCAGCAGCTCCAGCTCCTTCCTGTGCTGGGCCCAGGGCTGGGGCAGCTCTGCAGGTGGGGCCTCACCTGAGCAGGGCACAGGGGCAGAATCCCCCCCTGTCCTGCTGCCCCACTGGGGGATCAGCCCAGGAATATCAGTGTCTGTCTTTGAAATCAGTAATGCTGTGACATTTGTTATTTTTAGTACCAAAATGAAAAATCCTACTTCTCTTTGGAGGCTCCTACAATGTGGCCTGATGCTGTTACCTTCCAGAATCTTGCTTTAAAAAGAGCAACAAGCATGTGACCCTACACTCACACCTGCAGCAAGTGAGAGCTCTGTCTCCATCCAGCTGAGCAACTCCACACTCATTTTAGCAGAGATTTCAGGAGTTTATAAGGTGAGGTTTCAATTTCTCAAAGGACCCAATAATCTTCCCAGGAAAGGAGAGCACAGGTAACAAAGCCTGCAGCTGAATCACTACTGAATCCCTGTTGTCTCCCATTTCTATTAGCTTCAGTGGTTTAACATATACTCCTATAATGTGCTTTGCTCAGTGAATTACTGCAATAAAAAGACCTGTTCTTGCTTTAAACAAAATTTAATGCTGAGTGCTGTAGACCTTTCCTTGCTGAAGGATCTTAGGCTGCTCCTGACTCAGTTAAACCCCACACAGCTCCAGGTCTTAGAGGTGTGCAAATATCTGAGTTGTTTTGGTCAAACTGCCACCATGTTTACAAGGATTACAAATAATGACACCCAGCTAGACAGATATAATTTATATTTATATAACTATGTATATAATCAGGGTAAACCCCTGATTTATGGAGAAAATATATGTGACCTGTGCTGCATGTCAATGCCCCAGGACCATTTCCCTGTGTTCCTGCCATGCCCATGAGCTGGGGCAGCAGAGCCCAGCCAGGATTTCCCACCCTCACACCCTGCCCCAACAGCATTCACTGATAACTAACACAGTGACAATTTCACTGGCACAAAGCACAACAAAACTTTAAACTACACTTCTCCTCAGGACCTATTTCTTTGTATATTGGATATAGACCAAGTGAGTTGATGTTAAAAGTAGTTTAACCTTTAAACACATCATAGTCCAAGATCCATCTGTGTTTGCAAAATATTAAGTACAAATAAGTCTTGGCTTACTGTACAATTAAGTGTCTGTATTTAAACTTTCTGTGCTGCACATAAACACTTTTGAAATTAATTAAGGTAGCCACAGAAATTATGGAAAAGGAATGAGAGTAAGATGCCAGCAATATACTGTAATGGAAATGCTACTGTGACTCTGTGTACTTAATCCTTATTTTCCACTATCTTTTGCAATCATTATTCATTACAGCCTAGAAAACAGAAGTTCCTCACCTCTATAATCAGTCAGAACAGTTTCAGTCCTTCATTTCAGACTGATCCAAACACAACAGGCTATTGCCTCGCTACACCCTCACCTGCTTCCCTACCCTCCTGAAGGATTCCTCTTGAACTGGGCCAACAAGAAAAACATCCTGTTTGAGAACAAGCTATGGACAATGTGTTATTTTCAATACATGTGAGCTGGAAGTATGAATTAAAACAGGATCTGAAGGATTTTTAAAAAATAATTATTCTGACCTGTGAGTCAGCATTTGAATCAGCTTTTTTAGCACAGTAGCTCCAGGTTTCTCCAAATTCTGTACATATACACCAGAAGTAAAACTTTCAGCATGTCCTTAACAACTAATTATATAATTAGTTAACAATAACAACACCATTAATAATGGCAATAGCTAGGCTAGTTATTAAATCCAAGGCTGTACTAAGTCTTACCTGACTCCTTTTCAGCATCTGACTCTGAAACTTCATCTTCAGCTTCTTCCTCTTCAGAACTAGAACTGCTTGAGTCCTTGTTCTCCTCCTCAGTTTCCATGGACTTCAACGTGTCTTCCTCATAAAGAATCTTCTCTTTGCTGCAAAATCGGAAATTTTTAGGACTAGGCAAGCAAGTTGTACTTCTCAGGAAGACACAGACATTATTTACTACTTACAGAACAAGCAAAGGATAAAATCCATCTACAGACTGAACACTCCAGCACTTCCATCATGGCCAATTTGCCATGGATTCCACTGCCAGTCTGACATTTTCTAATTCTGCAAGCATTTTTCCATCCACAAAATTGTGATCTCTCCTTTTCTAGTGCCACACAACACAGCAGTTGGGCTGTTGGGCTTTGTGCAACAAAAAGGTGCAGTTCTCAGCCCAAAGATCTGATTGATCCTCAGCCAGAGGAGGAGCTGGAGAACCAAACACCAGCCCAAGCCCTTGATCCACCACTCACTGGGTACATTAAGACACAACACAAACTGCATTTGACACAACTAAAACTGTACTTGAGAGTGCTCAGATTAAAAAAATGCATGAACTAAACAGCAGTGAATTGTTTTTGACCCAGCTGAGGCCAGCTGCCTGTGAGAGCTGAAGCTGCTCTCCCATTACTCTCTGGGCAGTTTCTTTTCAACTAAGAGGAAGATACTTACTTGGTGAAGAGTCTGTTTTGAGGCTTGCCATTCATGTCAGCTTCAATCAGCTTATTCCTTGTCTCCTTCTCACTTCGCAGCTGTTCACAGTCCAGGGAGATGGGAGAGAGAGAATGAGGACAGACATTAACCAGCCCTGTCACCAGTGAGCACCAGCACAAGGTCAGCCAGCCTTGTTACACCAACCACTGCAGATTGGTGTGAGATGCCACTGGGACAGCAGCACATCTGCAGTGGCACTGTGAGCCTTGGGCACAGCACCAGCATGTCCTTGGAAATGCAGCTGCCATTTAACAAAAACTTTAAAGTTTTTATTAGCAGCTGCCCCTGCATGACCAGGGATGAACCTTGAGTGCTGCCCAGAGAGGCTGTGGGCTCCCCCATCTCTGGAAGGCTCCAAAGCAGGTTGGATGGGGCTTGGAGCAACCTGGGATAGTGGGAGTGTCCTTGCCCATGGCAGGGGTTGGAGTGGGATGAGCTTTAAGGTTGCTTCCAGCCCAAACCATTCTGGGATTCTGCTGGAGGTCTGTCCATGTGTGTGTGCCCATGAAATCAGAATAGATTCAGCTAAAAATCTGCTGCCTTTGTGGCTGTTATTGACTTGCTGTCAGAGGAAAGCATTCCAGTCTGCCCTGTACAGGCAACCAGGGAACTCCAGTGAGGATGGGTCACTTCTTAAATCTCTCAAATGCATAAAGTGATTGCATGGGAATAACTGGGATCACACAGAAATGGAAAGATTTTGTCTAGAGAGCAACAATATTAATTTTACCACCATCAGTGGACAAAACAGTACCCAAAAATTGTTTTAGTACCTTCCAGAAGCACAGAAAGAGCTGAAGCAGAAGTAGGGATGGCAGTTAGGGGCTCAATTTAAGGCTGACTCTGCTGTGTCATGGCTCACCAGGTTATTCTTTTTCTTTTGACAGCAGTTGACACCAGGCAAGGGAAGTAAAAGCACTGTAAATTCTCAATCATAGAATCCCAGAATTATTTGGGTTGGAAGGAACCTTAGAGGTCATTCAGCCCCAGCCCCTGCTATGGCAGGGACACCTTCCACTATCCCAGTGGCTCCAAGTGCCATCCAGCCTGGCCTTGGGCACTGCCAGGGATCATGGGGCAGCCACAGCTGCTCTGGGCACCCTGGGAAGTGGGAAAAGCTGCATGGATTCCAGGGAAGAGCAAAAATCTGTGCTACAACGTTGTTAAACTGACCCAACTGCTGGAGCACAGCAAAGGGAAGTGCAGGAAACAGCCTGCTCCATTCACAGATAATTCAGTAACTGGGGAAAAAAATCCAAACCCAAACCAAATGAATTGCTTCCAGCATACAAAAATGCCCCCTGCTTTCCAATAATGGCAGCAGATCTTTCAGCAAGGGTGGTACAGTGCTCAGCCTTTGACTGAGAAACATATCTGGTTTGAAAGCCATTTTGGAAGTGAAATAACATCATGGAACTGCCTGTTTTATCCTTAACAAATATAAGTTTTCTGGTTTTAAGTGATAGAACATGATAAACACATGATAAACTGGCTTTTCCACTAAAAAAAACATATCCACTAAAAAAAAAGTGTAATAAAATCTGGATTCTTCTGCTCAGCTCTACACTGACTGAATAAATGGAGAAGGCCTTTATATAGTGCTTCTATATAGAGAACAGGGGGTTGTAGCCCCTGCAAAGCAGCCCTAAAAATGGATGAGCAGTCACCCCAAAAAATTCTTCTTTTTCTTTCTTTTAAGAAGTGCAGTTATCTGCAAAATCCTGGGTAGTGAGAGAGAGGAGAATCCAAAACACAACCCTGATAGTATTTATCAACACCTCGTTTAGGGAGAAGCTGATTAATTTTTAAGAGGTTCCTGTGAATACTAAGGCTGCAATTTGAGGATGGCAGCAGCTGTGTTGTGATCAGAGCTGGAGTTCTAACCACCCACACTGTCAGTTCCTGAAAATCCCTTCCTGGGTTTATCAGCAGTGCTCCCATTCTGTCTCTTTCTGAACCCAATGTTTTAAGTGATACTTACAGATTTTTAATTCTTTTTGAAAGAAGGTTAGCTTGTGTTTTGGAAGCACCCAAATGAGATAATTGAGTAGATCAGATGAAATAAGAAAAAATTCAATCCAAACTTTCTGGCTTGACAACTGCCCTTACTTTGAACAAGATATATTTTGCTTTCCTTTTTTTATGTCAACTTTTGGCTTATAATCCCTTCCACGGCATTATGAAATGGCAATTTATTATCATTTTGAAACCACCCATTTTTTCAGTCCAGAATTCTCTGAAGTTTATAATTTCTTCTTCCTCAATCCAAAGCCTCCCTACTGAAAGAGAGAGGCAGACATGGTAACAGATCCCTTTCTAAACATTGACAGTGTATTTCCCTGGATGCTAACACAAAGCTGACTTGGGTAATCACTCATTGGGAACAGAGCTCTTTGATGCTAGAGAGCCTGCCAGCCAACAAAGCAACTGCAGGGTAACAACAGTTACAAAGATGAACACAAAATCCTTACCAGTTCCCATAATTCTGCATGCCATCACACTACTGACCTCCTGCTGCTGTTATCTAGATTTCTAGCTATTAAAAATGTTGCTGTGATTAAAGATTGCAAATGAGTAACTAAAGAAAATAGCTAGGCCTCAGCTTCCTGCATCTGTTGGCACCATATGTCCTGCAGAATACCTGGGTGTGAAAAGGTAATTGGAAAAAGATCTCCAGAAACTCACCACAGTCTGTTTCTTCTGCAACATTTCTAAATGCTCCACAAGTCCCTCATCAGCAACGTCAAAGGGTGTCTGGCCCTGGTGCAAAGAGAGAACACAAGAGGATGTCTGAGATGGCACAGTGGGAATATTCCAGAAAGTCCCATTTCCCAGAGCATATGCTCCACATCCTCCCTCCCCAAGTGGTGAGAGACACTGTTTCACTCCAGAGCAAGGAAACCCATGTGGTAACAGTGATCATGGAATCACAGAACCACTTTGGCTGGAAAACACCTCAAGGATCATGTTTATGTTCAGTGAGCAGCTTTTCCCAGGGCAGTGCAGCTCCCTGGTTGCTGCTGCTCAAGTCCAACAGCCAGGACTATGCTTGAGTTTCCAAGTTTCTAAAAAGGACACTCTTGTATTGAGAGGGAATGTGATCAACCTCTCCTTGTGCTGGATCTCAGGAAAGGCTCTGCCCCAGAGGGTGCTGGCACTGCCCAGGCTCCCCAGGGAATGGGCACAGCCCCGAGGCTGCCAGAGCTCCAGGAGTGTTTGGGCAGCGCTGCCAGGGATGCCCAGGGTGGGATTGTTGGGGTGTCTGTGCAGGGCAGGGGTTGGGCTGGATGGTCCTGGTGGGTCCCTTCCTGTGTTACTTTATCATCATGTATTTAAACATTCAGAAAGGCTGCCAGCAAGGAAAAAAATTTGGGATCCATTTCCACATCCATTTATCAACTAAAACAGACCAGAAAAAATACTCTAGTGCACAAACCAAGCAATTGGTTACATTTTCACCAAACTAAAACTCTAAATGCCATTAATAACCCGAAACCCAATGGCTACAGGTCAAAAAATAAAAGGTAGCCTTGTACATCTGACCCAACAAGGAGACAATTCTGGGCTGGAAGAAGCAGGTAACACAATAAATGCACCTGTAGCTGTTTCAAGTATGGCATGATACAAGACCCCATACACATCCTGAACACTGAACAGGAAAAGCACTTGATGGCATTTAAACAGAAAAGATTCCCCACATTTTGGGTGCCAAAGAGCTCACCAGGCTGAAAGAGCTCCTCATGGGGCATTTGAGTTGCAGCAGTTCCAGCACAGCTGGATGCACTTGAACACACAGGGCCCTCTCTTATCACCTCCTCCTGCCTTCACCCCCTGGTGCTCCTCCAGCACATTCAGCCTTCCCTCCTGCCCAGAGGCAGCCACAGCACACCTGGCCCAGTGGGAGCAGCTCACAGACCAGTGTGCACATCCCAGCAGGGATGGGAACCACAAGAGCAGCCCTGGACAAACTCTCGAAAGTCCAAGGGCTCTTCAAGGAAAAACCTGCAACTGTTAGAAAGGAAATGGTTTTTGTTCCTTTTCTTCCGTCCTATTTTTCTTCGCTCATGTCTCACAAATCTTCAATGTCCTTTTTTATGACCAATACATAGAAGAAGGAGGATCTAAAACTGCCGGTTTCTCCTGGGTTCACTTGTTTTCAGTGCCTTATACCTTAATATTAGTATATTATTTGCACTCCAAGACTGTTTCTTTGCTGCTGTTTGATTTCTCAGGGTTACACGAACTCAGGATGGCACAGATCAGCTCCTATCCCTTCCTACAAGCTCAGTGCTAAAGTTCAATTAGGTCACATCTCCCATAATATTTGAAATCTTTTCTGTCTTCTCCCAATCAAGATTCTTCATTTACTGATGTATTTAAATTATCCACTGCACAGGCAAGGAGGACTGCAATGACTTTGTCATGTACATGCATCATGATGTTGGATCTCTTCTGAGACCCCAGCTGGATTTCTGTGTCCAGCTCTGGAGCTCCCATCTCAGGATAGACATGGACCTGCTGGACAGGATTGAGAGGGGCCCCCTAAACTGACCACAGGGCTGGAGCCCCCCTGCTCTGGAGCCAGCCTGGAAGAGCTGGGGATGTTCACCTGGAGAGGAGAAGGCTCCAGGGAGAGCTCAGAGCCCCTTCCAGTGCCTAAAGGGGCTCCAGGAGAGATGGAGAGGGACTGGGGATAAGGGCCTGGAGGGACAGGACACAGGGAATGGCTCCCACTGCCAGAGGGCAGGGTTAGATGGGATATTGGGAAGGAGATTTTGGCTGTGAGGGTGGTGAGGCCCTGGCAGAGGTTGCCCAGAGAAAATGGGGCTGCTCATTCCCTGCAGGTGTCCAAGGCCAGGCTGCACAGGGCTTGGAACAACCTGGGACAGTGGAAGGTGTCCCTGTCTGTGGCAGGGGTGGGATGAGATGAGCTTTAAGGTTTTTCTGAATACAAATCAGTCTGGGGTTCTATGATTCCATGATCAAGCAGAAGGCATCAGTCACTCTCAATGTGGCTCTAGAATACCTGCATTAGTTGTGTACTGACCAGCTTGTTCCTGATGTCCATGTCACACAGAGCCTCAGCCAGGATGGAACATGCTTCCTTCACTCCCCAGTGAGCAGCAGCGTGGAGTGGGGTCCAGCCATCATTGTCCTGGACGTTCAGATTAAACCCAGCCTGGATCAGGAGCCTGAGGAAAGCAGCAGCATTGATCTCTGCCCCTCAGGAATGACTTCCTGACAGAGCACTTTCCCCTGCTAGGCACCAAGTGGGCAGCCTGGCTCCATAACAGCCAGGAGCTTCTGGACTTCTTTATTAACCAAAGCAACCTCCCACCTGATGTGCTCAAAACTGCGATGGAAAGGGCAATGAACAAAAAGTGACTTCAATGTAAAACCTGCTGGAACATGCCAAACTGATAAGGTTCCCTTTCAGCATGTCCTGAACTGGGAGAACACCTTGGCTTCTCACCTGGCACTGGTGACCCAGCCTGAACTCCTGCTCCAGCAGAGGAGAGAGTCTGGAGTGGCTCAGCTGCATCCCTGTGCCAGGAGAGGACATGTGGGAACTGGAGAGGACATGTGGGAACTGGAGAGGACATGTGGGAACTGGAGAGGGACATGGGGGAACTGGAGAGGGACATGTGGGAACTGGAGAGAACATGGGGGAACTGGAGAGGACATGGGGGAACTGGAGAGGGACATGGGGGAACTGGAGAGGGACATGTGGGAACTGGAGAGGACATGGGGGAACTGGAGAGGGACATGGGGGAACTAGAGAGGACATGGGGGAACTGGAGAGGGACATGTGGGAACTGGAGAGGGACATGTGGGAACTGGAGAGGACATGGGGGAACTGGAGAGGGACATGTGGGAACTGGAGAGAACATGGGGGAACTGGAGAGGGACATGGGGGAACTGGAGAGGACATGGGGGAACTGGACAGGGACATGGGGGAACTGAAGAGGGACATGGGGGAACTGGAGAGGACATGGGGGAACTGGAGAGGGACATGTGGGAACTGGAGAGGGACATGTGGGAACTGGAGAGGACATGGGGGAACTGGAGAGGGACATGGGGGAACTGGAGAGGACATGGGGGAACTGGAGAGGAAATGGGGGAACTGGAGAGGACATGGGGGAACTGGAGAGGGACATGGGGGAACTGGAGAGAACATGGGGGAACTGGAGCTCCAGCTTGGTTCTCTGAGAACACAAGGCCACAGTGGGGGGTGGCCCTCAAGGAGACCAACAGGACTGCAGGGAAGCACCAGGGACAGTGACAGAGGTAAAATGTGTATGGTAAACAACCCTCATTTGGATTAAACAACCCAAATCCATTTTTTCAGAGTAGCCCTTGGACAGTTCAAGCAAATCTTCCACAAGTGAGCTTGCCTGGGATCTCCTTCCCTTACCCTCACTGCTGTGCCCCTTCCAGCCTCCCTTCCCCATCAGAGGAGAACACTGGTGTTTCACAGCACCTGGAGCTTGAATATTTAACACCAAAACAAACACAAAAGGTTTGGGGTAGTCTGGAGCTCCAGAGCCATGTGCACAATGGTGTGGCAGTAACCAGGCAAGAGCTCTGAGCAGCTCTGGTATCAAAACTATTATCCAAATTGCTGAAATAGTGAATAACATCCCAGGGGAATCCTGCAAGTCTGGTCAAACTGCTCCTGAAAATTTCCATTGTGGGAAATTCCCCCATGCAGAGCCACCATTGCACAGCATGAGGGAAATCCAGCAGGACCCCAACATGGCACCAATGCTTGGAAACTCCTGCAGCTTTACACCAAAGTGCTACTGTGCTAAATAAAACACAGTCACAGCAGAGCAGCTGTGGGCTTCTCTGTGAAAGAAATTGTAAATTAGGTGCTGAGTTTCTGTTGATTTTCCAGCTGGCAGAAAAGAGAAACAAAGCTGCTAAGAGACTCAAGGTCACAGACAAATTCCATGTCTCATTTAGAGTTAGCTGGCTCCTGGCTGTCAGCCCCCTTGGTTTAAGTCACTAAAGCTCTGGATTTGAACTTCAGCACAGCCACCACATACACAAGAGTGAAACAATGGCAGCTTGCTGTGAGATGTGTTTATCATTACCCCAATTAATGCCAAGGAGAGACTGTCCAGAGCTAACTGCACACACTGAACTTCATCAAGGAGCACTGGATACACAATCCTCCCCTGACAGGTGATGGGACCAACACCTCCAACTCAGAGATATCACATTTCTATTCACATGAGCTGTGTTAGATTCCTGTTCTTGGGCACAGTACAGGTACAGACAGCTCATCACTCAATTATAAGTTCTAATGACTGAATACAAATCAGAAACATGAAGTACAGTAAAATGCTTGGGCTTGATATGAAACAGCTCTTTGACATCAGGTCATGTCACTTGAAATTATGAAACTTAGGATCAAGATAGATGAACACTTCCAGAATGGATTTAACATAGGCAACAGAGTAAGCTTGTGTGCTGGTTACACAGCCTGGCTTTTGGTAGCAGGCAGGTCACAGATGTGCCTTCTGTGAGAAGCTGCTGGAAGCTTCCACCATGTCTGGCAGAGCCAATCCCTGATGGCTCTGAAGATGGACAGGCTGCTGGCCAAGGCTGGGCCAGTTAGAGAGGCTGGTGACACCTCTGTGACAACAGATTTAAGAAGGAAATCAAAACAAAGTGGGCATGCACAGTTTTTCTTCTTGTCAGAGAAGAGGAGGTGAGAATATGTGAGGGAAACAACATGGAGACACCAAGAAGAATGAGGGGAAGAGGTGCTCCAGGCACCAGAGCCAAGATTCCTCTGCAGGCTGTGGTGAAGCAGCTGTGCTCTGCAACTCATGGGGATCCACAGGGGATGCAGAGATCCATGCACAGCCCCTGGGGATCCACGGGGATGCAGAGATCCACCCACAGCCCCTGGGGATCCACGGGGGATGCAGAGATCCATGAGGGATGCAGAGATCCACCCACAGTCTGTGGGGATCCATGGGGGATGCAGAGATTCCCCACAGCCCATGGGGATCCACAGGGATGCAGAGATCCACCCACAGCCTGTGGTGATCCATGGGGGATGCAGAGATCTACCCAAAGCCTGTGGTGATCCATGGGGATGCAGAGATCCACCCACAGCCCCTGGGGATCCACAGGGATGAAGAGATTCCCCCACAGCCCCTGGGGATCCACGGGGATGCAGAGATCCACCCAAAGCCCATTGGGATCCCTGGGGGATGCAGAGATCCACAGGGATGCAGAGATCCACCCTCAGCCACCTCCCAGGGGAGATGCTCACACTGCAGTGGGTGGATGCCTGGAGGAAGCTGTGATCCAGAGACAGACCCAGTGGAGAGAGGGGGCTCTGTTTCCAGGCTGGGGCAGCCTGTCCTTGGAGGACTACACCCTGTGGGAAGAGAGACCCAGGCTGCAGCAGTTTTGGGAGGACTGTTTGCCCATGGGAGGGACTCACATTGCAGCAGTTTTGGGAGGACTGTGAGCCTGTGGGGGGAATTCACATTGCAGCAGTTTTGGGAGGTCTGCTGCTTGTGGGAGTGAAGCCACACTGGAAAGTTCACAGAGAACCCAGGGTCTCACAGGGGAAGGATTCCTCTCCCAGAGCAGCAAAGAAAATCTCAGTGATGAACTGAACAAACCCCCACACCCTGTATCCCTGTGCTGTCAGTGGGAAGGAGGGAGGGGCTGGGGTTAAAAGGTGTTTTAGAGGCTTATTTTACTTCTCATTATTCTCCTCTGATTCTGTTAGTAATAAATTCACTTTGCAACTTTAAGCTGAGCCTGTTTTGCCCTTGCAGGGTTTTCTCCAGTCCTTATCTCACCTCATGAACACTTTGGTAATTTTTTTCTCTCCTCTGCCCAGCTGTGGAAGGGGAGGGTGAGTGAGTGAGTGAGTGAGTGAGTGAGTGAGTGAGTGAGTGAGTGAGTGAGTGAGTGAGTGAGTGAGTGAGTGAGTGAGTGAGTGAGTCCTACTACGACACTCTGGAAAGACCATTTACAAGAGCATGTAGTAACAACACAAAGATGAACAGATTCACATGAAGAGAGGGCAGGATTAGATTAGATATGAGGTAAAAATTCCTCCCTGTCAGGGTGGGCAGGCCCTGGCACAGATTGCCCAGAGCAGCTGTGGCTGCCCCATCCCTGGAAGTGTCCAAGGCCAGGCTGGACAGGGCTTGGAGCAACCTGGGACAGATGAAGGTGTCCCTGCCCATGGCAGGGAGTGGGACAAGATGAGTTTTAAGGTTCCTCCCAACCCAGTCTGGGATTCCATGAGCTCTATGTTCATGGGCAGCTCCAGCCACAAATAAAGAGCAGAGAAGAAAGCTTTATTGGTGGAAAGCCTAATTTGACATTACCTGTAACAATATTAATGTTTTTTTACCAGGAAACGTTACACTGGGCAGGTTTATGGTCATAATAATCTTGTTAGTGCCAGAACAGCAGAGCTGTGAGGTGCTGGAATCCCTCTGTCACTGCAGGAGCAGTAACATGAAGGGGCAGAGGACAGTGAGACAGGGGTGGACACTGCATTTTCCCACAAGACTGGTCATGTTTGTGACTGTCATGCAGTATGTGTTGTCACTTTGTATGTCAACATTATACTTTTATCCCCTACTGCTGTTTAACTTGCTAGTCCTGAAACTGTAATAGTGAAAATCAGATCTTGTGATTAGAAAAATTAGAGACCTCCTAATTTATGCCTCATTCTCCAAAAAGCTTCCATTACTCTAAAAAGGCCTGGAGGTATGAAAGGGAATCCTCCAGTCCCTGTGTATTTCTGGGTGAACCACTGTGGCTGTACACATAACACCACAGAGAAACCAGGAAATCTCAGTATGGAATAAATGTCTCTGAACGTAAAGCAAGATGTCTTCAGCCTTAATTTCATGCATCAGTCCTGGAGGAGCTCCTACCTCATGACTTCAGAATACCCCTTGGCTGCAGCAACATGCAGAGCTGTGGCTCCTGTCCGGGGCTGCTTCACATCCTCGATCCTGCCGCTGTTCAGCCACTGCCGGGCGTCCTGCAGCATCTGCTGCTCCTCCTCCTTCCTGCACAGCTCCAGGTCCACACCTAGGGGGTGAAGCACAGAACAAAAACCAACAACAGATGAAAGTTTGTTACACTTAACCTATGCTTCATTTGCTATAAAAAATTGGTAAACTATTTCTGATCTTCCACAAAACAATCAGCAAAAGCCTCTTCTGTGTCATTGACAGAGACTTCAAAAACTGCCCAAGTTAAAAATTTTGAAAGCTGGGCCAGTGGTTGCAACCCAGTCCAATTAGCTAAAAGCTCAGGTGTGCATTAAGGGTGTCCCAGACTGAAATACCAAAGTCAGGAACAACAGTTTAACTGACTCAATTGACCTGGTAACATCTACAGAGAAGGTCTGAGGACCCTCAGGTGTCTCCTGCAAGAGCTCAGTGATGCCAGCTCTGTGCTCACTCCATATTCAGGACACTGCATGTGACACACACAGGAACCTGCACTGCTCCAGAGGCATTCCTGACAGGCATGCTGAGAGAAGGGCTGAGTTATTCCACTGAGCAGCACACCCCCAGATTCTGACAAAACACAATTTGAAATAATTTTGGCATTAGAAGGCCAGAAGAAGTCTATGCTGATGGCCTAAGTGACTGCTTAGGGGCAGGTGGAGGTGTGGGGAGGCAGGAGGATGATGTGGAGAGGGAGGTGTCTGGCTGACACACGCATTAAACCAATGAGAGGAAAAACCAACTTGGACTTGTTTTCCTAAGCAATGAGATCATAGAAGGACAACGTATCAATCACAAGTATTGATACCAATCCAAATGAGATTAATCAGAGTAGAATTCTCCACTCAGGAAAACATACAAATTAGAAGATGACATATCTCAAAAATCAAGAAGGGTCCTGAAGTGCAAGTGTTCCTATGGATTAATACTTTTAGTATAAGAATGACATAATTGCTAATTAAATTATGGGGCATTAGGTTTAAAACAGAACCAAGGAAAACATTTAACTCAGAGTGAGGCCCTGTGAGACCCACTGTTGCAGGATTTTGCAAAGATCAGAAATAAACTGGCTTCAGACCAAGGACTAGACAAGTTTGTAGCTGTTACACACAATTCCTGAACATGCTGGAGTTCCCAAGGAGGGCTACACGAGCTCAGGAAACAGAAAGCCATGGGGCACTCACAAATACACAGAAAGCCAGTTTGGCTCAGGAATTTCTGGAGGCACAGTGGCTGGAGGCTGGGAGGGCAATTGTACACACTTGAGCTGTTGTTACAGTCTGCAGCAGGCATCTGCTCACAGCCCCTGCTGAGGACAGGCTGCAGAGCTGGACAGATGCTTATTTAAAGTTCAACCCCATTTCCTCCAGCAATATGATCCTTTAAACTGTGAGATGGGAATCTTCATCTGGAGACAGATGGTTGTTTCAGGGTATCTTAGCAGGATGCCACTAATGTGGTGAGGCAATGCAAGCAGAATCCCAAAAAGTGTCAGACAAAAGACCTGCAGGTAAGGCAGAACCACTGCCTCAATGTCCTGTAAGGTTTCAACCACATTATTGTCATTTAAGGAACCTGAAGGTGCACAAGTCCACAGAACCTGGTGAGACGCACCCAAGGAAGCTGGTAGAGGAAGTATCTAAGTCACTCTTGTATTTGAAAAGTTGTAGCAGTCTGGTGAACTTCTCATGGACTGGAAAACAGAAAACATAACCCCCATTTTTAAACAGGGACAAGAGAAAGACCTGGGGCACTACAGGCCAATTGGCCTCTCCTCTGTGCACAGCAAGATCATGGAGCAGATCCTCCTGGAAACTGTTAAGGCCCATGGAAAATAAGGAGGTGACAGCCAGCCTGGCTTCTCTGAGGGCAAGCTGTGCCTTTGGTGGCCCAGGAACATTAACACGGGTGACAAAGCACCAAGGGACTGATTCCTGCCTAACTATACCTTAAAAAAACAAAGTGATCACCATGTGTCAAAATATATCTGATAGAGGGACTGGATTCAATCCAGCATGTAAGCAACCCCCTCAAACCTGAAGGAATAAAATAATCCAGAGCAGAGTCTGTGGGGCTCTGTAGCCCCAACACACACTCCAAGGAGAGTAACTTCAAAGCCAGATGAACCAGCTCAGACATGAATGCAGCTGAGCTTTGCCTATGTCCAAGGATAGAAGCTCCAGGAATTCCTTGGGTTCCTTTTCCAACATTGTTGATGAAATTCATAGACATGATTTAAACTTCTCAGACACACATGCAGACGTTCAACCACTCCCAAATGAATTCCATGAGTATGAAGAAAATTTTAGGCTAATAAAGCAATTCTTTATTTTAACATCAGTCCCAAACTAGTCTTCAGCCAGAGATGTTTGTGCAGGGACAGCCTGGAGAGCAGCCCCTCAGCGAGGCACACCTGCTGAGAAAGGGGATATGGCAGAAGAAAACTAGGGAAAGATCAGGATAAAGCATGTCATTCCAGGCCTGGAATATTCATTTCCTGGTCCCTGCCTTTGGCAGTCCCATAAATCTTGTGGAGGAATTTTGGATAGCTGACCAAGAATTGGGAGGGTGCTGGACCCAGCTAATCTGGGTCCCTGCACCTGCAAGGACACTGTAGCCTTGAGCATAGCTGGATTACAATAACAAAGTGCTGCAGCTGAGACAAAGACTGAGAATAAGTAGATGTAAGATATAAAGAATGAAGAAATTAGAGAGGAGCTGATAATTATAGTATAACCAATAGATTGCTTAGCTTACAGAATATGTATGAGCTTATTACTTGTTGTCCATAAATGTCTGATGCTCTCTTCAAAAAACAAAGCTTGCTGATTCTCATATTGAGCGTCTGAGTCTTCCATCACCACAACAAATCTCACCTCAATTTTATCAAGCCTTAGTGAAACAAGACCTTTCATTGGTATCAGAGGTCAGAATTAAATCTCACTTTAAAAGTAACTAGATCTGATGAATCAGATTTCAGGACTGTGGTGCTCTGAAGAAGCCCAAGGACAGAGACCACAAACCTCCTGTATCTGCTCCACTGTCCTGACAGCAAAGCAAAATTTGCCTGCTGCTTCCTGGGCCAGATCTCAGATCTCTTCACCAACAGACAGCAAGGCAGCAGAATTCTCACACAGAAACTCTTAGGGGTGCCAGCTCTCACCATTCAAGCCCCTCCTTTACCTTGTTTCTTGACTTGCTCCAGGAGCAGGTCCTTCATGGCCGCCTCCTCCGCGATGTCGGACGGGACCTCCCCCTCGCTGTTCACAGCAGCCACGTTGGCCCCGTGGCTGATCAGGTACCTGCAGCAAGGACAGCTTGATTATCTTTTTTTTTTTACTAATTTTTAAAAAAGTCTCATGAAGTATCACCAATTTTTAAATTTTTCCTCTCATAACTTTACAACAACAGACATCTTCTTTGGCTTGCACATCTTTTAATCAGTAGAATTCTGAGAAGTAAAAGAAGTATCTGTTTAAGCACACAAATATAGGAGGGTGAGGTTGCCTGGCTTTATAATTTATTTTCAATTAATTTAAGAAATACTTATCTTAATTCAAATTTTGGAAACTTTCTGGTAGCTGTGGTGGACTAAATATATAAGCATGGCATGTCTGGTAAGGAATAAAGGGTTGGTGCTCAGCCTGGAGAGAAGGAGGCTCAGGGGGGACCTTCTGGCTCTGCACAACTCCTGACAGGAGGGTGCAGCCAGGTAGGGGTTGGTCTCTCCAATAGGGAACAGGAACAGGACAAGAGGAAATGACCTCAAGCTGCAACAGGGGAGGTTCAGGTTGGAGATTAGGGGAAGTTTCTTTTCAGAAATAGTGGTCAGGCCCTGGCACAGCTGCCCAGGGCAGTTGTGGAATCACTATCCCTGGAAGTGCTCAAAAAAGGAGTGGATGTGGCACTTGAGGTTTAGTGGTGAATGTATTGGTGGTGCTGGATTGACAGCTGAACTTGAAAGTCCCCACTTAACCACAGCAGTGCTCACACCAGTCTGTCTGTGGTAAGGAAATGCACTCACAGAATCCCAGCCTGGTTTCTGTCAGAAGGGACCTTAAAGCCCATCCAGTCCCACCCTTGCCATGGCAGGGACACCTTCACTATCCCAGGGTGCTCCAAGCCCTGTCCAACCTGGCCCTGGGCACTGCCAGGGATCCAGGGGCAGCCACAGCTGCTCTGGGCTCTGTGCCAGGGCCTGCCCACCCTCACAGGGAGCAGCTCCTTCACTACACATCCCTGTAGCAGCTGTCCCATTTTCCTTTCTGCTTGGCACTTTAGCTAAAGTATCTACTGAATCATGAGACAGTCTAATGGCAACAGAAAAAGGCAACCAGTTGAAGGCTTCACCTTCATCCTCAGAAGTTCAGAATTCAACACCAAGAGAAAAGCACTTCTTTTAGCATTGCTTTCCAAAGCATTGAACAAGGCTTAGAGTATTCATCACCTGTGTAGCTGCTCTGAATGGAAAGGCACAGGGAAGTGTTCTAAATACCCAGAGCAGCCCCAGACTCACTCACTCGGCTATGTTCAGGTAGCCACACGATGCCACTGCGTGAAGAGGGGTCCAGCCCTCGTTGTCTTGCTGGTTCACATTGGCTCCATTTTCCACCAGGAACTTCACCATGTCCAGGTTCTCATCAATACAGGCCTGAGGGAGGATGGGAGGGAATGTCCAGGGGGCAGAAGAATTGAAGGGAAAAGAAAGAGAGGAAAAAAAAAAAATGTGCTGGTGTTAAATCAAACGTACAACCCTCGCCGGCAGCAATATCTGGGTTGAACTTCCCCTGCTGTGAGCAATCACACCTTAAAGCTCAGGATAAATTCAATCTGTCAATGAAAACCAATTAATTTCAGAACTTTCAAAAATTAACTGTAACCCAGAGTTCCCAGATGGACAACCTCTGAATTTGCTCCAACTTCCCTTTTCACCAGAGATCTCCTTCCACTCTCCCCCACAACGGGGACACTGACATGATGGATCTGTGGTAGTTTTAGGTACAGCATCAAATCCCTCTAAGCAAGGCAAGCTGTGCATTTACTTAGATTATACTGGTCCTCAAAATGTCAGTGAATAAGAGTTGTAACAGTGAACACAATGAGGCCTCACTAGGGGCAGGGATGAGATGGGTAAGCAGCAGCTCCAGGAGCCAGACTAAAGCAGCTCAGTTACAGAGGTAATCATCACAAAAGCAGAGTTCTAGAGAACTTAATAACTTCTTTATTCAGCAATACCTCTTTGTTTTCCTGAGTCTGACACAGGAAACTTTCCCTGCTTGTTCTACAGCCCCATGAGCTGCTGAAGAGAATGACAGCCCTTGATTAGCTGCTGTAGTTATTCCTGAGCCTGCATTTACAGAGAGCTCCCTGCTTTGAAGTTGCCAGAAGAAAACCTAGCTTGATTTTCAAGTCTCAGCACTTCTGTTGGGTGGAATTCCTCCTTCCTCAAATTCCTGTCTCCAGCACATTCTGTGTTACATTTACAGTTCACTGGAAGCTGCTATTCAAGGATGAGCTGGCAACTTCATACACACATCCCAATGTGTGTGCCTCTGCTGGGAGCACAGGGCATGACCAGGACTGCTTTTTACCACATGTCCATCCCCAGGCAGAAACACAGCTCCTCATCACTAGAGAGGGAAACAGCTTGTCCAGGATTCCTCCAGAATCCCAATCCTTTTGCACAGTTTGATGTGGCACACCTATTGTTTACAGCAGGCAGGTGACTCTCAGATGATCCATCTCAAATAAGCACCACTGACTATCCATCCATTCCTGTCCCAGCAAGGGGAAAAAAATGAGGAAATCCTCTCGAACCAATATCCACACACCCCAAAAATAAACAATCCTGATTTATCCACACATTCTTCTGTGCTGCATTGCTCAAGTCAAAGGAGAGGCATGTCCTGGACCAGGACAGCCAGCTTTTGTTATTTTTACTGCAAAGAGAGTTGGGCTGGATGATCCTTGTGGAGCTTTTCTGACTCAGGACACTCTAGGATTCTCAGTGCAAATCCCAAACTCCCACTTAGGACACAATCACTCCTCCATCTGCTTGGCCCACAAGCAGCCATGCACAAGCCCAGCTTTGAAACCCCCAAGGAAGCACATTGCAGATAACTAACTCCTAGTGCAGGTACTTGGCAGACATGGCACAACTCAGGGAACATCCACAGCACTGGGAAAGGATGCCCCAGGAGCAGGCTCACGTCCCAGCTGAGCCTGTGCTGAAGCATCAGTGTGTTTCCTGGCCCTGCTTTAGAGTGGTTTACCTGAACCTTGGCCAGAAAAGCACAAGCAGAAATCTAGAAGTCATTTACTTCAGGGGCTGCTCCTAACCCAGAATGGCTGAGCCCAGTCTGGACTGGCTCCATCCCCCCTGCTCAGTCCACCTCTGATCTCCCACCCTCAGGCCCAAAAGAGTTTTGTCCTGTAAACCCTGCTCTGAGAGGCTTCTCTTAGATGATTCCAAGAAGTAAAACTAGGAAAAAAACCAAACCAACCCAACATAAACAAAAATTCTTGGGGACTGAAGAGCATCACCATAAGGTTGGAGGAGCCCCAGATCCAAGCATGATGGGGCAGAACATGGTTACATCTTAGCAATGTGGATGCAAACCAGGTTCTACCACCAGCCTCAGGAGCAAGGGTTTGGTCTTCTTTTAGTGTATCTGGTCTGACCCCCTGTTCAAAGCATGGCTAAATCTTGTTACACCACACAACTCAGGGCCTGCTTCAGTTCAGTGTGCTGGGATGGACACTCCCTATCCCTGTGCTTCACCAGCCTCTCTGTGGGTAATTCTTCTCACAATCTAATCAGGATTTTCCTTGCAACTTATTCCTTTTGCTTCAGCAACACAGATGCAGCCTCCAAGTCTCAGTCTGTCTGTGGTAAGGAAATGCACTCACAGAATCCCAGCCTGGCTTGTGTCAGAAGGGACCTTAAAGCCCATCCAGTCCCACCCCTGCCATGGCAGGGACACCTTCATATACCCAGGTTGCTCCAAGCCCCATCTGGCCCTGGGCACTGCCAGGGATCCAGGGGCAGCCACAGCTGCTCTGGGCTCTGTGCCAGGGCCTGCCCACCCTCACAGGGAGCAGCTCCTTCACTACACATCCCTGTAGCAGCTGTCCCATTTTCCTTTCTGCTTGGCACTTTAGCTAAAGTATCTAATGAATCATAAGAGAGTCCAATGGCAACAGAAAAAGGCAACCAGTTAAAGGCTTCACTTTAATCCTCAGAAGTTCAGAATTCAATACCAAGAGAAAAGCAGGAGTGCAGGATAGGCAGAAAAGTGATGAGGGCAGGAAACACAAGTCAAATATTCCTAGTGTCCAGGAGAACTCAGCGTGCCCAATGTGCATCTGATTAATTTTAAGACACACTGTAGAAAGGATAAGTGCCTGATATCCATAATTCCACAAAACACACAAACAAATCTATGAATTCTTCTGTCTGTACCAACACACTGAAATGCAGCAGGAAGGCAAAGGATGTGATGTATAGAGAGGTTCATGGAAACACAGGGATCCATAATAATCCCTCTTCAGCTCAAAGAGGAATTCTCTGAGAATTCAAGTCTGATCCTGCAAAACTCAGATCCAATCTCTGGTTTGCTGCCACTGATATTTATTGTGATTTACTTCAAGTTTTGCCCCAACACATTTAAAATAAACTGCACTTGACATCCTCCTGATGAGTTATTTACATTTTGACCTGGAACACCACCAGTGTTGACTTCATCTAAAAGCATATTGCTCTGGAAATAGCCAGGCAAGGCTCACCCACGCAGTGCTTTTCTTTTGGGCACAATCCCTTCTGGCTGCCCACAGCCCTGGAGCCTCACAGAGGAATTTTATCAGCCAAGGCAGCAAGGTGGATGGATGGATCCTGCCTACACTCACTACTTTGCTGGCTTTGTTCAAGTGTTACCTGTAGCTCGAGTGCAAATCTAAATTTAGACTGAAGAATGTCTCCAGAGCGTGAGCTTTGTACATATTTGAGAGAGAATTTTATTTACATTGTTTATCAAACACACCCACTACATCTGTACAGCCTGGGAATCAGCCAAGGGAAAAGCACAGTTGTTGCCCAAGCCACTGGATAAACTGAACTCTACAGTCAAATGCCTGTTTAAATACATAAAAGAGCCCTGTCACTCTTTTAAATTCCTCCCTGTTACTGGCCCTGCTGTTGAGCTGTGCCCACCCTGCCTGGCTCTGATGGAATGCATGCTGGAAGCAGCAGGATGATGGGATCAATCCCCACCTGTTCCTACACAGAAATCTGCAGAGATTTGCCTCTCCTGGCTCCTGCAGAGAGCAAGGATGAGGAGTCAGGGCTCTCTGGGTGCTGACAGCACCAGGGACTCCCAAGGGAGCCAGGGCCATTTAACACCTGCTGTCTGCACTTACCACCAAGAGAAAGCCAAGTGCAAAGGTCTCCACCTTTATCCTCAATGCAGCAGGAGAATATTCTTTAATTTGTAAGAGAAATAACCCTCCTCCCCTCTTCTGTAGTTCATGAAAAGCTCTGTTCAATGTATGTGATCAAGGAAAAGCTGCTGTTCCATAGCCATGGAACACTGCCTGGCAAATATTGATTTTAGTACGAGCTGATGACACACAGGAATGGAACTGAGACAGTGCAGAGTAACATGAACAGTTTTTTAACTGACAGGTATGACCATGCCTACCTCAAACACCAAAATACAAGATTTTTTTCCATTCTTGTATCATTACATGCAACTAATTACCTTGGCTGAGATTTGAAAAAGGAGTTTCCAAAACCTGCATTAGACAAAAATGTACTGAGTAACTCCTACTCAGCTCTGAAAATCTCATCATGGTGTCATGCAAGAAACTGTCAGGCAAGGGATTATTTACATAATTTTTAGTCAAACACCCTAAAAGAACACACTTCTCAGATCTTAACATGATAATGACATGTTTAACACAACTCAGAGCAAGAATTATGAGGTCAACAACTTGGATAATGAGTAAAATTGGTAACTTCTAAAGATCTTCTGAACTTTAAGAACTTTAGAAAACCTTTAAAAATGTTACAACAGATTAAATGGCAACTTTTAGGGGTTGCAATGTATTTCTGTGAGTACTTTCAAGGTATCAACTGATCAACACTGATGTTATCAGAGATTTCATACTTGCACATACATCAATGGTATTTATAGTTTCATACATGTCACCATTTAACCAAGAACAAAATTCTCACTGTTTAGAAGAACTTAGGGCACACATTTGTCCACCTAAAATTTTTGAGAGGCCTGACTGCTGATACCCCTCTGGCACATCTCTGCTGTGTGTTTTCTTGTGCCAATCTACTGAAATTAAGCCCTGTGAGCCAGCCTGCAGGGAAAAATGGCCTTTCTGGGGTTCAGGGGTACAGCTCACCTTCAGGCTGACCAGCTGGGTTACCTAAGGTTACTGGAGGAAGGAGAAGAGGACAAAGAGGAAGTAAAGGGGTAGATATGTCCTCCTTTAAGTACCACTAATCCTGCAACAGATTTAGGAGAGTGGATAAGTTTAGTAATCCGAGAGGATCTATTGCTATGCAGAGTTCTCCTCTCTTATTTGATCCCTCATTCCTCAGGAACATGGTAAGGACCACGACCTCAGGGAGCAGAGTCACAGAGCAGACACCTGCCCTCAGCCCCCAAAGGGAGGGGAGACAGTCAAAAAGAGTTGGTTCAGAAGTAATGTTGCCTTTCTGGTGGGTAGTTTCTTCATGTGAGGAAACACTCCCTCTCTTCAACTGCCCTTGGAATCAGGCATGAAGAAAAATAGAGGGATAGGCTTAATTCTTTCCATTTCAGGCCTTGCTAACCCTCAGCTGCTTAGTTCACACATAGGAGAGGCTAAAAGCAAGGTTAGCTACAAAGCATAGCAATTTTGTCTTGAAATTTTTAATTCCTTCTTTATCCTCTGCCTCTGTACAAGCTCTAACACAACCTTCAAGGTGATGTGGCAAGGTGGGAGTAGAGGGTGAGTATCTCTCCCTCTCATGGTGGATCTTCAGCAGGCTAATCTCTTGCCACCCCTGTATTTTTCTTGGCACTTGATAAGCTTCAAGGGCTTCTGGAATGGTACTAATGTATTACAGTTTTAGCAGTCCTTGATGCAAACCACATCCAGTGCCCAGAATTACCCACTCAACACGCAAAGAAAGTTGGCTCATAGGATTTAAATCCCAGGCATCACTGGGCAAGCCTCCATCCCCAGCTCATGGTGTTCCTCCAGCTCCTGGCAGGAGACCAGCATTTAGCAGTTTTTCCATAGGGAGGAAGTGCTCAGTTTCTAAAATTTGCAGATATGGCATATTAGCTTACCCCCTCTGCAGTGAACAGGTGGAGCCCTTTCCAGGCAGGGACACGCTCTGCAGACTGGAGTTTGCCAGGAGCTCTTGCCAAGGCATTCTTCTTCCCAGCATGAAGTTTACATTACAGTAAGGAAACGGGGACACCAGGAAATGGGACAGAACAACTTGGCTTGTCTGGCAAGGCTTGTCCAGCAACCAGACAAAATCTGATCTTATCTTGAATGAAACCTCATTATTACAATGGTGTTGTGTTTGCTCTTTCCTCTGAGCACCCAGAACGCACAGGCACCGCTGAGCCTGATGAGGATCTGCTCCAGCTGCCTGCCAAGGGCTTGGTTTGCACATCTCCTGAGCATCCCCTGGTCCTGAGACTGGAGGATCAGCGAGGAAAAGGAGACAGATGGGATGAGACTGAGGGTTCAGAGGACTGGGAATCGAGCTCCAAGAAGGTGTGAACAGTGTGACACTGCTCACTTTCTAGGGGGGAAACATGTTTAGCAAAGCCCCTAGGACTGGTGTTACATTTCACTACCTATTAGATACACACAGGATAGCAGTGAGGAGAGCATCTAAACCACCTCACAAATTCCTAAGAAATTGCTTGGCATCAGCTGAGAGGGGAGAAAACCCCACCCTTTTCACCTCCACAAGAGAAAAGTGGTTACAAACATTTACAAACCCAGGAGAACACAGATGCCAGGCAGTAACTGCACATCCACAGTGCTGAGACAGGCACCCACGTGGACGTGGTTGTTTTCTCCACAACTTGCCCAATTGTTGGTGATTTAACATAAATACAAGAATAACATTCAGCACATCTGTTTGCAGGAAGAACAATTTTGGCCAGGATGTCAGTGAGGGCCACTCAGCAGCTGGGCCACGTCCTGCCCTGTGCCTGCACAAGGTGCTGGCCCTGCCAACAGCAACACCTGTAACAAGGGGGAACCTGGCTGGGAGCACAAGGCTCTGCTCCCTGCAGCCCCTCTGAGCCAACAGTCAGTTTACAAATAATATGTCACATCTGCCAGTGTCATATGATCATAGGATAAAGCAGCATGTAGACACTTGGCATCAGCCAGCCAGGAAACCTGTAATAACTGCTGTGGGCTAACTTTGGCTGAATTTAATTCCCTGGTGCTCCCAATGTGGTTGGTTGGGATTTGAGAGAGAGAAGCCATGCATCTGCTCCAGGCACAAGGAAAATGCAGGAGGGAGAAAGCAGAAAGGGCTGCATGCTTGGCTGCTGTGTTACATGTTTCTGCTATGAATACCCAGTCTTGTGACAGAACCCAATCTCAGTGACTTCTCTGTGCACAGTGAAAATCTCATAATCCCACCGTGTCAGATCCTGGGGTAGCAATCCCCATGGTTCCCACATGGAAATCACACTTGGCAGCTCCCCTTGTCACACATAAATGTGATACATAAACTGCCTGCTCAGGCACATGCTGGCTTTGGAAATGGAGTATGAGCTGCCAGGCCAGGAGAGGCCATGCTTCAGCTCTTCTTGATTACTGCAGGAAATACCAACCTCCAGAGCCTCCCAGCACTATGGCACCCCTTGCCCTGTGCAAAATGCTGCTGCTGCTGCTAAATCAGATTGCTCATGAAACCCCATTATTAATTCTTCTACCAGACTCTCCTCCAATCTAGAAATCAAGTGTTGGACCATGTTTACACACCCAGCCCTTCCCTGACATGGTTTGCTTCCCTCTGTTCCCCCACCAATTTAAATTTCTGTAACTCTTGAGTCCTTTGAGATTCTTCCACACAACCACACATCCATCACTCCTGCACTGATCTTCAGGACCTTTCTCCACACATCCATGCGCCCAGAAGGCCACTCCATCCTTCCATCAGGTGAAAGCACTTACAACTCAGATGGAGAGACCCTCAGAGCAGGGAGCAGCTGCTGCTGCTTGAAGGGCACCCAGCTCTCAACAGAGCCCAGTGCCAGTCAGGCACAGAGCAGCCACAGACACACCAGGGAACCAAGGCAGCTGGGAAGTACCTCTGGAGACTCCTGAGCTAGTGCCTCCAGTGTCAGCAGGGAATTCTCCTCGCCCTTCTGGGCTGTGTGGATTATCACATATGCGCATGTATGTTCATACAGACATAGACACATTTATTCCTTGAAAATTCAGGGCACTTTATAATTGTGGGGAAGGACTAGAAGACAGATTTGTGCAGCCATTCTGATCCAGACCTGACTCACCTCCACAGCTTTGATGCTTTATGTGCCCAAGCCTCTGGCTTTTGCCTCCTAAATGATGTCCTCATGTTGAAAACGTGATGCAGACTCATTTGAGTGACAGAGGCTGCACCACCCAGGAGCTACAAAAAACTCTGCATCAGATATGGGCGAAAAAAGTTGGTTTTGTTTAAACAAACCAAGGGGAGACAGCACACTCAAATTATTAAAAGGTTTGCTCTGTGCTAAGTGAAGTGTGAGACTGAATAGAGGCCATCAAAAGCAGCAGTCTACAAGCAGGAAGGTTTCTGAATTCATGTAAGTGCAGTCTGAATTCAGCCCAAGATCACCATAAGAGCCCCAGCAGGTTGAAGCCCAGCTTGCCAGGGTTCCTCCTTCCCAGCCATGTGCTCCCACACCTTGCCTTGCACAGGATCAGTCTCATCCACATTTTCAAAATGTGCCCAGAGGGCATTGCCTGCCTAGCTGGGTGGGATGAGCCTGTCCTTTCCCACTGCCTGCAGGGCAGCACAGAGCCAGTGACACCAGGGGAGCTGAGCCTCACCCTCCAGGACTGACCAGCAGCCACAGGCCACGCTCCTCGAGCCAAGATCCACCAGCTCACCCCTTAGCCTGAGCTTTGACAGGGCTTTCTTTATTACAACAACATTTTCTACATTTTCTTTACAACAACATTTTCTTCTACTGGTGTAACGAGATGACTTTGAAGTTCTGGAAATGTTAAAGGGTTCCTGCAAACCAGAGGCCAACGCTGACACCAGCAGCACCATTAACTCTAACACACTGGGCTGGAAGCACTGGCAGGGCAGTGCAGCCATGCTGTCACAGCACAGCCAAAGGGATTAAAAGGCAAGACTCACTTCTCAACTGTTCTCCTGTCATAAGTCTGAAATCCATGAACAAGGTTAGCCAGGAGATAGGGGAGCGCATCTTCCAGCAAACGCAAGGCAAGAGTAAATACGTGATGTCAACACACACCTCAAAACCACAAACAAAGGCAGGGCTGATGACAGATGAACAGCACCAGGGTTAAATGTGGGAGCA
This sequence comes from Melospiza melodia melodia, assembly GCF_035770615.1. Lineage (NCBI taxonomy): Eukaryota > Metazoa > Chordata > Aves > Passeriformes > Passerellidae > Melospiza > Melospiza melodia. The sequence goes on along the minus strand of NC_086221.1, from coordinate 2,642,976 downwards.
CAGAGAGAGGAGTTCACAGAAAACAAAGGGAAAAGCGCTCCCAAAATAGCCTGGCAACTGTCAGCACTCGGACTGTCGGCACTGCAGCTATGACCTTGCCATGGTGTCCCATGATCACAGCTCTGCTCTTAAGGGGCTGCTGTCAGAACCAGCACTGCCCAAAAATTCCACCTCCAAGTGATCCCCTATCTCTGGCAGCACAGATTACACTCACCAGTGATCTGGGGAACAACAAACAGCTCCCACTGCTGCTCCTGCAAAACCACAGAGCTTCTGCACCTTCTCTCTGCTCAGCCTTGGCTTCTGCATGCCCTCATGCCTTGACACCCTGCACAGGCACTTCTGTACCACCAACCCAGCTTCAAAATCTTTATGCCCTAAAATTCTTGGCAAATCTAATTCTGAAACAACCACATTAAAACCAGGAGAGAGAGGCAAATTCTGCTTTAAAAAGAACAGATGAAAGGAAGTGAAATGAGATAAAAAGATTCATTTTCTAGTCTGATTAATTAGCTATGGAGGTTCATTTCTTTAACAGCAGTTGAGTCATACTTCTCATGTAAGCATACTTCTCATGAAGAGAAATATGTGGATTATGTCAGATTTTTCCATTGAAAAAAGCCCCACACACAACGAGAAGTACTCAGCAGTATCCATGTCAGTCATCAAAAGAAACCAACAACAAATCTCTTACAATGATTAGCACAACAAAAAACCCAGCAGAGCACATGGGAAGAGAGGAATATATGCAAAGGCATAATTATGCCATGAATGTAGCATTTCCAAGATGAAACAGCAGCATGAAATGTCAGGTGGAGAAGTGCTTTGAATAGAAGCCACATTTTGCAACTATTTTGAAACTCCCCACACCTTCATATATATGTACTGGGGGCACCAAGTTATTTCCAGGGAGTTAGATGTAAATCCCTGCTGCACTAAAGCAGAGATAGCTTGGCTAAATGTCTGTGGGATTCTTTCCAGCTGCCAGGACCCCTGCATGTCCTGCAGAGATGGAGCTGCCAGTGAGGGCTGGAGCACCACACTCTGCCCTCACCCTGGGAATGCCAAAGCTCCCAGCTCAGCTTCTGTAAGAAACAGGAGCCACTGGGAAGGAGAGAGAAGGTCAGCTGGACACTCACACTCTGTGTTAGTGAAAGGGGAGGGAAATTGCAAGAAAGCTAAATTGCTTTGCTTTTACTCTCCTAGGATGACAGGTACAGGCATGCAGGATTGCCAGCTCTTTGCCTCTCCTCGAACACTTCTAATCAAAGTGCATTTGGGCAAACCTAGGAAAATCAGTATGGACCACACAGACATGGATTCACTATGCAAAGGGCCCCAGGGACCAGGGAATGGTCACAGCCCCAGGGCTGCCAGAGCTCAGGGAGGGTTTGAACAATGCTCTCAGACACAGACTAAGATTGCTGGAGTACCTGTGCAGGGCCAGGAGTTAGATTCCATTATCTCTTCCATCTGAGGACATTTTATGGTCCTATGAACCCCTCCAGCCTCACAGTATTTGTGCTCCCATGTGTACAACAACTTGCACTGAATTCACCTCTCATTCAAACAGGGCCCAAGACATTGATTTGCCACTTCCACAGTGCTCCTCCTCTGCAGCTGACTGACTGGTTTGCCATTTGTGTTTACAGCCCACAACACAGCTCTAAACCAGCACCAGGCCATGTGGGACTGACATCAAAATTCACTCTAGATCATTATTTTACCCCCTTCCTTTTCTTCATCATCATCATCATCATCCCACTAGTTCCAGTATGATTTTTAATACCCATTATTTCAACAGCAGAGGGTAATGATTGGTACCATCTGAGAAGAGCCTGAAATGAGTCCAGTACGTGATCAAGTGCCAGCACTAAAAATAAAGTCTTTCTGTCACTAAAAAGCAGGGACTGCCAGTTTTCTAATGGTGTGGAACAGCACTGGCTTTTCAAGTCTCACCAGTTTAGTCATTCTGACCACTAAGTATGTAATTTCTCTCCCCCTCAGCCAGCGCTCCCTGGCACTTGATCAAGACAGTCTATATAAAACCTTGCCTTTAAATTACTGAAATTTTCATTCCTGCCCAAAATAACTATGTTTTATAATTAGAAAACTCACAAGCATCTCAATCGTGAGTGGAAAATGGAAATTTAGGTACTGCAGGTTTGCTTAGCAAAGAAATGTTCAGCTAACAATCCTTTGACCTGACAGGAGCTCCATCACGGGCTACACTGCACTACTTAATGCAGTTCCTTAAGACTTCATTTTCACAACACAAGCAAATATAGATATGGTTCTGCCATCATCTCTACAACACAAACATACCCTAAACTCCCAAGATGCAGCCTTAGATCAGCTTCAGCCAAACCAAGGTGGTGCCCTGCAGGCCAGGGCTGACACTCACCCAGTGCCTTGCAGGACCACTGGTGGGGGTTAAGCAGCACAGCATGGCCAGTGCCAAATGGGGACTCTCCAGGTGAATAATGGGAGGAAAAAATGCAAAATCACTTTGTGGCCCACTTGGAAAGGTGGCTCCACTCACAGCACACCTGCTGGAAGAGCAAGGTGGGGTGGGAAGGCCAGGCAGGGCCCCTCTGCTCTGACAGAGAATCCTCTACAAGAAGAGCCTCTCCAGGTCTCCTACCCCAGCAGAGACATGGAAAAACAGCTGCAAATGATTTTAGCTACAACTTGGCAAACTAAAGGTGAGATTTGTGTTGCTTAACTATAGACCTCAAAGGCAGACAGAAAAATCTCTGTGGATCACTGCAGGCTTTCTTTAGTCTCTGCCACGGCAGGATTTTGCAGCAGGCTCTGCTGAAGCCAGGGCTGCCCTCATACCCCTGATACCCTGCCAGCAGACCCTCTGCCCCAGCAAGGGCACTGGCACTCATTTGATACCCCACTGAACAGATCCAGGAGCTAAACTGGCTCACAGTGGGACCAGACAAGCACAGCACTGGTGTCAAAGGCACATGACAGGAGCAGCAGGAAGGGCAGCACTGAGATAGTCTTAAGCTGCCACATAATACCTTGCTTATGTCAAGACAGACAGCTCATGCTGCCTACAGCCCAGGGAAAAATGGATTTTTCAACACAGAAAGCATTCAAGTCACTCCAGGGCCAGTACTGCCTTCACAGAAACCAGCTCTGCTGTACAGATATCAAAGTTCATGTATGAAAACTTTCACGAACTCCTGCAAATGCCAAAAATGCTGAATTAGCACTAAGGGACTGGAAACCAGTGGCTGTGAGCAGAAACACCTCAACACAACTCCAGGTGAAGAGCAAGAGGAGATTCCTTGGAGTGATTCACTGTCAGTTTATTCACAAACACACTATCAGGCCCTTGGTTACCCTGCACATCCCTGTCTTGCTGTCTTGTTGCCACATCAAGTTTTGTTTCAAGATCTGAATTTTACCTTTGTGGCCAGAAAAAAAGAAGGTGGTATATAAAGAGAACTGTATATATACAGTTCAGTAATTCTATTTATTCATTTTCCTTTCCAGTCTGGCAGCATGCAGGAAAGTTTAAATTTGTTACTTTGCAGTTTTATATTCAGTGGCTAAAACCTCTCTAAGGATCAGTCCATGTGCTCCTAGAGGCAAAAATCATCTCCAGACAGATGTGTGGCAGCTTGCTTGGGCATTTTCCAGTCCCATGCCACTCAATGCCTTCTCAGTCAAGTAACAAGGGGTTTTTCTGAGTTTTGCCACTGTTCCTGCCCACACCTGAACAAGAGCCTGGCATCCACCATGGCTCAGCTGCCACAGTCACAATTCCCAGCAGGAAAAGGCTCCACAGCAATCAGAGGACACAGAATTTTCTTTGAAGCAAAACAAATAATGGAGCTGACAAAGAGGGGGCTGGATAAAGAAATCTTTCTAAAAATAAACTCATTCCACACTATTCCTGAAAGGCCCACAGCCACGATTTTGCAGCATTTCCATTTCTATTGCCATCACTGGGATTTGCAACATCACTTATCACAGCTCAGTCTTAAGGAAATGCTTTCTTTAAAATGCTGCTGAAAACTTGATACAATTAGATATTACAGCAGAAGTTAAGTTAGGCATTTTCCCAAAACACAGCAAATAAATCTACCTAAAGACAGCAATTTGAGCCTGGACTACAGCTGGCATTTTTAGTGTAGCAGGTAAAGGAGAACACAGGAGTTCATGATCCTATGACAGAGTCTGCACATCCCTTCACAGAATCCAGACTGGTCTGGGTTTAAAAGGAACTTAAAGCTCTGAAGCTCCTCTGCTGTGACACCAGGCTGGGAGAGCTGGGGGGGCTCAGCCTGGAGAAGAGAAGGCTCTGGGGAGACCTAAGAGCCTCCAGGAGAGGCATGGGCAGGGACACCTTCCATTGGCCAGGTTGCTCCAAGCCCCATCCAACCTGGCCTGGAACACTTGCAGGGATCCAGGGGCAGCCAAAGCTTCTCTGGCCACCCTGTGCCAGGGCCTGCCCACCCTCACAGCCAAGAATTCCTTCCCAATATCCCATCTATCCCTACCTTCTGGCAGTGGGAAGCCATTCCCCTGTGTCCTGGCATTTCAGGCCCTTGTTCAAAGTCCCTCTCCAGCTCTCTTGGAACCCCTTTAGGCACTGGAAGGGCCCCTATAGAGTCTCTTAGCCTTCTATAGGCTGAACACCCCCTGCTCCCCCAACCTGGCTCCAGAGCAGAGATAAAATGTCTTCAAGAACTCCCAATACTGGAAAAATATATATGTTTGAGGATCCAAGTTGTGTGAGTCAGGCAGAGCTCATTTGCACTTGCCTTTATTCACAGGAAAAAAAGAAGAAAAAGAAATCAATTGACATTGCTAGGGCTGCTTGGTCACAGCAAAGTGCCTTTGAGTTTTTTTACTCTTGTGGGAAACAAACTAAAGCAAATCTCAGCACAGCCACCAGTAACAAAATCCTTCACTGCTTGTTTCGGAGCACATTCCATTCCTGCTGCCATCAGCAGCCCAAAGAAAGGGCAGGGAACTCCATTCTGGTGATGTCTGTGGAAAAGAGAGGTGGTGGCCAACATGGTACAGAGAGCACTGAGCTGTTAAAGAAAATGACCTGTGGAATAAGGTCACTGCAGAGGGAGAGGAACTGCCTGACTGCCCTGTGAGATCTCCCAGGGTAGCTGAGTGTGCCAAGGATGTGGCCATGCACTGCCCCTTGTCACAGCACGACATCAGACACCTTGGGAGTTTGAAAGATGGACACAGCTAAAGTGTCAGCTTTCCCCAGTGGCATGAATCACATTTCAAATCTAATCACAAACTGTGGTCTCCACGATCTAAGAAATACAGACCTGATACAAACTTTGATGTGTTCCTCAGAGTAACATAAAGCCAGTCACTGGCTGAGGTCTGGCAGCCTGCTGTGAACTCTGCCTGAGTGCCCCAACAGGACTCCCAAGTGTCACACACATGAAAAAAGGTCACAGCCAGACATGGTGAGAGCAATGAATGCATCCAGTAAAGGGAGGGCTGGCAGCAGAGCAAACTCCCCACCTCTGGAGCCACCAGGAGCAGCAGCCAGGCAGCTGCCTGGGCTTACAGGTGAACTACAGCCCTTACTCATCCCTGAAGGAAATCAAAAGCTGGTGGAAGTCCAGCTGGAGGATGGTGAGTTCCCTGTTTATTGCACTGTGTCTCCTGAGCACGAGTCTGCCCTGCAGGTGGGTGGCACAGGAAATCCTCAGGAACAGAGTGCTACAACCTGCATGGTGAACAGGAGAATCAATCAAGGAGAGGGTGAGGTTTGTCAACAAAGCCCAACTGCCAGAGGCATGCAACAACCTCTTGTCTGAGTGCATCACCCCAGCCAGACAAAGCCACCAAGTGAATCAGAGGGATGGAGCACCTCTCCCATGAGGAAAGGCTGAGGGAATTGGGATTGTTCAGCCTGGAAAAGAGAAGGCTTAAGGGTGACCTAATTGTTGCCTTCCAGTGTCTTAAGAGAAATTTAAAGGAAAGATGGGGCAAGACTATTTACTATCTCACTATTTACAAGAGCATGTAGTGACATGGCAAGGGAGAATGGTTCAAATTGAAAGAGAGTAACTTTAGATTAGATCTTAAGAAAAAATTGTGTACTGTGAGGGAGGCAGAGGCCCTGGAACAGGCAACCCAGGGAAGTTGTGGATGCCCCCCCAGGGGTGTTCAAGGCCAGGCTGCATGAAGTTCTGTGCAACCTGGTCTAGTTGAAGGCAGGGGGGTTGGAACTAGATGGGTCTTAAGATCTCCTTCCAACCCAAACAATTCTATGATTCTATGGTTTCTGCTGGCGAGTAGAGACACAAAGAACATCACACAGGAAGACTTTCAGAGGGATCAAAATGCAGCCCCATCTCTGTGCCAGCTGTGAAGGAAGACCTGAAAGGAGGAAGCAGTGAAATGATCCTTGGGAGAGCAATCCTGTGTTTCTGTCACTGCAACATGACTGCAGAGCCCCAAAACCATGGATGCACCCCTGAGTTCCCAGCTTGAAGCAAAAGCCAGGCCATGAGCAGGTGGATTTCAGGCATAAGTGTGGGCAGGTGGTGATGGCCATGGGATGCAGGTGAGCTCCTCCTGCAGGCATGGGAGGCTCCAGAAACTCCAAGGTTTGGAACAGGAGCAGGACAGGAGGACTGGAAACCTCGTCAAGGCTACACCAGAATCATGGAATCTTCTGAGCAGGAAGGGACCCTCAAGGACCATCCAGCCCAACCCCTGCCCTGCACAGACCCCCCAACAATCCCACCCTGGGCATCCCTGGCAGCGCTGCCCAAACACTCCTGGAGCTCTGGCAGCCTCGGGGCTATGCCCATTCCCTGGGGAGCCTGGGCAGTGCCAGCACCCTCTGGGGGAAGAACCTTTCCTGAGATCCAGCCTGACCCTCTGGTGTAGCAGACAAATGGACAAACAGCAAGTGTGTCACTATATGACTAAGGAGATGGAAAGAAAGTCACTGATAAGTGAAGAAACTCCTGGAATGGAGAAAGGGAAAGATTTCACCAAACCCAAGAACCACCAACCTGCTGGGGTCACTTTAGTGGATGGCACAATGCAGAAGAGCAGGTGTATAAGAAATGGTTTTATTTTGGGAGGGAAATCATGTGACAGAAAGCCATTGGAATCTTTTGAAAGGTAAATAAGCATGCAGACAAGGAAGGTCCAGAGGTGACATTCACCTCAGATACATGATGTGATTTTTTGGGTTGTCCTGTGCAGAGCCAGGGCGTGGGCTTGATGAGTCTTGCAGGTCCCTTCCAGTTCCAGAGATTTTATGAGATTTTCTACAGGACTCTCAACAGGCCCCTCACTGTGGCTCCTGAAGCCACTGAGTTGCCCAGGTAAGATGGAAGATTCTTGCACAATTAAATGTATTTTCCTGATGAGGAGACCAGAATATGAGACAGATCTTCCTGGAGAGCTCTGCAGAAAGCTCTCTCACAGGGTCTGTGCTACCAAACATGCTGCAAAAAGGACTTTGAAGAGGAGGTGATCAGTGAGGTGAAGTTTGCTGGTAAAACAATTCAAGGGGTAAAGCAAAGGACAAACTTGAAAAATCTCACAGTACTGAGCAACTGCTGATAAAACAGCAGATGAAATGCAGTGCAGATCACTGCAGAGTGAATCACAGGCACAAAATACACCCAACAAAACATACCAAAATGAAAGGCTCTGAGCTTATTACTGAGTTCAGGGAAAAGCTCTTAGGATTATAACAAATAGCTGTAGGAAAATATCAGCTCCAAGCTCAGAAATCAAAGCAAATTCTAGAAATTACTTGGAGCGGAACAAAACAAACCATAAAATATCATTAGGCCTCTATAAAATGCAACAGATTTTCTGTATCATAAGAAATTCTGGTCTCCAGAACTGAGAAAGATACAAGATATGAATAGGACATGAATGAGAAAAAGCTTAGCTAAAAAAATGAAAAAAAAACCAAACAAGAAACAAAATTCACTCCCAAAAAACCCAAACAACTTCCCTTATTTTCCAATAGCTTTTCTTAAGGATTTCTGTGCCATCACAAAAAATGGTTGATGCTATTTCTAGGGTACCACAGAAATAAACTCCTTGGATAAAACAAACTGGCTGAAGAAGATTTCAGAAAGATAAAAAGAGAACAAGCTGTAGAAAGTTGGGGAAACCAGGATGTTTGCTCCACATTTGCTCCCCACAGCTGCTACCCTGACCCACTGCAGCCACACAGCAGGGATGGCGCTGGGCAGGGAATCCATGGAATCTAATTATATCAAGATTTCAGCAGCATTTAAAAGAAAGCATTTCCTTAAAGCTGAACTGTGATAAGTGATGTTGCAGTTCCCTGAGTCCTCCAAAGGTCCCACACCAGCACAGCCTAACAAGGCCCAGCTCTGTCCCTCCTGTTCAACAAAAGGAGAATCAGAGCTCACCTTTTACTGGTGTGAGATGAAACCAAAGCAGAGAAGGTGGAGAGCTCCAGAGAGCACAGCCCAGCCTCTCATAAACAGTCCTACAATGAAGCAAAATAGCAATATTCCTACATTTAGGTGGGAGAATCTAAAGGCAAAACAAGCACATAAAGGCCACAGCACTGGGGATCTCTGAGGAGGCCAGAGCAGCCCCAGCCCTGCTGTGCTGCAGCCCTAGCAGCTCCCACGCTGCTTCCTGGGGGTCTCAGTCCTCCAGCACAGCCCTCACTGATGTGTTGTTCCAGCACCAGTGACTGAGAGCTCTGCTTTAATCCAGCATCTCTGTGCCCTCCTCTGTGTCCCCGGTGGGTAACTGAGGCTGGCTGAATGACTCACAGGGTGCTGCTGAAGAACATCTCCCATGGCTCCAGCTGAGCCTGCCACCACGGGGGCCCTCACCCTCTGGGGGAGGTGCACACAAGTGCTTGGTGATGATGTTTGGGAAGGGGATAATTAACTGTCTTTTCTAAAAAGCTCTGATAAACCTGGTCATGTCTCAGTACAGGGGACTGAACTAAAAGAGTTTCTGTGACCTCTTCCAGCTGTGTCTGGAACTCTCCAACAGCACCACCTGCCCTCACCTGTCTGTCACCAGAGCCAGGTGACACTCACCATGAGACAGCCCAGTCTGGCTTGTGGGCAAACAGCAAAAGGCCAAACACATGGCAGCAGGAGAGGTGCAGCTTCCAGCATCCACCACAGAAGGGGAATTAGCCAAGCACTGCTCCAAGAAGCCAAGGCATCACGAAACAAGTTTGACCAAAGTGGAGAAGAGGTGAATGGTCAGAGACTGAGACCAGGCCAGCACAACACATCAGCAGGACAGGGGCTGCCTCCTTCTCCCAGGCTCCAAGGGACAGGACAAGAGGAACAGCCCCAAGCTGTACCAGGGGAGGTTCAGGTGGGACATCAGGAAGAATTTCTCCACAGAAAAGGTGGCCAGGCATTTCAAGGGGCTTCCCAAGGAGGTGTTTAAGGACTTCCCCATCTCTGGAGGTTTAAGGACCAACTGGAGAAGGCACTCAGTGCTCAGGTCTGCCTGACAACATGGTTGGTCAAAGGTTGGACATGATGATCTTAGAGGTCTTTTCCAAACATAATGGTTCCATGACTCTATGTTTAAAATAAATAAATTACAAAAAGAAGTAGAAGCTTTGTCAACAATAGGTATCACCCGATCTCCATGACTCTGAAGGTTTGTTTCATCACCACAAGACTGTAATTTAAAAGATGCAGCAGTTCTTGTTTAGGCCAGGGCCTGAACTGAAATGCCAATCACAATTTGCAGGAAGCTGGCTGTGCTGTCAGCATATGGGTGCCCTCCCAAGGACTACAATCAATGTTTTATTCCTTGTTCACTTTCTGCAATATTGAACAATTTCCTCACAGATTGACAGCACCTAAACTAAATGGAAAAGAATGGATTTTGAGGACAGAGTTGTAGACTGTAGAGAAGCCAATACTCAGAGTAAGTGTAAGACAGGATTTGGCCTCAAGCACAGGGCTCCTTCTACAGCAGCTATTAATATAAGGGAACAAAAATAACTCTTGCAATATGCTCTGAAGTTCAAACCCTGGCTCTGCTGCTGCACAGGCTGGCACAGCCCTAAGTCTCTCACCAGAGACAGACACATTTACCACTTATCTTTTTCAGCACGAGGGAATGCTTGTTCAGAATGACTCAAGTGATGTTCATTTAAAAGACAAACCATTTAGGGCTGTGAAGGTCAAATTCTGTTTGTCAATCACCCAAGAATGAAAGAAAAGCCAGTGCAGATGATGAAGAAAGAGGAAATCCATCCCTGCATGAACACCTGGACTCTGTGTTCAGTCAGATGTACCAGTTCAGTCTATTATGAGTCAGGAAGAGAAAAATGCTCAAAACCTCCTGGACTAGTGAGATGATATCCCACACATATACATATTTTTCTAGTTTAGAGGATATTACGAAATACCAACTTCACATCACTGCAACAAGTTACCAAAAACTTCAATAAAATTGCCCACTAAGCAGAACTGCCACAATTTCTGCAGGACAGTGTTATGAGCCCTCTAAAAAGCACCAGGTTTTTATTTTGAAACTTTTGCTTTAACATTTGAGAAGGTTTTTGGCCTTACTAGTTTTCCCATATCTAATTTTCTCTTCTTGACTCTCACCTGCAATAAATAATGTTTTTTTTAAATTGCTTTTTATATCTTCCACCCATCCTAGAGCTTGGCAATCCAGAACTTAACTTACACAGTTAGAATTGAACCCACTATTCTCTGAACACACTGAAGCTTTTGGCATGAGCAGTGCTCTAAAGCAATTAGTTCCACAGCTGAATTTTACACTGGATGAGAAAAAGTATTTGTTTTAAAACTCTGATGTCCTTAAATCCCTCCTTGTAGGAAAAACTGAACATCCTTAATGCCATTTTACATATAATTTTGGAAACCTTTATCCTATCTGTGCTTGTGGCTTTCTGTCAGTCAGAAGGAATAACAAAGTTCTGCTCTTTCCTGGTATAGAACCCAATCTATGACTTTGATCCCTTTGATGTTATTTCCCATCTCTTTCCCTTAACTATATTTTTTTGAGATGGCAGAAAGAGAACTGCACACACTAATCTACACATGAGCACAACACAAGCTTTTCCAGCTGTGACAGCTGGATTGGAAGCCACTGTTTCCCCATAAACATTATTCCCCATTTACAGACCAAATTTTGCCAGCCATTTTATCAGTGAATTGGCCAATACAGAACCCTTCAGGGCCAGCTCACACTTCACTACCTTGACTGTGCAGGAGCCTTTGCAAACTGTGACCTTGCACTATTCCCTTTGTTATGAGTAGGAAAGTTGTCCGTTTTTAAAAAAAAGTTGCAGAGTTAACAGGTTAAACCAATTGCTGCTAAGCTGGAGTTTTAACTATTTGTTGTTAATAATTTCATGTTGCAATCACCTGCTGTTAATAGTTTTCCTTTAATTACCTGTTGTTGATAGTTAGAAATCCCCTTTGTTGAGTTTGCTGCTTCCTGGAAGGTGGCACCAGGGACTGTGAGGAGGAGGTGACATCGGGGTTGGCACGCAAATGTGGAAACCCCTCACCAAATCCAGCAGGAAAAGCCCCTAAACCAACAAGCCACCATGGAATTGAGAGAGCCAAGTGATGTCTAGAGGTGAGGAACTGAATCCAGTATCAGCTAAGACCCTTTTTACCTCTCACCCTAACCTAAAAGGATGCTAGAAAGAGGACCCTGAATGTCAAACTGAAAAATGGGCATCTCCTAGTGCTCTTGTGAGGATGGAAGCCCAGCTCTGCCTGCAGACCAGCAGACACAGCTGCACTTTTACTCCTCCTCCTCTGTGCCCCTCCTGGGAGCAGCGGTGGTGTGAGCGTGACCCATCAGTTCTCCCCACCCAAGCTGATTTTTAATAAAGGCATTAAAAAGGAGAAAGATCTCCTGCCCTATTTATTTCACCTTTCCTGCCTCACATAAAGGTGTGCAGAGCAGCACAGACTGCACAGGATAACTCTCCTTCCTCCTGCAAACTGACCCTTTATTGTCAGCCTTTGTGTTCTCTCTTTCAGACAGTAATTAATAAATTCTCTTTATTTCACAACAGCTTTGTTTCTCAGAGCTTCCATAGAGCGATATTGTCAAAAGTGTTATGGAAATCCAAACACATCATCTCCACCAGATTTCTCCTCTCCACAGGCTTTGGGTTCATCACTCCCCAGGTTCTTGGAGTCCCTTTTGAAACTCTCATTTCCTGCTGACATCCCCTGGTAGGTGCTTTAAATGATACATCCACACAGTGGAGAACAGCTCAGTGACTTCATGTGCCAGCTCCAACTGATGCTGAAGACCTGATACTTCTCATTTGTCTGAGCAGTTCTGGAACCTGTTCTGTCAATACTACAGCTTGGGAAAGCTCAGAAAGCTGAATTTTAATTTTTTGTCTTAAGAGATGTTTGTACAGGAAAGACTGACAGCACACAGCCCTGGTATCACTGAGAAAACACTGCAAAACTATTCAGCACACAATGCCAAAAGTGGGACAGATTTGTCATTTGAAACTATTCTGTTGAGCTGTATCCAAGACTCAGATTCTCCCAATACACTCAAAAAAATCCCCTCAAAAACAGACACTGGGTGCTTCCTGAATAGAGTATGTACCTATAACAGTGATTTATGATAGAGAAGAGAATGCACACAGGCCACAACATATACAAGATGACATGTCACAAGAACAATATATCATTCTTTCCAATTTGAAATAATTAGGATTTAAATTCTTCCAGATCATCACTTTTCTATTTTCTTCATTGGAAGTCCTGTTTCATAGGTCCAGTGTGTAGATGTTTGCAGAAGTACCATGTGTGTGCAGCAAATCTGCTCATGCTCACAAACCCACTCTCCCTGTACACCCCACCCTCCAGATCCTGTGTGTGGGAACAGGGAAGGGGCAAACCCCAGCAGAGGTGTGGGTGATCTAACCTGGAATTTGGAAAGTTCATGCCCAGAGCCTTTGCACAGAGGGCTGACACACCAATACCTGAGCACCTCTGTCTACAGCACCATTTTGGGTGCAGCTCAGATGGCACTGGGCACCACAGAATCACAGGATGTGTCAGGATGGAAAGGACCCCAGTGGCTCATGTGGTCCCACCTCCCTGCTCAGGCAGAGTCACCCCAGAGCACAAGGCCCAGGATTGTCTGGAAGGGTCTGAGATATCCCCAGGGAGGGGGACTCCACATCTCTCTGGGAGCCTGTTCATGGCTCCATCACTGCCCAGGGACAAAGTTCTGCCTCATGTCCAGGTGGAACTCCCTGAGCATCAGCTGCTGTCCATTCCTCTTGTGCCAGTGCTGGGCCCCAGGGAGCAGAGCCTGGGCCCTGCTCTGAGTCCTCCACTGCAGACAGGAATGAGATCCCATCTCAGTTATCTCCTCTCAAGGCTGAACAGCCCCAGCTCCCTCAGCCTTTCCTTGGCAGGGAGATGCTCCAGGCCCTTTCTCATCTCTGCAGCCTCTGCTGGCCCCAAACCAGGAGCTCCAGGTCCCTCCTGAGGAGCCCAGACCTGGACACAGCACGCCAGATGTGCCTCACCAGAGCTGGGCAGAGGGGCAGGATCTCTGACCTGCTGGGAATGCTCATCCCAATGCACCTCAGGACACCCCTGGCCTTCTTGGCCCCCAGGGCACCTGGATAAAAAGTGGACCTCTGAAGACCTGGCAGGAACTCTACTGCCTGTCAGCTTTTCACTGAATTAATCAGATTAGCTTACTAGAGGGTCTGGGAAACAAATGACAGTTGATAGGAAAGTAACACAGGGACTGGCATAAGCTCAACAGCTCCAGGGAAGTTTGAAGCCCCAGAGCAGCACTTTGGTCCAGAAGGCATCTGGGCAGCCCTGGAGTAGCACCTGGGGATGCAGAGCAGCCAACACATGGTGGAACTGCCCAGGAACAGAAAACAAACAGTCCCACCCAGGACTATGCAAAGGAACACAGAGCCACAAGCTGCCAAACAGGGCTGCTATCCTCACTGGTTCCTTCCCCTCCCAGCCAGAGGCTATTCCACTTGTGTGGGATCTCAGCATCTCAGGACTGAGGTGCAGAGAGACCGAGACCACCCTTGGGGGGCTCAGGAGTCCTGGAATGTTGCCAGAAGTGTCTGGTGGCTGGACTTTGATCCTACACAGGAGACGACACCTGTATGAGGATGGGAGGATCTCACTGGGTGAATGGTGAAGGGATAAGTTAATTAGAGTGTGAGACACAGGGTTTAGGATTTCTGTACAGGGAGGTCTAGAGAAGTAAGATGGAGGAATTGGGGCGTGTCCTGTCCTTCTTCTTCTTGGCCTCCATCTTCTGTGGTGATGTTGGCACTTTGGGATTGGTTATTACTAAAAGTGCACTGGTCAATAAGGGTGAAAGGTATTGGGGAAAATTGATAAATATTGTATACGTAATTTTGAGTATAAAGATAGGTGACCGCCCCGGGGGCTCTCAGTGTGCTCATGGCTGGCTGCTGTGCAGACCTCTGTCGGGCCGAGAGAAAATCTTTTAGATAAACAATTAATAAACACCGAGACCGAGAAAAGACCTGAAGCCTCTTCTCATCCTTTGGAGCGCGGGCTGCCCAAGGCCACCCCGGGCCTTTCCAGGTCATTAAAACAGCCCAGAAACCGGCACCCTTGGTCCAAGAGAGGGACTGCAGCTGCCAAGCCCTGCTCTCCCCTCATGCCCTGCTTGCTGGTCTCCAAACCTCAGGTGCCACTGACTCCCACCCACCAGCCCAGTTTCCTCACCTGCTGGCAGAAGCAAGGCTGTGCCTGCACAAAGCTCTGGCACTCAAAGCTACTCAAACCCAGCTCCCCAGGGTGGCACATGTGTCAGCTGGGCACATGGGACTGATTTGTGACAAGCTCATGGAGTTACCAAGTGAGGTTAAGCAAGTGGGACTGGGACATTCCTTTTTGCAAGGACCAAGCTGAGCCTGCTGACTTATGGCTGCTCAGTCTTGAGCAGGTATCACTGACAGGCTGTGCATCCTCCCCAGAGGCCAGCCGCTACCTGGTGCCTCCTGCACTCCCTTCCCATATTCAGAGAGCACTGAGCAACACTTAATATCCAAAGTGCAGCAGTGATTAAATTGGTAGCTGGACAGAAAGCAGAGAGGGCTCCACTAAATTGGGCTCAGGAACCAAAAATGTCTGTTCAGCTTTGTAGCATTTCCTACAGTGTCAGCACACTGCAGCAGCGAGAAGCATTCCTCAGCAACTGGAAGCGACTGCTAAGCCCATTAATAAAATTAAGACAGCCAAGTTCTACAAGAAAATACCTCTATTACTCTATTACCGCACCTGAGTGGGCGCTGCTGGTGATAGAGAGACGGTGAACCTTGTATCTTGATCAGAAGGCTTAATTTATTAAGATATTATATATAATACATTATTATACTAAATAGAATATAGAGAGAGGTTTGCAGAGCAGCTAGGCTAGGCTAAGAATTGATAGAAAAGAATCTACAACAAAGTTGTGTTCAAGAACTCAGTCCCCTAGCTTGGACTGGTGATTGGCCCTTAATTATAAACATAGGAAATGAGCCAATCAAGGTGTCCCTGTTGCATTCCCCAGCAGCTGATAATAATTGTTTACCTTGTCTTCTGAAGCCTCTGGCCTCCAGAAGACACAGAAATCCGAAAGAAAGGATTTCTGTGGAGAAATGTCTGCGACAATACCTCCAACCTTAGGAGCCACTGATGTCTGTGCTGCAGGATGGGGAAGAAACATTTACCAAAGTGGTAGCAGAAAGTAGAAATCTACAGCCATCATCTCTCCTGGAGACATGAGGAAGCAGCACTGCTGATTGTGGGTTTGCTCCTGAAGAACAGAGGTCACAATGTGCCTCAGAACTGAACTGGAACTGAGGGTGAAGTGCTGTGCAAGGTTGCACCAAAAAGTAGGGAAGGGCACCACAGGTATGACACAACAGCAACTGCTCACTGGCTGTTCCTGCAGGACTGAGTGCTGAAGAACAGGAGACAAGTCAAGTGGAAAGAACATCTCCTATTTCCCTCCTGGCAGGGACTTCACCATGAAACTTGCATTTTGTAGAGGGGGATGGGGAGAGGCAGAGCAAGGCTGGTAGAGGGGAAAATCAGGAAAATGCCCTACAAATGGTTTGTTTGTGCTCACAGGACTATCCCAACCCTGCAAGTGTCCAAGGCCAGGTTGGACAGGGCTTTGAACAACTGGGTTCAGTGGAAAATGTCCCTGACATGGCTGGAACAAGACAATCCTTAAGGGCTGCTCCAACCCAAACCATTCCCTCGTTCTGTGATTCTAGGAATGTCTTACAGTCACTGCAAAGAGTCAGAGGCTGAAGCTCCCTGCAGGCCCACAACTCCAGGCAGTGCTCCTGATGACAGCCCTGGTCCTGCAAGAGGCACACATGCTCGAGGGAACAGACCAAGTGCAGGTCCCAGGAAGCACAGACGTGTCCTGTTAGCCCCTGGGTGCAGCACCAGAGCCAGCGAGGGAGGGGGAGGGAATGACCATGGACCACTTGTGAGACCAGGTGGGATGCAGACATGGCTTAAGAGGGAGCTGCAAATCACTGTCAACTTTCAAATGTCATGGTGACAAAGGGAGGCCTGATGACATGCAAACACCACCCCACCATGTTAGAAGGATCCAGGGACCATCAGCCATCTCAGTCTCACTGCAGCCCCTGCAAAGGCTGTGTAATAAATCCTGCTGACAGCCATTTCCAGCAGCAGGTGGAACAGCCAGTATGGATTTACCAGTGGCAAATCTTGACTAACTTGATTGCCCTCTAAGCTGCCTGTGTGGAAGACAGGAGAGCAAGTGTGGTACACCTTGGACACATCTCTGCCAGTGTTTAACAGGCAGGAGCTGGACTGCAGAAGCAGGTGACTGACACTGGTGAGAATATCAGGCTCAAAAGCTGTACAAAGTCCAGCCAGCAGCTGATCGCCAGCAGCATCCCTCAGGTGATGATGGGGTCTATACAAATCCACATCTTCATTAACAAACTCAATTAACACCAATTATGGGACAGAGTGCTCTCACCAAGTCAGCAGATGATACCAAACTGCTGGCATGGCTGGGGCAGGAGATCCTTCTCAGAGGGACCTGCAGAGCCTGGAGAAAGGGGCTGATGGAGGGTTTATGAACAGAGGCACACAGTGCCCTGCCCAGGACAGAATTGCTCTTGCACCAGCACACCCTGGGGCAGCTGGCTGGAAAGCAGCTCTGCAGCAAACCTGCCAAGCTCTCGGGGAGAGCAAGGGGACAGAGGCCAGACAGACACAATAAACTGCTCCTACAGATAATCCATACAACTGTCCGGAAGACTCTGCAACTCAACAGTGACTTTCTGCCTCTCAAAAGCCTTTGAAAGAGTCCCTTTGAACACAACTTCTACCTTTCAAAGCCTTGCAGGGTACACAGAATCCCCTAAAAGGGTGTGATGAGAACATCAGCCCACACTAAGTCAAGCTGGCTGAAGCATGGAGCAGATCAGTCAGCTTCCTGAGAACACAGGGAAGGAGCATGAAGCCAGGGAAGAACTGAGAGCCAACATCAAGTGATGGAACCACCTTTGAAGGTTTAACCCAGCAAGTCAGCAGCTCTTTATACCTCTGTTCTAGAGAGCTATTTCAGCCCAGAAATCATAATTCTGCTTGAAATATTTGCTGCAGACTCTTAAAAGCCACATTGCACATAAAAATGGAAGATGATCTGGTAATAGGCTAGAATGTAGCATTTCACTGCCATCAAGTTGCTTAGAAAGCATCTTGGCCTGTGGAATATTTTTGGGTAACACAAATGATTACATTAAAACAACAAGTCAGTCATACCAACATCACTTGTGATGTTCAATAAAGGCTCAAGTAAGGGCACAGGGTTCACTACTGCAGAAACCACCACTGGCATGTTCACAGCACTTGAAAAAAAATTAAATCACACAGTTGGCAAGCGTGAAGTGTGTCACAGGTGCAGTCAGACTCAGGATGTGCACCTCTTCCTGGACATGTGTTTGTTCTGCTAATGTAACCAGTAGCTCAGATTTAGGTGCTATCCATAAAAACACCAAAGCTGTCTACACTGAGTGTGTCATCTCACAGAAACCACAGAGCAAATGGGGTAGAAAAATGGTTTGTTAGATAAAAATTTAGAACATTTCATCCTCCAGTACCACAATAGTATTTAAGGTAAATATTCTGATTATTTCTGTTGGCACAGGCAGGGTCTCTGCTGACGATGTAACTCAGAGCAATGATATATACACACATATATATTTGGGTTTACTAAAACAATTAAAGCAAGCCACAGCACTCACAGCCAGCTGGCTTAGAGCTCCCCTGTCCCACCAGCCTTCTATGGGGGAAATCCCTATTTACATGTCTCACATAAAGTATCAAATTGTCAGAGATCACAGAATCCAGCTGGTTTGGGTTTGAAGGGAACTTAAAGTTCATCCAGTTCCATTCCCTGCCATGGGCAGGGACACCTTCCATTACACCAGGTGGCTCCAAGCCCTGTCCAGCCTGGCCATGGACACTTCCAGGAGTGGGACAACCACAGCTTCTTTGGGCACCCTGTGCCAAGGCCTCCCCACCTTCACAGGGAGGACTTTTTTCCCAATATCCAATCTAAACCTCTTCCCTTTTAGCTTAAAACTGTTCCCCCTTGTCCTATTGCTATCTGCCTGTGTAAAAAGCCACTTTTTAAATAAAGCTCCTGCTTTTTATAATTGTCACTCAAGATACTTCATAATTAATAGCAGTTTTGGGTAAGGATGACAATCCAAATGAATTGAAATCCTGGAAGATGAAGATGCTTCATACTTTGACTTCAGAATGAAACCAGAAGCACTTCTGGATGCTTCAATTCAAGCACAAAGCCCATGTGGTGAACTGGGAGCAGCTCCCTGTGCAGGCCCTACCAGCTTCATGCTGGTTTACATTCCTCTGGGGGATGCCACTCTATTTACAGGTCCAAACCAAACAGACTTAAGCTGGGTATGGGCAGGGCCCACACACACTCACCTCACCTCCCTAAAGCACTGCTGGAGTCCCCTCACTAAGCCAGCACTTGTGTTTAGACAGGTCTAGACCAGGACTTGCTAGTATCCCACATTTCAGATGTAAAACCCATCAGCCTTTGATACAAAACCACATTAACTGATACAGCAGGGAATGGCAAATTATAAATAGGAGGTGGCTTCAGACAGATTCCAGAAATGGATGGTGAGCAATCACTGTGGCAAATCAATGCTCTGGCTCAGGGGATCAGACAGGGACCAGGTTTAGTTTTACCCTGAAAAGGCAGTGACACATAAAAAGCTAATGGCAGGTGGTCACTCTGCATTCTGTACATCTCACAAAGATTTATGAGCAAGGCTGAATGCTGGAAAAGCAATGCTGAAGTTGCTTGTGTCCCTCTGCAAGGTCAGCTTATTGTATTATAGAAACATTTCCAGTGAAACTGAAGTTAAGAGTGTTCTATTTTGTCCAGCCACAGGAAACAAGTTACAAAAATCCCAAACAAATCAGCATTAAATAAAAATAAATCATACCATTTACTCTCAAAGAGTGAATTTTCAGTTATTTTGGTGGTTTTCAGAGCAGCAAAGACTATATTTAAACTTCAAGTTTAAAGCTGGAAGGAGACTGATTTTTCCAAAATTTGTTTAACAAGGAAAATATTTAACAAGAGAACACACAGATGTATTTTCTAAAATACTGATCACCTGTAAGTACTGCATGTTATAATTATTATGAATGAAAACTGACATGAAAAATTGTGTAGGTGTCTCAATCAGGAATTTTGATGCCCTTGATTGTCAGCTTGATGTGAAAAGAGAAGCCTGACTGCCAGGATCTGGCAATGTGTGGTATTGTGCTCATTAGCCTGGAAATGCAGAAAAGCAAATTTCCTCTGAAAATCATGTGAAGCCTTAGATATTTAAGAAAGGTTGTGTTTCACTACAGTGAGAGGGGGAACATCTCAGGAGTGGAGGGAGGAAATAAAACGTGGCTCCCTGAAGCTGTGCAGGTTGGAGCTTCACCTCACAGCCATGCTCTGGCTTCCACTGCTCCCATCTGAAGTTCACAGCAGCTTGAAACATCTCTGCACAGGCCTGCAGAGACTATACCCACCATCAGCTTGTTCTTAAGTCCATTCATGCTGAAGTGAACCCCATGAAAACAAACACATAAATCCCCACTAAATCCTTCAGAGAATCACAAACTGGTGTGGGTTGGAAGGGACCTTAAAGTTCATCTCACTGAACACCTCATCATGGACAGAACACCCTCCACTAGGCCAGGCTGCTCAAAGTCCTGTCCAACCTGCTCTCAGATTTTCAGCAAGTGAAGTTTTCCTGCTCAGGCCCATGGCCCAGCTCCTCAGGCAAGCTGCACCTTCCTCCCCATGCAGATCAGTTTGCTGCAGCCCAAGAAAGGAGATTGCAGGGACAGCTGTGGCACCTCCCTTCAGAAGGACAGCTGAAAATAAACTGCAGACTCAGATCCCAGGATTTATACTGGGCACCCTCACCATCCCATCATCACTAGGTCAAAAGGTTCACTCAGCTGGGGATCCTGTCTCTGCATAGCAGGGGCTGCCATTCCCCTGAAAGGCTCTGGGTTTCTCTTTCATTCTTTACCCCAACCCTCTGCACAAACACATTTTTTTAAACACATGTTTCAGAATATTTAATGCTCCACCTGCCTTCATTTGTATTCAAAAGTTAGAAAGAATAAATATCAATTTATACAATCACTTATATAATATTCCCTTCTCCCAGCCTTCTTAAAACTCATTGCTCTAATATGCACAGTCTGACAGGCCTTTTTGACTTATGGTATATAATAATCCTCAACTGGGAGCCAGCATACCCATTCAGAAGTCCTATATTTTAATATTAGTCAGTTATTATCTCAGTATATTACAAAGCACAGCACTTGTGATGTCTCACAAGCCCCACAGTACCAAGTCTGAATTCTAAATCTCTAAAACTGTTTGAAATAGAAACAGATCCAAGCCCAAACACTCCCTGTTAAAATAAGCAGAAGACATTATAAATTGCAAAAAATAATGCCAGGATGATGGGAGCTTCACCTAGCTTACAGCTGAGAGTTCTGCACATAAATGTACTGAATGTTTGAGCACAAACACTGAATGTTTCCAGCCATGGCAGCAGGAGCTGTGCTGCTGGAGCAGGGGCTGGCCAGGCACTGCATTCATTGCTAATTCCTGCATTTCTGCTGAGCTGGCTTTCAATCTTATCAAGCCATGTTGATTCAGACAAGTATGCAGCATGGAAAACTTGTCTCCATCTCTGATGCAGGCTCAAGAATTTCATTTGCACGAGTCAGAAAGCTTTGAGCACACATTAGGCACAACAAGCTTTCCCTAAAATACCTTTGCTTTCCAAATGAGCTTTCCATTTCCCTAAAATACCTTTGCTTTCCAATGAGGCCAGGACTCCAGACTGCCCAGCAGCTCTAGTGGAGATGAGAACTTTTCCACAGGCAGCACCAAGGAACCAGGGTCAGCACTTCCAGCTGCTGCCATGAAGGAAGCTGTTGCTGCAAGTCCCACCAGCTCCCCTGCTCAGTGTTTATGGGGAGCAGCAGAGCCTGACACATGGAATCACTGGGGAGGATAAACAAAGGCTGAGGAAGGAAGCAATGAAGATGCACATTTCCCCTCCCAAACACCCATTTACTTACTAAAATGCAGTTTCCTCCCAGGCACCCAGTACTGAGTAAATGATGTGGTTGTCCTCAGTTTCCAGAAGCCAAAGCAAGCAGCTGAAAGTGCCCCAGAGCAAACCAGGGAAGGTTTGTGCCCTGCTGCCAGGAGCAGCAGCTCTCCCAGGCTCTAACTGCAGCTCAAGGTTAGCTTGTGTAGTCTACAGTTCATTCTGCCCACTCAGGAGATTGCTTGGAAACAGAGATGCAAGGGAAAGACAATTGAACCCTTGATGAAAGTATCAAGGCAAAACAGGGACTGAGTAAGCCAAAAGGAGGAAAATAAAAGCACGAGGCTGATAAAACAGCACTGCAGATTTTAACTATTTTGTCTCATAAATTCCTTGTGTACTGTAGGCATTTTCCAAGCTATCTCACTTTATTCTGAGCCCTGTGGGATGGTACATGCTACTAAATTCCCATTTCCAACTGAAATCCAAAAACCCCATTCCACTCACCCCAGTGATAAACCCTATTTTTGACAGTGCCATATTTCACTTTGACGAGCAGTGTTACATGCAGCACAAGAAGATTGCAACTTTTATTTTTCCTGGCAGAAGAACACCTTCAGAAAGGAACTCTGCACAGCACAGTGGGAAAGGTATGACTCTCCCTAGATAACCTTCTATTCCAGGAATGAATGTATTTTTAGGCAATGCAGCCACCCAATCTTAAAAAATGCAGCCTGATTTATGATGCTATCATCACCAACTTAAAGATCAGAAGCTGAACTACCTTAACACACAGCTGTGATGCCCCAAAGATGGGCACCTGAACATTCATTCCAGAGTTATCATGCCAATCTAAGTTGTGTTATCTCCTCACCTTTCAAGGCACAGACTGGCTGCTACCTTTCAGTGATTAAGAAATTCTGTGTCCAGAGAAGGGAGCTGGGGAAGGGTGTGGAGCACCAGGAGCAGCTGAGGGAGCTGGAAAGGGGCTCAGCCTGGAGAAGAGGAGGCTCAGTGGGGACCCTGTGGCTCTGCACAACTCCTGACAGGAGGGGACAGCTGGGGGGGATCAGCTCCCAGGGAACAGGGACAGGATGAGAGAGAACAGCCTCAAGCTGTGCCAGGAGAGGTTTAGGTTGAATCTTATGGAAAAGTCCTTGCTAAAAGGGTGGTCAGGCCCTGGCAAAGGAGTCACCACCCCTGAAAGTGTTGAGAAAGAGTAAAGCTGTGGCACCTAGGGACATGGTTTAGTGCTGAACATGGAAGTGGTGGAGGAATCCTTTCCTCCTTTCCCCCTCAGTCTCCAGATTTTGTTCCAATGTTATCACTGCAGTGACTCTTCCAACAGTCTCCAGACTGCTGTGATAGGCAGGGTGCTCTAATATTTCTGTCTGGTTTCTGGACTGTCCTAAAATTCTGCTGCTTCCTGCTTTGTTATGGCTGCACACAACCTGTATGAGGAAATTGCAAACTTGCTGAGCAGCAACTGAAAATTGTCCAAACCTTTTGACACAGATGCCACCTTCTAAAGCTCTGAGGAGCAACCAGACATGCCTGCAGTTTTACAGCTCTGGCTCAGAAGGAGGAATAACAAACTGAGAACAACAAACAGCCTCCACCTAACCCAGAGCTACTGCACAAAGTACCTGACTATTCAGGAAGCAGCTCCTGAATTATCACAGGCACCCAGCACCTGAAAACAAAGTCAACAGCAAGCATCAAGGTACTGCAGAGTGCTGTAAATGACACAGGAGCTATTTCATGAGCAACTCACTGCTCCTTGGAACGGGCCAAAGGGAAACAGAGAGTAAATCATCAAAGGGCAGACAGAGGATAAACAATCTTTGCTGTCATCCTTTGTGAACCAGTCCTTGAAGACAACCAAGCATTGCTATTATTACACTGGGAGATGCTTTACCAACTAGAAGCAGAAGAATGTTTTTCCCTTAAGACTCAATTTCACAGAGTTTACTCTTTGGTTTTATCTGTCACCCAGGAGACAGAGGAGCAGTTCATTCCCATTTCCCACCACCTGCAAACACCAGAGAAGTTCAACTGCCACCAACAGCTCATTTCACCAACTGGTAGCAGCTTTCTTGTGATTTCTAAATGTTCACTCACATTTAACTAATATCCCCCTTTCCATTTTGCATTAGACACAAAATCATTGTCAAAAATAATTCAGTGAATATAATGAAGTTAATTATTGAAAATACAGGACTGATGTTCCTCCAGCAACATTCTGCAGGCACTGAGGTAGACAAAGCACAGCTGAAGCCACCCTGCAGGTTCCAGACACGGTCTGTGGTGCAGGTCTGTGTGGCACCTGATGCTTCTAAAGAGGGCAGTGACACAGGCTGCAGGCTCAGAAACATCACTGTAATTTAAAAGGGTATTTTCAAAATACAGCTTGGTGGCTATAAATAGCCAAGCCAGCTTCTCACACAGCAAGCACACAATGGGTCTTAGCCACAGTGGCCCAGATACCAGAGCAAGTGTAATTTTACCTTTGTGAACACACACAATATTGGGGCCACCCTGCACTTCAAACAAACTAACCTGATTTGTAAGATTGGTCTTAGGTTTTGTGGGAGCAGCTGCCGAGTCTGACAAATTAAGTCAATTGACTTGGTTAACCCTTCCATTACCTAAAAAGACCTGATGCTCATCCAGAGCAAGTCTCATGTACTAAATTATTTAACCAAAGGAAAATATTTTACCTGATCTTTCTGTCAACAAAGACATCTTCTTTCAATATGTAGGATTTCCTTCTGCACTGAGTGGCCATTTGTTGCACAGGTATTAAACAAGGGCAGACTGTCACTACCACCTGCCCTGTAATGTAACATTGTGTTTCTAATACTAAGAGAAGTTATTTAAATACCCTCACATGCACTACATCATTTAAGCTGTCAACCAGTGCTCTGGGGATCCCCAACCTAACTGGCCTTGGCTGACGCTTTACCATAGGCAGCATCATTCTCCAAGCAACATGAAAACAAATCTGTTTTGGAGAGGTTCAGAGAAAGGAACTCACAACAACCTCCCCGACCATGCTAACAACCATTCTCACCTGACAGACATTTACAGACTGAGGATACACATGCACAGCAAAACCTTTTACAAAACAGTGTTTGTTCCATTTGGGTGTGCAAGAACATCTTGTCACTCCTCAGCAAAACTGTTATTACATCCATGGGATGTTGGAACAGAGTTTTTATTCCAATCCCAGTAAGGTCACCCTCCCTTTCTGTCAAGTTTGTGAAGAAACACTTCACGTAAGCAGCTGGCTGGTACTGCCAGCATCTGCTCCACCACTCACTCATCCAAGCTCTCCCAAGTATCAAGCCCTAGGTGTTACTGGTCAGTGTCACCTGATACTGTGCTCCTAAGGCACATATGATACAATTCTGTATCCTTTACGTACACAGAATTCAATTTGCAGCCTGCCTGTCAATACATGGCCTGCCACAGTCTGCAGGAGTGTGACCTTGCTGAGCTCAGTGCCTGCCATCAGATCCAGCACTCACCAGACACCTCAGTACAGAGCCAGGCCCCTCCAAGGGGATCACAATCCATCCTGGCTGGAAACCCCTATGAAGTCATCCCAACTCTACCATGTATCCACCTCAAATTCAGCCTTCTTGGCTGTCAAAATGAACAACCTGCTTTTCAGTGGCTGGTTCTCACCAGTGTCCACAGGACTACTTATTTACCTGATAATAAATGTACACGTGCTGTGCTGGAGGCTACCAACACAGGGCAATTTATTTGCTATTGCTACACCAAACTCCACAAATAACCAAGAAAAAGGCCCATCCATTACAAAGGTCACTGCTTTGCCAGCTGAAGTCTCATTCAACCTGACAGTCTGTAAGCTTGCATGCTCCTTACTTCACTACTTATTTTTGGAAGCCTAAACCAAAATGAATACATCTCCCTGCCCCTGACAGCCAGGTGCCAGCAAGCCCCTGAACCACCGTGTACAAGTCCCAAATGCTTCTGTAACATCAGCCCAGCAAAGAAGAAATCCTGATTAACTCAAGAACTATCCTGCTATTTGTGCTGTTAACACATTATTCTTTACAAACACATTAGTTCCAGATGTTATTCCT
This sequence comes from Melospiza melodia melodia, assembly GCF_035770615.1. Lineage (NCBI taxonomy): Eukaryota > Metazoa > Chordata > Aves > Passeriformes > Passerellidae > Melospiza > Melospiza melodia. The sequence goes on along the minus strand of NC_086221.1, from coordinate 2,617,176 downwards.
GAACTGTGCTTTTTCCCCCACTCCTGTTGCTACATTACATGCTTAATCTACACTATCTTGTGCTAACAAAATTTTCTTCATGAAGCTGGCCTGGATCCAAATCAGATTCATTTCACTGACCAGATGTACCAATCTGGGACACTGATTTCACACATTCTGCTGAATCCTCAATCAGTCTTGGACAGCAACAGGTTTCCCAATATTCTGTGGAGGCAATTTTGCATGTTCCCTCGCATTCCTGCTCATTTATACAAGTGCAGCCAAAGCTACGGATGGAACACAGCACATGTTTCTTGACAGTCAAGGCTTTACCGCTCAGCAGCCAATTCCTGATACCACTTCGTATCATCTTCACATTTGGATGAGTATAAATAGAATTTGTGTCGCTTATCGGCCATGCGGCCACTCTCTGCTCCCTGCCAAGGAACAGTTTGGGGAGTTTTAAAGAAACTCTGGTAAAACACAACACAGGAATTGGCCAGACACCCCTGATCTTGCAGAATTTGCACTCCTGCCGGGAAATTTTCCCGGCATTTCAGGAGACTCCAATCACATTTTAAGTTTTTAAAAAATTAATAAATTAGCTGCCTGGTCAGGCCCGCAGCCCTGCCAGCCCCCGCTTTATTTTGCTAATTAAGCTACTTAACAACCCTGTGAAAGTTGGTACATCCCGCTGCCCGAGTGGAAGCAGCCCGGTCTGTTCTGTGACACCGGCTGAACGCGCCGCACGGCGCAGGGACCGAGGCGCACCGAGCCCTTTGTTTACCGACACCCCCGGCCGGGGCTCAGGTACCGCCGCGCCCCCGGCCCGGTGCCGACCGAGCGCACACACAGCCGGGCCGCCTCCCCGGCCCCGGTACCTGGTGCAGGGCTGTCAGCCCGTCCACATTGGTGGTGTTGATGCGGGCGCCGCGGCCCAGCAGCCTCTTCACCTCCTCGGTGTCGCCGCTGGAGCAGGCGGCCAGGAACACGGCGCCCTCCTCGAAGCGGACGCGGGACCCCCCCGCGCCGCGGTGCCGGCCACGGCCGCCCCCCGGCGCCACCGGCTCCTGCTCGGTCAGGGAGCCCTTCCAGCGCCGCAGCTGCTCGGCCCGCCGCAGCCGCGCCGACTCGGCCCGCTTCCCGCCCAGGTGCTCCGGCTCGGACATCGCCGCCGCCGCTCTGAGGGCCGCGCGGGGCCGCGCCGCGCTCAGCCCGGAGCGGGGCGCAGCGCCCCCGCCGCCATCTTCGCTACGCCCCCGCCGCCGCCGCGCCCGCGCCGCGCGCGCCCCGCGGCACCCCGGGACATGTAGTTCGGGCGGGAGCGGCGCCGCACCTGCCCCGGGGCGGCCGCGGCTCCCGGCGGCCCCCGCGCGGCGCCGCACCTGGGCGCGACCGGGACTACAACTCCCGGCGGCCCCCGCGCGCGGGTGCGGTCGGGCGCCATTGCTGTGGCTTCCTCGGACCCCGCCCTCCCCGGCCTCACGGAACGCCGGCACCGCTGAGGGCGGGGAGGAGCTGCGGGAGCGTCGGGGCCAGGCTGTGCCCGATCGCCACCTGCCCACCCAGCCCAGAGCTCTGAGTGCCTCGTCCAGTCTCCCTTAGACCTCGTGCCTTCAGGGATGGAGACTCCACCGCTGCCCCGGCCTGACCGTCCTTTCCGGGAAGAAATTCTTACTGATGTCCAGCCGAAACTTTCCCCTGGCACAACTTGATGCCATTTCCTCCTGTCCTGTCCCTCTTCCCAGGGAGCAGAGCCCGACTCCTCAGGCTGCCCTCTCCTGTCAGGAATTGTGCAGAGCCAGAAGAGCCCCCTGACCCTCCTTAGCTCCAGGCTGAGCCCCTTTCCCAGCTCCTTCAGCCGCTCCTGGGGCTCCAGACCCTTCCCCAGCTCCGTTCTCTTCTCTGGAGCCTCGGGTAAATGTCCCGCTGCCATCGGGACGGACAGAGGGGTGCGGAGCTCCCAGAGCTGCCAGTCTAAAATCAGTCACACAAGTTGCTGATTTTATTGAGGAAATGCCAGAACCTGTAGATTTGCAAGCAAGAACTGAGCAAAAATCATGTAGGTCTGTGAAAACTCTAACCCTGGCACAAAGAATATTAAAAAAAAAGTATGGAATTCTGAAACCTGCATGAAACCAAATTCATCCTCCTTGAAAAGCTCAAGAAGTCTTCTCAGAACTTTGTGCAACTCTTCCGCCACACTAATACAGGACTTGCGCAAGGTTACAGACATACAGAAGAAATATTACAAGAATTTTTTATTCTCTGGACATTTTAAGATGTATTTCAAGAATTCCTGGGGAAAATAGCGAGGGACAAATATGCGTGATGGAATACATGTAGTATTTCAGTGTCTGGTTAGCCCCGAGCCCGGGCGTCCCCGGGAGAGGAGCGGGACCTGCGGGGCTCCCCCAGCACAGCCCCGGCCGCTCCTTCCATCGGGGCTCCTTCTCTCCGGCACAGCCCCCGGCCGCTCCTTCCATCGGGACTCCTCCCAGCACAGCCCCGGCCGCTCCTTCCATCGGGGCTCCCCCAGCACAGCCCCGTCCGCTCCTTCCATCGGGACTCCCCCCAGCACAGCCCCGGCCGCTCCTTCCATCGGGGCTCCTTCCCTCCGGCACATCCCCGGCCGCTCCTTCCATCGGGGCTCCCCCGATACAGTCCCGGCCGCTCCTTCCATCGGGGCTCCTTCCCTCCGGCACATCCCCGGCCGCTCCTTTCCATCGGGGCTCCTTCCCTCCGGCACATCCCCGGCCGCTCCTTTCCATCGGGGCTCCCCCAGCACAGCCCCGGCCGCTCCTTCCATCGGGGCTCCCCCGGCACAGCCCCCCGGCCGCTCCCTTCCAGCCGGACCCGCTGCAGCGCCCAGGGCTTGGATGAGACATTTGCCTTGGCTTCGTTGTGCCTTCCCCGAGCCCCCTCTCGTGGCTGCGCGTCCGTCCCGTCCCGCTGAGCATCACACAGCCCCTCTGCTCTCGGCGAAGGGGCTGCCCCTCTCGTCAGGTTGTTCTGTGGTACCCAGCTGCCGAACGGAGGATTTGCCTCAAATTGTTCATTGGAGGAATCTCAGGATGGCTACGCTGCTGAATGATCAGTAATAAGTCCCCCAGAGCAGATGACATTGGCTTGTTAGCCTTAAAGCAACTCCAGCAGTTTTCAGCAAAGTTCCAGGGAAAACCCCCAGGAGCTGTGGAGCCGAGTATCTGATATCCCCAGCATGCAAAATATCATGACCCACTCTAATGAACTGTTAGAAGCCACAGGGCTGTTCAATATTAATAGAATAGCCAGATAATGGTTGACATGACAATATAAAATCACGAACACGGCATTTGGAATTGCTAGAACAGAAATGGTTCAGTTCAGAGCAACAAGGACAAGGGCTTCACATGGCAGAGTTCCGTGTGGAGCTCCTGGCAGTGGGCGGTAAAGACAGTGGCTGTTGAGGTGGCGTCCGATCCGCTATAAAAAGAGGAGTCGGCAAGAATTCTTTTTGATAGATTTGACAGACGAAAATAAAGCACAAATGCAACAATATTATATCTGAGAACCGTTTATTGATAAAAAATAGTAAGTGTTCTTACTAAAGGGGGATAGGAAAAAAAGAGCAGAGAGGGAAAACGAGAGACAGAGAACCAAAGAGAAGACAGGGCCAGCGTCAGCACAAGAACCCGGCTGTGTGTCAGCCTGGCTTGGCCGACCCAGCGTGTGCGCTGCGAACCGCGCTGCGTCTGCGTGGCTGCCGAGGCGGGCAGGGCACGGTATCCAAACAGCAGCGGGCTGTGTGTGCTCCTTCCTTCGGGCACAGTGGGCTGGGCACGGTATCCAAACTGCAGCGGGCTGTGTGTGCTCCTTCCCTCGCACACTGCGGGCTGGGCACGGTATCCAAACAGCAGCGGGCTGTGTGTGCTCCTTCCTTCGGACACTGCGGGCTGGGCACGGTATCCAAACAGCAGCGGGCTGTGTGCTCCCTTCGGGCACAGCGGGCAGGGTACGGTATCCAAACAGACGCAGGCTGTGTGCTCCTTCCTTCGGGCACAGCGGGCTGGGCACGGTATCCAAACTGCAGCGGGCTGTGTGTGCTCCTTCCCTCGCACACTGCGGGCTGGGCACGGTATCCAAACTGCAGCGGGCTGTGTGTGCTCCTTCCTTCGGACACTGCGGGCTGGGCACGGTATCCAAACAGCAGCGGGCTGTGTGTGCTCCTTCCTTCGGACACTGCGGGCTGGGCACGGTATCCAAACAGGCGCAGGCTGTGTGTGCTCCTTCCCTCGCACACTGCGGGCTGGGCACGGTATCCAAACAGCAGCGGGCTGTGTGTGCTCCTTCCCTCGCACACTGCGGGCTGGGCACGGTATCCAAACAGGCGCAGGCTGTGTGTGCTCCTTCCCTCGCACACTGCGGGCTGCCGAGGGCGCGGCCCTGGAGCCGCCGCGTGTTCTCCGGTCGGGGCGCGACGGCTCCGGGCCGGGGGCCGCGGGAGCGCGCCCGCCCCGTCGGGAGAACAGCGAGCACCGGCTGGTGGCGGCGGCGAGCTGCATCGCGGCATCGGCCAGGCAGGGCAGGACGGGGGCAGACAGGGACACAGAACCACGGGAGGAACAGGCCAGACGGAGAGGGGGCCGGGCGGACCCTACGGGCGAGCCCCGCTCCCCCCGAGGTGCCCGAAGGAAACGCTCCCGGTGCGTGGGGAGCCGCTGCTGCTCCCTCACAGCCCGGTTTGGCGGCATCTGCCCCACCGGCCAGAGAGTGGAGGGCCCACTCACAGCCCGATCGTGAAGGCTGTCCCTGCCCTGATTGCCTGCCAGGTGAAGCCTTCCTGGGGACAGGGCTGCCAGCACATCTGCAGCCCTATAAGAACATAACATGTGCTGAGGCATAAATAAAAATCAGATTGGTACCTCTCAGGTGGATGTGAAAGAAACAGGACAAATTATTTACAGTAAGTCAATACCAAACAATTCTCCTTGGCCTGAAAGCCTGAAAAAGGCTTTCAGCAGTGGGCTGTTGCAGGCTGGGATTCCTCTGCACACACTCCTGGGGAGCAGGAGACTGGTTGTGGGGTGGGTGATCACCTTCCCATGCTTCATATCATAGAATCACAGAATCCCAGAATGGTTTGATTTGGAAGGAATCTTAAAGCTTATCTCATTCCACTCCTGCCATATGCAGGGACACCTTCCACTAGACCAGGCTGCTCCAAGCCCCATCCAGCCTGGGTGGATGAACACTTGAGCACTTTCACAGATGGAGCAGCCACAGCTTCTCTGGGCAACCTGTGCTAGGGCCTCACCACCCGTACAGGGAGGAATTTATTCCCAATATCCAAAAAAAATATTTCCTCTTACAGTTTAAAACTGTTTCCCCTTGCCCTGTCACTCCAGGACCTTGTAAATAGTCTCCCTTCATCTTCCTTGTTGGTTCTGTTCAGGTACTGGAAGGTTGCAATTAGGTCACTACAAGGCCTTTGCTATTCCTGTCTGAACAACACCAACTCTCTCAGCCTTTCCTTACTTCTCTAAGTCATCTCTGTGGCCTCCTCTGGGCTTGCTGCAACAGCTTCATGTTATTCCTGTGCTGGGCCCCAGGGTGGGAAGCACCTCTGCAGGTGAGGCCTCACCTGAGTGGGGCACAGGGGCAGAACCCGCCCCTGCCCTGCTGCCCCCTGGGGGATCAGCCCAGCACAGGGGGGTTCTGGGTGCCAGCACGTGTGGATGGGCCATGTCCACCTCTCACCCACCAGGCACCCACAGGTCCCTCCCCTCAGGGCTGCTCTCGATGCCTTCGTCCCCCAGCCTGGCTCTTCCCAGCAGGTTTGGTTCTTCCTGAGGATGAGCATGCTGGGTCTGTGCTGGAGCAGGCCTGCAGCTGCTGAGCTTTTGCCCTCTTGTTTCCAGAATGGAATTCCTTGGGGCTGGAAGCCAGGCTGGCGTGAGCTGGAGCCCTGGCCCGAAGCTGTGGGCATGGCCACATTGGTGTCTTTGGGTTCAGCTTTGGGTTCTGGGATCCCCTTCCCTGCCTGAGCTGTGGGATTGGGAGAGAGCCCACCCTGTTTGCACTGCTGACAAGAGCAGGCTCCTGTGCACCCTGCCTGGCTGGGCCAATCAGCCATCTGAAACCAGGGCTTTTCTTGTCCTGACAGGACTTGATCCTGCTATTTGTGGAGATTTCTGCCTCTTCCCAGGACTTCTGACATTGGAGTGGCCTACCAAAGGCCAAGAAGCCCTGCACAGCCACATCTCTGGAGAACTGGCTGTGACCCACACCAACAGCCATCCCAAACCCCTGCACTCTGTGCCACTGTTTCTGGTTTTTGTGAAAGATGCAGCACATTGGAGTCAAGCTGTCATGTCCATATGAAGACCAGATTATATAATTTGACAGACATTTGGAGCAGTTTCCCAGCCTGTGGGTCCAAATTTGCCATAAACAGAACTTGAAGCAAAAGGAATTGCCTTAGATGCCAAGCTGGGTCTGTCCCCAACAACTGATGTGAAGACTCATAGAAATCTTTTGGAATCCTCTCCTGCTTTGGTGTGAGGAGAGTGGAAATGAGACCAGGAGAGGTCCCCCTTTCCCCACGGCATTCCATGGCTGACTGCACTGTCCAAGAACTCTCGGGAAACCAGGCAAACATACCCATTCCAGTTTCAGAGAACATTTTATCCCAGTAGTGTGTATCAATAATACATCTTCTACAATTACAGAGTCCAATGTCAATCTCTGAATTTTACAGCTCAGCCTTTATCTATTAATCTTAACACCTACTTTTGAACAAGCTCAAACAATTTTGTTGGGAACTTGAACAGAAAGCAAACTTCTCCATCTTGAACAAACACTACCAACTTGTCTATCTACAAAAAACAGAAAATCTTTTAACAAACAAGAGCTAAACCCAATACAAACTAAACCTATTTAACATCCAACTGCTCCTAGCCTGAAAATCCCAAAATGTGGGTTTCCTTCCTTAGGCCAGATGCTGTCTTTTCTTTGGAATTACTTCCTCTTGATCATTGGCAGACTCCACTGGTCAAGGTCTCTGCCAAATAGAAAAAAGAAAAAAGGAAATTCTCCATTTGAAAGAATACTTAGAAAGGTGCAATTTTTGTACACCCAAATGCCATCTCCTCTGTCCATGCCCCAGCCAGACCAGCCAGTGGGCAGGGCAAGATCCACTCCGTAGTGGACTCAGTTCTCAATGACATGGGCAACCAGGGACTTACAATCTTCCTGCAGAGGAACAAAACACGGTCTCAAGTCTCCAGTGGTCACAGGTCAAAGTTCAGAAAGCTTCTGAGTTCCCTTTGCAAAGGAACAGATTCCTTGGCCAGACTAAAACACATTTGTCTGGAGCAATCCTGAAGCAATTCAGATTGATCCTGAAGGCAAGAGCTGAAATCTGGAAAGAAGGATTCATCTTCTCATGGCAAGGGACACCAGAGTCAGCAGTGTCCAAGGCTGTTGGTGACAGTGGAAGCAGGAGGCTGCACTGGGCCTGTTGAGCAGAGAGGCCACAGCCATGTCCGAGCTGAAGCTGCTGCTGAACTCCAGTCTGAGGAATTCAAAGAGCTCCAGCACAGCCCAGTGGAGCAGGTTGGATGTAGCTCCATCATCCAGCAGAGCCTGCACAAGGGGTGCCAAGAGCTTTCCCTGGGTATAAAGCTCATCCTTCAGGGCAATGATCTTCCTCAGGAAGTGCAGAGAACCTTTGTGAAGAGAGAAATGCAAGGATTCCAGAGCCACAGGCCAGGGCTGTATGAACAGAAACAGCCTACAAAGAATTCCCTTGGCTCCAACAGCTCTGCCTGTGTCTTTCTGGTGGGGCCTGAAGCATTCAGGTGTCTCCTGCACAAAGTGCCATTTCTCTCTTTGGGAGGAAATCTGAGAGACATCCAGCCCACACTGCTACGCCCAAGAGAATCCTCACCAGGGATACTAATCTCTCATGGCAATCCATCCAGACTCCCAAGGCTTGGCAAAGTGTCCTTCAAGTTCTCTGCAAATGCATCATGACAACCTGCCAACCTTTTGCCAGAGCTATGGGAGCTTTGGCATTGGAGTGGTGCAATCCACTTCCACTCTCAGCAGAGCCACTCTGCGCCAGCAGAGGGACACACAAGTGCTCAGCAGGTCCAACAAATGTCTCAGATGCTCTTTGGCATCTCAGGTTCAGAATGAGTTCCACAGACATTGCACCTGGCCCTGAGAGGGAATCCCAAAAGCTGCTTGTTCCCCAGCTCCCCCCACAAACCAGCTCCAAAGCAGGCTGTTGCTTGGCCATCAAATAGAAGAACTTGAGACCCTTGACAGCCCATTCAGGAATCTTTAGATCCTCCCCCGAGCTCTTCCCTTATTAAAGTACAGAATCCAAGGGAGGAGAAAGAAGGGGGGATCATTCCCATCCTGTACTCATGCAAGCATGTCTGAGGAGCAGTGATCCCTTGGCAACCCCAGCTCCAGGTCCCAAGCCATTAAAGGCAGCTCAGAAGGCACTAACCTCCAATGGAAGATCTCCTTCTTCTTGCAACTGATGAAGGAGGTGAGGCTGGGCAGAGAACCCTCCCCCAGTCCAGCTGCCTTGGCCAAGATGACAGCCTGAATACCCTGTGCCCAGAACACCTGCTGGAATTTTTGCTGGAGCTCAGGGTCTCGGATGGGAAGAAGCTCCTTCAGCTTGGTTGTTTGCTGCAGGAGCTGCTGGTGCCATTTGGGCTGTGCCAGAGAGGGGCCATACTCGAGGCATCCGACCACATCCACGATACACTCCTGGGACAGCATCACCTCCAGCAGAGCTGCTTGGTCCAGCCACAGAATTCCTTGTATAATGGCTGACAAATTATAAATGCTGCAAGGCCCATCTGAGCTGTAACTCCTCACAGATTTGGAAAAGCTTTAAGAGTTTGGGAATGTGGCCTTCCTTCTTCAAGGCCAGCACCAGCCTTTCCCTGCAGCTGGCTGAGGAGAGAGCAGAGGTGATCAGCCCAGAACCTCTACCAGTCTGTGGGTTTTGCAGGGAGGAAGGTTGATCCCAGGGCCAGTTGCAGCCATTTCCTCCTGCTGCTCCTCTGGCGGCTGCAGAAGATGTGGGGCGAACTTCCAGTGAAGGTCACGGCTGCCAAAAGGCAGCAAGAGGGAAGTGACAGGGGAGCACAGGACAAAGGAAAGGCCACGCTGTGCTTTCCTCCTGCTGGCTCTGCCCCTGGAGCTGCCTCAGCTCCTCTGGCTCTGCAGCAGGAGGCTTCCATTGCTCTGCTCCTTGATAACCTGGCCCAGGCTGCCAGAGCTCCTGCACTCTGCTGTGTCCCCAGTGACCAACAGGTGGGACTTGAGGAGAGAACTTGCAGAACTGAGGGGACACATCCCAGCAGCCTCCCAGTACCCACCCGGAGAAGGACACCAGGAGGCTGCAGAGGGACTTTTCCCTACAGCCTTCAGGGACAGGACAGGGGCAATTGCCTGAAGCTGAGGGAGGGCAGGTTTCAGCGAGGTCTTGGGAAGAAATTCTTGCCTTGAAGTGTGGCTGGGCACTGGGCCAGGTTGCCCAGAGAGGTCGTGGACTCACAGGCCTGGAGGTGTGCAGTGGTTTGATCCTGGTTGGACACCAGGTACCCACCAGAACAGCCCTGTCCCTGCCCTCTGCACCTGGACAGGGCAGAGAAAATTGAACCAAGGGTCCCTGGGTTGAGATAAGGACAGGGAGAGATCCCTCCCCCTTCAGCTTCATGGGCAAAACTGCCTCAGTTTTTGGGTATCGACTGAATTGACTACTCCCAGCATCAGGGCAGGATCATGAGAAACCAAACAAATCTCACAGTCACTTTTCCCCCAGCCCTCCCTCCTTCCCAATGTCTCCCTCATCCCCCCTCCAGTGGCACAGGGAGATGGGAATTTGGGTTCTGGTCGGTTCATCCCACAGTGTTGTTGCTGCTCCGGGAGAGGGGCTGGAGTCCTTGCCCTGCTCCAGCACAGGGGCCCTGCCACAGGAGATTGTTCTCCAGGAACTTCTCCAACTGGAGTCCATCCCAAGGGAATCAGCTCCCCACAGCCTGCTGCCAGGTGGGTCACTCTGCCTCAGGGTCAGTCCTTCAGGCCCTCCTGCTCCAGCCTGGGTCCCCCACAGGCCCCCAAGGCCTCCCAAGGCAGCAAACCTGCTCCAGCACACAGGGCTCCTCCCTGCATGGCTCTGTGGTGCCCTGCCAGGACCTTGCTCAGCAGGAGCTTCCCAGGGGCTCGAAGCCTCTCTCAGGCACCCCCTGCTCCAGCCTGCAGGGTCCTGCAGGGGCTGAGGGATCTCTGCCTCCCGTGCCCTCCGTGGGCTGCAGGGCACAGCTGCCTCTGCATGGCCACGCCATGGGCAGCAGGGAAATCTGCACCTGGAGGAGTTTGTCCCAAATTTCGGCACAGCTGCTTTCTCTGGAAAACTCCATGCTAAATCCCATCAGTCAGGGATTCACAAGGCAGGGCTTGGCCCTATGTAAGTGTCCTGTCCACAGGGGGCTACTGCCCGTGCACCAGTGCCCTGAGTCCTTCCCCTCAGGGAACACCACCCCATTTGTTCGAGGTGTAAACAATATTTGTGATGCCTTGATTGGTTTTGGTCACTGCTTTGGGCACCTCTGGTCCCATCTCACTGCCCCAGGACACTTTTTGGCTGGACCTTCAAGTGTGAGCATTCCTGAGTGTTAAAAATGACCAGATAATATTGGCTTTCACATTTATGTATTAGCTTTTGCATGCTGTTATTGATCATAAGGATTTAGATATGGTACAAATTATAACTTTTCTTAGCTGCTTGTTAATACAATATAATCCATCAGTTTATGTAATGTATTGCTCATAGAAACAGTAGTGTAATGAATATGATATCTATGTATCACTTATAGAAACAGTAGTGCCATGAACTTATTGTACTATAGACCTGAGCAAACATAAATGTGAAAAAGCTTTTGTGTAACTAAGAACAGTGCAAAACCATCCATTGACTGACTGTCCAAGTGATAAGATAACAGTGACACAAGACAGAGCACCAGAGGAGAGTGGGGAAGAGCTCCTTCACTCCTCTTATCAGAAAAGTGTGAAACAACGAGGATGAAATCTCAGGAAGGAATACAATTTATTGACTTGATCTCAGGATGTCATACAGATAAGTCAGGATGGGAAAGCTAAACACAAAGAGCCCTAAAGTATCAAAAGCTCTCAGGAATATTTAAATAATGTACAATCTAATGAATATGCATGTAACCCCAGCAAGTAACTGTATATAGAGAGCATGATTTTAAGGGGTTTTGGCATACTCTTTGGCCATTTGTCCAAAGCACACCAGCACTGGAAATATTGTCCTTTTTTATCCTATTATTAAACTTTTAAAAATTCTAAAGACCATCGAGTCCAACCATTCCTCCAGAGCTGCCATGCTCAGCACTACCCTGTGTCCCCGAGTGCTACACCCACATCTGTCACATGAAAAGAGATTTTCTATACTGTTAATGTGGGGAGAGTTACTTGACCCTCTGTCCTGGATTGCCAAGCAAATTGGATTCTATTTGCTATCTGTATGGCAGATGTATTCAGTTCAGTGGGCAGTTTTCCTGATCTCTTCCACAACCGGGCAGACATCTGCTGATAACAGCTACTGAATGTCCCTGCATGGCTGATAAGAACTACAGCATCCCATTAGGAGATGTGAGCCCAGAGGGAGGAGCCAAGCATTCCTACCCAGATATAATCTGGAGATTCTGCAACACCAGCACAGCTTCTGCACTGGATTGCCCAGAGGAACAGCAGCTGCCTCTTCTTCCCCTGCATCTTCAGAGGCAGAGACTGCACCTTTCTCCAGGATCCCTGCTCCAGCAGAACCAGCCCTGACACTGCAGGAGGGCTGAGCCACAATTCCAATGGGACTGCTGCCAGCACCCTGACCCACAGGGTGTCAGGCTGGGCTCTGACTCTGTCAGCGTTGTTTTGATTTACTGCATTGTTTATTTTTATCCTTTTATTTTCTTCTCTAATAAAAAATTGTTACTCCTGCTCCCATATTTTTTACCCGAGAGCCCCTAAATTTAAAATTTACAGCAATTCAGAGGGAGCAGGTTTACACTCTCCATTTCAGGGGAGGTTCCTGCCTTCCTTAGCAGACTCCTGTCTTTCCAAACCAAGACACCCTCGGTGTTTAATTTGTCTCAGTGCCCCTGGACAGCCAAGCCTTGTGCCTGAGCAGTCTGTCAGTGTCCCGTCAGGAGCCTCCCCAGGCCATCCTGCTGGATCCTGGTGGTGCCACTGACCTTCTCCAGCATTAGGGAGAGCCCCCAGCAGCTCTTCCCATTTTCTGATGCCACAGGGGTCCTTCCTCTTACCGAGTGTGTTCCCTCCTGCTGGTGACAGCCGGTGCTGGGGAAGGGCTCACCCTCAGAGTTCACAGAATAAATCCCTTTATTGATATAAGACTGTGAGGTTATAGTTCAAGAGTTGTCTGTGTTACCACCTGTCAGTGATAGGATTTGTCACTGATAGGATCTGACTGCATAAAGGTGTTCAAAGCAATCCCCAGACAAGCTCTAATCCCCAATTAAAGCGTTCAATGTGCACAGAGTGCAGTTCTTACCCAACAGGTCCTGAAGGGGAAGAAGGCAGGTTCAGCCCACTGACTAAGCCCAGCAGTAACCATGGAGTCTTCCCTCACTCCTCCCCCATTCTCAACTTACTTTTTATCAGTTTATTTCTGTTTGGGTGGAACTTGAGTGACTCAAGTTGTGCAGGCCTTTATGTGTAAAATTCCGTTGCTTTGCTTTTACAGATGAGTCACAAAAACCACCAGTGAGGGGTAGTCATACTTTTGAGAGAGGGGGTACCTTTGGGATGGAGGGGTGTGTTAATGATACAATTAGACTTTAATGAACCATGTTTATCAGCGGAGAGCATTTTCACCCAGCTGTTGGCTCGGATGCAGGACCTTTCCTCTTCCCTGACGTGGCTGGCAGGTGCTGAGCAGTTTCTCAGCTGCAAAGCACTATTGAGTTTTTCCTAATATCCAACCTGAACCTTCCCTGGGGAAACTTGAGATCCCTTCCTCTTGTTCCATCCCTTGTTCCCTGGAAGAATGGACTGACCCTGCCCTGGCTATGAGTCCCTGAACAGAAACTCCTGCTCTCCTGCATCCCTGGGCTCTGCTGGGAAGATGGGAAGGCTGCAGCAGGTGAGGGACAGCCCCAGGTTACAGAGCCCAAGAGACACCACTCTGCCCCTGGGGAGACACTGGGGGTGAGCTGGGATGGCTCTGGGCTCTCTGCACTCCCTGAGGGGCTCAGAGTGTCCCTGGGGCACACAAAGCATCCTGAGCCAGTGCTCTGGGCTCTCTGCACTCCCTGAAGGGGCTGAGAGTGTCCCTGGGGCACACAAAGCGTCCTGAGCCAGTGCTCTGAGCTCTCTGCACTCCCTGAAGGGGCTGAGAGTGTCCCTGGGGCACACAAGGCGTCCTGAGCCAGTGCTGGAAGGGGCCAGGCCTGGGCCCCACTCCCTCTGCAATGGGGTCCTTCACAAGCCTGGTCCCCTTCAGGCCTCTTCAGAGCAAAGACCAGAGATGGCATTTCCACAGTAGAATTGGGGATACAGGGAACCTTTCTGAAGCTGACAGGCAGCTTTTAATCCACTTGCTCTGCCTCCTCTGGAGAAAAGAAATAGGAGTAGGAGAAACTCTGAAACCTGGCAGCCCCTGCCTTGCTCCTGTGGGATGGAGGCTGGAGGAGGCAGGTCTGCCCAAGGTTGGCATCTGCAGCACCACCTCCTGCAGCCTGCCTTAGACACAGCCTCTGAGCCATCTGTAGAGGCTTCCCAACCCCAGGGAAAGGATGCTTACTCCCAAATGCTGCAGTGGCATCAGCTCTGGGATGTGTCTAATGCTCTACTCGGCCTTGGGATCCCTGTGGGAGATCCATGGCCACCAGGAGCAGCTGCAGGGGGAGATGTTTTGGTTGACAGCTGCTCAACATGAGTGGTCAGCGTGCCCAAGTGGGCAAGGAGGCCAGTGGCATGCTGGCTTGTGCCAGCCATGGTGCAGCCAGCAGGAGCAATGCCCGTCCCTCTGTGCTGGCACTGCTGGGGCACCTCCAGCCCTGGGGGCAGTTTGGGGCCCTTAAGGCAAGAGAGACGCTGAGGGGCTGGAGTTTGTCCAGGGAATGGAGCTGGGGAGGGCTCTGGAGCACCAGGAGTGACTGGGGGAGCTGCTGGGGGGGCTCAGCCTGGAGAGGAGGAGGCTCAGGCGGAACCTTCTCATTTTCTACAACTACTGACAGGCGGTTGGAGCCAGGTGGAGATCTGGCTCTTCTCCCAAGTGGGAGGCAACAGGACAAGAGGAAATAGCCCCGGTTGTGCCAGGAATTTCTTCACCCAGAGTTCACAGTAAAATTCCTGTGGGATCTGGTGCCAAAAGCTTTCCAGGTCCAAAGGAAGCAGCTCCTTGTTGCCCTCCCAGTCCTCCTCCCTTCCTGCCAGTTTCAGTTGCACAATCCCAGCAGCTCCAGCAGCCTGGGCTCCCCGGCTCCTGCCCCAGCGAGCTGTGGTGCCTCAGGAGAGGGTGGCGAAGGGTCCCTGAGTCCCAGAGAGTGGCCATCAGCTCCTCGTGTCAGCTGCCTGCTCCTCAGTTCCCTCTTCCCTTTGTCAAGGAGAAAAGGCCAGCCCAGGGAGAGGAATTCAATGGGAGCCTTTGCCAATGGCCTCCCTTGGCAATCCTGCCCGTGGCCACTGCCATCAGGAGCTCTGGAGCATCATCCAACTCCTCTCCAGCCTCACCTGCTGCAAGGGCTGGCAGATCCTCCTGGAGCACAGAGCCCCAGGGCTGCCAGGGCAGCAGCTCAGGGTGGGAAGCCATTTAGTCAGCAGAACTGTTCCATTCTCCTGACTTCCCCTGCAGGGGCTTCCTGTGCAGCTGCTCCTGGAAGTGGGAGCCTTTTGGTGACCTCCAGGTCCAGGGAGCAGAACATTGATGGATGGAATCTTCTTGGAATCTTCCAGAGCACTAAAAAATGCCTAAGAAATGGGAGATCCTTTCCATTTCTGGTGCCACCTGGTTCCTGACGCTGTGTGGGCTTTGCTGGATCAGGGAGGGTGTCCCACTGCCATCCCTGCCCTCCTCCACAGGCACAGGGGAGTGCCAGAGGGGGACACAACCAGGACACTGCTTCCCAGGGAGATGGAGAAGATGGAGAATGGGAGTTTGCACCCTGGCAAGCTGCAGATCCAGCAGGGATGAGCACATGAGGGCACAGCCAAACTCCAGCTGGGACTGGGGTCCTGCCAGGGCTCTGAGCATGGACAGAGCATTCAGGGTGGGGTCAGGCTGCAGGGCCACACATGGATCACCCTCAGCCTTTCAGGGTGCAAACAGCATCCCCTGGAGCCTTGGAATTGTTTGTCTGTCATGAGGTCCTGGGCCTTCCTGGGCTCCTGTACTGCCCTGGCATAAAACATGCAGGAAAAGGGAAAAGCAGCTTTGCAGCCCTGCAGCCACACTTTCTGTAGGCTGCTCTGGGAATGTTTGGGCTCAGAGGGACACGTGTGAGGGTACAGGGGGTGTGTGGGACATCAGGGAAGGGCAGCAGAGTCTCTGCTCCTGCACTGCTTTGGCCTCTTCGCTTCTCAGAGCTCTCCCTTCACAGGGAGCCAGGCTCCCACCTGTCCTCCAGCTGTGCTGGGAGTGCTTTCTCAACACCTCTGCAGCCTTTCCTGTGCAATTTGGGGCTGTGCATATTTCTCCAGCCCTTCTGTCTGCACCCAGAGCAGCACTGTTGTGGTGGTTTCCCATGGGAGCCATTGCCAGAGAGTCTCTCCTCATCCCCTGCTCTGCAATTTGTTATGAGAGACTCATAATCCCAGCCTGGGCTGGTTGGAAGGGACCTCAAAGCCCATCTTGTCCCACCTGTCCTGCCAGGGACACCTTCCCCTACCCCAGGTTACTCAAAGCCCTGTCAAACCTGGCCTTGGACACTTCCAGGGATGGGACAGCCACAGCTTCTCTGGGCACCCTGTGCCATGGCCTACCTACCCATATTGTACAACAATTCTTGCTGAAGCCCTATGAACTCCTTTTTATCTGTGGAGAAGCTGCAGTAAGGCTTCCCTGGAGAATCCTCTTCTCCAGGTGAACACCCCCAGAGGGGCTCCAGGCCTGGAGCAGCTCCGTGGCCTCCTCTGGGCTCTTTCCAGCAGCTCCAGCTCCTTCCTGTGCTGGGCCCAGGGCTGGGGCAGCTCTGCAGGTGGGGCCTCACCTGAGCAGGGCACAGGGGCAGAATCCCCCCCTGCCCTGCTGCCCCCTGGGGGATCAGCCCAGCACAGGGGGGTCTGGGGGGCCAGAGCACGGGGCTGGGGCTGAGCTTCTGATGCACCAGCACCCCCATGTCCTTCTGATGCACCAACACCCCCATGTCCTTCTGATCCACCAGCACCCCCGTGTCCTTCTCATCCACCAACACCCCCATGTCCTTCGGATCCACCAGCACCCCATGTCCTTCTGATCCACCAACACCCCCATGTCCTTCTCATCCACCAACACCCCCATGTCCTCTGATGCACCAACACCCCCATGTCCTTCTCATCCACCAACATCCCCATTCCTTCTCCCCAGGGCTGCTCTCTGTCCATTCTCCAATCTTGCAACTCTTTTAACTTAGAGGAAACGGCCCAGCAGAACAAACCAGCGCCGACACATCGGGCAGCGCTCCCGCCGCCCGGAGCCAGCCTGGGGCTCTGACCCGGAGGATCCCGGCCCGGGTGCTGGGATGGGGCTCCCGGGCAGCCTCAGGAGCTGCCGGGGCCGCTCGGGCCGTGCCGTCCCCCCCGGTCCGTGGCATCAGCGCCGCCCTCCGGGCCCGCCCTGCCCCGCCAGCGACAAAAGCGCCGAGCGGCGCCGGCCCCGGCGGCTCCGACACCGGCAGCGGCACCGACACCGAATCCCAGCGCCGAGACCGGCACCGAGCCCGGATCTGACACCGAGCCCGACACCGAGCCCGGCCCGGCCGCAGGTGGGTGCGGGGCCGAGGCGGCCGCCGGGTCCCGCCGAGCGCAGCGGAGCCGCCTCCGCCTGCCCTGCCGTGCCCGGGGCTGCCTCCATCCCTGCCCATCCCTGCCCATCCCTGCCCATCCCTGCCCATCCCTGCCCTGTCCTGAGGGTGCCCCATCCCCGCGGCCGCAGGGGGGTGCGGGGCTGGGAGGGGCTCAGCCCCCCGTGTGCCCGCGGGGTGGGCACGGAGCCCCCCGCGCTGCCCGCGCTGCCGCGCACATGGCGGGATGCGGAAGCCAAAGCTCTTGCATCAGATCGGTGCCACTCGCTCACTGCCAGGGAGCCTGGGCAGCTCTGCTGGGGGCTCGGGTCGGCTCGCAGAGGAGATTTGCACTGCTGGGCACCGGGCTGGGCACAGGCTCCAGCACAGCTCCAGGCGCTGCTTTTCAGCCTCAGAGCCCTCAGCCCGTGGGAGGGGGTTCAGGAGCACCGGGCAAAGCCTCGGGTTGTGCCAGGTTCCTGTGTCAGATCTTCTGTCTTTGCCTGCATGAGAAAGGGCCAGTGTTAAAATAGTGTAAAGCGTGAGACTGGGTTTGAGCCAGGCTGCTCCTCCTGGCTCTGGAGCTTGCGGAAGGGTGAGAGGAGAAGCCCTGCAAGGAGCAACTGTGCTCATTTGGTCTGATCCTGCTGGAGCAGAGCAGCCTGAGATCAGAGCTCCCCGGGGTCTGCAGCTTCCCCCGGAGGGGCAGCGGAGGGACAGCTCTGATCTCTGCTCTCTGTGAGATGGGACAGGACTGGAGCTGTGTCAGGGCAGGGTCAGGCTGGGTATCAGGAAAGGTTCTTCCCCCAGAGGGTGCTGGCACTGCCCAGGCTCCCCAGGGAATGGGCACAGCCCCGAGGCTGCCAGAGCTGCAGGAGTGTTTGGGCAGCGCTGCCAGGGATGCCCAGGGTGGGATTTGGGGATGTCTGTGCAGGGCAGGGGCTGGGTGTGATCCTTGTGGATCTGCTCCAGCTCAGGATGTTCAGTTGTTCTGCTGGGGGTGAGGCTGGCAGGGTGCACTGGGCCCTGGGGAGGATTCACCCCTTCCCAAGAGCTCAGGGCTGTGCTGCTCCAGTGGGGCACGGGCTCTGTGCCAGCCTCTGCTGTCCCCTGGATCAGGGGCTCTCCAGTCAGGTTGGCAGTGCCTGAGAGCGTCTGAGCTCAGCCCCCTGCTCCTGCAAGGGGAGGATGTGACCAACTGGGGCATTTCAGGGCTTTGGGGAAGCTCAAGTGGGCTCAGTCCAGTGGTGGATCTTGATCCCTGTGGGAGTCAGGAGCTTTTGTTAGCACCCCTGAAAATGCTGTTGCTTTTGTTCTGGATCAAGTTGGGATTTCATGGAGAACCCTGCTTCTAAAGAGACACAATCTCAAGCTGCGCCAAGGGAAATATAGGTCGGATATCAGGAAAAAGTTTTTTATGAGAGTGATAAAGTTCTGGTGAAGTTCTGAAGAGAGTGATAAAGCCTGCCCGGGAAGGTGGTGCAGTCACCATCCCTGGGTGTGTTAACAAAGCCTGGATGTGGCACTCAGTGCCAGGGTTAGTTGAGGTGTTAGGGCAAGGGTTAGGCTGGATGATCTGAAGGTCTCTTCCAGCCTGGTGATTCTGTAAGCCAAGCCTGGGAGCTGTGTGTGCAGGCAGGGGCCCGTGGCTGTGAGAGCTGTGTCTGGCCGGGGGCTCAGCTCTGTGCTGGCCTCTCTCAGGCCCCTGCTCTGCACAACCTGAGGCTGCCTTGGTGGCAGAATCATTTGATTGCTGTTGGAGTCAGGCCTGACTGCTCTTGGAGTCACAGAGCAGATGAGCCACATGTGAGCATCACTCTCGAGCTCAGAGTCTCTTGACTTCTTCCCTCCTATCCCAGCAAAGCCCTCAGAGGCACCAGGGGCATGATGTGATCCAGCTGCATCTCCTGGGGCAGGTCTGTGATTTCTCCCTGGTAATTCCCAGTGGTTTTCCATGTCTCTGAGCTCAGCAGCCTCAGGTCCCCGTTCTCTTGCTCACCAGTTCAACATCACTGGGTCACACATGACCTTCACTTATCCTTGTTTATGCTGTGGGTGGCCCAGAGTCTGCTCACATTGCTGCTCCTCCCAGCCCATGACACAGCAGGGACAAGGGGACAGCTCTAGCTCGCCCCTTGTAGAGCTGTGCCCACCTGTGCCCAGGTGATGGGGAAGCTGCTCTGGGACAGTTCCTGGCTGCCTGGGGCAGGGTCCCCATGGCTCTGACTGCAGGTCCCCATGCTGAGCCCCTGGTGCCACATCCCCAGAGCAGGGGATGTTCCCTGCTCTGTCCCTGGGAGCTGCTTCCTCTCTGCTCTGCCCACGTCTCATCTGTCTGGGTCCCTCTTGCTTCAAATTTCTGCCCATTTTATGGCCATGCCAGCTGCTCTCTAACTGGAAGGCTCTGCTCAGACCTCTGGGCTTGGGGCTCCTGCTGTGGCTTCCTCCCCTTTGACTTCTCCCTTGCCCAGGGCATGGATTAATTCTGCCTGGACTGCTATGAACATGCTTAGGAGTGAATTTTGTGTATCACTGATGGTGCTCTTGTCATTCACTTGTTTTAACGCTCTCATTTGGAAAAAAAGAACTTTTTATTTGGGTCAGTACAAGTCTGCTGTTCCTCAGTGATCTCCAAGCACAAAGTGATTGTTCTGCCATTAATTACTGTAGGATTTTAGTAGGGCACAGACACAGGGAGATTGTCCAGCTATAGCAGAAGGTTGGATGGTTGAGCTGACATCCTGGTGGCTGCAGGGATGTTCCTGGAGTGACAGCAGGTCCTGCCCTGCCCTGGGTGCTCCCATGGAGCTGCATCCCCACAGCCACAGGCCCTGCTCAGCTCCAGCAGCTCCCACCCAGCTGCTCTCAGGATGGCAGGGCTGAGTGTCAGCTCTGGGGGCAGCGACAGGAGCACACTGAAAAAGAGGATGAGTGTGTTTGTGCTGCCTGATGGCTGCAGCAGCTCACTGCTTCCTCTCACAGCCAGTGCTGACATCCCAGAGCACCAGGACATCCTGGATCCATGCTGGTTCAGTGTGGCTTACCCTGCCTCCCAGGCTGGTGCAGCACAGCACTGTGACCGTGTTCACAGGGGTCCCAGGATGAGGGAAGAGATGAGGATCTGACTCCATGTTTCAGAAGGCTTGATTTATTATTTTATGATACATATTATATTAAAACTATACTGAAAGAATAGAAGAAAGGATTTCACAAGAAGGCTAGCTCAGAATAGAATAGCAGAGAATGATAACAAAGGTTTGTGGCTCGGCTCTCTGTCCAATCCAGCTGACTGTGATTGGCCATTAATTACAAACAACCAACACGGGCCAATCACAGATGCACCTGTTGCATTCCACAGCAGCAGATAATCAATATTTACATTTTGTTCCTGAGGCCTTTCAGTTTCTCAGGAGGAAAAATCCTAAGGAAAGGATTTTCCATAAAAGTTGTCTGTGACACAGCACCTCTGAAACGTGTGTGAGCCTGAGCCTGGATTTCATAGAGCCACAGCCAGGTTTGGGTTGGAAGGACCTCAAAGGTTACCCAGTGCCACCCCTGCCATAGGCAGGAACACCTTCCACCACCTCAGGTTGCTCCAGGCTCCATCCAAGCTGGTCTTTGCTGGAGAGCTGGACTGCTGCAACGTCACACTCTGGAACTGGGGTCAGCCTTGGTTCTGCACAAGCCTCCCCATGTCTGTGCTCCCCACGGTGCAGCTGCTGCTGAAGGATGGGATCTTGGTTTGGGGCCTCTTCCCTTATCTGTGGTGGATAATGGAGTGGCTCCATGGCCAAGCCCTGCTTGGCACTGAGAGTGGTGTTTGTAGAGCTCTGGGTGTGTTTGCTGGGAGCTGTGGAGCTGCAGGAGGAAGGAGAATAATCTTGGTTTGTTTTGGCAGCCCCTTGCCTGTGCTCAGTGAGGTCATTGGCTCTGGGATTGTCACCTCCTGTTCCTTATTTTGCACGGGGCACAGAGTGACTTGGAGAAGTGTGACTGTGGTGACCAAGTGTTGCAATTGGGCAAAATATGCAAAGCATTCTGAAAATAATGTTGAAGGGATGTAAACACTCTGACATATCTTGAGTAGCCATTCCTCAGGGAATTGGGAGGGAGGATCTGTCTGGATGGCAGTTGTGAGGACGTGGCTGGTCAGGTTCAGGCACCCAGAGCAGGGATTTCCTATCCCTTTTTTTGCTGCTGCTGAAAGCCTGTAGCACAGATTTGGGCTGTGTGTAGCCTGCTGGGCTCGCAGCACGCGGGGGTGGTTTATTGTGGATTAACAGGGAATTCTCAGCAACTTAAATCTTATCTCATGTTTTCTCTGTGTCTGGCTGTGAGCCCTCACAGGGATCCCCAGGATTGATTTCCATGGTCTCTGCCCTCAGAAAATCCATCCTGGTGTGTGCCAGGAGGTTTTGCTGGGATGTGGCTTTGCTGGGGCTCTGTTTGTGCTGCATGGTGAGAGTCACCTGCTCAAATCACGTTTAATCACATCGTTTAAACTGAGTGGAGGCACCTGCAGCCTTCCCGTGGTGGATTGAGGAAAATCAGCAGCAGCAAAAGGGCTGGGGCTCCTGTTGTGGCAAATGTCAGGTGAGCTTCACTCACAATCAGATTTTCTCCTCCTTTAGGCTTCCAGGCAGCTCAGGGCAAGGTGTCCCCACTGCTGATCTCAGGGTAGCCTTGGTGTTCAGGACAAACCAAGTTCAGAGAGTTTGAATACCACATCTTCCTTCAGCGCTGCTGCTCTGAGGGGAACAAACGTGCTGTGGAGGCCAAGGGAGCAGCTGCTCGCACACCATGGGGTGCAGCTGTGATGTCCTGGCTCTGGGCTGCCCCACAAGCAGGGCTGGCAATCCCAGAGATGGGGTCTGCCAGCTGGGGGGGCAGTGATGTGTCTGTCGTTCCTGACTGGGATCTGACACAGGGGCCGTGAGCTCCCAGCCCATGCAGGGCTCAGGGTGCTGCTGGATGTTTCTGCCCTCCAAGGAAACTCCCGAGCCAGGTCAGGCTGTCCTGATGGAGGGGAAACAGCAGGAGAGAGCAGCCTGTGTCCTTTTAAGGCAATCCAAAGGCTGGGACTGGGAGGATCAGGCTGGAAGGGAGGGGTTTGGCACGGTGGGGAGCCCAGCCTGTGGAGAGGAGACTTCCCAGCTGCTGTGAGCACAGCCCAGACACGCTCCAGCATCCCGGGGGCCAGCACAGCCTCCCCAGCCCTGCCCTCCCCTCCTCTGTCTGTCTGTCCTGCCCTGAGACCCGCTGGGCGCCTGGGAGCTGTGCCCAGGGTGCAGTGGGGTCGGTTCTGACCCTGCCCTGGTGGCCAGGCTGGGATCAGTTTCCCTTTTCCTGACAAAATGCTCTCACACAGGGAAGGTCTTCACTCCCCCTGGCCCGGGAGGTGCAGGGATCCCGCTGTGCCTGTGAGCCCCTGGTGCTCCCATCTCTGCCTGGGGCTTGCACAGCCCCAGCCCTCAGGGCTCAGCTCCCCCGCCCCAGCTGGGACAGCCGCAGGGCCTGGGGCTGGAGGTGACCCAGGACCGGCTGCAGTGGGGGCTCCTGGTGTGCCCTGCAGACCCTGCTCCCGCCCTCATCTCCACACAGCTCAGCTGAGGGGGGGGATGAGATCCAGCCCACAAGGTGGGCTGGCAAATCTTGTACTGGGAAAGTGGGGTTTGGTTTTGGAGACCCCTGCCCTGCTTTAGCTGTTAGGGGTCAGGAAGCACATGGTGACTTGTGCTGCCTGTCCCCAGAGGGGAGCAGGATGGAATTCCAGAGGTGTTGATGGAAAGAGGCCCCTGGAGACCTCTCAGGCTGTAGCTTGTGCCTATTGACCTTGCTTGTATCATGGGCCCCTCCAAAATGTGTTTTATTGTCTTTGTAGCAACCCCTGGTGTTTGATCCTCCTTGGCTTCCTCTTGGCCACGCTCAGTGAGCCCGGCTCCCTCAGAATCTCCTTGCAGGATTTTGTTGTATGAATATTTCAAGGTTTATGGTCTTGACAAGTGTCAGGGCCCCTCTGGGCTGGAGCTCTGCTGCTCCTGTAAGCAGCTGACAGTATTTTGGGGTTATCTGCAGATCCAGGGGCCTCTTGATGGTGTCTCATCAGACACAGTTTAGGAATGAGAAGAGAAATAGAAGCATTTACAGCCTGCTGAGGAGCTGGATGGTGCCTTAGGCTGGAGCTCAGGTCCTTGCCCTGCTCTGTCTTCTTGCTCTCATGTTTTCCAGGCTGTGACTCTGCCTGCAGACCTGGGGGAGACTGAGAGTGCAGGGAGTGCCTGGGAGGGAGGCTCTGGTCAGGCAGGAGCTGGTGGTGCTGTGGGAGCTGTGCCAGAGCTGGGCTTTGGTGGTGCCAGGGGCAGCCCCGGCTGTGCCCTGCCCTGCAGTGCCTGAGTTTGGTCAGGGAGGAGGAGCTGGCACTGTCCAGGGCAGCAGCAGCTCTGTCACTGCAGCACCAAGGTGACAGTCACCCTGGCCATGGCAGGGGTGGCAGCAGGGCTGTGACCTGGGGAGGTGCCTGGGTGGCTCTGTGGGTGCTCTGTCCCAGCATTGTGCTGCTCCCCCCTTTTCCTGCCACTGCCAGGAGCTGTGAGGTCCCACAGCTCCAAGGCAGACAGGACCAGTGCTCCCTGGGCTGCAGCTGGCACTGCTGGGGCCCTGAGTTCCAATGCTTCTGCCCTTCCCTGCCTTTGGGGATCTCAGGCCCTGCACCGTGTGCCCCTGCAGGCACTGTGGGTGCTCTCTGCACCTGTGGGAAGGTGCTGGAGCTCCAGGCCTCCTCTGGCTGCCCCATCCCGGCCCCACAGAGCCCTGGCCCTGCTCCTGACTCTGCTTTCCCCTGCAGGATGCCAAACTGGGGAGGAGGGAAGAAGTGTGGGGTGTGCCAGAAGGCCGTGTACTTCGCTGAGGAGGTGCAGTGTGAAGGCAACAGCTTCCACAAGTCCTGCTTCTTGTGCAGTGAGTACCTTCCCTTCCCTTCCCTTCCCTTCCCTTCCCTTCCCTTCCCTTCCCTTCCCTTCCCTTCCCTTCCCTTCCCTTCCCTTCCCTTCCCTTCCCTTCCCTTCCCTTCCCCTCCCTTCCCTGGCCCCAGGGAAGGGCCAGGCTGGGTCCCCTGCTCTGTGTCCAGATGTTCAGGAGCCAGGGGGTGGCAGGAGGGTCCCAGCAGTGGTGGCAGGTCAGGAGGTGGCACGTGCCATGCAGTGCTGCAGGAGGGGCTGCCTCTGGCCTGCTCTGTGCCTGTGCCACACTAAAGGTGGCTGAGCCTGGGGAGCTGCCATGGAATCTCCTCATGTCTGAGGGGATAATGGGGAGGAGATCTTGTCCTGGCCCTGGTGCTGATGGAAAGCCTCCTGAGCAGTGCTGAAGCATCACCCCAGCCTGTCTGCAGGTCCCCTGTCACTGAGGGTGTCTCTGGGCTGTGTTTGGACCCAAGTGCCACCTCTGGGGAGGGGCAGCAGGGCAGGACCTGGCCGCAGGTGATGCAGTGCTGAGCCCCTTCCTCTGCCCCCTCTGCAGGATCCTACAGACGCTGCTGGGGTCCTGCTGCAATCCCCAGACCCCCTCCCTGCCTTTGGGGATCCCATAGCTGGTGGTGTTGCAGTGCTGAGAGCAGCTCCTTAAACCTGGGGAATCCAGAGGGGCCACAAGAGGTTCGATTCAAAAGTGAGCAGTGTCCTCAGCCTGTGTGGTACCAGATCACTGTCCTCTGTCCCTGGAGACTGTCACCTATCAGAACCAGTGGTTCTCCTGTGCCTACAGGAGATGGGGCATGGAGCAGCCTGGGCTGGTGGAAGGTGTCCCTGCCCATGGCAGGGGTAGGACAAGATGAGTTTTAAGGTCCCTTCCCACCCAAACCTCTCTGGAATCCCGTGGACAGGAGCACACACGTTGTCTGTGTCTGTGATGGCTCCTTGAGACATTGATCTGTCATTGAGCAGCAGAAGTGCATCTCCAGGCTGGCCTTGCAGCGGGGCCCCGCTGAGGTTTAATGTCCCCTCAGCTGCTCCCAGTGCCCTCAGCATCCCATCACAGCAGGGGCACAGCTGGGGTCTTTGCCATGGGGGCAGCAAGCAGAGGTGGCATCTGGAAACAAGGCACACTCTGGAGCTGATCCCTTCCAGCAGGAAACTCCAGGGCCCTCATGGGATGATCCCTGTGGTGCCCCTGTGCCCACCCAGCCTGGCTGCAGGACCTGCCCAGCCTGGCTGGGCACAGCTGGCACAGCTGGCACAGGAGCTGCTGCTGTGCCTGTGCTCCCTGCAGCATGGCCAGGAGCTCCCATCTGGGGCAGATTCCAGGCTGCAAACCTGCTTTGGCTGGAAGGGCTCAGAGGGAGTTGTTGAGGTGTTTCCTGGGCAGGATGAGGGCGACAGGCTGGGTTTGTATGGCAGCTGCTCTGCAGAAGGAAATCCTGTTTGTGCTTTAGCCTCAGATAAGGAGGGTGGGAGTGCTGCCCTCACCCCTTGTGCACACAGCTGTTTGTCAGGGAAATGCCATGGGATGCTGGGCAGGCCTCCAGAGCCATGGAATGAGGTCCAAGGCATTTCTTCCAGGAGGGAATACACAGCCAGAGAGGGGAGGAAGGTGCCCCGTGTGTGATCGTGGAAGCAAATGCCCAGGGAGGGGTCCTGGGCTCAGGGCTGCTGTCCCTGTGCTTGGCAGGCATTTGTTTTGCCATTCCACATGTACCCAGCAGCTCTGCCTGTCCTGGCTGTGCCTCGTGTGCCAGCCCACCCTGCTGCCCACTGTTCCCAATCTGTTCCCAGGCTGTGGATGGTGCTCCTGAGCTCCTGCATTCCCAGCCTGTTCCCCAGTGCTGCATTTGGGCCCCATCAAGGAACTTAAAACCATTATCTTTAGGGGAGAATAACAAATACTTCAACCAGATCTGCCAAAAACATCATCTAAAAGGAGCCAAGCCTACCACAGTGCATTAGAGCTCAGGGAGCAGCTTGGTGATTGACTCCTGGCCGTGGTCCAGCTGCCTGGGTAGTGCAGCAGAAACGAGCTGGAATGAGCCCCATGGCCTTGGAAAGCAGAGGCAGCTCTTGTTTAATTGTTTTGGGAGCAGCTCAGCTGCTCTTAGAAAAACAAAGGGTCCTTAACTCCTGAGTGCAGTGCCCTGGAATTTCTGCAATGCACAAACCCGGGGGCTGGGTAAGAAATTTTTCTGTTGCCTCTCAAAGCTCTGAGAGTACAGATGAGGGACTGTGAAAGGTTGGGCTGGAGCTCCAAATCCATCCAGATCCCGCCGAGACCGTTCACTGCTGCCCCCGGGCAAAGCTCACACAAACCCCTTTGAAATGCCAGCCAAAGTGCCCAAATTCCTTCCCGATGGTGTGGCTGAGCAGTGTCACCGCAGGGCAGTGCAGGGAGCCCAGGAGCAGCCCAGGAGCAGCTTTGCAGTCAGTTCCCTGCTCTGGTCTCTCCCAGCAGGGATCTGTTCTCCATCCCAGCTCCTGCTGTGGTCAGGGCATGTAGCCAGGGGAGGACTCTGCCAGAGCCTCCT
The DNA here is from genome assembly GCF_035770615.1 of Melospiza melodia melodia. Lineage (NCBI taxonomy): Eukaryota > Metazoa > Chordata > Aves > Passeriformes > Passerellidae > Melospiza > Melospiza melodia. Next base: position 2,590,656 of record NC_086221.1, on the reverse strand, counting down.
TAGATGGCAGGAGATGCTTCCCTTTCCTCCTCCTTGGCCCAGCAGAGGCACACAGGGTTCTTCTCCTGGCTGTATTTAGTCATGCAAGGGCTGCCTTCTGCCCCCGCTCAGTTTGTGCTGCTCCAAGGGGAGAACTCTGCTCTGTTTGCATTCCTGTGATATTGGGAAAGGCCCAGGAGCTGCTCTGCTGGCCCAGAAGCTTCTGGAAGCCTCGACATTTAAGGCGTGGAGAGCAGGCTGGGGGAGCTGTGGCAGCTGCAGCTGGATGTGTGTGGGGCTGGCTGCCAGCGCTGCAGGCTCTGCCCCAGGGGTGCCACCCTGCACAGGGCACAGGGACACGGGGCAGCACCTGCAGCCTGGGTGCTGGGGCCGGCTCTGCCTGGCAGAGTGAAATAAACAGGGCAGGAGATCCTTCTGCTTTTTAATGCCTTTGTTAAAAATCAGCTCCCGTGGGATGAACCGACCGGTCACGCTTAGGCCGCCGCTGCTGCTCCCGGGAGGGGCATGGAAGAGGAGGAAGAGTGCAGCTGTGTCTGCAGGCAGAGCTGGGTTTCCATCCTCACCAGAGCATCAGGAGAGTCCCAATTTTTTGGTTTGACATTTGAGGTCCTCTGTCCAGCCAACATCTTTAGGGTTGGGTGAGAGGTAAAAAGGGTCTTAGTGGATACTGGATTGTGTTCCTCACGTGCAGACATCACTTTGATCCATCAATTCCGTGTTGGCTCGTTGTTTTTAGGGGTTTTTGCTAGGTTTGGTGAGGGGTTTCTTCATTTGCATGCCAGCCCCAATGTCCCCTGCTCTTCACCATCCAGTGCCATCCTCCTGGAAGCAGCAGGTGCCACCCAACAAAAGGGGGAATTCTTAACCATCAACGACAGGTAGTTAACGAAAAAGGTGATTACAACAACAAACAGTTAGAACTCCACCCTGGCAGCAACTATCCCAACCTATGAACTCTTAAAAAAATGGGCAGCTGTTCTACTCACAACACAGATGGTTTCAGAAGGGCTGGGAAGGAACGGGGCAGCTGTGGGCAGAGCTGGGACAGGAGCTGGTACTCCAGGACCTTATGGGGGTTACAGAAGAGAGGCAGAGTGACTTTAAACGCAGGCAGATAATGACTGGGTAATGGGGGATGTTTTAAAACTGAAAGAGGAACAATCTAGATTAGATATAAGGGAGAAAGTTTAGATTAGATATAAGGAAGTAATTCTTTACTCAGGGTGGTGGAACATTGCTTCCCAGAGCAGCTGTGGCTGCTCCATCCTTGGAAGTGTTCAAGACCAGCTTGGATAGGGCTTGCAGCAACCTGGGATAGTGGAAAGTGTCCATGGCAGAGGGTTGGAATCAGGTAATCCGAATTGAAGATCCCTTCCAACCCAAACCAGTCTGTGATTCTATAGAAACCTAAAAATCAAGAGAAGGCCTGAGCCCCGCACCAAGCTCAAGCTCAAGCTCTGGGTGGGCTCAGCAGGGCCCCTGAGCCTGGCTGCCATCTCCTCCAGTCTCATCTTGCATCCCACATTGACCCCCAGGGCTCAAACACCCGGCTGGGTTAGTGTTCCTCACCTGAGACCCCCCATGCCCACCCCAGACCCAGGGCTGGGGTGTCAGGGGAGCCTTTCAGCTCTGGACAGGTGACTGTGCCCAATGTGTGAAGCCCTTGCAGTGCCTCGGGTGTGGCAATGGCCACAGGGCTGCTCTGGGATGGCTCTTGGTCCATCCAAACACCATCAAAACCACATTGGCTCACATTTCTCTGCCCCAAGTGCTTCCTGCTGTGGATAAGGCGTGGGGCTAGGACATCCATCCCCAGTGATTCCTAGGGAAAATTCACCCCCATGGTTTCAATGCAGCTGCAGGAGAGCAGCGCCCAGAGGGTTAAGGGAGCTTTCCTTCCCTTGGTATCACCCTGTTGGCTTTGATGGTTGCTTCCTTTTAAAGCCAGACGCCTCTCTTGTTGTGATCCTTATCTGCCTGGTTTGCATGTGCTCCCTGCAGCTGGATCCTGGCGAGGCTCTCCCTGCTCCTTGAAGCTCCTTGAAGCACAGCTGTCCCTGTGAGGGCTTGTTTTCCCCAGCTCATTAGGAGCTCTGCAGGAGCAGGCTGATGCCACTCCCTCCCCTCTGTTCCAGTGGTCTGTAAGAAGAACTTGGACAGCACCACCGTGGCCGTGCACGGTGAGGAGATCTACTGCAAATCCTGCTACGGGAAGAAGTACGGCCCCAAGGGCTACGGCTACGGGCAGGGAGCTGGGACCCTGAGCACGGACAGGGGAGAGTCCCTGGGAATCAAATATGAAGAGTGAGTTGGAGCCTTGTTTTCCACACTGGGGCTGTGGGCGCCTTCTCCCCACACCTGTCCCGTGGTGCTTGGCTGTGGTGCAGCCTGTGCTGAGCTCCCAGCAGTGTCCATGGGCTGCCTGGCCCCTCTGCTGCTCCAGGGAATCCCACTGAGCCCTGTTTGGTGTGTGGGGTGGGATGGGATGGGATGGGATGGGATGGGATGGGATGGGATGGGATGGGACCATGTCCCCATCGCCTGAGCACACTGCCCAGCCCTCCCAGCACACAGCCCCCAGGCTGAACTTTCCATGGGGCTCACTGTTCTGGAAGTTCCCTGTGACCGTGTTCACAGGGGTCCCAGGATGAGGGAAGAGATGAAGATCTGACTCCATGTTTCAGAAGGCTTGATTTATTATTTTATTATATATATTATATTAAAACTATACTAAAAGACTAGAAGAAAGGATTTCATCAGAAGGCCAGCTAAGAATAGAAGAAGAATGAATAACAAAGGCTGACCGAGACAGTCCGTACAGCTGGACTGTGATTGGCCATTAATTAGAAACAACCACATGAGACCAATCACAGATCCACCCGTTGGATTCCACAGCAGCAGATATCATTGTTTACATGTTGTTCCTGATGCCTCTCAGCTTCTCAGGAGAAAAAATCCTAAGGAAAGGATTTTTCAGAAAATATCATGGCTACAGTTTTCGACACTGGGGCTGTGGGCACCTTCTCCCTACACCTGTCCCGTGGTGCTTGGCTGTGGTGCAGCCTGTGCTGAGCTCCCAGCAGTGTCCATGGGCTGCCTGGCCCCTCTGCTGCTCCAGGGAATCCCACTGAGCCTGTTTGGTGGCTGGGATGGGATGGCACATGTCCCCATTGCCTGAGCACACTGCCCACTCCCTCCCCCAGGCTGAACTTTCCATGGGGCTCACTGTTCTGGAAGTCCCCTTACAAACTGGGCTGGGATTTGGGATCCACCTTGCATCCCTGATCATGAGCTCCCTGCCACCCACAGGGGCCAGCCCCACCGACCCATGAACCCCAACGCAGCCAGGATGGCCCAGAAGGTGGGAGGATCTGACGGGTGCCCCCGCTGTGGGCAGGCCGTGTACGCGGCCGAGAAGGTCATCGGAGCTGGGAAGGTAACGGGGATGGGGGGCACGGGGATGGGGAAATAGGGATGGGGGGCACAGGGATGGGGGGCACAGGATGGGGGCACGGGGATGGGGGGCACAGGGTGGTGGCACAGGGATGGTGGGTATGGGGCACAGGGATGGGGAAATAGGGATGGGGGGCACGGGGATGGGGGTCACAGGGATGGTGGGCATGGGGCACAGGGATGGTTGGCATGGGGCACAGCATGCTGCATGGCAAGGACACTTCAGAGGGGGTCCAGACCTGCCCTCAGCCAGGGCTGAGCTTGGCTCTAATGCCATGTTCACCTGGAAGCCTGGCACCAAGAGGAGATGTTGGCATGCCTGGAAGCCAGGCTGTCCAGGCTGCAGCTCTCACAGACTGGTAGATGGGGGACAAATACATTTTACGTTAAATATTTCTGGCCCTGCTCAGCAGAGGCCACAGTGGACATCCTGTGTGATGTGCTGGGAGGGTGAGCAGTGACATGTGCCATGGCCAGTGTCCCTGGTCACTGAAAGGTGCCTCTTTCTCCCCTCTGTGCCACAGGCCAGGATGCTGTGGCCAGGCTTTGGGGCAGGCAGTGAATTCCAGTGGTCAGCACTGCCCACAGCTCGGGCAGGGTGCTGGAGTGTGGCCATGGGTTTGGTGGATGGTCCTGGGGCTGTTCTGGTGGGGCTGGGTCAGCTCAGGTTTGGTGTGAAGGTCTCTGTCACAGCCCTGGCACCCCCTGTGCCAAGCTCATCCCTTCACCAGGGTTCTTTGCACCCTGAGCTGTGACCTGGTGCCAGCCCAGCTCCTCTGCAAGGCCTGGGGATCCCTTCTGCCCTGCCAGCCCTGGCACCCCAGATGAGGCCCCTGCCTGGAGCTGCCCTCCCCGCAAGGTCAGGCACATGCAGGGCCTGTCAGGGACACCAGGCCAGGCTGCCAGGCTTTGTGCCATGGGGACAGGGTGGCCATGCTGGGACAGCCTCCCTTGTGATGAGGCTTCACTCCCTGGCCTGGCTGGGCTCTGTCCTCCTGGGGCTTTGTGCTTGTCCCGTGTCCCCAGAACAAGGAGGGAGTCAACAGAAGGAAGGGGCCCCTCAGCATCATCACCCCCCAGCTGGCTTGTGATGGACACGTTGGGGGTCAGCCCAGGGTCAGGAGCTGAATTTACCCTTAAAACCATGATCTGGGCTTCCCGGTCAGCTTCTGGCCCCAATGTTTACTGAGAACCAAAGTTGGTGAAGCAATTACATCAAAGTAGACCCACAGAGGATTCCAGAGCATGTATTTCATGTGCTAATGTTTGCTGGATGACTGCATCCCATACCTCCTCCTCCAGCCCATGAATTTCACATTTTCTTCCAAAAAAGGTTTCATGTTTTCCCAAGTGTTTGTTTAAATTCCTCGGTGAGCAGCTCTGGCTACTTAAGGTCTGCCTGAAGGCTGTGAGCTCATTTATCTCCAGGGGACTGCTGGAACCATGGGGGGTTATTTTTAAACACTGTCTGGTTTTGGCATTTTTCCTCTCTGTTTTCTGCCTTCCTTGGAGCTGTGGTTGTGTGGGGCAGTTGTCCCATCCCTGCTGCCACCCGTCGTGGGTTTCAGCTGGACAATGGGGGGATTTATCTCACTGGTTAAGAGAAGGCAGTCCCCAAAGAGGGGAGAAATTATTGTAGAAATTACTGCACAAGTGACTTCTTAGTGTTGGCATAAAGGTCTCCACAGCCAGATCAGCACAGGAGCAGTGCCCACACCTGATGTTTCCTCTCTGTATTTTCCCTGTGGGACTGGGAGTGCTTTCCAGGGAAAAGCTTTTATCCTGTTCAGAGCTCTTTGCCACCCCCTTTGGATCAGCAGCAGGGCAGGGAGCCTGGCTGGTACCAGAGCCTGGCTGTGCTGTCCCTGGGCTCTGACTGGGCTCTGCCCCTGTCCCACAGTCCTGGCACAAGTCCTGCTTCCGCTGTGCCAAGTGTGGCAAGAGCCTGGAGTCCACCACCCTGGCAGACAAAGATGGGGAGATCTACTGCAAAGGTGAGCCCCACCTTCCCTGCTGGCTTCTCCTGGGCTCTGAGGGCTGGGGGGGACAGGACCCAGGGGGATGGATGGAAGCTGGGAAGGGGTGAAAGGCCCCAGGGGGATGGATGGAGGCTGGGAAGGGGTGAAAGGCCCCAGGGGGATGGATGGAGGCTGGGAAGGGGTGAAAGGACTCAGGGGGGTGTATGGAGGTTGGGGATAGGATGGGGGTGAAAGGACCCAGGGGGATGGATGGAAGCTGGGAAGGGGTGAAAGGCCCCAGGGGGATGGATGGAGGCTGGGAAGGGGTGAAAGGACCCAGGGGGATGGATGGAGGCTGGGTGGGGGTGAAAGGACCCAGGGGGATGGATGGAGGCTGGGAAGGGGTGAAAGGACCCAGGGGGATGGATGGAGGCTGGGAAGGGGTGGGGGTGAAAGGACCCAGGGGGATGGATGGAGGCTGGGAAGGGGTGGCCCAGCAGCTGCTTTCAGGACAGACTGTGCCAGCCACAGAGCTGGGGAATTTCCTGCTGAGCCAGGGCCTCTGTTTGCCCAACAAATCTGGCAAACCTTGTCGTGGCCAGGCAGGGTGTGCCCCTTGGAGGGACCCACTCCTGTGCCAGCCTCACCCGTGTCTCCCTTCCATCCTGTGCAGGTTGTTACGCCAAGAACTTCGGTCCCAAGGGCTTTGGCTTCGGGCAGGGCGCCGGGGCACTGATCCACTCGCAGTGAGCCCCAGGGCTGAGCCCTGCCCTCGCCCAGGGCTGTGCTGCGCCGCCCGCCCCACGCCGCAGTGAGTGCCCCCTGTCACCCCTGTCACCCCCCGCCACCGCTGCTTGGCAGCACCAGCCCCTCCTGCCCTGCCCCGGCGCTCCCCACAGCCGGGGGGTGCCAGCCCTGTCCCCGTGGGGTCCTGCTGGGGCAGGGGGCACGGGGGGGGCACTCCCTGGCTCTGCAGAGAGGCCCCGGTGCCCGAGTCCCGCCCGTCCCGTGCTCAGCCGTGACACCGAGCAAGCAATAAAACATCAGCGACATCAGAGCCTGGCCCTGCCTCTGACTGCGCCGGGGGCTGAGGGCCCGGCTGGGGAGGGGTTTGCAGCCCTGGACTGGAATGAAAGCCCAATGGCAGCAATGTGTGGGTGCAGTCTGACACGGCACGGGCTCCCCCTCTGCTCCCACCAAGAATCAGCATGGAATGGTTTGGATTGGAGGAGACCTTAAAGCTCATCTTGTTCCACCCCCCGCTAGCCCAGGCTGCTCCAAGCCCTGGTGAAGACTTCCAGGAATGGGGATATCTGTTCCAAAAGCAGAGGTTGATGCTGGGAGGCCAGGACAGCCCTCCTGGGTGTGTTGGTAGCACCACACGTGTGCTCAGGCTCTCAAAACCCCTATCAGTGCTTTAGGTGGCACCTCTCCAAGAGATGTGCCCAGCAGTGCCAAGTAATTAACAGCTTTTCACCTACTCCCTGCTTTTTTACAGCTTGTGGATCATTAAGCCTCCAGTTTGGCAGCTGCCCAGGTCTAATTGGTTTCCATCTAAACTCTTCACTCCCTTTCTGTGATTCTTCTGTTGGACTGGTGGGACAGACTCGGATCAGCCTCTCTGCAGCTTAGGGACTCCACAGGCAATTGAGTTCTGGGGTTTTTAAAGTTATAAATATTGTGGTTGAGCAAGTGAGATGGGGAGTGTTCTGAGAAGCACAACAGAGGCAGAAATCCTTTTTTTGGGGCAGGACTGGGGCTCCTCTATCAACCTCAGTGCTTTCTCCTGTTCATCACACCCTCAGCTTTACATGATGTTTATGAAATACAGATGGGGAGTTGCCATCTGCAAAACCTTTACCATCTCCAAAACCTTCCCCCTCTAGAGTCCAGCAGGACCCACTGCTCTGGGCTGTGGGGTGGCTGGGATGAGGGCTCTGGTGTGGGGGGCAGACAGCCCAGGCTCAGGAAGGGCTGGGAGCTGCAGCACAGAGGGCTCAGGTACCAGCCTGGTGGGGAGACCCAAACCTGCCTCCCTTGCTTGGCAGAGGCCCTGCTGCTCCACCACAGAGGTGAGGGGGCCTGTTCTGGAAGCTGCTGCAGCGATGGGGGGTCAAGAAGCTGCTGCCTTCCCTGTGAGCATGCAGGGGATGCTGTGCTGCTGCTGCTCTGGCACCTCAGCTGGATGTGCCCCAGGTAGGATCGTGCCCAGGCAGTGCTGGTTGGTCAGTAAAGCTACAGTGAGTATTTTGTCCCTTCCTCATGCAGCTGTAGGGGTTCTGTCAGAGAGAGGGGAGGGGAGGGGAGGGAGCGCCTCTGCTCCGGAGCCAGGCTGGGAGAGCTGGGGATGTCACCTGGAAAAATCTCCAGGGAGAGCTCAGAGCCCCTTCCAGTGCCTACAGGGGCTCCAGGTGTGCTGGAGAGGGACTGGGGACAAGGGCCTGGAGTGGCAGGACAAGGGGGAATGGCTTCCCACTCCATAGGGCAGGGATGGATGGGATATTGGGAAGGAATTCTTGGCTGTGAGGGTGGGCAGGCCCTGGCACAGGGTGCCCAGAGCAGCTGTGGCTGCCCTGGATCCCTGGAAGTGTCCAAGGCCAGGCTGGACAGGGCTTGGAGGAATCTGGGACAGTGGAAGGTGTCCCTGCCACGGCAGGGGGTGGAACAGGATGGTTTTTAACCTTTTAACCTAAACCAGTTGATGGTTCTATGAGATAGTGACATTTCACATGTGATGGACCCCAGAGAGGCCAATTCCACTTGGAGGCCTGGTCAAAGCCAGGAGAAAATGCTGGATTTGGTTTTGGAGGGCCATGGATAGATGTAGGTTGTAAGGGACCAGCAGAAACCTTAACTGCTTAAGGCAGGGTTCCAAAGGTCAGGTTGGTCAGAGCCTTTGGTGTCCACTCAGGTACAGGAACCCTCTGAGGATGGAGGTCCCACCACTGGGGATCCTGTCACAGCATTGAGCCACACAAGCCTTGGAAGGGTTGTTTCATCACTGGAAGGATGGTCAGGCCCTGGCACAGCTGCCCAGGGCAGTGCTGGAGTCACCACCCCTGGGGTGTTCCGAAGCCCTGTGGGATGTGGCACATGGGGACATGGGATTGTGGCAGTGCTGGGGGAGTGATTTGAATCGATGATCTTGTGACCTGGGAGGGATTTTCTAACATTAATGATTCTTTGAATCCCTGCTTGTCCTGTTGTGCCCCTGTGCCTGGTGTCTTGTGTCCTTTTGCCAGGCAGGGCCATGTCTCCACAACCTTTCTATAGACAGTGGAAAACTGAAGTTCAGCCTCCCCAGGTCCTCTTTTCTCCTGCCTGGTGGGTCCCTGCTGAGCTCCCAGCCCCAAAGGTCCCGGATAAACCATGTCCCAGGACAGGGATCATGTCCTGGGGGTTTGCCCTGGGTGCCACACTCCTGCTGACCCTGCCCTGGTCACTCAGGGTGGCTCAGGGAGGGACAGAGCCCACCGTGGGGACGCCAGGATGGGATCACATCCCGACAGAGGCATGAGGGGGGCGGGAGGAGGTGGTGGGACATGGCCCAGGAGAAGCAGGGTGGGATTAGAGGTGCTTTTTGGGCACCTCCTGCCCGAGCTGGAGTGGGACAGCTCTGACCATGCTACCCTCTGCTGGCCAGCAGCACGGCAGGGCCCAGCCGAGTCTGCTCACCTGTGCCAGGTACTGTCCAGCTCCCCCTCGAGGCAGCAGAGCCGCGCTGAGCCCGGCAGCTCCCACCCTTGGGGGGCTGCAGCCTGGGGAAGGGGCTGTGGCACCCACACCTGCCCTCAAGGGACAAACCAGCACCCTGGAGCCTCGAGGTGATGGCACCGCTTGAGGGGTCAGAGTGGAGCCCCCAAGCCCCACGGTGAGGGGGGATGTCACCCTGTCACCCAGCCCTGTGGGGATGTCACCTCGGGGCGGGGCTGAGCCCCACAGCACCGTGAGAGGGGGTGTCACCTGCCCTGAGGGCCCGTGTGGATGGGATGAGCCGTGGGCAGCCCATGGAGCAGAGCAGAGCCCTTGGCTCACCCACAGCCTGGCACAGCGGGTCCTGCCGGGTTTGCTGCAGGGCAGGAGGTGCCATGTGCCCCCGGGCAGCCTGGCAGAGTGAGAGCCCTGCCCCTGCTGTGTCTGGGGAGATGGGAGTAGAGAAGGACGTTCCCAAAGCTCCTTCACACCCGGGGCTGCAGGACCAGCTCCCTCCCTTGGCGGCTGGTGCCTGGAGGAGCAGTGACTGTGGTGAGCAGAGGGGCAGGGGTCTCGGGCAGGGACTGGCAGCCCTTGGCTCTCCCCCGAGCTGTGAGGATGGAGCTGGAGCTGGATGGTGAGCCAGAAGTGCCCACGGACATCCCAGCTTACCAGAACAGTGACAGTCCCAATACTGCTCCCCCCGAGCTCCCAGTGCTCAGCATCCCTGAAGCTGAGTGTTAGCTGTGTGTGGGAAAACAGCCTTGCTCTGCCAGGGGAACCCACAGTGCTCTGCCAAGGGAACCCACCCTGCTCTGCCCCTTCCGAAGCACCGGGGTGCTCGGGGTGACCTCCGTGGCCGCCCCACGTCAGGAGCCCGGGTCTCCTGGGACAGCCGGGATCTCTGCCAGCGTGGCGAGGTTGGCCTCAGGGAGCACGAACCAGTTCCTGGCTCCGCCAGCCGCCCCGCCCTCTTAATGAGGGATAATGAGGTGCATCTCATCAGCGCTGCAGACTTGCCCGCTGGCCACGGCGGCTGCCGGCAAAGCCCCCGGCAGGGAGCGGAGCGATGGAGGGGCTGGGGCAGGAGGGGACTCCGGCCGGGGCTCTGCGGGGCTGGGGTCTGCGAGGGCTGCAGGAGCAGGGTGGGCGCTGTGTGCCAGGGAGACAGCGGCTGATCCAGCCCCCGTCAGTGACCCCGGGAGGATTTCGTCCCATTGCAGACCTCATCCGGGTGAAGGACCCACTCTCACAGGCAGGGGCACATTCAGCTGCCCAGCCAGCTGTGACCGTCACCCCCCGTGGCAGCCCGCATAAGTCCCCAGGTGTGCCCCCGGCAGCCCGGCCCGGCCCGGCCAGGGGAACCCTCGGTGCCAGGCGCTGGCACAGGAACAGACGGTGCTGCGGTGGCCGGGAACGAGACGGGCTGGAAAGGAGACGGCGCTTGCCGGCAGCGGGGGGAGGATCAGGCAGGAGGACCGGGCTGCGCTGCCCCGGCCCCGCTCCGCGGCTCCTGCACAGGTCACAGGGCTGGGGATGCTGCTCCTCGCTGTGGGACAGCCTGGGCGCTTCAAACCCCCGTCTCAGGGCTTTGAGGGATGGGAGCTCTGTGAGCTGAGTGGTGGCCCGGCACCCTCGAGTGACTGACTGGGGGGTGGGTGGCTGTCAGGGGTTGTCCCCATTGCTGCTGTTCTCTGCCTTTGTCTCCTCCTGGGCTGCACTCGAGGCCCCCAGAGCCCCTGCCTGGCTGGTGCTGCAGGCACGGCCTACTGTCCCAGCTGGCACTGCACCCAGCAGTCCTTGCCCTGGCACTGCAGCCCATTGTGCCTTCTTGGCTGGCACTGCACCCCAGCCCCCCTTGGCCGGTAGCACTGCACTCTGTACCCCTGCCTCGCTACGCAGAGCCCCCTGCACCCTACAGCCCTGTGCCCGTGGGGCCGCACCCCCAACACCCGGTGCTGCACCCCCAAGAGCTGCTCCTGCCCCTCCAACATCTGTGCCTGCACCCCGGGCGGTCGTGCACAAGTCCCCGAGCCCTGCTCCATCCCGTCCCTGCACAGCTGCCATGCAGCCCTGTCCCTCACACACGCTGCAGCGCTGCCATGCAGCCCCGTCCCTCACACACCCTGCACAGCTGCCATGCAGCCCCGTCCCTCACACACCCTGCACCGCTGCCATGCAGCCCCGTCCCTCACCCCGCCTGTTCACATGAAGGCCCCGAGGCCGCGCCTGCCCTCGGGCACCCCAGAAGCTCCTCCCGGGTGAAGCGGGGCTGCGCCGGGCCTGGTCGGGCTTCGCCTGGGCGTGAAGGGAGCCTGGGAGCAGGAGGGGCCAGGCGAGGCGCAGGAATGCGAGTGGGAGAGCGGCCGGGCAAGTAGCGACAGCTCCTGCGAGCGCGGATCCCACACGCGGCTCGGGCAGGGAGCGGAGCCCGGCACGGGCCGGATGGGGCTCCCCGCGCCTCGGCCCCTCTGAGAGCCGCGGCGGGAGCGGCCAGGCCCGGGGCAGCACGGCCACCGCGGGTCCCGGCCCCGGGAGCTCGGCTGGGATTCCCCCGGCGGGTAATGCCCGGCTGGGCCGGCGCAGGGTGCTGAGGAGCCCGGGGCCCAGCAGCCGCGATGACCCCCGAGAAAGTGCTGAGGGAGGGGGTGCTGGAGAAGCGGAGCGGGGGGCTGCTGCAGCTCTGGAAGAAGAAGCGGTGCCTGCTGACCGAGAAGGGGCTGCAGCTCTTCGAGCCCAAGGGCTCGCGGCGCAAGGAGCTGAGCTTTGCCCGCATGAAGGCTGTGGAGTGCGTGGAGTGGAAGGAGCGGCACATTTACTTCACGGTGGTGATGGACGACAGCCTGGAGATCGATTTCCGCTGCGCCCAGGAGGACCCGGGCTGGAACGCCGAGATCGCCATGGGGCTGGTGCGCTTCAAGAACCAGCAGGCGATGCAGGAGGTGCGCGCCCGGCACAGCTGCCGAGCAGGTACCGCAGCCCAGCGTGAGGTCCCTGGCCGCAGGTTCCCATCCCTGAGTGGTTTGGGGAACGACAGAGGGGGTCCCGTGGAGCAGGGTGGGTCTGCAGGCTGATGTTCCCATGTCCCCCTGCACTGGCTGGAATGTCCCCGTGGATTTGGCCTCTCTGTATCCCTGGACAGGGACTTTCTAACATCCTCCCTCTGTCTGGGGTGGCCTGGGGGATACAGGGCCCTTTGGTATCCTGCACGTGGGATGGGGTGGGGAAGGTGTCTGGCCCCGCTCCCCAGTGCCCTCAGGATGCCCCAGCGGGTGACAGGAGCCTTCTCTCTGCAGTGGTACAGCTGGACACAGCCCCGGTGGGGCAGCCCCGGGAATCGCAGCTTCCCAGGAGCCGGATGGAGATGGCGCTCGGCTCGGCAGGCGCTGGGGAGAACGGGATCCCTGCGGGCAAGTGAGGTCACAGCTGTGCAGCCCGGGGACGAGGACAGTGGCCCCGGGGAGGCCGGTGCTGGCGCTGGCTCCCCCCTTGCCGGGGCAGGACAGAGGCACCGCAGGAGCTGGGCTGGCACAGCCACCTCCCCTCGGCACAGCGGGGCACAGGACACAGGCAGGGCCACCACCTGGCACTTCAGACAAGGCAGGAGGTGACATCCCTGCCTGGGGCCCCACCGCCCTTCATTCAGCTGTGTGCAGGACCCGATGCACTGCTGGGGATCCCAGGCTTCTCCTGCAGGACAGGGGATGGATGAGGCTGTGCCCGAAGGATCTGTGCCACAGGGAGCTCTGCCTGTGTGACAGTGACACTGGGACAGATGGATGTGGCTGGGCCCCAATTTTAAAAAGGGGCTGGAAAGCTGCTGCTGCAGCAGGGAGCCCTCAGCAGGGCACTGAAACGATGCTGTGGTGACACAGCCATGCTGCTGGACATTGTCTCACCCTGGGATGTCCTTGCGCTGTGGGGGAATGGTCGGGACCCCAATTCCCTGTACCAAAACTGTCCCTTAAAAGGACTTTCAGCTTCTTACCGTGGTGTTGCTTTGATTTGTGGGACCCACAGGGCACAGGAGAGCACAAATCCTGTGCAGAGCTTTGCCAGTCATGACCCCTAAACAAGCATCCCCTAGTCGGGCTCCAGAGCCCCCCAGCAGCGCCCCGAGGCTCCCCGGTCACCAGTCCCGCTGCGCCCGTGTCCCCAGGGATTCCCACGGTGGTTTGTGCGCCGGTGACGCGGGAGCAGCGCTGTGGCTCCGCAGCAGGGAGGGATGGCCCTGCCCCGACAGGCAGCGCAGACGGCAGCGCCTGGAGCCAGCAGCGCTCCGCAAGCCGGAGCCTGAGCCCAGCCCGGGGCCGGAGGCGCTGCGGATCCTGCCGGAGATTTCCCGGCCGCGTGGGAACCTCGGAGCGCGGTGTCCTTATTGCCCGGGCCAGGCAGCCTGCACCCAGCCTGAACCTCAACCTGCACCCCTTCCTGAACCCCGATCTTTACCCCAGCCTGCATGCCAATCTGTCCTTGTGCCCCAGCCTGAACCTCAGCCTGCACCCAGCCTGAGCCCCAGTCTGTACCCCACCCTGCAGCCCTCTACTCCAGCCTGTACGCCTGTACCCCAGCCTGAACCCCACCCTGTACACCTGTACCCCACCCTACACCCCAGTCTGTACCTGCACCTGAACCCCACCCTGTACCCCAGCCTGAGGGCTCCCATCCCCGTGCAGAGGCAGCACCGGTGGCTTTGGGGACAGTGGCAGGGCTCTCTGTGCAGGGCCAGGCTCGTGCTGGCTCTGCAGGAACAGGCCCTGGGTGTTCCACCCAGCAGAGCCTCCTTGGCCGGGGGGGCTCAGAGCCGCATTTACCGAGACCCCCCCCAGCTGGGGGTGCAGAGGGGCAGGAGCCAGGCTGGGGCTGCAGATGGAGCCACACCCAAGCATTGCACAGATGGGGCTCTGCACCACCCCAGAGTCATGACAGGGACAGGGGGGCTCCAGGGGTGGTGGGACCCTCCACAGGACATGCTTCAGGAGTGGTGCCCTGCGTGGACAAGCCCCAGAGCAGGTCCCTGCACATGTGTCAGGGGGAAATGGGGTGGCCAGGAAGGTGCTGCTGGAGCATTTCCAGGGCAAGGATCCCTGTCCTGGGCTTTCCCCCAAATCCCCAGCTCCCAGAGCCATGTGAAAGCCATGTGAGTATCCCAAGCCTGTGCCATGGTGGGTGCCAGGGTGAGGAGCACCCAGTGCCAGAGTGTTCCCAAAGTTACCAGTTTTATTCAGTGTGACTCCTTTTTTTCAATTTTTTCTGCTCTCTTGCCCCCTGTAAACAGATATTTTCTGTTTTCCAACTGCCAGCAAGGAACTGTCAGAGAAAATTATCAAGGAGAGCATGTAAGCACCAGCCGTGGCTGTGGTACATCACTGGGCACTGATGATGAGGCAGCAGAGAGGCCACAGAGGTGCCCCAGAGCTGGGCAGAACTTCAGGCAGTCAATGCAGGGAGGGGACAATAAGGAAACACAAATCCCTGTGTCAGTGTTTCAGGTCCAGGCAAAGTCAAGCTTCTCCATCCTCATCCTGAGCCTTCATCCAGTCCAACACACATCCAGGCTCCCTGCCTGGACCCCATATCCCCCAGGGACTTTAGAGCTCCGCAGGCCTCCAGGTTTGGGATTTCCTTCTGAGCAGACACCCACACCTGCCCCATCCTCTGGGGGTGGATTTCCAGGCTGACCCTGGAGCAGGGGCTGGGTCAGAGCCCAGGCTGATCCTGTGGGGGTGGAAGGTGTGCTGCCTTCATCTCCCCTGGGAGGCCTGAACGTCTCTGCAGAGGAAAAATCACCCCGAGACTGAGAAGCAAATAAACAGCCCAGAGAGCCAGCCAGGGAGTGGAGAGGGGCTAGGGCCAGAGGCTGGAGCATCCCCAGCACCAGGGACGTGGAGCCTGCAAAGCAGGAGAGGACTCATGGGAAGCATTTCTTATGCCCCTAGAGGTGGGGAAACGGAGGCACAACAGGGGATGCAGGGTGGGTTTGTGGCCCCTCAGCACAAGGGCTCCCATGGCCAGACCCCCTGGGGCTCCAGGGAGAGGAGAGAGGTGCCCTGGGGCACCCAGAGTTCAAAGGCAGGAGCCTGAAAATCTGGCTCTGCTGCTCCCAGCCCACGGTGCCCTGTTCCAGCATCCCTCCCCACACTTCTGTGAGGGTGCCCCAGTGCTGAGGCTGCTCTGGGGGGCTGCCCTGTGTCCCCCACCCTGGGCAGGGGCACCCACAGGGACTGGCACCTTCCCTGCAGCACCACGGGGGTGCAGTGGGTGCACAGGACAGGAGTTTTTCCCACCTGAGGACATGCCAGGTCTGGCTCTGGGGTCAGTTTGGGGCTGGCTGGACACCCTGAGTGCCAGGGAGGGCACTGGGGTCACAGTGCTGAGACAGGGAGGTGCAGCCTGATGGTGCCAATGCTTTTGTCACGTGGGAGCTCCTCCATCACCAAGTGCCCTGTGGAGAGCCTGGCACTGCCCCGCTTCTCCGGGCATCATCCCTGAGCTTGTGGGTGGCTCCTCTTCAGATAAAAATGGAAAAAAAAAAAAAAAAAAAAAAAAAAAAAAGAAACCCCAGTAGCATTCTGCTTTTTGGCTCAGGTCAACTGTCCAGCTTCCTCCAGATGCTCCTAAAATGATTTCATTGTTGGCCATCCTTTATGACAATTCCTAAATCACTGGATTTTGGTTTGGGACACAGCAGCCACCCAGAGCTCTGCTGTCTGTGTGTCCATGCTGCAGGGAGCAGAGCCTGGGATGTCCCCTGCACTGCTGTGGGGGCTTGGCCATCCCCACTGAATCCTCCTGCACTGGTGTGTAGAAGAAGTGCCTGTGCTTGCAGCACAGCCCCTGGGCTGCTCAGGGGCCAGGGCAGGACTGCAGGGTCACACCTTCACTCCCCAGCCACAGGGTCCTGCTGGAGGGACTCTGTGTCCCAGGGGGCTCAGAGCTGTGACATTCCCAGCAGTACAGCAGAGGCTGTGGGAGCCCAGGAAGAAACAAACAAGGGCCCAGACATTGCTGGAGCTGCAGGGGGAACGACCAGCACATGCCAGCACCTGTCTGTCCCCAAGCAGGAGCCACTGAGTGGCTCTGGGGGCAAGGGTGGCACAGCCAACCCAAAGTAAGGATACTGAGATGTGTCTCAGAGACAGATGCAAAGGCCTGCAAATGTTGTCTTATATATCAAGAGTTCTCTTATCATTATAGTGTAAGGATTCCATGTTACCAGAGTTTCATACCTCCTCGATGTTTCTTTTCTTGTAGGCAGCTCCTCCAAGCACTGACTGTTCCTCACAGTAGCCATCTAACTCCTTTGACTCCCACCAATCCACTCTTTTATACCCCTGTTCTTATTTGCTACAGGTGTGGCCTGTTAGCATCAGGCCTGCTCCTAATCTTTAGTTATTGGTTCAGCTGCAACTCTTTAGGGGATAACATTACTTTCTATACCATCTTCATACTGTATCCCCCTACATGCAAATACCCTGAAAATGTCCAAAAACTCTGTCAGGGTCCCTGCCGGGCCAGAAATTTTGAATTATTTGGAACAGGCTTTTTTTGCTCATATAGAATATTTTGCCTTAGGCTGGAAACCAGCCTGGAGTTTGTGATACTCAGACTGATGTCACTGCTGAGCCGTGGCTGCACTGGCACAGAACAGCCCAAATCCCCCTCCTGGTGAGAAGAGCCCACAGGATCAGCACTGGGAAGGTTTCATGTGTCACTGGCAAAGCCATTGAAAGCTTCAAGTCCTCAGTGGGTGGCTCCATTTCAATAATGTCCTTCCACTATCCCGAAGTAGGTAATTCCTCCTCATTTAACAAAGCCTTTTCCATCTGCCAGAGGCACAAGGCTGGAGCCTGTGCTGTTCCTAAAGGGCCCCTTGGCTTTTGGGGGACCCTCCCCAGCTTTGGCACCTTGTGCAAACATTTCAGGCCTCCCCAAAGTATTCAAGCAGAGAAAAACAAGCTGGCCATGGTATTTCTAGAAGTGGAAGGTGTTTCTTGCATTTTGGGACATTGTCCTGCTTTGGCATCCAGCCCCAGAGCTGCCTGCAATGGATTTGTCCTCTGTAGCCAAGTGGGGAGGGTGAGTGCTGTGCCCAGGATGGAGGGTCTGGCATGGGCACCCTCCTGAGCTGCACCAGCCCAGGGGGGCTCCAGAGCTTGGGGGTCCCAGAATGGGGCTGGGATAGGAGCAGGACATGGAGCAGCACATCCCAAAGGGATGAGGAGCCTCTGCCCTGCCAGGCAGTGGGAAATGGGGATGCCCTGGTGGGGCTGATGCAATGGAGTGAAGATCTGTGGGGCAGATGAGCTGAGAGAGGTCTCTCAGTCCCTAGGGAATATTTGGGGTCTGGCCTGGGGCTGTGCTGGTTCCCAGGCTGGGCTGTGATGATTATCCAAATTCTGCCCCCTTTCCATCTCGGGGCATCCCTCAGGTTTGGTGGGATCTGTTCACAGATGCAGCAGGGGGAGGAAATTCCCCCCAGGGCTGCAGGAGGCATCAGCTCTTAGAGAAGCATCCCAGGAGCTTCAACTGCACTGTCACCAATCCACAGAGCAGGTGGGACTGGCTGGTTCCTGCTGGATGGTCTGCAGGAGGAACACCATGGGAGACATTCCTCAGGACATGGCCCTTCACCACTTCACTGCCACCTGACCCTGCAGCCTTGCAATCACCCAGCTTAGGGGGTGACCTCGCTGTCCCCTGGTCCCTGAGCTGTCCCACACCAGCACACCAGAAGGAAAACCTTCTCCCACTCCGTGGTGAGTCTGTGGGGCATCATCTGTCCCAGTCCTGTGACAAGCCTGGTGCAGCTGGGGGCTCTCCTGTCACCCCCCAGTGCTGGACTCTGAGTGTGGCAGTGAGGATGAGTCCCAAAGGACAGCAGGGGCTCAGTCCCACAGGACACCAGGGGCTCAGTCCCAAAGGACACCAGGGGCTCAGTCCCACAGGACAGCAGGGACTCAGTCCCAAAGGACAGCAGGGGCTCAGCCCCAAAGGACAGCAGGGGCTCAGTCCCAAAGGACACCAGGGACTCAGTCCCAAAGGACAGCAGGGGCTCAGCCCCAAAGGACACCAGGGGCTCAGCCCCAAAGGACACCAGGGGCTCAGTCCCAAAGGACACCAGGGGCTCAGCTGTCATTTCTAAGTCTCTCCTGGATGCTCTGGGAGCTGTTGGCTTTGTGAATTCCATCGAGGTTGATGGAACGAGGATGGTGGTTGGGAGAGGGTGAGGACAGGATTGGTGGGAAGGTTCCAGAGGAGGGGGAGAGATCCCTCCAGCATTGCTTCAAGTCCATTTCCTCAGGGAGATTGGCTTCGTGTGGGGCAGCTGAACTGCTCACAGGAGTCAGGTACCTCTGCATGTGGAGTCTCCAGACCTTGAGGAGCCACTGGGCAGCTCTGGCAGCCCCTGCCATGGGTGTGGGGGATCCACCAACACTCTCCAGGGACTTGGAAAGTCCAGAGGGGGAAATGCTCCATCCTTCTAAACACATGCCAGGGGGTCCACGTGTAAGAGACTAAACACAAGTGACCTGTGGATCCCAGGGACATTCAGGGACAAGCAGCTGTCCCTGGGGACCTGCTCCTGCCTGGCTCTGAGCTCCCCACATACAGCTCTCTGGGAAATTTCTGCTGGCATCCATCCCCATGGTAGCAGCCCATGGGGAGCCCTTCCCTTCAACCAGTGGCTCCCAGTAACAGAGGAATATTTGATTTGTAGCAGCAGCAGCATGTCGACAAATCTCAGAAGGGTGGAATAGTCTGAGTTGGAAGGGACCTGCAAGGATCATTGAGTCCAGCTCTAAAGTGAATGGGAATCAAACCCATGACCTGGGTGTTATCAGCACCCAGCTCTGACCACCTGAGCCAATCCCAGATATATATTTTTATTATTTTGCTCTGAATTTGCCTTCAGCACTACTGGAAATCACCCTGTAGATTTCCAGCCTGATCCTTCCCACCCCAAGCAGCTCAGAGTGGTGTCCAAGGCTCTGGTGGCACCTGATAAAACAACCCCTCACCTGGAGACAGCTCCCTGTGCTGTGTGAGCCAGGGATGGGCACTCAGAACGTCCCCTCTGTGTCACCTGGGGAGGAGGGATGGGACATCCCGGTCCCCTGCCAGTCCCTCTGTGCAGCCCCCATGGCAGAGCCGGGGCTTGGAACCCCAAGGAAAAACCCCAAATCTGGGGGTCCCATTGCCCCACTCCGCTCCCTCCTCCTGTCCCCGGGTCCCAGCAGAGGGTGAAACCCGAGCCTGGAGCAGATGGCATCCGGAGCAGCCCCCGCCCCATCCCCGCAGCTGCGGGAATGCAGCGCCGTTGTCACGGGCTAATTTTGGCTCCTCTGTGCTCCGAAAACAATTCCAAGGCATCCGGGAGGAAAGATGCTGGAGGCCTGGCCCCGAGGGGGCTTTTCCTTATAAAGGTCTGACGGGGCTGCTAAAAGCCTCCTCCTCCTCCTGCTCCTGCTCCTCCTGCTCGAGGGGAGAGCAGATCCTCCGTGCTGGCCAGGGAAGGGTGCTTGCAGAGTCCCGGGTGGGTTGGATGCAGGGGGGGTTTCTCCCCTGCCCACTGGGACTTGCTGGGTGCAATTCCCACGAGGATGGCACTGCCACTGCCAGTGCTGCTGCCACCCATCTGCCAGGCAGGGGGAAGGAGCCGGGAAGGCTCTGCAGGATGGGGCTGTCGGTACTCCCCACCATGGGAGCTGCCCCACTCCTGCAGCTGTGTGTCCCTCTGTCCCTCCTGGCCATAAAAGCCTCAGGATTAACATGCCAGGCATTGTCCCTGCTGGGCCCCACGTTGGGAATTGTTTGCTCCTAAATTTGTCCCTAAAAATATCCTGGGGAACAGGTGCTGCCTGCCCTGCAGCCCTTGTCATGCAAAAGGACATCGGGCAAGGGGCTTTGTGGGGAGCAGTGGGGACAGACAGCAGCTTTCTCACTGCTTTTTCACTGCTTTTCTTGGGGAAAACCTCAGGGCCTGTGAGGGGCTGGGAGCTGGCTGAGCATGCCAAGCTGCAGTGCTGTGCTGGGGGAGTGAGGCTGCTCCTTCTCCTTAGAGAGGGGACAGTGCCCTCTTGGTCCCCACCCCACCTGGCCTGAGGTGTGGCCCCACATTTGCTGGTTTTCACCATCACCCCTCAGCAGTGCAGCCTGGCCTGCTGGGGTTCTCTGTCCTGCCCTGGTGCCTCTGGTGGCTCCCAGGAGTCGCCTTGGCCAGCACTGTCCTGTGTGTGCCCCACCGTGCAGGGCAGCAGCTCCCAGGCTGCTCACTCCCCCTCCCCTGCCTTCTGCAGCCTCTCTGGAGCTCTGTCACACCAGACAGACACAAGGCAGAGGTGCCAGGAGGATGCAGCCCATGCCCAGGGCATCCCCAGCACTGGGCAGCCTGAGCCTGTGTGTGTGACCCCCAGAGCCCCCATGTGAGCAGGGGCTGTCCTGGGGACATCCCAGTGCCCAAAGGGGCTCCAGGAGAGCTGGGGAGGGACTGGACAAGGGATGGAGGCACAGGACAAGGGGAATGGCTTCCACTGCCAGAGACAGGGATAGAGGGGAGAGTGGGGAGAAATTCTTCCCTGTGAGGGTGGGCAGGCCCTGGCATAGGGTGCCCACCATGCACAGGACTGCCCCATGCCTGGCAGTGTCCAAGGCCAGGCTGGACAGGGCTTGGAGCACCCTGGGATAGTAGAAGGTGTCTCTGCCATGGCAGGGCTGGGACTGGATGATTTTTAAGGTCTTTTCCCACCCAAACCAGTCTGGGATGATTCCCGTGCAAACAGCCCTGGAACCAAAGGGGGGTTGTGGGTGCCCTGGGACCCAAGTGCAGTGACACAGGGGTGACCTGTGTGTGCCCCTGTGCTCCAGGCAGGGCCCCAGGTGTGAGCAGCAGTCCCAGCACGCCCGGGGTTGCAGCAGATGCCTGCAGAGGAGGGGATTTGTGCTATTTTTACCGACCACTTGCAGGCAGGGCTGGGATTCAATATCCCCCCTCAGCCCCAGCCCCGGCAGAGCGCGGCTGCCCCAGCCAGGCGTCACCTCCCTCCTGCACAGCCAGGTAAGGCACTGCCACTGCCCTGTCCCCTGTCCCCCTGGGTGTGCTGGGGCTGAGATGGGCACGAGACCCCCCAGCACTGGCACGGGACACAGAGGAACCCCCAGCACGAGGATCTGCCTGAATTTCTGCCCCTCTCTGAGGGGCTCAGACATTTCCTCTGCTCTGGGAGAGAGGATTGGTGAGGCTGCAATGGGGACAAAGACTTTGAGCTGATATTTGCCTGTTTTTTCCCAAGCCATGGCAAACAGGACTGTTTGAGGAGCACTTGCTGTGTGTTCCAGCCTGGCTCACTGGTGGGAGGTTCAGGGTGGGAACAAAGGGAACAGAGCTCCCTCCTGGTAGTGGGAGAGTGCTTGTGCTTTGTCTCCAGCCTCCTGGGATGGAGGAATTGACTGTAGTTGCGTTTATGGGATTATTTCTTTTAAAGATTTCCATGATCCAGTGGTTCAATAAGCTTTACAAGCTTTTCACAGCTGGGACAGTGCAAATATTACAGAATTAGCTTGCCCAGATCTTCTCATCCCCATCAGGGACCAAAGTCTCTCTTGGATGCTCCAGAACCAGCTGGAGTCCAAAAGTCCTGGCACTGGGGATTGCTGGGGATGTGTCACTGGCACAACTGAGTCCCTGCAGCGGTTTGGGAAGCCAATTTAGGACCATTTGGCCCTAAAATGTGACTGACCTTGGTAGAGGTCGTGAGCTCGAGGTGTGGTGTGGATCCCACCCCAAGGAATGCCGGGCTCTGCTCCAGCAGGGGACAAAGGAAAGGCTGAGGCTGCTCCCAGCCCCCTCAGCTCCAGGGAAAGAAAGGCTCCTCTGCCACCCCCAGAATAAACCTGGGAGCAGGAATAAACCCCAGTGCTGCCTGCTGTCCTCTGGGATGTTTGTCACAGCACCAAAAACCTCCACAAAAGCAGGAAACTGAATGTTTGATATGGTTTGAGGACAAAGAAATTCCTGTTCTTGGGATTTCTCCTTGTAAATCCGGGGATCTGGATCGGGAGGCTCTAGGGAAGAGGATTCCTGATGGGATTTTATCACATTCCCCCCATCCCCTGAACTTCATTTATTCAGGACATATCTGGCTGAGCTGTGGGGGTATGGGGAGGGAACGGGGACAAGGGAACAGAGCCAGGATATGCCCTGAGATTTGCTTGGCACAGGCTCCACACAAACCTGTGAGCAGCTGTTTCAGACCAGCTTTTCATTTCCCCCAGCAAGAATCCTTGGGATCTAAAACAGTTTTAAAATATCAGGGGATGCAAAAGGATCAAGGCAAAAAAATCCCAGATTGTCCATTTCACTCCCAAGGAAAAGCAATAAACCCATGCCTGGAAAATGCTCTTTGAGGGGGAAAAAATATTAAAATTTCCCCCCACGTTTTTCTGCTGCTTGGGCTCACAGGGTGCCCTGGCTGCTCAGCACAGGAGGGGTCAGAGCAGGGCCAGGGGAGCAGCGTGGGCTGGAGCAGCTGCCAGGGCTTGGGATCACCAGGCAAATGTAAAACAGGAAACCCTGAGTGTTTCACCTGGAATGTGACTGCTGAAGGACCCTGCTCAGCTCTGGGATCTGACTTAGAGAATCCCTGAATGGTTTGAGTTGGGAGAGACCTTAGAGCCCATCCAGTGCCACCCCTGCCATGGCAGGGACACCTTCCACTGTCCCAGGCTGCTCCCAGCCCTGTCCAGCCTGGCCTTGGGCACTGCCAGGGATCCAGGGGCAGCCACAGCTGCTCTGGGCGCCTGTGCCAGGTCTCACAGCCAAGAATTCCTTCCCAATATCCCATCCATTCCTGCCCTCTGGCAGTGGGAAGCCATTCCCCTTGTCCTGTCCCTCCATCCTTTGTCCCAGAGTTCCTCTCCTTCTCTCCTGGAGCCCCTTTGGGTTCTGGAAGGGGCTCTCAGGTCTCCCTGGATCCCTCATTTCTCCAGGCTGGGCACCCCCAGCCCTCAGCCCGGTTCAGAGCAGAGTTGTTGCCCGTCGCTCTGGCATTCCCCGGTTGGTTTTGGCTCTCCCATCCCTGCCTTGCCCACGGCAGCTGCAGGACAGGAGCCGACCCAGTGGGGAACCCCCGAGGCACCCCCATTTCTCCCGCTGTTTCCAGAGCTGGGGCGGGCGGGGGAGCAGCTCGGAGCTTGGGAACAGCCCCGAGGAGCCGCGGGCCGAGCCCTGCAGGGCCGGCTGTGCCCGCCGCAGCTTGCCCGGGATGCGGGCGGGGTGTCCCGGAGCGGGACGGAGCCGCGGGGCCGCTTCCCACCGCCGACAGCGCGGGGCAGCAGCGCCTCGGCACCGCTCCTGCTGCCTGTGCCTCTGTGAAATGAGATTTGCTCTCGGGCTCAGCCGCTGTCCTCTCTCGGCAGGAGCAGCCCCGCCGCGATGCCGGAGCCGTGAGTAGCTGCGCCCCGGGATCCCCAAAGCCTCGCCCGGCTGCGCTTGTCCCTTTGGGGAGGGTCCGCTGGGAGACCCTGCCCTGCCCCACACCTCTGTGCCATTCCCCTTGCAAAAACCGGCTTTAAATGCAAATTGTTTGCCCTTTCAATGTCCCAGTTCAGACCTCGGGGCTTTCCCAGATCCCCAAATGCAGACTGGAGGGGAGGGAGCACCTCTGGATTTGCCGTGAGGCTTTCTGTAGCACATTGCACAAATCCAACACATTCCCTGGTGAGCAGAGAAGGGAGGAACTCCCTGTAAATCTTTCCTGGAGCAGCGACCTGGGGATGTCCCAACCCTGTGAACCTCAGCAGCATCCAAGCATCCCGGCCCAGCTGAAGTGGGACTGGGGCAATGAGGGCGTCTGAACCACAGGGAGTGAACTGGGATTGGCACGATGGGCACAGTGCCAGCTCACCTGTCACACCTGAGTGACATTTTGGCTTTCTAAGCTGTGGCCCTGAGCTCCCACTTCATTTCCAGAGGGCACCTTCCCCTCAGGCCTGGCTCACGTGCTGGTGGCAGCTGTGAGATACAGAAAAAAGGAACCAACTGCAACCACATGAGATGCATTCCTTGACTGTCCCCTCTTTTTTTACTCTCATTCCTTGATGCCCTGTGTTCTTCTCTTGTTCTTTCTGCTGTTCCCTGGCTGCTGCCCTGCCTGCAGGGAGGTAAGTGCCTTTCCCTGGGAGAGCCCTTGGTGCTGCTCTGCCTTTGCTGCGCGTTTGTTTTCAAAGGGTGTTTTCCTTCCCTCCCCTTTCCCCCAGAGAAAATCCAAGATCACAGCCTCACGCAAACTCTTGTTGAAGGTGAGTCCCGAGGGCTGGAAACTCCCTGGGGTTTGTCTTGCTGGGGGAAAGGAGCCAGGTTGCAGCACATTGGTGGGACAGGGGCGAGGAAAGCTCAGGGATGGGCTGTGGGGAGCAGCTCCCACCCACCTCTCTCTTCTCACTCATGTGGGATTTGTGGTCCAAACAAACCTCCCCTGCACTGGGGTGGGGAGAGACCCCCACACCTTCAGCTCTGAGGCCTCAGCCCGATTGTGCTCCTGCACAGGCCTGGGAGCTCCCCGGGCTCTGCTTGGGATAAACATTGCCTGTCCCAGCAGGGCCAATGGCAGCAGCCAGCGGGAACAGGGACCCACAGACCCATGGCCCCACAACCCCTGGCCCCAGAGCCTCACAGACCCACAGTGCTACAGCTCCACAGACCCATGGCCCCTCGTCCCACAGCCCCACAGCCCCACAGCCCCTTGTCCCACAGCCTCATAGCCCACAGCCACATGGCCCCATGGCCCCACAGCCCCACAGCCCCACAGCCCCATGGCCCCACAGCCCCTCGTCCCACAGCCTCATAACCCACAGCCACATAGCCCCATGGCTCCACAGCCCCATGGCCCCACGGCCCCACGGCCCCACAGCCCCATGGCCCCATGGCCTCACAGCCCCTCATCCCTCAGCCCCATGGCCCTACAGCCCTACAGACCCTCAGCCCCATGGCCCCAAAGCCTCACAGACCCACGGTGCCTCGGCCCCACAGCCCCATGGCCCCTCGTCCCACAGCCCCATGGTCCCACAGATCCATGGTCCCTCGTCCCACAGCCCCACAGCCCCACAGTCCTACAGCCCCATCACCCCAGAGCCCCCACAGACCCACAGCCCCACAGTCCTACAGCCCCATCACCCCAGAGCCCCCACAGACCCACAGCCCCACAGCCCCACGGCCCTACAGCCCCACAGTGCCACAGCCCCACAGACCCACAGCCTCACAGGCCCACAGCTCCATGGCCCCACATCTCCACAGTCCCACAGCCCCACAGTCCTACAGCCCCACAGCCCCATAGCCCCAGAGCCCCCACAGACCCACAGCCCCACAGACCCACACACCCACAGACCCACGGCCTCACAGGCCCACAGCTCCATGGCCCCACATCCCCACAGCCCCACAGGCCCTACAGCCCTACAGTCCCACAGCCCCACAGACTCACATCCCCACGGCCCCACAGACCCACCCAGCTGTGGGGAGGCTCTGATGTGTTTGGGGACAGCAGGGAGGGGGTGGCACACGAGTCTGTCCCATCCTACAGATGTGGTGTGAGTGGCTCAGGGCAAACAGGGGCCTGTTCACACTTGTGCCATTTGCTGTGCTCACAGAGTTTGATGCTGGCCAAGGCCAAGGAGGAGTGGGATCAGGAGATTGTGGACAAGCAGGCAGAGAAGGAGAGGTACCTGTCTGAGAGGGTGACCCCACTGCACACCAGCGGGCTCTCCCTGAGCCAGCTCCAGGTACTGCTCAGCCCAAGGGTGCACTGGGTTCCCTGGGAGCGTGAGGGGCCTCACTCACCCCTCTCCTGTTTTCTTGGCCCAGGACCTGTGCAGGGAGCTGCACGAGAAGGTGGAAATTGTGGATGAGGAGAGATACGACATTGAAGCAAAATGCAACCATAACACCCGGGAGGTAGGAGGGAGGACAGGCTGGTTCCTTCTGGAAGCTCCCTCCCAGTGGCAGCTCTGGCCTGAATGGGGATGTGTCATGGACCTGGCTGGGCTGGGATGTGGGACAGGCACCAGGGTTTCTCAGGGCTGGTGTTTGCTCTGCAAGGCACCACTCAGAGCAAGGTTCATCCCTGCCCAAGGGAATCCCAAGGGAATCGGGGTCCACAGAGAGGTTCCTCACTCTCCTGGTCACGCCTGTGGGTCTGGGAGCTTCTGGTGGCACAGCTGCCCCCTGAGCAGGCTGGGCCCAGCCCATGGCCCAGCTCTGAGCCTGGTGGGGCAGAGCCCTGGTGGGGATGGTCCCATGGGAGAGGAACAGATCCCCTTGGGGCTCGGTGCTGCCAGAGCTCCTGCTTCCCACAGGGGCTCTATGTGCAAGGCAGCCAAGCAGTGACCTCCCCCCCTGCTCCTCCCCTGCCCCTGCAGATTAAAGATCTGAAAATCAAAGTCCTCGATCTCCGGGGCAAGTTCAAGCGGCCTCCCCTGCGCCGGGTCCGCGTCTCGGCCGATGCCATGCTCAGGGCTCTGCTGGGCTCCAAGCACAAGGTGTCCATGGACCTCAGGGCCAACCTGAAGTCTGTCAAGAAGGAGGACACGGAGAAGGTGGGTGACTCCCCTGGAGGCTGGAGATGGTCACACTTCCATGGGGTGCCCTTGCCCTCTCCAGGGCACCCTGTGCTCACCCCCATCAGCCTTGGAAAGAGCCCTGTGAGGCCATTCCCACTGTGGGATCTTGTGGGACCATGTGGGACCAGTCTGACTGGGCCAGGTGGATGGAAACTGGTGAGATTTAGGGATCTGACTGGGCCAGGTGGATGGTGACTGGTGAGATTTAGGGATCTGACTGGGCCAGGTGGATGGTAACTGGTGAGATTTAGGGATCTGACTGGGCCAGGTGGATGGTAACTGGTGAGATTTAGGGATCTGACTGGGCCAGGTGGATGGTAACTGGTGAGATTTAGGGCAGTGTCTGTGGTGCTTTTCCCTCCCAGAGTATGGGGGGGGGTCTCTCACCAGGGCCCCTCAGCACCATGGCTGAGCTGCACATGCAGAGTTTGATCTTGTAGGGAACCACGAGAGCTCCTGCTGGGCACAATCACACCCAGAAATCTCCCAGGGAACTCCCAGACTCAGATTAGATAAGACAGAGCAGCCCAGCAGTTGGCCTGAGATAAATGGCCCAGTCCCCACCTGCTTGGCAGAGGGGTGAGAGGGGAAAGTCTCAATGCCAGCGATGCCCAAACCTGCCTGGGGTGTGCAGGGGCCCCAGCAGCAGGAGCTGGCCTCATCCCCAGGCACAACTGGGGATCCCCTCTCCTCAGAGGGCTTTCACCAGCTCATTCCAGCTCAGCAGAGTGAATGAGGATTGGATGAGCAGAATTGGATGAGAATCTCAATTTTCAGCAGTTTTTCATTTGCCCCCCCATTGTGGTATAGCAGTTTTCCAGCCCTTTGGACAGAAAACTGTGCTTACAGCCCTGGGCACCAGGTGGAGAACAGATCTGGGTTTGTTCTAGGTGTGGTGGGATGGTGTTGGGGCACAGCTTGTAATCTGTAAATGCTGGGGGGGGGCAGAGCAGACACCTGGGCTCCCAGAGCTGCTGTCACCTGGCCAGAGCTGCTCTGGAAGTGTCTGCCAGGCTCCCACTGTCACACCAACAATCCCAGTCACCACCAAAGTCTCAGGGAAGGTGAGGGCAATGCAGGAAGTGTTTTTACTTCAGTAAAAACATTTGTCCCACTGTGCTGCTGTAAACCCAAAGTCCCACGTGGTTTCTTCCTCCTAAAGAAATCTTTGTGAGATTATTGAGCCTTCTGGTGCATGAAAGCATCTTGGCCAGGCTTTGGGGAGGGGAGTGCCCACAAGGATGCAGAGCTCCCTGTGGAGATCAGGGCACTGTTTGCCACCTCCCCAGGACACATGGCAGAGGGACAGGGGCATTGCCAGGGGCAGCTGTGTCCCAGCTGGGGCTCTGTGCAGGCAGGGGAGGGTCAGGCAGGGCTGCCAGAGCCTCATGCCCAGCCCTGTGCCCGGCAGGAGCGCCCTGTGGAAGTGGGAGACTGGCGCAAGAATGTGGAGGCCATGTCGGGCATGGAGGGCAGGAAGAAGATGTTCGACGCTGCCAAGTCCCCCACGGGGCAGTGACAGGTAGGGCTGATCCCCCTGAGCTCCCTCACCTCCTGGGCTGTGCTTGGGGAGACACAGAAATGTCCCCACTCCCTACAGAAAAAGGCCACCTGTCCCCATGTCCCACACCTCCCTGCCACGGGGTGCCTGCCAGGCCCCTCCTCTTCTGCTGGGTGCTGCCCTTTGGGTGTGCTGCCTGTGCCACCCTCATCCCACAGGCACTGCTGGCACCAGCCACAGCCAAAGCTGCCCCTCTGCCCCTCTGTCCCTCTGTCCCTCTGTCCCTCTGTCCCTCTGTCCCTCTGCCCCTCTGCCCTTCTGCCCTTCTGCCCTTCTGGCCCTCTTCCCCTTTGCCCCTCTGCCCCTCAACCCCCTCTGCCCCTCTGCCCCTCTGCCCTTCTTCCCCTCTGCCCCTCTGCCCTTCTTCCCCTCTGCCCTTCTGCCCCTCTGCCCCTCTGCCCTTCTTCCCCTCTGCCCTTCTGCCCTTCTGTCCCTCTGTCCCTCTGCCCTTCTGCCCCTCTGCCCCTCTGCCCTTCTTCCCCTCTGTCCCTCTGCCCTTCTGCCCCTCTGCCCTTCTTCCCCTCTGCCCTTCTGCCCCTCTGCCCCTCTGTCCCTCTGCCCTTCTTCCCCTCTGTCCCTCTGCCCTTCTGCCCCTCTGCCCCTCTGCCCCTCTGCCCTTCTGCCCCTCTGCCCCTCTGTCCCTCTGCCCTTCTTCCCCTCTGCCCTTCTGTCCCTCTGCCCCTCTGTCCCTCTGTCCCTCTGTCCCTCTGCCCCTCTGCTGTTTCTTTCCCACAGGAGCACTGGGAGGAGGACCGTCCCCGTCCCTGCTGCCAGCCTGCCCTTGCTGCTCCCTGTCCCTTTGTGCCCTTCCCTGAATTTCCCCTGAGCTGGAACACGAGGACAGCGGTGTGGGAAGGAGACCTGAGCTTCTTCCTTCCAGCAGTGCCCTCAGCCCTGCTCCTGCACAGCGTCCCCTCAGCAGCCACAGGCCGTGCTGTCCCCAAGGGCCAGTGCCACCCGGCCCTGCCAGCCCTGCAGAGCTGCCCCCTGTGCCCCCCGTGCCCCCTGTGCCCCGTGGCACCCCGAGATGTCCCTGGCAGCCAGATGTGCATTAAAGGACTGTCCTGGGCCGAGGCTGTGTGCACTCCTCACTGGGGAACTCTGCCCAGGGCCAGGCCACCCTGCAGTGTCCCCATGCTGGCACTCAGACGCCCTCCCTGGGCTCACACAGGCTTTGGGCTCGTCCCTTCCAGCTCTGGGTTGTTCCTCACATCCCACAGCCCCGCTGAGCCCCCTGGCCTGGGTCAGGGCCAGCCCTGCTGGGCTCAGGGTTGCAGAGCTCCCCAAGCACCAGCCTGGGGGAATGGAGCTGCCTGCTCTCCATCCCCACTCCTGTGCTTCTGGAAAAGCCTTCAGAGCTCCAGACACCAGCTCCCCTCCTGCTGCCCACCACAAGCACTGCAGCTGTGGCAGTTGGGGCATTTCGAGGGTTAATTCCAGAGATGAATCCATATTTCAGGCCAAACATCCCGTGCTTCCCCCCAGCCCAACCATTTCTGTGTCACAGCCCCGAGCCTGCAGCTGGGCAGTGAAGGCAGCTGGGAATGTGCCAGCTCATTCTGGAGAAGGGCTGGAGGGGTGAATTTGTGAGAATTCAAACTGCTGGGGTCTCCTGGCTGGGGGCACTGCAGGGAATGCTCAGCCCACAGGCAGAGCTGCTCTTGGCAGTTACAGCAGTGCCTTGTCTGTGTTCCCAGGGCATCCAGAGAATTGCAGCACCCCCAGATTGAAGCCCACACCACACCAGGGTGTGCTGCAGCACCCCCCATCCCTTTGGAGTGAGCCTGTAATGTGCAAAAATGCCATAAACTGAGAGCAAAGGACAGGTCCCAGACAGGGCTGGAAGGAAACCACATCAAACAGTGTGTGGGGTCCAGAGAGATCAAGCTTCCCAGGAAAACACTGCATTCCCAAAGCAGGGGATGGGAGAGGATGGCCCCATGCAGATGCTCCTGCAGGACATGGCTGGCAGAGGCAGTGAGGGAGAGGCTTTGGGAGGTGGGTTTGGGTTTGTCTCCAGGACAGCTGAATTCCTCTGGCCTCACATCCCTTCCTTTGGCCATTCTGGGGATCCTGAGCCACTCTGCTCACTGTCCCTGGCCACAGAGGGTGAGGGGGACACTACTGGGGACACCTCTCTCTCCCAGCCACCAGCATTCAAGGCTGCCACAGCACTCTGCAGCTCCTTCAGGGAGATTCAAAACTCATATGCAAACTCTTCCCCAAATCAGGACTGGAGCAGAGGAAGCTGCCACTGGAAAATCTGCTCCTTTATCTGCTATTTTGGCTCAGGCTTTGGGATGCTCAGTCCTTGTCCTTCCTCCTGGCCCTTCAGCCCCTCAGCATCCCCTGCAGGACTGGAGCAGTTGCATGGCACACAGAGCCTTTCCCACCCATTTTTATCTTTTCAAGCTTAATTTGGCCAAGCAGCTGCAGCCTAGCAGGGTGCCAGGACTCCCCTGTCCTCATCCCAGGTACCCCAGGACAGGTTCCAGGCAGGCCCAGCCCTGGGAAATGTCTCTGTCGTGGCCAGCATGGGTGGCTGAGCTCCCAGAGGTGTGTGGTGAGACCCAGGGCCTGCCATGGTGCCCACTCTGGAGACAGAAGGTTCTGGATTGCAGCTCTCCCCTCCAAGCCCAGGGCCCAGGCAGGGGCAGGGCCCAGGTCTGAGATCCTGGGATGTCTCCAGGAATCCCCAGAGGGAGCTCACACAGGTCCTGGCAGAGGAAGAAAGATGTGCAGGGAGAGGTAATAACTGTGACCTGACCAACTGGTAGAGCTGGTAAATGCAAGAGAAGTTTCATGGAAACAAAGTCTTCTTCAGGCCTGGAACAGAAGCAGAAAATGGCACAGCAGGGGCTGAGTACAGTTCTCTGTGCTCAGTACAATTATGCTAATTTAGTAATTAAAAAACAAGGGTGGGGTTTGCGGGGCTGGGGAGGGTTGGAAGGAAGATGAAAGGCCACAGGGGAGGTGGGTGCTGTGCAGCAGGCCCTGGCCAGTGCTGGGCACTCAGGCTGTCCCTGTCCCTGTGTCTGTCCCTGTGCCCAGCCTGCCCTCAGATCCTGCTCACCCCAAGCTGCTGCAGAGCCAACCCAGGGGCTCCCCAGGGAGAATCTGCAGCCCCAAATGCAGCCGGGTGTGCTCAGCAAGGTCCCAGGGCCCACAGGCCCTTGCCATGGGCTACAGATGGCTTCATGAGGCTACCTTGTGTTTTAGATTGAGTGGGGAGAGAAAAACCCACCCCAAAACTTTTCCCTCTACAAGATTCCCCACTTTTTCAAGGTATAATGCTCCCCAGTCACTGGGTCCCGTTTTCATCCCTCTCTGGTGAAAAACCACACTGGCTGCCATGGGAAAACAAAGTTCTACAGATTGCAGTTCTATTAGGAACACAAAAAAGGTCTCTTTTAGTGGGACTGAATCTCCAGGGGAAGATGGGACAGTCAGCTCTGAGCTCTCCTGGTTGGATCAGGGACTGATCCAAGTCTTCCTCTCCATCTCTGCCCTGGAGCTGCCCTGTGGCCCTGGACCAGCTGGGTGCCAGTGCTCCCATGGCAAAGGGAAGGCTGAGCCTCCCACCAGGGCTGCAGCTGCCTTCCCTCAGCCACAGCTCTGCAGTGCTGTGGTTTTTCCCTCCCAAGTGACAACAACCTCAGTTTCTGCTCACTGAATTAGAAAGGAACCCTCCAGTACATTTTTAATGAAAATTCAGTCCAAATGGGGGAGTTCACAAGGCTGCTCTCAGGGAGAGGGGCTGATGCTGGAGGAGTCACTGGTGTCTCTTTCTAGAAGGACTGCAAGTCAGCCCTGACTCCCTGAGCTGAGCAGAGCCCAGTCCCCACTGTCCTGCACTTTTCTCCACTGCAGCCTAAACTCCCAAAAGAAAGCAAAGCAATGCACTAGAATCTTAAAATTACACAAATTTCAAATTAATTTGGACAGAGGGAAAAAAAAATATGATCAAGGCAGTATGGACTTCCAAAAACATCCCTCCTTGTTGGTTGTAACATGGTCCCTTCCAAGTCACACAGGGGCTGTGTGACCTCCTTGCTGACCAGTCACACTCAGAGACACCTGAACTGTGCCCAAATATCTCCCTGAATATTTGCAGCTCAGCTGGAGGTGGTGCTGCAAAGGGAGGATGGGAGAAAGGTCAGTGGTGATGGGAAGGGAGTGGAGTTTATTCCATGGCCTCTGAAGGTGGCTGCAGCATCTTGCCCTGCACAGGGCTGGCACAGGATCAGTCCCTGAGGTGAGGCTGGGACTCCACCCTGGGACCCCTGAGGGCTCTGGGAGCAGGGTCAGACCCCATGGCAGGGCCATGGCACAGCCCCCTGGCCCTGTGTGTCCCCTGTGGCAGAAACCAGGAAGGGATTTTTCCCTCCTGGAGCCCCCCATGTGCTGCAGCTCCTGGGAGGAGCAGGGCACAGGGGGAGAAGGGCACATCCCTCTTGTCCAGCTGCCCTTGCTGGGCCTGAGCTCTGTCCCTCACTGCTCAGGGGCTCCTCAGGAATCACAACCAACTCAGGGGTGCCCAGGGACAGCACAAGCAAGGAGCAATGGCCACAAACCCCAACAAGAAATTCAACCTCAGCATGAGGAAGAACTTCACTCCTTGGAGGGTGCAGAGCCCTGGAAAGCTGCCCAAGGAGGGTCTGGAGTGTCTCTCCCTGGAGCCATCCCAAACCCAGCTGGATATACCCCTGGGTCCCTGCTCCAGGTGACCCTGCCTGAACCCCAGAGGTCCCTTGCAGCCCAGGAACCCTGGGATTCTGTCACTGCCTGTGCTGGGAGGGTGCAGCTGTCACAGAGCTGCTGGCACTGAGCCTGTTCTGTGCAGCATCTGAGAGTTTGCACTGATGGCACTTTTGGGGGATGCCCCTCGTTTGCCATGGTTAGATCTGGAGTGTCACAGGGATGGCATCTGATGAGGAGCCAATCTGCAGAAAGGGAACCTGAAGGACAATAAGGCACCATGGTGGAATTTCTGAAGCAAGATTTGTCTTTTTTTAAATAAAAAGCTAAATTCTAAAGGAAAATGAGCCCTCTGGTAGCTGGTGCCAGGCAGTTCAGGCAATAGATATTTCCTTTCCTGTCCTACAAAAGGCCATGGTTTGGTTTCTGAGCAAGCACCAATTCCAGACCCTTCACAGTGCTCTCTCTGCATCATCACACACATCTCTCCAAAAGCTGAACACATCTCAGGGGGAGGGAGAGCCTTGCACCATCCCAGGGATGGAGGGAGACCTCCAGCTCCTCCCAGAGCTTTTGAATGCTGGTGGGACCTCTGGGAGCTGTGGTGGATGGAGCCCAGCAGGAGTGAAAACCCCTTTTCCTGGCCATGGAGCCCCATGCCCCAGCTCAGGAGGGAAGCCTGGGAAGAAAATGCAGCTCCACCATGGCAGAGCAGCAGGGATGAGCCTCAGGAGAGAGAGAGGAGCTGAGCCATGGTTGAGGCTGAGGGACCAGCACAGCACAAGGGATGGAGGTGCAGGGTTCAGAGCTGGGCCCCAGAGAAGCTGAGGAATGCCATAATTACACACAGTTGTGCAAACTGGGAGCTCTCCACCACCCTGTAGCCAAAGAAACAGGCTCTGCTCTGTGATGAGACACAGGACACTGTTCCCAAGGGAAAAACAGCCCTGCTGAAACTGGTCTAGCTCCTTAGAGGGTATTAATGAGCTCTGCTGATCACACCAGGGGAAGCTCTGGGCTCCTCCTCGGGCAGGTGCAGCTCCCCTGGGCAGAGCAGGGGAGAAGGCTCGGGGCACATCCTGCAGCTCTGCTCCCTGGGCCACGAGCACAGAGCCTTCCCCTGGGGGCTGTGGGTCTGGAACAGCAGATGGGACAGCCTGGAGAATGGAGTGGGTCTGGATAAACACCAGATTGGTTCTCCAGGCATCCCTTCCCTCACAGACTCATCCCTCTGCCTGATTTCATCACCCTCAGCTCTGGGACCTGCAGCTTGGGCTGTGCTTTGAGGATGAGCTCAGGGTGGCCTAAATAACTTTGCTGAGGGAAATCCGGTCTGACAAAGTGACTGCTGTTTGCTGAAGGCATCAATGAGCCTATGGATAAGGGTGACCTGGGACACAAGCATTTTCCTGGGATTCCAGAAGCAAAGACCTTTAGGTCAAGCACAGCTCAGAGGGAAAGTCCAAACAGAGCTAAATAATCAACCAGCAGAGAGGAAACAGTAGTGAGATAACAGACTGCTGATAATTCCTGGGATTTTGTCACAGCAGAGGGGAAGACTGGTGATGCAGACATTCACAAAGATCTGGCAGCACTTAGAGTTTGGGGATAAAATGGCAATGGAGGTTTAGAGGGGTATGAAGTGACACACAGGGGAAAAATCCAACACAACTTCATCTATGAGATGAGGAGCTCTGGAACTCAGCTTTACCTCCTTGGCAGTGAAATTTTGGGGTTATGGTGGACATGAAAGGATGTGAGGAACATCAGGGACAACAGGAGCTCCATGGCAGCAAAGATCTCCAGACATGAGAGGTCAATGCTCTGTGCTGCTGTACAGCCCAGCAGGACCCATCCAAGATACAGGAGGAGATTCCCAGCACTGGAAATCTGGACCTTGGGAACTTCTTGCTGAAGGAGATTTTATCATCTGACCGTTTTCATGGGTTTGAGGGAAATGGGGCAAACCCATGGAGGAGAAAGCCTCTGGGGGATCTTGAATAAAGAGGAAACTCTGTTCAGCTCCAAAGGTTTCTGAGCTGCAAATAAAGCCCCAGGAAGGGGCAAGTGTCAGCGAGGGGGCGAGTGTCAGCCAGGCTCATCCTCTGACTAATCCCCAGGCACTAAATGTCCATCTAGAATTTCTTCAACTTAATAACCAGAGGAATTGCAGACTGGGAGGTTTTATATTCCTTTGCTGTGTAGATCCTAGCTAGGGGTGTTCTTTCACTGCCACGTTCAGTCTAATCCTTTGGAAAACCCCGCTAAGTCCTGTGCTCCAGTGCTATCCTTTGGCAATGAGTTTTGTGAGCGCCGTGCTCGCCGTGCATTAATCACAGAGTTTTTGTTGCTCTAGAGGAGCTGCTGATGCTGGACTGCTATATATAGTCTGTCAGCAATTAGCAGGATGATTGCAAGGTTATTTAAGTAATTTTTTTCCTTATGCCACAACTAACTGAATTCTCTGTATATATGAAAACACTTGAAAGACGAGCGATTACTGCGAGAAGAAAGAAGAGCAGAGAGCGAGCCCTGCTTGGAGCGGGCGGCTCGTTTGACAGGGCTATCTCCTAGAAATGGGATTTTAATCAGGAGCCTTTGATTAAAATCATTGCTCAGGTCATGGCACACCCCTGTGGGCTGGAGGCATGCAGGGCCAGCCCAGCCTCATAACCAGTTCCTCGGGCTGGTGCAGGGATGGATCTCACTGGGAGCAGAGCTTGTACTTGAGGGGTCCTGGATGACATTTCCTGCAGGGAATAGTGCCTGGCAGCCCGAGCAGTGGGGTCGAGGCCATGCTGTGGGAAAATCCGGGCTGGGACCTGGCTCTGCTGTGCCTGGGCCCCCCATTCTCCCCTAAGACAATCCCACCAAAGGCAGTGACCCCATTGCTCCACACCTGCCCTTGTCACGAAAGGGCTGCCCTGTGTAAGGGTAGGGGTCTCAGGGCACAGCCAGAGAGGGATGGGATGGATGGGATGGGTCTGGGTGAGGGATGAACCTGGGCACACAGGTGCTCTCTGGCACACGAAAACTGGATCCCCCCATGCCCCAGGCCCCTTTGAGACTGAGTGCTCATTGCTGCAGCAAAGCCCAAGAATGAGAAGACCTTGACAGCTCCATTTGAGAATCCAGAAAGGTTGGAAGGAGCAGGGGACCCTCCCAAGCTCTGTTAAGGCCGCACTGCGCCCAGCCGGAGGTGTTTTAATGACTGTTTTGGATCCCCGGAGCCAACCTCCTCCCACTCGGCCCGGGTAATTCGCCTCCTCCGCGGGCTGCAGCGGTTGTTGACGGGCGGATCGCGGCTGGTAGAACAGGTTCTGTGCAGGGAGTTGTCTCCGAAAGCCCGGAGCCGTGCATGGCCCGAGCCGCGGGTCCCGGGCCTGCAGCGAGGAGGGCACTGCTGGGCAGGGCGGCCCTGGGCCGCTGGCACACAAATCACAGCCCTGCCTGTGCCAGGTAGATAAGGAACCATGTGATGCGGCTGGTGGGAGCAGGCAGGCAGGGTGAAGGTGCACAGGGAAATAACCTTGCAGGGCGTTCCTCCCTCCCTCCGTCCCTCCCTCCTCAGAGCAGAGTCTCCGGGCAGCGCCGAGCCCCGGCTCCCTGGGCCTGGATGCCGGCTCAGCTTCTGGGGCCTCTCTGAACTCCCGGCCAGCAGCGATGTCCTTCAGCAGGAGGAACTGGTCCGATCTCTCCAGGTGAGTGCTGGGGATCAATGCTTAACCCTTTAAGGAGGGGTGAGAGTGGCCAAGGGGCTTGGGGAGGATGGGAGGAGGGGGCAGCTGCCCTGGGGGTGTTTGCTGTTTGCAGAGGTGAATGCCAGCCCCACGGAGAGCTCGGCGCTGCTGGAGTTCCTTGTGGCTGGGCAAGATCAGAGGCGTTTTTGTTTCTGCTGCCTGGGGAAGCTGGGCCAGGCACAGGAGAATTACCTGGATAAGCGTTCTCGCGCCATGCTGGATACATTTTGGGTCTGGTTTGCCTTTCTTTGGGGAACAGACCATCTGGGCTGTGCCTCCAGCCTTGCTCGGAGCTGCCTGGGGGTGTTTGCCTCCCTCCATGCCCATGCAGCCCCCGGGTGTGAGTCCTGCTCTGCCTGCGGAGTCTGCAGCCCCTCCTGTGCTGAGCCAGCCCTGATTCAGCGGCACTGAGCAACCCCTGAGCAATCTCCACAGCACTGCCAGCTCCCTCGGCTCCCCAAAGAGTGCTCCAGAGCAGGGGAGGCTCCTGGGCACCCTGGGCTGGGTCAGGCTCTCACACGAGGCTGGGGCGAGGTGGGATCAGCCCTGACCCCCTGCAGACCCCAGGGCAGCCTAGGCTGGGGATGGAAACTCAAACAGAGCCATGCTGTGCCACCATCAGAGCAGGAACCCCGGCCCAAATGGATGCTACGGCTCTGGGACTTAATTGCAAACCTCAGAACCAGGTGTAAGAAGGGGAGTCCACAGAATCCCAGACTGGTTTGGGTGGGAAGGACCTTAAAGCTCATCCAGTCCCACCCCTGCCATGGCAGGGACACCTTCCACTGTCCCAGGCTGCTCCAAGCCCTGTCCAGCCTGGCCTTGGGCACTGCCAGGGATCCAGGGGCAGCCACAGCTGCTGTGAGTGCCCTGAGTGCCAGGGCCTGCCCACTCTCACTGTGAAAAACTTCCTCATCTTAGTTGAGACACCTCTGCTCAGAGGCCACCAGCTGCCTGTGGTGTGGGTGGAACAGACCCAGAGGCCCCTCCAGCCCTGTCCTGGTCCATCTCCCCTGAGCCAGACCTGCCCCAACCCCAGCCCAGCTGGGTCCTGCACCCCGTGTGCTTCCCAAGCCCGGGAGGCATTTCCTGAGCTCTCCTGAGATGAGGCAGCACTGAAACAGCAGAAATGTCAGAAACCTCTGCACTAATCATTGACAGGGCAGGAGAGGACAAGGCAGGGACGGTTGCCAAAGTTTTTTACTCATCTCTTTCAGCTAAAAAAGGTAAGACAGCGAAAAATAAATCCATCTTTGAAAAGAGGAGAGAAAGATTGGCAGAGTGAATCCATAGCCTGATGGGTGGATCACTTAATTACAAATAACAAGGAGCTGCCTGTGGATAGTGCCAGGTTTTGTGCTGCCTCAGAAGGAGCCACGGGAATTCAAGGCAGGAAAATCCCATTTTCACTTGGAAGGAGGCTGTGTATAATCAAAGAAGTTCCTGGTCGTTGTGAGGATTTAGCTCAGCATTAATGCTCCGTGAGGTCACTGCTTGAGGGACAGGAGTGCAGAGCACCAGGATCTGTGTCCCCTCCCCGGGAATCTGCGGCGGGGATGTGCGGGCTGGGATGTGCCCGGGAGCGCCGGGGCTGTGCGAGCACGGCCGGGCTGTCCCATCCAGGGGATGCTCCCTGGGCTGTCCCATCCAGGGGATGCTCCCTGGGCTGTCCCAGCCTTCTCCAGCCCCGTCCATCCCGGTGCTGAGCAGGCATCAGAGCCCGCCCGGAGCTCCCCAGCCTGGGTCCGATTGCTGCTGGGGCTGTTCGGCTGCGGGGCCAGTGGAGGGAAGGGCAGGGCAGGGCAGCCCTGTCCCCAGCCCGGCACAGCCCTGTCCCCGGCCCTGTCCCCAGCCCTGTCCCCAGCCCACACTGCCCTGTCCCCAGCCCTGTCCTGTCCCAGCCCTGTCCCCAGCCCTGTCCCCAGCCCTGTCCCTGTCCCCAGCCCTGTCCTGCCCCTGTCCCCAGCCCTGTCCCCAGCCCTGTCCTGTCCCCAGCCCTGTCCTGCCCCTGACCCCAGCCCTGTCCCCAGCCCTGTCCCCAGCCCTGTCCTGTCCCCAGCCCTGTCCTGCCCCTGTCCCCAGCCCTGTCCCCAGCCCTGTCCCCAGCCCTGCCCTGTCCCTGTCCCCAGCCCTGTCCCCAGCCCTGTCCTGCCCCTGTCCCCAGCCCTGTCCTGCCCCTGACCCCAGCCCTGTCCCCAGCCCTGTCCCTGTCCCCAGCCCTGTCCTGTCCCCAGCCCTGTCCTGCCCCTGTCCCCAGCCCTGTCCCCAGCCCTGTCCTGTCCCCAGCCCTGCCCTGTCCTGTCCCCAGCCCTGTCCTGTCCCCAGCCCTGCCCTGTCCCTGTCCCCAGCCCTGCCCTGTCCCTGTCCCCAGCCCTGTCCCCAGCCCTGTCCTGTCCCAGCCCTGTCCCCAGCCCTGCCCTCGCCCCCTCCGCGCTCCGCTGCCACGGCGCTCCCGCCCGCCCCGGCAGGAGGAGCAGAAGCCGCACAGAGCACTCGCGGGGGGTAAAGCGGATTAATTTATGACCGGCTGGGATTACTGAGTAACTCGGAACCAGCCGCGAGTCCCCGCTCGCAATGCGGCCCTGCCCCTCTGACTTTCACTAAAAGTCAAATTGGTGGCAAAGGCTGAGCTGGGCTGAGCTCCTGGCACGGACCTGGGCAGGGAGGCTCCCCTGGGTGCCCTGCACTGTTTGTGGCTGATTGAGGAATCGTGCTGGGGGAGAACCAGGCTCTGAAAGGCTCCATCAGCCAATAAAAATATTTTCCAGCACATTTCATGCACCAGCACAGAGGGTGGGCAGCTTTGGCACAGAGAATGGATGGCAGAGCTGGTGTTTTCTGGACAACTTTTTATTCTGAGTGGCATTTTATTAAAACAAAGCAAAAACCAAAACTAATAAAACCCAACCCACATTGTGCAAAATAAAATGCTCAAAGATGATTCCAAACCTCATCTTTTGGTCTCAGTCTGTGATTATAAACAATTCCCAGTCCAGGCACATGCAGGGGAGTGGAGCCCTGCCAGCCCCATCCCCAGGCAGAGCCTCTCAGCAGTTGCCTTCAGCCTCTGAGACTTTTGCATCTGAGGCTTTTTGCTCTATAAAAATTAAATTGCCATCACCACATCTTGGTTTTGGCCTAAAATCTTGTGCCATAGTGGTTACCCTTGTGTGGTTGAGGTCTGTGTGGTAGCTCAAGGATCCTGATCTGGCTGAGCTACAGGTTCAATATCCTTCCCCTGCAAGGTTTGCTTAATGTAGGGACTCCTTTGAAATGAGTGCTCCCTCCAGCAGGAGAAAATGGGAGCTGGGAAGTCAAGTGCTTGCTTTGGGAAGGCCTGCATCAGCTGGGTGGAGTGAGAGCCCTTTGGGGCGCTTGGCTCGTGCTGGCCCTGCTCTCCTCCAGCAAGGTGACTTCTGCCAGCCCTTGGCCTTGCCCAGGGTGTAGCAGTTCCTTTCTTATCTGGCACCAGAGCTTCAGGGTGCCCATGCAGGACGCAGCCCCACCATGTCTTTGTGTTTCCTCCCAAACAGCCTGGCCAGGCAGAGGACCCTGGAGGATGAGGAAGAGCAGCAAAGAGAGCGCCGCCGAAGGCACCGGAACCTGCTGTCATCCACCTCCACAGAGGAGGAACCTGCCAGCCCTGCCAAGGACACCAGCCCGGCCTCCAGCAGGTCTGTGGGGCCCTGCTGGCACTGGCCTGGCTCCTGACCCCGGGCCCTGGCTGAGCTGTGGGCAGAGCTCACAGCCCTGGGGAGGAGGGATGGGCACAAGGGGGGCACCTCGGGTGGGCTCCCCATGGCACAGGCACTGGGGAAGGGCTGGTGCCAGGGCCAGGCTCAGGGTGGGGCTACAGGGGGATCTGCAGCAGGTGAGGGGTGCCCAGCTGTGCAGGGCAGAGGAGCAGGCAGAGCCTGGCTGGCTGTGCTGCCCCTCTGCACCTCACAGTGACGCTGTGGCTCCTTTGCTGAAGTGGGGATCTGAGCCAAGGGCTTTCCACTGGTGCTGCCAAAGTCCCTGGCTGCAGGGAGCTGGGATTTGGAGGTACTCTGGGACCAGGCTGCCCTTACACAACCTGACCTACTCTCTAAATTGGTCCTGGGAGTGTCCAGTGTTTATGTGGTTTGTGTCCACAGTGACACTCCCACTCCAGAGGTGTTCCTGTGTTTCACAGGATGCAGTTGGGACACTTGGGCTGGATATGGGGAATGGCTAAAATGAACCAGGTGGGAAGGACAAGGTGCTGACACAGGCTGGCCATGTGGTGATTGCAATTCAGGAGGAGGGCAGATGTTATCACTTCTCCTCCCCAGTGCTGGGAGTGTGCAGACACAGCCTGCCAGGTGTCCTCCTGCCCCTTCCCAGGCCTTGTGCCTGTTTGCCTGGGGAAGGAAGGGAAACAGCTTGTCACTGTGGGTGGACCTGCCAGAGCAGAGTGGCTTCCAGCCAACACTTCCCACTTTAAGTTGGTGGGATTTTTCCTAGTCCAGTGAAGAGTCACAGCCACACTTCTTATCCAGCAGCAGACCCAGCACACTGCCCTGAGCCTGGATCTCCTTGGCACAGGATTGGTGGGTCCTGGTGTCCTGGAATGAGGCTGCAGAAATGCTTCATCTCTATGACAGAAAGGATAAAAAAGAATTTTAATGCAAACTTTTTCTCAGACAGCCGAGCTGGGGTGATGGGGATGAGAGTGGCTGCAAGCCTGGTCTGCAGGGAGGACTCCAGGATGTTTGTGGGATTTTTATGTCCTCTCCAGAGCCTTTTGCCTCACTTGCAGCATGAAATGCACCCCTCTAGGCCCAGGTGCAGAGGTTGTCATCCCATGTTGTCCCTGTCCTTAGACCTTCGTCCCTGGTGAAGCCGCAGTCCCCGGAGGACGGGGAGGAGCGAAAGCTCTCAGAGGTGCTGAAGACACAGGAGGGGAGAAGGACGAGGTGCCTCCCAGCCGTGTCCGAAAAGCTGCGGCAGGAGAAGGAGCAGAAGGAGGCGGGGGCGGCAGAGAGCGGCCCGCAGACAGAGGCACAGCCCCGCGGGAGGCAGCAGAGCGGCCGCGCTGCGGAGGAGGCGCCCGGGGGCAGGGGGGACCCGGCCCGGGACAGGAACCCGGAGCCAGCCCCCGAGAGGAAGGTGGTGCTGAGGGCACGGCTCCAGGACACAGACCAGGGAGTGCAGGCTGCTCGGGGGGAGAAGAGGAAGGAGGCAAAGGAGCCACCAGAGGTGGGGAGCTGCCGGCTCCGGGAGGTGAAGATCCTCACCAGGGTGGGGAACCGCAGCGCAGAAGAGAAAACCTCAGCGGTGGCCTCGTCTCCAGAGCAGCAGGTAAGCAGGAATGGATGGGGCACCAAACCTCGGGGGGGAGAGGTTCTCACCTCTCCTGGCTGCTGGGAGAGCCAGAGAAAGACACAGCCCAAAAGTACCAGGAGGGAAATGGGACCTGATGGATTTTGAGGAAGGATTTTTGGAGAGCTGCAAAGCACGAGGTGGTGAACAGGGTCCCACCACCTCCTTCCCCTCCCTGGTCTGTGCTATCCTGATCACCTTCTCCAGCAAGTCCTGCTGATTGCCATCATGGGGACACTGAAGGGCTGTTGGGGACTCTGTATGTCCAACGGAGACAGGAAAGGTTTGGAGGGTTTTGTTCTCAAACTCTGGCCTCCAACCCAGTTCCTGCCCTGACTGTCCCACTCCTGCACCTCAGTCCTCCCTGCAGGCTCTGCAGGGATGCATCTGAGGTCTCCTTTTTCCTCAGCAGCCATCCAGGAACCCCTCAAAGCAGGTAATCCAGCTGTCCCCTTCCCAAGATGAAGCTGAAGAAAAGCCAGAGCCTTCTCCAACCCACGTCACCTCCATCCGAAGGGCCAGCCCCAGAACCGTCTCCTTCAGGGTAAGAGCTGAAGCAGGTGGGGAAAGGATTCCAGTGACCAGAGGAGGATGGGGGGAAGGAAGGATTGCTGTGGCCCCTGGAGTAGTATGTGGGCAGAACCTGTTCCCAGAAGTGTGCTCAAAACTTCCCCTTGGTCTGGGCACTGCAGTCCTGCTTCCCTCTTCCCCCTGTTTTCCTTCTCCACGAGGATGAACCTGTCCAGTTCATCCACCTTTTGCTGGCCAGAAAACTTATGGGAAGTGATGAGAAAACAGGGAACTCATTGTCCTCAGAATTTCCAGAGCCACAGGAATTGCCATCCCCTTTCCAGCCTTTCCAGTCTTATGTGAAAGCACAGGATAAAAATAGCATCCATCCTCCCTCTCATCCCATGTTACAGTCTGAGAATATATTTCATTTCAAAAGAGATCTCTGGAATGAAGTGATTGGAGAGGCTGGGAAAGCCTAGACCTGTCAAGATCATCCCTGCTGTGAGTCAGGGCTGACTGGCTACACTTGATTGACTTCCATGAGGCTTTACTGGAAATAAAACTGTTATCACCATAAAGTGTCTATGGTCTGGGGAGCTTTGATATGAGATAAGCTCTGGTGTGGGTGCAAATGGAGCTTTCCTGGGGGAGATCAGTGAGATAGTGTCTCCCATGCTTATCTTGGATAAGCAAAGTTCACTGCAGGATCTCCTCTCCTTGTCTCTTCCAGATCATCTCCAAGAAGCAGAAAGAAGAGAGCCAAAGCCCTCTCACAAGGAGGTCAGCACCTCTCGTCGCGTTGCTTTGGTCCTGCTGGGCAGGAATGGCCATGCTCTGTTTTCCAAGGCAGGAGGAGGTGCTGGGGCCTGGCTCAGATCTGCTGGACATTGGTCCCCAGCCCTGTGGAGTGGCAGGGGACAGAACAATGTCCAAGTGCAGCTTGCATCTGAATGAGATCCTGGAACCACAGAATGGTTTGGGTTCCAAGGGACCCTGCAGATCTCACTCCAGCCCCTGCCATGGGCAGGGACATCCTCCACTGTCCCAGGTTGCTCCAATATCCCCCAGCAAGCCCCCACTTCTCTGGGGTCATGGAGCTCCATGTTGGTGCTTGTGTGCACAGGTCCCATCCATGGGGACATCAAAGCAGCTCCATGACAGCCTGACCTGGCTTTGGTGACCAGATCAGGGGCAGGTGTATGCAGAGCCACACTGACATTGGGGGTGATGCATTCAGGGCTGGCAGGGCTGAAGCCAGGGCAGGCTGAGGAGCTCTGAGGTGTTTTGGTGTTGAATGTGGCCCTGGAAAGGCAGTGACACCCAGAGAGCTCAGTCACCAGCAGCACTGGGTTGTCTGGTGCACCTGGCAGAGATGCAGGAGTGCTGGGTGGGATGGGGCCTTCTCCTGCTGCCCCAGGACCATGGGCTGATCCCAGGACATCCTGGGGGGGGGGCTGT
The DNA here is from genome assembly GCF_035770615.1 of Melospiza melodia melodia. Lineage (NCBI taxonomy): Eukaryota > Metazoa > Chordata > Aves > Passeriformes > Passerellidae > Melospiza > Melospiza melodia. The sequence continues at coordinate 2,546,626 of NC_086221.1, read as the reverse complement.
TTCAACTCTTCCCTCTTGTTCCCCAGTGCGAGTCTGAGGATCCCAGGCAGCAACAGCACCATTGGGGAGAAGCTGGAAAAGTACAACTCAGCTGTGCAGGTACTGAGGGCCCTCAGCAGAGCCAGGAGGGAGTGGGGGACAGAGAGGGGTGGCCTGGAGCCGAGTGGGGGCCTGAGCTGCGCCAAGTACAGAGCTGATGGGGGTGAAGGAGGTGGAAAGGCAGGAAAAGGGATTGGCCTCAGGGTTTTAGGAGCAGGGACCCTTGCAGGGGTCCGGGGATGCTGCATGGCCCTGCAGGGAGGAGAGGTCCTGTGGAGAGGCTCTGGGGTGCTGTGGTCCCTGAGGGGAGCAGTGATGGCCGGGGGGGACCGGACCCCAAGGGCTCAGGGTATGAGCCAGAAACTGGACTTTCCTTTTCACCGCGGCATGCAGCACAGCCCCGCTGACGCCCCTCTCTCTCTCTCGCAGCGCTCGGAGGGGGTGAAATCCTCCATGCCGGCCCAGAAGGGCCGCCTGCTCTCCTCGGAGGGGGTGGCGAGCAAGCGCAACTTCTTCGAGCGCAGCGCTCCGGGCAAGGCCGAGCCGGCGGCTCCCAGGAAGGTGAGGCCGGGGCGGGCCCGGAGCGCTCCGTGCGGGGCGGGCACCGCTCTGGGGCGAATTTCCCCTCTCCCGATCCAGGCTAGGCCTGGCAGGCTGCGGCAGGGATGGGAGAGCCGGTGCCAGGGCTGCCCCGGCGCTGTGTGGGTTCTTGCCGAGCTCTGGAATTTGGGGAGCTGGGATGGAGCCAGTGTGTGGGCTGGGCCCTGCGGACCGGGCCGGGTTACATTCGTGCAGGCAGAGCCGCTGCTGTAACCCCGCTGTCCCTCTCTGTGCCACAGGACAGCCTCAAGATCCCAGGGTCGGTGACATCCCGCATTAATCTGTGGATCAGCCGAGCTCAGGAGCCTGCCAAGGAGGAGAACGGCAAGGTAGCAGCTTGTGTCAGCCTCAAGTGAGAGCCCTGGGAGCAGGCAGGCTCACAGGACATGGTGCTGTGCCTTGGGGTGGTGTTGAAGGGTGGATGATCCCTTGGCTGAACCTATTAAAGGGTTTGGGAGCAGTTTAGCCAGGTTTGGAGGTGTCAGAGCTGCAGGAACACCACAATGAGATATCAGGGCTCTCCTTGTTGCTGCATCCTGACTGTGAGCCCAAAATTCCCAGGACAGCTGATTCCAGCCCTTGAGGAGGGAGAGGCGCCAGCTGGGTGCATGTCCCAGGACATGCAGGGGTACCTGACCCTGCCCCCAGCATGATCCCATCTCTGCCATCCATCTCCTCTGTCTGGATGAGCAGCTCTGCCTGGGGCCAGTGGGACAGGAGCTGAGTGCTCAGCCCTGCAGCTCTGAGGGGCTTGAGGGGTCTGGAGTCATCTGCACCCCCACTTGAAACCAGCCCCCTAAAATGAGGGGGTCTCGTGGCTGTGGGTGCCAAGTGCTCAGCCAAGGGGACTCAGAGGTCACCACTTGGCCACGTGCAGGGGAGGGACAAGAGAGCCTTTGGTTGTTTGGTGTTCCTGGAAAGGAGGGGCTCAGCAGCTCCTGGGCAGGGCTCACTGCTCACAGCAGGGAGGGCTTTGGCCCCTGCTGGCAGCTCAGGAGGGGCAGCTCCAGCCCAGCCCTGCAGCCAGGGAAGGTGGGTCCAGGCTGGACTGGGAGATCAGCACTGCCCAGACGTGTCTGTGCCAGCAAAGGGTTTGCTCCTGGGGTGACTCCTGGGGAAGGCCTGCAGCTCCTTGGTCAGTTCTCCTTCGAAAGCACCTGCTCCACTTCTGTGGCTGGAGCTGCCCTTGGCCCTGAGGGTCTCCCAGGTGCAGGAAGGATCCCAAAGCTGGCTGGTTTCACCTAGACACTGTGTGCTTCAAGGTCTGGGTACAGTCACACCAAGGCAATGCTGCACATGATGCATGGGGAAAACTTCTCCTGTCACTTCTGACTCTTCTGTTTGCAGGAAATCCGGAGGATCAACAGCCTGGCAAAGCGAAATGTCTGGATAAAGCAGCCTGGAGACACCTCTGGAGACACCAAGGTAATTGTGGAGCTGCTCTGGAACCTGGTGCATCAGCTGAGGCAGAGGCAGGATATACAGGGAGAGGTGACGTGGGGGAATCAGGACCCTGTGACTTTGGGAAGTCAGCAGGAGGGGACAACTGGAGGCATCTGTGAGGGAGAGGAGGACTCTGGTCTGGGAGGAGAAGGGAAGGGGCTGTCATGGGGTTTAGGGGATCCCTGCCTGCCCCATCCCCTGCTGGGCTCAGCCACCGTCCTGGTTAAAGCAGCTGCTCTGGGGGGGTTGCAGTCTCAGGCACAGCCTCAGTGGTTCCCACTTTGTTTTGCAGTTGCAGTAACACCAGCTGTGCTATCAGACCATCTGGGAAAAACTGGTTTGCTCCAAAGATCAAAGCCCAGCCCTACCCAACCGTCCAGCAGCCACTGCCACGAGTCCCCTGTGCCATGTGTGGGTGCAGCCCAGGGCATGGGGTCCTCTGCTTGTGGGATGGGAAGGAAGAAGCCTGGAAGAGTCTCCCTGTGCCCCCAGTCCCCATCATTGCCTGTCTGTGGGTCTGTCCAGGCCTGCAGGCTCCCCACAGATGCTGAAGGCAAACTCCTGCCTTGTTTGCCCAGCTCATTTTGCTGTTCTGTTCCTGATCTCTGCCTATGCCCCAGAGCTGCCCTGGCCAAGGGATCCCCACAGGGCTCCCTGGCAGCTGGAGGATGTCAGAACCTGCCTGCCTGAGGGAGCTCCAGCTGCACATCCATGGACCACGTCTGTCCCTGCTGCCTGGGGCAGGCACTGTCACCCTGCCAGGCTGTCCCTGCCACAGGGGCACAACCAGAGGCTCATGAAGCCACACGAGTGCTCAGAGATGTCCCATGGAATGAGGGGGGACTTGGCCCTGGTGTTTCCCTCCACACACAGCTGAACCAGAGACTTGTCCTTGTCCCTGCCATCCCCTGCCCCTGCAGGCACTGACCCTTCATCCAGTGACCCAGGGGAGCTGAGCTGGCCCTGGCCATGGCCACAGCCCTGTTGGGGGATTTCATGGAGCTGAGTGCCCCGGGCTGGGCCCCATTTCCCTCTTGCCTTTCCTCCCGAGCCCTGTGCTGTGCAGCCCCTGATCCTGCATTCCCGTGGCTGCTGAGCCCACCCAGCAGGGATGGGGGATGCTCTCTCACAGCCTTTAGGGTGGCTTTAGGGTGCCATGGGCAAAGGACTCAAATTCTCTGATTGGGGCCATTCTTTGGGTTTGGGTTGTGCCTTGAACAACCACTGTGGTGACAAATTCAGTGTGGGAATCTGCTGCTGCCCCTGGAGCTGATCCTGCTTGTTAGGCTTGGGAAAGGACTCTGCTTTTTTTGTTTTCTAATAAAAGTTGCTCTTTCTAAAACACTCCTGGTCACCTACTGCTGGTCTGGGACTGGAAACTGTTCCCTTCCCTTCTCCTGACAAGGGGAAAATAAGGAAAACCCCGAATCCAATGTGTCCTGGGGGTTAAAAGCAGACTCTTCCCTTGTCATTGCAGCATCCCGCGGTGGGAGCAGGGCTGCGGGAGCCGGGCCGGAGCTGCGGGCAGGGGCTGCTCCTGTGCTGGTGACAGCGCTGCCTTATCAGCGTCCCGGCCGCGGTGACAGCTGGGCTGGCTTGTGTCAGCCCCTCGGGCACTCACGTATCTCGCTCCGGAGGGTTTAAAATAGCAAATCTCTGAGGCCACACAATAGCTTGGGCTTATATGGGCTCCTGGGGGGGAAGGGGGAGCGGCGGAGGGGGCCAGGGCCGCGGCTGCCGAAATAGCAGCTCACAAGTGTTGCATTCCTCGCTGGGCGCCGGGCACATTCCTGCGGCGCTGCCCGCCCCGGGGTGGGCGCTGCAGCCCCTTAAAGCCTCCTGGCCCAAAGAGCCTTGCCCAGACCCCGCGGCTCCCCGCGCTCCCGCAGCTCCGGCGCCCAGGTACGGCTGGGGCGGCGCCCGGCCCGCGGGGGGGTCCGGGATGGGCTCAGGATCGGCCCGGGATGGGCTCCGGGATGGGGTCCAGGATGGGGTCCGGGATGGGCTCGGGATCGGCCCGGGATGGGATCCGGGATGGCTCTGGGATGGGCTCGGGATGGGGTCCAGGATGGGATCCGGGATGGGCTCGGGATGGGATCCGGGATGGGGTCCGGGATGGGCTCGGGATGGGCCCCGAGGTGGGGTCCAGGATGGGATCCGGGATGGGCTCGGGATGGGCTCCGGGCTCGGGGCATCACCGCCTGCCCCTCGGGGGATCTGGTCCGGGATGGGCCCCGGGATGGGCTCTGGGATGGGCCCTGGGATGGGATCCGGGATGAGCCCCGGGATCGGAGTGTCCCCAGCCGCCCCTCGGGGGAATCGGCTCCGGGATGAGCTCAGGGATGGGCTCCAGGATGGCTCTGGAATGGGCTCTGGGATGGGCTCCCGGATCGGGGCATCCCCGGCTGCCCCTCCGCAGGGATCGGCTCCGGTCTCGCCTCCGGTCTCGGCTCCGGGACGGGCTCCAGGCTCGGGGTGCCCCAGCCGCTCTCCCCGGTGTTTTATGCCATGCAGGCATTCCCATGCATAAAGCATCTGCAGCCTCTCCCGTGGGTTGTGTTTGCCATTTCTCTTTTGGACCACCCTGGTGGGTGCCCAGGTGGCTCAGAGGGGTTTTGGCTGCCCTGGGAAATCTCCCGAATCCCATTCCCTTGTGTGCAGTGACAGCAGGGATGGGATGCCCATGGGCAGCCTGGCCCTGGCTCTGAGGCAGCCCAGGGGTGGGATGGGGTGGGGTGGGATGGGATGGGATGAGATGGGATGGGATGGGATGGGATGGGATGGGATGGGATGGGATGGGATGGGATGGGATGGGATGGGATGGGATGGGATGGGATGGGATGGGATGGGATGCTGCTGTGCCTGGTCTGACCCTGCCGAGCAGACCTGGAGCAGGGACATGACCCATTCTTGGGAAAGGAGAGCTCCATGTCTGGGCAGCCTGGAGGAAAGCAGAGACTCAGAACTGTGGAGGATTAACTGAGCCCCAGAGCTGTGAGCAGCCAGGCCTGAGCTAAAGGATAGGGGGATTTCAAGGAGTGTGAGGAATATCTGGATTGTTTAATACACAGCAAATTCTGGGAGATTTTTTTCTAGCCAGTGCAATGTTTCCTCTTCATCTCTGTAATATCTGCTGAGTTCTCCTAATTCTACCAAATCAAGATTTCCAAGCTTTAATGAAAAGGTTTATGTGTTTCTGTGCAGAGGATGCATAAATATTTCCTTGAGCCACTTTCTCTTTTGTGTATCCTCTTAACAGTGGCAGACTGGTTGCTGTTCCCTCAGCTCTGTGGGATCTAACGGTGTCTGAGGGAGGAGGGCAGTGAGGATGTAGGAAGAGGCTTGGGGACTGGGAACCCTCTTCTCCCATGTCATGAAATGATTGTGTGGAGCTCAGATTTGGCCAAACTTGGGGCATCAGGACCATGCTGAGCCTGGGGGAAAAGTGGGACTTGCTGTTGGTGGGAAGCAGGGATCCTGGGGATGGTGCTGGAGCCAAGCCCCAGACCCAACCCAGGAAGGGGAACAGTGGTGGCAGGAGCAGACAGAGACCCCGAGGCAGAGGGGGCTGAGTTCTGCCTTTATTTGTCTCCAAAAAGCTCCTTGTGAGGAACAGTGAGATTAGAGACCCTCTGGAGCCGTGGGTATGCCAAGGTTCCCCTCCTGGAATGCCCCTTTGCCATGCCTGAGCATTCCAGCCCTGGCTCCAGCATCCTGAATAAGCACTCCTGAGGCCTGGCCTCCCCATCCCGGGTAATGAATGCCCGACAGATGCAAACAGGAGCAGTTGCTCCCAGACTCTGGGTAGCAGCAGCAGGGAAGTCTTGCTGCTCTGGGAACAGGTGCTTCAGCACATGGAAGTTATTTCTGAGCTGCCTTGCATCATCCTGTGGCATCTCAGCCCTGCTGAGGGTTGGCATGAGCAGGGGACAGGACTGGGCTTGGGCTGGGCTGGGCTGGGCTGGGGCTCTGGGCTGGGCTGGGCTCAGGATGGGGCTCTGGGCTGCTTCAGGATGTCCAGGGATGGGGCTGGTGGGTGCAGATCTCCCAGTGCAGTGCTGGGTGAAGGTCAGATAAGGTGAGATAATGAGCAAAGTCCTCCTGAGCACAGCTGGGAGGGAGACAGATGTGCTAGGAGGATGAAAAGCTGTTTCTGCAGATGTTTTAGCCCTAAAACGAGGGCTAAGTTACTAAACCAGGCTGTTAATTATTCCTTTTAGCTAACAGGGGGAAAATGCACCTGCTGAGGCCAGGCTGCCCCTTTCCCAGCAGTTCTGCACTTGGAGGGCTGGGCTGGGAGGCTTTGCTGAGGGCTTGTGCTGTGCCTGGTGCAGGGCTGGAAATCTGAGAGAAGGGGTCATCCCTGGGCTAAGAATAGTCAGGAAGCAAAACAAGCTGAACACTGCAATAGGGTGATTTTCCTGTGCCCTGAGCAAACACAGCCCCTGAGAGGGCTGGGCCAGGGGGCTGAGTGCCCTGGACATGCTCCTGACAGAGTTATCAGTCTCACAGAGGTGGTGTCCAACCTCCTGCCTCCTGTTTGGGGCATGCTGTGATCCCGGGATGGGGGGGGCAGGCACCTTATCTCTGCTGAGATAACGCTGTCACAGCCTGGCTGGGGACAGCTGGGAGCTCCAAAGGGCTTTGGAGAGAGGCAGCATCTCTGTGCCCCTGTCCTGTGCTGAGGGACAGGCTGTGCCAGCCCTTATCTCACTTCTAACCCTCACTTTTTCCAATCTGCCTCCACCTCTGCCAGAGAACCAGGGATGTCAGACACGGAGGAGGTCACCGAGGAGTATGAGCAGTAAGTGGGGTGGATTTAACCCCTTTCTTTCTCCCTGTTACCATTTCCCACTGCAGCATTGCTTGGGGGTGCTCTCATTGTTACCCAGCACCCACCATGGACCCCCAGCCTGAGCCCCTCTGCCCTGGCAGTGCCTGACCCCAGCAGGGGCAGTTTGTGTGGGGAGCTGGATCCTCCCCACGGGCAGGACAAGGTTTGATTGCTGAATTAACACACACAGTTTGTGTCCTGACCCCAGCAGGGGCAGTTTGTGTGGGGAGCTGTACCCACAGCCACGAGCAGGACAAGGATGATTGCTGTATTAAAAATGCTGCAGTCTCAATGTGTGGGACAGAGATGGGAAAACCCAAGAGTCAGTGGGGAGATGGGAAACCCAATCTGCTGCTGCTGGGTCCTGCTGCCACATGCAGAGCAGATCACTCTCCAAGGCCCAGATTTGAGAGCAGCTTCTGCTGATGGAGGCACATCCTGGAGAGATGGGGCTGGGTCATAGGGGTGAGCTCCAACACAGCTCCCACTGCTCATCCACCTGCAGGGAAAGGACCTGAACCCTCTGGGGTTTCAGTGCCACACCAGACTTGTGTGTTTCTGGCAATCATTACAGATAGTGTAATGGCTGCCAGACATATTCATTATTTTATCATTTACTAGGAACTGGTATGTAAATTCAATTTTATGCATCCATTTTTTTTTATCTTGACCTTTTTTGTCAAATAATTAAACCATATATCCCTACATTATCCAAATCATTTGTCATCAATACACTTTCAATTAACCTTCCTCTATATTTCCTAGTATCAAAACCAATAACCAACTGTCATCATCACTCCACAACCACCCCCAAACAAACACAGAATTAACCGCAGAACTAAACCCCCCCCCAAACCCAAACAAAATTACAAACCATGATGATAAATCATCAAGCAATCACCCACCAAATTTCTTGTTCTTGTATCTTATAAAAAGCATGACACTGCAGATGTCAAGATGGCTGTCACACACACCCAAGGACAAAAGACTCAGTCCTAACCTAACCCTGGGACGGGCTGTGCATCTCCCTCACGGCCAGGGAAGGACTTGGGGGCAAAGGTGGGATGTGAGATTCCCATTTCTGGGATTACAAGCCAAGGTCATTCATCTTCTCATGCTGCAAAATGGAGGAGTGCCCTGACCACTGTCAAAGTGCCAGCCCAGACCTTCAGGCCCTGCTCTCCACAGCCTGCAGGGTGACCTGGGCCTTGTCCCTGTTCCCAGTGCCACCTGCCAGCCCCCCAGCAGCCACGGCCTGTGCTGTGGGACAGGGGAGCCTTGAGGAGTCCCAAACTCACCTCAGCCTCCCTCACTGATGGCCCCATTCCAGCAGCTCAATGTGACTCTAAATTCCTGTTGTGCTTTGCAGGGAGCAGGAAGGTAAGAGGACATGGAGCACCTGCAGCTGCCCTAAGGCCAAAAACTGATCAGGGAAACTCCAATAACCTGAGGCTTCTTTCCCTTCTCTCTGTCCGTGCCCTGTGTGCTCTCTGAAGAGGAGTGCGTGGAGGAAGGTAGGAGCTGCACCTGCAAGGACCAAGAGCCAAAGGAGAGGGCTTCAGTGTTTTGCTGGGGGTTGGGATCAGCTCCTGGGCTGCAATGGGCAAACCATGTCCAGGAAAGGCTGATGTGACCATGTTTGAGATGCCTGCACCTGAAACATCAGTAGGATCAAACCAGTCTGAATTTTCTCAGGATCTCTTTTGTCAGTGCCTCAAAGCAGGGCTGGCAATGCTGGACATGGCTGTGGGCTGAGGGGTGATCCCAATATCCCAACGGGACCTGGAGCCTCTGCTGAGCGTGTGCCAGCCTTGGCAAGCTCAAACTGGCACTGCCTTGGCCTGATGGGGACACAACCCAGCATGGGAGCTGGGCTGGGCTGGACCGGGCTGAACTGGGCCGGGCTGAGCTGGGCCGAGTTGAGCTGGGCTGAGCTGGGCCGAGCTGGGCTGAAAGGTGATCCCAACATCCCAACGGGAGCTGGAGCTCTGCTGAGCGTGTGACAGCCTTGCCAAGCTCAAACTGCCACTGCCTCGGCCTGATGGAGACACAGGAGCTGAGCTGGGCTGGGCCGGGCTGAGCTGGGCTGGGCTGAGCTGAGTTAGGCTGGGCTGGGCTGAGCTGAGCTGGGCCGGGCTGGGCTGGGCTGAGCTGGGCTGGGCTGAACTGGGCTGAGCTGAGCTGGGCCGGGCTGGGCTGGGCTGGGCTGGGATGGGCCGGGCTGGGCTGGGCTGGGCTGGGCCGGGCTGAGCTGGGCCGGGCTGAAAGGTGATCCCAACATCCCAACGGGAGCTGGAGCTCTGCTGAGCGTGTGACAGCCTTGCCAAGCTCAAACTGCCACTGCCTCGGCCTGATGGAGACCCAGGAGCTGGGCTGGGCCAAGCTGGGCCAGGCTGGGCAGGGCTGAGCCGGGCTGAACTGGGCTGGACTGAGCTAGGCTGGGCTGGGCTGAGCTGGGCTGGGCTGAACTGGGCTGAGCTGAGCCTGTGGCTGCTCTAGGGCACTGCCAGGCAAAGCACCCTAAGTGTAAAAGCAAAGAGAGGTGCAGGGGGAAGCCCCTGCTGTGCTCCAGTCCTCACCTCACGCACGCCCAACCTCCGTGGCACCCAGCTAATCCCTGTGCTTATTCCTTCCCTCCTCCCTGGCTCAGAAGAGGAAGAATGGATAGAGGAAGATGACGGTAGTTATTGCACCTTTCATTATTTCCTCTCTCTGCTCTCGGGAGAACTCCTGGCTCCATGTGTTCTGCCTCTCCCTGGCTGGGGAATGGTTTTCTTTCATTCTTCCACTTCTCTCTCTTCTTCCTGCACTCCTGCCGTGCCCTGCCGTGCTGTGTGTCCATCCTCTGTCTGTGCCTTGTCTCTATATCTGCCAGCCGTGGTTTGCTGTCTTTGCTGTCATCTTTTCCTTCCCCTTTTTTTGGCCGTGGCCCCGCGGGTGTTCCCAGGGCAGAGCATCGCTCTGGCTCCGCCGGGGAATCCCGCGGGGACGCTGCTCCCTCCAGTGGAAAAAGGCTCCAGCAGCGTCACAGCGCATCCTCAGCCAGCCCTGGGGCTCCCTGCCAGAGCAGAGCTATGGGGATCCCTCCTTCCTCCTGGGCTGGGAGGGGTCTGCAGAGCGAGAGGGGATGAGGGACAAGGCAGGAGGTGGCGACAAATCCTTGCATTTCATTAATTTAGGGGGTTTTGCCCTGAGGAGCACAGGCAGCCCAGGGTAGGGTTAGAGAGGAGCCCTTTGCTCCCCAGCCACTGAGGCTGCCCAGGTCCCTCTGGGCTCTGTCCCAAAGCAGGAGAGATGTGAGGAGCTGCAGGGATGAGTGTGAGGAGCAGCAGGGATAAACGTGAGGAACTGCAGGGATAAATGTGAGGAGCAGCAGGGATAAACATGAGGAGCAGCAGGGATAAACATGAGGAGCAACAGGGATGAGTGTGAGGAGCTGCAGGGATAAACGTGAGGAGCTGCAGGGATAAATGTGAGGAGATGCAGGGATAAACATGAGGAGCAACAGGGATGAGTGTGAGGAGCTGCAGGGATAAATGTGAGGAACTGCAGGGATGGTAACTGTGAGGAGCTGCAGGGATAAACGTGAGGAGCTGCAGGGATAAATGTGAGGGGCTGAAGGGATGGATGTGAGGAGCTGCAGGGATAAATGTAAGGGGCTGAAGGGATAAGTGTGAGGGGCTACAGGGAAAAGTGTGAGGAGCAGCAGAGATAAGGGTGAGGAGCTGCAGGGATGAACGTGAGGAGCTGCAGGGATAAGGGTGAGGAGTTGCAGGGATAGACGTGAGGAGCTGCAGGGATAGACATGAGGAGCTGCAGAGATAAGTGTGAGGAGCTGCAGGAGCTGCAGGGATAAGTGTGAGGAGCTGCAGGGATAAACGTGAGGAGGATGAATGTGAGGAGCTGCAGGAGCCAGGGAACACTGCTGTGCTCACTCCGCCCTCCCTGCACAGGTCAGGAGGAGCAGGTAGAGGAGGTGGAGGAGGAGAGCACAGAAGCCAAGGCAGAAGGTGAGTGGGGACCATGCCAGGCTGGGCCATGGTGGCTTGGTGGGGCCATGCTCTGCTCCAGGGCTGCCAGCTGGGGGCTGGGATGTCCCAGCAGGGCTGTGACAGGGGGACGTCACCCAGATGGGGTGTGCAGCAAGGGGGTGTCAAACTGAGATGCCCTTCCCTGCTCTGTCTGGGCCCCACAAACATGAAATTGTGATGAAATCCATGAAATACAAATTTGCTGCTTGTGGCTGCATCCAGCCCTCTGAAATAATGCCAAAAATGGGCCAAGCCTGGCTCACCAAGGGGTCCACTGCCTCAGAGGGGGTTTCCAGAGCTGGGATCAAGCTCTGATGTGTCTGATCACCAAAAGAGCACTGGGTTCATGAGGTGGCTTTGGGGCATGGTGTGTGACCCTGTGCTGTCCCCTCTGCTGGGGCAGGCTCAGATCCTGGCTGTGGCCCCAAGTCAGGGTGCTGGGGCCCCTCTGTGCTGGGGTGTGGCTGCCCTCACCCAGGGGTGCTCATGTTCTCCCATTGCTTTTAAACAGAGCAAGAAGATGAAACGAAAGCAGCAGGAGAAGGTAAAACAGGAGCAGAGGAGAGATGGCCATTCCAGTCCTGATCCCATTCCCCTCAGACACTGGGCCCTTGTAATGAGGTTTTGGTGCTGAATTTATTTGCTGCCAAAGGGACAACCTGTGGTAAATGGGGCAGAGCTGCCCTGGCCACATCCCTAGCAGGACAGGTGCAGCAGGAGGGATGGATTTGTGCTGCCTCTGGCAGAAATTCACCCAAAATACAGCAGCAGAGGAGAGGCACTGCTGCTTTTCCAGCCTGAGCTTCTGCAAAACTTGTCTGGATTCCTCCTGAGAGCACCTGGGGCTCTCCTGGTCCCCCTGTGAGTGAGGGGTGTCCCTCAGGGGCTGCTGTCCTCCCATTCATCCTGCAGGGATGGAGCTGGGGTTTGCAGTGGGGACAAGCACAGGAAAGAGGGGGACAGCCCCCCACAGTGTCCCTGGGCAGGACTAGCCATGGGGACAAAAAGCATCGTGTTTTCCACAGGTGGAGAGGGAGAGCGGGAGCAGGAGCCCGGGGAAGGTGAAGTATCACCCTTGTTCCTCTGCCTGGGGTTCCAGCTGTGCCCTGCTCAGCCAGCAGCACCGGGGGCACACCTGGGGCACACCTGGGGCACAGGGCTGGCACCTCGCTGCTGTGGGGAGAGGGAGGGCTGGGCTCAGGGTGTGACAGGAACCCTCGGTGACACTGACCTTGTCTTTCTGTGCTGCTCCCGGGACCTGCAGGGGAATCGAAGCCAAAACCCAAGTAAGTGTGGCAGGGTGTCCCCCGGGGCAAGGTCTGAGCTGTGCCAGGGCAGAGGCTCTGTGTGACAGCCCTGGTCCATAAGGGACAGGGCACAGGGAGCCTCCAGGGCAGGGTGGGACTGGGGCATGGAGAGAAAAGGGAGAGAAATGACAGCAAAACACAGCCCATGAAGGGGACCCTGAGAACGAGGTCTTTAGGCAGTTCTGAAGCATTTTGTATGTTCCTTGGGAGAAGCTCAGCTGCCCTGTGACCCTGCAGGTGGCAGAAGTGTGTGTGTGTGTGAGCACCCCAGTGTGGGACACAGAGCCCAGGCTATGGCTGGCATGAGGCACATGTGTCCAGGAGTGCCAGGGACTGACCCCGAGGGAGCAGGACTGTGAACGATTGCAGGAAGCCCGGGGGGTCCTCCTGGGCCCCTGGGACTCTGCAGTGTGGGAGGCAGATCTGCCCTCAGCCACCATCATCCCTTCACCCCTTTGTGCCCCTGCTGGGCATCCCCTGCCCTCCCTCATGCCCCACAGGAGGAAGGATCCAGGTGTGCCCGGTCACACAGAGCACACAGTGCCCTTTGGGGGGGCAGGGGGTGGCTGCCAGCTCAGGGGGCTGGCAAAGGGCCCTGTCTGCAGCTTGCAGGGTTATTCCAGCCATGCAGGCACCTGGAAGCATTTCCAGGGAATGCCACAGCTCTTCCTCTGTGGCTGCCCAGCTGGCACCTCCAGCAGGATGCATTGCACTCCCTCTCCTCCAGCTGTGCCCCCTCTGCACCCGGGGGCTCAGGGGGTGGGATGGGTGAGGGGCAACGGCTGTCCCAGACCTGCTGCAGCCCCACTGTGCTCCGGCTCCCCCTCCTCTGCAGGGTCTTCATGCCCAATTTGGTGCCCCCCAAGATCCCAGATGGCGAGAGACTGGATTTTGATGTAAGTTATGGCCCAGTTCCTACCCCTGGGGGTGCTACCCTCCCTCTGCTCCCCCTCAGTGCCCAGCAGCTGCTGGAGCCCTGGCTGTCTGTGCTTGCTGTAGGACATTCACCGCAAGCGCATGGAGAAGGACCTGAACGAGCTGCAGGCCCTCATCGAAGCCCACTTTGAGAGCAGGAAGAAGGAGGAAGAGGAGCTGCTGTCCCTCAAGGACAGGATTGTACGTGTTCAGCCTTCTCCTCTCTGGCTATTGCCACCCGGTCCTGTGGGCACACAGCCACTGTCCCCTCCCCACAGTGCTGGCACACCTGGGACACCCCTGACCCTGCAGGACAGAGCCTGAGGTTGAACCAGATTTTTATTAACCCCAGTGCCTGCACACCATAAAATTTCCTGAGCTGGAAGGGACCCAGAGGGATCACTGAGTCCAACCCCTGTCCTGCACAGACCCCCCAACCATCCCACCCCATCCCTGGCAGTGCTGCCCAAACACTCCTGGAGCTCTGGCAGCCTCGGGGCCGTGCCCATTCCCTGGGGAGCCTGGGCAGTGCCAGCACCCTCTGGGGAAGAGCCTTTCCTGCTCTCCAGCCTGACCCTGCCCTGGCCCAGCTCCAGCCCTTCCCTTCCTGTCCCTGCTCGCTGGGATGCCCCCGGTGGTGCTGCAGTGCCCGGTGCCGATGCACCTCTCCCCGGGTCACTGTGCCCAGGCTCCCCTGGGGCTCTCGGGGTCAGGGCTCTGTCCCTGGGGGCAGAGAGGATGCAGATTCCCGGCGGTGTCCAAGCCCAGGTGCCCTCCCCGTGCAGGAGCAGCGGCGAGCGGAGCGGGCGGAGCAGCAGCGGATCCGCAGCGAGCGGGAGAAGGAGCGCCAGGCCCGCATGGCCGTGAGTGCCCTCTGGAAATGGGGCCTGGGACACGAGCTGTGTGTCCATCCATCCACTGCTGACCGCCCTCTGACCCTGGCAGGAGGAAAGAGCCCGCAAGGAGGAAGAGGAGGCGCGGAAGAGGGCGGAGGAGGAGGCGCGGAAGAAGAAGGCGTTCTCCAACATGCTGCACTTTGGGGGATACATGCAGAAGGTGGGAGCCTCCCCAGGGGCTGGGATGGAGCCACTGCTGCTCCTGGGGAGGCTTGGCCATGGGCTGGCCTCATCCATGTGACACTGGGGGTTTAGAGGCAGGAGGGACAGGGAACTGTGCTTGGGTGAGGAGCAACCAGGCCAGAGTGAGCTCAGAGCGGCCCCGAGCTCAGCCCTGCTCTGCAGATGTGCAGCTCCAGCCTTGCCTCAGGGACAGGGATGGGGACAAGGACAAGGTGTCTTGTCCACTGTTGCCAAAATGTCCTTGAGGACCTCATGTGCTTCTGGAGTCCCAAAAGCTGAGGGTGTTGGGTGCAGAACTCGGGATGGGGGACAGCGAAGGCTGGGCAGACTTCCTTCTCTCCAGTGGAGTGATGGTTCCCTCAGTCAGAGAAAAAGGGTGGCAAGAAGCAAACAGAGCGGGAGAAGAAGAAGAAGATCCTCAGTGAGCGACGGAAGCCCCTGAACATCGACCACCTCAGTGAAGACAAGCTGAGGTGAGCACAGGCTGCAGGAGGGACAGCCAGGACAGGAGCCTGGGCTGGGGACAGCTCCTGGGCTGGGGACAGCTCCCTGGAGCTTCCAGCTGAGGAGATGGCACAGCTGGGGATGGGCTGTGACATCCCGTGGGGGCACGGGTGCCAAGGCTGTGCAGGGCTACCATGGCCAGGCTGCCACTCATGGCACCAGCCATGAGAGGGAGCCAGGGTCACACAGATGGCACAGGGGTGTCCTGAGGAGCCAGGGTCACACGGGTGGCACAGGGGTGTCCTGGGGAGCCAGGGTCACACAGATGGCACAGGGGTGTCCTGAGGAGCCAGGGTCACACGGGTGGCACAGGGGTGTCCTGGGGAGCCAGGGCCACACAGATGGCACAGGGGTGTCCTGAGGAGCCAGGGTCACACGGGTGGCACAGGGGTGTCCTGGGGAGCCAGGGTCACACAGATGGCACAGGGGTGTCCTGAGGAGCCAGGGTCACACGGGTGGCACAGGGGTGTCCTGGGGAGCCAGGGTCACACGGGTGGCACAGGGGTGTCCTGAGGAGCCAGGGTCACACGGGTGGCACAAGGGTGTCCTGGGGAGCCAGGGTCACACGGGTGGGATGTGTGTCCCCATGTGTACTGACCTCCCCCGTGGCTCTTGTCCTGAACTCACTGCCTGGATAACACATCCCTGTCTGGGAGCCTCCTGAGCCCCATCCCCGGGAGCAGATGAGGGGTTGGCACCAGTGCCCCATCCCTGCTGAGCTCCCTGGGAGCCACAGCCCTTCCCTGCACTGTCCCCAGCTGGCTCTTCCTGCAGGGACAAGGCCAAGGAGCTGTGGCAGAACATCCATGACCTGGAGGCTGAGAAATTTGACCTGCAGGAGAAATTCAAGCGGCAGAAATATGAGGTGAGCCCCAGGGCATCTGTGATTTGTCCACCCTCTGTGTTCCTGACTGCTCCTTGTGCTCCCCAGCCAGGGGATGAGCTGGGCTGTGATCTCCCAGCTCCTGGGGACGTGTACCTGGCACCACCACAGGGCAAATACATCACAGGCCAGGCAGGATGGAGCCCTGAGCAACCTGGGACTGTGAAAGGTGTCCCTGCTCATTGCAGGAGGTGGAATCAGATGGGCTTGGAGGTCCCTTCCAACTCCAGCCATCCTGGGATTCTGGGATTCTAAACCCCACAGAAAAACTGCTGGGGAAAAGAGAGCAGTGATGCATCTTCAGCCAGCCTTGCCCCCACCTGGGGCTTCTTGTCAGACCTCACTGTCCACCTGCAGCTTTTTCTTGCCAGACCTCACCACCCACCATTTTTCATTGCAGATCAATGTTCTTCGAAATCGCATCAGTGACCACCAGAAAGTGTAAGTGGCTGCACATCCCTCCTCCATCTCCTGCCCTTCCAGCTCCCCAGTTCCCTCCCTGTGGATCTCCCTTGCTAAACCACCTCCTCCCCTTCCCCTCCTGCCTCTGGTCTTGCTGGTGCCTGGCATTCCTGGACCTGCAGGTCTGTCCCAGGATCTCAGTCCCTGCCTTTCTGCTCCTGATGGACCTCCATGGTCCCACTGCCACCAGCTCCCCCCTCTCCAGAGACCTTGGCAGGGAATGGGCCCCAGGGAGAACCCTCCTCTGCAGGGGAAGCTTTGTGTCCTCTGGGGTCCTTCCATTCTCCAGCCACCCCCTCCCTGCAGGGGCTCTGCCCAGCACCTCAGGAAGCTGCTGGAGATCCCAGCTTGTCCAGCAGGGGAAGTCCCACGGGCTGTGGGATTTGTGCAGGCCCACAAGGCCAGGGGAACCTTCCCTATGCCCATGGCCCCTGCAGGTGGCTGGGGAACTGTTCATAGGAGGGTGGGAGACGCTGTTTGACCCCTACTCCCAGGAGCACCCCGGTGCTCCCACATCCCCATCCCACTTCCCCCTCATGTGGGAGGTGCTCAGCCCACCCGTGTGTCAGGGGCAGCAGCTCCCACCCACTTACACCAGATCTCTCTTCTCTCCTGCCCCACCACGGTGTGATCCTGCAGCAAAGGGTGAGTACAGACATTTCTGAGGGCTGTGTGTGTCCCTGCACAGGAGCTCCGTGTGTCCCACTCCATGTGTGTGGCAGGGACACCAGGACCCCAGGGCAGAAGCAGGGCTCAGGGATGAGGCAATCCCAAGGATTGGTAGCCAGAAATGCCCTTCAGTGCCCTTCAGTGCCCTTCTGTGCCCTTCACTGCCCTTCACTGCCCACCCAAACTCCTCCTCTGTGCTCCCCTGTGCTCATTAAGGCAAGCCATGGGCTGGGTCCTAAAGGATCCTGCAGCTGCTTTTATCCCTCTGCAGCCACAGATGCAGCTTGTCGATTCTTCTTGGGGGGGAGAAACATGGGAGGGAAATGGTGGGTCCTTAGAATCACCTGGCAACTGCATGAGCTTGTTCCCAGGGGGTCCCAAGGCTCTTTGGCTCAAGTCCCAAGGTTTACCTGGGGCCAGCACAAACCCCAGGGCAGTTTCCAACGGGAAAAGGCTGCAGGACCCCTGATAGCAGCCATCTCCTCCTCCCTGTGTGGTCACTGATGCCTTTTTGCACGTGCTGTTCCTCTTCCCTTGCAGATCCAAGGGTGCCCGTGGGAAGACCATGGTGGGCAGCCGAAGGAAGTAGAGGCTCAGGGAGAGAGGAGCCTCAGGAGCTGCAGGGGCTGCACAGAGCCCTGGCTGCAGGAGTGGGGCTTCCAGGGGGCAGAGGCCTCAGGAGTGTCCCACTGCCCCCCCCAGTGTTGTTGTGTCTGTAAATAAAGAGGTGCTGAGGGGTGCAGGTGTGCTCTCCATCCTGAGGCTCTGATCCAGGCTCAGCACAGCTCCAGGAGTTGCCCACCTGCTGCCCAGGCTGTGAGAGGTCACAGCAACCACCCAGGACCCCCTAAGCCCTGTCCCTGTGCCTCCCAGCATCAGCTCAGCTACACTCCTTGGCAGTTTGGTGACACACCTCGGTGCTCTGAGCTGCTTTTCCTGCTGCACCTTGGGGCAATCCTCATCATGGCCACTTCTGTACCAGAGCCCCACTGGCTGCTCTCTGGTCCCCTGTGGGACACCATGGACAGGGGCACTTCTTCCAAGCCTCTTGGCCCATGGAATAGTCACTAACTCACCTTCCAGGCTATTTCCATTCCTATTTCCAGCTCTTGCTAAAGGCTCTGACCAGCTGTGTTTGCCTCCTCTGCATGTTCCTGACAGCATGCAAGGAAGCCTTGAGATAAAGCTGTGTGAGGAGGCCACTGCTCTGTGCTCCAGGGGCAGATCTCTTCCATCTGGCTGGGAATCGATAGCATGTCACACGTGTGCTGTCCCTGGGGACACATCACCTGCAGACCCCCCAGTGTTCCTGGTGGATCTGGATCTGGTTTTGGATCTGGATCTGGAGCTGAACCTGGACTGGCAGCCAGCCCAAGGCACCAGAGGCCTGGAGGGCTGTTTGCTGCCCTGTTATGTTATGACAGCCTGTCCCATGCTGTTGATAAAGCAAAATCCAGCCTCCAAGGAGCCTTTCCCAGAGCAGTGGGGATGGAGGATGCACAGGGTGGTGAATCTTGTCCCTTGGTGAGATGTTTTGTGTCCTCCTTGCTGAGGCTGCCTGTCCTCCCCATCCCTTGCCTGGTCATGTGGGGGTGTCCTGCAGGTTTCTCCCGTGTGTTCCTGTTGGATGAGGATTTATTTTCCCTCCTTCAACACACACCACCAGGTTTTGGGGAATTGGGGAATTTGGGGAATTTCCCAGGCTCTGGGAAGCTCAGAATCAGTGAGGCACAAGTGGAGGACAACCAGCTCCCCACCACCTCCCTCCTCAAAACCGAGGTGTGGCGGGCAAAGGGGAGAGCTGGGTGGGGTGGCACTGCTGGGACACTGGGAAACATCCAGAGGGTGGCTGGGTGATGGTCCAGCAAGGGACATTTCCTGCCTGCCTGATGCACAGCAACAGGAGACAGGAGCACTGGGGGCATCAGCTGTGTGTGCCTTGGAAACACCTCCCCTGTGCAGGCCCTGAGATCCATCCTCCCAGGCCCTGAGATCCATTCTGCATTCTCCCAGGCCCTAAAATCCATTCTCCCAGGCCCTGAGATCCATTCTCCCAGCCCTGGAGATCCATTCTCCCAGGCCCTGGAGATCCATTCTCCATTCTCCCAGGCCCTGCAGATCCATTCTCCATTCTCCCAGGCCCTAAAATCCATTCTCCCAGCCTTGCAGATCCATTCTCCCAGCCCTGGAGATCCATCCTCCCAGGCCCTGCAGATCCATTCTTTCTCCCAGGCTCTGCAGATCCGTTCTCCTGGGCCCTGCAGATCAATTCTCCCTGCAGATCCATTCTCCTGGGCCCTCCCTGCAGATCCATTCTTTCTCCCAGGCTCTGCAGATCCATCCAGGCCCTGCAGATCCATTCTCCCAGCCCTGCAGCTCCATTCTCCCGGGCCCTGCAGCTCCATTCTCCCAGCCCTGCAGCTCCATTCTCCCGGGCCCTGCAGCTCCATTCTCCCAGCCCTGCAGCTCCATTCTCCCAGGCCTGCAGATCCATTCTCCCAGGCCCCGCAGCTCCATTCTCCCAGCCCACAGCTCCATTCTCCCGGGCCCTGCAGCTCCATTCTCCCAGCCCACAGCTCCATTCTCCCGGGCCCTGCAGATCCATTCTCCCGGGCCCTGCAGCTCCATTCTCCCGGGCCCTGCAGCTCCATTCTCCCGGGCCCTGCAGCTCCATTCTCCCGGGCCCTGCAGCTCCATTCTCCCGGGCCCTGCAGCTCCATTCTCCCGGGCCCTGCAGCTCCATCCTCGCAGTTTTGCAGCAGGCGGAGGCAGGGCCGGAGCTCAGCCCAGCCCCGGCCCCGCTCTGCCCGTCCCTGCGGCTGGCAGCGCCCAGGGCGGCGGTGCCCGGGCACTCCCTGCTTCCCACAGCGCTGCCTGTCCCGGCAGCTCCCGGCCCCGCTCCAGCCCGATCCCGGCACCTCCCGGTGCGGCACCGCCGGGGCCCGGCCTGAGTCAGCGCCCGGCCCGGCCCAGCTCGGCCCGGGCATCCCGCTCTGAGCACGCTGCTGCTGCCGGGCTCGGGAGAGGCAGAGCAGGAGCAGGAGCAGAGTGCTGCAGTCCCAGAGCAGCAGCAGGGTGCTGCAGTCCCTAGGACACCAGGCAGGGCAGAGCAGGGTGCTGCAGTCTCTGGGACACCAGGCAGGGCAGAGCAGGGTGCTGCAGTCCCTGGGACATGGCAGAGCAGCCTGTGGTGCTCACTGGGGGCTCCCAGGCTGCTGGAAAGGCCCCAGGTGCTGCACTGGCACGGAGTGGCTGCCGTGCCTCGGGAGGTTGTGCCGGGGTTGCCTGGAGCTGGCTCGGGGCCTGTGCTGGTGCTGGGAAGCAGCTCTGCCCCCGACCCCTCGCCAGGGGCTGCAGCTCCTCCCGAAGGCAACTCCGATCTCTGCTCTCTGTGGGCAGCCACCAGAGCCGAGGGCACGGTCAGGCTGGATCTCAGGAAAGGTTCTTCCCCAGAGGGTGCTGGCACTGCCCAGGCTCCCCAGGGAATGGGCACAGCCCCGAGGCTGCCAGAGCTCCAGCAGTGTTTGGGCAGCGCTGCCAGGGATGCCCAGGGTGGGATTGTTGGGGGGTCTGTGCAGAGCAGGGGTTGGACTGGATGGTCCTTGTGGGTCCCTTCCAGCTCAGGACATGCCAGGACTCTGTGGTGTGCTGCTGTCCCCACCTGCCAGTGGAGCACATGGTGAGTCTGGGGTAGCAGAGCAGAGCAGGGCTGAGCCCAGGGTGAGGGATCCCAGGAGCAGCCTGGGGAGGGTCGTGCAGAGCATTCACAGCCTCAAAGTGCTTCATTGTGGAGATCTGAGCAGCCTGGCCTGTGAAGGTGCCCCTGCCCATGACAGGGGGTAGAACAGGATGAGCTCTGAGATCCCTTCCAGCCCAAAGCATTCAGGGATTCCATGTTTGCAGGGCTCTGCTGTCCTCCAGCTCTGCTGTGTGCTCTCACTGTCCCCGTGGGCAGCACCTCTGGCTGGCACATCAAGGCACTGCCCTGGTGCCAGGGGTAGGAGCTCTGCCCTTCCCTAGCAGGGCATCTTCCCGGGAGCTGTGAGGTGAAACACTCCCTGACAGGCTGCAGAGGAGCAGCCTCTGCCACAGGACACGGAGCAGGGGTCGTGGAATTCCCTGCCTTGGAAGGGACCCGAGGATCACCCAGTCCAGCTCCAGCTCCAGCTCCAGCTCCAGCTCCAGCTCCAGCTCCAGCTCCATGCTGTGGCCCTTTGAGGAGCCCCTTGTGCAGCACCTCCCTGGAGCACAGCTCATGGGCACGGGGGTTAGGCTGTGTGCCAGGGAGCCCGAGCAGAGCAGGCAGCCAGGAGCTGCTCAGTGACACTGCAGAGTGCAGAGTGTGTGTGTGCTGTGTGCAGTGCAGGGCTCCTGTGGCTCTGCCCTCCCTGGGGTGGTGCCAATGCCCTGGCAGGAGCTCAAAGCTCCAGAGGCTGCTGCCAGCCCAGGGTCCAAATCCTTCTCCACAGGGTCCAGCACAGATGTCCCAGCCCTGCTGAGGAGCCCAGCCTGCAGCAGACTCCTGCCAGGGCTCACAGCAGCTCGTGGTCTGTCCATGCACTGCCATGCAGGGCACTCCCTGGTGCCACTGTCCCCATGGGGTGGCATGGATGTGAGGGAGGATGCATTTGGTACTGAGAAGGTGCTGATAAATGCTGGGGCAGTGTTTGGGGCTGTCCTGGTGCTAAAGCAGTGCTGGCAGTGAGGCAGCCTCGTGCTCTTCTCTGCCTGCTCGAGACCCAGAAGCAAAGCCATGGTGAAATATTGCAGAGCCTGGTGCTGCCCCTGCATCCACACAGGAACTATGGCCAGCTCCCCTTATCCAGGGCTGTTCTGGAGACGTGTTTAGATCTCTGGGACATGTTGGGATTGATGTCCTGGGGCCATCTGGCCAATGCACGTTCCAGGGAACCAGGCTCAGGCCAGTGCCCACAGCATTACGGGCCAGGATGGGGCTGCAGAGGCTCACAGACCCCCTGGGACAATGGAGCAGAAGCTCTTGGGGCTGGAATCCAGCCAGGGCCCCAGGGTTTCAGCAGAGGGGATGTGGAGCCTCTCATTGGGGCCATCAGATGGGGCACAGAGTGAGGGATCCACATGGTGGAATGGGGATGCTGGGAGGGGCCAGGGGAGGTTTGCTAGGATGGAGCTGTGCCAGGGCAGGGTCAGGCTGGATGTCAGGAAAGGTTCTGCCCCAGAGGGTGCTGGCACTGCCCAGGCTCCCCAGGGAATGGGCACAGCCCCGAGGCTGCCAGAGCTCCAGGAGTGTTTGGGCAGCTCTGCCAGGGATGCCCAGGGTGGGACTTGGGGGTGTCTGTGCAGGGCAGGGGTTGGGCTGGATGGTCCTTGTGGGTCCTCCCAGCTCAGGACATTCCACAATTCTGTGATTGTGTGATCCAGCCCCCCCTTCCTGCTCAAGCAGGGAGGTGTTGAGGAATTGTTTCCTGCTCAGGCCCATCCTGGGTGGGTGGGCTGCTCTGCCTCTCCTGCCTGGCTCCTTGGGGAGCCCATCAGCCCCATTCCTGCTGCAGGATGGGGAATTGGGTCCTGTGGGGCTGGAGAGGGGGAGGGCACTGCAGGATAACACACCCTGACCCTGTGCCCATGGTGGGCTGGGGCCAGCACAGCCCCCACTGCCCAGGTCGGGGTTTTGGTGCCATCCAGGGTGTGAAGGGCAGCATGGGGCAGGTGGCACTGGATGCCACCACTGTGGGCAGCCAGCAATGCCCGTCCTTTGGAGTGTGCTGCGGAATTCACAGCTTCCAGCACTCTTCCATTCATGTACAGGGTGCCTGTGTTGCCCTGATCCACAGTGCCACTGTCTCACGTAAGCAATGAATGCCCAACCTCCAGCTCAAACCAAGGCCAAATGACAACCAAAAACTGCAGAAAATGGAGAAGTAGAACCTTAGATTTCTTGCAGGTCAGGTCCAACAACCACCTGTAGATATAAAGACAGGAAAAAGAACATAAATGGTGAACTTTGCAGCACCTTCCAGATGTGGAGCCCTGACGCTCAGAGTCCCAAGTCCTGGTGTTGCTGTGCCATGGCCTCCTCACACAGCCCCTGCAGGGCAGTTCTGTTTGTTCCTGCAAACATCTGAGTTTGCAAGTTTCTCATGATTGTTTTTAAATGCCTTATAAAACTTCCAGTTTCATTGAGTGTTAGCCCTGTAAATCACTGCCCCTAGCAGCTCATTCACAGGTCTCAATTAATAGCCTTTAATTGGGTAAAGTCACCCATGGTTTCTGCTGATTCCACAGATGTGTTAAGTCACCAACGAAGTCTTTAATGCACCCCAAGCGAGGTTTGGGTTTGGCACTGACACAATGCCTGTGTCCACAGCCCAGCCCCGCTGACACAGCAGGCAGTGATGCTCTGGGATGGAAGGAAGAGGCTTTGGCTGCTGTCTAGAGCAGCATTTTATTGGCACTCGGTGGAAGGAAAATGAGCTTCCTGGTGATGTGTGAATCACTGCTTTGCATGTGCTCTCATGCCCTGGTTTCAGTGTGGGGCCTGGGTGTAAACCCTACTCCTGAGCACAGGCAGCAGCCCCTGGCAGGAGCATGGAGGGGTTGGGTCCTGCCTGGAGCTGGGACTGCCCTGTGCCCAGCACTGGATCCCTGAGGTCCCTGACAGGTGAGGGTGGCGCTGCCCTGTGGGGCTGACCTGGAGCTGAGCCCTGAGGGATCCCTGCAGTGGCAGGCACAGGCAAGGGATGGCACATCTGGAGCACTGCAGGGAGCTGGTCCTGCTCAGCACGGCCCCTAACCCACCCCAGCCAAGGGCACACTGAGATGGGACTCACCCCATGGGGATGGGACTCACCCCATGGGGATGGGACTCACCCCATGGATCTGAGACTCACCCCATGGATCTGGGACTCACCCCATGGAGATGGGACTCACCCCATGGATCTGGGACTCACCTCATGGGGATGGGACTCACCCCATGGATCTGGGACTCACCCCATGGGGATTGGACTCACCCCATGGATCTGGGACTCACCCTATGGATCTGGGACTCACCCCATGGATCTGGGACTCACCCCATGGGGATGGGACTCACCTCATGGAGATGGGACTCACCCCATGGATCTGGGACTCATCCCATGGATCTGGGACTCACCCCATGGATCTGGGACTCACCCCGTGGATCTGGGACTCAGCCCATGGATCCGGGACTCACCCCATGGATCCGGGACTCTCCGTGGCTGAGCTGCTCCCAGAGCTCTGCAGGAGCAGTGAGTGTGAGGCAGGAGCCTTTAGCAGGGTCCCCCAGGTGCCACCTCTGGCAAACCCCTCAGGGACAGGTCCCAGAAACCACCCCTGCAGTCCTGAGACCACGGATCTTCAGGACACAGACACACACACAGACACACACAGACACACAGAGACACACACAGAGACACACACACAGACACAGACACAGACACAGACACAGACACACAGACACACAGACACAGACACAGACACACACACACACACAGGGACACAGACACACACACAGACACACAGACACACAGACACGCACACACACACACACACAGAGACACACACACACACACAGACACACACACAGACACACACAGACACACACAGACACACACACACAGACACAGACACAGACACAGACACAGACACAGACAGACACACAGAGAGATGTGTGCAGTCCCAGCTGTGCACACACACACAGAGGAGCCTCCACACTCCCAGCACCAGTCCCTGTGGAGCCCCTCCAGAGAGAGGTGGAACAGCAGCACCGGGGAGAGGGGGCACAGGGGGTGCAGGGGGTGCAGGGGGTGCAGGGGGCACAGGGAACACAGGGGGTGCAGAGGGCACAGGGGGCACAGCTGGCACAGGGGGCACAGGGGGTGCAGAGGGCCAGAGGGCACAGGGGGTACAGCTGGCACAGGGGGCACAGGGGGTGCAGAGGGCCAGAGGGCACAGGGGGTACAGCTGGCACAGGGGGCTGTTCCCCTGGCATTGCCAGGCCCTGCTGTTGCCTGGGCTGTCCCAGAGCCTGGGATGGGGCTTTGGGTGTCCCCCACTCCCAGACCCCCGTTCAGAGCTGCCAGGGCTGTGCTGGCAGAGGGGGGCCGGGGAGCACAGGGAAGGCAGAGGGGCACAGGGGCTGTGTTGGAGGGCTTGGGGCCACGCTCAGGGTCAGTTTGGGTTTCTCTGGGGAAGCCCTCAGGTCCCAGCTCTGCTGGTGGCCCAAGGCCCCTCCATGAGCACGGTGAGGGGAGGATGGGATTTCAGAGACCAAGAGCAAGGTCCCACACCCGGGGCTGTCACCGCAGGAGCTGCAAGCCCAGCGGTGCTGCATTTCCCACACATGGAAATGCAGCTGTGAGCCCACAGGCTTTCCCTTCAGGTGTGAGCTCACAGGCTTTCCCTTCAGGTGTGAGCCCACAGGCTTTCCCTTCAGGTGTGAGCCCACAGGCTTTCCCTTCAGGCCTGAAATGACCCGAGCCTGGGAAAATCCTCATTCCACAGCAATTCCCTTTGGATGTCTGGCTGTGAGAAATGAACATGGGAGCAGCTGCTCTGGTGCAGGTGATGGAAGGGCCTGACCCCGAGGTGCCAGCACACCTCCCTCAGCCCTGCCTGCTCTCTGGGGCTGCTGCAGCCTCAGCACCTGCACAGAGCACTGGGCTTTATCCCAGTTTGCCTCCGAGCTGAGCCTTAAACCATAAACAAAGAGGAGGAGGGAAGAGCAGAGGAAGGGAAAGCGTCCCTTATCTGACAGCTCAGAGGGTGCAGCACTTGCTGATGGGGTGGAAAATGCGAGTTCATGTCCTTGTCTGACACAAACATGGCTTTGAGCTCTGCTTTTTAACCCAGCTGAGGTGGGGTTAAAAACTGCAGCACTCAGTGCTGTCTTTGTGAGGTGCTGGTTTATCACAGAATCCCAGAGTGGTTTGGGTTGGACCTCAGATCCCATCCAGTGCCACCCCTGCCATGGCAGGGACACCTCCCACTGTCCCAGGCTGCTGCAAGCCCTGCCCAGCCTGGCCTTGGGCACTGCCGGGGATGGGACAGCAACACCTGCTCTGGGCACCTGTGCCAGGGTCTCACCAACCTTACAGGTGTTAAGAAAGTTAATCCACAAACACCAGAGGTTTATGCCCAAAAAGGAGACAGAGGAGTCCTTTCTGGCTTTATTCCAATAAAGGGAGAGGCCATGGGGCATTCCCCTGGGATCTCTCACATTTTCAGAGGACACAGCCTCCTTTTTATCCCAATTTCCAGCCACATTTCCCTTCTCTCTTTCCCCATTTCTGAGGTATTTGAGAGGTTCACACTTCCCAGAACACCTGATACCAATGATTCCCTCTAATGTACAACCCTCCCTTTAAATTTTTAATTCTTATGGAATTTAGGGGTTTTCCTTCCTCATTGTTCATTTAATCTTTCAGTGTCTAATTTCATTTATCAGCAAACCTAAAGTTTATTTGTAAAAGCAAATATCTTCTTCCATTCATCAATCTATGGAATCCTTCCCATTGTTTCTTTTATCTCTCAGTGCTGGTTTTATCTACCAGCAGACCCAAAGGTTGTTTGGAAAGACAAATCCACTATTCCTCTCACAGGGGAGAATTTCCAATAACCAATGCAGATCTCTCCCTGTCACTGTCTGGGTAAGAAGCTGCTCTTTTTGAGCCCCCTGTAGGTCTCAAAAGGCCCCTGCGATGTCCCCCGGTGGATAAATCAGCGCTCCAGGCTCACGGGCACGCTGGGATGTGGCACCCCGGGATGGGATGGGATGGGATGGGATGGGATGGGATGGGATGGGATGGGATGGGATGGGATGGGATGGGATGGGATGGGATGGGATGGGAAGGGCTCCATCCCTCTGCAGCTCCGGGTTGGGAAGGGCTGAGAGCCGCTCACACCTTTTATCTGCCTGAAAACAAACACGGCAGTGCCTCGGCAGAGCAATAGATGCGGCTCCGATAGCGCGACAAAGAGGGAACACTTTGATCCAGGGCAGCGCTTTGATCTCCGCTGTGAGTCAGATGCTGCTGATTAGCTGTAAAAATAGAGCAATTACGGGCACTGTTCACGTGGGGTGGCAGCGGCTGTGCCACGGGGGCTGCCCCTGTCCCCTGTCCCCTGTCACACCTCGGGGAAAAGCGACAGGACACGGAATTCAACAGAATGTCAAGTCCAACTGAATATTAAAATCAACTAAGTCCTGTCATTCTCAATTTTGGACCAGCATATCTGAAAAGGAAAGTTCGGCTTTGAGAGGTTTCCACCTCAGGGTTTTTGTTTTGTTTCAGACCCGTTGGTGTAATTATAACCTGGCAAAGACTCAGAAGCATCTCTGGGCTGGAGGAAGACAGGTCTGGTCCCCTCAGACTGAGTATCTCCAGGATGTCCCTGCTCTCTGCACATTCCCAGGGCTGTCACCATGGGCTGGCTGCACCGGGCTCGGTGTGGAGCAGCTCTGAGCCCTCCTGGGTCCGGATGTCCCCGCTGAACCCAGCCCTGGGTACCCCCAGGGCTCAGCCTGACTCTTCTCCAGCACTCAGAGCGGATCGGGCACAGGAGGGTCAGGTTTATCCCAGCTCTCTCAGAGCATGGCCTGATTTCAGCTCCAGGTCTCTCCCAGCAGTGGGTACAGATAAACATCTCCAGAAGGTGATTCAGTGCTGTGTGACTGGCAGGGCAGAGCCAGCACAGGGTCCTGGCTGGCATGGGAACCAGCTCCTGAGTGTTTGCTGGATGGGGCAATCAGTGCTGGATGTTCCTGAGCCCTGTGATTAACTGCGGCCTCCAAGCAGCATCGTTGAGAAAACCAACTCAAGGATTCTGGAGATTGTTGGCATTTCTTGAACCCCATTTGCAGCCTGAAGGCCCTTGGGACAAATACCCACAAACAGGAAGGAAGGAAGGAAGGAAGGAAGGAAGGAGGGAAGGAGGGAAGGAGGGAAGGAGGGAAGGAAGGAAGGAAGGAAGGAAGGAAGGAAGGAAGGAAGGAAGGAAGGAAGGAAGGAAGGAAGGAAGGAAGGAAGGAAGGAAGGAAGGAAGGAAGGAAGGAAGGAAGGAAGGAAGGAAGGAAGAGGAAGGAAGGAAGGAAGGAAGGAAGGAAGGAAGGAAGGAAGGAAGGAGGGAAGGAGGGAAGGAGGGAAGGAGGGAAGGAGGGAAGGAGGGAAGGAGGGAAGGAAGGAAGGAAGGAAGGAAGGAAGGAAGGAAGGAAGGAAGGAAGGAAGGAAGGGAGGAAGGGAGGAAGGGAGGAAGGGAGGAAGGGAGGAAGGGAGGGAGGGAGGGAGGGAGGGAGGGAGGGAGGGAGGGAGGGAGGGAGGGAGGGAGGGAGGAAGGGAGGAAGGGAGGAAGGGAGGAAGGGAGGAAGGGAGGAAGGAAGGAAGGAAGGAAGGAAGGAAGGAAGGAAGGAAGGAAGGAAGGAAGGAAGGAAGGAAGGAAGGAAGGAAGGAAGGAAGGAAGGAAGGAAGGAAGGAAGGAAGGAAGGAAGGAAGGAAGGAAGGAAGGAAGGAAGGAAGGACCAATGCAAATGCCCCCCAAGGCTTCTGCCCACGAACCAGGCGAGGAACCAGGGTGGCTCCAGGCAGGTGGGTACAGCATGAAACCCATCCCTGGACGGTTCCTGAAGAACCAGGTTCCCTCAGGCACAAAACTCCTCTGCAGTTACAGACCCCATTGTCTGGGATGGGTATTTTGGAAATCTGCCTCAGTGCTCCATGGAAAAGCACTGGGCCCAAAAGTTCTGCCTCAGGCTGTGAGGGTGACAGGTGCAGAAATGTTTCTCTGGCTCCTCCAGGGGAAGCTGCAGCTCTGGCTGGGGCTTTGCAGCCCTCAGAGAGCAGAGAGGGGCAGCAAGAGCACAGTGGCAGCATCCTCAGCATCCTGCTGTTAAAAACTGGACCACACTCCCAGTGCTAAAAGTGATTTCAGCATGAGAGGAATGAGGGATTTGTCTTTACAAATGAGCTGTGGGTCTGCTGGTAGATAAAACCAGCACTGAGAGATAAAAGAAACAATAGGAAGGATTCCACAGATTGATAAATAGAAAAAGATATTGCTTTTACAAATAAACTTTAGGTTTGCTGATAAATGAAATTAGACATTGAAAGATAAAGAAACTATGAGGAAGGAAAACCCCTAAATTTTGTAAGAATTAAAAATTAAATATTTAAAGGGAGGGTTATACATTAGGGGGAAATCTTTGGTATCAGGTGTTCTGGGAAGTGTGAACCTCTCAAATACCTCGGAAATGGGGAATGAGAGAAGGGAAATTGGATAAAAAGGAGGCTGTGTCCTCCAAAAAATGTGAGAGATCCCAGGAGAATGCCACATGGCTTCTCCCTTTATTGGAATAAAGTAAAAAGACTCCTCAGTCTCCTCTTTGGACATAAACCTCTGGTGTTTGTGGATTACTTTTCCTAACAAGCATTTATTATAATAAAAAGAAAGGCCTAAAGCAGGGGGGCCCAGGGGTGCTGAGCAGGAGCTCCTGTGGAGAATGGAGCGGTGCTGGGACAGCCCCAGCTCAGCAGGGAGGGCCCCAATGATGTCCCCAGTGATGTCCCCAATGATGGCCCCAATGATGGCCCCAATGATGTCCCCAGGGATCTCCCCAATGATATCCCCAATGATGTCCCCAATGATGGCCCCAATGATATCCCCAATGATGTCCCCAGTGATGTCCCCAGTGATGTCCCCAGTGATGTCCCCAATGATGTCCCCAATGATGTCCCCAATGATGGCCCCAATGATGTTCCCAATGATGTCCCCAGTGATGTCCCCAGTGATGTCCCCAGTGATGTCCCCAATGATGTCCCCAATGATGGCCCCAATGATGTTCCCAATGATGTCCCCAGTGATGTCCCCAGTGATGTCCCCAGTGATGTTCCCAATGATGTCCCCAATGACCCCAGTGA
Organism: Melospiza melodia melodia; assembly: GCF_035770615.1. Classification (NCBI taxonomy): domain Eukaryota; kingdom Metazoa; phylum Chordata; class Aves; order Passeriformes; family Passerellidae; genus Melospiza; species Melospiza melodia. The sequence goes on along the minus strand of NC_086221.1, from coordinate 2,516,952 downwards.
TGTCCCCAATGATGTCCCCAATGACGGCCCCAATGACCCCAGTGATGTCCCCAATGATGTTCCCAATGACGGCCCCAATGACCCCAGTGATGTCCCCAGTGATGTCCCCAATGATGTCCCCAATGATGTCCCCAGTGATGTCCCCAATGATGTCCCCAATGATGTCCCCAGTGATGTCCCCAGGGATGTCCCCAGTGATGTCCCCGATGTTCCAGGTGGAGTGTCACAGATTCAGTGGTTCAGATCCCCCTTTTTATCCTGTGTTTTCTCCCTCTGGATTGGTTTCTGTTTGGATCCTTCATTTACATGAAAATTTAAGGCGCTCGATGGGCCCGTGACAGTTCTGCCCAGGCTGGCTGTTTCACTGGGGGTGCTGTGGTACATTGAGTATTTCTTATTGTTGCAGACATCTTTTCATTAAAATCCCTTCTTTAGGATTTTCCCTTCTGGGAAGCTGAGGCCCCCGAAAAAGAATGTAAACAATGGTTATCTGCTGCTGTGGAATGCAACAGGTGCACCTGTGATTGGCCCATGTTGGATGTGTACAATTAATGGCCAATCAAGGACCGAGCTCTCTCTGGGACAGAGTCGGAGAGAGCTCCTTTGTTTTTCATTCTTTTCTATTCTTAGCTTAGCTAGCTTTCTGAGAACTTTTCCTTCTATTTCTTTTTAGTATTGTTATAATGTAGTATATATATAATAAAATAATAAATCAAGCCTTCTGAACATGGAATCAACATTCTTGCCTCTCTCTTCACCTGAAAACCCTTGTGACCACCGTCATATCTTATAACTACCCTTTTAACCCTTTTGCAATAACCAAACTAACAGCACATGCTCAACAATTATCAGCTATTTTACAGAGGTTTCTAACCTGTTTTTGACTCTGAATCCAGGTGGGATGGGAGCCCATCCAGCACCCCTGGGACTGGGGCTGGTGAGATGGGGCCTGGCATCCCTGAAAGGGGTCCTGGAACTGGGCACCTCCCTTGGAAAGGCCCCTGCCCTTGAGCAAGCCCCACAGTTGTGTTCCCTTCCCAGCAATCCCCCACAATCCGTGGGCTGAAATTTGCTGTGGATCTGGGGAAATCTGGTTTAATTTGGACTGAGGTTTCAAGGTTCTGCCTCAGAGACAGAGCAGGGGTGTTTCCTGCTGGAAATACACACAGCTGGGCAGGAATCTCCAAGACAAAATTCTTGGCCTGAAATCTCCAAATTCTTCTGTAGGGCTGAGGCTCTGACTTCATTTATCCATGTTAAAAAACAATGTTCTCATCTTTATTTTGCCCAGGTGAATGTGACCCACGTTCCCCCAAAGCCAAGGACCTGCAAGAGAAGTCACATTCTTGTGGCATTTGAGAATTTGCCCAAAGCAAGGAATAAGAGCTGGGACTTAACAGAGCTCCTCCAGCTGGAGGAGCATGGACTTTGTAGCACCCAGAGTTATGTTAAGAAAAGCTCATTCTACACTAACAGACGGTGTTCATTTGTGTCAGGAAAATTAATCCACAAACACTAGATGTTTATGTCCAAAAAGGAGCCAGAGGAGCCCTTTTTTGGCTTTATTCCAATAAAGGGAGAGGCCATGGGACATTCCCCTGGGGTGTCTCAGATTTTGGAGGATGCAGCCTCCTTTTTATTCCAATTTTCAGCCACATTTCCCTTCTCTCTTTTCCCGTTGGCTGAGGGACTTAAGAGGTTCAGACTTCCTAGAATACCTGGTACCAAAGATTTGTCTCTAATGTATAACCCTCCCTTTTAATTTTCAATTCCTATGGAATTTGGGTTTTTTCCCCCCATTGTTTCTTTCATCTTTCAATACCCAATTTCGTTTATCAGCAAACCTAAAGTTTATTTGTGAAGGCAAATATCTTTTCTGTTCATCAATCAGTGGAACCCTTCCCATTGTTTCTTTTACCTCCCAGTGCTGGTTTTATCTACCAGCAGCCCCAGAGCTCATTTGTAAAGACAAATCCCTCATTCCTCTCATTTAAATCCACAATGCTGGGAAGGGGCTGTGTGCAGCCCCCTCCCCAGCCCAGCTGAGCACTGGGTGTGAGCTCAGCAGTTTCACCCAGAGCCTGCAGATTGAAAGGAGGAGCCCCACGTTGGGTTTGGGGCATTCCTGCCCAGGTGCTGCTCTTTTGAAGTTGCTTCTCCCGGGTCTGTCCCTGGAATGTGGATTGGGGCGACCAGTTGGGCCAGTAAAGCCCTTCCTCCAAAATGAGTTTTTACTGAAAACTGCAGGGAGCTGTCGTAAGCACATTGACTCACTTGGTTTCTCAGCTCTTAGTTATGAGCTTGTGCTCTGGACAATTAATTATTTGTTCTGTGGAGGCTTTGAAGATGCAAAGCAGGCTGGGAGAGTGGAGTGTTATTAGCTCATCTGAAATCCTTTTTATGTGACAGAGCAATGAAGTCCAGCCTCAGCCCGAGATGCTGAACAGCACTAAAATCTGAATTGTCCTCACACCCAGCTCTCTGATTTCTCTCTGTTCTCATTCAAGGCTCAGTGACTCCTCAGTCCAAAGCTCTTTAACACAACCCAGGCAGATCTGGAGGGCTCAGCATCCCAGCCCTGGCAATCAGCAACAGCTCCAGGATTGACCTTACCCCGACAGAACACCTGGAAATTTGGAATTTGGGCCATTAATTTAAATCTTCTTTCTACTTATTTCCACTCAGACACAAAAGGGGAGATTAAAGACAGTTTGGGGTTTTTACAATTTCTGCCCTGATGTGGGTGTGTTCAGGTTCAAGTTCAGCATCTGAGAACCTGAGATTTTTATAGAGGAGTAAAATGAAGCAGCCCAGAAAGCCATGAATGAGCAGCTGGGGCTGACTGAGGGGTTCTGACCAGCTCTGTCCGCAGGAAGCAGCTCCTGTGTGTCTGGCTCAAAGAACAGAACTTGTATTGGCAGTTTTGTTTGTGTTTCTACCAAGGAGAACTGGCCAGGTCCCTGCCCTGGGCACAGCAGCTCCAACAGCTCTGTCACAGCTGGGCACTGGTGCTGCTCTGGAAATTTGGGATCTCACCAGAGGCACCTCAAAAGCTGGAATGTGCTGGGATTTGGGCTGCTTCAAGGAATCGTGTGTCAGAACTGGTGCTTCACCTCTGCTGGCCCCATTGCAGTGGTCTCACATGCAGAATAAGCCTCTTGCTGAATTCCAGACTGTCCCTGAGCAGAAATATCCATGTGTTTCTCACGTGGGCTGTGCTGGTCACCCTGCAGAGCCCAGCCTGAGGCTGCAGCTCCAGGAGCAGCACAAGCCCAGCCTGTGGGAAAGGCTCTGCTGAGTGTGAGCCTCAGCCCTGGGCACGTGCAAGGCCTGAACATAAATGGGAATTCAATCATGAGCTGCTCCCAGGGCTCACTCCTCACTGCAGGTTTCACTGATACCATCTCATGAGCACTCCTGAGACCTTCCCAGAGTCTGCTATGAGTTTTGTTTCTTGGTGTTGCTGGACAGAAATGATTAATTCCTCTTATCCCTTCATACTAGGATGAATTAATGGTATTCCTTGTTTGAGGAACAAAATGTTTCCTTTTCACTGCCTTTTGTGGCTCCTGGCACCAGTTCCCAATTTCCAGCTCCCATTTCAGTGCTGGCTCAGAGCCCCACGAGGACAGGGCTGGACAATCAGGTGAAGCTTCCTTGGCTACCCAGCCTCCCTTTGCACTGCTGTGTCCGACCAGAGATGGGGAAAGCAGCCACAAATTGCCAAGGAAATGCAGGCAGAAGGGTTTCCACAGAGGCTGAGCACAATGAACATGAGTCAGAGCGCTCAGGATTTACAGAGAAATCTCTTAATCCTGGCCATAAAGATGCATTACCCTGCAGCACAAGGGTGGTGCTGAGTGTGCCAAGCTTTTCTCTGAAGACTTCTGCTTGCAAAGAAAAGAAAGCAAATGTCCTGGGCAGGGTAATGACTGCAGGAGGAGGGGATTTCAGAGGAATGGGGATGGCAAGGCAGGAGCTGGCAGCACTGCAGTGCTGGGAGCCCCTCAGGTGCAGCAGGAGCTGCAGAGCTGCTGTGGCTTCACCTCTTTGTTGGGCTGGCAGCAGTTTCAGCTCCTGCCAGAGACACAAGGAGTGTGCTGTTTGCCATCCCAGCCTGCCAGAGCTGGTGTGGCTTCCTGGAAAGGAGATTGTTCCTCTGCAGGGAACACAGGCTGCCTGAGCCTGTGCTCTCCCAGCAGATAAAGGGTCAGGTTCCAGCCCTCCTCTACCTGTACTGTGGCTGTGCCTGTGCTATAATAGGAGTCCTAGTAAAATCTATGTATTGTATAAGTGGCCTTTCCCAGTCGAGTTGTTCTAAATGGGCTGCAGCTGTGATGTCTTTAATTGGGCAGCAGCTGTGGCTAGTGAAGATAACTGGGATAAAAGGGGGTGGGTTGGCTGGTCAGGGACAGCCTTGGAGGAGCCCTGATGAAGAAGCAGGAACAACACTGCTGTGAAGAGCTGCTTGTGAGAAAACCACTCAGAAGGTATGGGACTCTAGAAATATGAAGACAACAATATGAATATAACAATTGGTGACCCCGATGTGATAGAAGATAGGACAGCCGTGAGCAGTGGCAGCCTGAGAGCTGTGAAGAAACATGGCCTTTGAGCAAGGAGCTGTGGTGAAACATGGCTTTTGAGTCATGAGGAAATGTATGTATTGTACTTGAATATCTATATCGTATTTGAATATCTGTAAGTAAAAGAAAAGGGGGAAATATAGTAGGAGTCCTAGTAAAATCTATGTATTGTATAAGTGGCCTTGCTCTGATCTTAGTTGTTCTAAATGGGCTGCAGCTGTGATGTCCTTAACTGGGTGGCAGCTGTGGCTAATGAAGATAACTGGGATTAAAGGGGTTGGGTTGGCTGGTCAGGGAGATCCTTGGAGGAGCTCTGATGAAGAAGCAGGAACAACACTGCTGTGAAGAGCTGCTTGTGAGAAAACCACTCAGAAGGTATGGGACTCTAGGAATATGAATACAACACTGTGCCTGTGCTCTCCCAGCAGATAAAGGGTCATGTTCCAGCCCTCCTGTGCCTGACCTCTGCTTGTCTTAATCTGCACTTCCTCAACCAGCAGTGGAAATAGAAAACTGTTCATTTGTCCCTCCATCCACCTGTGCCTGGCCATGAGGTGAAGCACGTGCTGGGCAGTTTATTTCTCCCCACTGGCTGTGAAGGGAACCCAGAACAACCATCTCAGACTCCAGTGTCTCATTTTAAGCTGTCCAAGTGTGGGTGCATTCACCTTTGGAGATTCCTCCTAACAAGGAAGGAGCAATAAAGGCCAGGAAGGTGGGGAAACCTTCTTAGATGTGTTTGTTGAGCTTAGTTTGTGGACAGGTGTTGGTGGCACCTTAAAAAAAACAACCAAAGAAGCTGTCAATGCTGCAACTCCATCCATCAGGGGTGGGAGGGCAGGTGCTGTGGGCATCCTCTGCTCCCACACCTGGCACGGCTGCCCTGCCCTGCACTAGCACTGCTGGCACTGATTTATTTATTTATTTATCCTGAATAAATTATGCTTGGAGACACCCCCAAGCTCAAAAATACAGAATCAAAGAACCATAGAACAATTTAGGTCAGAAAAGACCTCAAGGATCATCGGTTCCAACACCCTGCCATGGGCAAGGACACATTCCACGAGTCCAGTTTGCTCCAATCGGGTGTCTGAGGGTATCACAGAGCACCTGAGGTTATGTGAGAAGTTTTCTGATAGGATTTCCAGGAAGGAGGAGGCACAGGGAACTCTGTGGGACGCCTGAGATGCCTCTTCTGCAGGGATTTGTGGAGGCAGCTCAGGACCAAAGCAGGTGCCCCATGTTAATGGCCTGGGACCTTCCCAAACCAGCAGAACAGACAACCTGGGGCCAACCAGGCACCTGGAAAGGAGAGAAACCCACTCCTGGCTGGGTCTTGAATGCTGAAGGAAGGAGGCTGTCATGGTGCCAGCCCCTCTGTGGCCCAGGGAAGGGTGATAGGGTGGTGGCAGCACCTGGTCTTGGGAACCTCGTGCTCCTGGCCCTCCTGGGAAGGAGGAGCAGCCCAATGTCCATAAACATGGACAGAGACAGCCACAGTGCTCTCTCACATGGGGATTGTCCCTGCAGCACCCACCCAAGCACAGCTGGACACACCAATGCTTTGGGCCTGGTTCCTCCTCAGGGCTGGGCCTTGGGCTGTGCCCCACTGGTGCTCCTGTGGTAAGAGCCCAGCTCTGCACTGGAGGGTGTGGAGGGGCTGTCCGTGGACAATTCTGGGCAGGCTGCATTCCCCTTTGGATAGTTCATGGTGAGTGCCTGTGGCTCTGCTGCTGCTGGATCACAGTCACCACCCTGTCCTTGGCACAGCCATGGGGCTGCAGGATACTGCACGTGTCCCCTGCCACAATCTGCTCCTGTCCCCCAGCTCAGGTGGAGGGGAGAAGGGTCCCTCCCTCTGCCAAACCCCAGGAGATGTGTGGGACAAACCCCAGCCCCAGAAATCTGCTGGCACTTCCCCCTGCAGAGATGGTCCATGGCAGGAGGGTGGTGGCAGGGGGAAGATATTCTCACATCCCTTGCTCTTGGCTCTGTCAGCACTGGGCTCAGCTTGACCTGTCCCAGGGCAAAGCTGAGCACTCCTGCCCATAAGTAAAGGTGTCTGCTCATCCCATCCCATCCCCTTCCCAGAGACCTGAAAGTCACCATCAGCCTATCACTGCCTCAATCACTGGAGGAAAAGCTCATCCATCCATCCATCCATCCATCATCCATCCATGGATTCCATCCATCCATCCATCATCCATCCATGGATTCCATCCATCATCCATCCGTGGATTCCATCCATCCATCATCCATCCATGGATTCCATCCATCCATCATCCATCCATGGATTCCATCCATGGATTCCTTCCATCCATCCATCCATCCATCCATGGAATCCATCCATCCATCCAACATCCATCCATGGATTCCATCCATCCATCCATCCCTCAGCATACACCTCTGTCCCTGCTGCGGCCGCACTCTCGGGCAGTGGGATCGGGTTGGCTGTGCCCCGGCAGTGGGATGGGATGGGATGGGATGAGGTTGTTTCTGCCCCTCTCTGCTCAGCCTTTCCTGGGATCCCCCTGGGCTGTGCCTCCTGCAGTCCCTGCGGGGCAGGGCAGGGCAGTGACTCAGCCCCAGCCCCAGCTGGGCTCCCGGTGGATCCTCCTGTGCTGCTGCTGCACTTGGGTGCTGGGTGTGGGATCTGCTCCCTCACCAGGCAGCCACCACTGCAAACACCATAAACACTCCCTGAGACATCTCCTGCTGCTCCCTCTCTCCTGGCTCCTCTTCTGCTTTGGCATGTCCTATGGGAAATCATTTGTGTGACTTCTGGCTTACCCTTGGGAAAAAAAAGAAAAATATTTGGGATAGGCACAGCCAGTTTCTCATTGCACAGCCAAGAATGACAGAAGCCATTTAAGAGATGTGCTGCTGCCTGGGAAATCCAGGGTCCCACTGAAATCCTGCCAGTGACCCTACTCCAATGATCCTTTCCAGTGTCTTTCTCCCTCCTGGCTGTGTGTCCTCCCCTGGAGGGAAACAGGAATCAATTTTCTCCTAAAAGGCTCCCAGATAATCTTCAATTCTTTCCTTTACATTTTTTGAGCATTTCTTTCAGCCCTGGGAAAATCAGTGGGACTGATTTTCCTGTTCTGCTGGGAGAGATCCTCGTTGGTTGAAGCAGGAGTTACCTGCACTGGGAGGGAAGGAGGCTTCCTGGAGAAAGAGGAAACAACTTTGGGAAGAAGCCACTGAGATGCACAAAGCAAATCTCTGCTGCCCTTCCCTGGACAGCAAAGGCTGGGGCATCTACCACACCAAAACTTGCCCTGGGGACCCAAAGCAGGGACAGGGACTGCCTGAGCTCAGCTCTCAGTGAGATCCTTACCTTGTGAGGCTCTTTGTGGAGACAAGTGCCAGGGAAAGGCAGGAGCAACTCTCCTTCTCTGGGAAAGTTTTTGGGTTTTGCAGTGCCAGGAACAGCCAATAAGTTTATGACCTTTGAAAATTTCCACCTGCTTTTTTCCCCATGGCATTCCCTTGGGAAGCCAGACATGAGGGGATTCTTCCCTGCTGCCCAGCCTGGGGGTTTGGCTGCTTTTCTCCTCCTCTGCAGAAATGCAGCAATGCAGGGCCCCTGCAGGCTCTGCACACACAGAGTGCTGAGTTCTGGGACTGCTGCAGGAACTGTACTCAGCTCTGGCCACCTCTGTCTTGGTTTGAAAGCCAGGTCTGTGCTAAGGAAGGCGGGAGCCTCTCCTGAAATGGAAAATGTAAATCTCCCCCCCCTTCCAAATTGCCATAAAATTTAAATTAGGAGTCTCTCATGCAAAAAATATGGGAGCAGGAATAACAGTTCTTTAGTAGGGAAGAAAATAAAAGGATAAAATAAACAATGCAGTAAATCAAACCAACACTGCCAGAGTCAGAACCCAGCCTGACACCCTGTGGGTCAGGGTGCTGGCAGCAGTCCCCTTGGAATTGTGGCTCAGCCCTCCTGCAGTGTCAGGGCTGGTTCTGCTGGAGCAGGGATCCTGGAGAAAGGTGCAGTCTCTGCCTCTGAAGATGCAGGGGAAGAAGAGGCAGCTGCTGTTCCTCTGGGCAATCCAGTGCAGAAGCCGTGCTGGTGTTGCAGAATCTCCAGATTATATCTGGGTAGGAATGCTTGGCTCCTCCCTCTGGGCTCCCATCTCCCAGTGGGATGCTGTAGTTCTTATCAGCCATGCAGGGACATTCAGTAGCTGTTATCAGCAGATGTCTGCCCAGTTGTGGAAGAGCTAAGGAAAACTGCCCACTGAACTGAATACATCTGCCACACAGATGGCAAATAGAATCCAATTTGCTTGGCAATCCAGGACAACCTCCCACCTTTGGGATACCCAAGATCTCATCCAGGAGCTGAAATATTGGCCAAAGTGTTGATCAAGACCAGATTTGCTGCCTAAAAATGCCTGTCAGCAGTTCCACCTTCCCAATGGCATTCCCTGGTACCCTGCAAGGATTCCTGCTGTGCTCTTTTTGTGCTGAAGCATTTTCTTGGTCTCCATCTGCTGTGATGATGAGGCTGGGAGCACCAGGGATCTCATTTCTGCCCCAGGGATCTCATCTCATTTCTGCCACCACATCCAGGAGGGGTAAGAGGGAGGTAATTACATCAGAACCTCTCATCAAAGCCTTTTCTGCATGAGAGGATCAAGCTGCAGAGAGCTGGGATGGGAGAAGCATTCCTGGGAGTAGATGGCACATCCTGACAAAATGTTCTCAGTTTTCTTTATCTGGGAAGTGTTGCTCTGGGTGTCACTGCCTCACATCCACCCCGATGGAGACTCAGGCTCAGTTTTCTGCATCCCAGCAGTGCAGAGGAAAAATTTCCTGGTGCTGGATGCAATGGACCTGGCCCTGTGCTTGGGGTGCTTCCTGGGTATCCCTCAAAAGGCTCTCCTGAGACAAAGACAAGCTTAGGAAACACTGAAAAAGGGCCCAAGAGCAATGTGGGATCTGCAACACCTTCTGTGCAAGATCCAGTCTGCAAGGCTGGGTAACTGTGCGATGGGAGAGGCACAACTGGGGGTGTGCAGGAGCCCAAACCCTGCCTGTTCCAGGGCAGGCAGGCAGGGACTGAGTCCCTGTGGGGCTCTGCCCCCTCTTGAGCCAGCCCAGATCCCAGAGGAGCTGCCCTGGACTGGGGGTTCTGGGTGCCAGTGCCAAACCCTGCCCTGGGGCTGTGGCAGTGCCAGCAGCAGTGTCTGTGCCTGGGCATGGAGCCACAGCACAGCCTGATGATCCCTCCCAGCAGCTGGGAAACGCAGGCAGAGGGGCTTTGCTGAGCCAGCCTGTCCCTGCAGGGGCTCTGTGTGTCCCTGAAGGGGCTCTGTGTGTCCCATCAGGGCTCTGTGTGTCCCTGCAGGGGCTCTGTGTGTCCCATCAGGGGCTCTGTGTGTCCCATCAGGAGCTCTGTGTGTCCCATCAGGAGCTCTGTGTGTCCCATCAGGGGCTCTGTGTGTCCCATCAGGAGCTCTGTGTGTCCCTGCAGGAGCTCTGTGTGTCCCTGCAGGGGCTCTGTGTGTCCCATCAGGAGCTCTGTCTGTCCCATCAGGGGCTCTGTGTGTCCCATCAGGGGCTCTGTGTGTCCCTGCAGGGGCTCTGTCTGTCCCATCAGGGGCTCTGTGTGTCCCATCAGGGGCTCTGTGTGTCCCTGCAGGGGCTCGGTGTGTCCCATCAGGAGCTCTGTGTGTCCCATCAGGAGCTCTGTGTGTCCCTGCAGGGGCTCTGTGTGTCCCATTAGCAGCTCTGTGTGTCCCATCAGGAGCTCTGTGTGTCCCATCAGGGGCTCTGTGTGTCCCATCAGGAGCTCTGTGTGTCCCATTAGCAGCTCTGTGTGTCCCATCAGGGGCTCTGTGTGTCCCATCAGGAGCTCTGTGTGTCCCATCAGGGGCTCTGTGTGTCCCTGAAGGGGCTCTGTGTGTCCCTGAAGGGGCTCTGTCTGTCCCATCAGGAGCTCTGTGTGTCCCATCAGGGGCTCTGTGTGTCCCATCAGGAGCTCTGTGTGTCCCATCAGGGCTCTGTGTGTCCCATCAGGGGCTGCTGATGCTGGGGGTCCTTGGGGCTGCTCAGGTTCCTGCCCTGGGCTCGGTGCTGCCTGCACAGTTCAGGCTGGAGCCTGGGCCATGGAATTCTCTTGCATGGGGAGCCTGGGAAAGTCAGGCAGTTCTGGTGCCTGGATGGGATGGAATCCCATGGACCTGAAAATGCAGAGTGGGGTCTGTGATGCCCTGAAGCATCTCAGGCACAGAAAAGGATCCAGACTTTGTGCTGTGGGATGGGAAGGGGCAGTGCCAGGGGCTGCCTGGCTGTGGGATGAGGCTTTGCTGGTGGAGCCCCATGGATTATTGGGGATCCTGGGGCTGTAAGACCTGTAGGTTTTCCACAGATTTGGTGCCTGCTCTCTTTGGGACACCAAGTGCTCTGTGGGTGCTGTGCACCCTGTAGTATCCATTTTCTCCCCTGGATCCTGCTGCAAGTCCCATTACAGTGAGCTAAATCAGTGCTGTGTGACTGTCAGCACAGCTGAGCCCCACCTTGCCCCCTCCCTGTGCTCTCTGTGTGTCCACAGACTTCCCTATCCAAAACTGGCTCTTGTCTCATGTCCACACACAGGATGCAGACCCCAAAAGGACCCAGTGGTTTCTTGGGATTCATTTCACCTGCTGCACATGGACAGAGATCCAAACACGGGGTTGTGTGTTGGTTCCACTGGTGAGCAAGAATTCATTTCCCAGCTGGAGATGTGTTCTGAGCTACACTGTCATGAACTGCCCTTCTCAGTGTCCAGGGAGCTACTCAGGACCGGGCAGCAGGACTGACCTGCACCCCTTGTAGACAGATTGGGTAGAAGGCAGCTCCCAGCCTGTCCTTGATCTGACCTTTCTTAGATGTGACTTCAGGTGGGATTCATGCCTGAAGAAGCTGCACACTGGACATCCCCAGCTGTGATGTTTGTGATGTCAAATTTAATCCTCCCTAGGACTGCTGGGTGTGCTGCTCCCTAATGGGCTTTTATAAAACAATTATTATGTACCACACTCAAGGCCAGTGACAAACACTGCTGCTGTGCCAGGGCCCAGGAACATCTGAGTGATCACAGCTGAAATGCAATCAGGCTTTGAAGGGCTGTTGGGTCCACCCAAAGCTGGTTTAGACATTTGAGTTTGGATGCTTTGCCTTTGTGCTTAATCCTTTAGTGCTCACCCACCCTGAGCAGCCCGAGCAGAGCAGCAGAGGGTGCTCCTGGAAAGCAGCTCTGAGCCACGTGCAGGGAGTGGCACCTGTCCCTTGTCCCCTGCACGGCTCACAGAGTGAGCCCAGCCTGTCTGATGGGCTGCAAATCCTCTGTTCATGAGATCCTGGCAGTGGCAGAGGATTATTCCTCAGCCTTGCCTTGAGTAAATACCAAACACAGCTCAGAGCTGAGCTCATTCCCCTTAGCCAGGGGTCTGCTTTGAAAACTCTCTGAAGGAGATCAAGAGGAGCTGTTCCTTATCCCCTGTGGGGCTGCTCCTGTGCTTGCCCACCCCAGCCCTGGCAGTACAAAATCCTTTGTTCATCCTGCACTGGGCTCTGGTTCCTGCAGGTCTGATGGAAAGACCAAATCCTTTGATGTTGTCACCAGCAATTCCATAGAGGAGGCTGGGGGTCCCCAAGGGCGCAGGTGCAGCTTCCAGTTTGGTCCTGAGTAGCAGGAAAAGTCTGGGCTCAACAAAACCCACTTTGTATCCACCAGCACAGGCTCATCCTCCAAAACAGGAACTCACAGGGAGCTGCTTTTAAAGGGAAAAGGAAAGGGAGAGTTAAAGTTTCCAGGCAATGTGGGCTGCATTCATCATCCTGAGGCTCAGCCCAGCACATCCCAGCAGTGAGGAACTCCCTGAGGAGCAGGAGATGGCAGCTGGCCTGGGTAAGCAGCAGGAGGAGGAAGTACCAGCAGGTGCTTTTCAAACAGCTGAAGACAAAAATAGGAAAGGCTTCACAACCTCTTCCAAGTTCAACATAAACTACACTAAACCTGCCAAAAGCAGATGAAGGAACAACCAGCTGGAGTCAGAAGAATGAGCCAAAAATTCAGAGCATCTCTCAATAGAGGGGAAGGCCCTGCCAGGAGATTGGGGGATCAGTGGGGATCAGTGGGGATGACAAGAAGGAGAAGTCAGGAAGGAGAGGGGCAGAGAGGAGCAGTTATTTACCTTTTCCAGTTTGTGATGCCGGTGAAAAATGGGGAGGATTCCTACAAGCTGCTCCACCTGATACATCAGTGACATTCCTGAGGATGGAGGAATGTCTGTGGAATTTTGGGGAGGTAAATGACAGACAAACATCAGCACAGTGAAATGTTGATACATGTGGGGTGAAATTATCCTTTTCTTTTGTGAGATGGGTGTGGAGGTGACTCCACGGACCATTCATGGCCAGCCCATCCCTGTGACAGCTCAACAAAAGCTCAACCTCATATTCCAAGGGAATATTCCAAGGGAATATCAGCTATTGTGGGAAGGGGCTAACAACAAGCCTGTTAGCTAAAGGAGTGAGAAGAAGCTGAGAAGCAAGAAGAAGCTGATAAGGAGCTCTCTCCAAGGCTGCAACCAAGACAAGACACCAAGAGAAGTGAAGAATTGAAGAAAGACAAGAGAACTTTGCAGCTGGACAAAGAATTTTTAGAAAGTTAGTTGAAGTCACTGTAGCTTTTCACCAATACTGTTATGTTAATTTATTGTAGCCAACAGTTAAGGTAGAAGAAGTGTAAACAATTAGAAAGTGTATAAAAAGTCAGCTATGTTGGCTAATAAAGAATTGCCATCTGTGACTCCCTGTGGTCTCTGCTTTGTGTCGTGACCGCCTCGACAATGAGAGGGCAAGGGCAGGGTTGGAGCAGAGACCAGCTCTGTGATGTCCAGCACAGGCCTGGCCTCACTCCCCCCGTGCCCTGTGCTGCTCCTCGGCCCAGGGAGGAGCCATCCCATGGGGCAGGGCCCCGAGGAGGGCACTGAGTGCCAGGAGCTGCTGGGCCTGAGTGAGGAGCTCCTCTGAGCTGGGCCTGCCCAGCCTGGCCCAGAGAAACTGGGGAGGATCCCCCACCCTCACCTCACCTTTGAAATGTCAGAACCACAGAGCTTCCACCACAGCTCAGGTGGGGCAGGTCTAGGAAAAGCTGAGGGGTTTTCCCTGCTGCAGCCTTTGGATCCTTTCAGCAATGGCACAAATTACACCCATGGTAATTAACTTTTCCATGGACTGAAGTCATGGCTGTGAAAGCTCTTGGGAGAGAAATCCACTGAGGATGAAATCATGGAATCATGAAGATCCTGGGCTGGGAGGGACCCACAGGGATTCCTGAGTCCAACCCCTGCCCTGCACAGACACCCCAACAATCCCACCCTGGGCATCCCTGAGAACATTGTCCAAAAGCCCCTGGAGCTCTGGCAGCCTCGGGGCCGTGCCCATTCCCTGGGGAGCCTGGGCAGTGCCAGGCTGGAGGAAATTGGATTTACAGCTTCCCTGCTCCTGTTGGATAAGACAGATCACTCCAAGCTGATTCCTGCTGCAGGGTAACAGGGTTTTTTCCAGACCTTTCAGACCTTTCTTCTTTCCTAACACTGGCAAAACAACTAAAATAAAACCATCCAAACCAGAAAGCTTGAAGAAATTTCAGCAATTTTTATTGATTTCAGCTTTTCCAATGAAGCAAATACATACAGTACAGCCAAAACAAAACTCTGAGACATTTTTCTCACATACCTGTATCTTACAGAATACACTGTAGAGCTATGGACTGGTAAGGCTGAGTTGGTCTCACACTGGTGTGTGTTCAGAAAGGAATGAAACTGCCTTTGACTTGTCCATGAGGCTTCTGAAATGCTGGGGTGGGATTGTACACACACAAAATAAACAAAGCATTTAGAAGGAAATAGACCAAAAAAGCTCTGCTGTGCCCAGGACAGTGAGGGTGGTGTTTATTTACATGGCTGGGTGTCCAAGTGCTCCTGCTGGCCACACTCCTTCCTCCTCCTCAGGAATTCTCCATCCCTGTCTCTGTGCCCTGTCCCTGTCCTGGGGTGTGCCCTACGCCGGCTCTTCAAGGAGCAAGGAACAGGAAACCAGCTCAGAGAGAGGATGTCACAATTAAAATTATGACTTAAAAAAAATACCTCCCCAGAATAAAAAGAATTATATTGGAGGTGAAAACAGCATTAATTTATGTTGGGGAGAACCTCACTGGGCTCCCAGAATAGCTGGTTATGAGCAACAGCAGTGACTCCAATGTCTGAATTTCCCTTCACTTCTCAGAGTTGGGCATCAAAGTCACTTCACTGACTTGGGTGTCCAGATTTTAGAGAGACTGGGAGGAAAACAGAGGGTATCAGAGAATTTCCCAGGGGAGATCCAGCTGCAGAACAGCTCTGGAATGGCAGAATGGTTGTGATTTCTGCAGCTCATGGCTCTCCTGAGTGGGCTTTGCCCTGAGGTTTGCAAGCAGTGACAAACAGCATCCTAAAAACAGCTCAGGGGCAGGAACCTCTCTGGTGTGCCCAGCTCAGGGCAGGGACAACATCCCAGCCAGGTGAGGCTGCTCAGGGCTGTGCCCAGCCACAATTTGGAAGAGCTTTGAGCATGGAGACAGATTTTATTTTTAGCTTTAAAAAAACCCTGTAATAAAAACAAGAGTAACAATGTTTTTTGTAATAAAATTTATGTGAATGATGAATCTGCCTCCTGGAGTCCAATACTCACTAATGAAATCTCCAGCACCTGTAAATTTAATTGTGAGTTGATGATCATAATGCTGTGGCTCTTTGTGCCTTGTACAGTGACTCAGTAACTCCATTAGGGGAGAAAGAAGCTGCACTGTTTTAAAATAAAGCCTAAATCACAGCCAATTAGAGTGAATTTCCTCTATATTCCATCATTCAATTTTGTAGTTGTTTCCCTAATTAGTTTTCCAGAGGAAAATATCTGCTCTCAGGACTTGTGTTGGATGTGTCATTACAGATCAAACCTGAATGCAAAATTGCACAGAACACTTCACACCCCAACTGAACCAACCCTGTGGATGCTGCAGCCCTTGGGGACATCCACAGATGGGCCTTGCCCAAAGCATTTCCAACATTTTGCATCTGGGAATGCACATGGAGCAAGGGAACTGCTGGAAGGGCTTTGCCCACAGACAGGGGCTCTGTGCTCTGTTTGAACCCTCCTGGAACACTTCTGTCCAACTGGATTCTCCTGGTTCTGCCTCTCCACTTCAAAGGGGCTTTTTTCCCTTTCTCATTTGGCTGCAGCTCAGCACAGACTGACTGAGAAGGGTGGCTGCTCAGTAAAGTGCACGAGATGAAGCCACCCTTTGTAGGCCAAGAGGAAAAGCAGCTGGAAATGACCTCTCCCTATGGGCAGGAGCTCCCTGTGCTCCAGAGGGGAACCAGCAAGGGCCACCTGGAACTGCAGCAGAGCAAACCCAAACCTCACAGGGCGTTCTGTAGTGGGCACAGATCACCCCATGGATGTGAACTGAATATCCTGAGTCCCACCAATTAATGAGACTGACACTTAAAATGAGACTGCTTTTCTATTTCCAGGCTTATCATCCATCCTTCCCAAGCACCTCTTGTGCCCCTGATGTTTGAGAAACAGGGCCCTGTGCCCCTGCAGCCTTTGAGGAATAATAACCAGCACAGGCAGCACAGACAGCCTCAGCTGCTCCTTCCCTGTGGGTCTGAGCTGTGTCCCCTCCATGGGAAGGATATTTTTCTTCTGGAGAGAGGAAGGTTGTGAGAATTGAGTTGCTCTGAAATGAGCTCAGCAGTCCCTCAGCACAGCCTCAGCATCACAGGCAGATGAATGCAATTCAAGATCCCGAGAAATAAAACATTTCCAAACCTGACATCACACAAGTGCTCACATTCCTTTGCACATCAGTACCAGTTCTTTACATTGATCAATAAAAACAAAGTATGATTGAAGAGGACACATCCCTCCCCTCTTTCATTCCTGTGGCAGTCATTGATTCCAGGGGGAAAACACTTGGCCTGTCCTGCTCAGCTTCTCAAATGCCACCTTTGTCCAGGCACAGTCAGGAACTGGAATTGCTTTGGTGCCCAGAATGGATCAGGACCTGGGAATGTTCAAGCTCTGCAGCTGTGTCCCAACTGTCCTCTCACAAACAGCTTCAGGGAAGGGTGATGGAGGCCTGGGAGAGAATCTGCAGGTGTCAATTTGCTTCTTGAGATAAAGAGTTCATGTGACAGGAAAGAAAATGTTAACAATTATCAGAGAAAAATCCTAAGCAGAGAAGAAGCCCTTGTTCATAACTGTGAGGAATAACCAGCCTTGGAAAGAAGAGAATCCTTGTGTGTATCTGTTAATAATGGACAGATGCAAAGGGGGAACTTGACCTAAAATTGACTTTTTATGTGTTTGTGGACAAAACCACGTTGTGACAAAATTTTAGCATGGCAGTATTTGGTGCATGGATAGGGTGAAGTTGGAATAAAATCCTGCAAGGGGTTAAACTGCACAATCACCCTGACTTTGGGTGGAAAACAGGGGACTAAGCTGGAGGAAGATCCTGCTCCCCACGTGTGCTCTGTGTGCTGCCTGCACACACCTCTACATCACACCCAGAGTTACACAGACACACTCTTGGCAAAAAAAATAATTATTGACATCGAGAAAGTATATAAAAGTCCCTTCTCCCCCCTAAAAAGAAGAAAATGCTTAAAAATATCAGTGTCATCCACATGAAATCCACATGTTTGGTTTGCTTTACAGTTGAGTTGAACTCAGAAACTCTCTACATCTTTAACATCCTCAGGAATCATGGAAGTGTTGCTCTTCCTGGACATGAACCAACTCCAAATTCTGAAATGGAAAATAAATAAAACAAAGAAAAAGCAAAACTCCAGATAATTAAAGCATTCAAGAGATCTTTTCATTACAGCAAATCCCAACTTTTAATCTTTTCTCTGAGCCTGGCTGCAGCTTCTCAGCTGCACAAACCTTTTCACCCTGGACTTCCACCCTCCTCAGAGTCCCAGTGCAAACATCCCAACAGAGCAGGAAGGGAAATCCATTCCTGGGCAGAGGGAGGGAAGGAGCTTTGGCACTGTTTTCCCTTGGTTTGATCACAAGGAAAATGCTGGGGAAGGCAGCAAATAATTCTCTCTGCATAATCTCAGACACTATCCAAGAGACCTCTGGTCTTTCCAAAGTGCTTAAAGCTTTTCCCTTCAGTGGGAATCATGAGTGAAAAGTGCCTGATGGGTTAAATCCTCATTTCTCACTGAATATAAACCCATAACAATGCCCTGGAAATTCTGCCCATGGTTTCTCTTCCCTGATGCTCTATTGGGATTTTCAGCTGACAGAATGTGGTTCTCAACTCTGACCTGAGGTTGGCAGGCAGATTAAGGGCTCAAACAATTAGTTAAGGCTAATGAAGCCATGGATGTGCTGGAATTCACTGCACATCACTGGCACTGTCTGGGTAACACTGCTCAAAGCTCAGCAATGAGGGCAGTGCCAGGGAGAATCCCAGAAGAGCCTCACCTGTGAGGGTTTGGGAAATGCACAAAATCAGAGATTGCTTGGCAAAGAAGGGAGAGGCACAGCCAAGCTTTGTCTGTCCTGTCACATCTGTCCTGTGACACCTCCAAAATGCACAGCTGGGCAGTGAGGGAAACATCTGCCCTGGGCCCAGAGACAGCACAGCCTCTGATCTCTCACAGAAACAGACTGGGATGGAAATCTCACAAACACACTTCTGGGGTGATCAAAAGTAGCAACAATCTCAAAGGATTCCTGTGTCCCAAATCCACCACAAGGGCCATGTTCTCACCTGCAGCCTGAATGTGCATGGAGAGGCTCTAAAATCTGGAGGAGAGGGTCCTGAAGGTCGTTCCAGCTAAAGATCCCATCATGTTCTTATCAAACCCTTGCTAAAAAAGCAGAAACATAAAGTGCATATCAATTTCTACACTGAGAGATGGAATTGAGCAAAGTGTGCTTCATCCTCAGCCAAGCTCCTCTGTCAGCTCCCTGGGTACTTCTGTCACCCTCACTGATGAACTCCACAGAACCACGGGATGGTTTGGGTTGAAGGGACCTCAAAGCTCATCTCACCCCACCCTGTGCCATGGGCAGGGACACCTTCCCCCAGACCAGGTGGCTTCTCCTTGCATTGCCTTCCACCAACCCAGAGCTGGACCCTTACAGGTTTTTGGAGGGAACTTTTATTGAATCATTCACTGAGTATTGTTTCATTTAGTTCCTCATCCTGCAAAAAGAGCAGAAGCTTTCACGTGGTGCATGCACCCCTGCAGACTCCCATCCTCCTCCCTGACAGGCATCTCTGCAATAAACCTGTGTGTGAACACCAGAGTGACTCAGTCACACCAAAATGAGCTGGGCTGTGAGCAGAGCCTGCCACAAAACCACCCCAGCTCCTGTGCAGAGAGGGCTCACTGTCAATGTGGGAACAGACTTTGGGTGCTCTGCTTTTGCCTCCAGGTGCTCCCCCTTTGTAGGGATCCCTCCTTCTCTTTAATTTGGCCCTGTACTCCCTGCAGGTGCTGCTGCTTTTGAGTTGGAAAAACCCAAACTTGTTTAAAGAAAGCCACTGGGAGCTGGAGCTGGGAATTGGGAATTGGGATCAGCTGGAGCTGGGGGCTGGAGCTGGAAATTGGGAGCAGCTGGAGCTGGGGCAGGGGGCTGGAGCTGGGAATTGGGAATTGGGAGCAGCTGGAGCTGGGGGCTGGAGCTGGCTCAGTGCCTGTTTGACTCTGCACTTTCCCAGCTTCTGTTGCAGGGAGTAAAACAAATCCCAAATACTCCTCTCCTCTTGGTCTGAAAGTTACTCTGGCTGCAGGGGGGTGTAACCACAGGGCAGGGCTATGGACAGAGAAGAAAACGAGGGGAAAGAGAGGAGGGACCTTGCCAGGCACCTGCTGGAACCCGATGGGCTGCAGTGAAGGAATCCCCTAAATGAGGGTGGAACAGCCCAGAGTGGGGGAGCTGTGCTGGGGACCATTCCAGCACCCAACCCAGGGAGGAAGGTGTCTGACACAGGCATGACACCCTCTGCTTTGTGCCCAGAGTGAGCCCCAGCAGTGTCCCCCTGCCACCTGCTCAGATGCCAAGTGCCCCAGGCTCCTCCTGGGCCCTGCCCTCCTGGCTGCTGGATCAGGGCCTTCACCAGCTCCCCACCTGAGCAGGTGAACAGCCCAGGGCTGCTCCTGACCCCCAGAAGCAGGAGTGCTGTCCTTACCTGCTTCAGCACACTTTGCAGCTCCCTGTTGGACCAAAGGTCTGTCAGGAGAAGTCGAGCAGCTTCAGCTGCTTTTGGACAGGAGCTGGGAAGGTGAAAGCAACAGGAGGATTATGGCAGGCACAGAGCAGCACCCCACAGGCACTGCTGAGCAGTGAGACAAACCCAGACACTGCTGAGCACTGGGACAAACCCAGGCACTGCTGAGCACTGGGACAAACCCCACAGACACCGCTGAGCACTGGGACAAACCCTACAGACACTGCTGAGCACTGGGACAAACCCAGGCACTGCTGAGCACTGGGACAAACCCCACAGGCACTGCTGAGCACTGGGACAAACCCAGACACTGCTGAGCACTGGGACAAACCCTACAGACACTGCTGAGCACTGGGACAAACCCTACAGACACTGCTGAGCACTGGGACAAACCCAGGCACTGCTGAGCACTGGGACAAACCCCACAGGCACTGCTGAGCACTGGGACAAACCCCACAGGCACTGCTGAGCACTGGGACAAACCCAGGCACTGCTGAGCACTGGGACAAACCCAGCACCAGCTGGCCATGAACAGGACTGTCAGTAACACCCTCCTGCTCTCTCAGCAATGTTGTGTGACAATTGTCACCAGAGCAGGGCAAATAAAAGAGAGAGGAGGATCTGAGTGGGAAAATGAGCATAAAACTGAGCGGAGTCTGGAATTTGAGAGAGGGAAAGAGAAGGGAAATAGTGCCAGCCCTTTGCTGGAGTGTGCAGGGACTGCCAGCGTGGGTGGATCTCCTGGGAGGGGGCAGAGCAGCGGGCTTGGAGCTGCCTGGAGCGGACAAGGGATGGGAGCCTTTGCAATAACAACATCTGCAAGCAGCCCAGAGCCCTTACTCAGCACAAGGGAACAGATACCTGCTCACGTAACAGCTCGAAACCGTGAGTCATCGCAGGACCTTTTATAATTTTGGAACATTTCATACCCAGATATGCCCTCCCTGCTGGCTCCCATGGCTGCTCCTCATCTCCTGGGCCTCCTTCTGGCTGTGAGACTCCTGCTCTGGGCTCAGGGCAGCAGCTCCAACCTGTCCCACCCAGGATGATGGAGAGGAACAGGACCAAGCTCAGGACCCTCCCTGTCTGATACAGCTCCACAGAACCTTGTGCCCTCAAAAACATTCCTCAAAACAGTCCCCAAAAGCCTACAAGAAATGGGACCAATAGATCATGAGGAACCTGGGACATCAACTCCACACTTGGGAGTGTGGCAGGACAGGGATGGAACCACATCCAGTAAATTTTGAGGCGTTTCTCTGATATACACAGCAGCTGTTACCAAAGAAATGATTGAGTTTAACTTGGTCATAAACTTCAAAGGTGTTGTGCAGCTCCTAGTGTTGTGTGGAGGGCTGGAGGACAGCCAGAAATTCCTGAGCAATGCTTTGGGACAGAAAAAACAGGTTTTATTGCCAAATCTCTCCTGTAGTTATAAGCACACTATGCTCTGTCACCAGAATGACAATGTTTTAAAACATTTTTGCCTGAAATGTCTGTGGCTGAAAAGCCATTAAATCCCTACAAACCCAAGGTACCTGTGATCAGACAGGCAGAGCATGAACTGAACTCTCAAGGATTTGTAGTTTCTCTCTTCCTAAGCCAGAGTAATTCTCTCTTATTTTTGAAAAAAAATTACTTCTAATGATGCTAAATATGTGCTATTTGCCACTATGTCTCCAGAGAACACCTCAGAAGTTTTGTATTTTCAAGCCAAAATTACCAGCATCAGTACCTGAGTCATTTATGAATTCAGGCAGAAGTTCTGAACTCTTCATTTGAAGAACTGGCATTGACTGTTTCTTCCAGCATTGACTGCTACAATTTAGATATAAAAACCTCAATATGGGCTGGTGGAGTGTGATGCCACCTTCAGTAGGTAAAGCAGCATATCCCAAACAAAACAGTGTGAATATAGTAGTGGGTAACACAGAGCAGAATATCAAAGACAGCTGATTTGGGGGGGGAAATTCCTTAATAACAAATTGCCTGAAAATCAAAGTTGATTTTAATACCATCTGTCTCTTACAAATAGAATTATTCATGAAAAATTGTGGAAAAGCAATGAGGGAGATGTCCCCTGGTGGCAGTGGCAGGAGTCATCCAAAAAGCTACAGATGTAACAAAACATAAACAAGACACAATCAGAAGGAGATGGTGGGGAATGGGGAAAAACAGAGTGGGAGCAACGAAGACAAACATCTTGTCCACAGATATCAAATAATAGGGAGGAATAATCCTTCCTCAAAGGACAAATGTACAAAGAACTTAAGGTGTGTCACTGAGAATGCCAAGGAATTCCCAGAACAAGCAAGAGATTATGAAATTGATATCAAGGTGCAATCTTTGGCAGAAATAGGAAATTGGAAATCTGTGGATAAGAACTCTCTGGCACAGGGAATAATCAAGGGAAGACCTGAGGCTCTTGAAAGATTAATTTTGGTGAAATGCTGTGGTGCAATTGAACTGCAAAATAGAACTGCAATAGCAGAAGTGTGAAAAGTGAAGGAACAAAGAGAAACAGAAATAAATCCATGGTAAAGGGATAAACTGCAAATGTTACACTATAAAGCACAAGGAAAGATTTTGGGAAAAGCTTTGAGTGCAGCCAGTAGAATTAATGAGGAGAATTTCAATTTAATTAGTGAAATAATGTTGCTTGAAAATGAGCAGAGAAATGTTCTTCAGACAGAAAAGGAAACCAAACACTCCAATAAATCTGGTCCAGGGGCTTGATTTTCAGAAACACCACCAGAAATTGAAGGAAGTATTAAATATTTTGGCAACTTCAATTAAAAATAATGAAGAGTGAAGGAACCCCATTGACCACGAACTCCATGTCATAGAGGAGAGCATCTGCTCCATGACAATTACTTAATTGGGATGCTCCAGGAAGAAGTAGAAACCACATCCATCAGATAAACTGCTGAACCCTTTCTGCCTTTCTGTCAGAACCCAGCTATGAGAAACATGAGGAGAAAGAAACATGGGAAGGGAGGAGAACATGGGAAAGGACAAGATGCATAACTCACTGGTCTGGAACCTGGAGTCTCTTTCTAAGCTATGCCCCTGCAGCTGTTTGAGCAGGTGGAGCTCCTGGTTTGCAGCTGGCAGTGCAGTGAGAGCCCAGCTCAGCAGCACAGGGCAGGATCTGTGGGTGGCACAGGAGACACAGGGAGGGAGCACCCAGACACCAACCCAGCCTGGGAGTCAGGGAATGTCCACAGGGACCTGAGGCAGGTTAACAGAGAAAACTGCAAAGTCCTGACAGGGTGCAGGGTGTCCCTGGGTCCCCCCTGGTAATCAGGCACCCCTGAGCCCTTGTGCCCCCATCTCTGCTGCCTGCAGTGCTGGCAAGGAGCAGGTTGATGATGTGGGACTCACCACATTCAGAACCACAGTGGGCACCTGGGGGCTTCAGCCACCCCCCAGGAGACGTGGAAATTTATTGATTTCCAGTGGGGAGGGGGAGGCTCTTTCTGATGTAGGACTGGACAAATCCCACCCTCATTTTTCTTGTTTATCTTCACAGGCAGCATGTGACACTGGGAAAATTTCACCTTGGACCCAGCAAGAGCCAAAAATCTCTCCAACATCTGCTCTGTTGGGACAGCCTGAAATAATGCAGCCTGGACAAGTAAGATTAGTCCTGGGTGGAAATTGTTCTCTTTTTCTTTTTCTGTAAGAAGTGAACAGCATAAAAATCTTTGAGGACAAAAATGAATAATGGAGGGAAAGGAACAACTCAAGTTTTGGACATTGTAAGAACTGGGGAGTTTCTCAGAGGACTATGTGATCCAGGCAGGACTGGAGACATCTCCAGAGTTTGGTAACTCCTCACAGCTCAGTGACTCACCTCCAAGAAAGCTCATCCCCAGCAGCCAAGGCAATTAAAGTGTTCCCAGCCTGGGTTGTGCAAGGCTGTGCTGGGGCAGCAAATTACTGAGCACTGGGCTGAGGAGCCACAGCAGGACTTCAGCACGAGTAAATAGCATTCAAAACAAGGAGGGCTTAGGAGAGGGCTGGGTTTCATGGTAATTGGGCTCATTGGAGAGTGGAAGCAAGCAAAAGCAGCAAATAGAGCAATGCTCCTTGGCCCAGGCCCAACCCAAACAAGGAGGCCCCGTGTAATGACAGAGAGTGTCTCTGCCATGGAACAAGAGGTGGATTGGAATAACTTTATCAAAGGATGATGAAGGCATGTAAATGGATTTTCACAACAGAAAACAATGGGTTACTTGTCTAAGGCATTTTAAAACAAAGACAGATGGCAGGAGAGATGAAAGCCTAGGAAGGAGAGAACATGGTTGAAGATAATAGAAGTTTAACACCAGTTTGGCCAGAAATGAACACAGAACTTGGCAAGGCTTGACAGGCTTGTGCTGCAGGGAATACGGATAACAAACAGGACAGAATTCCTACCACCAAACCCCAAACCAAGTCCTAAAATAGAAAGAGGTAAAATATGATGAGATTGCTCAGCTGGTGTAAAATACAGGAGTAGATCAGGAAGGTACCTAAAATAATTCCTGCCTATGTTCCCTCAGAGTTGCCTCTTGAGGAAGATGATTCAACTAAAAGATGAACAGATTTGCCCATAAAAGTTAAGTACAGTCCTTGAGTACCTACAGTGTTGAACCTCAGACCTGACCTTCATGACAAGGTTTGAGGGAAGCCCAGGAGTCAGGAAGTCACTGACATCCCCTGCTCTGAGGGCTGGAATTTTTCATAGATCAGAGAACCCCAGAGTGGTTTGAGGTGGAAGGGAACTTAAACCTCATCCAGTCCCGCCCCCTGCCATGGCAGGGACATCTTCCACTAGACCAGGTGGCTCCAAGCCCTGTCCAACCTGGCCTTGGACACTTCCAGGGATGGAGCAGCCACAGCTTCTCTGGGCAACCTGTGCCAGGGCCTCACCACCTTCATGGGGAAGAATTTATTCCTAACATCTAGTATAAATGTCTCCTCTTTTAGTTTGAAACCATTCCCTCTTGTCCTGTCACTATCTGCTTGTGTAAAAAGTCACTTCTCCTTTTTTTCACAAGCTCTCCAAGTACTATTTTTAAAAGACTTTAAGATATTGGTGCTTCAGTTTTTAGAAATTCCTAAAATTCAGCCATAAAGTTTCCAGAGGACCTTCTGCAAATCCACCTTGGATGGATTTGCCTCCAGCCTGCCTGTTTCCAAGAAAGCAGTGCTGAGGATTTCTGCCCACCAACACACCCAGTTCCTTTATTGGGAAGGAATAATGCTCCAGCCTGGCTCCAAAGGGTGGTGGGAAGGCTCTGGGCTCAGCCTGGCTCTGTCCCTGCCCCTGCCTCGTGTCCCACACTCACCCATTCCGGCACAGGCTCACTACATTATTTAGCAAGTTGCTGGACAGGTAAGACTTTCCCAGGTGGGGGTTGGACATGATGAGGTTCCTCAGAGTGTAACAAGCTGATGTCATGATCTCCCCATAGCTGCTGGTGTTTCCAGACTGGAACGACAGGAGACGGGACACATCTGGGAGCACCTGGTGAGCTAAAGAGGTGGAGGAATGTTCCAATCAACATTTAAACACAATCTGGCACAAGTGAATGATGCTATTTGTGTTAACACCAAGCAGAGTTATCTCTGCAGCGAGACACTGAAGTGTTGGACAGCAATGGCATCGTTGTCATGAGTGGATTTTCCCAAGACAAAGCGAGGTCTGCAGGCCTTTGGAAGGGCAGTGTCGTTGGCCACAGACACTGAAGTCCAACTCAGTTCCAAAAACACTGTCACCCTCATGGTCCTGCAGGTTTGTCACTGTCCAGAAAGCACAGCACGTGTCACACAGCACTGGTGACTGTCCTTGGGGCCAGAGGAAATGACACTGCTCTGCCCAGCTCTGGAGCATGGCTAGGTCTCCTTATGGGGCTTACAAAGCAAGCTGGGCAGATCCCACAGAGCTGAAAGCTGGGATCCAGCATGGGGGAAGGACTTACCCATGGTTTTGTGGAGCACAGGATGCCTGGACATGTTGCTGAGCAGAGAGGCCCCGGAGCGCACGACCTCGGAGCTGTTGGACTGCAGCAGCCGCGCGATGCGGGGCAGCCCCTTCTCCTTCAGCCCGATCATCTGGCTCATGGCATTGGACATCTGAGGGACAACACAGGAGCCCATGGTTACAGTGCCAGGGGAAACAGCTGGCATGGTGGTCAGGCCTGGAGGAATGTGACTGCACCATAAAATGAGCACTGTACCATCCTTTCTCCTGCTGCTGTAATCCCACTCTGTCAGTTTTACCTCTCTTCCCCACAGCTATGGGAGCCTGGAGAAAAGGAGGCTCTGGGAGGATCTTCTGGCTCTCCTCAGCTCCCTGACTGGATGGTGCAGGGGGTTGGGCTCTGCTCCTACAGAACAAGGTACAGGACAAGGGCAAATGATCTCAAACTACCCCAGGGGAGGTTTAGATTGGATACTGGGGAAAATTCTTCACCAAAGCAGCTGCCAAGCAGTGGCACAGCTGTCCAGGGCAGTGGTGGAGTCACCATCCCTGGGAATGTTCAAAAAGGACGTGGATGGGGCACTTGGGCACATGGGATAGTGGTGAACATGGGTGAGCAGCTGGACTTAGTGATATTAGAGGGCTTTTCCAAGCTTAATGATTCCATTATTCTGTGACATTTGAAAAGTCAGCCTCTCATGTGCTGTGCTGGTGCTGTTCTTTGGAGCCCCAGAGGAGCAGCTGATCACTCAACTGACATTCCAAAAGCTGGAGAAGCTTTGCTTTCATGTCCACGTTGCTTTCACCCTTCACAACCCCCTGGCAGCTCCCTGCCCTGGCCCTTCACAGCTCCTACCATGCCACAATGGGCTGTTGGGGAGCAGGAACAGATAATGGATGCCTTTAGAAAGCAGTCTGAGGAACAAAAATACTCATCTTAGATGTGATCTTGTGCTTGTAAATGTAGAAAGTCTAAGGATGCAGCCAGGGCAGAGGAGCTCAAGCACATCTCCTGAATAAACTGCCCTTATTGACAGAACTTAAACTGGACTTCTCAGCTGCCCCACCAGAAAGGCTGATGGAGACACATGTCCATCAGCAGTGAGATGGGAGTGGACAGAAGGGTCTGGAAAACATGTGCCCTGTTCCACATTCACACCAGCAGGACTGGGGTGTGAAAAGCACAGTTGAAGGATATTCAGAGCCATCCTCTATGAGCTAAAGGATCACAGCAAGCTCCATAAGCTCATCCCCAGATTCACTTTCCATCAAATGAGAGCAAACTCAGCAACTCCAGCTCCAGCTCTGAGCTGGAATGAGACCCTTGAGGGGAGGAGCCACTTCTGCACTCCCAGACAAATTTCAACCATTCCACGCCAGGAGGCTGAATTAAGTTGCTCCAGCACTGTCAGAGCTGGGTTTGGTTGTTTGTCCCTTGTGCAATGTTGTTGATTGCTGAAATTTTCTTTTCCTGGGAGCACAGAACTCCAGCCCCATTTCCCTGACCAGCTCTGCCCATATGTGACAGCCTCTCTCCACCTTCAGGTTCGTGGCACTGCTTAGTTAAATTGCCAAAAGTCAAGGTTCCCAATTATTTAGCATGGAAATGGTTGTGACAAAAGGAGATCAGAGCTGGCAGGTTAATGCCATCCCAGCAGGGAAGGCTCAGAGTGAGTCACCTGTGTCTCTGGGTGGGACACTCCCCACACGTGACACGCCTCTCCTACCTATGGAATCATTATCTCTTTATCTCCCCATCCATCTTATTTAAATTGGGATTGATGGAGCTGGGCACAAACAGACAAGTCAAGGGCTGTCCCAGGGGAGCAGCCTGCAAGGACGTGCCCAGGGCAGTGACGTGGGCCTGTGAGCCATGGCTGTGACGTGTCCCCACAGTACCACAGCATCACCCAGCCCCTGGCACCGCCACGCTGCGTGCCCACGGGTCAGGACATCTGCCACAGCTGTTTTACAGGTAGCTCTGAGGTGTGGACAAGCCACAATCCACAGCACAACCCACCCTGTCATTAGAGCCACCTCCCCTTGGAGCACATGCACAGGCGGTAGCTCAGCCCTTCTCCCATCTCTCATCACATCTGGCTGGGGGTGCACATCTGGGCTCACCCTCACTGCCACCCTGGGGGAGGCTGCCAAAACCAGCAGCTGCTGGCAGTGTGAGCAACAGACTGGGGAAACTTGGAAACCCAGAGTATGGGTCTGGGATAGATCCTTGGGATGCTGGCTGTAGCTCCCCATGAGACCCTGAGCTTGGAGTTAGGATCCCACTGATCAAACACTATGGAGAGACTGGCTGTGGTGCCCTGAGGTTTAAGGAGGACATTTGCCTTTTTCATGGCCAAGAAGTGATGCTGATCAGGGACCTTAGAGGTCTTCCCAACCTGACTGACTCTCGGGTTCCATGAAGTGCTGACACATTTGGGTGCACACATGAGGAGGGCAGGGAAGCTCTTACCAGCCCTCGGCTCGCAGTGAGGTTCTGCAGAGCTCCAGCACAAGCCTCCAGGGTGGCATCCTTCTTGCTCTGATCCATCAGGGACAGGTAGGTGCGGATGGCATCTGAGTGGTAGAGCCAGCTGGGGCCTTTGGGCTTGAAATCCTCCTCAGGAAGGGGAACCCCATACTCATCATTCTGCAAAGACATGAGAAACAGGGAGTTCAGATCCTGCTCTTCCTTTGCAGCCCCTGCCTGGGGTTGAACATCACATTCCCAATCCCTCTGTGGCACATCCTACCTCCATTTTCCCACTCCTGCTGTTGAAGCAGCCTGTGAGAGTTTTGTCCATGTACACGCTCCGGGCCATGTGGTTGAGCTGGGTGTATTTGTTGGGAACTTCAGCATCCAGGCGGTAGGAGAGGTTGTGCAGGATGCAGATGCAGTTCTCCACAGACTGCATCACCCCCAGAACACAAATGCAAACATCACATTAGGCAGAAAACTATGGAGCAGAACCAGAGAGGGCATGGACTGGGCCATAATCAGCTTTTTAGCACCATATATGCTCTTTAGCCTTTTTCAGGGAGCAAGGGATGGGAGGGAATGAGCTGGAATAGATGTGAAGGAGAGATCTCAGTGAGCTGCTGATCCAGAAAACCTTGGGAGGTCTCACTTGCCACAGACAAGTTGGCAAACAGGAAAAGAGAGTGTGAGAGTGGTTGGATCAAACCATGAAATTCTGAATCTTAAAATGCCCCTCTCACCAGGGGTAACTTCCAATGACTCTCTGAGTCACAACTACAGATCAGGTGACACTTTTTACCAAGAACAGGCTTTAAAGCTCCTTTCCCTGAATGCCAGAGTGCCCAACGGGAAAAGCAAGAGAGAATTTTGGCTGGATACCCATAACCAATACCAGAACCTGTGGTTACATTTCCAAAGAACTGTGTTTTGTGTGTGCTGCTGGAAAGGGGCTTCCTGCAAAAGCCATCCCCAAAAGAGGGTTTGCTCAATCCAGAGAGAATTCAAAATAACTTTGGTAACTTTGATGGTTACATCTGAACGGTGTCTACAAACACATTTTTGTCCAAGGCAAGTGCTGCTCACACACAGCCATCAGTCACAGTCAGGGGACTGGCAGAGAGATGCCAACTCCTGCTGAACATGGTGCCAAGCTGGGGATTGCACACTTGAGTCCTGCTGGATGGCAAGATGTGGGGGTAAAGAGCAAGAGATGGAGACTAGGATGGTGGAATGGGGAAGGGGAAGGGAAGTATTCTGGGGACTCAGGAGACAAAGTATTTTACTGTTCCTCTGTGTCTGTTAAAATTTTAAAGCCCAGCTCTACTTCAGGCCCAGAGGCCCAAGGACTTACAACCCTCCAAGAGATCCCACAGTGGCTTGGAAGGACAAAAGCAGCCAGAGAGTCCAGCCACGTCTTGTGTTTGTTGGAAAGGGATTTTGAGGCATTCCCAGGGTTGCAATTGTTAACTGTGGGGCTGGGAGCCCAGGGCAGCAGCTGGTACCTTGTCATCAGGGCGGCTGGAGGCCACGCAGTTCTGGGTGTAAGTCATGACAGAGTCGATCAGGCCAGGGTAATTCCTCATGGTCTGGCGCCCCATGTCTGCAGAGCTCAGGTTCCTGAGAAGCCATCGAGGAGCACAGCAGGGGACAAAGAGGAGAGAGGGTGAGTTGGGCTCTGTTCTGGCTATGGTTGTCACTGAACTGGGGGATTTTTTGGCAGGTTCAGCAAGGCTGAAGAACTGCTCCTGTTCTGGAGGCCTTTGGTGGGACTGCACCAGTGCACAGCTCTCTTGCTGCTCCTTGGGACTAATTTCACTTCGAACATGTCCTGCAAGGAGCTCTGCATAGAAGACACCCTCCTAGGGACAGTCCCCAGCAGGAGGCTGCCTCAGAGGCTCTGCATGTGCCACTACATAGACACTGTGTCTCCTGAGTGGAGTTTCCAAAGGGAAGACTGGCTAAAGGCTATCGGGGCTTGTTGTGATCATCAGGAAGGTGCACAGGGTTGTAAGCACAGACCTACCCAGGGTCAGCAGCAATATCTGTGTGGGAAATGGGCTGGAAATGCTGGAGAGCAGCAATGGCTCTTGCCAGAGGGACTGATCCATCTGTGAGGTCGAAATGGGTTCTTGGACATTGGCAGCTGTCAGGACAGGGGAGTTTTTCCAGTAACAGGATATGGGTTTTGTTGTTTTGCTCTGTTTTTGTTTTTTTTTCCCTATTTTATTGCCTTATAGCTTGCAAATGAAAAACAAAGAGAGGCTGGCAGTGGTTGTGAGATATTCACTGCAGGCGTTCCAGAACTGGATCTGATGTTCACTGTGATTTGCAGCCTCCTCATTAACATGGATTCATCTGCAATCCAGAAATGCTTGAGCAGCAATGGCTCGGGCCCAGGGCAAACCCAGGGCTGTTCTCATCCCTGTGTTCTGATGTGGCAGGGCAGTGACTCAGAGTAGTCCTGGCTCAGCCCTTGGAGCAGGGGCTCTGGATCCAACCCCAACTTCCCTCACTCTCCCTGCTCCCCAGTCCTGCTCCCTGAGGCCTCTGGAGCTCCCTTGCTGACCTGCAGCTGCCAGTCTTCCTTGGGATGCTGGGCACTGCTGCCACAGGCTGGATCATTTTCAGGAGGTAGAGCCTACCTCTAGTTAAACTCCACAAGATTTTTACAAGCTGTTGTCATTGTCTTTCCCTCATTTTAATGGGATATTTTATGGTGTTGTAGGCTGGGATGGCCTTAAAGCAGAGCAGCTCATACCCACTGCACCCCATACATCCCGAGCTGCAGCTGCTCGGGGAGCTGCCTTCCAGGACAGGCAAGGAGGGAGCAGCACTCCCTATCTCCCAGACACGGTTCCCAGCCACAGAAGCTGATGGTATCAGGTCTCCAAAGGCCCTGCCATGATCAGCCTCTCGTTTCATAAGCAGCTCCAGCTCCTGCGAGCTGCATGTCTGGGAAGGGCGCGGCCGGCGCTGCCTCCCTCGGGGAGAGCTTCCCTTGATGAAAGCACCTCATTATACAGGGCAGGTTTTTTGCCCCACTTGTTCCCATTGAGACAAGGAGCTCATATCCAAGTGGAGGAGGAAAGTAGGAGAAACAGCAAGTCAGGGCGAAGATCCTCTACAAAAGAACTCTGGTTTCCTGTGAACAGAATAAACTACTCTGGGCTCAGTCTGCACCTCCTGTTTCGTAGCTGATCTCCAGATGAAATGAGCCAGGAAAAGTCCTGTACTGCACTAAAACAGTTATCAAAAGAAGTGGGAAAATGCTTGTTTTCCCCACATAGAGAATTCTGTCTTTTTGTCACCTAAATCCTAAATCGGTTTGTTTTCTCTGAAAGCCTCAAAACTCTATAAGCAAAGTCTGTCCAGTTTCCTGGTCTGAGCTAAACACTGATGGTGATGGGTTTCCCTAGTACACAAAACAGCTTCCATTTTTTTCTGAGAAGAGACTCAGTAAGAACAAAATTATTAAAATAAAAAGCTACTAGAAAAGTATTCTACATGCAAATTTTTTCTGCACCTTCTCTTATTCAAGAAAACTTTCTCAAGGAGAATTTTTCATGACGCAATTGTAATGAGCATGAATTCAGCTCATTGTAAGAGGATTTAGATGGCTTTAGCTTTTGCCCACAGACACAAGCTACAGTCAGTCCCTGCCTGGTGACTCACCTCAAACACCCTGTGGCATTGAAGAACACTTCTGGGTCGATAATTTCTCGTGTCCTGTTGCAGCTGCCATCAGACCAGCCCGAGAAAGGGATGATAACACAGTCTGTCAGCACAGGCAGAGCCTCCTGTATCAACTCTTCTTTTAGTTCATCAGTGGAGGAGAGGTTCCAGAGCAGTCCTAGGAAGGATGTGGGACACAAGCTCAAACACAAGGTCAGGGCATTAGGAACTTTGTTTAGCTCAGGGTGATTCCAGCACCAAAATCCTTCTTCCCTTCACCTCTCTGAGCTGAGGGTGCAGAGGCTGACTGAAACCTCAGTCCCTGTCCACCCCTATGGGAGACAGGCAGGATGGGTCCACATGGAGGTGGGCATTTAAGCATCCTTCCTCCTCCCAAAACTGCTGTTTATTGCTATTAGGTTGCAGGGGACAGAATCTCTCCAGGGAAAGACAGGCTTGCACATAAAACTTGGGACAGAGTTGAGGGTGACCTGCATCAAAAAACTCCCATCAACTCCTCAGGCAAAGGTGAGGCACCAAGGAGAGAACCCAGCCAACCCTACTGGGGTTGGCAACTCCGTCAGCCATTCCTGGAACAGCACAGGGGCCAGAGTGCAGGGAGGTGTGGGAATGGCAGGGTGACCATATCTGGGAGGGGACCTGGGGCAGGTGCTTCCCCAACAAGCACTGAGGAAGTGAGGAACATGGAAGGGCCAGGACCTCCTCCGCTTTCTGATCTAGGTCCCCCTTTGGTGTAAGAGGAACAGAAGAGCCCCCCTATGTGCTAGGGTAGCACCAGGACTACAGGCAAGGGGAACCTCATGGCTGAGCAGGCTCGGGGTACCTGTGAGCTGTTTCTGGATTTCAGTGTTCCCTGTCCTGCGGAGGAGGCTCACACACTCCCTGATCCCGTTCTGCCGCCGGGTTTCGATCTTGTTGGTGGGGTTCTTGAACACCAGGTTCCGGAGGGCTCCGGCTGCCGCCCGCTGCACGTTCTGGTTCTGGCTGCGGAGCAGCTCCACGAGCTTGGCAATGCCCCCCAGCCGATAGACCTGGACAGGACAGACACGGGACATGAGCATGGGGCACTGGGAGAGACATGGGACAGACACGGGACACGAGCATGGGGCACCGGGACAGACACGGGACAGACATGGGACATGAGCACGGAGCACTGGGACAGACATGGGACAGACATGGGACATGAGCATGGCACCAGATCAGACACAGGCCATCAGCACAGAGCACAGGACACTGCTGGGACAGGGACACCCAGAAGTGCCCCAGCAGTGCCAGGGATCAGACAGCCCACCCTGGGGGAGCTGAAGAAGCAGAGCTGCCAGGGAATGAGGGCCAGAGATGACAAGTCTGGTTCAGGCTGTGGGTCACGAGCTGCTGGGCTGGAGGTTGGAGCCAAAAGCTCAAACTGCAGGAGTGGCTGTCTGTGAGTAATGGCCATGGACAGAGTCCTTTGCTGATGGAAATGGGCTCCTGCAAACTTTCACCCACCTCCACAGTCTGCACCGAGTGGAAATGCTGCCTTGCCCATGAGCAGAGGCCATTTATAGCCATCTAATGACATGCTGTGGTCATTTATCTGCAGCCCGAGATCACAGGCTGAGCTCAGAGGGATGGTCACGGCCGGTGTCACCACCCTCGAGGTCAGCCCAGGCAGCGGAGGCAGCCCAGCCCTGCAGGACCCCGCACACGGAGCTCTGAGGGCGGATCCTGCAGCTGAGCTCTGCCAGCAGGCAGTGGAGGGAGCCCAGCCCTGCAGGACCCCGCACACGGAGCTCTGAGGGCGGATCCTGCAGCTGAGCTCTGCCAGCAGGCAGTGGAGGCAGCCCAGCCCCGCAGGACCCGCACACGGAGCTCTGAGGGCGGATCCTGCAGCTGAGCTCTGCCAGCAGGCAGTGGAGGGAGCCCAGCCCCGCAGGACCCGCACACGGAGCTCTGAGGGCGGATCCTGCAGGGGAGCTCTGCCAGCAGGCAGTGGAGGCAGCCCAGCCCCGCAGGACCCGCACACGGAGCTCTGAGGGCGGATCCTGCAGCTGAGCTCTGCCAGCAGGCAGTGGAGGGAGCCCAGCCCCGCAGGACCCGCACACGGAGCTCTGAGGGCGGATCCTGCAGGGGAGCTCTCCCAGCAGGCAGTGGAGGCAGCCCAGCCCCGCAGGACCCGCACACGGAGCTCTGATGGCGGATCCTGCAGCTGAGCTCTCCCAGCAGGCAGTGGAGGCAGCCCAGCTCCGCAGGACCCGCACACGGAGCTCTGAGGGCGGATCCTGCAGCTGAGCTCTGCCAGCAGGCAGTGGAGGCAGCCCAGCCCCGCAGGACCCCGCACACGGAGCTCTGAGGGCGGATCCTGCAGGGGAGCTCTCCCAGCAGGCAGTGGAGGCAGCCCAGCCCCGCAGGACCCGCACACGGAGCTCTGAGGGCGGATCCTGCAGCTGAGCTCTCCGAACGCTGAGCGCTCCCGCTGCGGGATGTGCTCTGCAGCGGATCCCGCCCGGAGCCCGTCCTGCCACAAACACCCTCGGCTGAGCCTGCTGAAAATGGACAATGAGCGAGCGCCTTTGGGAGGGAAGGAAAACAAGCGCGAGCTGGGATGAGTCACCGACCTGCTCTGGCACATCCTCCTGGGAAGGATGGCACGGCCCAGCGCTCAGAGAGGGTTTGCAACGGTAACAAAGGGTGTGGCCAGCCCACAATGGGGCACCTGAACGTGGGCTGGGCACCTGCACTCATCCAGGCACCGCCAGGGCACAGGGGCACAGCCCCACATCCGGCAGTGCTTCCAGCTCCACTGCTGTGCCAGCACAGGGAAAGCCACTTCTAAAGGGTTGGCATGTCAGTAAAACCAGGGTGGGGATAAACTCTGGTGACATCCTTGCCACAGCAGATCCATCCCTCAGTCTGCCTCCTTTGCTGCATGTTGGCAAAGGAATTGATGAGTAAGAGCATCAGAAAAATAACCTGCGCTATAAGAAGGGCTTCTCTGTAGTCAGGTATCACAGAATCACGGAGGGATTTGGCTGGGAAAGAACCTTAAAACATCCTGTCCTACCCCCTGCCATGGGCAGGGACACCTTCCACTGTCCCAGGGTGCTCAAAGTGCCACCCAACCTGCCTTGGACACTTCCAGGATGGGGCAGGCAGCATTATGGATGTGCTAAATTATCTTTGTACATGGTCACTAATTAGCCCATTGTCTCAGGTGGCCGAAATAGTCTGGAAAAGGGCTGTGGAAAAGGCTGGCAAAGGGCTGCAGGGTCACTGGCCAATGCCCAGCAAAGTTCACAGTGGGATTTAAAGCAGCTTTTATCTGGCTCTGACTGTAGCTCCGAGATAGTGAAAGATTGATGTGGTATTGGGTGCAAGATTGATGTGGAACTGGGTACAGTTGCCCCCAGGAGAGGACACTGGGTGCCAGCTTCCACACTGTCAAGCCCCATCACCCTGTGCCAGAGCAGCTTGTGGTGACAACAGGAACAGTCTCCCTGCTACCCAGAAACTATTCCAGGCATTAAATCCTGACCAACTGCTGTTGTGAGAAAGTGGCCATCAATAGCTGAAAAATCTACTTAATTAATACCTGGGCCTGACTAAAGAGGCACAAAGCACCCTCATGAAAACCAAGGGAACCTATGAATCCTTGGCACTAAGGAAACCAGTCCCATCCCTCTCTTGTGCCATCAGCCCTGGTGTGGCACTGGAGGAGTCTGCTCACCTCCTGCTTGGCAGACTCATCCTGGAAGCAGGTGTGCTGCAGGTAGTAAGCCCCCATAGCTTGGTACTTGTCATCAGAGGAGCACAGGAGCTGGATGGCCTTCTGGATGGTCATGGTGCCAGCATCAATCTCATCACCACAGATCCTGTGTCAAAGAGAAATACAGAACTGGATGAGTGCTCAGCCCTGACAGCTATGTCAGCACTGGGAGTTATTGGGAAGGAATCAATTATAAAATATTATCACATTGCAACACAGACCACACAGTGCACTTCTAGTGGATCACTCTGTCTCCAAAAAAGAGATGGTAAAAGATGGAAAAGACACAGTGAAGAGCACTAAGGGTAATAAATTCCAGATCCAGTCTATCCACAAGCAAAGGAGACAGAAAATGAAAGCTGGGTTGAGGTGGTGGATGTCTGACCATGCCCAAAATGGAAGTTTAATAAAGAGAGAGGCAGTTCAGTGTTCCCCAAATAAAGGAGTGAGTGGACAGGAGTGAAACCATCCACCAGGTGATGAGGACAAGGTAACACAGGCAGGTGGTTTTCCCACAGCATGGGATTCTTTGATGTGAAAGGTGATGCAAGCAGAAATGTGAGTGCAGTTGATGGTCTTGGGAAGCTCAAGCAGATCCCTCAGTAAAAGGCCTGTCTGGAGTGATGGGATGGACAAATAGGCAGTTATGAGATGCTAATAATAGCTCTGAGACATCCTGCTCCCAGGGGATGTTCACTCTGGCTGGCTCCAAGCTCTTATAAAAGCTGACCACTGTCATCATCCCTGTTAGAGGTAAAGAATGTGCCTGCAACTCAGGAGGAAGGATATGAATTCCTCTGGCTTGTGGCAGGACTGGAACCTCGGGAGAAACACAAACATCTGGAGGTTCTCCCACTTGTTTAGAAACGTGAAGGTCCTGCTCTTTTTGGCTTGTTCTTATTCAGTACCATCTGTGATGGTTTAACCACATAAAATTAGAAAAGGGTCCAAACAGCAAAGCTTGTTTGTGCTTCCAGTTATAGAAATTATTGTAATTGAAGGTTCCTGTCTCCTCTCAGCACCCTTGCAGCTGAATCCTGCAGAGGCTGCATGGGGATCTCAGCTCATGGCAGTGGTGACTGCATTAATTTGCAAAGTCCAGGACTGAGGAGAGTCAAAGCCAAACTCCTGGTTGGTTTTCTGTCAGCAGTGACAGGATACAAATGAGAAAGGCTTCATTAGCAGTGGATGGAATCCAGAAGTGTGACGGCTTTCCCAGGCCAGTGAAGTTGTGGCTGTGCCTGGCTGATGATGTTCCCTGGGACTGATGGGGAGATTCACCTGGAGGAAATCACTCCCTGATTGAACCACATTTATTTATACACATTTTTTCTACATGTCATACCAGGAGTGACTCTGTAGAGGGGCTGCTCAGCTTCAGACAATGCCACAGATCAACAGAGCAGTGGTTTTTAATAAGTTCTTTAAATAAACCCATAACATTTGAAGTGTTAAACTTCACCACAAGACAGTAGCACTTCCAGGCATGGGATGGACAGAGTTGCTTTGACTGTGCCAAAGGAATGTAAAGAATAAAGGTCTGGAAAGGACATGTGGTCACCAGCAGCAGCACCTACAGTGAGATAAAACATTTCTCCTTAGGAATCTAAGGGCTCCCCTCCACACAGCACAGAGCAGGGAATAATATGCACAATTCCACAGGGAATTTCACACAAAAGGCAGCATGAAGGACTCTGGTCTTACTGGCATAAAGTTACATTCAGCTTGCATCACTCAATCAAGCACCTCTGGAGTGAGTGGAAAGAATTCAGTGTTTTCAAAAACCACCTTGCCTATATGTCTTGGACATTTTTCCTAGGAAAGGAAGCCCTGCCCTCTGGAGACACCTCTGCCTCTCTTGGTATGCAGAAATGAAAGACAACAGTCTGAGGTTGGACCTGAAGCATTCCATGTCTAAGACTGGGCAAACCTCATTCCACTTTTATTTCTACACTGCAATAAAACATCACTTCCTCATAAGACTTTACATCAGTTTGAACCTCTATCAAAACCTGGTACCAAGGAACTTCCATTAAACTTGCAACAAGGAGAGACAAAACTGGAAAGACTAAGTAAACTAGAAATTATGGAGCCCCAGAAACCCTTGGGTTGGATCCAGGATGTGATTTTTTCTCAGTTTTTTTCATGCTCCTGAGACGATTGAGCTGAGAACTGATGGATCCTGCACCAGGGAGGGGCTTCTCCTTTGGGAACTGGGACCTGGACTGGAGGTATGGGAAGAGAGGCAGATTGGGAAAAATACCAGGTCAGTGGCCATGTAATCATAGTGATCTGTTTTGCTTTATAATTACTGAATCAAATGCACTTTTTCTGAGACAGAAGGATGTCCTCTTGATCCAGCTGCTCAAGGAAGGCAATTTTCTTCATATCCACTCTATAGAGGGACAAACCCTCCTTCAGCTGGGAAAAACTGGGATGGAGGTGCAGTTCTGTGGGAGGAAATGGGGAAGGTTCCCTTTTCCCTGCTGTGTCCTCAGCAGAAATTCACAGCAGCTCAGCAGTCAGGCTCAGTCACACTGCCCAGCAAGCAGCAGGGATTTCTCCTACCTGAGAATAAAATCACCCTGGCAAAGTCCAGCAAAGGGGAGACTGTTCCTCAGCCAGTCAGGGATATTCCCAACCAGATGCACACTGTGGGAACAACAACCTGCTTCAAGACAAACTCTTGGACTGAGCCATCTCCAGCCTGGGCAATGTGACTGGTAGGAACAGCTCCAAAGGTTGTTCTTCCACAAGAAAGAAGCAGACTAGGAGGAGAACACAGCTAGAAATTATTAAATGGAGACAAAGAAGATCAGATTCTGGAATGGAAGGCAAACAAATACTGAAGAGGACCAGTATCAGAGAAAGGAAATTTCCCTCACCTTTCATGAGCAGATTGTTTTGTGTTAATTCCCATCTAAGTTTCTGTCCTGCTTGTTAGGGCTACAGCTCCCAAGAGAGGAGGAATTAACAAATTCCATTGTTCATAAATAAAATCAGAGTAGAAACTCTCAAAACAGTGCTCAGCACATCCCAGCATTCTATCCCAAATAAAAACAAACCAAAATGAAGGTGCCTTTCATTGTACTCGGTTCTGCTTTCACCACCTGGCATAGCCCTGAAGAATTAATGTTTTGATATTGATCAGCTTTAATTATCCCAAAAGACAAGAGATAGATCAGAAACCACCCTCAGCACCTTTCCTGTTTCAACAACTCCTGTCCTTCCCTCTGTTTGCTGTACTGCCAGAGAAGCTGAGCTCAGGAGGGAATGAATGGCTGTTGGGGACACAGTGTCCCTGAGCTTCAGGCACAGCACAGAGGCTGCAGCAGCTCAGCCAGGGCCACGTCGGTGTCACCAGAGCCAAACGTGGCACCAAGAAATCCCAGAGGGTTGTCACAGTCTATACTGCCCCCTGCACAGCTGCCAGCTGAGGCATCCAAGACCTCTGCCAGAGCAACTCTGAGATGTTCTGGATCCCCAGGTGCCTGGACAGACACTCACATGGTCTCTAATGAGGTGTTTCAGTCTCCTCCACACTCAGAGGACTCCAAAGGGAAGAGCATCCACATCTCCCAGTGGGGCCAAAGGTAAGTGTGGGTTTGCAGGTGCCCATTAAAGGCTCCTGATCCCGATCAGCAAACCTCAGCCAGGGTGTCTGCAGACACCCAGCTCCCCATCCCATGCTCCCAAAGAAGAAACCCCCCTTCTCCAGGGGTGGGACTAGTCTGGACTCTCAGCCATGTCTGCAGCTCAGACATCTGGGATTCCCTGAGAACAGCAAGAGGTGTTGGCTTTGTTAGGGGTAACTCAGGGACCTGTCTCTGAATTCAGCCCCACTGGCACCTCAGCTCAGAGAGAGGCAACTCCTGCAGTGCTGTGACCAGCTCAGACCACTGCAGGGCCACTGATACCACAGCCACCACCTTTCCCTGTCTGTGCCATGAGGCCCCTGGAGCACAAAGCACAACAGCTCTAAGCAGAGCTAATACAATGTCAGTCCCTGATGGGCACAGATTTCTTGTACCTCAGGTTCCAGTTGGAGGGGCACAAACATTCCAAATTTCCCAGGAGAATTAAACATCCCATTGTTTGTTACTGCTTCTTACCACTGCTCCCTGATGACCAAGCAGGATGTAGAAACTTTTATCCTGAGTGGGCATAAATAGTATCAATAACATCAATAACATTGCAACATGTAATTTAACCAAAAGCTGCCTGCTCAGGGTGCTGCCCTGTCACCTGGAGCATGCTGCAAGTGCCACCCAGCAGAGGAAATGGTTCCAAGTGGGCAGATGTGGGTGGTCTCCACCAGCTGCTGAAATCACTGCAGTGCTGCAGCTTCTAGGGTGAAGTACTGCAGCTCTGGGGGATGTCACAAGAGATCAGGAAGGAGAAGGGTTCTGTGGAGAACAGGGAGTCCTGGCACCAAGAAAACTCCTCCAGCTCTACCAGACTCCAGAGAGCAGCATTTTGGCAAAATGTGAGTGCTGTTCATTGAGAGCAGCCTTTGGGCAGGAGCCACTGGAAAACCCTGAATGTCTGAGCCCAGGCCAGAGATGCTGAGCTTGGAAATGTTGATCCAGATATGACATAGTGATTACCAAGGCTCAAGTCTCTGAGTGAAGAGAAGTATGTCTGGAATCCCAGAATCACTGAGGTTGGAAAAGATCTCTCAGACCATTGGGCCCACCTGTGGCCAGTCCTCACCTTGTCACACAGCCCAGAGCACTCAGTGCCACATCCAAGGTGTTCCTTGGGCACCTCCAGTGATGAGGACTCCTCCACCTCCCTGGGCAGCCCCTTCCAATGTTCAACAACCTCTTCTCTGAAGAAATTTTTGATGTGAAATTTTTCTGTGAAGAATTTTTTTTTTCCACAGACAGTGTGTCTTCCACAGACACACTGTCTATGGAAGAAATGGAACAGACATGAGAAGGTCCCTCTCTGCTCACTGAGGCAGGATCATGACTGGGGCTGGTGGAGGAGAATAAACTGCATGAGGAGTTTTAAATAGTGTTCAACCTCCTGATCTGGCAAACTTTGCAGAACTCAGATTTCATCACCAGGACCAACAGCATGGGGTGAGTCAACCCCTGTGTCATGATTTAGTTTATAAGGGAATCATAGAATGGCTTTTCAGTAACAGTTCAGTGTTACACTGCTCAGCAGGCAGTTGGAAGAAAGGGGCTGTGGTCAGAGCTGCTGCTGTAAGAGGGTGGACTCTGAGAGATATCAGTTATCAGCTCTTCCCTGTCTCATACAGCCAAACCCAGTTCAATAAATGGCAGCAATCACACAATCAAGGCCAGTTGTGGAAATTAAATAACTTTATCACCAAATGCAGAGGGACTGCTTAGCACAGACAGTTTGACAGTTACTGCACAATCAGAATTTTGATACCTGCACACCACTGTTGCCACCTGAGAACACTCAGTGACCCATCCAGGTCACACCATCCAGGGAGACCAGATCCACAGCAGAGGATGACTGAGAAGCACCACTCTGGAGCCAGTCCGTGGGCATTACAGAGTTTTGTGTCACAGACAGACCCAGTGGAGCACAGGTCCCACTGCAGTCCCCCTCACAGCAATGGAAATCACCCCATGGATCACCTCAGAAAGCATGAAAAGCATCCAGCCCTTCCCTAGCTCTTGTAGGTTATTGGCAAACCTGCAGACAAGACATCCAACAGATCCCAGACCAGGAGATCTGCAGCACAAAAACTGAACACAGAATTCTCCACGTCATAGAGGGACAAACTGCACCTGGAGAATGACCACAATGGAAGGACAGAGCCCCAGACTGGGAACTGGCAGCAGCTGTGACCCTGCATGGGGAGGTTAATAATGGGGTACCAGCAAGCAAAGCTCTCCTTACTCAACATCAGGGGAGCCAAGGGAAGATTGAAATCTCTAAGTGGACAATCCTCCAGACACAACAGCCCTACATAGCAAGGAGAGCCCAGACATGTTCCTGACCCACCTCAGAAGCCCCTCCCCAACAAGAGCACTCTGAGAGCAAGGCCAACAGTGCCCTGCAAGACACTTGTGAGGGCTAAGAGTCATCCAAAAGAGTCATTTTTCCAAAAAGGACAACTTTGTATGTCTCCAAAGCTTTAACGACAACCTCCTCCCCTCTGAACACAACTCCTGTACCCGTGCCCCCTGCACCAGCCCAGCTCTGCAGAGCTTCAGCCAGAGCAGGGGCTGTGCCACAGCCACATCAGATTCACCCAGGGGACACAGCCCCAGCTGAGCCCACAGCTTGAAGCCCAACTTGGAGCCTGAGGTTTCCACAGCAGAACCAGTTCTGCCAGATGAGCCGTGCCCCAAGCCAGGAGTGTGTAAATGGAGCCACTCCCTAACCAAGGGCAACCAGAGCTGGAGAGGATCCCTCTCAAAACAGCAGCTCTCCTCCCAGAAAATGCCATCATTCTCCAAGTGACCTCTCCAAAGCCATGAGCAAGCCCCTGACCATGGCTTTGGCCAGAGCCTGCCAGGGCTTTTGCTCCAAAGCTGTGTCCTCCCTAGGAGAAGGCAGCTGCAGCCCTGAGTTCAGGCATTCTGCCATCCTTCCCACTACACTTTTCTGCTCCTCAGTGAGAAATTCCCTAGAACAGATCACTTCCAGTTTGTGTAACATCTCTGGATCCTGTTCCAGAGGATTTACAGAGCTGCTGACAGCAGCAAAACGAGGCTACCAGTGCTATGGGCTGGCCAGGGCTAATTTGGCATGTGTCAAACATGGAGAACTGGGCACATGAGCCAAGGGCTCATGATAACATTCTAATGGGGCAGTGATGATTCTTGGCATCCATGCTCTGGGACATACCCTCCTACTCAGTGCCAAAGGAGGGAGGCTTGGCCAGAGTAACCTGGTACATTCAGATGTGGAAAAGGGCACAGTGTGGCTTAGGCTGCTGAAAGGGAAGGGGATTTTCTCAGTATCTCCATCATTCCTTGGGGCAACAATTCAACGGTTTCAGACCTTTGCTGGGAGTTCTGACAAAGCCTATGAGCCCTTATAAACAGTCTCACACACATCCTGCAGTGGGAAATTTCTCCTTGGGACCAGGGACCACCAGGAATGAGTGCAGGAGCTTTTACTGTTTGTATGACAAAATTCCCCCTGTGAGGGAGTTGTGAGAGCTTCTGGGCTGGTGCAGAGCAAGTCCTGTGTGATGGTGATGCAGCACAGGAAGTGCAGTAACCCTGGGAACTCTTGTGGAAGCTGCAGCCCCTCCTTCTCCAGCTTTCACTGCAATGTTTTGCAGTTCAAAACATGCAAACCATGGTCTTCCAAGGCTTCCAAGACTGTGGTTTGTACAGACCAAGCCTCTCCCAAGACTGCCACAGGACATGGCTGGTGCTCCAGAGCTGGAGGTAGCACAGGGCGTTGGGGCAGTGCTCAGTCACCACCCAAACCAGGTGATTGCCAGTGGGAACTCTGCTGCATTCACAGGTACAGCCTTGGGAGGGTTTGAGCTCACTGCTGGGATTTACACATCCTGTGCTTGTAGGCAACCTCTACAAGAAGGGATCTGATGCTCAAACATGATGGACTATCCTCCACCCTTATATATTTCCTATCCCAAATGGGACTGGATGCTCTGGACAGGAAAGAATTGAACAGCTTCCACTGGCTCCTCTTTCCTAGTTAGTCAGATTATTCCAATTAGGATATTTATTTCAATTTATGGCTCATTTTTTTTCTGGAACCAAAATCAGACCTTTCGGGCAAATGGAGCAGAGGCTG
Organism: Melospiza melodia melodia; assembly: GCF_035770615.1. NCBI lineage: Eukaryota > Metazoa > Chordata > Aves > Passeriformes > Passerellidae > Melospiza > Melospiza melodia. Next base: position 2,473,416 of record NC_086221.1, on the reverse strand, counting down.
GGTGGAGAAAAGAGAGGGAAACATCATTGCTTAGCAGGCTCTCAGCTCTGCTCTGAGTCAGACCCTCTGGAACTGACTCCTTCCAAGACAGGTTTTTTTTGGGTAAGTTTTCTGCCAGGCTGAAGCAGCAGGACAGCCAGGACAGACACCATGACTGCACACCAGGCCTTCTGCTCCTCACCTCCCCATCCTCATATCATTGTGGGTTAATGCCACCACAGACACTGAGGGATTGTGTTGCCCAATATCACAGAGCTACAGCAGAGATATCTGCACTGAGCCAGTCCTATCAGCTCCCCTCCACAGCCCAGGAAATGCAATAAAGCCCTGAAGAGTGACTCATCTGACCCACTTAGCTGCAGGATGCGCTGCTGAGGGCTCTGCAGCAGCTCAGGTGCCCGGCTCTGGTGGGCAGAGCTCCCAGCACTGCCCAGGCTCCCTCAGGGTCAGTGTGAAATACCAAGCTGTGTTTGGTGTCAGGTACATACAGGTAACGTGTGTATTTGTGATTGTCATGTGTGGAAACCGACCATGGGACAGTTGAGAATTATAATAACTGAGGAAAGTAAAGCATGGAAGAAGGCCTTTGAACCTATCTTTTGTTTGCAATTAACCTTGGTTGATTTAGGAGCACTGGAATTAAAGTGTTAAGGATGTTGCATTTGCTTGTAGTTAATCCTTAAAGAGTTCTGCAATAATAACCTTTTGAAGTATAATTTTAGAATATTGCTTGTATCCTTGAAACTATAGCTTTGGAATATATAAAAAGGAAATGTGCTTATCTCATGCCTTAATAAAGCGGAGAAAAACAGCTTGAGAAAGGAAGATGAACATCATCTCAAGGATTTATAGTTTTGACCAAGGGAAGCTGGACATCACTGTTATGAGATTTATAGTCCTTGCAATTAAAAGGTGGATCCACATCTGGAGAGCTGGACCTCACCAGATGGGATTCTTCTTTCAGAAACCAGACCAGCACCATCTGAGGATACTCCTTTTGGGATACATCCTGAGAAAAACTAAATCACAATGGGTATAGAATTGTGACGTAAAAATTGGGAATAGAAACTGCTGATGAGTAAAAATTGGAATAGAAACTGCTGACAAACTTTATGAGTACCCCTATAAATACCTGTAACCCTCAAGTATTGGTGTGCAGCTGGAGGGAACTGTACTCAGCGCTGTATTGCTCATACTTCACCATATTAATTAATAAATTGATTGCTGCTTGAATATTGACCTAGTCAAGCTTCTTATTTATAACAAGAGGACTTACTTGGATATATTGGCCTAGTCAAGCTTCTTATTTATAACAAGAGCACTTACTTGGATATATTGGCCTAGTCAAGTTTCTTATTTATAACAAGAGCACTTACTTGGATATATTGACCTAGTCAAGTTTCTTATTTATAACAAGAGGACTTACTTGGATATATTGACCTAGTCAAGCTTCTTATTTATAACAAGAGCACTTACTTGGAGCTGGACTGGGCCTGTCCATAGACCCCGTCCTGCTTGCAGCTCATCACAGGCTGGGCATAGACCACGTCGGGCTTGTTGCTCGAGGGGCAGGACAGGGCCCGCGCTGGCACCTTTTTGCTGGTCCTGCTGGTTCCCTGCTGGGTGCTGCAGCTGCTGTAGATGCTCTGGCGGTTGAGGGTGGCCTTGTGCTCGGCGCGGCCGCCGCCGTGCGCCTTGCGCAGGGTGCCGCGGGGCGGCTCGCAGTAGAGGTCGGGCTCGCTGCGGCTGCTCTTGATGTTCTGCACGAAGCAGTAATCGCTGCCGGCCCGGGGGCTGCACAGCGCCTTGCTGTGCGCCCGGCTGGCCCAGCCCTCCATCTGGCTGTACGAGCTGTAGCGCCGGTTCTCCACGTCCCGCTTCAGCGTCCCGTTGTAGAGCTAGTGTGAGAAATGCATGTGTTTTGTGATATTATGATTTTAAGATGAATCAAAGACACGGTTTTGCAAAATTCCTTCTTTAAAATGCTATATAGTATCTTCACTGCTTGTCTGGTCAGTGCTCCTTAGACTGTGGCGCAGTTCATCTGAGCACATGGATACATGCATATATTATATGTGTTGTGTTAGAAAGTAATGCTGTATTAATGCTCTTAAGTACTGTGTTAAATATAGTTTTAGGTTATAAAAAATGTTAAACTAGAAACTATGCTACGTAGGATTCTCTTTTTAAAGAAAGGACTTGCAGCGAGATAGCAGCCACAGGACATCTGAATCTTTCAGAGAAAAAGAATTCATTGCCCTCTTATCAGAAGAAATGAACTTCTTCCCACCTTGAAGGCGCTGTTAGGATTCAGAGGAAGAAGTTGATGATGACCAGACAGAATCCTGTATTTGAACAGAATTTATGCACCGTGTATGAAGTGTATGAATATGCAACAGGCATTGCTTTTAAGGGTTAATCCTCTGTTAATGTGGGTCCTTTTTCAGGCTCGTGCTGCCCAGAAAAAGGTACCCGGACATCCGTAACTCTTTGTATTTATTGTCTCATATTGTCCTAATTCAATTTGTCCAAATTGTTATTACTCTAATTGTGTTACTATTATTTTATAACCATTTTATTACTATTAAACTTTTAAAATTTTATAAGCAAGTGATTGGCGTTTTTCACAGCTGCCAAACACAAACACGGCGTCAGGGCTGAGCTGGGCATGGCCAGGCCCGCCTGGCTGCCTGTTACTGCTTTCCTGGGCCTCCCAAGTGTTTTCATGACCAAAATTGATGGGAGGCTTGTTGGAATCCAGGACATCCCTCAGGCTGCCCTGGAGGGCTCGAGCCCCTGCCAGGGAGCTCAGAGACCTTGGCACAGAGCCCAAGACCCCTGTGCCTTTGATTTTGACCCATGGAAAAAATTACTAACCTTATATGAGGAATTACAAGCCACGAAAGTTTAAGTAGAATGATAGTTAGTTTGTCACAGGGCGAAAAGTAGAATTTGGGGGTTTTTAGAATGGGGTTAGGAGTTCCAAGATGGAGGAATTTGGGCGTGCCTTGTCCTTCTTTCTCCTTCTTCCTAGCCTCCATCTTCTGGGTGATGGTGGCACTTTTGGATTGGATTAGAGTAGGAACACACTGTCTAACATAGGTGATAGGTATTGGAAAATAATTGTAAATAAAGTACAGATAGTTTTTAGTATAAAAACACAACACCACCCTGAAGGCAGGCAGTGCGCCACTGACTGACCTGCTGAAGGAACCTCAGCAGGCCAGGGAAAGAATGTTACAGATAACAGAAAATAAACAACCTTGAAAACCAGAACAGAAGAATCCTGACTCCTTCTTCGGTTTCCAGGCTGGAAAAAGAGACTCTGACACCCCTCGGGGTCGGCAGATGCCTGAGAGAGGTTATCCAACCTGCAGCCCTTACAAAGGAGCCAAACCCCACCTGGGTACCAGGGACACTGAGGGATCAGGATGTGGCATCCAGGAGCTTTAATTAGAACTGAAAGCTGAAAGTCGGCAATAGAGAAAGTGCTTTATTCCCAACACACAGGGTCTAACCCACCCTGTAACTACAGCACCTCACTGCATATCTCTCACCATCATGGAGCCTTCCAGCAGTCCCTGCACTTATTTTTAATTTCCTTATGCTCCTTTCTTCTCCATGCCATCTATTAGAAAGGGAGTAAAGGGAGTGAAAAATGAGTAAGAAGGGATTCTTGAATCTTGTTTCTTGAGCCAAGAAACAAGTGGAGACAATGAATATCAGCTTATGAGTTACAAGGTGTGTAGTATCTGCTCAGATAATGGGATGCTGTGGGAACAATGGGCAATATGCAATAAAAACTGAGATGACTAAGACAGGAAATAAAAAAAGAAAGGATAAAAGATGGTAAAATAAACCATCTACAATTAGCAAAACAAAAAGATGGCTTTAGCTGCCCTGCTGTCAGTTCAAAATGCCTTCATCAGAAGTCCTCCAGATTTGCATCAAGTTTGCCACACCAGGATTGAATTCAATCTTCTGCCATGTTAAACCTTTGGGATGTCAGTTCTGGCTTGTGGGAGCCTGCAGGGTTATGCCCAAATGAGAGACAACTCATTCAGGTGTGTACTCCAGAAAGGAAAAGAAATTGTTTTAGGGCTGTTTGCCCCTTGATGCTGAGTTTGTGCTCTGCATCCCCTCAGCAGTCTGGCAAGGAGATCTCCAAGATATACAGCAAACAGGGATAAAAAGAACTAAGGAATAAAACTGCCTTCCCCATGTCCCTTTGATTATGCTGGGAAAGCTTCTCCATGGTCTCCTGTTGGATCAAAGTGTTTTTTTCTCATCCAACTCTAAGCAGGGGCACTTTGGGTGCTGCTTCCTGCAACGGCCACTCAAGGGTCCCTTTGGCTGGGAGAGAAAAGTCAACACTGGCTCCTAATCATTTCCTTGGAATTGTGAAAAGCCTGTGTCTGGTGTAATAGTTCACGTCACTGAAAAAAAAATTTCCATATATCCTAACCTAGAAACACTCTGTGATGGAGAAATGGGAATCCTCTGCTGGCTCACCCTGGAGTCCCTCAGCTCTGCCCTAACTCCATCCCAGCCCCAGCACACTCAGCATCATTTCTGCCTCCAACACTCTGCAGAATTGTCATTATGTTAATTAATTAAGCTAAATATTTCCATTAACAAACTGATCTTCAGGAATGCAGGGAATCCTCTCAGCTGTGTCCCAGAGAGCTGCAGAGGTAACGGCTGAAACCCTTCCCTGGCACCACTTGGGTGGGACTACGCCCTTTAGTCCAGCTCTGCTGATGCCCAAATCACTATTCTTTGAGTAGTTTTCATATTTTCAGATGTGCATCTAAACAGTTGAAGTGCTGCAAGTGGACAAAAGGGGAGCAGCTTCTCTCTGTGCCTTCTCCAGAAGACATAGAACAAACCTGGTGCTGAGAGGGGCAGGGGCAGGTTTGGAGCCTCCTGCAGAGGGGTTGGGAAGGACAGGTTGCAGGTGAAAAGAAAAGCCACATCACAGTACAATGTGATGAGTCTTGGGGGCTCTCTGGCAGTGGGACAAGCCCTCTGCTGCCCAGGATAAATCCAGGATCACCACATACACAGGCTCTCTGATCCCATTGCTTGGGATGCAGCACACACACAGCAACAGCGAAGTGACCTTCCATGAAGTCATGAGCTCCCATATATTTCCTTCTGAGCTGATGTCATCCTCATTTCAATTTATTTTCCTGGGTTCAGAAACCCTGGGGACAGTGAGGGATGGACAGGGCTGCAGTGGGAAGGTGCAGGGTGGACTTTTTGCTCAGTGGAGCTGCTGGCAGCAGCCACAGGACAGAGAGCAGTTTGTCAGATGTGAGCCCTGTTGGTTTTCTTTATGAGTCAGTTTAAGCTGGGATTATTCTGCAGGGCTGTCAGAAGCTTGGCAGAGCTGTGGAGCCCCTGGGCATCTGCTGAAACCGACTCAGGAAGCCTGGAAGAGGAACTCGTTGTTTATCTAAAGCTGGATTTGCTCTGCAGTGCACTCACTGAGGGGAGGGGGGAGTCTCTGTTTACTGAGACAGAATCAAGGGTTCTCGATTTCCTGCTGGGTTTTAGAGGGGCCATAGCGTTGTCCTCCTCCTTGGCAGCCCTGAGACGGGTGAAGCTGTTTGCAAAGACACCTCTCTGCAACACAGGAGCCCTGGCTGCAAGTCCGAGCAGGTCCCAGCAGGGCGGGGGAGCCTTTTGCAAACTCATGGGAAAATCGTTCCCGTGTGATGTGAAGCTCATTACCAAAGGCAGTCCAGGACTTTTATTGCTGATTCTACCAGATGCTTGGCTGAGCCCATTTTAATCTCTTTCAAGTGGCACGGACCTAATTGGTATCTCACAATTCCTTTTTGCAGCAGGAGCCTGATCCAACGGCTCCAGATCGATGAGGATTCTCCTGCCAGCTCCAATGGACCTCAGACCTTGAGCCTGTGAATCCCTGCAGGAGTGGGGATGACCTGATCCCTTCCTGGTCCTGGCAAAGCTTCCCCACAGTAAAACTGAAATCCCTGTGTTGAATTCTGACCCAGCTAAGTCAGGGACTGGAGCAAATGTGGCCAAGGGAAGGGAATTCCTGCAGCCATCAGTGAGACAGGACACCCAGCAAGGAAGAAGGGAAGCACTCTGCAGAGATGCCATCTCTGAGAGCAAAGGTGTCACACAGTCTGTGGTTTTAAGAGCTACCAGACAACAGCTCCCAACTTCTGCTGATGCCACTCTGGGTGCAGGGAGCTCTCCCTGTGCAGAAGAGCAGCAGTGAAAGGAAAGAATCAATCTCTGGCCTTCAGACCTCATCAGTGCCCAGATTTCCCACTGCTGTGAATTGCATCTGCCCACTGCCCACAGGTGTGTGCATGGTGTGCCATCCACCCCTCTGCCCTTCAGGAGTGTGGGGAAATGATGGGAAAGACCAGGAAGTCCCTCACAGTGGGGTGGAGACAGAAGGCAGTGATTCCCTGTGCACTGCAGGATCTGGGCAGCATTTTGAAGGGTTCAGGCTGTCACTGAGGCTTCTCCCCACAGGAGCTGAGAAGCCGGGACAGCTTGGAAGGTGTCCCCTTCCATCACACAACTCCTTGGATTGCCAAGGAGCAGCCCAGAAAAGTCATCCATGTCCCAGGCTCATCCCCCAGTGTGGGCTGCAGGGAGGGAGAGGATTCTCCCATCTACACTGCTCTTGTGACACCCGACCTGCAATGCTCTGCACAGTTCTGGTGCTCCCATCATGGAACTGTTGGAGCAAGTCCAGAGGACCCCACCAAGCTGATAAGGGGACTGGAGCAATTCCCCACTGAAGACAGGCTGGGACAGCTGGGAATGTTCAGCATGGAGAAAAGAAGGTTGTGTGGAGACCTCACAGCACCTTCCAGGATCTGAAGGGGCTACAGGAACATAGAGAGGGATGTTTCATCAGTAACTGGAGTGACAAGACAAGGGGAAAGGCTTCAAACTGCCAGAGGGCAGTGTTAGATGGGATTTTGGGGAGAAATTCTTCCCTGTGAAGGTGGGGAGGTCCTGGCACAGGCTGCCCAGAGAAGCTGTGGTTGTCCCATCCCTGGAAGTGCCCAAGGCCAGCTTGGACAGGGCTTGGAGCAACCTGGGCTAGTGGAAGGTGTCTCTGCCTATGGCATGGGGGGAATGAGATGACCTCGAGAGTCCCTTCCAACCCAAACCCTTCTGTGACCCTGTGACCATGTGATTCTGATTCCAGCCATTCCATCAGGCCCTGGCAGTCCCTGTCTTTAGGCTTTAGGATGCAGGAGGATGCTCAGGTGCAGCCAGGCCACCTGACATTCAGAGTTTTAGTGTGAACTTCTCCTCCCCACTGTGAAATGAGTGTGTCTGTGTGAGGCCAGGCCTTGGGAGTTCATTCACAGTCAGACAGGGAAAGCAGGGAGGGAGGAAAGGCACTGGAATGAGCATTGGTGTCTCTGCTGCTCCTGGCAGGCCCAGGAAGTGCTTCCCTCCCTGGCAGCAGCACCCACCTGCCTTCAGATTAATGAGCATTTGTGGATCTCCAGTTCTCAGCCTGCAGTATGTTCTTGGAACAACAACTGGAATATCCAACACGAGACAGGTAAACAAACATCTTTAACCTCTTATTTCAGCTGGAATAAAAGTGGTACTAGAGAGAAAGTCAAAAAGGCATTTCCCCAGCCATCAGCCGTGAGTCCTTTTCTGTTTTTTTTCTTCCACAAACCCTTTTGCTTGGCAGGAGAAGTCTCTGTCCTCCCCCTAGTTTCCAGAGAAGCAGAAGCACAGAGCAAGGTGCATCAGCCCAGGAATGGCACCCGGATCCAGCTCTGCCTTCCCACGTCAGAGCCCTCCCAGAGAACTGGGTGGTTCTGATTCTGCATCTGAGGACGCCATCAGTTCATTACCTGCCTGGATTTTTTTCCCTTGCAATTTGTTTGTTTCTAGAGCTGCAGACAGAGAAGTGAGGGCTCCGTATAAACACGTCAGGAGCAGGTTTCTCCCAGGCTGGAGGGCAAAGCACAGGAGATGCAACCTGAGCAGGTCCCACCCTGAGTGCTGGGTGGGGAGAGCTCCTCACGCTCCTTGCGAAACCCTCTGAGTGCTGCTCCCTCCATGGCAGGGAGAAAAATTGCAAAACCAGCAAATACATTGTTTATCTATTTCTGAAATGCTCCTTCCCACCTCTCCCAGGAGCTGCTATGATTTTTCATCTCCTTTTTCTCATTCAGCTGAGATTTAGGTCTTGCTGGTTCTGTTTGTTCTGGCCAAGGAAGGCAGTGTCCAACTTGCTGCTCCAAAGCCTAAAGCCTCATGCAAACCTCCCAGGGATACCTAGCTCTGACCAAGCAATGATGTGCAGTGACTCTAAGCCTTTGTTTTCTCTGGCAAGATTATCCAAACCACTCTCTTTTGGGGTTTTTTTTAAGCTTGGATGCATTGTCACAAC